>NW_027411755.1:261185352-262589026 GCF_047663935.1 Musca autumnalis | reverse complement strand
TATGTGCAAAATATATAATTCAAACGTGAGCGTCTAAAACCTATGATCAATTAAGCAATCGGACACATGCGGTTTTAAACCTGAAGAACCCACCCAGACCAGATCACTACTGTACACCTAGATAAAACCCACGTAAAACACATTGACACATTCCACCTATTCGCGACTACAAGGCCGTCTTCAACAACTAAAAAAATATGTTTCAAGGCATGATTGAGTTTGGAATTTCTGAGAAATTGCAACGATTAGACAGGATTATATTTACTGATGCAATAACAATTATTAAAATACGAAAGAACCTCTCCGATTTTTCAATACTAAAAAATATTCCAGAAAATGTTCCAATAACTGTATCAGACAGAAATTCAGTATATTTCGTCCCTCGAATTATTTAATTTTCATTCAATTTTCACCTTTTTCTTGGTCAATGACACTCAAAACATTAATCAAAACAAAAATCAGATAAAATGATAGCAGACCACCTTAAAATCGATGAACCAGATTAAAAACAAACATGGAATATTCCAACAAAACACGATTACGTATATCGATGATCAATCGTGAGAAAATTACATGTTTCCGCAATGAAACTAGTTTCGAAACAAATTCCATCTGGTGTTGATATCTTTAAATGATAAATATTCCACTGAAGAAAACAAAACAAAAAACAACTTCAAATGTTTAACTTTGACAATCCCAAGTGAGGAATATTTTCATTAAATTGACAACTTTTCCTGACCCGACAATCTCGACTGTCCAATTTGTTTAATTAAATGATTATTAAAAAACTTATCTATGATTGTCTCTCCTGCATTGCGGAGACGATGGCGACAAAATGTAAGTCCCCCATGATTCCAGCTTCAGCAGATACGCATAGCAAGTGACAAACGGGTATTGCAAATCTTTTTTATCAGAGATAAGAAAACGGCAATGCAATGTAATTTGTTAATGCTTTGGAGCTTTGTTGTGCGCGCTATGTGCGGCTGGGCATTTCAACAAAAATGACAAACATTTTAATTTCAACAATTCAAAATAAGAGCTCAACAACAACAAAGAAACAATCCAACTACTAAATGTATACATTTTTTAAAACTGCACTTTGTTGGCAGCGGCAACAAGCATTAATTACAGAAAAAACCACAACAACAGTAGCAATAAAGAAAAATTGAGGGAAAAAACACTGGCGGCGGTTCATTTGAACGTGTTAAAAAGCTGCTTGTGGGCCAGGAGTTAACTTTCTTGTGTCCACTTATTGCGGATATCATTTGTATGTCGTCAGCAAACGCTTGCCACTTATTTGTTGGTTGCACTATTAATGATTATCATCTCTCATCTCCAAACGTAGGATGATGGATCATTTGTTGGTTTATTGCGAGTTGTTGATGATGTTGATAGCGATTATTGCCAACTTGAAAAACGAAGCGATTTTTTTAATTAAATAAAAACGAAACAAGACAAACAAAAACGTTGATGGTTTGATGATACGTCTCAAGAAAACTGATATCAAAAGTGATGTCTGATATTAAATTATATTAGTAACTTGTCGTCAAGCTGTTTGTGGTACAATTTGAAACATTAAAACGATTCCTTTGATGAGTGTTGCATTAAAATGAGATTTAATGACACCAGCAGCCAAAATATTGAGTGTTTATTATTTTGAAATAATTTTTCCATTTAAGGTGAAATTCAGTCAAGCTTTTAATAAATAAACAAAACTTTAGTTTAAAGAAATAAAATTTACTAGAAACGTATTTAAGGTACTGGATTATATAAACCGTGTTTGACGTACCAAAGCTATAAAATATTGAACATTGAAAATACCACTCACGAATTGTTGAGTTCACTTGTATTGAATTTCATAAATACATTAAAAATCAATTATATAATGGTTTCTAGCTATAAATAAGTTATAAGTAAGCCATAAAAATTTAATAGTTTGAAAGTTTTTCTTCAACAATTGATAACACATATTGTTATTATTTTACAACAATAGGTGAATTGAAATCAGGTAATCAAAAACATTGCAACACGTGCATCTTTATACCCTTTTGCATTAATCGGAAGGTATTGTCAAGTCTTTCATTCATAATTTAAATATCAGTACATGACTATCTTTAAATAAAAATCAGAAATTTAAAAGTAACAAGTAAAAAAGAATATGTCGATCGACTTTGCCGAAAGAGATGTACAGTAGGTAAAAGAAACAGAGAGAGATGGAAAAGCGGGAGTGTGAACAAATCGAGATGTACAGGAGACAGAATGAAGTCCGAAAGTTCTACCAAAGAGTGAAGCATCAAACTGATGGCTTTGGAACTGGCACATTCTCCTGTAGAGACCAGCAAGACCGTGCTGATGTATGGTTCCGAAGCAGATTAGGCTGTGCTTGGTGTGTTTGGGAGAAAAATTCTTCGAAAGATTTACGGACCGATCTGCGTTGACGGTGAAAATCGATCGTATGAACCACGAGCTGTATCTGCTATACAACGACATCAATATAGTTAAACGTATCGAGATGCAGCGATTGCGTTGGCTAGGCCATATAATAAGAATGAGCGATGATGAACCCGCTAAAAAGGCGTATAAATTCGAGCCACATGGCGGTGCACGCAGAATTGGCAAGCCAAAGAATAGATGGCGCAAACAAGTGGATGAAGAGATGACAAGGCGTGGTATTTCAAAAAGCGAAGCACGAAAACGATCTTTTCTTAGTTCGGTCTATGTAACAAATGTTCTGTAATGGGCCAGCTAAGTCAGTAAGTAAGATGTACAGTAGGTATTGATAAAGAATTTCATCTATGGACAGATCGAATACCGTATACACAACTGAAATCTTGTACAAAAATTATGTTTTTGGGGATTATGAGAATTATGTGGCTTTCTTCGGAAGTATGAGCCTGCCGACAAAAATAAAACAAAATTTTGGGATATTCATCTTAGATATTGTGGACTTTACGTTTTATTACAATTTTGCTATTACGTTTTATTACAATTGTTGAAGTAATGGACCGACAAAGTCTATTTTGCATGTGGGTCTAATTTTAGAAGTAATTCCTTTCGATAGCCACCCAATATGCTCTTGGGCCATTATGTTAAGAATCATGGAATTGGCTATTAACAAATTTTAGTTCATTGTAACTAGAAACACAAGGGCTACATTCGATGAACATTTCAAAACAATCCTCTAACAGGCCTTAAATTGCATCTATGGAAAAATTATTTCAAAATAATTTAACTGTTTACAATTAGCAAATGTTGTCAGTCTTACTTATCGCGCCCACAAACCGTTTTTGTTGATCACCATATGATTTTTAAAGCTGTTATATCATTATTTCATGATGCTAATGAAAAACATCAAACTTCTGTAAGAAAAATCAAAACGATACATAAACTTTTGTGAGGGTTGTACCTGAAGGTTTTGTTTAGGAACTTGATATACATTTGGAAGACATTTTACCATGTCCAAATTATCGGATAAATCGGATACTCAAGCTGGTGCCGGCAGGGAATTTAAGGGGTTATAGACACCTCCAAATTTAAACAAAAATCAAAATGTATTTTATTGACGCATTCTAAAGTACAGGTAGAATAGAATACGTTTCAGAAATTTCGGTCGGACAATTATTGGCTGAGATATAATTTCATGAAAAATTGATTTTTTCGTACACAATCTACACCCGAAAAAATTCTACCGTAGTAATAGGAGCCGCGAGTGCAACCGGCTGGAAAAAAATCAAAACGATGGGATACATGTCCTTAAACTGGACTTCTACGAAAAAATTTTAAATTCTGTGTGGGAAGTAACCGGAAGAGTGGACCGATATAGTCCATATTCGAACCTGATCTATGCATAGAAGAAATATTACGATGTACAAACTTTGGACCAAATTGACTTCTCCCTTTGAGTGTTATTGTGGAAGAAGGAGACCGATATGGAAACTTGTGCAGTGATTCAGTCCGTTACAATACACGGTCCAACACGAAAATTATTAACCATATTCTGCTACCGCATCGGGATAGAAAATCAAAAATAAGAAGACACGTGTCCCGGCGTTTTTCCCTATCACTTCAACATTCGCGGTTATAGGCCCCCAAAACCTGAGGCTTTGAGGCTTTCTGGAACAAAACAAGATTCTAGGGACGGTTCCTCAAGCTCTAAATTCGATTATTTTAGATCATTCTTGCCTTTGCAGTCCGTAAATAGCAAACCCTTCAAATTTCCTTGAGTTTTATACAATATTTCCAGACTTGAGCTGGGGGAAACTTTAAAAATAATTTCAGATTGAGGAACCGTCCCTAGAATCTTTTTTTGTTCTAGAAAGTTGTTTATTGAAATAGGTACAGTTTTGTAGTCGACAGTATCCTTAATTTTTGGGCGGTTCGGTATCTGTGGACCGGAATCGGAGAAAAAAGTATAAAAATCTAATATTTTTAAAAGTTTTTGGCTATTTTTACATTTAAGAACCGTTCATAGACATTTCGTATGTTCCAGAAAGTTGTTTGCTGATATCTTTGCTACGATATTGTGGTCCATCGTTTTCTTGAATTTTTAACGGTTTAGTATCTATGGAGCAGGAACCGAGAAAAAAGATACAAATCGCATTTGATTTGTTATTTTGACCATTAAGACCCGCTTCTACAGAGTTCGTATGTTCTAGAAAGTTGTTCACTAAGATCTAAGGTACATTTTTCTAGTTGGTTGTTTGCTTCAATTTGATATCGGTTTGATATCTGTAGACTAAAATCCGAGAAAAAACTAAAAGGGAAATTTGACCATGACGATTTTGAATTAAAGGTATGGTTGAATGGATTTTATGTGTTCACAATTATTATTCATTAAGACGAGAGCTACAACTTTTCTTCTACGAGTAAACCCATATTCTTAGTGGTTTAGAAGATATGTGTCTGAAAAAATGATCCCTTTTGACATCAAAGCCTCCAGCCTTTGGTGCCCATAACCGCGAAAGTTGAAGTGATAGGCAAAAACGCCGGGACACATATCTTCTTATTTTTGGTCTTCTATCACGCTGCGGTGTCAGAATATGGTTAACCATGACAAATTATTACACACAGTGATATAGACAAAAAATTAAATCCGACCTAGTTTATATACTAATGTCCGTCCACAGTTAATATATTTAGCCTCCCTCCCACCTGTATCTCAAAAAGTCAAAAATGGCGTATGGAACACTTAAGCATGACATCGACGATATAAGTTTTTGCAAAATTTGTAGAGTACGTAAGAAAAACAATAAACAATAGTTGGAAATATTTTTATAAACATATCTCAACATTTGTTAACATGCAAGCATAAATAAATATTTCTCTAATTTGATTAAATATTAAACAATAGAAAAATAATAACATTGAACATAAATAATTCATGGTAAACCTCGTTCGTTCGTCAACATGAATTCTTTGCAATTCAATATTTAAAATTAGATAAGTCAATTTACAACAAAACAACATGTCAGGCAGACAATAAACAATGGCAGATTTTGTACAGCGGATTAACCACTCAACATCTAAGCGATTAAATGGAGTCATTTATTATGGCATTATGGCTGGCACTCCAATTGAATACTGGAATCAATCAAGAATTGTCAAACGGTTCAAATTCTGATGACTTGTGGCATGTCGGGGCACTTGATAAAATGTCAGACGTTTGATTTAATGACCGCAAAATAATTCTATTGCGTTTCGTGTGGTTTTTTCTCTCTTCATAACTTTGCAATGCAAAACGCATTGAAAACAAAAATCACAAATTCAAAGTTTCTAGTTAAGCACTTCACTCCCATAACTCCCATAGACCATCGAACCAATGAATGCAGAAATAATAATTGTAGCAAATATGCTAAAGAAAAACAATTACCCAGTACAACAATCACAAACCAATTGTATAATTGGAGTGGAAATAGACTTGATTAGCTGAGGAGACGTATTGATAGACAGGCCAAGTCATAGATTGAAGATTGAAAACAATAACATTTTTATTGTTAATCATGTTGCTCTTTGAGCATCAATTCTTTTGTAAATACCAATAAAATGGCAAAAGTTGCAAATGCATTTGGTCTTCCGCAAGTAAAGATACAAGAAAGGCACAACAATAGAAGCCTCCCACAAATTTTACCATCAATCGTTTGATATTCTCCTTGGCATCTTTGCTAGATTTTTTTTTTTTTTAAATATGACAAGTGCTCAAGAGGGAGTGTTAAGCGAAATCTCTTTGTAAAAATCATTTGTGTGCCCAGAAGCAATCAAATGATTGGCATATTTAATGAACATTTCTGATTAGCCATTAAACGATTTAATTAAAAGCATTTGCTTTTAATAAAGCCCAATCCCAATAATGAATCGAATACAGATTATTATTGGGGAAGTTGGAATAAGAAGTGCTCTGCAATAAGGAAAAGTCAAAAGCTGGACATAAGGTTGGGTTGCCGAAAAACTGGGCAATAGTAGTCTCAGATAAATAGATTGATGATCATACTTTAAGGCGGAATATTTAAGTAATGATACACAATTTGCTGTAACCTGTATTCGAAGTTCTTTAACGTCGATCCTTTTTAGAAAGCTGTTTTATTGATTACATACTCGTATGCATATCAGTTCGGCACAATTTTATCAATGAACTGTGAGGTTGCAATCAATTCATATAGTTCTCTAAAATACAACACCTAGTACATTGTGCACAGCTAATTTTTCTTACTGTTCAAAATTCTATTCAAGAACTCCAACTTCCATGCTCTTGAACACTTTTCATCCATTATTGTACATTATTAGGGTTACAATTAGTATAGAGACATATTGAATGGAATGAATAAAGCTCGGGAATCAATAATTCTGTTTTTCAAAATTTGTGAGAAACAGTTTTAAGGAAATTTATGAATTATGCTGGTTGTTATTGATAATCTTCATGCTACTGCTTGTTTCTCAGCCATAATAATTAAATCTCAATTATTTTTCAAATGCCTTACTAATTTATCGAAATTTAGTGATTGAATTTAATGTGTTTTTATTGGTACCATATCATAGCTTAATGCTTCTGTTGTATGTTGAGGGGAGGGGAGCTAAACTATTGATTGGTTTCCCAAGACAACAGCTTACTGACCCACAACAACAACACATCTGATTATCAAATAAATTTCCAAATTGAATCTTCTCATAAATTATGAATGCGAAGAATTCCCCAAATAAACAAAACACAAACTGTTGTGTTTTAAACACCGTTGACATTTATGATCCCAACAACAGCAGAAGCTTTAGAAGACAAATAGAGCGTTAATGGGCGGTTTTTTAAATTGTACAGCATTTGGGTAGCGAATAAAGACAAATGGTGAATATTTTATTAAAATGAATAAATTTTTTAAGCTCGATTTTTTTCAAAGTAAATATCCTTCGAGATATTGTTAAAAATATATTGGGGCTTCACAAATAAGTTGTCGTTTTTATACCCTCCACCATAGTATGGAGGGTATATTAAGTTTGTCATTCCGTTTGTAACACATCGAACTAATCATTTGCGACCCTATAAAGTATATATATTCTTGATCAGGATAAAATTCTAAGACGATCTAGCCATGTCCGTCTGTCCGTCCGTCCGTCTGTTGTAATCACTCTAGCGTCCGCAATAATTGAAATAGAGTGCTGAAATTTTGCACCCGAGGGTATTTTTTCTATAGGCAGGTCAGGTTCGAAGATGGGCTATATCGGTCCACTCTTTGGTATAGCCCCCATATAACGGTACTTCCGGATTTGAGGTATTTTGGCGTTCTTCGCCACATTTGGCACTTAGGGTTCCTAGTGATCAACAAACTTATATCCCAAAGGATATGGGCATAGGTCCATGTTTTGGTATAGCCCCCATATATCGGTACCTCCCGATTTTCGGTATTTAGAGAATTTTAGCTACAATTTTTAACCGAACTAGCTGTAATTTGCCATTTGAGGTTCTCAGTGCTCATGAAACGTCTCCACCAAACACCGTCAATATAGGTCCATGTTTTGGTATAGCCCCCATATAACGGTACCTCCCGCTTTTCGGTATTTTGAGAAGTTTAGCTACAGTTTTTAACCGAAATAGCTGTAATTTGACATTTGAAGATCTCAGTGACATAGGTCCATGTATTAGTATGGCCCGATATAACGGTATGCTCCAATTTTTAACCGAACTAGCTGTAATGATCGATATTTTGAGAATTTTATCTACAATGTTGTCTATTCAAAAATAATCGTCAATATATGTCCATGTTTTGGTATATCCCCCCATATAAATGTACCTCCCGATTTTCGGGGTCCATTCTTGAGGGTCTACATTGTTTTTGAGGAAACTACCCTCAATTTGGCTCTTGAAGTTCCCTGCAGCTATAAAACTTTTCCGCCAAAAAATTTAAAGATAGGTTGACTCTTTGATATAGCCCCGTAGGTGGTACCTTTCACCTAGCTGAACACATTTTTTTAGATTAGATTAGATAACACTGTGCAACAAAATGGAGGTGAAGGGCTTTCATCTCCAAGAGAATTATCTCTGCCCCAACATTTGTGTTCACAGTGTAATTTAAGCAATAGTGGGAGGCAGTAGGAGTCTATCCATTTTCGAAAAGTTGTTCCACCTAAAATTGTGAAAAGACCCTAATTATTCCATTTTAATTAAGACTTTTTTTATGGTGGAGGGTATAAAAAGTTCAGCCCGGCCGAACTTAACGACTTTTTACTTGTTTTATATCATTTCATATTTCATGGATTGCATTCCACGCCATTTATATTTCAAAGTTGGCATCATTAATTTGCGATTTGGCAAAAATAAAAATTGATAAGTACCTTATTAGGCAGATTAGTGAAATGATAACACATGACATAATGTGGGTTTTAAGCAAGCAGACTGAAACTAGATAAGGAGCTAAAATTATAGGCCTTTTTGTGGCTAGAACGATTCAGCTATCTTGGGTATTTCCTTGATTTAAATCGATCGTCCATATTCATTCAATTGCCCTTGGCTGTTGGGAAAATCCCATAACATTTCGTCATAACGGCACACACATCCAATATTGAGATAATGCACACAAACAACATCCTCAATCCGCAGTGTCATAGGTTATCGTTATCACTACTGCTGCTGCAACAATGAACACAAACAGACACCCAATTAGAGATGGGCGCGTGCCTAAAAAATTAGGCACGAACATGCACGAACACGGACCAAAATTTTTATGCACTTTCACGCACAAACACGGCGTTTTTCGAGAAGGCACGAACACGCACACTCACGCACGAAATTAATGAAAACATATATCGATATAGTTGTACATTTATTTGTTCAAAAAATTCATATGTTCTAAAATATACATATTGCAAAATTACTTATAAACAAACATTTATATATTGTTATTTAATAACATTATTTTGTCCAAGTTAGAGTTAAAAAGTCTAGTTCGTCTTTCGTTGAGAATATTTCCAGATGTGGAAAAAATCTCTCGCTCGTTGCTGAGCCGACGGGTATAGCCAAAATTTTCCTGGCTAATTGTTTTAAAAGTTTAAAACATCTGGCTAGATACGGCACTCGCTAAATATGTATCAATTTCTGTATCAATTGGAGATTTTTCAATTTTTCGTCTTTTTGCCAAATTTTGATCCAAAAACTCTGAAAATTCGTGTAAATGTGGCATTGCAATTTCCTCCTCATCATTAGAACACTCTATGTTCTCACCTTGTATATCAAGTAACATTACTTAACATACTTATAGGCCGAACTAAGAAAAGATCTCCAATTCTCTCCATTTGTTGCTTCGCTTTCTGGAATACCGCGCCTTTTCATCTCATCATCCACTTGTTTGCGCCATCTATTCCTTGGCCTGCCAATTCTGCGTGCACCGCCAAGCGGTCCGTGTTTATACACGTATCGCTGCATCTCGATACGTTTAACAATATTGATGTCGTTGTTCAGCAGATATAGCTCGTGGTTCATGCGACGTCGATATTCACCGTCAACGCAGATTGGTCCGTATATCTTTCGAAGAATTTTTCTCTCAAACACACCAATCACTGCCATGTCTGCTTGCGCAAGTACCCAGGCTTCGGAGCCATACATCAGCACGGGTAGTATCAGTGTTTTGTAGAGCGTTATTTTTGTTTGACGAGATGTGGCTTTGTTTTTGAACTGCTTACTTAAACCAAAGTAGCATCTGTTGGCCAATATAATTTTTCTTTTTATTTCACAACTGATGTCGTTTGTTGTGTTTACGGAGGTGCCGAGGTAGACGAAGTCTTTAACTACCTCAATATTATTAGAACCAACTTCCACAGTCGGTCCGAGCTCGGTCGGTCCGAGCTGAACGGACCATTTACCGGCAGACCCACTATAGCAGATTCTCCTTCGACCATAATAAAGGTATGGGTTACTTCTTTTACTGATCGGCCCATGAGGTCTATATCATCAGCAAAAGCAATTAACATGTGACTATTAGTGTAGATTATGCCACTTCTTTTGAAGTTTGCCCCTCGTATAACCTTTTCCAGCAGGATGTTGAAGAGATCACACGAAAGGCTGTCTCCTTGTCTGAAACCTCTTTTGGTACCAAACTCTTCGGGGAGGTTCTTTCCTATTTTAACTGAGGACCTCGTGTCAGTTAAAGTCATTTTACAAAGCCGGATGAGCTTTGCGGGGATACCAAATTCAGACATGGCTTGGAATACCTTTGAGCGGGCTGTCGAAGGCTGCTTTATAATCGACAAAAGGTGGTAGGTGTCGATCTGCATCTCTTGGGTCTTCTCCAGGATTTGCCGCAGGGAAAATATCTGGTCAATGGTGGACTTGCCAGGTCTAAAGCCGCATTGGTACGGTCCAATTATCTCGTAGACCATAGGCTTTAGTCGTTCGCACAATATCCCTGACACGATCTTGTATCTCTCTCGTGCGCTACGCGTTGCTGCGGATTGTAAAGTAGCCCTATATGCCGCATTTTTCCTTCGGTGGCAGCACGACACTCCTGATCATACCATGGATTCCTTGGTGGAGGCCTCTGGTATCCAAGTATGGATTTTGCGGCTGTTTGCATGGAGTGGGCAATGCTTTGCCATTGCGCTGATATGTTATCGGGATGAGGAGTGCTTTGATTAAGCAATAGGGCTAGTCGAGTGGAATATGCTGTGGCTATCTGTTGTGATTGCAGCTTACCGATGTCTAACTTTCGTGTTGTGTCTGTTCGTACTTTGTTTGCCACGTTCAAGCGGGTGTGTACCTTTGCTGCAACAAGGTAGTGGTCCGAATCAATGTTTGCGCCTCGGAACGATCGTACATCCAACACGCTCGATGAATGTCTTCCGTCTATCACAACATGATTAATTTGATTTCTTGTTTTCTGATCTGGAGACAGCCAGGTGCCCTTATGAATATCGAGATGATTAAATCTGGTACTGCTATCTACCATGTTTTTTGCAGCTGCAAAGTCTATCAGCCTCATACCATTGCCAGATGTTTCACTGTGGAGGCTGAATTTCCCGACTGTTGGGCCAAAGATATTCTCCTTTCCAATTTTGGCATTAAAATCGCCTAGAATGATTTTAATGTCATGGGCAGGGCAACTGTCGTATGTTCCTTCTAAGCGCTCGTAAAATATATCTTTGGTCTGTTCGTCCTTTTCTTCAGTGGGAGCATGAGCGCAAATAAAGCTGATGTTGAAGAATTTAGCTTTTATTCGAATTGCAGCAAGTCTTTCATTCACTGGAGTGAAGCTGGATACCAGATGTTTTAGCCTCCGACTAACTACAAATCCGCAACCAAATTCATGCTTTACGTCATGGCAGCTATAATACAGTGCGTCACCTTTACGTGTTGTTGTGACGCCTTTCCCAATCCATCGTATTTCCTGTATGGCAGTAGTATCGGCCTTGTACTTTTCAAGTACGTCTGCCAATGCGAAGACTGCACCTTCTCTATAAAGAGTGCGAACATTCCAGGTGCAGATTCGCAGATCATGGTCCTTAAAACGTTTGCGGTGTTCGTCAACTTTAGAGGGGTATGTTTTTCTTTTCTTTCGTTTTTTCATAGTATGCTGTTTTTTCTAGGGGAGGGTTACTAACCCGACGCCCAAACCCAAGTGTTTAACGTTCTTATGGGAGAACGCGCGGCACATGTTTGCTCACTACTTTTAACGGGTGTTAAAGGCAGTTCCCCAGGTGACACCAAGGGGAGGTCAGTGTCCACTTGAGATGAAAGAGGGACCAAGATAAATCCTGGGCTTTGCCATGTTAAAACCGGTCAGGACCGTTGCTTGGTATCTTCCATCCCATACGTCACCCAAGTAACATTGCTTTTACATTTAATTTCTTTCTTTTATCTTCTAATAAGAAATTAATCTCCTTAAACGGGGGAAATAAAAACGTCCCTATAAGATGTGCCATTGTTGGTACAAAGCGTTTAAGCAATGTAAACAATCATTGCTTTCAAATTTTTCATTTTTGTTTTCAAATCTTTCATGAATAGGTATCAATTGAGCAAACTATCAGAGGTTTTTCAGACCAAAGGGTAAAAATATGCATAGTAGGGTATTTGTCCGAGCTTAATTTTTCGGAACACTCTTTGAAAATTTTTAAGTCAGATATACGATTCAACTCATTCTTTTCTAGCAAAATACTCTTAATCTCATTCTGGACTTGGTATATGCTGTCAAGCATAGTATATGTCGAATTCCAACGTGTTCTTATATCTTGTTTTAAAGTTTTCGACAATTTGTTGTTTAGCTCCGATTGTGTAAAATATTTTACAAGGTTTTTTGAGCAGTCAATCAGTTTTCCCAATTCGGGAAGTGGGTGTTTTACAATAACATCATCCATAACTAAGTTCAAATTATGACAAGCGCAAGATATACGTTTAAATCTAAAATAACGTTGGAACCATTGTCGGTTACAAATACAGAATTCCTCAACTTGTCGTCAATATCAAATTTAGCAAGATAAACAACTGATATCAAAGACAATATATTGCGTTAACCCGCTGAGTTGTTTTTGTATTTGCTTCTCTCTCATGAACAAAACAAATGGCAAACAAACATCATATTTTTGTTTTTTTTTTCACTCGTACTCTGGCCTCTCCATAACAAAACGGCAAAAAGTACCAGACTACAAAATCAAAGAAAATAAATTTGGGAAAACTAGAGTTGGTGAATTTTTTGGTCGGTTTTATATTCTTGTTCGATTTTTTTGTTTAGTATGGTCTCTTGCACGACTTATTAAGGGAACCCAAAAATTTAGCACGATCGTGACACATAGTGTAGGTCGTGTTTATTCGTGTTGTGCAAAATCGTGTCGAACAAAAAAACACGATCACGCACGGCCAAAAATTTATTCTGGCACGACACGCACAAACACGGCGATTTTCAAGAAGGCACGAACACGCACTACTCACGGCACGACACGCGCCCACCTCTACACCCAATTATGGAAATAATTTAAATTTGTTTAAATTTGTATATTGGTCTATACAAACACACACACATAACGACTGCCCGCCGGGAGGGAGTAAACAGGAAATAAGGGGAAAAACAAAAGGTCATTCAGCCGCATGAATGACCGACCGCAAACAGCAGCATGCCACTGAACAGCATGTGCCATTCATTTCGAATTCAGTGGTCATGCAGTGACGTATAATAAAAACATTGTGAACGAATAATGTGATTGACCAAACCTGGCCATTGAGTCATGATGATTTTAAATCAAAGGATGGTAAGAATGATTTGCTAAAGTTTGAATGACCAGCAATAATTTTTAGGAGGATATTGGTTCTATAACATATTGAGCTTTAACAAAATAAAGCTCATTAGCAGCTTTAGAATACACACAACTGACACAGATTTTCTGCTTGATTCATTTGGGAATGCCGCCGCCGCCCTTATCACTGTGCTGTGATTTTTTTATTGTTGCCATTGCAACCCGCATCACCATGGCATGGCATAAATCATTGCAGCCAAAGTTCCACAAACAGGTTTCTTTGTTTGGGTTAATTTGCTCTCTTCAAGTGTACTCAATAACGTCGTTGTTGTAAACTTGATAATGCATTTTTAATAATCCCAAAGAAAAAGAAGAAGACAAACCTTGATCTTAACCGAGTTTTTTGATTTGCAACCAGTTTTGTTTTGATTTTTTTCTTTGTGATTAAATGTAAGCCGACACCGACTTATGTTTTTGGCTGAACCATATTTGGCTAATACATCAGAGGTGGGAGGCAGTCTTTTAGTGAACTGGGTCAGTGTGGCAATTTTGAGTTGTCCGGCGGAAGTTGTAAGCTAATAAAAAACAGTTAACACAAATCTTCAATACGAAAATAAAACCAAAATGTTTCGTTTTATGGCTTATATTTGGAAATTTACAATCATGTAAAGGGGTTTCTCGAGAATAGTATTACTAAGCTGAGATCATATTTGATTATTATTAGCAGAGAGTAGGCTGCAAAATAGTTTATGCCCTTTTAAGCCTATAATTTAAATTTGATTGTGAATTATGTTAGACATTAACACTTCACTAAATACTTTAAAAAATATTAGAAGTCCACTTAATTTGATGTTTGTACAATTACACTGTGCAACACGAAAATTATTAACCATATTCTGACACCGCAGTGTGATTGAACACCAAAAATGAGAAGACACGTGTCTCGCCGTTTTTCCCTATCTCATCAACTTTCGCGGTTATAGGCCTCCAAAGGTTTGAGGCTTTGATGTAGAAAGGGTCATTTAGTCAGGACTATATATACCAAACCGTTAGGAAATTTTAATTTATCTCGGAGACAAAGTTGTAGCTCTTGTCTTAAAGAACAAAAATTGTGAACACATACATATAATCCATCAAACTTCATCTGCAAGGTCAAAATCGCCATGATCAAATTTCTTTTAAAATTTTTTCTCAAGTTTTGTTATACAGCTTTCAAACCGATAAAATTTGAAGCAAACAACCAACTACAAAAATGTACCTCAGATCTCAATGAACATATTTCTAGAATATACAAACTCTGTAGAAACGGATCTTAATGGTTAAAATAGCAAAACAATTGCTATCTTTATCCTCCTTTCTAGGATTCTGCTCCATAGGTATTAAACCGTTCAAAATTCAAGAAAACAATCAACCACAATAGCGTAGCAAAGGCATCAATAAACAAATTTCTGGAATATGCGAAATGTCTATAAACGGTTCTTAATGGTAAAAATAGCAAAAATCTTTTGAAAATATCCAATTTTAATACTTTTTTCTCCGACGCTGGTCCAAAGATACGCAAACGCCCAAAAATTAAGGATACCGTCAATCACAAAAATGTACCTAAGATTTCAACAAACAAGTTTCTAGAACAAATTAAGATTCTAGGAAGGATTCTTAGTTTGGAAGATATAGTCCTGACTAAATGACCCTTTTTACATCAAAGCCTCAAACCTTTGGAGGCCTATAACCGCGAAAGTTGATGAGATAGGGAAAAACGGCGAGACACGTGTCTTCTCATTTTTGGCGTTCTATCACACTGTTGAGTCAGAATATGGTTAATAAAACATGACTCAAAAAATTACACACAGTGTTATTGATTGCTTTAACGAGGGCTATGATACCATGCAAGTAAAAAAGTATCAGGCGGCTTTGCCGACAGATATATACCCTCATTGAAACATGCATCTAGTGACAGTATCGAATCGAATACCGGCAACGTAACCAAAATTTTTTTCCGCCAAAATAAATATTTGGATTAAAGCTCAAAGGTGTTGCGGAGGAAATGGATCGACATTTTAGTCCATTTTGGAAGTGGATCTTATTTGGTGAATCATTTTTTCGATAGAAATCGCGCACACCAGTCATTTCAGTTGGTCACCGTATAACTTAAAGCTTTTGAACCACTACGTCAGGAATAATAGACTTGGCCACGAAAAATATAATGTCGCTATAAACCGGACCACTGCATTTAAAACAGTGTTGAACGTTGGGTGCCACCGTGGTGCAATGGTATGCACACCCGCCTTGTACGCAGAAGGTCGTGTGTTCGATTCCCCGGCCAGGCAACATCAAAATTTTCAACGGTGGCAAAATACCCCTCGGTAATGTAGGCGACATTTCCTGAGTATTTCAGCCATGTAAAACTTCTCTATAAAGTGGTGTCGTAAGACACGCCGTTCGGACTCGGCTATTAACAGTAGGTCCCATATCATTAGCTAATATGAATCGGGGTGCACTCATTGATATGAGAGAAGTCTTCCCTGTCCCGTCTGGGATGTTTGTGGAACAATTATATATATATTATTATTGAACGTTTGTGAGGGAGGTACCCTAAGCAGAAGACCGATTTGGAGCATTTTCGAAATAAATCGTGCGTACCATTTTAGTGAATATTGGACCAATATGGCCCTTCTTCGAGAGATATTATGCCCTCCAGCCACTACACATGGTACCGTAGGGGTTTTTACAGCCCAGACAAGTCCTTAACCTACACCATTTCTAAGCTCTGTGTGGGAGCTACTCGAAAGAGCGGTTTCAAATGTCAATTCCATAGCGCAAACGTCAAATAAATCCTCATGAAGTGGGTTAACCCGGCAAAAAACTCTAATGTAACCGTACTATTAAACTGTAATTTTTCCCAATTTTGAGTGAAAGGTACACGAAGGAGTATACCGATTTGGTCCATATTCAAAACTGAACTATGCCTGGAAGTAATATTACCGTATACAAAGTTATAGCACGAATTGGTACTTCCTTCGAGTGTTATAGTGCGCCCCATTTTAGCGAACATTTTTGAGCTTTTGTGGAGGAAGCGGAGTGTGCCAATATAGCCAATCTTCCAACTTAAACTAAGTTTGCACAAAATATTACTATATCCAAAATTGTGTGAGAGAGTGTGCCCACCAACCAGCCAGATAGACGGACATGAATCAACTCTAAATTTCTTGAAACGGATTTCGTGTACACATACATGGGTGTAAAGCCATTATTTCGATGAGGCACAATTTTGGTCGTATCAAAGTGTATATGAAGAAAAGACAAAATTTTTTAGTTTTCCATAAAAAAAAAATTAAAATTTTTTTTTAAGCTACATGAAAGATTTTTGGTACATAGATTGGGAAAAAAATCCCATTCTTAAATCTGTTCGAGATACTAATTTTGGTTGTTGCGCGCAAAAGTTATGGCGGTTTCAATTCTGATAAAAAGAAAACAATCTTTAAAAGACTCTAATCATTATATTGAGAAACTCTCTTAATTAGGGGCTCCCTACATACTATATGGTTACTGAGGTCCCATAACTTAAGTGAAAAAGTTGTAAATTTTCGCGGAAATTAGGAAAGCATTCAAAACAATTGGTAGTTTACAACTTGTTCTAATAAAATTTAAACTGTTTATGCATGTGAAAAATATATACAAAATATGTACGTAATCTAAACATCGCGAAAATTCAAATGAAACCAAAACTATACAAATCCGTTTAGCGGTTTGCATATTATAGCAAAAAACAAAAAATATATTGAGGAAATTTATAAAATTTTTGTAAGAGAAAATATTTATTGAAATTTATTTTGTGAGTATGTTGAACAAAATTTAAGAAAAATAGGTCGGAGTTTTTCTTCTATTTTAGTTAAATTCCACGCAATAAATCACATTTTTTATTCTAATCACTTCTCGATAACACGCTAACATCTAGCAGAAGATATGGATATCTTTCAAATAAATGTTGGTTTCCTTTAAATGGGGTATAATCTTGAAATAAAATTGTATCGGGTAATGTTCATGTTGAAATGCGTGTAAATCGCGAAATCCTCAAAATCACTTGATGCGCATGCGGTTTACCAATACAGCGAATTCTTCTCTTTTAATTTGTACACATTTGCCAGGATTTACATTGGCCACTAAGATGTAGCATCGTCTGCAGTTTAGTGTGCAACAAACTGTATTACGCTTATATTTTGCACAAAGTGCATATACTTTTTATGCGCATCCGATTTCACTATCAACCGTGAAAAAATACATTGATCTAAACATATTTCAATAAAATCCATCAAGAACCGTGGATGTAGCATCACACAGTATTTTTTGGATAAATCGGATACAGCTCTCATGCCACTAAATTTTTCAAACCGCTGTTTCCGCACAAACGCGAGTGATGGTTCACTTTCTTCATTGAAATGGAAACGATCCACATAAAACGCGAATTAGTCAGCGATATTTTGAAAAACATTTTTCGCAAATTTTTTAATTTTTGCAGTAGCCATTTCCGCCGTTCTAGTAGATGGATTTTTACGATCTGTGATTCATATGATCCGGATCGTCGAAAAACTAAAATATCGCGGGGTACCAGCACACTCAAAACGATATTGTAAATACTGTACCCAAAAAATAGGTTTTTTAGAAAAAATATCGCACTAAATTTTGGCCTTTGGCAGTAGATTACTCTGCTGCTGTGTGGGCTACATACTTAATATACATATCAGATTATGCGAAATCACGAGTTCTTTAGTCCTATAATTGGTTTTTCGAAATATCCGAATGCGCGTCCCAGTTACATAAAAAATACAAAAAACACCTGAAATCCGGCTTCAAAATGTCAGCATCCATAAAAGGTGGATGCAGTGGAAATTTTGGAAAGTGATACATTAGAAGTGTAATCTTCATTTTGTATTCTCCAACTTTTACTTTGGACAGATGTCCGTCATTTGAATGGTTTAATCAGAAATCGAATAGCAATGTAAAAGACCTGTTTAGATTCAACGTGTTTTTACATATGGTTTTTCCTTTACGCGGTCGTAACTACTACGTAAATTAAGTTTTTTTGCTATATTTTTGAGCTTTGTACAAAAACATCTAAATTAATCCAGCAATAGTCATAGTTACTGGTAAACTACAATAGTTCGCGTATTATAATAGTGCAAACCTTGGCTTCATGGAAACTAAAAAATTTTGACTTTTCCTCATATAGCCTAAAGCCAGAGAATATAAAAATAATCCTTAACTTGTACTAAAATCAAAATTGATATTAATGTGATAATTTTCAAATATTAAAATAGATTTAATCCCATGTTTATAATCGCCAAGAAAACATTTCATTTTAAATTTAATCTCATCTTCAGGGTTAACATCTTTCATTTCCCAGTGTTTCAAATTACCAAATTTCCATTTTAATTCCATGGCCGTTCATAATGTTGTAGTTGTAATGTTTTCGTTTTTCTTTCTTAGTCAAAATGATTTGCCTGTTTTTTCTATTTACAACATTAATTATATCACCTGCTTAATCCCTTTCAGCGGCGGTTTGACGTTACAATAGCAACAACAACACAAATATCAAACCACATTATTTACCTGTCAATAACTTTTTTCTATTGCTTCGTGAACTGGGCGTTATCCATCCATCTGCAGATTATCGATTGTTGTGTTGATATCAAACGCCAACAGACCACTACTCACTCATTCAAATGTGTGAGAGAAAAAAGAAAAGAGCATCAGCAGAAGCAGCAGCAGTCGAAATGATTGAAGAGCAAATGTTATTTTTCAATTTTATTGATGTATTTTGATTGTTGATAAAGCCAAACATTTACTATTGCCCATTGACCGACCGTTACAGCCAACAAACAGGAAAGTTGCCAATCAGTCAACATTTATTTCACTGATGACGCCGCCGAAGTTGAAGATGACGGTGTGATGTTCAAATTATATTATTGGGAACATAAACAAAGTGATTGATGAAACCAACATTGGATATTATGTCAAAATAACAATAACTTCTTCATCAATGATCGAACGAATCTAAATGGACGAATGAATCAATGATCATTTCCATGGAGAGTTTCCCACAGCGATGGACATTTGAAGGCAAGCCTAAAACTAAAAGTATCGAATTACAAATTAGTCTTGAAAACACAAAACGACAACAATGACTTGTTGAAAATTTAAATATTAATTGAGAATGAGAATACCAATAAATATATTGAGGGAATGCAGCTTCTATTTCTAACCAATATGGCGCACTTTCGCTTTTATTTGGGTACACAAAAGAAGAATTAATTAAAACAAATAAAACAACAATAGCAATAAATACAAAAAAAGGGTTGCAAGAAAAGCTGTGAAACAAATTAGAGAAATTCTGTTTTGTCATTTTAATAAAAAATACACATTTTGGAATTTTCCAAACTTGGTTCGAATGAGAAATATGTGTGTCACAGATCAATGAAATGAGAAGTGAATTGGATGTTTTTTTATTTTAATTGTTAAGATGGGTATGGAAGCAGTTTTTGGAGCACTTAAATATGTTGATGTTTTTTTCAATTATGGGCTAAAACTAAACAACATTATGATTGCGCCCAAAACAGGAGATTGGCTGAACGGTCTTATCTTTGAACAGTTCTTGTAAAGGACGAAAGGTAAAAAACTCCAGTTTGACCCCAGTGGAAGAAAGATATACTGAACTATCTATGCGAAGCATGTGTACTTTCGCAAGCAGATAAGGCAGTACTTGTTGTGTTTAAAAAAAAAAAAATTCTTCACAAGATGTACGGGTCAATCTGCGTTGACGGTAAATATCTATACAAGTTTTCAAATTCACCCTTTGTCTAGCACCACATCTAAATATGTCTGATGAGGTGACTTTAAACCTGGGTCCTCTCCAACAAACACCACAATGTTGTCAAGGTCTTAGCGTTATAAGCCACTGCCAATCTATCAAACTTCTGAACTGGAAGGCATTACAATTCATGAAGAAAAAAAGTCTTCGATTGTATATGTGTGTGTATTGAAGAAGTATGCTAGGAAGACCAGAGACACTAGGCTGACTTGATGATAAAAAAGGCTTCAAAAATACTTCACAACTGCAAATTTGCAATATGTTTAGTATATCAGGAAAAATGTCTAAAATTGTCTTTTCCATTTCAAAAAAATCAAAAAAAAAAAAATGATATTACATCAATGATTTTTGGTACATCGATTAAGAAAAAAATCAGCAATCAATTTTTAGAAAAAAATCTATTATATCTCTGGATTTGCCAGAGTTTTTAAATATCTGTTTTCGCGCATATTTAAACACACGTATCGATCTATTTATTAAAGTAGAACTGACACATCCAAAACGCGTTTTAATACGCGACATTTTCAAAATAATTTTTTCGAAATTTGAGGGGTATCATATCCGCCGATCTAGTGGGTGGATTTGTACGAGTCGTTGCTTGTTAGATTCAGAACGTAAAAAAACTACGCGGGTTTTGTTATTATTATTATTTTAAGAACGTTTTAACAAATAACCGTATCATTTACACAATTAAATTGTGTCTCATCAAAAAGGTTCGGGAGCACATATGTTTGGACGATGTCTGTTTCAGATCCGATTTAGCCCTGTTTCGATCCACTACTTCGTGCACCGTTCTGCACAAATGTTCAAAATTGTTCGCTAAAATAAATAAAGCTCGAAGGTAGTAACCGATTTGGTTCAAACAGTCCATATCTCAATATTTATTGCAGAAATGTATGAGTTTTGAATATGGACTATATCGGTCCACTCCTTCAGGTACCTCCCATACGAAACTTCACCATTTTCCCAAAAGTCAGTTTAAGAACATTTTGTAGCGGCCCGCATCCCATAATTTATTCCAAAAGTACATCAACCATCAAGTTCCAAGAAGGTCTTATATAACTAACACCTTTGGATTCAAAAATTCAAGATTTTCCTAATAGGTCTAAAAGCTTTTCACGGTGCGCCTGAACTGACTTTAGTTCTGAAACTACAATGTTAATAGATGAGAAAGATAAAAAAATTAAATAAAAACAAAAGTGCAGTTTAAGATCTGTTCAAGGACGTTTTTAAATTTTTACGGAGGGTGATATAATGTTCAATATTTTCACTTAGTAGACTTTAAGGATTGTTTTGAAATTTTCAACGAAGGTTGTGATTGTAATAACAACGAAATAAACCAATCCATACTGAGTTTATTAGCTGGTGGACAAAGTCTACTAAATCCTTTTTTATTGTTTCAACCCAGATAAACACCACAAAAAAGTGGTTGCAACAATTAACGTAAAACTCTGTTTTTTTTTTCATTTTGTTCTAGTATTGTTTGTTATCTGTCATTTCACGCTTACAAAGCTTCATTTAATCTATGCATTTCCACGCAATTGTCCTAAAACCCAAGCTATTAAAAAAAATCGACTATTTTGTAATTTTCAACTTTTGATGAAAAAATTAAATATGCGATAAAAATTTAATCATAATTGTTAGAATCATATAAAGTCAGGGATTTCTTAGGAATATAGTAGGATTATTTTCTCAATCAAAAACCAAGAGATTGGCATATAAGGACACACCTATATTACCCTCCAAAGTTTTTGGCAGGAAAACTATAAGTTTTAGAGAAAAAAGTTATTTCTTAAAAAAATGCTTAAAAAAATAATTTTCGTAATCAATTTTAAGTTTTCTCGCAACAAATTTCTCGGCGCTAAGTGGGTTATTTTTTAAGGGTAAGCCTGGATTTTTAAGAATGTGTTTGAGGGACTTCGCATTAATTGTGATTTTTTAGCCATGGCAAGCTTGGCATTTTTGTCCCAACTAGTCCCATCAACTGGTCCAAGCAGTATTTTTTTCAGTCATTCCTCCTAATAGGCTTAAAAACATTAAACCTACATAAGTCTTCAGTTTCCCCTAACTGCAATGTCCCCCACGACATGCTGACAGATAACTGTCTAGCCAAGATTAGAATTAACCGCCGACAAATAATTTCAATTGTTTAATTACACTGGTCAACAGGACTTTTGTTTCAACCGAAGTTGCAGTTGTTTCTAGATTTCCCCTAACTGCAATGTCCCCCACGACATGCTGACAGATAACTGTCTAGCCAAGATTAGAATTAACCGCCGACAAATAATTTCAATTGTTTAATTACACTGGTCAACAGGACTTTTGTTTCAACCGAAGTTGCAGTTGTTTCTAGATGAAATCGGCGAGTTATTTTCAAATCCGGTGCCGGTTTTTCTCCATCAGCTCTTGTTTTTGAGATATAGCTCAAAATCGGTTTTTACGAGTTTAACCCAGACTTTCGTTATTTTCGGATACAAACAAATATTTTTTGTGGGTTTTTCGACATCAATATATTAAGGAGATGTTGTACGCTCGATACAAATCATTTTGGAAATAGTTATGGTGAGTATATATCATAAAAATATAGAAAATATACGACGGACCTTGTAAAAATTGCATATTTTGAGTACTTTAAGCTGTAATTACGTCATCGGGAGAAGTCATAGGATCTTCATATGGTACTTCGGATATGCTTAGGGTGTCTACTATATAATCCAGTATTCAAATGTATAATATAAAGTTCATAGCCGCCATGATTCGGCCATAACCTAAAAATCGCCATGAAGACTGCTAAAGGGAAATAATTTCCCAGTGATATCATTACCACATAAGCCAATTACTTTTCAATGGCAGTCTTCATGATGATTTTTAGGTTATGGTCGAATCATGGGCGGTATGAACTTTATATTATATATTTGAATACTGGACTATATAGTAGACACCCTAAGCATACCCGGAGTACCATATGAAGATCCTATGACTTCCCCCGATGACGTAATTACAGTTTAAAGTACTCAAAATATGCAATTTTTACAAGGTCCGTCGTATATTTTCTATATTTTTTTGATATATACTCACCATAACTATATCAAAAACGATTTGCATCGAGCGTACCACATCTCCTTAATACATTAATGTCGAAAAACCCACAAAAAAATATTTGTTTGTATCCGAAAATAACGAAAGTCTGGGTTAAACTCGTAAAAACCGATTTTGAGCTATATCTCAAAAACAAGAGCTGATGGAGAAAAACCGGCACCGGATTTGAAAATAACTCGCCGATTTCATCTAGAAACAACTGCAACTTCGTCTGAAACATTCAACTTTTTCAATTTTGTTGAGCAGTGTTATTGGTTCAATGATTTTTGTGCGTAATTAGACCCCTATAATATATGTTTGAAAAATGATTATTTTTGACATTCACACAAACAGTCAACAATTACATCATTTCAATTAAAACACACACACAACAGACAGACGGATAGAAATTTCTTTGAATGCTGGCATCTGTTCTGTTGTTGTTCTGTTCTTGTGTTATCATCATTTAAAACAATGTAAAGTTCATAAAGTTCAAATTTAAAATTTCTTTATTTTTTATTCTTCGTTCATTGTGGATGTGAATGTCTGACTGTCCCACCAAGCAGACTGACTTTCATTTCGTTTAATGTAAAAGAAAAACGGTTAAAAGTTATTGGTGTCAAATTCCAAAGGGTGGCACGCTGGTGGCAAACCTTTTTCATGTATGTCATGCAATGACTGCAAAATAAGTATTAAAATGGTGACGCATGTTTGTACATGTACATAAGACGTTGTCAGGAAAATTGTCATGTCAAGTAATTAATAAATTAGCCAGTATTTTTAACTTCGAGGAGCCCAATGATGGTTTACATCGTAGAAAAATTAGTTCATGCAACCCACCCTATTGTGTGACCTGTGATCTATGAATATTTCCTATTCCCCAAGTTTGTACTATTTTATTTTCTGCAAACTGTCTCACATTTTTGATATAAATTGCAGGCATTCCATATGAAAGAACCAGGAACATAGCACCTATTTTAAATAAATATTTCTCCACTATAGCCACGTCATTGAACTCCAATGAAAACTTACACTGACCGCATTATTATAAATTCGTTACATCGTTTCATTTGTTCATATTTATGAATATTGAATATCACGTCTGTCAATTCATCCTTTTTATAGCTTGGCATTCAGAGTTTGTTGTTGATTTAATAACTGTGTATTGTTGTTCAACATTTTTTCTTTAATTCTGAATTTTTCTCGCCGGTATCCGCATTGCTCAAAACTTAAGTGAAGCTTAGTAATTTATTAAGTATTAAACGTTTGTCTGACATGATTTATGAAGTGTTTTATACTTTGACTTAATGAAGATTTGTTTGCTTTTTTTCTTCTGCAGTTTTTTTTCTTTAAGAATGAAATTTAAACCATTTCCTTAGTGTGTGTAGTTGTTGGCGTAGAGTTGCACTGGCACTGCACTTAAGAAAGGTCTTAATTTACAATGCCTTCGATTAATGATGGCGCCTTTCAGTTTTGGCAAACACCAATGATTTGTCAGCATTGAACAAGCTTTGATGGTGGGTTTTATGCTAATACCTGTGACACAACACACAGGGATTTACTGTTCTACAAATTTGGACATTGTGTAAAATTATTGAAGAAAAAGCTTTTGAAATCTTTCGATAAAAATGAGAAAATATATTAATATAATTTTGACAAATCTTGAGATTATTTCTAATGAATAAGATTCGCCTACTATAAGTTGTTTCCTAGCATAAAGAGATGAATCACGCATTCAGAAACTTTGTTAGAAATGGTATGTAATTCAATAAATTATTTTTTAATTATTCATTATAAGGACGTTGTTGTGTTCATTATTTTCCATATATGAACCACATAACCTAGATTAAGAACATTACCTTAAATTGTGTCTATTATTTTAAAGAAATCGGAGACCCTTTCGGACCACTGTTTGTGATTAATGTCGGGGACACACACATTGTGACATAAACACATAGCCATGGATGTGGGCAATTTGGTAATAGTGCGATACCTAATTCCCTGTTAGGGCTTGGCAAACATGCACAAATCGCATATTTCTTCTCCCACAATATTTGCATTGTATGAACGAGTGGCATAGTGAAGAGCAAAGGACGGTGAATGTTATAACAATTTTAAGCCTAGATTCGCTTCGTTGTTTGTGACTGCAGTTTGTTAATTTGATAATGACTTTGTCGCCAATCTTTCCGTTTTAGGCCATACGAGTTATTCCCCATTAATGGAAGCGGTGTTGGGTTAAATGATGTCTATGACTTTAAGATTTTACTTAACCAGATCCTACTGTACCACAAAAATGAAATGCCTTCACGCTCACTTACACCAGCAGACGACATAAACTGTCACTTTGTGGTAAAAGAGGCGCATAATAATCGAATAAATTTAAACATAAATTGTTTAATCGATAGTTTATGAGAAGTGGTTTTGGTCATTTTGCTGCCTTGCTTTGCGTACAGGACAATGTATTAAAATTTGCACAGAGATATGTGAAATATTACTGTAAAATGTGCATGTGTGTGGGTGTGTGGATTAACAACTTGTGTCGTCTTTTATAGTTCATATAAATTCTAGGATTATGTGTATGTATGTGTGTATCTGTATGCATATGGAATGACAGTATAACGGCGATAATTTTCTTTCTTGCGTGCATATTCTGTGGGTGGGTGGTAACCACAAACGAAACTTTATATTTTATTTCTTTGCAGTTCTTGCCTTTTGAGGTTAATGGGTTTAAAACAGCTGCCGCTGCTGCTTCTGCCGCTGTCATAGTTTTATAGGGGCCAGAAAACAAGACATAAAATATTATTCTTGTGAATGAATGAATAAAAATGAATGACAATGACATCACTTATCATGATTACAATTCATTTCTTTAAAATAGGACAAGAGTATAAAATTAATTCAACTAAGAGAGTAGTGAGTGAGTGATTGTGCGTTTTGTTGGCCTTTGCCGTTTGTTCTAATGTCTTACAGATGGATTCAAATGTGCAATATTGCAATTATTCATATGGGACAAAAATGACAGAGACATGTGTCATGAAATGATGAATGAATTGAAGTATTAAACAAAGTATTGAAGGAAACGAACATGGAGAGTAATAGAAAGTGTTAAAATTTGCATAAACAAGTGACATTACCTAACAGGACAAATCATCTAGAAAAGCCAACAACTAAAGATCTCCAACTTATATAAAATTCTTATAAAACCTTGGATTTAAATTTTTTTAATCGAACATTAAACATTGACAATCTGTCCGTCCGTTATATTTTGTACGGGCTTATAAAGAAGCCCCAAAATTGTCCTAGAGGGAAAAACATAGTCCCCACGAAATATAAACTTTGAAGGGACAAGAGCAGAAGCAGATTCAGAAATTTCGATCTCATGATCTTGTCACCGATTAATTCATAGGAAACCACTACGAAAATCGTATACATAGAAGGTGAGTATTTTGAGTCACTAACGCATCGAATAAAGCACAATTGGGCATTTCATTCAGAAAGTAATCTTCAATTTGGAACACCACCTTGTTGTAGCCAAGAATCGCGTCGGCTTGAACGTAGTGGAAAATGCACATACCTCCTACACAAAAATTCTCGTATCTGTGGAATAAGAACTGTGTGACGTTTTTTACACTGTCCTTGTTCCCTAGTAGCAATGCCATAGTCTTTGTTCAAATTAAAACATTTAAAAAAATCCTACTATTTTTATGTCGGTTCCACTACACGCAAAAAAATATATGTTAGAAATATGTTTGAATCCAAACAAATATTTGTTTGCGACTGGTTGCAAACAAATATATGTTTGGATCCAAACATAATTTGTTGTGTCCAAACAAATATATGTTTGGATCCAAACATAATTTGTTGTGTCCAAACAAATATATGATTGCAGCATTTTGTAACATATCTCTATTTTTTTTTTATGGGTGGAGAGAGGATGTTTGTCAAAGAGAGTAACAACAGTGATCTCGCGGCTGCGGAATGCTGTTTTATAATAAATAGCTGTGTGTATGGTATAATAGAAGACGTAGAAGCGAAGGGGGTGCTGTGTATGCGTCAAACACGTGTGTTTCCTGTTTTGTTGTTGTTAACCAACGTAGCAAGTGAAGAGGAAAAGAAAAATGGTATGAATTATCTTGTGCTTTTTTCTTCAGTTTTTAAAAACGATCGTTGAGTAAAGGCGGTAAATTGATTGAATAAATCAGTGTTTCGTGTTTTCTTAAAGAAATGGTGCTTTTTAGTAAATTAAATGTCCAACACATTTTATAATTGAAAATTTTAAAATTGAATCAAAAAGGTGAATGGATATATTTCATTGGACAAGGAAGAAATCGCATTTAATATTGGCAATTGCATACATACATATGAGTATTTGAACAATGGAACATCCATATTTATTACATTACATAATCATTTGATTCCTGTGTTGTGTTTTATTTCACAACTAAGGAGAAGCGTTCAACGATGTTTCTATATATTTTTATACCCTCCACCATAATATGGAGGGTATAATTAAATTTGTCATTCCGTTTGTAACACATCGAAATATTCATCGGAGACCCTATAAAGTATATATATTCTAGATCAGGGTAAAATTCTAAGTCGATATAACCGTCCGTCTGTTCGTCCGTCCGTCTGTTGACATCAAGATACAGCTCGCAATTTTTAAGATAGAGCTATGTAATTTGATATAGAAGTTTAAATTACTCCTAGGAAATCGGCTATATCGGTCCACGTTTTGATGTAGCTCCCATATAACGGTACCTCCCGATTTTCTGTATTTTTAAGGTTTTAGCTTCATTATCACACCGAAATGACTGAAATTTGGTACTTAGTCTTCGTTGGGCGTATAGAACTTTCACCAGGGTTTTGTTGATATAGGTCAACGCCTTCATATAGCCCCCATAGAACGGTACCTCCCGATTTTCGGT
Source organism: Musca autumnalis (assembly GCF_047663935.1). Classification (NCBI taxonomy): domain Eukaryota; kingdom Metazoa; phylum Arthropoda; class Insecta; order Diptera; family Muscidae; genus Musca; species Musca autumnalis. Next base: position 262,560,454 of record NW_027411755.1, on the reverse strand, counting down.
ATTTGGAAGGTTGTGGCCTCAATATTCCTTCGAAATGGCTAAAATTTGGTATGTAATCTTCGCTGGTCGTATACAACTTTGCCCCAGAATTTTGTCGGTATAAGTCAAGGCCTTCATATAGTCCGCGTAGAACGGTACCTCCCGATTTTCGGTATTTTGAAGGTTGTGGCCTCGATATTCTTCCGAAATGGTTAACATTTGGTATTTAGTTTTTCTTGGGGGTATTCAACTTTCCCCCAGAATTTTGTTGGTATAGGTACATGCCTTCATATAGGCCCCATAGAACGGTACCTTCCGATTTTCGGTATTTTGAAGGTTGTGGCCTTAATATTCCACAGAATTTAAGTGTGGTGTTTAGTCTTCATATGGGACGATTTTCGTAATTTTGAAGGTAGTGACGTCAATATCCCACCGAAATGACTGATTTTTGTTATTTAGCCTTCCAGGGGGTTATAAAGCATTCCTGAAAAGAATTATTAGTATATGTCCACGTCTTCCTTTATTACCCATATAAGCATACTCTTAATTTTTGGTATTTTTTTTTTTTGGTTTTAGCCAAATTATCTCACCGAAATATCGGAAATTTGGTAATTAGTCTCCTTTGAGTCTAAAAACTTTCCGCAGGAATTTGTCGGTATAGAATTTTTGCTGAAAATTGGTAATTAGTCTTCTTCATAAACGAAAGGAAACTAATTGTTCTATTTACTTCAATATAACTCGTGGTGGAAGGTATAACAAGTTCGGCCCGGCCGAACTTAACGCCCTTCTTACTTGCTTTCTTTTTAAAAGGGTGAATATTTACAAATTATTTCATTCAGTTTTTCTTTTATTAAAGTGTGTTATGTATTTCCTTGGAATTTTGTTTGTACCTATGTGTCTGCTGTTGCTTTGTCTTTTAATAAACAACCACCATTTATAAACGTGTGTATATGATAGAGATAGCCAGTGAGCTCTTACTGAGAGCAATTGCGCATACATTTCAATGTGTTTTGCAAAATTTGGCCCTTATAATATTTTGTCCAAACCTAGATCATGTTCGAATATGGGACATAACACTTCCACCCCTACAAAAGTATACACTTGTTTGCTAAAATTCTGCGCGGATCAATCGATTATACTCGAACGTATCAACCGATTTGATCCAAAATTTGTTTCTCTCAAAATTTCTTTAAAAAAATACGTTCGAATATGGGCTATATTGGTCAACTCCTCTGCTTACCTCCTGCACAAATTTTCGGAAAAGTGCAGTTAAGGACCTGTTCTCAAATCATTTTTTTTGCAACAAGTTGTTCTGAAAGTCTTTTTACCATGGTGGAAGTTTTTTCAAGGGCGAATCCATACTTCATTTGAAAATGACCCGAAAGCCAGAAAAAAGGCCTACTACCACTACGTGCAGCGACCGCACTACAACTTTTGAAGAGGTTACTCCGTTGATAAAAATTTTGTATATCTTAATATGTCTGCGAAACTTAGATATAGTTCGAAGATGTTCTTATCGGTCTACTCCTTCTGGTACCTCCTTCGCAACGGTTCAAAATGTGTTTGCTAAAATGATACGAACGATATCTCATGAACGGAGCAACCAATTTGGTCCAAACTTTGTACTTTAATTACTTATCTGGCCCATTACAGAACATTTGTTCCATAGGCCGAACTAAGAAAAGATCTCCAATTCTCTCTATTTGTTGCTTCGCACTCTGAAATACCGCGCCTTTTCATCTCATCATCCACTAGTTTGCGCCATCTATTCCTTGGCCTGCCAATTCTGCGTGCACCGCCAAGCGGTCCGTGTTTATACGCCTTTTTAGCGGGTTCATCATCGCTAATTCTTATGATATGGCCTAGCCAACGCAATCGCGGTGCGGAAACTTTGTATTTCTCAATAATTAGTAAAAACTTCAACATTTATATTTGAAAACGGGCCAAATCGATCTTATCTCACAAAAGTTCCAATTTTTTTCTCACAAAAGTTCCGATTTTAAGCGCAGTTTAGGGTCTGTTCGAGGATTCTCTTAAAAATTTTACCGAAGGCACTGCTTGTGGTCCTGTCAACAGTGATATTATGTTTTTCTGGGGCAAGTCCCCGACTCCTGGCCCAAAAGCTCTGATCATATGTTGACACACTGAAATGCCGTTGGGCGTGATTCTATTGTAATGACTGCCTCCCAAAATGAAATCCACTTCGAAAATGAAGTACTGTGTCGGTATATTACTACTGTTACAGTTTCAGCAACACTTTTGAGCTTTATTCAAAATCCATATTTTTGTCGGCAAATTCGTGCTTCCAAAAGGGATTACAAATTTTTGAAATATATAACTTTGGGGAAAATGATTTTTGGTTGGGTACCCCGAAGTCGATTTGTCCACAGATAATAGTTGTAATTCACATAGGACGTCGGAAAGGCCGATTGATACTTTTTAACTTGGACTTCTTTCGACATCGTGGACTTGTATTGGACCTCTAATTATGTTTAGAAAAATATCGTAAAACAATTAATTTTCTAACTACAGGCGTACCAATATTAGTCTACCTTTGAAACTGTACGAAGTGCTAGGTCTTCCTAAATCTGAAGTACGAAATATTTTATATACCAATTTTTATTAATGAAAAAGTCGCCAGTTCTGCATTCGCGGAAGTTTAGGGAAAATAGCTCTCTTAGTGTAGTAAAATAAATAATTGAACAATTTATACAGTTAGTCAACTATATTATTGCAAACGATGAATTTTTAAAAATTTAGATATTTAATTAGGAATTACTACAAGTAATTCTTTCAATAATGTTGGGCTTTTTGTAAATATCTGTTGATTTACCTGTTAATGACAACATCAAGCCAATAAATGCAGAAATCGGTCGGAAATAACAGAAACAACGGGCAAAATGGATAGGTACCTGGTTTTTGTAGTGTCAACTAAATAATTGCAAAATGAATGAATGTGCAATAAATTCTTGGGATTTCCCCCTCGATTTTTTTCAATTAAGGATTTTTATGACTTTTATGGTATGTGGACATGTAGATCCATAATTTTTGATCATAAGTAAATGATTGTGTGTGTAACATAGACAGTATATTCAGAAAAAGAGAAAGTCAGGTAAACGGTTTCGGAAAATATGCTACATTTGGTCTATTCCAATTATAATAATGTTAAATCCGCCAGAGACATCGCTAAAATCACTTCTCATAAGCTGAGAGCTGTATACAACATCATATACCGCACCGAGAGAGAAGCCAGGCTCAAACTGAAGGCGTTACAAGGCAGACCCAAAATAGTAACCACGCGAATTGACAGGAGAATGATTAAAGAAATTGACGAAAGAACCCAAATCAGCACCAGAAAATTGATTTTTTTAATTAAAAATGATTTTGAAATAAGTGTGTAACATGGAAATGTCAGAAAAGTGCTACATAATAACAAGCACTCATCACGAGTGACTAGGTAAAAACCGTTGCCTTCCCAGCACAATATATAGAAACTATTCAGACGTGTTACAGACAACTTTTCACACCATCTTTAGTATCGGCATGTCGTTATATTTTCTGATGAGACTAAAATTATGCTGTACTATCACAATGGGCCTCAAAAAGTATTGCGAAAACACCTTTACAGCGATGGAAAACAAAAATTTAATACATACCGTAATGTTCTGAAAACTGTTATTTATGGTGTGGGGTTGTATACCAAGAAGTGACGTTGGTAACATCCAGATTTTGGAGGAAACAATGACAGAGGATGTTTATTTAGATGTTTCAAAACATGACTTAACCGAAAGCGTCAAGAAATTTAGGCCTGTTGGCACTGAAAATTCAAAGTACTACCAAGACAACGCCCCTAAACATAAATCTAATTTATGTAGGACTTGGTTGTTATACAACTGTACCAAAGTCATTTACACCCCGTTCCAATGCCTAGATATTAACCCCATCGACAATTCATGGGTACATCTGAAGGGAAAAGTCGGGAATAGGCCGCCCACTAACCTGGGGGACTAAATAAAATGCAATAAAGAAGAATGGCAGAAAATACCATTGGAATATGACATTCTGAAACTTATTTATTAAATTCAGATACGTTTACAAGCTGTTTTTGGTGTCAGAGGTGGGCATGCGAAATATTAGAACCAACTTTTCGAAAAATACCGTAAAACACTGAAAAGTTGTGAATTTTGCAATTCTTTAGTTGACAGTGCAAATTATGAGTTGTTTTCATTTTTGTTAATTTTAAGAAAATGTTTAGTGAAATTTTGCTGCTTTTTTATTTTATTATATTAATAAACATCTGTAAGAATTATACTGTTAACAAAAATATAAAAAATTATATTTTTTTATACCAATAAAATGAAGTTTTATTTTAAATTTTGTAATAATTTTGGTTTTGCAATAATTAAGTTGACTAACTGTATGTACTACAATTTCCTTTTTGACTTAAGCCTCAGGTACATACGTACAAAATATTACTTACCGATCGAGTAAACCAATCGGAAGTAAATATACGTATCTCTTTTTGGGCAATTTTTTATATTTTGGCCATTTGTAATGTTTCAACACAGACAGAATGTCTGGCGAGACAACAGAGTTCAGACACACACACACACACGTACACAGAATAACAACATTATGGCCATCTGCAACACATTCTTGAACGTGTTTCTTTAATGCTTAGATTTCACATGAATAGACAAGATGCTAGCTAGACGGACAGACACACTAAGGAAGTCGACAGTATTTGTTGTTGTTGTGGAAACAACACTGGTTTGAAAGTGGCTTTGTCACACAGCAGCACTTGTTTGTTCTTAGAGAAGGGGTTAAACAAGAATGACAGAGATAGAAAACAAAAACAAACATAGAAAACAAAACAACAAAAAATAGAAAACACAAAAACATTTTGAATGGAATGGACACAAAGCAACGTGTCCATTTTACGCACTTTGACATTACGCACCATCACGTACCAATGACCATGTCACGTTGCCACACATTCAAACACACGCTAACACTTTTTATTACCGCCCAAATGGCCAATTTGATAGATTTATGTTATGTGGACATTCTACTAGGCCACGCCGCTGGACAAAGGAAAAATAAAAACAATTCAAAAAGTAGTGTCTGTCATGTTAACACTTCGCCTAAAGGTTTCATAGGTTGGGAATAAATAATTAATTTGTTTTTTCATGTATTTCAATTTTATATGAATTTTGATTTATTTTCTTTGATATTGTGGCGTTTTGTGTGTAAAATATTTGGGTTTATTATCGCATTATTGGCAATGAACATAAAGTAAGGGAGGGAGGGGTGAAATATCACAGTCATATATGACCATAATGTCCATGGTCATTGCTAAGCGAACACCTGAATGGATGTCATTAATAATTTTATGTATTTTTAAATCCGATTACATTTCCGCTTTATTGAACCCTGCTGATGTTGCTTATTTACGTGTTTTCTGCATAAATCCCCTGTGTAAGCTTTAAAACCACGTCCAACGAAGGCATCGCGCAATTGAATATTTTAACACCTTTCCGAAAGGCTTAATTTGTGGGGCAACAGCAAGAGTAAACATTATGGCGGATAAGTTCATAGCACCGCGCACACACCGGCACCTGTCCCACACCACTGGCTGGGGATTTGCGGCAATATTTGCTTGTTTATTGTTTAATGACTTAATTAATAAATTAATTTAATAATTTTATAGTTGTTGTTTACTTCGGTGTGTGGTTGTAAACCCTAGGTGTGGGATTGTTTGTTTGATTCAATGCCGCAACAAATTACTTGCCACATTTTAATACAAATAACTCGCTGTTGGGTGTTGATTATGTAACTCATTATTGAGAAATATTGCGGATGTTCTACAGATTTAACCTCATTAATTAAGCGAAGCTTTGCTGAAAAATTTAATTTTTCCATATCCAGTCCAAAGTTCTACATATTTTAATTATATTATTATTAATTTAATATTCAATTTAATTGTCATTTCTTTAAAAGCTTGAAAGCATTAATATAGAGTTCTTAATTGACCTCCAGGTTTGGCCACTTTTCCCTAACCCATCTATGACAAATTTTTCAATTTTTATACTTAAATACAAAAACATCAATCTTAATTAACATGAAATTAGGATTTCATAGAAAAGAAAAAAAAAACTTTACAAAAAATCTCAGTCAGGTGTTCTGGCAGCTAGGTGTTATTGAAAAAAAATCCAAAACAACTTTACTTTCTCACATTTGTTGTAATACCGATTTCACTCTTTAAAAAGGCGTTTTATTTTCTCATGTTTTTGTTACACCTCCTTCAAATTTCGTAACTAATACAAATCACTGGGCAACTCCTTCCTGTCCATTACTAGAGTACACGTTTCACAGCATTTACTTTCGTGGTACTTAAAAATTCTAAAATTCATTTTGGGTTACACTTCGTTTTGTTCTATTTCAATTTATTTTCGTATACTTTTTTCTCGTTTATGTTTTTTTCTTGATTTTAACAACATCATCAATCACGGAAATTGAAAAGTGCCTTTTGTGTGTTGGCTGCGGCCCTGCCACCGACGAGAGTACAAAAAAAAACCCAATGGAAAATGGGAAAACAAGTTTTTTTATTATCAAAATATTCAATCTTCAATTCGTCGTCACTCTTCCCCTTTTGCCGTAGCGGTATGGTAAGAATTTGTTCTTTTCTTATGTTTTGACATTTGCACTCGCATTTTGTCTGATCCAACAAAAACACTCTATTTCCCTGTAACTGCATCAAATTTACTTCAGCACACAGCCCAGTTCAAAATCATCAAAATGGACTTTACTTCTCTCAACTGAACTCATTTGTAGGCATTTCACATAGCCGGGGAACCAAATGGTTTTTTTTTCCTTTTCTATTTCGAGTCCATTTAGAATCTTAGAAAACATTATTACATTTGTCCATTCATCCATCCAACCCGTCCGTCTCAGCCTCTTTCCTATCAACTTGGTGACCTCTGACCAACAGCTGTGTTGATTGATTCCCTTTTCTTCTTCCCAAACATTTTTTTGTGAAATTTAGGTAGAAGATTTGCACAGTGACTAAAGGGAGTTGGGAAATTTACATTTTTATTTGTTTCTTCGTAAAGAAGGAACATTTCGAAATTATGTAAAATATCTTTGCATGCAGGTTAGACCGATCAGGTTGTACGTTCATTTAATATTTGCAAAGAGGTCGAAGTGGAGGCCTCTAGACCGAATTTGACTATATATATGTATATCGAAATTAGAAAAACCACTTTCTGTTTAATACCGGAAAATGTGACATTGTCGGAAATGAGATTGTTGTAAGCTAGCATGAGCGGGATCACATTTATTAACAAACTCGACAACTTCTATACTGATCTACCTCTTTGCGAATTGGAGAACGAACACGGTAGGGTCTCAATGCTTATCTGCACAGTTATATCGAACTTCTTCCGTACTACTACTCAACACTTGTTTGTGGGATGAAAGCAATGTCGATTACTGAAGGCTATTTTAAGATGTGGTCGAGACAGAGACTATTCCACAGATTTTTCGTTCTATCGACATGGCCCAGAACCAGCGTTGCCGACAGTTTTTGATCAGAAATCGTCAAATCGTCAACAATAACTGAAAAATCATCAAAAAATCGTCAACATGGCCCAAAACTCGGTTTGGTTACCGTTTAATGCGATTTTTCGCTGCTATTTTTGTGAATGAAACATAAGATATACAATCCACAGCAATAAATCTAACCCAATATCACTTAAATACTGCTATAAAAACAGCTTTCAGAAGATGATAGTTTTCCTATGGTTATCGAGTTTGAAGCAATGCAGTATGGTAAAGCTGGGTACACATTGCCATTTTAAATGGTAGCTCAAATATCGCTTGCTTGACAGTGTAACTGTCCATATTTGTCCGTATTCATCTATTCATCTATTTGCATCTATTACCAAAACTAAAGGAAAATTTTCAGCTCATGTAATTTGAATGTGGTTCAAAAACTGTGAAATACCTGTGCCTAGATATGTCACAAGTGTGCCTAAATATAGCCAATCCGTCTGGAAATTGCTATAAAACATTAAAAAGCTCAAAAATCGAGTTTGGAACATTGCTTTCCTTAAAATCTTTCGTGAAACTTTGGTCAAAATGTAGTTATCGTCTTTTATTTCATGCATTTCTGCCTTAGGTGAAAAATCGTCATTTTGGACCATAAAATCGTCAAATCGTCATTTTTCAGTTTTGGGCCAAAAAATCGTCAAAATGACGATAAATCAGCAAATTCGGCAACACTGCCCAGGGCTCATTGCCGTATTCCTTGAAGATGTCTTAATTAGCTTCTTCCTTTCTTCCTTTCTACATTGGGCCTTTGGCTTCCGAGTGAAGAGGCTGCTTTAATTACAGTCACGCGTCCTTAATTCTAAACCTAGTGAAATCAACATACGCAAAATGTTTAAGCCCCTGCCACCCATCATCAACGTCTCGTGGACTGCTTCCTCACCCAATACTCGTTAGCCTAAAGACTGTGGGTATAATAATTATTTTTAATTAATTTCTCGTTGGAGATTTTTGCAAGTGAAAAATGAAAGACGAAGTCGGTCACATAATTTTGTGGAGTCATTGAAATATTCGTTTTGGTCTGGTTCGCTTGGTCTGCAATCTATCGATATTCCCTACATTAGATATTTTCATTTCAAATTATCGATAGCTTTCAACATTTCGTTAAATTGTCATCACCATTAATTTGGAAATAAAAATGGCGGAAAAGGGTAGAAAAATGGAAAAAATAGTCTTTATTTTTCATTGATAAACTTAGACCTAATAGCCCGATAAGACGAAGCCTTAAAAATCATACATACGTAAAGATTCAAAGACACTTAAACTAAAGTGCTTTTGTTGACATTTTTCACAAGTAATTCACAGAAATATAAATGAGAAAAAACAATTGTTTTTATTAATTAAAAATGCACAAAAATACAATTTACTTTACGAAAATTTTGTATTTGTTACTACTGACTTAGTTTTTTACATCCAAAAAACCGAAAAGCCGCGAAATTTCTATTAATTTTAATAGATTGTAGGTTGGGGGCTTTTATCCGATAATATCGATAGACAAAACTGTCTATCGATATTGAATTTATAAAAAGGAATCGATACTAACAATAGTGCCATCGATTTTTTGCCAGCTCTAGGTTGGTGCGCTTGGTAATTTCGGGTTTCTCCCAAACTTTGCCAATAGTAATTCAAATCAACCGATTTGGTCCTTCCGAAATAGGTTAGGGTCGAATATGAACTATATTGGTCCACCGATACAAAATTTTAAAATTTTCGCAAGAGTGCAGCTTTCGACCACCTCTTAGAACGATTTGGATTATTTTGCCACAGGTTGTCTTCGAGATCACTATTACGGAGGTAAACTTTTTCGGAGGCAAGCCAATACTTACTGAGATAATGAGCCCAAAGCTCAATAGACTCCTGTCGGTACCAACTAAAATGGCTGGTGAGCACGAAAACTTACGAATTCAGTATCCGTTTTAGCCAAAACTTTGCTCGTCGTAAAGTTTGTCCGAAACGTACATCAAGTTTCAAGAAGGTCTATATCGGACAACAACTACACAGCAAAAATACTCATTACAAATTGACCTACCTTCTAATTATTTTAACAAGGGCATGTCATAAGAAATCCGTACTTATTTTTGGCAACTAAAAAGTAGATAAATAAGTAGTTACGACTTGAAGTAACCAGAGAGTAACTACTTATTTATCCACTTTTAGTGCCCAAAAAAAAAGTACTGATTCCCTATGACATGCCTTTGTTAAAATAATTAGAAAGTAGGTCAATTTGTAATGACTATTTTTGCTGGGAACTGCTACATCTCTAACTTAAGTTAAAAATTTTTGATTTTGTGCAGTTCAAGGTCAGTTCGAGGACAATTTAGAAATATGTAATAGAGACTTCTTGTGGATCTATTTACATAATGTTTTTCGTGGACAAATTTATGCTTCCAGATATAATGGTCCAAAATATCTAAGAAAACTTATGGCGATCTACTAAATGGCTGGTGGGCAGGATAACTATTGAAAGAAGTGATTGGTATTGCTTCAAACTTTGCACATCGAAATATTTCACACGAACTTAAGTAAAGTTCGAAAATTACATTCATATATCGGACAACTTTTTTCGGTACCTCCCTTATGAAAGTACAACGTTTTCTCTTAAGTACAGTGTAAGGCCAGTTCGACGATGGTTTGGAAATTTCCATCCAAGGTAGTCAATGTGATTCTGATTACAAACACCCAAAAAGTCCTATGGAGACCGACTAAACTGATTGGTTAGGACGATAACTATTGGTACTGTACTTCGTAATATTTATCTTAAACTCCCCCAAAATAGAGTACAATAGGTTCGCTGAAGTACAGTTTAAATGTTGTTCAGGGATTGTTTTAAAATTTTCATCGAAGTTAATACTTGCGATTCTAATTGCAACGATATGATTTTTTTATAATATAATGAGCCAAAAGCTCTTAAATCAGCCTTAACATGGCTGGTTGCCACTATAAAAATCGAAGGAATGAGATCCAAAATTAGATCCAGTTTCAAGATAAACATATCTCCACTGCAAAAGTTAAACACTTTTGCGCTTCAATCCAGTTTAAAGCCACTTCTCGAATCGAGCTATTTTTAGTAGGGTACGCCAATACTTCGTGAATCCCTCAAACACTTCTCAGATTATTGTGGCCTTTTTAAAACGTTTTAATTCTATTATCCATATTTATCTCGATGATGGCTCGAATATTAAGAAAAAAACGTCCAACGGGACGGAATATATGAAGAATTAAGTTTTGGTGTTAGTGTAGACTGTGTTGTGTGTCCGTCAGTTGAAAGATTAGGCCCACAAATGACTGACAATTTACGCTGGGAAATTCCAAAATTTTCTGTTACCAATGGAAATACTATTTGCTTTAAAAATTAGGGATCTATTACAGGTAATATCTTTCGCTACAACAAGAATCCAAACTGCACAGTGAAACGGAAATGGTTTATAGCTAAGAACATTACAGAGGAGTTGTATCAATTCATATTGGCATCGACTCTGCAGGACTTTATTGGCGGTTTGTGAATTAATACCAGCAATATGGTATTTTTGATGCCTGATCCTCACCTAAACAATTATTTTGATATACATTTTTTAGACCACTGTTACTGGCCATTTTCATTCTTTGTATTTTTTGACCTATTCTTGGGAGTGGCTCTAATTCATTTCTGTGTTCATTTACTTCCTTAAAACAGCAACGACACATATACTTCTTCTGTTCCTATTCTATATGAAACAGATAAAAGAATGTGTGTTTGTGTTTGTGAATGGGGTTCAATTTACATTTAATGGCTTTGACTTTTTGGTGTGAACTTTTCCTTTATTGTTGCTTTGAGAACCAAAACAAAGAAAATGAATTTTTTGTGATATTGGTTTTATTGTTCTTCTCAATTAGAAGAAAACAGAGAAAGATTTTAGCAATTGGAAATTAATGGGAATTTTAGAAGAGTGAAAAAAAGGCATTGTGGCCATTTCATTGCAAACGTCCTTGTCAACAATGTAGTTTTTGGGGCTCACAAAAATTGATTGAGGTCGCAAACAATGAAGGATATTTTAAAGCTTTTAACATGAGGAAGGTTATAATGAAATAAGGAAGAGGAAAACCAAGATAGGAATAAACAACATTCTCGGAAATAATACACATATTTTAGAGTCTTTTGCTTGTTAATGTATGTGTATATACATTTGTATGTATGTGTATTGGTAATCATTCAATAGAAATGTTTAAGGCGTCCTTGTTATAATTGCTTTGATTTCCTTAAATATTATCCTCTCTAATTTAAGGTAATTTATTCCAAATTCACCTGCTTTAATACTGGAAAAACATAATTACTTAATTTATTATGAAATAATTTTTCCAACAAAATTAATTAATGATTTGATTTCATGTTCGTCAACATTTCATAATAGAATGACAGTTCGTTCATATCATTTGATTTGAGTGACATTTCATTTGAATAATGCAAATATTTCTATTTTTTAGATTTGTCACTGAGTTGCAAACTAGTAGTCGAATGACTTAAAACCCACTTTAAGGCTTAGTCAGAGATACACAAATGCCTGTTGAGGGGGTAAATACTGCGTTTAGCTTTAATAGATTTGAGTTTTATAGTCTTGCAAGTAGTTAACACATTTGTTATAGCGTGTAAATTGCTCAACATATGGTGTTTTGTGCAAATATTTAGCATTAGAAATAATATGCGTAAAATTGCTTGAGATTTCTTTCTAAATTATTACTAGAATTTATTAATTAGTTTCGTAATTATTAAACATTACACATTATAAATTATTCAAACGATTGCCTACTACATTTTATAGGCTATTGAAATTCGCAATTAAAACTTTAAATTATCATAAATTCGCCATTAATTGATTCAAAATTCCACTTTGCAATTCAAATTACTTCCTTCAATGTCAAGATGTAATAATAATGTCTTTCACAGCAGTTTCCTATTCAAATTATCTAACATTTCTTACATGTTTTTGTTTTCCTTTCCGCTCATAAATTAACGATTCCATTTCATATTTTCTTTTTTCTATTTCTTTTACTGAAAGACGACTTTTACAAAATTGTTTCTAACATGACTTTCAATTATGTTACGTTTATCTCGTTTAACATAATATTTGCAATTATGAGTCATAAATTGCATTTGTGCTGGATCAGTTGTTGTTGTTCGATGCAAAATTTTCCGTCTCAATGAGTAAATGGAATGGCGGCAGCACTCATTACATATAATGTTAAATTGCAACTATACACACCAAGTAAGACAGACAGATATTCAGCAGGGTCCAATAGCTGCTGCTGATGCAGCCAGTGTTTGGAGAATGAATGTAATTCCAAACAAAACAAGTAAAAAAGCATCAGTCGGCTTTGCCGACAGAGATATACCCTCAGCCTGTGCAAATTGAAACACTTTTTTTCACAAAAAACTTATGTATTAGGGGGTTTCAAAATTTTGGTCGTATGAACCGACAAAATTGTTGATTAGGATTAAAGTTCAAAAAGTTTGTGGAAAAGGTACTTAAAGGAATGGACCGACATAGACCATGGGGTTACCATAGGGGTTTTTACACCCTTCGGGCTGTTTTCTCAAGAAGTATGGACTTGCCCCTGAAACAACTTTTACCATCGTAATTGAGGCAGCGAATGTAAGTTGCTTCAACAAAAATCAAACTGATTCAATAGCAGGTCTTAAAGTGAACTTATCCAAAATTTTGTGTGGGAGGTACGGGATGGAGTGGACAAATATAGTCCATATTCGAACCTGATCTATATCTGGTAGATATTATGAGAATGTGTAAAGTATGGACCAAATCGGTCGCTCCCATCAAAAGTTATCGTGCGCACAATTTTTCCGAATATTTTTGAACTTTTGTGGGGTAGGTACCTGAAGGAGTGGACCGATATGGCTTATCTACGAACTTAAACTAAGTTTGGAAACAATATTACGAAGGCCAAATTTTGGCCGGAATCGGCATTTCCGTTCGAGAATTATCTTGCGCTTCCACCTGTTTATGGGTTTATGGTGTCATAGGGTTTGTTTTTCAACTTTCAGGCTATTTTTTCAGGAAGTATGGACTGCCACTGAGGAAACTTGTACCTTCGTATAGGGGACAGTGAATACAAGATGTTACAACAAAAACCAAGGCGATTCGAGAGCAGGTCCTAAACTGAACTTTTCCGAAATTTTGTGTGGGAAGTACTCGAAGGAGTTTACCGATTGAGTCCATATTGGAACCTCATCTAAGTCTGGTAGAAATTTAATAATGTGCAAAGTATGGACCAAATCGGTTACTTCCTTCAAGAGTTATCGTACGCACAAATTTTCCGAACATTTTCGAACTTTTGTGGGGGAGGTACCGGAAGGAGTACACCGATATAATCCATCTTTGGACTTGAACTAAGTTTGGACAAAATATTACGAAAGCCAAATTTTGGACCGAATCGGCAGATCCGTTCGAGAGTTATCTTGCGCTCCAACCACTACACATGGTGTCATAGGGTTTTTTGTAACTTTCAGGCTATTTTCTCAGGAAGTATGGACTTGCCCCTAATGAAACTTACAGCGTCGTATAGAGGACAGCGAATACAACTTAAGTAAACAAAAATCAAAGCGATGCGAGACCAGGTCCTAAACTGAACTTTTCCGAAATTTGGTGTGGGAGGTACCCGAAGCAGTAGACCGATTGAGTCCATATTGGAACCTCATCTTAGTTTGGTAGAAATTACACGATGTGCAAAGTATGGACCAAATCGGTTATTCCCTACAAGAGTTATCGTGCGCACAAGTTTTGCGACAATTTTTGAACATTTGTGGGGGAGGTACCTGAAGGAGTGGACCTATATGGCCCATCTTCGAACTTAAATCGAATCTGGACAAAATATTTCGATACCCAAAATTTGAACCGAATCGATTGATCCGTTCGAGAGTTATCGTGCGCACCAGCCAGCCAGACAGACAGACAGACGGACAGACAGACAGACGGACGGACATTGCTAGATCTACTCAAAATTGTCTGAAACGGATATCGTACAAACATACTTGGGGTCTAAAACCATTATTTCGATGAGGCACATTTTTGGTCGTATCAAAGTGTAAATACCCTCTTTAGCCTAAAGGCTGAGGGTATAAATATACAAGTCATTCAAGGTTGTTGATTGCATCATTAGCATTGTTGCAAACAAACAACAGTTTGTGCAAAGTAAATGCAGGTGTCTCTCTCTCTTGTTGGCATCTATTTTATTTGTCCGTTTTTGCCATAATGACCCAAAAGTTATGAATTAGAAGACACTAAGCGGCAATAGAGTTGAGATTCCGGACCAATGTACATAAATGCTTTGCAATGACATTTCGGTCGTGTGTTTATCCAGGTGATATTTGCTTGCCAAATGTTTGTTTTTAAATTTAGGAAATGTCCAAAATGATTAAAAAATAAGTAAACCAAGAATCAGTTGCCTTTGGTCAGACATTGTACAATAACAGAAGCAGGAATGGTTGACCTAAATACCCTACGGGCAGATACCTAATTTTAAAAGTAAATAGCATTTTCGTAGGTAATAAAATAGGTTTTGGAAGATTCCAGCCACTTATTGAGCACGAAAATGCAAATTTTCACGATTTTTTATAAGAAATGTAGCAAACTTATTTAGAAAATTTTGTTTTCATGTGAGAGGTCACACTTTGAGCTACTTTCGAATTGTTTTGTTCATCACTAAGAAATTAATAATTTCGTCCTTAAGCGAAATGGAATTAAACAAGTAAAAAAGTATCAGTCGGCTTTGCCGACAGAGATATACCCTCAGCCTGTGCAAATTGAAACACTTTTTTTTCACAAAAAACTTATGTATTTAAGGGGTTTCAAAATTTTGGTCGTATGAACCGACAAAATTGTTGATTAGGACTAAAGTTCAAAAATTTTGCGGAAAAGGTACTTAAAGGAATGGACCGACATAGACCATGGGGTTGCCATAAGGGTTTTACACCCTTTGGGCTGTTTTCTCAAGAAGTATGGACTTGCCCCTGAAACAACTTTTACCATCGTAATTGAGGCAGCGAATGTAAGTTGCTTCAACAAAAATTCAATAGCAGGTCTTAAAGTGAACTTATCCAAAATTTTGTGTGGGAGGTACGGGATGGAGTGGACAAATATAGTCCATATTCGAACCTGATCTGTATCTGGTACATATTATGAGAATGTGTAAATTATGGACCAAATCGGTCACTCCCATCAATAGTTATCGTGCGCACAATTTTTCCGAATATTTTTGAACTTTTGTGGGGTAGGTACCTGAAGGAGTGGACCGATATGGCTTATCTACGAACTTAAACTAAGTTTGGAAACAAATTTTGGCCGGAATCGGCATTTCCGTTCGAGAATTATCTTGCGCTTCCACCCATAAACATGGTGTTATAGGGTTTGGTTTTCAACTTTCAGGCTATTTTTTCCGGAAGTATGGACTTGCCCCTGAGGAAACTTGTACCTTCGTGTAGGGGACAGTGAATACAAGATGTTACAACAAAAACCAAGGCGATTCCAGAGCAGGTCCTAAACTGAACTTTTCCGAAATTTTGTGTGGGAAGTACTCGAAGGAGTTTACCGATTGAGTCCATATTGGAACCTCATCTATGTCTGGTAGAAATTTCATAATGTGCAAAGTATGGACGGTTACTTCCTTCAAGAGTTATCGTACGCACAAATTTTCCGAACATTTTCGAACTTTTGTGGGGGAGGTACCGGAAGGAGTGGACCGATATAATCCATCTTTGAACTTTAACTAAGTTTGGACAAAATATTACGAAAGCCAAATTTTGGACCGAATCGGCAGATCCGTTCGAGAGTTATCTTGCGCTCCAACCACTACACACGGTGTCATAGGGTTTTTTGTAACTTTCAGGCTATTTTCTCAGGAAGTATGGACTTGCCCCTAATGAAACTTACAGCGTCGTATAGAGGACAGCGAATACAACTTGAGCAAACAAAAATCAAAGCGATGCGAGACCAGGTCCTAAACTGAACTTTTCCGAAATTTTGTGTGGGAGGTACCCGAAGGAGTGGACCGATTGAGTCCATATTGGAAACTCATCTTAGTTTGGTAGAAATTACACGATGTGCAAAGTATGGACCAAATCGGTTATTCCCTACAAGAGTTATCGTGCGCACAAGTTTTGCGACAATTTTTGAACATTTGTGGGGGAGGTACCTGAAGGAGTGGACCTATATGGCCCATCTTCGAACTTAAATCGAATCTGGACAAAATATTTCGATACCCAAAATTTGAACCGAATCGATTGATCCGTTCGAGAGTTATCGTGCGCACCAGCCAGACAGACGGACAGACAGACAGACAGACAGACGGACGGACATTGCTAGATCTACTCAAAATTGTCTGAAACGGATATCGTACAAACATACTTGGGGTCTAAAACCATTATTTCGATGAGGCACATTTTTGGTCGTATCAAAGTGTAAATACCCTCTTTAGCCTAAAGGCTGAGGGTATAAAAATATCCATTTTTAAAACTCGTGAACTGTCAAACTCAAAATTTCGATTTTACCTAAAAAACTGAATTGTTTTTTCGCCATAAACTTGTCAGAAAAGAAAACGAATTAAAAAAGCCTCTCGCTTTTGCAACTATGTAAAATGGGCCAATAAAAAAATTAGATTTTGTAAAATTTGCAAGTGGCCATAACCTAGAGCTGGCAAAAAATCGATGGCACTATCGATAATATCGATTATTATTTAAAAATTCAATATCGATAGATAGTTTTACCTATCGATATTATCGGAATAAAAACCCCTAACCTGAAATCCATTGAAATAAATAGAAATTTCGCTGCCCAGCTAACATTTTTTTCCGAATTCGTATCGAATTCGGACAGAATTTCTGAAAAAATATCCGATTCTGATGCCGAATTCGTATCGAATTCGGTACGAAAGTTGTATGGACGTGGTCACCGAATTCGGAAAGAATTTTCGAAGGAAATTCTTAAAAAAATGTTAGAGTTTCGCGACGAATTCGGTCCGTATTCGGAAGTAAATTCTTGGAAAATTCGGAGAAAAATTTAGATTTTCTGACAGAATTCGGTCCGAATTCGGAAGAAAATTCTGAAAAATTCGATGAAAAATTTAGATTTTCTTAAGAAAATCCGTCCGAAATCGGAAGGAAATTCTAGAAAAATTCGGAAAAAAGTTCAGATTTTCTGAAAAAATTCTGAAACAATTCTGACGCCTTCGATATTGACACAACACGTGTCGTACTGTACTGAACAAACCCCACTCAGATACAATTTTCTTTTAATGTACTATTTATGGAAGATTATAATTTCAAACTTTCTAATGATTTTGCCTGTTGTTATGATTTTATGATTAACAGTAGAACAATGTGCAGAAGTATGTTGAAGCTATCAACACTAGCTTGAATTATTATATGTTGCATTGATATTAAAAAAATGTAAAACTGTATATGCGAATTTTATGACCAGTCATTTTGTTCTTCGACATCAACCGAAAAAAAATTCCCTTAGAAAATCCATTAGAAATCGGAACGAATTCGGAATAACGATTCTTAAGATTCTTTAGAAAATGTGCAGAGATTCTTAAAATAAAGTTATAGAAAATCGGTCCAATTTCTAGGAAAATATTAGAGAAATCGGCCACATTTCTAAAAAAAATTCAGAAAATCTCGGTTACGTGTGTGTAAGAAATTAAGTCCGTAGTCACACGTACACATTTCTCGGTAAAATAAAATGTGTTTTTGTTGAGACAGTCTGAACTCCATTGTTAAATAACTTTGTAATTTTTTAAATATTTTTTCAATCACATACGTTTGAATTTTCTGTTTAATACATATTTTCTGTAACCATATTTTTTCTTCACTTCAAATTGTTTTCTCCTTCGTGTATATACATTTTTGGTTGAATTTGTTCTCTCATTAATAAATTTTATAAAAAATAAATATCCACCGCGTTTTATCTCTGCAAAAAGATTATAAGAGGTTATGGGCGATACCAAGCAAGAGTCTACCCACGGAATCTTACAATTCCGTGGTACTAATTTTGAGAACTGGAGTTATCGAGTATGGATGTATCTGGATTCGTTGGATTTGCTGGATGCCATAGAGAATACTCCGCCCGCCGAACCAAATTTAGCTGCATCATTTTCTAAAAAGGATAAAAAGGCTAAGACAACTATTATCAGCCTAATAGCAGATGATTATTTGGAATGTGTTCGCGATAAGAAAACAGCGAAGGAGATGTGGTCTGCTCTGCAAAATACATTTGCTAAGAAGTCGGTTACGAGTCAGACATTGGTAAGGAAGCAGTTAGCGCTTTTAAGAATGAAGCCTGGTGATGACTTGCAGAAACATTTACTGGTTTTTGATGAACTTATACGGAAATTGAAGACATCTGGAGCAAAAGTGGATGAAAGAGATGCCGTTGCTCAACTTTTTGTCACACTACCAGAAGCCTTTGACCCGGTAGTGGCCGCGTTGGAAAATATGAAGGAAGAAGACCTGTCAATTGAATTAGTTAAGCAGAGGCTATTGGCAGATGAATCAAAAAGGCAAGATCGTTGTGACGTGGATACTTCAAAGTCGTCTGCATTTAGTGGTGAGAAGAAATCGAAGAAGTTCCTTGGTGTGTGCTTCCGATGTAAGAAAAAGGGACATAAACAGAAGAATTGCCGCGTTCGTTTGGAAAACGGAAAAGCCAATTCAGCGTCGACATCAAAGTCAATATGTTTTATGTCAAGCGTTTCTGATGGTAAGAAAATTAAGGATAAGTCTGAAATTTTAACATTCAAAATAGATTCTGGAGCCACGGATCACATGTGTAAAGCGGAATGCAGTTTCAATGATCTTTATAATATGAACGAACCCATTACCATATGTGTTGCTAAAGATACGGAAAAGCTTTTGGCTTACAAGAAAGGTACAATCAGAGGATATTGGAGAGATTTGGCAATCACCATGACGGATGTTCTCTATGTTAAAGGACTTCGGGATAACTTGTTATCTGTACCAAAGCTAACTGAATATGGAATAAGCGTTGAATTTTCCAAAAATGTTGCTCTATTGAAGAAAGATGGTAAGGTGATTATGAAAGCACCTAAGAAAGGAAGTTTGTACGAGATGCAAATAAGAATAACACATGAGGCAAATGCAAGTTTAAGTACAACAGATATTGGGAAATTGTGGCACTCAAGAATGGGTCACCCTAGTGATAGTAATCTTGAAGAACTGGTCCGACATAAAATGGTCGATGGTGTGGAAGCTGTGGCGCCTGTTGGCATTTGTAATGTATGCATGCAAGGTAAGCAGAGTCGGCAGCCTTTTAAAGGAAGTCGTCCAAAGTCCAGTCGCATTCTTGAAAGAATTCACACTGATATTTGTGGACCAATTGATCCCCAAACATGGGATGGTCACAGATACTTTGTAAGCTTCATAGATGATTATAGCCATTTCGCATTCATATACCTACTGAAAAGAAAATCCGATGTATTCGACAAATTTGTCGAATTTGAATCAATGGTTACAGCAATGCATGGTGTCTCAATATCTGCAATAACTGCCGACCAGGGCACAGAATATCTTTCAACCAAAGCAAAGGAATATTTTAAGAGAAAAGGAATTCAGATTCAAAATACAATTTCCTATACTCCCCAGCAAAACGGAGTTGCTGAAAGATTTAACCGTACCTTGGTTGAAAAAGTAAGAAGTATGTTAATTGAATCTGGTACTCCGAAAGAATTATGGGGTGAAGCTGCATTAACGGCAACATATCTAATAAACAGAAGCGCATGCAAAACTCTTTCGGATAAGAAAACACCTGCAGAAATTTGGTACAAGCATAAGCCTAATGTTTCAAAATTACGTGTTTTTGGATGTAAAGCATTTGTGTGGGTTCCTAAGCAGAAAAGAAAGAAATTGGATTCAAAGTCGGAGGAAATGGTTATGATGGGTTATACATGCAACGGATACCGATTGTGGAATCCTAAGAAAAGAAATATAATTTTTGCAAGAGATGTTCGTTTTGATGAAAGTTGTTTTCCTTATTTGCAACAGACAAAGGAAGAAGAAAATCCTCAATTACTTATAAGATCCCACAGTAACGAGCAAGAGGGGGAATGTGTGGAAAATGTCGTTCCTGGTGAAAATGTCAATAATTATGAAGGTAGTTCCGATGATGAATTGGTTTCTGCTGAAAATGATAGCGATATCGATGAAGATAATACTACCAATGACGAAGATAATACTATCAACGAAAATGAAGGCAAATCTACCCAACCTGAACCGAGGAGAAGTCAAAGGTTAAAAGCAAAATTGATGGGGTACATAACAGGTAATGCAAACTCTGCAATTTCTCAATGTATGTTGGAACCTAAAACTTATGGAGAAATCATGAATAATTCCAATAAAGAAAATTGGATGAGGGCTGTGAAGGATGAGCTTGATTCTATTGAAGATAATCGGGTTTGGGATTTGGTCCCACGACCAAACAACCAGAAAATATTAAAGTCTAAATGGGTATTTCGTATCAAAGAGGACGCAAATGGTAATCCTGTTCGCTATAAAGCTAGGCTTGTAGCGAAAGGCTTCCTTCAGAGAGCTGGGATTGACTATGAAGAAACGTATTCACCGGTAGCGAAACTTAGTACAATTCGAATAATATTAGCGGTAAGCGTTAAGAGACATTTGCATATTCACCAGCTGGACGTAAAAGCTGCATTTCTTTACGGAGATTTAAAAGAAGACATTTTCATGGAAGTTCCTGACGGATTAAATGCTCCTAAAAATCAAGTATGTAAATTACGAAAATCGCTTTTTGGACTTAAACAGAGCCCAAGATGCTGGAACGAAAAAATTAACAACTTCTTGCTCCAACTTGGTTTCAAGAAATCTTTGCATGATTCGTGCCTTTACACAATGTTCCAAGGTAATTCTGTTCTGTATTTGCTACTATATGTGGACGATGTGTTGATTGCAGGAGATGAGTTGCAAGCAATAGAAAAGGTAAAATCTGATCTGCGTGCATCATTCAAAATGTCTGATTGTGGACCCTTACAATATTACTTGGGAACGAAGATTGAATATGACAGCACTGGGGGCGTAATGAAGCTGAACCAGAGAAATCACATCGAAAAGATCCTTGAAAAATTTTCAATGACAGAGTGCAATCCTACAAAAACTCCAATGGAGAAAGCTTTGATTCTACCAAAAGAAACCCAAGATTTAACTGATAAACCATATCGTGAAATGCTGGGAAGTTTAATGTATTTAATGCTAAGTGTTCGACCAGACATATGTTATCAAATATCATATATGGGTAGATTTCAAAACAGTCCTGGTGATATACATTGGTCGGCGTTAAAAAGAATTGTTCGCTACATTAAAGGAACTAAAGACTTCCATTTGGTTTATCAAGATAATTTAAGTGCTGAAGAACTTGTTGGATACGTAGATGCCGATTGGGCATCAGATAGTACAGACCGTAGATCTGTAAGCGGATTTATTTTCAAAGTTTTTGGTTGTACCGTATCATGGAGCAGTAAGAAACAGACAATAGTTGCAACGTCTTCCAGCGAAGCGGAATACATCGCTCTTAGTAATGCAGTTTCAGAAGCAGTTTGGATAAGGGGTATCCTTTTAGATTTAAAAGTTCTAAATGAAAATACGCCTATTAAACTATATGAAGACAATAAAGGATGTATTGGTATAGCGCAAAATTCCGGCAGTAAAAGATCAAAACATATTGACGTGAAGTATCACTTCATCCGAGATTACATTTCTAAAGGGATTATAAAAATTCAACATATATCAACAGAATCTCAAGTTGCTGATATGTTTACAAAAGCGCTGGATACTAGCAAGTTCGTAAAGTTTCGAGATGAACTACAATTAAAACGCAGTGATTGAGAGGGGGTGTTGAGACAGTCTGAACTCCATTGTTAAATAACTTTGTAATTTTTTAAATATTTTTTCAATCACATACGTTTGAATTTTCTATTTAATACATATTTTCTGTAACCATATTTTTTCTTCACTTCAAATTGTTTTCTCCTTCGTGTATATACATTTTTGGTTGAATTTGTTCTCTCATTAATAAATTTTATAAAAAATAAATATCCACCGCGTTTTATCTCTGCAAAAAGATTATAAGAGTTTTTTTACATTTTTTATAAAATAAAAACAGTTGTTTATTCTCCTTTACATTTCTGTGAACTACTTTTCCATAATTTCAAGAAAATCATTGACATTTCCGCCATTTTCATATCCAAATTAATGACGGTGACAACTTAACGATAATATCGATAGCAATCGATATTTTAAAACATTATATCGAAAATATCTAATGTTGGGAATATCGATGGTTTGCCAGCTCTACCATAACCGCTTCATTAATCCACAGGTCTACATAAAATCATATTTCTTCATGTATTGCAAAAATGCCACAGTATTTTGTGATACATTAGGGTCATTATCGAGAGAAGTAAGGAGAATAAAATTATAGTGTTGTTACTAGAGTTGGGTAATCTAGTTCCTAGTTCCTTGTACTAGTTCCAAAACGTATGAGTAACATCATGAAATATAACGTGCGATAGTAAGTATACGCAGTTTGTTCAAAGAAAAAGTGTGGTCCATTGGAACTGCAAAGTGAACTAGATAGTTCCAAATAGTTCCTTTGGCACAACTCTAGTCGTTACGGGGACCACAAAAACTACTAAAAACGTTTCTAGGAGTTGCCCTCAATATTTTTACATTTCCGGGAATATTGACATCCCTAGAGAAAATGTTACTGTTGTAGTTATAATCACAATGTCACTACAAGTTCAACACAAACGTGGCCTGCATCTGGACAAAAGTGTTAAACTTTTCAGCAGGATGTACCTGACTCCTCCTTTTGTGCCCACCAGCCATTGAAGTTTTTTAGTAGTCAACGTTTAATTTTTTAGAGCTAGGGGACCATTATGCCATTAAGCAAGGATTTGTCCTCGAAAATTATTGCATCGCTATAAACAGGAAAATCCCAAGGCGGCGGGACCTTCGGTATCGGATTGACCCGAAACCACACAACACCCGTGTTCCGGCCCTTCTGATGTTCGGGTAGCAGAGAAGACGTTCAGAGTCATCATCACTGTTGCAGCCGCTCGCTATACACACGCTTGTCGAATACCCGAATTCCCCAACAGAGGCGGTGGGATTAACAAATGAGCGTGATGAGCTTTGTGTCAAACCCAGAGACCTCCGAGTCAAGGAGCTGACATTGGAAATTAACAGGTTGAGCGGTGAGCATTAGCAGAACAAATGGCTAAATCATCTGAAAAGTAGCAACGTTGGAGCCGCAATCAGTGAATTATGGGCAAGGGCTAAGTCACTCTCGAACCCTGGAAAGAAGTAAGATAGGACCGCAATTATATTAATCGACAGTTTGTCGAGCATCCCGTATGTGAGAGAGCGAAGAGATAGTTATTACGTCAAATTAGATCTCTTCGGGCCGAGAAGGAACCACAATATACAAAGGATATGTCGCGAATGTCATCAGGAACGCTTTATCATCCAAAGCGTTGGGCTATAAGTATCTCAACAAAGATCAAAAGTAGCTATCCAACTGGCGATCATCAGCAGCACAGAACGACAACAGCGCTGTATGCCATATCCACACATATTATGCGATTACTCAACCAGAGCAATCCGAGTGATAGGACAGTGTGGGTGGCGCT
The DNA here is from genome assembly GCF_047663935.1 of Musca autumnalis. Lineage (NCBI taxonomy): Eukaryota > Metazoa > Arthropoda > Insecta > Diptera > Muscidae > Musca > Musca autumnalis. The sequence goes on along the minus strand of NW_027411755.1, from coordinate 262,536,166 downwards.
CGACTTATTAAATGCCTTAGATACTGTCAAGCACTCCAAGCTGTTGGAGGACATCGAGAAGACTTCCCTTCGGCCATGTTTGAAACGTTGGATAATCAATTATATGTGTCGACGCCAGACGTACGTGGAATTCAGGAACAAGAAGTCCAAGACCCATAGAGTACAACTCGGAGTTCCCCAATGTGGGTTGATATCTACGGAAATGTTTAAACTCTACCACTCCTGTATCCCATCCCCTCCAGACGACATTGAGATGAGATGATTGTAAGATCGTTGCGTCAGGTACCTTCTCTGATATCATTTTTGAAAGGCTGAACTCCTGTATCACCGATCTTATCTATCTGCAAATATCTACGACCACTCAGTTCACCACATGTACTACTAATCGCATCTAAATTTTAGGAGAACATTCGACAGCATATTCATATCGCGACAAGCTGAGATGTAGGAACAAAGTCCTCTAGATCCTAGCCCCCGGCACTTGGTGTGCGGATAAAAAAAACTTGTTGACCATATAAAAACCAATAGATTAGAAAGTTATGCGGCACCAGTGTGTTCCGCAAATATAAGTGCATGGCGATTGAAAAATACTCATGCTTGTCAAAATGGCTTACTGAGAATTGCATCAGGTGTCCCTCATGTCTGCAAAGGCCATCTGCATGAGGAGACAAAGTACATTAGAGCAACACAATGGCATGCTCAGGTGATACCGTGAGAGTCAACCTAATCACCGTATAGAGGTTACAACAACAAACTTGGGGTACTTTTGGTAAAAAATTAAAAATGAATTCATATTGGAAACGGTATGGAAAAAACACACTATTTAACAAAAGTATATCTGGACTGAAATAGGAGACTTTCGGGCATCTTTCTGTGAAAACAGAACATTTTTCCATGTTGTTCCACAAAAGTTCTGGTCCACAAAATTTGCAATTTCATAAAATTTTGTACCGGAGAAAAAATAAAATAGCTCATGTAGTGAAAATGCGACGGTATTTTTAAAGGCCACAATCTTACATACCTTACAAACAAACAATGAACACAATATCTGTTATAGTTTCCGAGAAATATTTTTAGTTATAGTTTTTAGGGGCACCCCGCGCCTACATCTTCCAATATTTTGACCTAATGTTTTGGTTTCCTTAGTTTTAATATGTTTACTATCGAATCCCATATAGAAATTAAATATCTTTGACAAAACAAACTTTTGATTTTTGGCCAGGAAAATCAATTTCTGAACCACCGTGCGTCGTTAGTCCAAAGCCTCTGGGAATAAAAAAAAATATGCTGAAGAAGATATGAAATTGAAAAATCTGTCCTGATCAGACAAGAAAGCTGGCTTTATAGCAGTATTAGTTTCATAGTTATATAAAAACCAAACTAAATTCTAACAAACAAATTTCCATAAAATTATCTCAAACATTCGTTGGCAACACTGATTATGTCCACATTGACTTGCCATCATCCTCCATTACAGCACTTTGCGTACGATGGACAATGAGGTAAGTTGCGGATTACAGATGAAACATGGATCTTATCTCGTGGTATTAAAAGCTGTTTACGTCTTGTAAAAACTTCTTATCGATAAAGTAAATTTGGAAATATTTTAAATCCTCTCAACCACTTCACTGAAATAATTTTCATAAAAAACTCCAAAAAATACTTCAGTTGACTGTCATAATGATGGACACTTTTGTATTCACATTTCGACGCCACTTAATAAAGATATTGTCGAGTCATAACTCAAATTTTCTCCCACAATAAAACAACAACAACAATGGACAAGAATGTGTTGAAATTAAGGCGTAGCATAACAATTCAACTTTTAACAATTTTTTACATTAAATAATCATATTTTACAAGATACGATTCGTTTGGCATGCACGCGGCAGACATTGCTCGAATGCCAGCATTTGAATGGATTTTCATAAGGCACATGGCGGTGGTAGTGATGGTGTTGGTGGTGGTGGTGGCATGGTAGCAATTCATAGATTATGGTAAGCACTTAATACCGGCCGGTTAAGCGGCTGGGCTGCATGGCAGACAAGCAGGTCAGTCATTTAGTCGCTCAGTTATTCATTCTTTAATGCTGGGAGAGTAAGACCACATCCACTGTTTAACTTCAACACCATCGTTTCCATTCAAACGTCAAGTTCGTTTGCAAATTTCAGTTTTATTCCACTGGTTCCCCGTGACACAATAGCTGTGTAAATACCCATATTTGCCTTTTTTGAAAATCTCTAGTTATGGCAATAAAAAAACTCCAAAAAGTCAAAAAACGGCAAAGTCTTTTGTATTCTTAAAGACCGGTGCTGATATATGACCGACAGTTAAGCATAGTTGTCGTTTGCATGTGCGTTTAGTTTTTTGTTTCTTGCTTGCTACTTGCTTTTTGTATAAAATGACATTTGCAAATAAATACTGGCATTTTTTTGTTTTTTTCTTCTAAATACAGCCTCCTTCTACAAGCACTGCTGCTGCTGTTGCGGTTTAGAGCTAGCACAAACACTACAAAAGTTGCAGATTTCTTACCGTAGTCCGACTATCCGTCTGCCAGCGTAGCTGAAAACAGTTGTTAACGTGTTTGTTTAATTTCTGTCTTATTGTATTGCTGTTGTTGTTTGTTGTACAAACATATCATTGCATTTTTTTGTTTATTTGTTTATCTACTCCCGTTTAACCACCCCCACACTCACTCACACACACACATTATAAATCACTTCATTTGCATTTGATGTTAGTATTGGTATCACTAGGGGAACTTAGAGTACAATGCAGCAAAATATTGAAAATAAGCTCATCGAAATTCCATCTTAAGGCCATTATGGATCCAGGGTTCTGACCATTTTTCGTTTGACAATGCATCAACTGTTACTATTGGGAAAGGAATTTTGGAGGAGAGACTTGGACTTAATATAATAATTGTTCCACAAACATCCCATAAGGGACAAGGGAGACTTCGACTTGGACTTAATTACGTATTATTTTTTAGCGATTAATCTATAATGTCCCAAATTTAGTGGGCCATAATTCTGTGTATTCAGAAACTGATATTGATCATACTTATGGTCATCATGGCTTAGTAATAATTTCTTTATTTATTTATTCAGGATTTATATCTATGAAATTTAATATAAGCAAATGACATCAGGACTTGACGTACACGTAATTTAAATGCTATTAGTTACCCATTCAGATACATTCAAGAACTCACCTGAAAATAAAAGAAAGAACATATTAATCAAAATTAGTAACATTTTAATTAGAACAATCATTTTCAAATTGCATGATTTAAAATAAAATAGGAACTACTAAATAACATTTACTAGCATGCCTTCCTCTTGTCCCAAGATGGTCATTGATCAGACCTTTAACAGGAACTTCATCATAATTCGGAACTTCAGAAATACAGTAAGCTTCAGCTGTAAGCTAAGCAGAGTATTGCAACAATGTGCACCTGTATTTTTTTTTTTCTTGTAATTTTACCGATTTTTGTCGGTAACTCAAAAAATGTCTTAGAGAATCGCACTACTGCTATTTAAATAAGAAAATACATATTTAGAACCTCGTATAGACCTAAAGATAAGTCCATATTATAGAGCAAATATGAAAAATGTTGGCTTATTTTACATGAATCGACTTTGTCCTTCGAATTTCTCCGCTATTCGTTAAAAATCGAATATATTTTCTGTTGTATTATTACATACATGTTAACATTACCTAATCGCTATGAAATCTAATAAACAGGATTTTGCATCTATGTTTGGTAGATTATATTCTGTGATGTTTCTGCATCGATCCTGAATTTTTCTCAGTGTATTTAAATGTATTTTTTACATTTGACAAGCTATTCAATTTCTTGAATTCGCAGCAATGTCCTTGGACATGGTGACTTGTGCTCCTTGTGTTATGTTCTATTTATGACATTGTCTTGTAGACATATCGTAGTCACTCACCCATAGCCAGACATTACATACATAGTATGTATGTAATATTGACTGGACTGGCCAGTCAATTGTTTCCCATTGTTCGCTTCGGCTTGATTCTGTTCTTTTGTCTATTTGACAGACCAGCAGACTATGGATTTCGGTTTTCAAAAACTTTAAGATTGTTGTGCGTCTGACAAACGTTTGTCATGCATGCCGAACGATAACTTGACAATTGTTGACATTAATTTATGCAAAATTTATGGTTTTTAGCTAAGCACCAGAATTGTTAAAAGAAATATGAAATGAAAAATGAAGCAGACGTTAAACGCAATCAAATGAAATGGAAAACTAAAAATTGAGATACAAAATCAACAGCAATCAAACATATAAACATTTTTATTGGCGGTTTTTTTCCTTCGACTGAATATAAATATGAAAAATATGGGGAATATCATAAGCAAGTCGTATGTCCGCCCGAGTGGCACAGTGTTTGTCATCATAATTTAAGGAATATAAACATTTAAGGTAATTACTGGCAGGTGAGTCAAGTCGAATGTAAATTTTATAATAAAAAAAAAACATTTTTGCAATCCCAAACAAGTAATTTTTTAACATCATCTGCGCCCTAAAGCGAACATATTACAGCTGCCCTGGCCATGATAGATTAACTTACTTAATTAGCTGGCCCATTACAGAACATTTGTTCTATAGGCCGAACTAAGAAAAGATCTCCATTTCTCTCTGTCTCTTGCTTCTCTTTCTGGAATACCGCGCCTTGTCATCTCTGTTTGCGCCATCTTTTCTTTGGCCTGCCAATTCTGCGTGCACCGCGAAGCGGCTCATATTTATACGCCTTTTTTGCGGGTTCATCATCGCTCATCCTTATGATATGGCCTAGCCAACGCAATCGTTGCATCTCAATACGTTTAACTATATTGATGTCGTTGTATAACAGATACAGCTCCTGGTTCATGCGCCATCGATATTCACCGTCAACGCAGATTAGTCCGTAGATCTTTCGAAGAATTTTTCTCTCAAACACACCCAGCACTGCCTTATCTGCTTGCGCAAGTACCCAGGCTTCGGAGCCATACATCAGCACGGGTAGTATCAGTGTTTTGTAAAGCGTTATTTTTGTTTGACGAGATGCGGCTTTGTTTTTAAACTGCTTACTTTAGCCAAAGTAGCATCTGTTAGCCAATACAATTCTTCTTTTTATTTCACAACTGATGTCGTTTGTTGTGTTTACGGCGGTGCCGAGATAGACGAAGTCTTTTACTACCTCAAAATTATGGGAACCAACGTCAACAGTTGGCCCGATCTCTATGGACGCATTGCGCGTCGACACCATCAACTTAGTCTTCCCGCCGTTAACCGCCAGCCCCACTTTAGCAGATTCTACTTCGACCTTCATAAAGGTATCTGTTACTTCTTTTACTGATCGTCTAATGATGTCTATATCATCAGCATAAGCAAGTAACACGGGGCTATTGGTGTAGATTGTGCCACTTTTTTTGACGTTTGCCTCTCGCATAACCTTTTCCAACAGGATGTTGAAGTGATCACACGAGAGGCTGTCTCCGTGCCTGTAACCTCTTTTGGTACAAAATTCTTCGGAGAGGTTCTTTCCTATTTTAACTGAGGATCTCGTGTCAGTTAAAGTTATTTTAAAAAATAATGATTAAAATTCAGACATGGCCTGGAATACCTTTGAACGTAATGGGCTGTCGAAGGCTGCTTTATAATCGACAAAGAGGTGGTAGGTGTCGATCTGCATCTCTTGGGTCTTCTCCAGGATTTGCCGCAGGGTAAATATCTGGTCAATGGTGGACTTGCCAGATCTAAAGCCGCATTGGTATGGTCCAATTATCTCGTTGAACATAGGCTTTAGTCGTTCGTACAATATCCCTGACACGATATTGTAGGCAATAGGGAGTAGACTTATGTACCTATAGGTAGAGCATAAAGTCTTATCTCTTTTCTTGTGGACGAGGCACAGGATACTCAGGTTCCAATCGTCAGGTACTCGTTCTCCTGCCAAATGGTGCTAACTAGCTGAAGAATACACCTTATCAGCGTGTCGCCTCCGGTGTTGAACAGCTCGGCTGGTAAGCCATCGGCCCCTGCTGCCTTATTATTCTTCAGCCGGTTTATTGCTGTCTTTACCTCATCTTGGCTCGGGGGTATACATTCAATACCATATTCTGGGATTGGATCTGTGGTATCTTCGTCGTCTTTGCTGGATACCATCAGTTACCAAATTACCTTCCTGGTCTCTACAGAAGGAGGTGCCCGTACCAAAGCCATCAGTTTGATGCTTCACTCTTTGGTAGAATTTTCGGACTTTATTCTGGCTAATGCACATCTCGTTTTTTTCACACTCCCGCTTTTCCATCTCTCTCTCTTTTTTTCCTGCGGAAGAGACGTTTGTCCTCTCTCCTTTTCTCCCGATATCTCTCTCGTGCGCTACGCGTTGCTACGGATTGTAAAGTAGCCGCATTTTTCTCATAGGTAGCAGCACGACACTCCTGATCATACCATGGATTCCTTGGTGGAGGTCTCTGGTATCCAAGTATGGGTTTTGCGGCTGTTTGCATGGAGTGGGCAATACTTTGCCATTGCGCTGATATGTTATCGGGATGAGGAGTGCTTTGATTAAGCAATTGGGCTAGTTGAGTGGCTATTTGTTGTGATTGCGATGTCTAACTTTCGTGTTGTGTCTGTTCGTACTTTGAGTCGAACATTCCAGGTGCAGAGTCGCAGATCATAGTCCTTAAAACGTTTGCGGGGTTCGTCAACTTTTCAGGGATTTGTTTTTCTTTTCTTTTGTTTTCTTCATAGTAGGCTGCTTTTTCTAGGGGAGGGTTACTAACCCGGCGCCCAAACCCAAGTTTTTAACGTTCTTATGGGTGAACGCGCGGCACATGTTAGCTCACTACCTTTAACGGGTGTTTAAGGCAGATCCCCAGGTGACACCACGGGGAGGTCAGTATCCACTTGAGATGAGAGAGGGACCAAGATAAATCCTGGACTTTGCCTGTCATTACCGTTCCTTGGTATCTCTCATCCCCTACGTCATTAACATTGTATTAAAAGACTTCAATGCTAAAATTGGGGGTAAAATGTCTTTGGTCCCACAGTCGAAGCCGAATAAATGTCAAGCAACAGAAATATATCCTTGTAGCAGCCCAGGTACACAAGACAGAAACTTAACATACAAAAGAAACTGCAAATACAACTTATACCAGGAGCCTACTCCGGTCGCCTTGCCACTTGTTGAAAACGGCACACCCACTGACTTCTACCTGCCACAAAATCTTTATTTGGATAACATAAATCACCACATAGTAGTCCAGGTGTGCCGTTGGGCTACTGTAGTAGTTAGGCTACTGTAGTTTTCATGGAACCGATCATATCAACACGATCACCATCGAGACTATAGCCACCATCCGATTATCATCGCGCCGGCATTAACAAACCGATTCCGATTACCACTAAGCCAACAAAAACTATACCATTACAATAAATATTGAATTTCTAACCACTCGTGTTTCACTTAAAGTTTATAGAACCTAAGTTCGACCACTCGTTAAATTGGATTAAAGGAAAACAACTTTGGTAGAGGACGTACCTGCTTGAATGGACCAAATTGATGTACGTTTGGAGAAATTTTATGATATGAAAAATTTCGACCAAATCGAATACTCAATTCGTAACTCATCTTGGTCATAAGTCATTTTAGTCGGTGTCGGCACGGTTTTTGGATCCTTTGAGCCATTACCGCAGGACTTGCACTTTTGCCAAAAAATGTGGAATTTTGTGTAGACCGAGCGATATAACCCATAGTCCATATAGTCCAAATCGGTTGATCCATTCAAGAGCTATCGTGAGCACCAACCAACAAACGGACAGAACTAAATCGACTCGACGAGTTGACATTCGGCTTATGGAACAAAGGTTCTGTATAGAGCAGGTTACATGTCAGCCAAGAAAAAATGTTTTTATACATAGGTTATAGGATGTTAGTGAAAAATCCATGATTCGAAAAAAATCGTCTTACAAAACTCAAAATATCTGACAATTAAAGTTCGACTAGACTGTGCTAGACACAAGTTATTACATTGAAGATAGAATACATCTAAAGCTATCCCGTAATTAAACATAGAGTAGTACCCTTTTCATTTAACTTGAGCTTAATGTAGGGATCACTAAAGTCGATCCCAGTACAATTTGCCCTTTTAAGTTAAAATTGCGTTTTGTTTTAATTGCCACATTGCCCAACTACCAGTGGCAATAACTCTTCCATCTGTTATGTCGTTGAAGTTGCAGTTGTCGCTTTCGTTGTGTTGAATTGTTAATAAACAATTTGCCAGAACATCATAAAAATGAAGACATCACTCAAACATTAACAATAAAAATGGGACTTGCCGATGTTGCAATAATTTTTAATTGCTTCCATGATGGACAAACCAGGCGGACGATGAAACTTCATTTTGCCGTAGCCGTTGCAGTTGCAGTAGAAGGAAGACACTTTGGCCATAAGAATGGTTAAATTGCAAGGCGGTCACAAACAATGCCACTGCAACTGCCTGGCAGTCTGCTCGTAATAACAACTTGTGGGGGAGGAGATGTCTATGACAACAATGATGATGCTGATGAGAGCATGGAGTTGTAAAACTGTACCACAGCACACTAATAATAATACTTCATGTGGAATGAATATGAATGACATTGGAGAAAAAACCGGGGAGGAAGAAATGAGGTCTGCAATCTTTTGTGGAACATCCATCCATATTTACCGGTGAGATGGCCAGAAACGGTGTTAAAATTAACACTTTTCCTTGCAACGTGATTGCAACTGCAATGTTTGTGTGTTGCCAACATTCGTTTGTTATACAAACACTCTTATTGAGTGTGGCACTCCCTGCTTGAATTGCTGTGAGGAGTAAGTGTTGCTGGGTGGTCATTTGGTGCCATACCATCACAACTACTATCATCATTGTAATGATGTCTGACATCTCATGTGAATGTGTCATGTTCAACATTTATTTGATATGAATGGAGTCCATTGGACAACATCGAATGTGGACATTGCAACATTCATGTCAAGTATGATGTTATCCTCCCTCTCTTCAATTTTCTATATTCTTCTCGTTTTATGTAGAGTAATTTTACGATGAACCCAATTGCATGATGCTGCTGTCTGTAGCTGTTGCTGGTAATTGGTAATTGCTTTTAATGTCTCTTCTTTTGTCTGATGGTGGTCCATGCCCACAATTTCGACAAGCGTGACCATTAGGGTCCATTCTATTATTTTTGCTGTTGTTGTTGTTGGTGTTAACGAACCATGAAATGAATTTGTTTCTGTAAGTTTGTAACATTTTGTTGTTTGGTTGTGTGTGTGCGTGCTTTTCTCACTTTCATATGAATGTTTTTATGGTTAAGTTGGTGTTAACCACAAGTTAAACTTAACCGCAACAATAAACGTTGCGCTGACTTTACATGATGGTGTTTTGTACGCCATCAGTCAATATTTGTACTCTCGTAACATATTAATTGAATGGCAAACTTTACTCGCTGTCTGCTTGAATTCAATCAATTTTTGTTTTTGCGCGGTCGATGGTGGTAAACCACCAATGTAATAAATAATAATTTTAAATGAAAATTAATAACTATTTAAAGACCGCATAAGTAAGTGGTGGTGTGACAAACAAACTTTAAAATATTAACAAAGTGCAAGTGCATTTATATTACACATTAAATGAGTAGCAGCTTTGAAGTTTAATATAATTTGTATTCGAAAATGATGATTTGAAATATCATATAAAATCAACTGGTAAAATCAACCCCTAAAAGGCGATGCTTGCTTTTTAAGTGGACCATATTCCACTATTTGACACTCTGCAAGTTTGTACTTGTGGCAGGGCCATTATCTCTTCTGGTTTATATCCGATAATATCCGGAAAAGTAATTTTAGATTTTAAAGATTTCTCTTTTTTATTGTGTAATGAGTAGACATCGGATTTTGCATATTTGCATATTTTTTATTAATAAAGATACGAAAATTCTGATTGGACCAAAATTCGTTTTGAAGAAAACTGAAAGCAATGACAGGCTCATATTTTTTATTTTTTTGCATATGCACAAAATATGCAAAAAATATGCAAAATATGCAAGTATTTTTTTTTTTTTGACAAAAATCATCAAATTCAATTTGGAAACTCATCAAAAAGTGTTCTAAATTAAGTTTATTGCCGTTAAACGTCGAGTTCTTAGCAGATTATCATGTTATTAATTATTATTCCGCCACAGCAATAAATCTGGACTAAAAGACTTAGAAAATTTCCTATAACCCAGCCTTGTTATTACAATCAGAAATGTCAAAATGTACGTATCCAAATATGTTGATAGTTTCTGCTCTGCCAAAATTGTCTGACAGAATAACAAATGAGCTAGAAATTAAGACTTAGAAAATATTGACTATTACATAAAATCTTTTATATTTTATTAAAAACATATAAAAAATACATACGGTGCCATCATGAATATTTCCCTCTGAATTTTCCACACGGAAAATAATTTTCAAAAGTGAAATTCTTTTAAAATCAATATTTGTTAAAAGTTGAAAACTACTAGATTCGCTTCATTATGGCGTATTCTAGTCGAATCGACAAAAATATTCCCTTTTTGGGCATAAATACGGAAATAAAAAATTGTGAAATTGGGGAAAGGAAACAAATTCTGCACGGAATTTTTATTCATGATTGCACTGATAACTATATTTTAATACCCTAAGGGTATTATGTCTTAGTTAATGAATTTGCAACATGCAAATTGAAACGAAATAGACCCACAGTTCCTTTTGATGATCTGCATAGATTCGCACTTATCCATCTCGCCATGTCTTTTTGAAAACAAAGCACAGGTCACATTTATAGACCAATTCGCATAAAAATTCTGGGTTTTTTTGACCCTAGTGCGATCCCTACTTTGGTAAGAATCGATTCAGATTTAAATATTGCTCCCATATATACAGTTCATTCGCGATAATCCCTACACCACAGGTTTCGTTGGTGTCCGAATTATCAAATTGTTCGGATTTACGAATTGTAAGGAAAATAAATTATTTTAGATGATTAAATCACTCGTGGAAGTTATATAATAATACTTTTTCAAATTGTAATTGCTAATACACTTAAATGAAAGTGCTCTACGTGTAAAAAAATATTGAGATTTTTCTACTCGACAATCCGGACATTTTTATTCGCATTGCCCGTATTTGTTCCAGAAAAAGCCAATCAGGTTGTGAAAGTAGTGCTAGAAATATGACGTTTTTACATCAGGATGTAAGCAAACCTAGAGACAGATGTGGAATTTCATCGTTTTGTAAATTAATATTCCTTGAAATCTTTGCCTTTTAGGTGTATAGTGCATTTGGCAACTTTAATGACAATATTGCGGCGAATATTTTTTTTAATATATTTATTTATATCCTATACAACAAGACTAATGTGTCATGAAAGGTTTGTCCTTGTACTCGAGAATTTTTACTAAATGTTGGTGAAACAATTTTTCACCAACTTCTCCATTAAACAACTGTCAAAATTCGAAGCATTGGTAATAATTAGTACAAATTATCGAGTGCACGGACAGGTATAAATTAATTAATTGTGTATACAAAAGGGTTATGACTTTTCGACTGTATTATCTAAATTGTTTTCCTGTAGCAGGAATGAATGAACTATATTTTTTTAGCATTCCAAATACTTTTCTAGCAGAAATATGTGAGTGGTTTTGCCATTTTAAAGACATTTCCAAGGTTTTTGACTTATTTTACCACTACCACTCTATTGTGTGGTTTTTCTAAGTGATGTTATTTTGCACTAATCATTGGGAGTTCTTCATTCTGCTTATTATTCATCGTGGAAGGGTATAACAATAATGCATTACTTTTCGCCGAGGAGTGAACATTTTCCAATTCTGCATTAAGCGGTTGTATGCGTACAATATAGATCGATATTATAAAATTATGTATTTTTAGTGCATTAAACTAAAACCATGTCATCAATATTAAAGCGGCAGTTAGAGCATTTTTCCAAAGAAGCTTTTTGACCAAAAAGAACAAAAATTGTCAATTTATGTCTGTATATACTGAATAAAGGACTAAACACTATAAAATATATTCAAATCCAATATGTGGATATTCAAAACGTATACTTCTAATTATACCCTCAGCCTTTAGGCTAAGGAGGGTATATACATTTTGATACGATGGAAATGTGCCTCATCGAAATAATGGTTTTAGACCCCAAGTATGTTTGGACGAAATGTGTTTCAGACAATTTGGAGTCGATCTAGCCATGTCCGTCCGTCTGTCTGTCCGTCTGTCTGTCCTGCTGGCTGGAGCGCACGATAACTCTTGAACGGATGAACCGATTCGGTTCAAGTTTTGGCTTTCGTAATATTTTGCCCAAACTTAGTTTAAGTTCGAAGATGAGCTACATCGGTCCACTCCTTCCGATACCTCCCCCACAAACGTTCGAAAATGTTCGGAAAGTTTGTGCGCACGATAACTCTTGAAGGGAGTGACCGCTTTGGTCCATACTTTGTATAGCGTAAACTTTCTACTAGAGTAATATGAGGTTCCAATATGGTCTCAATAGGTCCACTCCTTCGGGTACCTCCCACACAAAATTTCGGAAAAGTTCAGTTTAGGGCCATCTCTCGAATCGCTTTGATTTTTGTTTTAGCAACTTGTATTCACTGCCCTACATACAACGGTACAAGTTTCATCAGGGGCAAGTTTATACTTCCTGAGAAAATAGCGTGAAAGTTGCAGAAAAACCCCTATGACACCGTGTGAGGTGGTTGGAGCGCAAGATAACTCTCGAACGGATCTGCCGATTCGGTCCAAAATATGGCTTTAGTAATATTTTGTCCAAACATAGTTTAAGTTTGAAGATAAGCCATATAGGTCCACTCCTTCGGGTACCTTCCCCACAAAAGTTCAAAAATGTTCGGAAAAATTGTTCGTACGGTAACTCTTGAAGGGAGTGGCCGAATTGGTCTATACTTTACACATTATAATATATCTACCAGATATAGATCAGGTTCAAATATGGACTATATTTGTCCACTCCATCCGGTACCTCCCACACAAAATTTTCGGATAAGTTCACTTTAAGACCTGATATCGAATCGCTTTGATTTTTGTTGAAGCAACTTGCATTCGCTGCTTCAATTACGATATTAAAAGTTTTTTTAGGGGCAAGTCCATACTTCTTGAGCAAACAGCCCGAAGAGTGTAAAAACCCCCTATGACACCATATGTTTTGGCTGGAGATCCACTTCCATAACGGTCAATGTCGATCCATTCCTTTTAGTATCTCCTCCGCAAAACATTTGATCTTTAATCCTAATCAACATTTTTGTCGGTTCAAACGCCCAATTTTTTTAAAACTCCCTAAATACATACGCATTTTGGGAAAAAATTGTTTCAATATACACATGCTGAGGGTATACCTCTGTCGGCAAAGCCGACTGATACTTTTTTACTTGTTATAGTTATATTCCAGAACCTGGAATCGTAAATGGTGCTCTAGCACTTTTTCCCATTTTGCGCTAAAAAACGAACCCTTTTTCCAAAAACTAGAAAAAATTGCGTTTTTATCTAAACAAAAATAGCGATGACTAACTCTAGCTCCTTTGTTTTTCTGCTAAACAATTTTGGCCGATTAGAAACTATCACCATATTTGGACACGTTGATTTGACATTTCTGATTGAGTTTTTGAAATTTTTTCATTATCTATCTACATTTGTATAGGAAGCAAATTATGTTGTAATAGGAATGCTGGGTTATTTGACATTTTCTCACCTTGTGAAAACTGATTTAAGTCTTGTTAGTCTAGATTTATTTCTGTTTCGGAATATCTGGAGAGTCTAAATAACATAATAATCTGCAAAAAACTATGTTAAACGGCAAAAAACTTAATTTAGAATGCTTTTTTGATGATTTTCCAAATTTAATTGAAGATTTTTGTCAAAAAAACACTTGCATATTTAGCATATTTTTTGCATATTTTGCATATTTTTGCATATATTTTGCATATATTTTGCATATATTTTGCATATTTTTTGCATATATTTTGCATATTTTTTGCATATTTTTTGCATATTTTTGATATGACCCCAAATATCGAATAATTGACCCTCAAAACGCCTAGATCCAAAATTTGAGTCCAATCGGATAAGAAATAAAAAACATGCTAAAATCCGATGTCTAGTAATGAGATGTGTAAATAGATATGAACTTGTTGGTGAAGATGCATTTGAATCGATAATAGAGTGCCTCATATGAATAACAATTTAAAAAATAATTATTGCTGTAATTCCGTTTATGATAAGGAGAAAACCCAATTTTTGGAGCCACATGAGTAACGGCGATTAAAGAAAAAAAGCTCACCGTCACATGTAGCTTGCGATATTGCTATGGTTACAACGTTTTCTGAAATGATCGTATAAGAAGAGGAGGAGGAGAACATGCCTTGCCAGTATGTCCAGTGTAGACCTACCTCGTTTGAACCTTGCGTTATCTGCCCAACATTAGTCCGATTTTGGAAGACAATACCCGTCTGGTGCTTGTATACTTCAATGCTCATCTTGAGCTATGGCACTCGGTCCTAAGCAATGAACAGAGGGCGCTGAACAGTGCTGGCCGAGTAATAGCTTCAAATTTCGCACGTTGGACGAATACGCTCCTACGAGAATAAGGAGAATTACCCAGCTCGCCAGACATCACCATTGTGGCGCCTGGGCCCTATTCCCCGAAACAACTTATTGGTTTTCACTTTGCACTTATCAGACAGTAGTTATTTTACAAAGTGCTAGTTTTTTGTTCCACAAAATTACTTTCCAATTCCTCTTTGCACTTAGCAAATTTTTCTATCATTGTTCCCTTTAAATAAAATTAAATAAAATAAAACAACAAAAAATGTGAAATAAAATAAACTCTCAAATAGAGTCTAAGAGTAAAACCGAGAAACATCTATTTGTGGGGTTGGAAGTTGGGAATGGGGTGGTCCGGAGGTTGGAAGTTCGGAATGGGGATGTTTGCAGGGTGGGAATTCGGAATGGGATGGTTGGTTCCAAGGGGTTTGGTTCGCAGTTCGGAGAATTGTGGTTCGGAGAGGGGAAGTTCAAAGGGGTGGTTCGGAGGGTGGAAATTCGGAAAAATTAACTCGATCTTTATAATTTTTTGTCATAACCGTGTTTTCACAATTTCCGAAAAAATCTCCCGTCATAAAGTTTTGAAAACATTAGTTGTTTTAACAATGTACATTGGCAAGGAGGACGTTTGCCCCGCAAATGGTCTGCAAAAACAAACTGCAAAGCTTTCTGTGGAACGAAAGATCACTATTTTTTGCAAAATCTTAGCAAAATACACTTTGCAGTTACAACTTTTCACTTAGCGGAAGAGAAGGTTTGTGGAACAGAAAGCATAACCTCTGTCCGCCGTACTTTTCAAGAACCATGGAAAAGCTGTTGGGCGATGGTTCAGAGAATTTACCAATCACCACTCCAGAGAGCTGCAAATTCCCTCTGATCCTCGGGTAGCTGAGGGAACTTTTCTGGACATCATCAAAGCTGCAGCCGATCGCCACATACTTGCTGGTCGAATAATTGAAATCAGGCCAAATTTCCCAGTAGAAGCGACGAGACTTGCAAAAATGCGTGATAGGCTTCATCGTACGGACCCTGAAGACCCCGGAGGGTTAGGGTTAGGCTAGTTTTCGCTCATAATCGTAAGAGTGGCTAAACCACCTGAAGGAATGCAACATTGGTACAGGATTAAGTAAATTGTAGGCAACGGTTAAATCTGGGAATGAAGGATGATAAAAGAGGTGTTACCTTCAAAGGCGTGACAGTAACTGACCCAAAGGAGTGCGCGTGTTATGTTAACCGACAGTTTATAGAGCAACCTAAGAGTGATAGGACAAAGAGGTATGTTCTACGCCTCCCAGCCGAGGAGGTACTACCACAATTTACGATGAGCGATGTTCCATATGTAATCTGGAACGTGAAATCATTCAAAGCGTTCGGCCCACACGGAATCTCAATGATAACGCTTAAGAATACCGGATGAACCCCGGAGTTGATTTTTGAACAAGTGTCCTCAATCTATCATTAGTCATCCATAAAGTCTCTGGAAAGGATTCCAGCAGAGACGAATCGTACATACTGATTTCCCTCCTGTCCACAGTAGCGAAAATTCTAAAGGCCGTATATTCCCCAGCACAGCACCACAACGGCAATATGAAATGAGGCTCACACCCTGAACATATTGATCGATGGTGTCCTGATTCCGATCACTAACTGCCCAAATATATTGGGTGTAAAGTTCGGTAGCCTACCGACAAAGAAACCTTATTGAACTCTTATAATGCAATAGATCAGGCTGTGGTAAGCTATGCGATGTCTGTGTGGTACGCAAGTGTTGGCGCTATACAGCGGAGAAATATTAAAACCTGTCAGAATGCCTCCCTGATGACAGCAACAGGAGGTACGTAGAATATCGAGGTAATATAAACCCCAATCTATATGAGCTTTACATCGACAATACTGAAGAAGCTGTAGCATCCCAATGTTCAACATAAAAATAAAAAAATTTAAAAAAATAGATCACATAAACATTTATTTAAAGTGTAAAATCATGTCTATTCATATCTCTTATACCACCACACACCATTTCCACAAGCTGCAACACTACCACTAGAGAGAGTACCAACAACATTTTTATACCCTCCACCATAGTATGGAGGGTATATTAAGTTTGTCATTCTGTTTGTAACACATCGAACTAATCATTTGCGACCCTATAAAGTATATATATTCTTGATCAGGATAAAATTCTAAGACGATCTAGCCATGTCCGTCTGTCCGTCTGTCTGTCCGTCTGTCCGTCTGTTGTAATCACTCTAGCGTCCGCAATAATTGAGATAGAGTGCTGAAATTTTGCACCCAAGGGTCTTTTTTCTATAGGCAGGTCAAGTTCGAAGATGGGCTATATCGGTCCACTTTTTGGTATAGCCCCCATATAACGGTACCTCGGGATTTGAGGTATTTTGACGTTCTTCGCCACATTTGCAGACCGAATTAGCTATAATTTGGCACTTAGGGTTCCTAGTGATCAACAAACTTATATCCCAAAGGATATGGGCATAGGTCCATGTTTTGGTATAGTCCCCATATAACGGTACCTCCCGATTTTCGGTATTTTGAGAATTTTAGCCACAATTTTTAACCGAACTATCTGCAATTTGACATTTGAGGTTCTCAGTGGTCATGAAATATGTCCACGAAACATCGTCAACATAGGTCCATGTTTTGGTATAGCCCCCATATAACGTTACCTCCCGATTTTCGGTATTTTGAGAATTTTAGCTAAATTTTTTAACCGAACTAGCTGTAATTTGCCATTTGAGGTTCTCAGTGGTCATGAAATATCTCCACCAAGCATCGTCAACATAGGTCCATGTTTTGGTATAGCTCCCATATAACGGTACCTCCCGATTTTCGGTATTTTGAGAATTTTAGCCACAATTTGTAACCGAAATATCTGCAATTTGACATTTGAAGTTCTCAGTGGTCATGAAACATCTCCACCAAACATAGTCAACATAGGTCCATGTTTTGGTATAGCCCCCATATAACGGTACCTCCCGATTTTCGGTATTTTAAGAATTTTAGCTAAAATTTTTAACCGAACTAGCTGTAATTTGCCATTTGAGGTTCTCAGTGATCATGAAATATCTCCACCAAGCATCGTCAACATAGGTCCATGTTTTGGTATAGCTCCCATATAACGGTACCTCCCGATTTTCGGTATTTTGAGAATTTTAGCAACAATTTGTAACCGAAATATCTGCAATTTGACATTTGAGGTTCTCAGTGGTCATGAAACATCTCCACCAAACATCGTCAACATATGTCCATGTTTTGGTATAGCCCCCATATAACGGTATCTCCCGATTTTCGGTATTTTGAGAATTTTAGCTGCAATTTTTAACCGAACTAGCTGTAATGATCGGTATTTTGAGAATTTTAGCTACAATTTTGTCTATTCAAAAATAATCGTCAATATAGGTCCATGTTTTGGTATATCGCCATATATAACTGTACCTCCCGATTTTCGGGAATTTTCAGTGGTCACGAAATTTCTTCACTAAGTCCCAATTTACATTAGGCGAGTTTACTTGCGGCAATTGCCAGTTTGATGGAGAGAGAGGTGAGGCATATTGTAACCCTTTGCCTCTCAACACCCTCTCTCACCAACAAACTGACAATTGCCGCAAGTAAACTCGCCTAATGTAAATTGGGAGTAAAATTCGTCAACATGGGTCCATTTTTGAGGGTCTACATTGTTTTGCTGAAACTACCCTCAATTTGACTCTTGTAGTTCCCTGCAGCTATAAAACTTTTCCGCCAAAAAAAATTAATGATAGGTTGACTCTTTGATATAGCCCCGTAGGTGGTACCTTTTTAGATTAGGTCAGATAACACTGTGCAACAAAATGGAGGTGAAAGCCTGGGGCACGGAAAATTCCTCTTGGGGAAGAAAGGCCTTGGTGAGTATATTATGCACCCCGAAGGACAGATCCGCCGTGAGTCGAACTTCCGCCTTATGGCGTGATGAAATTTTTGTTAGAGACCCTGTGGGCCATCAGGAATTAGCGTTATATCTTTGTTTACTGTTGCTTAAGTGCTCTACAAAAACAACAAACAAAGATATAATGCTA
Source organism: Musca autumnalis (assembly GCF_047663935.1). Classification (NCBI taxonomy): domain Eukaryota; kingdom Metazoa; phylum Arthropoda; class Insecta; order Diptera; family Muscidae; genus Musca; species Musca autumnalis. The sequence continues at coordinate 262,517,441 of NW_027411755.1, read as the reverse complement.
ATTCATGATGGCTTACAGGGTCTCTTGCATAACGCGGAAGTTCGAATCACGGCCCATCTGTCCTTCGGGGTTTTTAATATACACACTCCAAGGGCTTTCATCTCCAAAAGAAATTATCTCTGTCCCAACATTTGTGTTCACAGTGTAATTTAAGCAATAGTGGGAGGCAGTAGGAGTCTAACCATTATCGAAAAGTTGTTCCACCTAAAATTGTAAAAGGACCCTAATTATTCCATTTTAATTAAGACTATTTTATGGTGGAGGGTATAAAAAGTTCGGCCCGGCCGAACTTAACGACTTTTTACTTGTTATGATTATTATCGAAGTTATTTGAATATTTACTTATGGATTTCAATTGAAATGTGCCACGAATTAACACCCTCCCTCAATAAAATTATCTTTTATTGCAGACAAACGAAATGAGAGACAAGCAGTTAGACATAACGACCGACAGACAGAAAAACAGACGGACAGACAGAAATATAGACATGAATGCATTTTACAAATATGTATCTTCTGGGTATTTGTAACTGTAGCCATAAATAAATATATGCATACATCTATGCATACAAACATGCATATTTATACATAAATGTCTGTGTATATTCATTCGTCCATTCATTCATTGTCTTCTATTGACAATGATAACAAAAATTGGAATGGCAGAGAGAAAACAGACATGACTTTTTTATTATATTTAAGGCAGTTTTGAGGCAATCTCAGCCACAACACAAAGCTCTAAACAGCGCTTTACACTATAACACTTTAAATTACCAAAAAATAACAACACTAAATAAATTATTTGAATTTGGATGGATGCTTTATCACCTTCACACCGTCACACATTGCACCGAAACGAAAACAAGAAATGGAAAGGAAAAAATGTCGAATTTCAATGTTTATATTTTTTTGGTTAATTGTTTTGTTGTTGTTGTTTTTTGAACAGACAACTTGCATTGCTGAGCTGTGCATCTGAAAATGCAAATGAATTGCCTTAAATGAGAGTAAATGTGGCCATAAAAGATACTACCATTTGACTGTGCGGTATTTTGTGGTACACCAAGTAATTTCAATAGATCAACGTAGATAACACTAAAGACAACGACGACAACAAAAACAACACCAACAATATAACTGGCAACTGGAAAAAATTCCACCAACCTCTCTAAGAAGTTAAAAAATGACAAACTAGCTGCTAAACACACTATTAACGTTCCTCAGATATGTACGTTCGGTAGTTTTTCTTCACCAAATTTGGCATCACAGAGTTATAATTTAACATGTCATAGGCTTAGGCTGGCTGCTCGGTGCAGCAATGGGTGCTCGGTGCAGCAATGGGCATTAGGAGCTTTTAGGTGCACCCCACTTACATTCCTCTGCTATAGACTTCAAATTCAATTGCATTCAGATTTTTGTTAACAAAAATAACAACAAATGTTGTTCATAAATAACTTTTCAATGTTTTGTAGACAATTAAATGTTTGTTGTGACACGTTCATGTTGAGTCAGTCTCTTATGAATGCTGCTCACACTAACTCACACACAGCTAAGCGTTAAAGTTAGCCTAGACTGCCGTCATTGCTCGTATTTTACTCTAACTTTATGTTAGCTGTCCTAATCGATATAAATCTTTGAATGAAGTTGCCAGTAAAGTTGTCAAATTATTGCTTAATTAATATGGGTTGAGTCGTAGAATTTATGTTCCACTTAAATTCAATAAATACGCATGGAAATTTAAAGCCGTCAATGTTGTAGAAGAAAAAGTTTACTTATTTCTTGTCAGGGGCAACAATCTTGACGCGATACAGGGGCTTAGGTCGCAATATCTCGGTACTCGACATGGCATCTTAAACGGACTAATAGAGCTCCGTTTTACTTGACTTTTTGAGCGCGAGAAAGTGCGGCTGACCAAAGGTTATCCAGGCAGTGATCTCCTACCCATCAGAGATCCCCCAACACCGGGGTGTTATGCGTAATACTCGTGCCTATCGGTGTTTTAAGGTTTGCAGTGGGGTACCTAAAACTGTATTCGAACGGAGCCTCGTTGACACCTGGGCGAATCAACGAGTAACGAACTTGTTCTTCTGCCAATGCCCTTACCGTGGCAATGCCACAGTTGACCTCCCATCCTTCCCTTAAACTACATAACTTATGGAAAACAGAACTTTAAAAAAAAACCCAAAAAAACAAAAACTTTCAAAAAACAAAAACCCCCGACTGATGTTGGTGTGGATGCCTTGGCACAATCAGTCTTCACTTCCACAAGCGCAAGTACCTCCCTCTCGTTGACGATTAGGAATATGGACACGGACAACTCTCAATTAATCTCCCCCTCCACTTCGCGTGGTACCCCAACCAGGGGTAAGGCAGAGCAGGGTCCTCCTATCCAAGATAGATGAGAGCTTTCTCACATCAACAAATTTGGATGACGAACAGGTCGACGAGGTAAATGACTCAACCTTAACCAACGAGGAAGAAATAATGGAAACCACCATTATTCCCTCCACAGGTCAAGCTGGGTCGTCACCTCTGTCCGACAAAATCGCTCCTCCAATTTGTTCAGGAGAAAAACCCTCACAGCTTCTTAGACAAACTGCCGTTGATGAAGTTGTCGGAGAGTGCGACGCAGCCATGGAGGTCATGGATGAGTCGCAAAAACCCTCAACCTCAAAACGAGCAAGCAAAGAGGCTATGGATAGGAAAGGCTATCGTTTCGCAACCTCGTATTGTGGGCGATTTGTCGATAAGGACCCCAAGACCATCACCGAAAGGGAATTTAAATTTATTAGGAAAAACCTAAAGTTTGTGAGGAGATTCGAAAGGAAATATCCTCACCTAACGAGTAAGGATTTCCAAATCAATAAAATTCCCACGTCGAGTGAGGGAGGGTATTCTGCCGTAACCCGTACGGATGTGACGACAGACCACCCTCCTACTACTATACCCGCCGGGGACCTGGCAAAATCACAGTCCATACAGACTGTGAAGAAGCCAACAAGGTCAAAACCCAGGCCCAAAAAAACCGTTGCCTCCCCAAACCCCTCTGCTGCCCCTTCTTCTAAGCCCATAAACAAGGTGATGGAGGCGGGTCGGCTGATGGGCAGGGGGAAGCTCGAAAAACGGGATGAGAAGTCAGTGCCAGTGAAGACTTTTTCAAAGACCAGTGGTACCTCAAGGACAAACTCCACCGAACCCGTAGTGGTGAAGAGGATTAGGTCCTCTGAGGAGCAACCACCGGCTGCGAAGAAGTCATCGCTGTCACGACCGATCATCTCGCAGACCTCTGCTGCACCGGTAAGCAAGGTCAGTGCAGGTGCCAGTAACTGTGGGGCTACACACTCCGCAGCGACCGCCACCACGCAAAAACCTTGCGCGCCGAAGGTGATCAAGGAGAGTGTGAAGGACAACACAGGGAAGAGTAATACTTCCACAATCGTTGTCCCTTCACAAAAACTTGTGAACCAGCCAGCGGGTCTCAAGAGAAACCTTGCACATCCAAGCAGGGTAACAGTGCGTTGCGACGGACAGTTCCGGATGACCTGAGAGTGGCCATCATTGACAAGGCTGAACCCAATGGAAGGATCAGCACAAGTCATTGGTTGCAAATCGAGGGTCATCTTAGAGACGAGGTGGATCGCAGTAAAGTGAGACTCGGTCAGTCTGCCCCCTATAAGGTGGTCATGGTTGTTAACTGCGAGAATAAGGAATATGCAGATTTCCTTAGATCTACGGTTAACAACCTTGATCCTCTTTGGGAGGGGAGTGATTTGGCTGCTGTCAGCATTGCTGAGATTCCGTGTGGGATGGTGACTTCAGTATGGGCCCCCCCTCCATCTATGGAGCTGGACAAAATACTGAAGTTAGTCGAGAGGCAGAACGTCGGTCTTCAGATGGAGAACTGGAGAATTCTCAGCTCCTATCCGAAGAACGGCGGTCTTGTCATTCGCTTTGCAACGGATGTTAGCGGGGAAGCCTACTTACGTAGTCGAGAGGGGTTGCTTAACTTTGGATTGGGAAGGTTATGCTTCAAAATCCCAACAAAGCAACAGTAGGAGGTAGGCGACAGCAGCTCAGTGTGGTGCAGATTAATCTGCATCATTGTAAAGCTGCTGCTACCGAACTCCTACTTACTCTCTCGACTTCCAAAATTGATATTTCTCTAGTCCAGGAGCCTTATTTATACAATAATAAGGTTGCTGGACTGAGTAATAACAACTACACTGTCCTCGCTGCGTCGAACGGAGACAAGGTGAGAACATGTGTAGTCGCAAAAAAGAACCTAAAATTAATGCTTCTCTCTAATTTCAGCAGAGGAGACATCACCACCATAAGGATGGACAGAGGGCATGGAAAACCCCTTATAATGGCCTCTGTCTATATGCCCTATGAAGACCCCGACCCACCCGGCGGTATCGTAAATAATCTAATGGACGAAATGGGGAGCACAGGCCACATCATTCTGGGATGCGATGCAAATGCTCATCACTTCCATTGGGGAAGCAGCGATACCAACACTAGGGGTGAGTCAATTTTCAAATTCATTCTGCAAAACAATTTAAGAATTTGTAATAGGGGTACCACACCCACTTTCCAAAATAGAGTTAGAGGCGAAGTAATTGACATCACCCTAACTAATTTGGAAGACTCCAAAGCTATGGACTGAAAGGTATCTGAAAAGTGCTCTTTTTCAGATCACAAGATGATACTCTTCAAAGTCCCCATAAGTTCGGAGAAACAAAAACCGTACAGGAATCCCAGGAGGACAGACTGGAACAATTACAGCTTACAAACGACTTCGGTGTTAAGCAATCCTCAAAGGCTGTCTACATCAAAGGAAGTCGAGGTTGCTGTAAACGATCTAAGTAAGTCCCTCCTGAGGTGTTTCGAGGATTCCTGCCCAATAACCTACCCTGGGAAGAAATCTCAGCCGGTATGGTGGAATAAAGACCTGGCCAGTCTTCGCAAGGCGGCCAGGAAATCATACAACAAAGCCAACAAATTTTCTCTCAGTACAGATTGGGATACCTACAGGGTTAATTTCAATAAGTACAAGAGTGAAATTAAAAAGGCTAAACAGAGATCTTGGGCTTGCTTCGCTGAGTCTGTAGAAGGAGTAAACGAAGCTGCCAGGTTTCGTAAGATACTATCCAAGGATCCCAAACCCATGGGTAGCATCAAACGAGAAAACGGCACGTGGACTAACTCTGGTCTAGAGACTCTAAATCTGCTGTCTGAAGTGCATTTTCCAGGCTGTAATGACCTAGAGAGTGACTCGCAACGAACGAGTCACAATCAGGGCTGTACGGCACAGGACGAGCAACTGATTGACAGCTTAACTTGCATCCCAAGAATAAAATGGGCGATAGACAGCTTCCAACCCTATAAGTCTCCTGGACCGGATGACATTATCCCGGCCATGCTGCAGAATGCAGCTGACTCGGTACTGGCAACCATAAAGGAAATTTACAGGGCCTGCCTGCGTCTGTCGTACATACCTAACTCATGGAAGGAGGTAACGGTAACTTACATTCCCAAAGCTGGGAAGCCTAGTCACACACTACCTAAAGACTATAGACCTATTAGTCTTTCTTCCTTCCTCGTCAAAACTCTAGAGAGACTACTCGTCCACGTCATACGGTCTCATCTAGATTCCAATACTATAAGCAACTCGCAGCACGCCTATATTAAAGGCAAGTCGGTGGACACCGCCTTACATGAGGTGGTTGGATATATTGAGAGGAATATGGAGGGTTCGTGCTTCACACTTCCAGCCTTCCTCGACATAGAGAGAGCCTTCAACAATGTGAAGCTGGAATCCATTCATAATTCGCTCACTAACGCAGGAGTTTCCTCTATCCTTGTTAGGTGGGTTGATGAAATGCTGAAGAGTAGAATCATCAACTCCCATCTAGGAGAGAGTTCCGTAAGGAAAAAGGTTTGCAGGGGTACGCCTCAAGGAGGAGTTTTATTACCCCTCCTCTGGCTCCTTGTAATAAACGAAATTCTTGTGAATTTCAACCAACTAAGGACAAAGGTGGTGCAGCTGTCTCGCTGGGCTCGCACCGATGGACTTGGTGTGAATCCAACGAAGACCGAGCTCGTACTCTACACGACTTACTTACTTACTACTTACTTAGCTGGCCTTTTACAGAACATTTGTTCCATAAGCCGAACTAAGAAAAAATCTCCAATCCTCTCTGTTTGCTGCTGTATTTTCCCAATCTGGGATATGTAGCTTTGTGATATCTCGCTTCACTTGTTCGCTCCAACGAAGCTTTGGCCTTCCAGATCTGCGAGAACCTCCATGCGGCCCGTATTTATACGCCTTTTTAGCGGGTTCGTCATCACTCATTCTTATAACATGGCCTAGCCATCGCAATCGTTGTATCTCGATTCGTTCAACTATATTGATGTCATTGTATAGTTGATACAGCTCGATGTTCATACGACGCCGATATTCGCCGTCAACACAGATTGGCCCGTAGATCTTTCGAAGAATTTTTCTCTCAAACACACAAAGCACTGCCTTATCTGCTTGAGCAAGTACCCATGCTTCGGAACCATACATTAGCACGGGTAGTATCAGTGTTTTGTACAGTGTTATTTTTGTTTGACGAGAGGTGGCTTTATTCCTAAACTGCTTACTCAGCCCAAAGTAGCATCTGTTAGCCAACACTATTCTTCTTCGTATTTCACAACTGATGTTATTTGTTGTGTTTATGGCGGTGCCGAGGTAGACGAAGTCCTTTACTACCTCAAAATTATAGGTACCAACATTCACAGATGGTGCGGTGTTTATGGACATATTACGCGTCGATACCATCAACTTGGTTTTTACGCCGTTTACTGCCAGACCAACTTTAGCAGATTCTCTTTCGACTTTTGCAAAGGTGTCAGTTACTTCCTTTACCGATCGACCCATGATGTCAATGTCGTCGGCATAAGCCAGTAACATGTGGCTGTTCGTGTATATCGTTCCATTTCTTTTGACCTTCGCGTCTCGTATGACCTTTTCCAGCAGGATGTTGAACTCTACACGAAGAAGCGCAAAATTCCCGATTTCCCGCTAACAGAGCTGGATGGTGTTGCCCTAAAACTCTCATCGGAAGCCAAATACCTCGGTGTTATCCTGGACCAACGCTTAAATTGGAAAAGGAATACTGAGGAGAGGGTTAAGAGGGGTTTTATGGCACTCTATTCCTGTAAGAACTCCATTGGTAAAAGTTGGGGTCTCAAACCAAAGATCATACACTGGTTGTATGATACCGTGGTTCTCCCAATCCTTACCTATGGAGGGCTTGTCTGGTGGCATGCACTCGGGAACAGTGCACTTCTGTCCAAATTATCTAGTGTTCAAAGAGCCGCATCTCTGCTAATCTCTGGTGCCATTAGAAGTACACCTCAAGCCGCCCTGAATGTGATACTGGATCTCCAACCTCTTGACATCACTATCAACTCTCAGGCGGCGAGAACTGCTTTCAGGCTTAGAGAGGCAGGTATGTGGCAGTGTTCACGATTTGGACATGCAAAGGTCCTCTTCCCCTTCACCGATTTACTTGAGTCCAGTGGACCCGATCACATCAGTGATTATATACCCACTGCACTCAATTTCAACCAAATTAACGTCATAATCCCAAGCAGAGATGCCTGGTCTAGTGGTAGCCCTCCTCTTGGCGGTCTGGCCATCTACACAGACGGTTCAAAGATGGAGGATGGCACAGGTGCCGGGGTCTTCTGCGAAAACCCACAAATTAAGCAATCCTTCAAACTCAACGATAACTGCAGCGTCTTTCAGGCAGAGATTTTTGCAATTAGGAAAGCAGCGGAGATGATCAAAGAACTTGGGAGTGTCCTGAAAGGACCGGTGACTATTTTTGTCGATAGTCAAGCGGCCCTTAAGGCTCTCAAGTCATGGACCATAAACTCAAAAGCTACCCCCATTGCAAAAACGCTCTGCTTGAAGTACGCGACTTCGTTGATCTTTGCTGGGTTCCAGGACACAGTGATATAAAGGGAAACGAAGAGGCAATGCGACTTGCCCCTGATAAAACTTGTATCGTCGTAAAGGGGGATACGAGAGCAGATCTTCAGCGGAACTTTTCCGAATTGTTGTGTGGGGAGTACCCTAAAGAGTGGACCGATAAAGTCCATATTGGAACATGGCATGTATGAACCAACTCGGTTCCTCCCTTCCAGAGTAATACTGCGCACAATTTTTCCGAAAATTTTTGAACTTTTTGATGGAGGTGTCTGAAGGAACGGACCGATATGACTCATCTTCGAACTTAAACTAAGTTTGGACAACATATTAGGACGGCAAAATTTTGGACCAAATTGGTTCATCCATTCGAGAGTTATAGTGTGCTCCAGCCACTACACATGGTGCCATAGGGGTTTTTACCTTGCCTCTGAAAAAACTTGTACAGTCGAAACGATTCGAGAGCAGTTTTTAAACTGAACTTATCCGAAATTTTATGTTGGGTACCCGAAGGAGTGGACCGATATTGGAATCTCATTTATGTCTGGTAGAAATTTCACGATATGGACCAAATCGGTTACTCCCTTTCTCTTTGAACTTTAACTATGTTTGGGCAATATATTACGAAGGCCAAATTTTGGATCAAATCGGTACATCCGTTGGAGAGTTATCGTGCGCTCCAGCCAGCCAGCCAGACAGATGGACGGACATAAAATATGTTATTTCTATAAAACTACTGAACCGATTTTGACATTTTCAGGGAAGCTACAGGGATGGCCTCTGTGTAAATGCGAATTAATCTAGAATCTAGGTACTTCTTTGGGGCCTAAAGTCGGGTTTTTACGTCACGCCTAACTTTTCAAATGTTTTTATCTCGATTTCCAAGGTTTACCGGAGGAGGTGAGGTACCTTCGCCACGCCTTTCTTTTAAACAATACATGTATCTGCCAAATTAATGATTATTTAGGTTCTAGCATTGATTTTGGAAGACAATGGGGTTGTATCTCCGACCCTAAGTACATATTTGGAGCCAAAATACCGGACCCACTTTTTTAAATAGGTTTTATCTCTTGTTTTCAATACATTGTTTCTCCAAAGCTACTGAACCTATTTTCATGAAATTTTCAGAAAATGTTTAAGAATGTCCGGTACTCCAAAATTATATATATTTGTTGATGAATTTCGGGGGCATATTGTTTTATAATCGTATATTTGCTAAACATATGAATGCATCGGTATCATGTATGTATATTAGTCATGAATATTGTAGTAAAGTATAATGTTTCCAAAAATATATTATATATTATTTTTTCGACCATTTTATTTATAGCAAAAAGGTACTAAATTTTTAAACGCCCACTGTCATAAACACATAACACATTAATATTCTGAATACAATTCGGTGTCAGAAATAGAAAGCAGGTTTCGGAGTTATTTTTAAATTATTCAATTTTTATTGAATAATTTATAAAACAAAATGTAATTACAAAATTGCAAGTTGGCGCCATCATTTTTTTTTTTTATTTTTAATTATTTTTAAAAACAATTTAAAAGTCATAAAATCATTTCCTTGAATTTTTATTATGTATTTTACTCGATTGTTGACACGGGAAACATAAAGTACCAACTGTCATGACAGAATATAGCTACATATAAATGTATGTCTGTACATACGTTAACAAGCAATAAATTCTTATCGCCATTATTTATAATGTGACCTTCATTTTTCAAAAAAAAAAAAAAATAGAAAATGAATGCCATGGGGAAATATTCATGACATTAAATAAAAATTTCGATTTTTCAACACATTAACCCAGTGACTTACAAAAACAGAATAAGAACGACAACATCTACAGAATATTAAAGGGGCTTTAAACACAATACCACATTTATAATTTTTTTATTGTTATGTTTAATATGGGAAAGCTGACTTTAAATGAAAATGTCACATGAAAATGACTTAAGACCACTTTATTATTTTTCATTCTGTCTGTATTTTTTGTTTTTGTAGCAAGGCACGTTCACGATATATTAGGTGTCAAAGTGCTTAAGACCACAACCTCACGTCTGAAGATTCAAATGCTGCGCACACCACCACCATCGAGTGAGCCTAAGCCTAATATTTGAAATACTTTATTATTTTTTCATGCAGTCAAATTGCCTTCTTCGTCTAACAGCAACGTGCAGAAAGAAGTGAGAGTGAGTTAAGACCAAACTTATTACCACCAACAAACGGCAAGCAGGCACATGAAATGAAACTTAACAGGCAATTGATTGTAAGACGAGCCTCTTTTCTTAAGATTGCCTGTTAGAGGTGATAAATGAAAATCCCTCTATGGTATGCTCATGCCACCACCATCGCGACCATGGCCAACACTTTCGTTTTCCTTTCCTTAGGCGACCAAATCACGTCGTCTTTAGCTGGTAATATCAGAATAGCTGGTTATTGAAAAAATAAAAGTCATAAAAATACACTGTTGTAGCTGTTTAGCGATAAATCATATTTATGAGATTGAAAATTAAATTATTTTTTGTCTCTTCTTCGACGTCGTTGCCGTGGTAGTTAATTCTATTGAAGGTAATAAATTTGGGAATTATGAGCAAAACATAGGATCTGAGAAAAAATATTGAAATTCAATGCAATATTAAAATATTTTATAAGTTTCAATGTGGACATTAAGAGTTGTGTGAACGAAAGTTGACATCAGGAAATGGAAGATATGAATTACGAAACGTTGAGGAATTTATACAGTTTACGCTGAAACATTTTTATAGCGCAATTTTAAATAATGAAAGGAGTTTCTGTGTTGGAATATTTTACTGAAGGAAAATTAAAACTCCTAATTGAAGGAGGATTAGATATTATTAGAACTGTTGAAGAGTCAGCACGCATTAACACATGTTTTCGATTAGAGAAAATATGCAGTTTATATACCCTCAGCCTTTAGGCTAACGAGAGTATATACACTTTGATACGACTAAAAATGTGACTAATTGAAATAATGGTTTTAGACCCCAAGTATGTTTGAAAGAAATTTTTGTCAGACAATTTGGAGTTGATTTAGCCATGTCCGTCCGTCTGTCTGGCTGCCTGATGTACATGATAACTCTCGAACGGATCAACCCATTTGATTCAAAATTTGGCTCTTGTAATATTTTGTCCAAAGTAAGGTCATGTTCGATGATCGGCCATTATCGGCCCCACTCTCATGGGTACCTCCCCCATAAAAGTTCAATATTTTGTTCAAAAGTAATGCGCAATAACTCTCGAAGGGACTAACCTATTTGATCCATACTTTGCACATCGTAATCCACTGCTTCGGGTACCTTCCACAGGCAATTTTGGAAAAGTGCAGTTTTAGACTTGCTTTTGAATCGTTTAGACTTTTTTGCAACTGATTATTCTCGGGCCCCTTTTACCTCGGTTCAATTTCTTTTCAGGTGCCGACAAAAGTTCAAACATTTTTTGCTATTTGCTATTTTTCTTAAATTGAGAAACCGATTTGGTCCAAACTTCGGAACTCATAATATTTTGTCGGAACTTAGTTTAAGTTCGAAAATGGGCCCCAACGATCCAGTTCTTAGGGTACCTCCTTCACAAAAGTTCACAAATTTTCTTTATGTGAGCTTCCTGACATAATGGTAGAACAGTTCTCGCAAAATAAGATCCACTTCCAAATGGGCTACGTCGTAAATTGCTTGAGTTAACTACTTCGCAACACCTTTGAGCTTTGATACACTGATGTTCGTCCATATACGTTATCGGACCCAAAAGCATACGTTTTCTGTTTTCATCTGTTGTTGTTTAGCAAAGGAAAGACTTTCTCAGAGAGATTAATGCATAAATATTTTGAGCACCAATGCTTAAATCCAAATTTTGTCGACAAGTTCATACCTCTTAAAAGGGCTACAGAATTCAGAAAACCCCCTAAATAAAAAATTTTTGGTGAAAGATGTAGCCGGTATTCAAGGTTTGAGAAAGTATCTCGGTTGGCAAAGCCGACTGATACTTTTTTACTTGTTTAGACATATGTTTTTTATTAAAAAAGTGAAAATTTCCAAATTTTGAGTTACTACCCTTTTGTTGAACAGGTGCGATATGTTGTGCATTTTACTGGCAAATTTTGTTAACTGAATTGAAATTGAATTTCAATTAGCAATTCCAGATCCAGTCGTATAAATTAAAAGGGTTTCAAGGCAATATGTTACAGATAACGGTGTCTACACTATGCAATAATTTTCGGGTCATGCTCTGGGTTCTAGGAAATTCCAGGTGTGGGTGATATTATTCAGTTAGTAAATCAAAACCCCGAAAGCGGAATCTAAAGGCCAAATTTTTTAGAGCATTATTTAACCTTATATAACCACAATACTATGGATAAAGTTTTGAAATTTGATAGAGACCTTTGAATTACATATGGAGTCATGGTTCAAAAAATGGGTCATATAGTGCACTTTTTGGTATAGACCCAAATAAGGGTATACCCTGATTACAGTACCTTTTAGGTTTTATCCATATTTTCTAACTAATTTCACGAAATGTTGGTCTTTTTAGGTGTTAGTATGTAGTAACCCTCTACACAAAGAATCATTAATATAGGTGCACGTTTTGGCAAAGCCCTCATATATAGGTACCTCCTGATTTAAGCTATTTCGAGGGTCTTGGACACATTTTCCAATTATTTAGGCTCTTATTTGGCATCTTGGTTTCCGAGGAGGAGAACACCTTTTTGCGAAAAAATATTCAAAGGGTCTTGGCCACATTTTCCAGACGATTTGGCTGAAAATTTGTATTTTAGTATTTTAATTAACTGTCTGTCATGGTTATCAAAATTAAACTATCCTCTTAAATATTTATATATGTATTTATTGCATTCGTTTCCTGCCAGACTTAGTCCTGTCGATTTCTGGAAGTCAAAGAAATCCAAACAACAACCACAACCGAATGCAACAACATTTTGTTTTATTTTCAAAATTTAATGTTGTCCTACGATGTTGCCAGTATCTGATGTGAATTCTTCTACGGCTCAGTGTAGTGGAAGCTATAAAAATATCGATAAAAACTTTGTATTATTGGCAAAACATTTAACAGCCATAAAGTCAACAACGAAAACAACACCACCACCGCCAACAGATGCAGTAACAATAAAAGCTTGGCCAAGACCAGCATCTACCTTTCTCTGTTGTTGCTGAAGACGAATGGAAGCAGTAGTCAAGCACCATTAGCGACATGCTGCTGCAATCCATTGAGGAGTAGTTTTTCGTTCCCTCAAATCGTAAATTACCAAAGGTTATTGCAAAGCATGGTAACAAAGGTACATTGGTAGCCCTATAGGAGGGCACTGTACTGCTGCTGATGATGACGATTGGGATGCATCTGTAGTTTATGACAGCTGCAGTCGAGAAACAGAGAAATAGCAAAACAAAATACAAACTTTGAAGAGTGTAGATTTTTTTCTCTTATAGTCAGTTGCCATAAATTCTTTTAGTGTTCTTCAAAAATATGGTGTTATTTTATTTTTGTAGAAGATACTGTAACGCGGACCAATAACCCAATGTCATGATCCGGCAAGTGAATCATTGCAGCTTACGATAAAAAGTTGTATAACATTCAAAAATATAAGAAACATTGGGGGTTATCATGAACTGCAATTCCGCGTGAATTTTTTCACTTTCGCCCTTAACTTGCAACGGCGGAAAGACGAAACTCGCGGGGAAATTTCATTCATGATTGCCACAATTATCTCTTAAACATGGGTCTTACCTTGATCTTGTACTATTTATCAGCCGATATTAGAAATAACGGTTATATAAACTCACCTGTAAACAAAAGAAACAAATTTCAATTATTTAAAAATAAAAAGGATTTTATTAGGAACAAGTTGAATACAGTTGATTGCGTAATTTTGTTAAGTCTTCAACGGGAGACAGTCTTCGCATTCAAGAAACTAAATAACCCTAACAATTGCAATACTTTAAATAAAACTAAATTGTTTTCATAACCTCACATTTGACCACAGATATATGTACATTTCAAATTACATCCTTGAATGATGTCTGCTTAACCTACATACATACAATTTCCCAGAAACATCAAGAAAATCAAACTGACGAAAAGTTAAGCCATGTTGCTGACAAAGAGTCTATGTAATTAGCCATAAATCAAGTGTTATCGTAGATTCTCTTCGCAAGTGGGTTCGTTTGGTTCTTGCTTGCAATAGTTGTGTTCTTGTTTCTTTATTTCGTTATCAGATTTTATAAATTAATTTGTTCTTGGCTTGAAAATCAAAACAAAACTTTTCTTATCAAGACAACAACATCTCTATTAAAAAGGGCAATGTATAGATGTGTGTTCGAACACATACATGTATAGGTATGGCTGTGAATAAATCTCAAAAGGAATATACCAAGGCATTTAAGCTAAAAACAAACAATGGCAAGGATCTGTAATTACTTACGAGAACAAATGCTGCCTTCATATCAGATAGTTTGGCAAAGAAGTCAGTCGTCTGTCAGCAAGTCAGTCAGTCAGTCAGACGGACCGACCTAAGAACAAACAATTTATAAAATAACACTGCAAGTTATTTTACAAATAAACTACAGAGATGAGAGAGAATGCAAAAGGCATGCTGATTCAAAGAAGAAAGAAAAATAGACACCCAAACAAATAATTACTCTTATGCAAATATGTAATAACATTGTAATGTGTGAATGTGAGATTCTCTAACATGCATTTGTGTACTACAGAATTTTTAGGTGAGTAAACATAAATTGTATATTGGGGTATGTTTGTGTGTGTGTGTGTGTGTATTTCTTATTAGGATTTGTTATCATTGTAGTTTTCTTTGTTTTCCTTCAATCTACTCAAGCGGAAAGAAAATCATTTACATTCTCACAAACACACATGAAAAGTCAACTTTTCTTTTCCATCGACAAACCCAAAAACATAAACAAAGGGGAGATGGTAAGGAACACCAAGAACAAAGACATTATTGCGTTTGTAAAATAACATCACGTAAAATCAGATATGCAGATGGAGATTGTGGAGTTACACTTGAAATAGTTTTGCATATTCTCACGGCCCATTTGTAAGGCACTAACAACAGGTGAATTGGTGGTTTGTTGGGTAACATGAGGGGCTATGTACATATAGAGAACTGAGGACTTTAGAGCAATGTCGTTCTTTGGTATTGTTGAAGTTACGAAGTTTTTCGGCAATTCACACACACACGACCCGAACGCATCGAAAGAGCACACAAAAAAAAACAAATGTTTTGATTTGTTTTTGTTTTGCAACATGCGCGCGTACAACCCTACTCACACACTGTCAAAAGTTGCCAGTATTCAAAATTTTGTATGCCCTCTTCTTGGTCGGCAGTGCTGTTATATTTTATTCTTTATAGAAACCGAGTATGGTATGATACGTTTTATAAAGGTCCGAATAGACTGTAAGGAGTATGAAATGCTGTGTTGGGGACAAAATATATGTACATAAAGGACTATGGATGTCAGAGTAGTGTATTAGGTGTTTATAGAATAATATGAGAAGTTCTATAGAAGTCAGAGCAATTGTAAATAGTCCTAATAGGATATGCAGCGATTCGAATATAATATAAAGATCTCTAAAGAGTTCTAAGTATAATAAACTCTATAGAGGTTCAAATTGAATATTAGGTAAAACACATAGGTTTAATTAGAATATAAGGAACTCTATAGAGATCCCTGAATATAAAACGAATTCAAGAGTTGCCCAAGTAGAATATACGGATCGTTTTACAGGCCCAACCATAATATACGTTACTCTGTAGTTGTCCGTGTAAAATATACTAGTCCGATTAGAATATGAAGAGTTCTGTTCTAGAATATGACGGATCCAATAAGGGCCAGCGTAGGATATAAAAAGCTTACTGAAGGTACTCTATAGAGGTACATATGTGTAGAATACGAGATACTCTCTCCGATTTGAATAGAAGGAGTTCTATAAGCTTCCGAGAAGAATATGAACAGCACAGTAGATGTTCAGGTAGAATATGAAGAGCTTTGTAAGGTCCCAAGTAAATATAAAGATCTTTTTTGGATGCGAATAGAATATGAGGAATCCTAAAAGGGTCAAAGTCCTTCTAGGATCCAAGTAGAATATGAGGAGCTCTATGGGGGTCTGAGTATAAGATGAAGAGCTCAGTAGAGATTCGGGGATATTATGAAGAGTTTTGAGAAGTCCAAGAAGAATATAAAGAGCTTTATGGAGTTCCGAGTAGAATATGAGGAGTTATAATAGGTTCATAGTAGAATAAGGGAAGCTATATAGGGGTCAGAAAAAAACACAAGAATATGAGGAGCTATATAAGAGTCAGAGTAGAAATTAAGAAGCCCTTTAAAGGTTCCAGTGGAATATGATGAGCTCTATAAGGGTCGGAATACCATATTAGGATGTTTATAAGGATCCAAGTAAAACATAAAGAGCTCTATAGGAGTCCTAGTCGTAAATAAGGAGCTCCATAAGGGTACAAGTAGAATATAGGGAGCTCTCTCGGGGTCTGTGTGTAATATGAAGAGCTCTGTAGAGACCGGAGGTTTTTATAAAGTGCTTTGAGAGGTCCGGAAAATATGGGGAGCTATATAAGGGTCAGAGTAGAACATAAGGAGTTCTTCAAGGGCCTTGTTGAATTTGAGAATATCTATAAGTGTCCGACTAGAATATGACGAGCTATATAAGGGTCAGAGTAGAACATAACGAGCTCTTCAAGGGCACTGTTGAATATAAGAATATCTATAAAGTTCCGACTAGAATATGACGAGCTATATAAGGATCAGAGTAGAACATAAGGAGCTCTTTAAAGGTCCATGTGGAATATGATGAGCTGCATAAGGGTCTTAGTAGAATATGAGGAGGTTTATAAGGGTCAAAGTAAAAAATAAAGAGCTTCATAGGAGTCAAGAGCTGTAGAAGGGTCCAAGTAGAATATGGTGAGTTCTATAAGGTCCGAGTAAATTATGGAAGGTTCTACAAGGGTTTGACTAGAATAGCTCTGCAGATGTCCAAGTAGAATATATGTTGCTCTTTAAGATAAGAAGTCAAGACATGTACAAGTAGAATGTAAGGATCCCTTTAGAGGTCTGACCATAATATAAGTTGCCCTATAGTGGTCTCTGTAGAATGCGTTGAATATGAGATTCCCTCGATTTGAAAAGAACGTATTCTATAAGGTTCCGAATAGAATATGAAGAGCTCCTTCGGAAGCAAATAGAATATGAGCAGTCCTAAAAAGGTCAAAGGTCCTATAAAATTCAAGTATAATATGAGGAGCTATATCGGAGTCTGAGTATAATATGAATAGAGATTCGGGGATATTATGAACAGCTTTAAGAGGTCGGAGAAAAATATAAAGTGCTATATGGAGATCTGAGCTGAACATGAGGGGCTATAATAAGGGTCATAGTAGAATATAGGGAACTATGCTAAGGTCAGAATATAACATAAATAGATCTTTTTGGGTTCCTGTGGAGATATCTATAAGGGTCCAAATCGAATACGAGGAGGGTCATTGTAGAACATATTGAGTCCTTTAAGGGTCCCTGTGGAATACGATGTGATTTATGAGGAGGTTTATAAGACCAAGTAAAACATAACTAGTCGTATATAAGGAGCTCTATAAGAGTCCTATTAGAATACAGTGATATCTATAGGGGTCCAAGTAGATTATGGAAGGCTCTATAAGGGTCCGAATAGAATATGAAGAGCTCTGTAAATGTTCAGGTAGAATATGAGGAGCTTTATAAAGGTCCGCGTAGAAAATGCAGAGCTCTATGGGAATCATAATATAATATATGGGGTCCTATAAGGGTTCGATTATAATATAAAGAGCTGTGTAGAGTACAAGTAGAATATATTCTAATAAAAGAAGAAAGGAGAACCGAAAATAATAAGATTTAGATTTATGAGAAAATCTGTAGCAATGAATTGGTAAAAATTGCCCCATACAAATACAAATTACAATAGAAACTTTGAGGCCCAGTGGCACGTGTTAACATATTCCGATTGTCCTCACTTTGACAATCCAAAAATTTAACAAAACTAAACAATGTTGGCCGCCTCAATAA
Source organism: Musca autumnalis (assembly GCF_047663935.1). NCBI lineage: Eukaryota > Metazoa > Arthropoda > Insecta > Diptera > Muscidae > Musca > Musca autumnalis. The sequence goes on along the minus strand of NW_027411755.1, from coordinate 262,499,362 downwards.
AACATGAAGAACAACGAACATATTAACAAAAACAAAAATGCGTTTATTTAATGCATGCGTTAAAAGCACACTCCTTTATGGAAGTGAATCATGACTGATGCCTAAGATCATAGCCCAAAGACTACAAACGTTTATCAACAAGTGTTTATGAATAATACATCGAATATTTTGGCCTAGAAAAATCACAAACGAAGAACTACTTCTATTAGCCAAAGAGGAACCAATTGAAAAACAAATAAAAAGACGTAAATGGAAGTGGCTAGGCTACACACTTCGAAAATCACAAGACAGTAAATCAAGGGCAGCCTTAGAATGGAACCCCCAAGGCACAAGAAGACCGGGAAGACCAAAGAACACGTGGCGGCGTACAGTACTTGCCGAACTGAACAAGATCAACAAATCATATAATGAAATTAAAGTAATATGTAATGATAGACTAAGTTGGAATAACATTGTAGAAGTCCTATGTTTCCATTTGGAATAAATAAAGGTTACAAAAAAAAAATTTGGGTAATGCCGCAGAAAAAAATCCGACATCGATGTTTTAAACTACACTAATGCATAAAAGCCGAAGAGGAAGAGGTATTCATCATACAAAGTACTAGCGGGCGAACTGTGTGAAGATTATAGTCAGTGTTGTAGTTGGGCCACATTTGTGGGACTTTAGATCTGACATACCTCTATCTTTGCCTTACGCCAAATCTTCGTATCGCTACTTACTATATTTGTACAGCCTACAATGCACCATTAGATGAGCTCATAGGGATTTACACGATGTTATTAACTAATATAAGTTACGCAGTTAAGATCAAGCCGTTCAATACCAAATGAATTTTCAGGCAATAGAATATTTTATGTTATGCCAATGTTTTAAAGCTATGAATGGAAAAATCCCTAAGTCATTTCAAAATTTAATAATGTTTCCAGCGGAATATTTTTTGTAATCATTGAAAAATATTTTTCCACACAATGCTTCAAATTTAAATACCATGACCTCATGCGTGTATTCTTCTTCTATGCTTGTCCATTGTCACAAAGCATCCTCTTTTAATTCTCAACTGCTTTGAAAGGCAAATACACAATCAACACTAGGCCAAAGCATCATCCGACATTTTGCATATGAATAAAATGTGGAATAACAAAACATTACAAAGAGGGGATTTTTCATTTCACACAAAGAAAAATCCTTAAAAATAAATTTGTTTTGTTTAAAGTTACATACTGACATCTATACATACACAGAAATAATAATAACAACAACAGCAACCTTGACTAAACAATTGTTTTTTGCCTTTTTTGTTATGTTTTTAATTTATTACGATGAAAAAAAAGAAAAGGACATTAATGATAATGGAAAAGAGGAAAAACATAATGCATGAGGATGATATGTATGTGGTGAATACACATACTCGTATATTGAAGACGTTAAAAACTTATGCATTAAATATCGCAAATTACACACGAAAAATTATGAGGCTCTCTACACCAATGCTGAACCATGTCTGATGTTAAAAAACATGTGTGGACCCACATAATACTCGAGTCAAAAAATCTCATAAATTTCCTACTTTGCTCTTCTCAATTCAATCAGTAGCAGCATTTAAATAATCCTGAGATATTGGCCTCGCCGGGGAGAGATGCTTGGGGGAAATATACAAATATTCTTCAAACTAAAACATGTGTAAAGAATAAACGAATGCAAGCACCAATGAATGACTGAATATGCATTGGAATTTGCCTTCATTTTTAAACTGAAAATCTTTATAAATTGTAATTTTCCTATTTCGGTGTGTGGTTGTAATTACATATTCTTCTTCTCTATACACATTATGGAGACAAAACCAAAAGACAAGGAATTGCAATTATAAGATTCTGTTCAACCCATTCATTTCGCCATTCCCATCGGGGAGTGTAGGACGATGTCGAAACAGGCAGAGAGTCATAAAAACGAAGTTCATGTTCATTAAAAATGTGAAATATGCCCACGGTTGTATTTGTCTCTGCCCTCGATGTCTATATTTTATGCAATGATGATGTAGTTCAAGGAATTTTATTCATATAATGCGAGTACACTCAAATATAGTTGCCACAGATATAGAAGTAGGAAGGAAAGCAATAGTCAAACTGTAGCCAATTTTATGTATTAGCAAAATTGTATTCGAGTCTATGGGGAAATGCAGCTTTACAAGGTTATGGAACGGTAATGGTCTTATTGGATTAACCCTTAGATTACGATAAGGGACTCACAGATACTATTTAAAATTATGTGATAAAATGATCAACAATAAAATAATCGCTACACTCGGAGAACGAAACATATTCTGAGAGGTTTTTGTAAATATCTAAAAATATATATTGTTGGAGCAACCATATACCTTGTGTCGTTATGGTATAGGCCATGAAATTTTCAATTGTGGAAATACAAAAATACAAGGATGTTCTGCGTCCTTAGAGAGAAGGAATATCGATGAGGTAAACATATTCTGAGAACAAAATAGGATATTGTACGTATGTATGTAATATTAATTTTTACATATTTGCAATGCACTACTTTTTTCTCAGAATATGTTTACGTTAACAATAGGGTATTGTAAATATGTAATAATAATTTTGTACATATTTGCAATACCCTATTTTGTTCTCAGAATATGTTTACCTCAGCAATATTCCTTCTCTCTAAGGACGAAGGAAGTTCGTAGTTTTGCTTCTCCACAGTAGAAAATTTGTGTACATTTATATTTGGTGATTAGAGATTATCAGGCGAGACGGTTTCTTTAGATTTACTATTGGTGAGAAATATTTTGTCCAGAATGTTGTAAATGGTAAAGTGTATGTGTAACGACATCTATATTTCTTATTAAACATTACTATAAGAAAGGGTAGTCATTAAAAAGGGATATAATGGTGCATATTTCAGGCGAACAAAAGACTGTTGGTCTTGCTTTAAGGCAGCCAAGATCACCATATACTACGTTAAAGTGACTGCAACAACAGCATATGTTCTCTTTATTCTCATCCGTCGTGGTTTATCAAAGGAAAGATTCGCTCAGAGAGACTAATGCACAAAATATTTTGAGCACCACCGCTTTAAGGGCTGGAACTAGAATCTACTTGTGAGTCACATAAGATTCGGTTTTGAAAAAAATCCTAAAAGGACCTGTCCTGCTGATTTAACTTATCAACTTATCTTTCGCACTTATGATGTACAAAAACAGTGCTAACATCCTTCTAGAAGTAGAATGAAGGTTATAATATGTTACTTCTACTTCTTATTTCCTAACCAACAATTCTGTATTTACCTTCAAAGGGTTAATTGGGGCACTACTAAAACACTCTTCATAACAAGCAACCCCACCACAACTACCAACAAAATCTATAAAAATAAATAATAGTTTTACATAAAAAGTAAATAAACAACTTTGAACCGGCATTCCAATTTTTCTTCTCCTTTTTGTTCTCGTTGGAAACTTTCATTTGTACGAATGAACAACGCGGAGATGCTATATCTAGAGGCAGATAAACTATTGCATAAAATAAACATTAACCGCAATAACAACGGCGCACATTTATTTATTTGAAGAGAATTTTTCTCTCGCATTCCCCCCCCCCCCCCCCATTTCGAGACCACTGAGAACCTCAAATATCAAATTTCAGATAGTTCGGTCAAAAAATCCTATAAAAAGGGCGCGATAGCCGATAATTAACCAGTCAAGCTGTTTACGACTGGATACGCGGTAAGGTGCTATTCAACGCTTGCAAAATAAGCAATCTTTATCCTGTCCGTAAGAAAGGAAATACGATTTTGTGCTCAAAACACATGAACGATAAAGTTCATGAAATAACTGGGCCATATCAATGCAGCTTTAGGCAAATCCACCATTGACCACATATTTTCGTTGCAGAAAATATATCAACACCTACCATATTTCTGTCAAATACAATGCAGTCGACAGTCCTTTACGTTCAAAGGTATTCGAAGTCATGCCTGAACTCGAGTCATTCGAGGTGCAAACGTTGATTTGATGCTTTGGGCTAAGTAAGTAATTTAAAAACTAAGCCACATCATGAGAATGAGAGATGGTGAATCCACTAAAGAGGCGGATTAATATGGCCTGCATGACGGTACAAGCAGTACGGAATATAAGATGAATGTTCAGCATTGGACCACCTTAGTAAGTATACGTGACACGAAGCACGATATCAAACACGCTAATCTTAAATTGTTGCAGCAATTTTATCAAATTTTTCGAAATCAACCATTCCAAAGTACGAAGCGTTGCCTTAATGTCGGATACCATCAGGGTGACAAGGACTAATTTCCAAAAATTACCCGTTAAATACACTTTCTCATGGGCTTGATGACCAATCACTCATCACGTAACTCATTTATATGAGGCAGTCAGTGTCAAAACGGCCTAACCCACATGTTCAAAAAAATGAAACTGTAATGAGCTGTATGTAACTCGTTGAGTTTTAGAGATATCAACTTGAAAATTTGATACAAGATAAAGTAGAAGTCGTAGAAAAAACAGAAATTGCTAACTCAGAAAACGCATTTTTGAGTTATGCCACTCTTTGAGTAAATGAGCGATATGTAGATGTGTTTTAACCCTTAAAATTATTAAGGACATTCTAAGGCATACAAATTTGTAATTTTTAGAGTTGGGTAATCTAGTTCCTAGTTCACTGTACTTGTACCAAAAAGTATGAGTAACGTCATAAAATCTAACGTGTGACATTATGTATACGCAGTTTGTTCATACAAAAGTGTGAGCCATTGGAACTACATAGTGAACTAGATAGTTCCATATAGTTTTGCAAACCTTTAGTAACTTGAATATATCCATATTATCCGCAGTTTACCAAATTCCTTCCTGTTCGTTTTTCACTTTGATGTGATAATCATATCACAGCCAATTCAATTTCATTCATATGTTTCGTGAGATTTTAAATTAATTTCAAAATATGTTTTATATAAAACCATGTTCAAACATGTCATTTGACTAGCACAAATGTTGATTTCATGTCAAAAATTGTTCAAAACGAAAGTTTCGAAAATATACAAAGTAAAATTAATTTATAGTGAAAGGTAAACATTTATGGCAATTACGAAGACCTCCTCTCTCTCTCGCTGGTTGTACAGGGAAAAAAAAACCAGGCGATAAACGGGCTATGTACGCAATGTAACTAATTGAAGTGGTATATTGATTTTGAAAGAGATGTGTATGTATGTAACGCTTACATATACACGGGGAAAACAGAACAATGTGAAAGCATATTAACAAAGTGAACTACATTGATTAAATGTTTATTATTATAGTTTAATTATAGGCTATTTTTTAATTAATTAAAGAAAATGTTCAAAAGTTAAATATTTTATTAATTATACCCTCAGCCTTTAGGCTAAGGAGGGTATATGGTAATTTTCAAATTTCTTTTAAAATTCCATAGAAAAAAAATTAAATATTTTTTTGGTGAGCACATCCGCCATTTTTAGTACATGGGTTAGGAAAAAATCGTGGTTGCAAATCTGTTCGCGTTCACAAAATTGGATGCTGCACTCAAAAGTTATGGAGGGTTTTAATCTCTTATAAAGAAAAAATATTTGATAATTCCTATTGTGTTGTAATAAGAACATGTATATATGAATCGTTAACAGCATTTGATATCTATGCGTAGATGCTAAAATAGTTGTTAAATTTATTTTTATTTTCGCGGAAAATCAACAAATAATGAACAAATCATGGAGTAAATTTTATTTATTCTAACTCAGAGTCCATAAAAATCTCTAAACAAATAATTTAAAAATACGTACATAATCTAGACAACGCGTAGAAAAATGTGAGACCAAAATTATAAAGATCGTGTTTATAACTTGCATATTACAGCAACAACAAAGAACAGAAACTTATTGTTGGGAATTATTTCAAAAATATTTTGTTGGTTAAGTACGAAAAATTTGAAAAAAAATTTTGGGAGTTATTCTATGATTTCGCTAAATTTCCATACAAATCCTGAAGTATTTTGCTTAAACTTCTACAAGAAAAGTAATTAGTCATCATGAAAGTATATTTGTTTTCTATGATAAGCAATAGAAATAAGAAGTAGAGAGTAATATTGAAATTACAATCAAAGAAAAAACATAGAAGTTAAAAACCGTATAATTCGCGAATCCGTTTAAATCAGTTGAGGTGCACGTGATTTTCGGATACAGGGAGTCCATGTCTATCAATATCATGGATTTTCCCATGTTTCATTCAGCGGCCAAAGTGTGCCATCAGTTGCATCTTGCTATTCAAAAAACCTTCAAGTGGGCAAAAATTACGCGATGTGCATATGAGTATAAGGTGCATCTGATTTCAATGGTCGCCTATTAAAAATACGTCAATATAACTTATTTTAGACAGATTCGCCAAGGACTGCGGATGTGCTACCACTTTCTATTTTGGGATAAATAGGGATATTACTCCCGAATCTTTGTAATTTGTGACACACCTTTTTGGCAAATATTATAATCGCGTATAAATGATTACATTTCTGTAAAAATAATCAAAGAAAATCGCGGTTCAATTCGCGGAATTCTCAAAATATATTTTTGCAGATTTTCCTACTTTCAGGGTATCTGTATCTGGCGTTTTAGTGGATGTATTCGAACGCGGAAGGGCTTATTAGATCCGGCACGTAAAAAAACTAAAATCACGCGGGGTTGAGGGGTACCTGTACGACAGTTGTAAATTTTAAAGCCAAAAAATAGGTTTTTTTAAAAAATGTACGCACCAAATTTTCGCCTTTGGACTCCTATTACTAGGAAGCTGTACGGTGCACACTCATGAGATATACATCGAACGACGTGGAATCGCGAGTTCTACAATCCTATATACTAGTTTCGATTATTATCGAGTTGCACCCTCTAATTATAAGAAAAATTCGAAAAACACTGAAATCAAAACTTCAAAATGTCAGCATCAATTTTAGGGGGATGCAGTGTATATATCGAAAAGTCATACACTAGAACCATGTTGCCCAAGGGGTATTCTTTAGTTCTCTTTTTGAGCACAGGTTTGAGTTTTGCGTGGTTTGGACAGAAATCAAGAAAGAACACAAAAAAACTAGTAAACTTCAACACATTTTTCCCATTTTTTTATATTACCACCAACGCAGCTTCCACGAAAATTATTTGTTATGGTCCATATTATGAGATCGTGGCTAAAACACTTCAATTAATATAAATATATTCATATTTTATAAAATATATTAAAAGTTCGCGACTTATTCAATGGTGAACCTCAACTTCAACGATTGTAAAACTTTTTTGAATATTACCATATACACTTTGATACGATGAAAATGTGCCTCATCAAAATAATGGTTTTAGACCCCAAGTATGTTTGGACGAAATGTGTTTCAGACAATTTTGAGTCGATCTAGCCATGTCCGTCCGTCTGTCTGTCCTGCTGGCTGGAGCGCACGATAACTCTCGAACGGATGAACCGATTCGGTTCAAATTTTGGCTTTCGTAATATTTTGCCCAAACTTAGTTTAAGTTCGAAGATGAGCTACATAGGTCCACCCCTTCCGGTACCTCCCCCACAAAAGTTCGAAAATTTTCGGAAAGTTTGTGCGCGCGATAACTCTTGAAGGGACAGACCGATTTGGTCCATACTTTGTATATCGTAATCTTTCTACCAGAGTAATATGAGGTTCCAATATGGTCTCAATAGGCCCACTCCTTCGGGTACCTCCCACACAAAATTTCGGAAAAGTTCAGTTTAGGACCATCTCTCGAATCGCTTTGATTTTTGTTTTAGCAACTTGTATGCACTGCCCTCCATACGACGGTACAAGTTTCATCAGGGGCAAGTCCACACTTCCTGAGAAAATAGCCTGAAAGTTCCAAAAAACCCCTATGACACCGTGTGAGGTGGTTGGAGCCCAAGATAACTCTCGAACGGATTTGCCGATTCGGTCCAAAATAAGGCCTTAGTAATATATAGTCCAAACATATTTTAACTTTGAAGATAAGCCCTATTTTGGTCCACTCCTTCAGGTACCTCCCCCAAAAAAGTTCAAAAATGTTCGGAAAAATTGTTCGTACGGTAACTCTTGAAGGGAGTGGCCGAATTGGTCTATACTTTACACATCCTAATATATCTACCAGATATAGATCAGGTTCAAATATGGACTATATTTGTCCACTCCATCCGGTACCTTCCACGCAAGAGTTCGGATAAGTTCACTTTATGACCTAATATCGAATCACTTTGATTTTTGTTGAAGCAACTTGCATTCGCTGCCTCAATTACGATGGAAAAAGTTTTTTTAAGGGCAAGTCCATACTTCTTGAGCAAACAGCCCGTATAGTGTAAAAACCCACCTATGGCATCATATGTTGTGGCTGGAGATCCACTTCCATAACGGTCAATGTCGATCCATTCCTTTTAGTATCTCCTCCGCAAAACTTTTGATCTTTAATCCTAATCAACATTTTTGTCGGTTCAAATGCCCAAAATTTTTAAAACCCCCTAAATACATACGTATTTTGGAAAAAAATTGTTTCAATATACACAGGCTGCGGGTATATCTCTGTCAGCAAAGCCGACTGATTCTTTTTCACTTGTTTTGTTAAGACTTTGCCTTATTTTATTACCAATACTGCTTCGCCTTAATTTCTCTCAGTGTGGATTGCAAACATTTGCTACTGTTACGTGGTTAGTACACAAATCACTGGAATTAATTTAATGCTTCTGGCTGATTATTGACCGGGCAAGCTGATGCTGATATGTAGACAGACAGTAATATTGCAACAGCAAACAAACATTGGTGGTCACCACCACGACCATACCACACTCACCATGGAAACAAAAGGCATTAGCGAATTTGACCACAACAACATTTAGAAGTGATACATTTTCGAATGGCAAAACAGAAGCGATAAATGGTTCCGAAAATTAATTTCTGTTTTCCCCTCCTCTCATCCCAAAGATTAATATACCATTTGATTACATTCGACAGGCGGACAGACGGACAAGCAGGTTACAGGTCAGCTCTTTATTTAGCAAACATTTTGTAATCAATTTGAAGAATTGTTGTTTTGAAAATCTAAAAACATATCATGTCTACAGCGATCAGCCTGACAGGGGTGTGAGAATGATGGATTTAATCAATTTCAATTTATTCATGTGAAAAATGTGGCATGCAATCGATTGGATTTAAAGGCCTCTTACTTGGGAACGTAAGCAACCACACCAATGAATTTGTGTATGTATGGATTTGTGCAACAGCAACAAACATTCTTCGTTGTTTGGCAAAAACACAGTTATCTGCTGTGGTGTCGGATAAACCACAGCTCACCATGTTTGAATAAACAATCAACTTGAAATTATTTTAAGGCTTCTAGCCGTTTACTTAAATATTTGTATCTTAAATAAGTCATTAGAATTTATATTATGCCCATAAACAACAACGGTAGCAAGCGTTTTATATTTTAAGACAGGTTATAATTTTATGTTAAGGTGGCCAGATGAGGGGCATTTTTGAAAATTGTATTTTAATGTAGGTGATTCAAATATCCATCAATCGATATCTAAATATGTAGTTAGCAATGTACGTATGTTTGAGGACACTTATACATTCAACTTATTTCGCTGTTGTTTATGAAATCGATCAGAAAATTAGGTGTAAAGGGCTGCCTGGTTATGATATCCAGAAGAAATTGCGTTAAAGGTGCATTTAACCAAAAAGCCAGCTCAAAGTTTAATGCCAGATGGAGAAGCGCAAAAAATATTTTCATGTGCATTTTCAGAGTTTTTTTATTTGCAATGACTCTTCAGGAATCCCTGGTCACCTTCAAATAAAAAATCACATACTTTTAAAAATTAATAGAATTTATTGCCAAAAGGTATTTCAGAGTTGATACGTTCGTTCATTCGTTTAGTGAATTCGTTTCGGCATTATTATCTTAAGTTTTATTTTTTCGTATATTCGTATAAGCCTCTTATAAATGTTTAGTGGCTGACAAGGAATTGAAAATTGTTTTACCATAAACTTGCAAATATGCAAATGCCATTTACCTGCTAAACCTAGCGTAACAGTGATGTGGTAGTGGTACCACTCTTTCCCAACTCTTAACTTCCCATTGTAAATTGACTTACTTCAATTAACTGCCTCTGCCCGACATGCAATGCCATGCCGTAAACTCTGAATACACATTGAGCGAGAGGTTTTTAAGCCTTTGGCTAATATCAAAACCTAAAAGTTGTTATCTGTAAGCATGTGGAAGTTTGATTGAATGAATGTGTATGTGTGTTTATTAGGCCGGGGCGATTTGTATGGAAGGAAAAAAGTGTTATCGGGCGCCTGGAGTTTCTGATTCTTGGGATTGTACTGAGCAAAAAAGTCAACTAGACCATATGTCTACGGTGAAAATCGAGCCCCCGGATTTTGACTTGAAGTTTTTTTTCAAGGATTTTTGGATTGTTTGGCATATAACAACCAAACCACTGATATTTTCGATCCAACACACAGACAACAATTGTAGCCAAGACAATAATAAAGAACTCTCTAGTACATCGCAAAGGCATTGGAACGCTCCTTCAGGTAGTTGTGGCCTCGAGAAGGTGCACATTTTTCGGAAAATATCGATAAATGACACTGTGCTACAAAATGGGACTCAAATTCAGTGGGTGGAAAATCCCTTTTGGAGATGAAAGCCCTTGGTGAGTCTACTAAGAACCCAAAAGGAAATTTTCACCATAGGTCAAGTTTCCGAGATATCGCGTGATTAATGGTTTAATTTTGGCCCCTTAATTTGCGAGAAAATAGCTTTATATCTCTGTTAAGCGTTATTGTAGCTTCATTTTGAGATTACATGTCTTCAGTCAAATCGAATGGTGAATCTTTTTGTAGAATATTTCATCCCTCTAACTCAATTCCTTCTATGTCCTTTTCGTCCTTTATTTTTTGAACCGTAGTAAAAGTACTACAAGACGAGATTTTACAGCATCCAAATATTCTACAAAAATGTTGTTCAGAAGATTTTAGGTACAGTTCTCATTGATGACCAATCGATATTTCCCCGTTTTCATGGTCCTTTTTGATATTTACCCGTATTTTGTTGAGAAAACTATGTTTTGTTTTTATGTATATTCTTTATTGGTCTGTGGTGCATCTGAAATACTTACCATAAATAGCTTTTGTAATGACGAACACGTTAATAACAAATTTTATTGAAGGATAGATCCGGGTATCTAAAGTTTTGAACCGGATATTCTGATATCAAAACCGATTTTGGAACCGGTTTTAAGTAACCGATTAATCGTATATGTATATCATTGGAAAGCTAATAAAATGGTCAATCAAATGACAGCAAGTAGTTGATTACAACTTTCTTGGTTCCTGTGCTAGAACAAAAAACCGCTTTCTTAAACCGATTTTGATGTAAAATATCACTGGGTTGACGCGGTTCAAACTTCTGAGTTATGGCGAAATTAATTCATTCTTGATTAACTTCAAGTGCATGATAACAAAACAACATAACACAAATTCATATCACAATAACTCAGAAGTTTGACCTATGGCATAACTGTCTTTTCAGATTTAAAAAATATCCTTATCGACTTTCATCCCTAAAAACAATTTTTCAACCCAGTGATATTTTACATCAAAATCGGTTTAAGAAAGCGGTTTTTTTTGTTCTAGCTTCGGAACCAACAAAGTTGAAATCATGTAATCAGCTACTTGCTGCCATTTGATTGCCCATTTTATTAGCTTTCCAATGATATACATATACGATTAATCGGTTACTTAAAACCGGTTCCAAAACCGGTTTTGATATCAGAATATCCGGTTCAAAAAGTTAGATACCCGGATCTATCCTTCAATAAAATTTGTTATTAACGTGTTCGTCATTACAAAAGCTATTTATGGTAAGTATTTCAGATGCACCACAGACCAATAAAGAATATACATAAAAACAAAACATAGTTTTCTCAACAAAATACGGGTAAATATCAAAAAGGACCATGAAAACGGGGAAATATCGATTGGTCATCAATGAGAACTGTACCTAAAATCTTCTGAACAACATTTTTGTAGAATATTTGGATGCTGTAAAATCTCGTCTTGTAGTACTTTTACTACGGTTCAAAAAATAAAGGACGAAAAGGACATAGAAGGAATTGAGTTAGAGGGATGAAATATTCTACAAAAAGATTCACCATTCGATTTGACTGAAGACATGTAATCTCAAAATGAAGCTACAATAACGCTTAACAGAGATATAAAGCTATTTTCTCGCAAATTAAGGGGCCAAAATTAAACCATTAATCACGCGATATCTCGGAAACTTGACCTATGGTGAAAATTTCCTTTTGGGTTCTTAGTAGACTCACCAAGGGCTTTCATCTCCAAAAGGGATTTTCCACCCACTGAATTTGAGTCCCATTTTGTAGCACAGTGTCATTTATCGATATTTGCCGAAAAATGTGCACCTTCTCGAGGCCACAACTACCTGAAGGAGCGTTCCAATGCTTTTGCGATGTACTAGAGAGTTCTTTATTATTGTCTTGGCTACAATTGTTGTCTGTGTGTTGGATCGAAAATATCGGTGGTTTGGTTGTTATATGCCAAACAATCCAAAAGTCCTTGAAAAAAAACTTCAAGTCAAAATCCGGGGGCTCGATTTTCACCGTAGACATATGGTCTAGTTGACTTTTTTGCTCAGTACAATCCCAAGAATCAGAAACTCCAGGCGCCCGTGATGGTGTTCAAATCGCCCCACTCTAGTGTTTATGCTTTGTTCATTAGGCCAAGTGTACATAACGGATTTAGATGGCAAATATGCCTCCCTCCCGTCCTATTTACTAACTGCTCACAAGATAAATATTCTCTAGAATAGTTCCTTTTTTCATTTTTTTGCACCTACTCCTTGCCATTGCTTACTGTGTCTGAGCCGATTTGGTGGCTGTTGTGTAGGATTTGTTGCCTAGCATTGGTCCCATTCTTAAATACGTAATAAGTTTTGGCAGTTGCTTCGTTTACATCTCAATTTACAATCGTCAGCTGTGTAATAGATACTGGTTTGTTGTTGTTGCAGTACTTCATCACATGCTGGATCCTGCGATTATGCCATGATGAATATGGCAACGAAAGGCTGTGTTAAATCGTTGCTGCATTGCATTCTAACTAATTTCCAGACATTCACAAACATGGTTTAATGTTATCTAGGTAGTAACTAGTAGGTACTTGATTGTGGTTGTGCATGGGTGTTTTTCTGTTAGTTTTACACAGGCCAACAAATGTTTTGCAGGTCATGACTGGTGACTTATAGTATAATAGACCCAGCAAGAATCAATTTTACTGTTAATAGTACCGTACTATCTTGGGTGTCGCCGTGATGCAATGGTAAGCCCATTCACCATGCACACTGAAAGCCCAGGTTCGATTTTCAGGACAGACAACAAATTATATAAAAAAATTGCACTAGCATCTAAGGCTAACGGCTAATTTTATCGTGCCAAGCAGACACTGTAGTTGGTGACCGTAGTATTATTTAGAGCTTTTGGACCATTATGTCATAGTCTCGCCCACGAAAAACAGTACATGTCTGTAAATAGGACGACAAGAAGTACCTTCGTACTTACCAAGTAAGCGAAAATTGTTTTGATTTTTGTAAGGGTACCATTCGGGTATGTGTTTTCTGACATAGATGTTCTTGGAACTTGATGTACGTTTGGAACTATTGTTACGATCAAAATTAGGGCGGACCAAAGGTCAATTTTCACGGAAATGCTCTAAATCGATGAACAAAGTGAACCAATTAATTGTTGTGGTTAAAAAACGAATCCAACAACAATTTGTGAAAATCGCGCCATATTTTGATGCAGGTTGGAATATTCTTCCGGTGCGTAAGGCTAAAATTTGCATAACACACTGTCGTCGCATAGTTTACCAAAGATTTCTCTGCCAACACCCAAGAGCTACCGGCTAGCGAATTGAGGACCTCGTATCTACTTCAGATATTGTCGGTAAAAACGTGCAAGCGCACGGACGACATAAACATGTTATCGAAATGTCTTGGCGTAATTATTGGCCGGAATCTGGTCCAGGTGGTGTACAGTGTGGCAGTAGATTTAACTGCGATTATTTTCATATTCCTCAGGTGGAAAAACTGTACTCAGTCAGCTATGTAAATATTTAACCTATCCACATATGTCATCGATGATAGGACCCGACGCCAAAATCGTTTAATCATCCGCACACATTAAGAGGTTGTAGAATTGCAGAAAGGTACAATTTAAGCAGTTTCGGAGATAGTACCCCTTTTTTAAGAACTCTGTGTTTCGGACCACAGGTTTTCGACTCCTTATTCCAGAATCCCACCAGCGACCACCGTCCACATAAGTAGTGCTGATTATCCAACGTTACAAACATGTCTGGAGGGAATATCTTCTCTATAACTTCCAACAACTCGAAGGCCTTCGATAGGCCAAGAACCACTATAACTGTTCAGTTACACAGCCTGTTCTGGTTCAATCCTTGAATAATATGGGTGGTTAAGGCGCATATTTCTGGTGTGATACTGTGCATTTTCCGGAAGTAAGGAAATCGGCCTGTGCGATTAATATCTGCTGGCATCAGTAACTGGCCTCTGTAGAGGGACCACTCTGGCAAATTTTCAAGCTTCTGGTGCAATATGAGTAGCTAACGATAAATTGATTAAACTTGTCAAATACTCATCTCCGGCTTCCTTCAGTTGTCTAAGCATTACCATTAAGATTCTGTGTCCCAACGCTTTTAATGATTACGAGTTCTGGAATTGTGGTGGTACCTCCTTGACTGAGGGGGCTCTTGTACAGCGTAGTATACTCCTCTTCGTCCTATCACTCTCGGGATGCCTCTTAAAATAACACGCGCACGTCTTGGGATATATCACTCTCATTTCCGGTACCAATTTTGCATTGCATCGTCTACTCGTCAGTTGACTTGATCATCAGGGTTCTTACGACGAAGCTCCTCACACTCATTGGACAATACCGTCTGCCCTGCTGGGAAATTTAGTCGGGTATTCGACCAACAGGAAAGTCGTGTCATTTCAGTTGGTGTCGGCAAGGTTTTTAGACCTTCTGGGCTACTATCTCAGGATGTATGAACTTGTCCCGAAAAATTTTACCATCGTAATAGAGGCTGTGTGGCCAACCTAGAGCGCAAACAAGGGATGACCGAGGGATGACCCTAAACTGTATTTTTGCAAACAATTTTGAAATTTCGTGTTATGTATTCGGATCTAATCTCTGGTCAAAGAGCTATCGACTAGGATGATCTAAGGTTGGACAGAATATTACAAGGTGAATATTGAATAGTTTGCCACCGTGATGCAATGGTATGCATACCCGCCTTCCACGCAGATGGTCGTGGGTTCGATTCCCCGACCAGCCAACATCAAAATATTTTCAACGGTGGCGAAATACCCCTCACTGATGTTGGCGCCATTTCCTGCGTATTTCAGCCATGTAAAACTTCTCTACAAAAGTGGTGTCTTAAGACACGCCGTTCGGACTCGGCGATAAACAGTAGGTCCCATATCATTGAGCTAATATGAATCGGGGTGCACTAATTGATATGAGAGAAGTCTCCCTTGTCCCTTCTGGGATGTTTGTGGAACAATTATATTATTACTAGCTGAACCCAGTGCGCTTCGCTACCCCGACCAAGGTACAATATAGTTTGACACATTTGTTTGTAGGCCAATTTTCTTCCAAATTTCATTAAAATCGGGTATACATAGCGTGTTTGGTGCATCAAATACATGAAATCGGACGAAAATATATATGGAAGCTATATCCAAATCTGAACCGATTTGGATATAATTTGGCACACTAATTTCTATACCGAATTCCGTCACTCATTCCAAATTTCATAGAAATCGGAGATATATAGCGTGTTTCGTGCACCAAATACCTAAAATCGGCCTAAAATATATATGCAAGCTATATCCAAATCTGAGCCGATTTCAATATAACTTGACAAATGTATTTCTGGACCAAATTCATTCACACATCTAAAATTTGGAGATGGTAAAAGATACCATTCTATAGATATTTGCATACAACATCTAAATTTTTTGAGGTACCTCCGATTCTGATGCTATATCTCCGGATCAACGCGGAATTTCAAAACATTTTATAGCCTATGTTACTTTCAGGCCATGTAGTAATATACTCTGACAATTTGAGGACGATCGGTTTAGCGGTTTTTGAATCCATAAACTTCAAACAAACAAATAAACAAACAAACAAACAAACGTACAAACATTTTTCTACTTTATATATAGATAGTTTCGATAAAATCGGTTGTTATTAGGGGAACCCGACATATGGACCGACAGGGCTAAATCGATTTCAAATTGTCTAAAGCGGATTTCGTCCAAACATTTTACTCATATTTCGCTAATAATTTTTGAATGGCTTTTGTAGACCGGAAAATCACAAAGTCTTCAGTAAGTCGAAGAGCGTGGTAAGATATAAAAACAAGAAATGCTCCTAAAAATGTTCTATAGTAAGGATGCACTAATTGTTTTGTAACCCAGTGTAAAACGAAAATTTGTTTTTCCTTGCTTTAATATTTTTACAACTTTCTACGACTAGCAATTTCGCTGTTGACTATTTCTCATATTTTTTTTGCGAGGAAGGTAATAGCAATCCAAGAATTCCCTGATATTACGTTGCTTTAGAAAAGAAGACGAAGAATATAACAACGTAAAAATATATAAGGATGCCATTTTATTATTATTTGTGGAATTGGAAGAACAGTTATATCTAAAGTCAGTGTGGATGTTTGAACGTCTTTTCTGGTAAGCGTTAGAAATGGACTGTGTTTGAAAACTTTATTTCCATTTATAAATGTTGCTTTATTTTTCTTCTTCTCTATGATGGGTACTATGAAGTACTTCAAACACAATTTATTTCATCAAAGTACAATAATTTTTAAATTTAACTAAATTTTATTTTCAGTTTAATTTAAAATTAAGAATTAGAATTCTAATTTCCTTTAATGAATTCTTAGCATTTTTCACTTTTTATAATTCTTCTCCAAGTCTCCCTATCTTAGCTATGCATCATCTAAATTTGAAATTGCAATTTAATTCCCATTGTGGAAGCTTTATCCGTTTTTTCTTTCTTCTTTTCTTAGTTTACCCCCTGGATTTATTTGTTATTCCTGCCGGTTCTTTACAGATTCCAAAGAATAACATATCCGCTTCTGCTGTTGCAACATCATCGGTAACTTCATCATCTTCAACTTGTGCAACATTCTTCATCTTTGTGTGTGTGTCTGTTTTTTTTTTTTACTTTTTCAATTATTCAACATCTTCTGGCTGGCCATGAACATGGAATGATTTCAATGCTGTTGGCGTTTATTATACTTATCCTGCTGCTAAAGAATTTCTTTGAAATTTTAAGCTGTTATACTTTAATTTAGTTATGGCTGTTATTACATATCCACAACGTCTAGCAAGGAAAAAGGAAGACGAATGTGTTATTCGTGGTAATTATTTATTTTTAATTAATATTTTTACAGGTTTCTCATAATGATGTTCTTGGATTGCGTAATATGGTAGGAGAATAATTTATTTCCTAGAAATTATTTTATGTAAGGTAAATAAAAACTAAATTACCAATGTATGTATTATCACTCACACTTAGGGGAAATTCTATAAAATATATCGAATTATATTTCCAGCAAACTATGGGTTATCTCTGAGGAGTTTATTTTTAACAAATTATAATTTCAATTTAAATTTCCACCTGTATCCAACTTTAATTAGTTCAAGTTCACATCTCTGACATAGCAACTGCAAATTACCATAGTTCCATGACATATTCACATTAACCACAAAACCACTCCTTTTGGTAATTTTCCCATACAATTTTCTTGTCATCCAACTTCAACTAGCATTCGGAGTCTTACAATGACTAGCAAGCAAGCACAATCAAACTATGCTTTTGTTATACTTGTGTCACCCACCCCCTTTCATATGATGAAAGCCAGGGAGCCAGGTATTCGCTGTTAGTTGCTCGGAGAGAAGGTGTTCTTCGCCAACGGTGGTGTTGCCACAAATAACAACAGCAGGCGGCACTTGCAATTGTTTAATGTGGTTTTTATTACATTTTAAGCGTTTTTGAAAACATTGTTGTGTATCTCAAGCAAGCAACAACAATAGTAAAATGTTTTGTGAAAACCACATAGAAAAGCAAAACAAAAAACAAAAACAACAATAAAACACTTTATTAGTATTGCAATTCATTTATAAGACACCTTACATCGCATTGTTGTATTGGTTTCGCTATTCAAGTGAAAAAATAATTAAGCAAATAGACAAACATACAGACAGATGGTTGCTTGTTTGACGTGTGACACAAGTTGGTAAATGATGTTGCAATTTTAAAGGAAAAACAACACCTGAGTCATAGCAGCTCAAAAGCACACACATATTTTGATTGTGGGAGAAAATTTAAGTGATGAGGGAGTTTTAGTACCAAATTCTAGGTAGCGGTGGAACAATTTTCGTTGGAAAGTGTGTGTTTAGTTAGCCATAATCACTAATTAGAACGTTATATGGAAGTCTTAATTTTTGATTGAATGTTATTAGAAATGGAGATTAGGACCAAGTGTAGTTTATGTACGTATTTAAGAAATAATTTTGACCAGTTCTAGCGTGGGAATACAAATAAAAAAATATCAGTCGACATTACCGACAGAGATATACCCCCAGTCCGATTTTATTAGGATTAAAGCACAAAAGTGTTAAGCATTTGCAGAAGAGGTAACTGAGTCCATCTAGGAACTGGAGCTTTTTTGGGAGTCATTCCTTCCGATAGTTATTGTGTCAATCAGATATTTTAGTTGGCCACCTTAGGATTCTTTAGAGCATTATGTCGGGAAGCATAGACTTGTCCACGAACTAAATAATATAGTTGTATTATGAATCGCAAAGACTACCATAAATGAAAATTTTAAAACAATGCTCGAAAAGCCCTTAATCTGCACATGAGAGAACATTTTGAACTTTTGTGACGGAGATACCGGACAGAGTTGTCCGATATAGTATATCTTCGACCTCGGGTTAGTCACTCCTTATTGCGACCACCAGCTATTTTAGTTTGTCACTGTAAGATGTTTATGGCTTTGGACTGTTTTATCAAGTAGTATGAACTTGTACAGGCTAAAAAATATTCAAGACTGGACCGGATACCGTGATGAACTCAGTCTTTTAACAGCGGCTAAAAACAGACAAATATCGTTTTCCCCATAAAATAGATATTGCCAAAAAGAATGTAACATCATGTAATATTGTATGATCGCTTAACATCTGGATAACGGATATGCAAATAATGAAGAGCATGGACTTGCCCACGAAAAACATTTTATTGCTGTAAAGTTATTGTTGTTGTAGCAACCAAAATATGCTCTGTACTTATCCGGTTTTGGTTCCTCTGTGTCAGATTCTGCATCCTGGAGAATCAGGAGACAGGTGAGTGGGTTTATCTAGTTACACAAAAGCAGCGTGTCGCGCGCTTCCAATCCACATGCAAGGCGTGTGTTGGGTATCGTGCTACCAATGTGGCACCAATACGAATTGAAGAGGCAGCATCTTAATTTGGCTGGCTTCGCAGCTAGGGTCTTTCTGCTGTGATGGATGAGGTGGTATCTAAGTAAGCATTCACTCTGTACTGCCTGAGCAACTGCATCAGAGGCAGAGGTTCTCGCAGGGATGTTCGAGGCGAATCTACATCTACATGTAGGGCAAATCTTCAAGTTGGGTATCGTGCTGTCACTTTCATTTCGACCCAAAACGAATTGAGGCGGCTCCACCATTCGGATTTTAATTGCTAACCAACTGCTGCTTCGGCAGCTGACATTCTTCTGCTGCAATTGGGTAATGTGTGTATGAATGCTATTCAAGCCCGCCTTATAGTTTCGTTGATTTAGAGGTTCCCGTTTGGTTCTCTCTCTCTTTCTAGATCATAAAGATCTCTCCTGACGTATCATGAGAAGGCACTCTGTTGCAGTCCTAATGACAGCATTTTGCCATTTTGTAATTTTCTTCCACTGCGAAACGCTAACATTCGCATACTTCGCTGGCGCCTCGTAGCTAACCACACACCGGTATATTGCTTTGTAAATGGTCAACAAGTCTTCTTTCTTTGTCAGCACCCCAAGTGCTGCAGGACAACGACATGAGGACCTTGTTCCAACTTTTGATCTTGTCGCAAATAGCTGTGGCTGACGCAGACATCTTAAACATGCTATCGAACGTAACGCGCAAAAATTGAGGAGATATTGTTTGGATCACCTGAACATATGGTTCGGACACCTTCGACCCATATGTTCAGGTGGAACTTTGGACTTCTTCCAAAAAAATTGCACTTGAAACAGGCGCCGCACAGTGGTTCAGAAATCGATTTTTTCTGGCCAATTTTTGCAAATTTCTGGAGAAAGAAACAACTATTTCTCAGAAACTGTAACAGATTTTGTGTTTTTGGTAGGTAGCTAAGATTGTTGCCTTTAAGAGTAGTTTTAATAAATTACAGTAGCGTTTACACGAAGTGAGCTATTTTATTTTTTCTCAGGTACTAAATTTTAGTGAAATTCCAAGTTTAGTGGACTGGAACTTTTAGGGAACATCTTAAAACAAAGTTACGCTTTAACAGAACGATGCCCAAGAGTGTCCCCTTTCAGCCCATATATACTTTTGTATCAGCCCGTTCCGTCCGTTTAACACTCTTCTTAACTTTTTTGAAATTACATGGGTAAAAATGTGTGTTTTTTTCATACCGTTTCCCATATAAATTATAGCTTTTTCACACAAATAGACTGATTTTAATATGAGTTTCTATAAGAGTTATGAGAGATTTATGAAAACCCAAGGAGTTTTTGTTTTTAAATTTAGGAACAAAATTTTAATTTTTTGAAAAAAAAAATTAATATTTGTTTTCCTTTTTTTTAATGTTTGTATTTTTGTGGTTTGTTTATTGGATTTTGACCTTTTTTAAATAGTTACAACATATGAAAAACTCAAAAACACTCATATTCCGATGCAAAATATGAAAAAAACTCAAATTTTTAAATTTGACCTTGAATTCCTCTGCAACCGCTTGACCGAATTAGGTGACATTTAATACGTCGAACAAAAAAATAATTAGAAAAAAATTAATATGAACATAACATTTTCTTACAGTCGTCGTAATAATTCTAGAAATATTCTATTACGAATTTAAGAGATTATCTATGACAACTCATGTTTAAAAAAGAATCTCAAATATCTTCTATTCGACTCCTTGGTATTGTTTAAAAACGTTCTTAAACATATTCCGAAGTCGTCTTTTAAAACCGAACATACATCCAACGTTTCAGTAAAGTTGGGCGTCATTTTTGATAAAAAATAAAAGAGCAAGGGCAACATACATCCAATTTTTCTTTATTCTTTATCAGAAACGATCTCCAACATAAATGAAAAGTCGGATATATTTTCGGCTTAAGAGTTTCAGGTTTCTAGCTGTCGTCTAAACAGGTTTCTATGATGACTTCAAGTGGTCGTCTATGAAGACCACTCAATGTCGTTTAAAAGGTTCCAGAATTCTAGAGGTCGCATATGTCATTCAAAACAATCCAAGTTTTTAGTCTGAAGATTTCTGGAAAAATAATCTTTAAAATTTAAGTTTTTGGTCAGAAGGCCTTCGAAAAAACATTCTTAATCTTATTTTGGATAGAGTATTATGAAGCGCAATGATTTGATGATATCGGACGATCCGTTCAAGAGTTATCGTACAGGGCTTAATATATTCAAAATTGTCTGAAATCATTTTGTCCAAACATATTTGTGATCTAAGATCTTTCTTTCCTTGATGGACTTTTTTGATTTTTTCTCAAAAATGATTTCCTGTAGCACGGATGAATGAACTTTTGCCTATTAAGTTTAGTGATGTTATCCAAACATCGCGTTTTGTAATACATATTTTCTCCAAAATAAGATTAGGAATATTTTTGGTATGCCTTCTGACCAATAAACTTAAATTTTAAAGAATTTAAATTATTAGTAAACATTCCATTGAAATATAAACAAAAAAAATTTCAAAAATAATTTCATGTTGCACGAATGAAAAAAAATTTAGCCTACTAATAACTTAAATATCGTTTATTCCATTCAAATATTGAAAAAAGAACATGTAACAACTTTGCTCAAAATTTAATTTTTTTTTTGTTTAATTATATCTTAAAAAAAGAGTTTACGACATTTTTATGATTCGCAGAATTAAAGAAAATTAGTGAGAAACGAATGTTATGTCAGTTTGGTGATCTCATGTGGCTCTAACGTTGATATTCAATTATATATCTGCTTACAGTGACCTCACAAAATTGCCCATAAATGCGATAAATTTAAATTTGAAACTCATCACGGTATGATGCGGGATTATGAGGTTGCAAAAAAGTAATAAAGCTACTATATTTCTTCGTTAGTCTAAAGGCTGAGGGTATAATTAAGTTTACAACTTCGATTTAGATATATGTACCATTCAGATCTGTTAAAACAAATCATAACCTCGAATGAATTATTTTTCTCTCTACGACTTATAGTCCCAAATTTATAATTTGTACACTTTTATTTAAATAATTGTCAGCATTTTCAATTTTATTTAATTCTTCAATTTGCACTAATCAGCATGCCTCCTGTTCTAGCTGTGTTTGCATTGTTGGAAAAATATAATTTAATTAAAAATAACAAAACATCAGCAACAGCTGTTGGTGTCAATTTCATTATATTAAAATGTTACCAATTTCCGGAAAATTGTTGCAAAGATTTGAATCATTTATTATTTTTTCAAATATCCTGTATGGAATTTACTTTAGTATTGCAAAAATATATGTTAATAATAAATGACACAAGCACACACACATCCCGCACACATGGAGATAAAATTTCATTAAAATGATGGAATTTCAAAATAAAGTCAAAGTAATATTAAAAATGAATAAATTATTATTAAATAAAACGCACATAAAAGATGTGCATTTATTCTATGTATTATTTCAGAACAATGAAACACAAAAGATAGATGAACAGACAAACAAAGGATGTCAGTTTCCGATTTAATGATTTTTGTTTGATTTCATTTTCATAAGATGATGAAATCGAAATCACAATGTGTCAAGTAAAACTGAAAAACACATGAATAATTTTCCCCATATCACCCACATGACAACTCGACGACTCTTACATAAATTTCGTATAATATCCGCCTCAATGATTTATTTATTTAACATCACACACACGACAGACAATACGCTACGCTCCTTGTTTGGGGCGGTATGTGGTTTGCTTTGCCATGGCATTTGTTTATTATCCTGACCAGATGCCAATTCCCCCACATTCCTCTCCCGAAACACCTGTTTTATTTCACGATTATAAAAATAGTTACAATTGCATTAAAACGCCAACAAATAAAAAATCAGAAATTCATGCACTTTCAGCACTCACCACTCTTGTTGTAAATGATTTATATTTGTATATATGTGATGACAGTGGCTCAAAGAAAAAGAGTTATAAAAAAAAAATAGAATAATGAAACATTTAAGCGATGCCAAAAATATATATTTTAAACAAATGAATCCTACAAACATATTTAATAATCGGATTGGATTTTGATAAAGCTCCAATTTGCATATTTGAGCGATTTTGGGTATTTTGAAACATGTTTTTGGGTCGCCCTAATGAACTGTATGGAATCACCTTTTAATTATCGTATATTTTACAGGTCTGATATACTCACATAATGTAAGACGACATGTCACGGAGGGTTTAAAAACTTTAACTTTGTCTTCTCAGAGTTGAGCTCATGATTATCTATTGATATTCCTTAATCAGAGGTTATATTATATTAATTTAAAGTAAAATTGTGGATAATAAAACACAATTGAGACATTTCTGAGAGCCACTGTATACATAAATAGCTCATAAACAAATAGACATTATATTTCATTTGTGAAAATGGAGATTTATTGCTTTGTCGTGATGTTGCGTTAAATGGCGAACAATTAATTTGCGTAATAAAGACTTTCCACTCTCAGGGATGTCATTTGCACACACATTGCACATTATTTTCCTATACCAATTGAACACAGAAAGAGAGGTTGAGAAATACGAGCAAAATAGTCATTATTTAGCTAAGGAAAATTTGAACAAAGAAGCAACCGGAAGGAGATTAAAAATTAATGAACTGATTATCCATTTCATTTGCTTGAATGACATCATCTTTAAATTAATAAATGGAATTTATGCAAACAGGGAAAGGGGAGAGGGGACCAGCAAAATATTTGCAGTAATATCCTCTCCTTCTCACTTTCAAGCATTCCTCTCAAATAACTCATAATTCTTTCAATGCCCTTTTTGAAAAACAAATCTGTTTATAAACTTTTGACCCATTGAATGCAACAACCAAACATGTAACCCATATTTGTTAAATTGTTTATTGAAAAAAAACTTTGTTTACAAATTGCAAGAAGCAGGTGAATGGGCCATTTGGTTACCACAACCAACAAAAAGGTAATTTCCCCAATGTGCAACAAGAAGGTGTCAAACCATTTGGTGTTAAGTGGTGTCAAAATGTCGAAGTATAGGAAGAGAACAACGAACCACACAAAATTAATTTAACCCAACATGAGGAATTCAATTGTTGCCGACATATGGCCCCCCAATTTGTAAATGTGTGGCAGTGGTAGTAGCAGCAGCATCCAGCTTCTGGCAAAGTATTTTTAACCAAATAATAACAACAACACTGGCAGCAGCATTGTTGTTAACATGAATTTTAATAACAAAGGGAAGAAAAGAGATATGAATAAAATTTTGTAAACACCGAGAATTGTTTATATTTTTTGGAATATAATAAAACATTTCTTCGTTATTTTTCTTGTCTAGAATTTCATGAAAGCTGACAAAAAGAGGTTTAATAAAATAAACATTGTCGTGTTATTTGTATAGAAAATTCGATATAGAGAAATATTAAATTTGATTGTGATAATGATACTAAATTGGGCACAAGTTAGTTCTTCGTAGGGAGCATTTTGGATAAATAAAAATTTCGACTCCTTCATAGCCCAGCATCGATGAAATCATCACTTAGTCGAATGAGTGGGTGTAAGGGGTTTTCGCTACTTTCAATTAGAAAGTAATGTAAAAAATCTCCATACTTTTTATAAATTTAGGAAAAAAAATTTATTCATTTCCTGCTAAAATTAGAAGCCACCAAAAATATGAGCCGAATAACCCATTAAAAATTAATGCAAACAAGCTTCCTTCTGCATTAAAAGATTTAAAAGGGAATAGTACGTATTTTGCTCATTACAAAGTAATGAGTATGGTTGCGCAGAGCATGTTTTTTTTGATAAAAATGCGAATTTTTTATGTACATTAGGGTTATGACGTTTTGACAATTTTTTCAAAAACGATTTCCTGTATCGGGAGTGAAAGAACTTTTGCCTATTAATGCCAACAATAACGTTCATTCCATTTAATTATTAAAAAAGGTTACACACAAACCACTTTGAAAAAAACATTTTTTGAATAAATGCTATTAATTGAAAAAAAATCTCAAAAAATTATTTCCTGTTGCACCTTTTGAATATTAATAACTAAAATAGTTGTTTATTATTGTCTTTTTAGGACGAAGGCCATTATTTATGAAAGTTTTTAATTAATTAATTGGATTAATTGAGCTAACATGGCCTAAGGAGTTTTGTATTGAGTGTGTGGTATTTCGCTAGAATTCATTTTTCAATACAAAACTCCTTAGGCCATGTTAGCTCGATTAATCCAATTAATTAAATAAAATAATTGTTATTCCATTTAAATATTGAAAAAGGTCACACACAAACCACTTTCTATTGATATGATATATGGAATAATGTTATATACATACTTACATATGTTATAAAATGATATATATGTAATGATATGGCGATAAAATTGGTGAGAAACAAAAGCTTATATCATGTTGGTTATGTCGTTTGGCTTTAAAGCTTGTTTTGAGTTATATATGAGCTTAAAGTAACTACAAAAATTTTTCAAAAAAACTCATATATAAAAATTTTAAAAGCTTTTTGTGGGTGAGCTTTTTTTATCGAATCACCTAACTAAGATTTTATCTAATCTTAGGCAAAAGCTCATCAAAATATGATACAGGGATATGAGGTTGTAAAAAAGTCATAACCCTAATGCATGCATTGTAGTGTGTAGCGTGTTTAGCTACAGATCAGAACTTCTTATGTCTAATCCCTGCAGAGCCCAAAATAAAAATGTGGTGTGCAATTAAATTAAACATAAATTCACTTCAACCTTATTTGGTGCGACATGCCCTTATTGAAATACGGCGTTAGTATATGGATTTGTAAGTGTGTGGTTACAGCTATCAAAAAGTGCTATACATTTATACCCGTCGCTGGGTTAGTTTGGTTAATTTTGTACTCAAGGAAGTATAGCCTCTCCTAAGAAAAAATATATGGTTGTAATGGAATTACGACAACATACTAACGTACATTTTCAAAGAACTTCCCCTTTCAGAATATTTTTTGTCGTCAGCGATTCTTAAAAATATTGGAAAATATGCAATTTTCGCAAATTGTTAGAGAAAGAAATAGCTATTTCTCGGAAACTATAAAGGATATTGTGTTCGTTTTAATAAATTGCAATAGCGTTTACACATGTACCAAATTTTAATGAAATTCCAACTTTGGTGGACTAGAACGTTTAGGGAATTACTTGGAACAATGTTTAGTATTGGTAAAAATATGACTGAGAGTGTCCGTGGTGACTTTTTTTTTGGTTTTGTATTTAACTTTGACCTTAAGTTCCTCGGCATCAACTAGACCGAATTTGGTAATTTTTGATTCACCGGAAAGCTGATTCTATTATCTGTCGAATAAAAAATTATGATAATATCTCTATCCATTACACAATTCTGACCAGGAATATCTCTATCCATTACACAATTCTGACCTTTGGAAATTTGTAATTGTCGGTCCATTATTCTTTCAGGTACCTCCTCCCCAACGAGATATTCGATCCATAGATTAAAGTTTCAATTCACACAGACTGAATTTAAACTATAATTTTTGGGCTTTTATGGATAGGAACCACAAGGGATGCAACGATGTCGTCCTTATTCGACCCATTCTAGTTGGCCATCATATGGTTTTTAGAGTTTTTGACCTCCTTTAATTTACACTTATTAACTTATTATGAGGTAACTCGGTAACACTCTTGGACAGTTATGTAAGTACTGTCCAGAAAGATATGACTAAATATAATTAAAATATTTTGAAAAAGATTTAGTCTTGATAGACATTGTCCTATGCCATTATTTTCATGTAAACTTTTTTTATATACCACCTTTTAAGATATAGGGTCTATCGGAGGCTCAAACTTTAGTTTCCACCCTGGATACGCAGTGAAATGCAATAATCGGTTTTTCGATTATAATCGACCATTTTCATTGACGCGATCGGAGTGGTATATATGTATAAAAAAGTACCGCCAATTACGCGGTTGTAGCATACCCAATAGTCAACTACGACTAATAGTCGACTACGAATAATAATAGACTACGACTATCGAAAGTCGATTAAGAATAATCGATTATCAGGTCTTTGCACAGTCACTACGACTTTTAGAAATGTTACGGCTAATAACCGATTAATAGATTAACCGAAATCGATTTTACGTTTCTCTACTTTCCACGGTAATACTCTTTCTATTATCACGGATCTCGAACACAAAACCAGTGCTACCTGTTCTTTACACGAAGGTCTTCGACATGGTCAACCATCTTTGCTAAGTACTGTCAACTTGTATTGGTTAACAGACCCGCGTGGTGAATAGATTCTTGTGGACAGAAGTCCGAATACTCGTTCTAATTCGCTCGAATTTCACTCGCGAGTGAAACTCTTCTTGAATTCGAGCAAGTTGTGGGCGGCAAATTGCCCCCTTTCCCCGCCCAAACAAAAAATTACCCCACCCTCAAATAAACTTGCCCCACGTCCACCAAAAAAATTGCAATCAAAAAAACTTACAGACTCCTCCCAAAATGTGGATTCAAAATCCACTAAAGCTACATCAAATTTTCAACGGCTGATAAATTCACCAATACAATATCGGTTACTTTTCCTAAATAATTTATTTTTACATTTTTTCAGAACTTAAAATACAAAAATTATAGAGAACCACTTTCGACATATAAGTTTCATTTATCTTCCATCTTCTTATCTGTGGTACTATTCTGTAACTAGTTAAAGACAGAATTAGCGACAAATATCGATAAATAGAACATTTTATTTGCTTATAATTTCGATTATTTAGCAACCAAAATTCAAGCATATTTGTGTCTTAAATTTAACGATTTTTGTCGGTAACAAAAAAGAGTTACAGAATTCTACAACTGTGGTCTAAAATATACACAAAAAATTTGTCGCTTCAGAGTAAACTTTTATAACTTGCCATTGTTTGATTTCCATCCGATTTCAAACCAATTGCTCGATAGAAAGCAGTTATTCATAGCTGTGAAAAACAACTAAAAATTCTGACATTTATTAAAAGCAACATGCAACCATAAATCTCGACTATCTCATATTTCACATTCACACTTTTATTTAAAATGGAAACAATGTTGTCATCACTAGAATGTAGAAAAAACCATTAGAATTATAATCAAAAACGGTTGATGCAGTTTATCTACCTAGTTCTCAGAATCTAAAAATCATTTCATCGTTTATCTAAAATCTTGTTTATCCAACACATTAACATTTCACCTGTAGACGATGACACAAGGCGTTGACCCACTGCACTACTTTGTATCGTTGCTCCCCCATATAAAAAATGTAAATGTGTTTTGCTGCTTTAATGTTATTTGAAGTTTCATTTATTTTTATAGCCTCCAAGGGGAATGGGTGAGGGTATCACTGCTACTGGACTTCCTTCCGTAGCAATTATTTGACCGGACTGTATACGCAGTTTCCGAAATTTAACAATAACAGAACTAAATACAATACATGGAAACCGAGAAAAGTTGAAATGAAAAATAGTTTTTGGTGTTTTCGTATGCTTTGTTTTATAACTTCCATTGAAAAACAACAACAAAACATGAAAACTTTTTCAATAGCCTCGGTCGTTAAACAAACGTAAAAGTGCAACAAAATAACACAACAAAAATCGTAACATTTTCAGACTGAAACAAAACAACATTTCTCTCTGCGATTTGGTTCCAAAAATGAACAATAAATTCCCCACCTTTGATGGTTTGGTTCCTAGCTGGTGGTTCATGTGGCGATAACTGCAAAAAGTTCCTCCTTCACAACAAATGCAACAGAAACATTTAAATATTGACGAAAGAGGAAACAGGGAGAGATGATTTCGGAAAATAACAGACCTTTTATAGGCTTCATTTTCAATGTTGCAACCAACCAAACCAAATGAAAAAAGGAAACTACATCTAAATAACCAACTACATGGCATCGACGATGATGAAGTGATATGGCCATAACAAACTCCCATCTCCCCACGAGTTTTTCATGGCATTTTCATTGAAATGAATAAATAAAAAACAATAACAACAACATGTGCAGCAAAAAATGCACCGACTAAAATCAATGAACGCTATGGAACATGTCGATGGAACATTTCACTCGTTGCTCTCGTAAAATCGCATTTTCCACCAGACGGTAGCAGGCAGTAATGCCTTTTGCCACCATTGTCGTTTACATATTTTCGTTTTAAACGTTTCTTCTTTTGTTTATATTCGGTTCTAGGCAACGCAATGCAAGCCAACTTCAATGGGAATTTTTTAACAATGACCCCCACCTACCGCCACCAATGCCAGCCAGAGCAGTAGTAATCGTCAATAGCGCGAAATAAATAAACAAATCATAAAGATTCCAACACTTAAGCAATCATAATCACCATCGTCTTCGCGCTGGTGCGGATGATCATAGAATATGTGCAACATGCCGGTCATTCTAACATACATACTAAGATGTTGCTCCCCAGAAATCGAATGAAATTGAAACCATAAATGAAAATGTCAATCACGAAATCAAATGAAAATCAATTGGCAGCCAATATTCGATAAAAGAGAAATGTTGGGAAATATTCTCAGATTATATGAGCGGAAGAGGCTTTTATTTCACTTCCCTCTAAATAAGAAAAACGCGCTACAAATGTTTCTTTTTTTTTCTTTCTTTACACAGAACAAAATTATCATGAAAGAGAAGATATGGGAGAAGACTTCCTTGTTCCTACGGGGATGTTTTGGCAACATATGTATGTAAATTTTGGAATAAATCTGGTATTCCATTCAAGAGTTATCGTGCGCACAGTGGTTGGGAATCGTGTTTTCTGGTCAAAACTCTGTAACTTTTGAACGGATAGAGATATCTTCAGATGTCAAGGTCAAAGTTAAAAATTTGATTTTTTTTCGAGTTTTTTATATGATATAACTATTTAAAAAAGGTCAAACACCAATAAACAAACAATAAAATACAAAAAAATGGACATTTTTTAAACTTTTTTTTCAAAAAATTTATATTTTTTCCAAAATTAAAAAAAATGCTCTTGAGTTTTTCATAAAACTCATATAACTCTTAGAAAAACTCATATATGAAATATGTCCATTTGTAAAAAATCTATAATTTATATGGGAAACGGTATGGAAAAAACACAAACTTTTATCCATGTAATTTCAAAAAAATTAAAAAATGTGATTGCTTAAGTGGAGTATTCCCCCATTGGCTCAACTTCATTTATTACCCTCTATTACAGAGAGTAAAGTTTTTTCAAAACGAACTGACAGTGTTGCAAAATTTTACTGATCGCTACCAATATCATGATTTCATTCTGGCGAAGGGAATTATCAATTGGCTTCTCAGTTTTTGAAATGATGCCTTTTTAGCGAAAAACCGAACTCTTTAAGTGTCTAGTATTCATATATGAATGAGAATCACACTCACTTTTCGGCTTTTCCAAAGAAACACCAAAATCAAAAAAACATGTCAGCACGTATTAACTAAGAATTCATCGAATTCTGTGAGTTGAAAAGAACATCACCACAGTTGCCTGTGAGGTTGTTATTGGAATTTTGTTTTTGTTTTTTTTTTGTATTTAACAAAGTTCCATTTGCGCTTGCATCCGCTGTTTTTTGTTTGTTTTGTTTATTGTTGAAATTCAATCTCATTTGAATCTTCAACAATAAAAAAACAAGCAAAAAAGTAAAAAAAAAGTATATATGGGCTGAAAGAGGACACTCTCTGGCATCATTCTGTGAAAACAGAACTTTATTCCCAGCTGTTCCCTAAAAGTTCTAGTCCACTAAAATTTAATACCTGAGGTCACTTGGTGTAAACGCTACGGTAATTTATTGGGACGGTTCTTAAAGTCAACAATCCAACCTATCTAACAAAAAAAAAAACAAATAAGCCAAAACTATAATCGGACGGGGTCGACCATGTTATACCCTACACCTTTACCACTGGGAATTAGCTTTCCACATATCAAAATTTCTGTATGCAACAAATAAACTTATTGTTAGAAGTAAATTAGTGAATTCTTGTACCGTATCACACCAAGCTTAAATAATAAAATTAATAATTGTTTCACAAACATCCCAAAAGGGACAACGCTTAATGATATGAAACCCACAGCTTATCTCCGAGTCCGAACGGCGTGTCCTAAGACACCACTTGTAGAGTAGTTTTACATAACTGAAATACTCAGAAAATGTCGCAAACCTTACTGAAGGATATTTTACAACCGTTGAAAATTTGATTTTTGCTGGCTTTGGTTTTGGAAAAAGGTGGCAAAGCGACCCATGCGCAATGTATGTATGTATAATAATCCAATTGGACAATTAAAACGTCAGGGCACCATGTAATTTGCAATAATGCAACAACTGGGAAACTGTGGTTCTCTACGCAAAACCCATTATATATTAAGCAGTATGTCCGTTATCTAGCAGACACTATACTGCAATTTTCATCAGAGTGAAGATCCGTAGTTCTATTTCATATATAGTCTACATTGCCGGTATATGCCCTCCAGGAAATAAAATATATACCAAAAATATTTTTTTGTATTTTTCATACAAAAGTAATGGTCTATTTCACCCGCTAAATAATATCTGATCATCATCCAAAATTGTAAGCATCTTCCTCTACCTATCTCCTAACCTCGTGCACAATTTCGTGATTATTGACCTATAATTGCGACCTCTAGCATGTTTATGATTACACTAAAAACAAATATAAGGCTGTAACTCTGTTATCTTATCATGTACACCAACATTATTGACATCAATAGAAAGGTCAAGCGTTCCTCTTCCAAGTATAGCTTACTTGCCCGGAATGTCTCTTCCAGGAATAAAGATATAAGCTGTATATTAAAATTTTTCACAATTTTCACACAAAAGTTTTGGTCCATTTAACCCTCAAAATATTATCTGATCGCCATCTCAAATTGGAAGCTTCTGCTTTGTCATATACTCTTACCTTATTTAAAATTTCGAGGCGATCTGACTATTATTGCGATCTACAGAGCATATACAAAATCGGATAAAAATTACGTTTTTGGTTCATTTCACCAGCTAAATGTTTCACGATCCTCACCAACTAAAATAGCGATCTATTCTGATGTGAAACCGACCTCCATACCAAATTTCGATCGGTTCATAATTACGGCCTGGAGTTTGATTACAGTTTATAATGGACAGACGGACACACGGACGGACGGACACACATCTCAAAATCGCCTTATCTCGCCGAGATATGAAGATTGGTATACCACATTGGGGGTCTCCGACGAATTTTTCGCGGCGTTACATGAATTTTTACAAAAACAAACTTATAATACCATTTCCACATAGTGGCGTAGGGAACAATTAACACATTATCTGTTATAGTTTTCGAAAAAATAGCTATTTGTTTGCAAAATGACGATTGCGAAAAAAATGGTCGCCCACACCTTCCAATAGTTTAACCTATGTTTTTGGTTTCCTTAGTTTTAATATGTTAACTATCGAATCCCTAATAGAAAATAACAATCAGTGATGAAACAAATTACACTCATACCTCTTTATACGGCCCCTCGTTTTACGGCATTTTGCTATAACGGCCTGTATAAATTATGGAACACATTCGCTTTACGGCGCTTTGTGCCTCGTTATACGGCCAGAAGAAATCGTTAATTTACCGTTTTGCTATGAAATTTTGCTTAGTCAATTAAAACCTCTTACTGTTCTAAACGGACCCGTGAAAGAAGTAGCATTATGGAGCAGATGGAAAGATTACTAGATTTGTGGATGGAGAATAACCACCAAAGAAATGTTCCTATGAGTCAGATCATTATTCAGCAAAAGGCTAAAAGTATTTTTGAATCTTTAATGAGGGAAAACCCCGATGAATCGTCACAAAATTTAACTTTTGTTAAAAGCCATATGTAAAAGCCATATTTTTACTTCCACTCTGAATTCAAACCTTATGTCCACAATGAATCGGAACCGATCTCTTACTCCTAATATGGATTCGTATGAAATGTTTTGCCTCGCTTTACGGCGTTTCGCTTTACGGCCGACATTTTGGGAACGTATCTAGGCCGTATAAAGAGGTATGAGTGTATTCGGTTTTTTTTCCATGAAAAGGATTTCTGAACCACTATGCGCCGTTCTTACTTGTTTACACTGCAAGGGTGTAGTGTAGAAAGCACACAAGTCACCACTGGACACCAATTTTTAATTTCTATATGGGATACATTGAAACTAACGTATTGAAACTAAGGATACTGACAAATTAGGTCAAAATATTGGAAGGTATGTGTTTCCTTTTATCGTTTTTCATATTAATTATAGCATTTTTACACAAGTGAATATTTCAATTGTGAATATTTGTGAAGTGAATATTTCAATATTGTCAATTTAAAAAAATACTCTTTTGAAAAAAATATTTTATTTGTTTTAATATATTAATTTTATTTTTAATTTATTTTAATTAAAAAAATAATATTTTTAATTTTTATAGTTTATTTATTGGGGTTTGACCTTTTGAATATTTTGTTTTTTGGTTCACCGGAAAGTTCATTATTACATTACCTGTCGACCAAAAACATAATTGCGACAAAATCGTTATCCTTTCAAAATTGAAATAATGAAAATTATTTTTTTTCTTTTATATATCATCAAAAAATTTTAAAACGGCATCGCTAGACGATAACTTAGAAATAAAAGTTGTGTATGCCACCTCTTCTCCTCTACATATGCATATAATTTTATCTGTATTTACTTTTATCATATATTTTTATAACAGAAATATAACTAAGAAGCTTCCTATTTCAAAAAGTTATTACGAGTATATTTTTCCAAAAATCAAATATTCTCACACCTAAGTAACCCTTACTATATTCGTACAAATGCATATTACGTTTTTTCGTAATCTCAATTTAATCCAAACTTTTCACACAAAAAGATAAAGAATGATTAATTAAAGTTTTTTCCCAATTTGTTATTCAAAAACCAACGACAAACAACCAATAAATAGTCATTAAAATGTTGTAATGCCATTAAACAGAAAAATACACCTTACATCCTCAAACTACGAGTTGAGATCATTAATCAAATTACTTTATGTTAAGGTTAATGCAATGGAAGAGGTCAAAGGTTAGAAATAAAATGAAAATAAAATTTAACTCTTAAAAATATTACCGTAAATAATTGGATTTATTGTTGATGGTTGGAAGTGCATCAGAACTTACCTGAAATTAAATGGAGAAAGAAGGAAATTAATTTTAAAATTACAATAATTTAAATAATGTTTAGGGGATTATAAGGGAACTTATTTTTTAAAACCGGAAGTGTTAGAAGAAGTAGAAATAAGTACAATACGTGTACTAAAATTGTTTTTGTAATAGTTTTTGAACACACATTTCCCACAAATTGTAAAAAGGAAGGCATCCTTATCACACAAATTGTGGTTCTTAGCTTATTCAGGCTCAGTTGTAGCAAGGAGAAATCACTTTTCCCTTTTTTAAAAAAATACGTTTTATTTATTTTTATATAGTGAGACTTAATCAGTTCCAGAACCTGCAAGAATCTACTATTTTTGAATTTTTTGACAAATTTATTAAGGAAAAACATTTTAAAATTTCAAAAATAGTAGACTCTTGCAGGTTAAACGTGGTTTAGACTACACGCTTATCCGATGATTAAGTGCATTATCTCGATATATTTGACATATATTGTATGAAAATGACATCTTCAATCGACTGGAGTTGCTAAACCAAGCCTGGTTTAAACGGGATATTAGGGAACACATCACACCTTATACAACTTTTATTTATTAGTGGGAAACATTTTTCATTCTTTTCCAAATCCAAATATCAGGATATTATACTGAAACTCAAATATTTAGATCACCAAACTCTTGGAACGAAATATCACTGAGCAACATTTCCCTCACACGAATTCCAAACAAAGCCATCATATCGTCCAGTTCCTACGCCAGACTTTTTAGTTATTCCACGCAATATGGTACGTGTTAAATTCAAAGGACTTTCTTATTACTTTAGTCACAGACACATTAAACAAATCAACAACAATAACACCAACAGCAATGCATATTAACATCGTCTGTTCCGCAAATTACAATAAATAAAACACAATTATTCATTTAAATTGTTATGACTTTCGCCAAATGTATCATCGCAGAGCATAGGCACGCTACAGCTCAATTTTTATTTTTATGCAAAATTGATTAACGACTTTGTGCTAAAAGACCAAAAGACAGAAAAGACCAAACAATATTCGAATTGAACAATTGCAGCACCAAGAAAGACCCCACAAACCACATAAAACAACTAAAAAAGAAATCGTAAGTCAATTGAAAAACTTGAAAGACTTATTACAGTTGCATTTTCTGTTTGTATTCTACACATAGAGTTACCAGGCTTAGAAAATGTTGATAGAAAGGATAATGCTAGTAAATAGAACGAGTGAATTTCTATTGTATTATAGGTAAACTGATTCACCTGCCCTTGAGAATTTAATATAGAATTTGTGGAGCCTGAGGACTCTAAATTAAGAGGCCCTAGGCATGATAAACTTGGTGGCTATAGATCATTTTATATCTTCAATTAGAATGATAAAAGTGACTTTATAAAATGTAATACCCATCGATATTTTAGATATTTAATTTTTTATGGTCTAATTTTATGGTAATGGCAACTCTAACCCCATGTTGAAAATGAATTTCATACGTTCATTGGAGCTTGAAAAATTGCAACTGCACAACAAACCAAAAAAACGAAACTACAAACAACTATCAAACATATTGCAAACACGCACAAAAGCAATAACAAAACCAAAATAATGACATCCATGACGACAGTGGCGACGACGAGGACTACGACAACAAAAATTATATTTAACGCCCCCTTTTTTACTTTTTCAAAGAATTGAGAACATTTTTTATTAATAAACAATATTTTCGATAAATGATTAGGTGGGTGGGTGTATGGAGGAGCAGTATCAGCAAAAACAAAATAGAGAAAACAAAATTACTTTGCGATGTATCACCCTGCCAGAGATGGGAAAACTTAACAAAATGGAATAAAATCAAATCGAATGAAAGGAAGACAAAGCATTTTTTTGTGAGGCAAACAGTGAGTAGATTGGCCATGTAAATATTTTATTGTCTAAATTATCTCATACAGTTGTTCAAAATCTTTTTTTCCTGGTCAAGACTCTGTAACTTTTGATTTTTTTATTCATTCATTCATTCATTCGAATCCGCTCTAGTAGTTGCACAGGAATTCAAGGACAAAGTTAAAATTTTGAGTTTTTTCCATATTTTGCATCAAAAGTTTGAGTGTTTAACTATTTAAAAAAGGTCAAACGCCAAAAATCAAACACTAAAAATACTAAATTTTTTTCTAAAAAAATATTTTTTTTTTTCAAATTAAAAAAATACTTGGGTCCCAGCCAACAATTTTTGCCGATGCACAGTGGATCCACTTGTATGGAGAAAGTGGCCAAAAATATTTAGAGTGTAAAAGTCAAGCAAATGCACCTGTTACAGCTTTGTGCTGCTGCTAAGAGTGTTTTAAGAAACCACGAGCGTAACATTCACCCCCTTTCCCCTCTAGAGGGGGCATACGGTAAGAAGTGTTTTAGGCTGTTAATACAAAATTACATGAACAAAGGTCGGGAACATGAACAAAGGGTTGGGGAAACAAAACAATCTTCAAAACAACATAAAATCCAACCAATTTAGCGGATTAAAAAAAAACAACATTTTTGTCTGAAAATTGGTAAAATGTTGAATAAGATCTTATAGCGTTTTTCCTCGAAAACACATACCCGCTCCCGTAAGTCATATATGGAAGAAGAATTCTTGACCTTTTCATTGATGCCAATTACGTTCTTCTACGAAGTCAGATATCAGAGTTATACCCTAATATATCCATAGAAACAATATTCTAGGGCAGCCTTATTCCGCGACCCACCATTTGTAGTCTGGCACTAGATGGCAGCTGATTTTAATACTGAATAATCTTAAACCTATGACCTACTTTGGAAAATTATTCCCGAGGTGGGCACTGGTGGGCATCATGACTAAAACCTTAGGTCAAATTTAAATATAGGATCGAATTGGCATTACAAAATACACTAAGAAAATATGCAGCTAACTAGAATTCCACAACGCGCTAAAACACTATTTTTTAAAGAAATCTAAGCTATTACCTCATCCTTCAAAACCCACTATAATATTTTGCTATACCTATTAGTTTCGCGATATTTTGAATATATTTAATTGCACTTAAAATTTAGGTTGTACTCACAACAAAAAAATATTAGTCAAGTGTTCCGACTTTTGAAGCTATTCTTAAAAAGATCGCGTTCAAATGAAACAAAAAGTAATATATTTTTAAAAAGGTCCATGTCATAGCTGTCAGAGTTGCCAGATGTTGTACCAAAATTTTGACATTCATTTTTTTATTTTTGGCCAATGGGTGGATCCACTGTGCGATGGCTCTGATTTCAGATTTTTTCCGAGATTTCCTAAACTTTTTTTTTCGAGTACTCTGCAGGGAAATTTTGATTCGCTTTTTTCGATTAATTTCCGAGTACTCTGCACATAATCTGAAAAGAAATTTTACGTCTTTTTATACCCTCAGCCTTTAGGCTAAGGAGGGTATATGGGCAATATTATTGAAAATTTAAAATCGTTGAAGCCAAGGTTTACCCCTTTATAACTCGCGAATAGTGGTTGTATATTGTACAATTTAAATGCTTTTGGATAAAATGAAATGTTTTTAGACTTGGCAAGAAATATTGGGTTTCAAAGTTGATTTGCGTGGAAGCTGTGGCTATATTTATGTTAAAAAATGGGTAAAAATGGGTTGAAGCAAACGTGTCTTTTTTTGTTTTCTCTCGATTTGTGGTTAAACCACACTTTTCACGATTTTCCCGTTAAAGTAAAAGTAGAAGGCAACTAAATATGGATTATCTCACTAGTGTATAACTGCTCAAAATTTGATCTGCGTCTACCATTAAATCATGCTGACATTTTGAAGCCAGATTTTAAGTGTTTTTTGAAATTTTCTTATAATTTCGTTCCGCAAACAGCTTTTTCAAAAAATCATATATAGAAATGAAGAACTCACGATTCTGATTTATTTCATATATGTGTCATGAATGTAGCCTCCACAGCTTCAGAGAAATCTGTATCCAAATACGAAAATTTTGTGCGAACAAATTTCTAAAAATCATATATTTCGGGTCTAATTTGTACAATTGGCATTTGATTTACTCGTGCATGTATGCAAATTTTGGATTTTTACGTTGCGGATCTAATAAATCTATACTCGTGAAATTCCATCTACTAAAACGCTAGATACGAGAAATTCCAAGGTAGGAAAATCACCTAATATTGTTTTTGAAAATATCGCGCATTTTATCGCGTATTCTGTCGGCCGCTTGCACTGCTATGAAAAAACTAGTGCAGCATCTTCCTTTTTGCGGAAACAGAGATTTAAAAACTTCACTGATAAGGGAACTACATTCATTTTATCTCAGAAATAGTGTGTGATGCTACATCCACGGTTCTTGACTGATTGCCTTGAATAGGTATATATCGATGCAGATTTTCATGGTGACACTAAAACCGGATGCGGAACGAAATTGTATGAACTTTGCGCAAATTAGCGATGTTTTATAGGTTTTTTAATGCTAAGATGCAGCCGATGCTACATCTTAGCGTCCAAATTATATTTCGAAAAATATATACAAATTAAAAGATAGGGTCTTGCTGTACATGAAAATCACATGCGGACAAAACGATTTTGATAATTACGCGATGTACACATATTTTAATAATGCATATAAGTTAAAGCGGTTTATTTGAACTCTATTTCCGTTTAAGAAGTCTAATGATTTATTTCAACAACCTGGTAACTTTCCTCAATGGGAAACCTTCTATGTGAATGTAGATAAAGCAAAATCCGCCCATTTTCTTGGATGTTTAAAGAAAAATAAAAGAAGTACTCCTATAGATTTTTTCCAATATGTTCAACTCTAGAATGCATGTGAAAACTATTATTCCACACCAAAATTTGTTTTTTGTAACACAAATATGTGCTTATTTTGGCTATAATACCCTAACTACTATCCCGATGATAATAAGTTTGGTCTCATTCGATTCCCCCTGAAGTCCTTTTTTAAAACTGTTACTTTTTTGTAATTTTTGACGGGTAAATGGACCTATATTTTCAAAAAATTCGGATTACATTTAAAATTTTGTCAATTTTTTGTAAATTCCGCGAATGCTGAGTAACATTTTACAAATATTATGCAATCTACTTATTAACGTCACTTCGTGATAACTTTTTAGTGACAATTGTGCTCAATAAAATAATTAGCGTTTTTATAATAATTTTTTCTTAAAAGCAGAAGTAAAACCGCGATAACTTTTGTCCGCAACAACCAAAAATTTGCTCGCGAGCGGATTTGTACAGGGGAATTTTTTCTTAACCTATGTACCAAAAATCGTTGATGTAGCGCGAAAAGAAAAAATTCAATTTTTTGGAAATGGAATATGAAATAATTGGCAGTTTTGCCCATATACACTTTGATACGATGAAAATGTGCCTCATCGAAATAATGGTTTTAGACCCCAAGTATGTTTGGACGAAATGTGTTTCAGACAATTTGGAGTCGATCTAGCCATGTCCGTCCGTCTGTCTGTCCTGCTGGCTGGAGCGC
Organism: Musca autumnalis; assembly: GCF_047663935.1. Lineage (NCBI taxonomy): Eukaryota > Metazoa > Arthropoda > Insecta > Diptera > Muscidae > Musca > Musca autumnalis. The sequence continues at coordinate 262,459,022 of NW_027411755.1, read as the reverse complement.
ACGATAAATCTCGAACGGATGAACCGATTCGATTCAAATTTTGGCTTTAGTAATATGTTGCCCAAACTTAGATTAAGTTCGAAGATGAGCTACATCGGTCCACTCCTTCAGATACCTCCCCCACAAAAGTTCGAAAATGTTCGGAAAGTTTGTGCGCACGATAACTCTTGAAGGGAGTTACCGATTTGGTCCATACTTTATATAGCGTAAACTTTCTACCAGAGTAATATGAGGTTCCAATATGGTCCCAATAGGTCCACTCCTTCGGGTACCTACCACACAAAATGTCGGAAAAGTTCAGTTTAGAGCCATCTCTCGAGTCGCTTTGATTTTTGTTTTAGCAACTTGTATTTAGTGCCCTCCATACGACGGTACAAGTTTCATCAGGGGCAAGTCCATACTTCCTGAGAAAATAGCATGAAAGTTGCAAACAACCATTATGACACCCTGTGAGGTGGTTGGAGCGAAAGATAACTCTCGAACGGATCTGCCGATTCGGTCCAAAATATGGCCTTAGTAATATTTTGTTCAAACATAGTTTAAGTTTGAAGATAAGGAATATCGGTCCACTCCTTCAGGTACCACCCACACAAAAGTTAAAAAATGTTCGGAAATTTTGTTCATACGGTAACTCTTGAAGGGAGTGGCCGAATTGGTCCATACTTTACACATCCTAATATATCTAATAGATATAGATCAGGTTCAAATATGGACTATATTTGTCCACTCCATCCGGTAACTCCCACACAAAACTTCGGATAAGTTCACTTTACTACACTTCGACTAACTTTGATTTTTGTTGAAGCAACTTGCATTCGCTGCCTCAATTACGATATTAAAAGTTTTTTTAGGGGCAAGTCCATACTTCTTGAGCAAACAGCCCGAAGAGTGTAAAAACCCCCTATGACACCATATGTTGTGGCTGGAGATCCACTTCCATAACGGTCAATGTCGATCCATTCCTTTTTGTATCTCCTCAGCAAAACTTTTGATCTTTAATCCTAATCAACATTTTTGTCGGTTCAAACGCCCAAATTTTTTAAAACCCCCTAAATACATACGTATTTTGGGAAAAAAATTGTTTCAATATACACATGCTGAGGGTATACCTCTGTCGGCAAAGCCGACTGATACTTTTTTACTTGTCTTTTTTTTATTAGTTTCCGAGTACTCTGCACATAATCTGAAAAGAAATTTTAATTCGTTTCTTTTTCTCACGAACAAAATTCCCGAACTTCGGTTGAGAGTTGATTTTTACCCGAGTCTTCATTCGAGTTTTTAAGAATTCGTTTAGAATTCGGAAAGAAACTCTAATGTTCCTTCAGATTTTTTCCGACAAAACTTTCCGAATTCGTGGGCACCTTCACACAATTTTGTTCCGATTTCGGAACGAATTCGGCATCAGAATCGGAAACTTGTGCAGAGTTTCATTCCGAATTCGGAAAAAAATCGGACAAAATTGTAGCTGGGGTTTACCTAAAACTCATACAACTCTTATAAAAATTCATACATTAAAAAAATGTCCATTTGTGCAAAAAAGATATAATTTATATGATAAACGGTATGGAAAAACACACATTTTTGTCCATGTAATTTCCACAAATTCAAATTTAAAAAATAAATTAGCTCACTTCGTGTAAACGCTATTTCAAAAATTTACATATTTTCCAAAATTGCGAAAAAAACTGATCGTCTTTAGCAGCACGCCACGCCCAAACCTTCCAATATTTTTTTCTAAATTAATTAACAATCGGTGACGCCAAACATTTGGGGTTTGTCAAAGAAAATCGATTGCTGAAACACAGTGTCTCGTAATTATGTTTATATCAAAATCCGATCTAATTTGCACAAATTCATCGATTGCATCATAATTGCAACCTTTAGAGAATTTTCGTGAAAACGCTACTTTGGTCCTATACAAATTACCATGGAAACAGGATTAACGTTAACCAATCGCCATTAAATGTAATATATTCTATGAATATTTTATATGTCTTCTAATGTTTGAATCATTACATCGCAGAGCCTCCCATCTATTTTTCGGGTACTTTAGCCCATATAGAAGCTTTATTTTTCTGATTTTCCTGGACTTCCCATCTCTGGCACAACAAAAACACTAAACCACAATTTGAATAGAAGAGGGCGATAATCCTCACTGTTTTATACTCTCATAAATAAAAGTGGTGGGCAACAACAACAAAACATACCAACACGCTGAACACAGAATTTGCTAAAATAAAATACGGCTCCAATTCCTGACACGTTCATTCGATGAGAATGATGACGAGTAGAGTATGACGATGTTGATGATTTTTCACTGCATGGTTTCGTATGAGATATTCAACAACAACAGCAGCAACAACATAACAAAATAAATTCTCATAAATTTGTATATTTTTTTCGCTTTTGATATTTTGGTCGTTTATTTCTTTTTTGTGCAGTATTTCTTGTTCTTAAATATTTTTTTTTTTGTTTTGCTCGAATAGAAACACGAAATGACAATCCTGTATTGTAGATACAAAGTATTAGTCATGCGTGGGGAAGGATGTCGGAAATTTTTACACAAAGTTCTATTCACAGAAAGTTAAATTTTTACAGTCAGTACTATGGGAGATTTCGAGGAATGGTTTGAATATCTGTTACTTTTTTGTAGAATAGTCTTGAGAGGGACTATCAGGACCAAGAACCGTAGAATACTGAATTAATATTTTTAAATTTTAATTTAAATTTTGGATCGAATCGTTTGATCCGTTCGAGAGTTATCGTCTGCTCCAACCAGACAGACGGACGGACATGGCTAAATCGACTCCAATTGGTCTGAATCAGACTTGTGGTCTAAACCCAATATTTCGACGAGGCACATTTTGGTCGTATGAATGTGTTAATACACCATTTAGCCTAAAGACTGAAGGTGTAAAAAATAGATATCGCACCTGTTCAACAAAAGGCTAGTAACTCAAAATGTGAAGTGTCCACTTTTTATTAAAAAACGATAAATAATGCTCAACTCCACCAACAGAAAATATCTCTGTTCTGCCTAATCTTTCGTAAAAAAATACCGTTATTCCACTCTTCATGTTTGTATCAACAGTTTTTTGTCTCTACTAAAAATAAGAAATTTTGAGTTACTACCCTTTTGTTGAAAATGTGCGATATCCAATGTAGAGATAGTTACGTCGACTTTTGTTTAATCGATTATTCGATTTTTATTTTAAATAGTCTAAAAATCGAAATAGGCTTTTGGTTATAGAGAAATTCAAAAAGACGACTTTTCATAGTAGACTATCGATTTTCCAACACACGATTTTTTTTACAAATTTTAATAATCGTTATAATAGATTTTAGTAAGATAAAATCGGAAATTTGACTTTTTAGATGTACGTAAATCAAAAAGTCGAAAAATCGAAAATTCGACTTTTGACTGCGATTACATTCCCTTAATACAATTTGACCATGTCAGCCGTAAAAAATGATAGGTCTGATGATCTTCAACTGTGAAAATCCTTCGTTTTGGTTCGATGCGTATGGCAACTGAGAGCTCCCGTGAGAAAATGAAGGTCCTTGTGTTAAGGGGTTATCCCAAATGTGCAGACAAAAAAAAATTCACGACATTTTTCAAAGAAAATACTAATATGTTATGTAGATTTTTTTTTAACTGAAGGAGCACATCTTAAACTATATTCGCAGTTTATGTTGTTGAAAAATATTGCATAGTTTTGTGGTAAATGGCTACCAGCGAAACCCTGTTTTGTGCCAACGATAACTCGAAAACTAATGGATCGGTTTACATATATTTTTGTGAACCTAATAATCTTGTCTTTAAGCAAAACAGAATTTTAAATAATCTGTTTTAACAAAAATTGTGAAGTGTTAAAATTAAAATTTCTATTTTAACAATATCGGCAAAAATTAAAAAAATCTGTCTTACTTAAAAAAAAGGTTATGTATATAATAAGCTCACCAAAACATATGAAGACCGGTCCATTCGTTTTCGAGCTATGGTTGGCACCGACTTCAAAAAGGGCATTTCGACAAAATGCGCGTTTTAAGTTGCACAAAGCACAACGGCTCTTAATTTTGAACAGTCATATCTCAGCAAAATTTGCTCCGTTCGACTTTAATTGTTTTGCGGCAAAAATCGAAAAAAATGTTATTGACTTATTTGGAAGTACAGGTAACATAGGTAACTTCCAAATAAGTCAATAATTTTTTTTTCAATTTTTTTAAGTGATAAGTTAATCCCTTAATCCCGCAAAATTTTCGGAGATGACAAATTACCTCGTTCGTCGACTGGTATTGGCTGTAAAATAACTACTAATTTTCGCGGCATGCTCTGGTTAAAAGAGTGGTGGTTTTTCTGGGATACCTTCCCATCGAGCGCGTATATAAAATACAAATATATGTTTGTTTTTCATAAGCTACGGCAAATTAACAAATCTAAATTCATTTGCAAACAACAAGAACAACAATAATCCTAGAAACAAAACATAAATTATTACTTTAATGTTTATTTTGTTTGCTCCCCGATTTGATGTTAAACGGACATAGGCCATTATTGGAAACAATTGCCAACAGACAAATGGACAAGCAGCAGGAACGAACGACAGCTACTCATTTGGCCATTTGTTGTACGCCCGACATTGCCAATATGTAAATGGTTTGTATCTCTGGCTGCAGTGATGCTTAATTCGCATAAATACAACGTACTTCAACTGTTGTTGTTACTGTAATAATGCGTGCAGTAAATTATAGTTGTTGCAAACACATGTTGCACCACCACCGCCACGATGATGATGGTTGCCAGCAACATGGCAAAAAATTAGCAACTGCATTCTATCTAGGAATGAAAAAAAAATCAAAAAGAAGTTTTTGCCATCATGCAGCTCTATGCAAATTCCAACACATGAAGCGTGAGATTTTCCATGGAATCCGCTGAGATATGACGACGATAAATGAATGCTCAATGACTGAACACGAAGTATTTGTCGGCCGGGATTTTAGGACAAATGCATGCAACAGCAGCATCAGATAGATGATCATCTTAATGAAATAATTGACAACTAATTTCTAAAGATTTTCTAGTGTTATATATTTGTGGAGGTTGTAGCACTTTGTAAATGTCAAAATTATCTAATGGTTACACAAGACTTCTTCTTGGCAAGCGTGTGGATGGCTTGCTGCTGATATTAAATCCATCCGGTTTAATGTTCAGCTTTATTTTTTTAATTAAATCAAAATTCACAGTGAATTAACCTCAGCAAATTGCTTTGTAATGGCCAAGAGGGACACCGACATTAAAAAGCAACCAAGAACAACTACAAAAACAGCCACACAAACCAAAGCAGAAGCCCCAACATTTTGCTCACTAGAAAAACCAAACAAAAAAAAAGCTCTCTGAAAAGTGGAACAACACTTGTAAACTTGTAAATTATGAATTGCTTGTTGGCTAGTATTTGATGTTGCTGATGCCTTCCAAGCCAATGCTTGTGCTTGTTCGTTGTTATTTGCTATTGTTGTAGTTTATCTATAGAAGACAATCAAAGTAAACACATAAAATACCTAATAATAAATTCGGTACGTTCGAATGTTTAGATACACCCTACCCACACCACACCTCTTAACAGCTACGAAGAGTTAATCTTAAGAACCTAGAATCCAATTGAGACCTAACCGTGTGTTCCTAAAATGCCTCATTTTTCAATGTCATGACGGATTTTGGGTGTAGAATGTTCTTCAATAAAAAATTAGCCACTCGATTTAGACAATTTGTTAACAACATTTTTGCTACTTCAAAATAGTTTTGAAGTGGCATTTTAAAGAAGTTTTCCTCTATGAAGGAGGAAGGAGGTATCAAATACGAATTTACATAGCAGGTTATAAATTAGCAAAACATGTAGATTTTCTGTCGCTTACTTCAGAGGTGCTCTGCCTATGCAAAGACACTATCCCCATATTGCTTATTAGTCGGAAAAACAACATACATTCTTCCTGAATCCTTTTATTATAAATACAGTAGATTCGCGATAATTCGTAATTCAAGGGACCAGGCAACTTTTTCGAATTATCGAGGATTACGATTTAGCGAGATTACGAGTTAACCAGGTTAAAATAAAGAAATACGAATTATAGACGTTTTTTATTTACCTATTGAAAAACTCTAATACAAATTCAGAAACTACATCTAGGGATATTCAGGTAATTTTTGACGCTTTGCTATGCTACTAGAAGATGATTGTTATATTAATTATCTTTAGGCTAACGAGGTTATATAGCGTATGTTTGTGCGAAATCTGTTTCAGGCAATTTGGAGTTAAATTGATCATGCCTGTTTGGCTAGCTGGCGCGCACGTTAACTCGAACGGATCAATCGATTTGGTTCAAAATTTCGGAAAAGAGCAGTTTAAGACCTGCTCACGTATCATTTTGTTTTTTTTTAACAGATTGTTCTCGGGGCCACTTATACCGCGGTTCAAGTTTTTCAGTGGCAAATTCATACTTCCCGAGAACATGGAACGAACGCTGTAAAAACCCCCATGGCCACCATGTGTTATGGCTGGTGCGCAGAACAACATTCGAACAGGATACTTCGTTGATCTAAATTTGATATCGTATATATATATATATATATATATATATATATATATATATATATATATATATATATATATATATATATATATATATATATATTTTAGCGAATCTTACATAACGTTTAGAGATGCTTCTTATCGGTCCACCCCTTCGACTACCTTCCCCACAAAATTTCAAACACCTCCTCCTCAACACTTTTGAGCTTTAATCCAAATCCGTATTCGTGACTCCAAAAAGAGCCACAAAATTCTGGAAACCCACTAAATAAAATTTTTTTGACGAAAATGATTTTGGTTGAGTAGCCGGTATTCGATATTTCTATAGATTAATGCTTCTAAGGGAAAATTTCTATTGATTGTGTAATTTCGCAAGAACTATTGAGGATATGCTTTTGGCATGGACGTATACAAGGTCTGAAACCCCTGTCAGAGCTGGGATCCAAAATAGACCATTTGCGAAAGATCGGACTGAATCGGAAAAAAACTCTAATTCCGCTTCGAATGCTTCTAATTAGGAATTCGGAGAGGGAACGGATTGATCGAAAAATTTTAAATTTTCTTCGGAATTTCCAACGCATTTCGTCTAGAATTTGGAGAGATAATATCCGATTTTTTCCGACTTTTTGGTTTGAGAACACTCCAACCACAATTTCGGCTATCAGGGGATACATAATCGATCAGTGACTTCGGACCGAACTGTTACAGGTGGAAAGGTTGATGGTTTTGATTGTGTGTGTTCTCTCATCATTGAGAGGATATAATTCCTAAAGGGAATGTGGCACGTATTCTTTTTCTTTTTATCTGCAAACCGCGGTGTTTGTTTCTCTTAATGGCGGTTTCGATGTATACAAAATCGCTCAACATCCCGAAGGGACAAGGAAGACTTCTCTCATATCAATGATTGTACTCCGATATGAAACCTGTTTTTTTATAGCCAAGTCCGAGAAGCTCAATACACCTCTTGTAGAGAAGTTTTTCGTGGCTAAAATACTCAGGAAATGTTAGCCAAAATTACGCTAGGGTATTTGCCACCATCGAAAATGATGATGCTCTGGTCAGGGATTGAACTGCAGAACTTCTGAGTGCTAGGTGGATATGCTCACTACTGCGCCACAGTGGCTCCCACTTTCCCAAAATTGCAGTTAAAAAATTGTCAACTCAGATGAATTTCTGTTAATTAACATTGTATTTACTACAAGTTAATATAGTAATAAATAAATAAATTAAAAATTTAAATTGTAACATATAATTTTATGAAGCATTTAGTTTATTTGTATCAGTTTTGCAACAACAACTAATGTATGAAGTTTCAAATTATCACTTAGACTTAATTTACACTGTTTACTTAGCTAATTGTTTTTGTACTCTTTCTCCCTCATTTATTTCGACTATTCACTTATGCTTCTGTATTGTGACGTCATTCATTGTAACCCCTTCTCCTCTCCCTTTTTACTACCTCAGCCCCAATATATGCCAATCGTTTAGCATTTCTTAGCATCATTAAGGAGGCTAGAACAGTATATGTATCAGCGAACGAGTATAAATACGGGTTCGGCTGGGCGAATGAGTTATAATTCAGACTGCGACATAAAATCGTCATTGAAGTAAAGAGACACCTAAGTATGATGCCGTTGTCATAACTTATTAACATATGCTATTTTGCGTATAGTGCACCATTTCTACTCGTATTTTTTATAACTTTCTCCAGCAGGATGTCAATTCCAGACTCTATGCGTGTCCGAAACCTCGAAGACCCGGAGGCGTATCTGGCTTAGGTTATATCATGTATAACTTTATTCAGGCTGCGGGTCATCCTAACTCATCTGATCCTACCTTATGATTACTATTATTTACTCCACTTAGTGCAGTCTTGGCTGAGCGTTATAAATGCAATTCCATTTTTTGGGCTTTCCATAACATCAGTGCGCTATCTGTATCTGTTACCAGATTACCTTATTCTATATGTCAAACTCTCCTTTTCGGTTACAGAAGAACACATCTTGTTTTACCATTGGTCCATAGACGTGGACTCTGGATCTCTAGTGCATATTTGGGCCAGTTTCCATTACATTATCGGAAAGATGATTGCCTTCCTGAATCATTTATGTAAGTTAAGCGGAGTAAGACAATGCTATTTATTGGGATTGCAGCTTTCCAACATCCCTCAGATCGGAAGATAACACTGTGCAACATTTTTAAGGTGATCTTGTGCAAACAATTCGAACTGAAGATTTTTTGAAAGTACAGACCCAAACGCCAAGAAACCCTAGTTGGGTTTTGTTGTGTCAGATCCAGCTCGGATTTTATGGCCCCATCTAAACATGGTTAAATATTGAGTTTTTAAAGAAATTCGGGGCTATATCTCTGAAACCAATGCGAATCTTCTTCTAACCTCTGAAGCAAATTTGTAGATAAGGACAAGAAAACAATATTTGTAGAAATAATGAACTCGAAAAACTACATTTATTGCCTCAAATTTCAAAATATATGCAAAAATACCACAATTTTTATACATTTCGGACCGTATCTCCAAAACCGTTAATTTTTTCTGAATATTTTCTTTTAGAAAAATATTCCCTGGAATGTAATACACAACTCTTCAGAACATGTCATTGTTGTAAAATGCCTCCATGCTGTTGTTTTCAGTACATTTCTCATCGACGATTTAATAAAAATGTCAATAATGTAGTGAAATCCGAAATGCGAGAATAAACTGTTGGTGTGAACTGTGTTTAAAATACTTGTTGTAAAAGATATGATGCAAAATACTGCTGAAACTACATGAAGTAAGCATTTTAGAGTTTCAGAATTTTCCAAAGAATTGTTGAGAACTTTATTTGGAAGATTTTTGCAAAAGGTTACTTGATTCAACTCCCAATAGTTTAGCCGATACTGACCAGAATTTCAGCAATTATGTAAAATTTTCTATATTTTATAGATTTTGATCCCCTAGATGGAGTTTTTCTTATGTGGTTTCTTCAAAAGATAAGTTTTACTAGTTTATGGTTACAATATTGCTAAAGACAGCAAGGCCAAATTCCTATTCGTTTCTAAGATAAAGGCCTGATAAATGCAAAAAAGTGTAGATTTAGCCCGGTTTAGATGAGGCCATAAAATCCGAACTGGATCTGACAGGACAAAATCCAACTAGGGTTTTTGTAGTCTAAATATGTACTTTCAAAAAATTAATACTAGAAGTTGTTCGCATTTTCAGTGTTGCATAGTGTAATAGTACAATGCAGATTGCAGCTTACCAACATCCCTCATATCGGAAGCACATTCCCCAATCGCAGCGTTAACAATTCGGTTTCGTATAACTTCTTAGGGAGACAATCAGATAGATACCTTTATATATATCTGAATCTAATGCATCTAACTGCCATTTTATGAGGCCGCTTTCCGTTGTCGAAAGTTTCACAATGGACGCAAATGAAGCCGAAGTCTCGACATTTGGATAAAAGATATTTTAGCTTCATTTTCTGACATTCAATTTTGATTTGGTTTTGGGTATTGATTATCACATCTATCGTTACATATTTTTGGAAATATCAATTCATTAGCATATTCCAATTTAATCGACAAAATATTTTACTTTCTTTAATTCACTCATCATCAACGATAATAAACATACAGCAGCGTTGCAAAAGCAACAATAAACTTAAAATTCATTTGCTTTACAAATAAAGTGTTCTCTGAGAAATAAATGTGATGTATGCGAAGTGCGGGAGAAAACAGTGTATGTATATTTGTATAAAATGTTGTTGTTTCGTTTTTTTCTGTTTTTTGTTAGTTTAACAGAGGAAACAACAGCATTAAAAGCTAGCTAACCCATCATTCAGCAAAGTTTACATTTTATTCAACAGCTACAAGAAAAACAACAATAATAATTACGAATTCAACAAAACGTTGGAATAGATTAACCAAGAAAATAAGTTAAGAGGCAACATTCGGCAACGGCATCGTAGTCGTCATCATCAGCAGCAGCTCCATCAACAGGGGCCGAACTCTACAATAATAACAATGGCAACAACTAGCCATCAACAGCATCTAAGTTTAGCTGTTAAATTTTGTGTAGATGGATTTGCTTGACTTGGCGTTTGCCACCCGGTCGGTAACTTGTAGCAACAAGGCATCGGACCAGTCAAATAACCCAGCTTAGCGTTAAAACCAAGCTACCACACGCAAATTAATTTCGCATTTGTGTGTTACATTAACAATCATGAACAATAACAACAACAAAAACAAAAACAAAAGAGTCAAATGATCAGACGGGCAAACAGACAGACACACGCCAGCCAGCAAACTGGTATAACGAAAAATTAACTCAAACCCATGGATGAAGGACGCTTGACGGACAACTGGCAAAGGGGCGCAGCTTAAGTACCTCATTTACATCACGAAGTGAGAGAGATACGAAAAGCATTGAAACTGAGCCATTATAGTCATCAGCCTCACCTCGACACCACTGACACTGCCACGAATGCCACCACCACCATGGTTGCCTTGGTCCCCATCATCATTATAGCCACCATCATCATCAGCTGTGTCATTAACTTGCCACAAAAATATTGAATCAAAAATATTGCAGCTTGAAATTGGGGGCCATGTCAGACCTATTAGCGTTAACAATTTCTGTTTCAGGGGTTATTAAATAATTGTTTTATATCGCTAGTATTTAGCGGTATTTTTCTGTTTTTAACGCTTCATATTTCTTTTGATGGACAGTGAAGCAGGCAGGCAGACAGGCTGTCTGATATGGGTATCTGCGGATTATTATGTAATGTTTTGGGGGAATATTCCACAAGATGTAAACGGATGTAATTTTCTTTGTTTCTAAAGAAGATACAATTTCACAACTTCGTCTTGTGCCCAGTTTATATCGGAAGCGTCTGTCTATTGCGATATTAAGCCTGTGTTTGGCATACCATTTCGAAATTTAAAATGCAAATTTTGGAGTAAATTAAATTATAAAATATTAAAGAGTTGGGTGATAAGTTACTGTCAAACTGATGTTTAAAGTTTAATGGGAATATGTGAAGTTAGGCGCCACCGCTTTCATAGAAACTCTGGAATCTTGCGATTAAATAATGCGATGTTTTAGACATACTTAATAATTAGGTAGACGAATCATGTATATTTTTATGAGAAGAGGAAACCAAAATTTGACACAATTATGGAATCAACGTTGTGGTGTTTAGGCCGACCGAACAGTATTCACTAGAAAATTGATCACTCAAAGTTATTTTATTTGAATTAACGAAGATGAAACATCGACATATCATATAAACATACGTTAGGCACTAATATATTTATTTATTAGCATATTCCATCAGGAACATAAACTATTCACATAGAATCTCCATCTTACTCTATCCGATGCAATGTATCTTAACTCATTGAATGTTTTTCCGGTTTCATTGAAAATGGTTCTTCGCCAAGTGGTTTTTGGCCGTCCTCTGCTGCGATTACCCTGGGGATTCCAGCTCAGTGTTTCATGGCAGATATCATCAAAAGGCTTACGGAGTGTGTGACCGATCCAGTTGTATTTGCGTCGTTTTATTTGTATGTTAATATCTTCTTGCTGAGCCAGTTGTAGGAGCTCTTCATTTGAGATAGTCCTTGGCCACCATATTTTTAAAATGTTGCGAAGACATCTATTAGTGAAAACTTGCAGTTTATTTTTAATTCTTTCGTTTACTAGCCAGGTTTCAGATCCATACAGTAGTACTGACTTGACGCAGGCATTATAAAGGTGCAGTTTCGTTTTTGGAGAATATGCACCAGAGTTCCAAATATTTTTTAGGCTGCAGTATGCACCTCTGGCTTTTTGAATGCGGATGTCGGCATCATCATTTGCTCCGCCGCTAGGGTTGATATTGCTACCTAGATAGCAGAAGTTATTGACATTTTCAATTAGTTTCCCGTTCAGAAAGAATGAAGGGTTTTGGTTTGATTTAATAAGCATACTCTTCGTTTTTTCAGCATTTATGTACAGGCCGAGTTTTGCTGCTTGCTCGGAAAGTTGATTAATTTTAGTTTGCATATTTTCTCTGCTTGTCGCAAGTAGCACGATGTCGTCTGCATATTCCAAATCTTCGAGGTTATGATGTAGCCTCCAGGGGATGCCTTTGTTTTGACCGGTATATTTGAACATTGCTTATTCCCCGAAAGTTTTCTCGTAATGTTAAAAACTGTTTTCAAGTCTCCACGACTTGCTGCTGCCTCGGCTTCGGCAGCCATACCATTTATAAAACTTCGTTTATCGTTTTGTGGCTTGTTTCTTCACTTTTTTTACAAGTTGTGATAGTTTAGCTTGTAATTCTGATTTTTGTAGGGAATTTTTTTCTGACAATAATATCGTATTGATCTTACGTCGCTCCTCTACGAGATTCCAAAATTCTTGGGATAACCATTCTTTGTGCTCTTTCCGGGGGAAGTTCACTATTTCAAAAGCAGTCTCACATAGTGCGTTTTTAATTTTCTTCCATTCATCTTCTATGTTAATATTCGAAGCTTGCGTTAATGGGGTCTGCTAGGCACTAATATGGGTGTTATAAATTATATTTCACAGCGGAAATACACACAACAGTAACAAAAGTTTTCGGCGAAAAAAAATTAAGTACTATAATTAAGTCACGACTTGCTGTACCGGTCATGCAGTATATTCATCGCGGTTCTCGTGGAAAATGGTGGCAGGTAAAATTACATTATCAGAAATCGCCATCTCTCCTCGCTCAGACCGACTTCCTATCGTTTACTCCGATAATAGGTCATCCGACATCCGATTGCAGTATGACCGGGAGGATGTATAAAGTCATCTGGAAGGTCATGTCTGAGTATATTGAGTCCGTTCTTGGTGGTTGCATTAAGCAGGGGTACTTCCCGCGTGCGTGGAAGGAAACTCGCGTCGTGGTACTCCTCAAGTCGCCTGATCAGGTAAAGAGTAATCCTCGCTCGTATCGGGACATAAGCCTTCTCCCAGTGCTTGGAAAAGTGCTGGAGAGGATTATGGTGTCAAGCCTTGGGAAGTGCCGCGGCGTGAATCCTACACCGCATCAGTTCGGCTTTGTCGAGTTCGGCATGTGCAGAACAGTCTGAGCATATTTGTTGACTTCCTTTCGTGGGATAGCGTGCTCGCTAAGCTGTCTGAGATCAGGTGTCGGGAGTTTGTTCTCCGGTCAAGTTATTTCAGTAGACGAAGGGCTTGTGTCGTGGGAGCCAATACGACTGGACAGATGTGGAGCGAGGCTGCCCTCAGGGGTCTGTGGTCTATTTATTTGGAACCTCATGATGGATTCTCTGCTGCGGAAGTTAGCGACCACTTTCATGATCTGTGCGTATGCTGATGATCTCCTCGTCATGATCGAAGGTGAGACTCGTGTCGAACGGGAACGTCGTGCTGAGGAAGCCATGGCCATCGTGGGGGTCTGGGGTGACCGAGTGGGTGTCGAGGAGAAGACTGAGCTAATGCTGCTGAAAGGCAGATTAGCGCACAGTCGACCTCCCCATGTTCGATTTGTTGACCACGGCATACGATATGTCAATAACGAAGGTCGAGAGAATGAACTTCCTGCCGTACTTTGATCGTTTGAAGGACAAGTTAACAGCTGTAGCTGGTATGGTTAGAAGGGTCTTGCGGAACGACTGGGGTTTGAGCAGACGTTCCGTGAGCACCATTTGTTGCCTGTGCAACATATGGTGCACCTGTATGGTGTGCCACAGAAGAATCTGATGTTGGGCGTAGGAAGCTCTTGTCGTGGCAACGAGTGGTCATGTTAGCATGTCTGCCAGTGTGTTGCACTGTGTCTACGGAATCAAAGCAGGTGCTACAATAGGTCGGTCTATGGTGTGATATGCTGCCCCACATTATAACTAAGCAGTGGAAGAATACTAAAACTAAAAAACAATACAGTCGATCTGAGGACAGCAACAGTGTGATTGTTTATGGCACCACTGAAATATATTCATGAGGAGGCGAAGATTAAAACGGTTCAGCAGCAAAAGAAGATATCGATTATGTGTTGGTGTTGTGGCCCCTAGACTCCCTATCACAATCTTGTGGAGGTCAAGATCGAAACAGAGGTACAAACGTCAACTTCTAGATCAACTGGCATATAAGATAGTCGTAATCCAAGGCAAACTGAGGCTCAGTAAACAACAGTACTGTGAATTTGTATTAGGTACGAATGCATGCACCTTCCAAACTCGTCTCCCGATTTTTCATAGAGACAGAACTCGAACCAGAGTTGCTAGAACAACCAGAACTTAGAAGAAACTTCCAAGAAACTGCCACCAAATTCGTACTTGAAGAACAAACTCCGCCAAACTTAGAGTAGAAATGTGCTTACAATGTAAACCAACTTTCGGGACAAAAGCTTATTCAAAGAAGATTTATAATGGTAGGTTTTAAAGCAGAAAAAAAGAAAAGTAGTTCTCATAACATTGAGCTAATATGTATAGGGGTGCACTCATTGATATGCGAAAAGACTCGATTGTCTCTACGGGGATGTTTGTGGGAACACATTGTTCCGGAATTAGTTCATGTTTTATTTCCCCATACGAGTTGAACCAAATTAAACCCAGATTCGTTTAGATGACGAATCTACAATGCTTTAGAAATTCACACACGACTTTACCAAGCACGGGTTTCGTTCGAGGTATGATTTACAACTCACTCACCCACCTGCTACTCTCCCGTATTTTTACTAGCTCGCTCTAAATTGGCAATCGATTCGCAAATACACACGTAAACAGACGTATGAATGTAAACAATAAATGGGGCAGAGATAATAAATACGAGTGTAATAATGAATGAAGTGACAATGTTGAAGAATAATTAAGCTAAACTTGAATTATCAACATCAACAGCAAAATAAACATGGGAAACAGTGACTAAGCGATAATTGTTTGATTGTAGTATATTCTATACAGCAGTTGTTGTTGTAAAGCTGATTCAAATAAATTTTTGCGAGGATGGTCCATAATTAAGATATAGTAATATTATCATGTAATAATGAATAAACACAGCTAGATCAACTTCAAGTTAACTGCAACGGACTTGGTTTTAGCATATTTTGGGTTTTAAACCATTATTCTGATGAGACACTTTTTATACCCTCCACCATAGGATGGGGGTATATTAAGTTTGTCACTACGTTTGTAACTACTCGAAATAATCATTGTAGACCCCACAAAGTATATATATTCTTGATCAGCGTGCAATTCTACATCGATATAGCCATGTCCGTCCGTCTGTCCGTCTGTCCGTCTGTCCGTCTGTGGAAATCACTCTAGCGTCCGAACGGACTGACGTAGGTTGATGAAATTTTGGGAAAATATGTTATATTTACGTAGGACTTTTGGTATTGAAAGCGGGCTATGTAGGTCCACGCTTTCGTATAGCCCCCATACAAAATGACGCGTGACGCGTCGTAGTTTTACGGAATTTTTAAGATATTTGGCCCATTTTACCACCGAATTGGTTGTAATTTGGTAGTTTGTGCCTCCAGAGGCCAAAAAATATTCCTACCAAAGTTGGGTTATATAGGTCCACGTTTTGGTATAGCCCCCATATAAGGCCCCATATAAAGTACGCGTCATTTTAATATATTTTGAATGTATTAGACCCATTTGACCAAAGAATCGGTTGTAACTTTGTGTTTTGTGTTTCCAGAGACTAAGAAACATTTCTACCATAAAATGTTTATATAGGTCCACGTGTTGATATAGCCCCCATAATACAATATCTCCCGATTTTCGATATTTTGAACGTTTTAGCCTCATTATCACACCGATATGCCTGAAATTTGGTATTTAGTCTTCTTTAGACGTATAAAACTTTCCCCCAGAAATTTGTAGGTATAGGTCCACGTCATCATATAGCCCCCATAGAACGGTACCTTCCGAATTTCGGTATTTTGAAGGTTGTGGCCACATTAATCCACCGAAATGGCTAAATTTGTGGTGGAGGGTATAAAAAGTTCGGCCCGACCGAAATTAACGCTTTTCTTACTTGTTTGACCTGGGAGCGGAGAAAACCTTAAATGTTGTAATCTAAATGGGAAAACTGCCCCCAAAGTAAACATATAAGCGACGAGTGAATTATAATCAACTGCCTGACAAAATGTTATAGGTTAAATCTTGAAATATCATTGTATTACTATAGTAATTGGTATGAGTTAAGTTTGGAGTATGTTTTACATAGTTGGTGCCACCAAAACACAAAAGTCACAGCTCGGCAAAGTGTCTTAACGACAAGTTTATTAATCTACAAATCGACAAATTAAGCATTGTAAGCTTTTATTATAACATAATGCATATTTAATGATTGTAATAACATCATAATTAATGGACAAAGCTAAAATACTGCTGTCACTTAGCTGATTGAAGGCACACAAATAAAAGAATAAAATACCGACGACGACTCTATTTATGCCGAAACAACACTTGAGCACTTCCAATGACCTTCGAACTGTCGGAATTGTCACTTTGTCATTTAGTTTGGTGTGGATTCATTCATTCGTTGAGCATCATTTAGTATGAAAAGAGCGTTGCTCATTAAGCAAAGCTAATTCTTGGGGGAAATGACACGCAACAATAAACGGCAAGCTAAGTTTTTTCCTTCTTTCCATGTTTTTTTTTTTTTTTGGGTCAACCTTTGAGTGTTGGGGCTTTTTTATTATTGGTAACAAAATTAGGTCTACGAAAGCAAATTGCTTAACTCCCAAAAGCCAAACCCTTTTCAAAATAGGGTGAGGAGGGGGCAAATATGGGGGATTTTTATGGGGATTAATAACGAACAAACATATTTCAGTTTATGGAATATCTCTATTCTAAAAGGTGGGAAATGGGAAACAACAATAAATTAATTACATAATCAACTAATGGAAGAGATTAATTTGGTAATAAAATATTAATGGCTCTAAAAACGCCACAACACCAAAGCCATAAAGCACGGGCGGATTAATTAGAGGAGTCTAACATCAATAGTTACATTAGTTACGCTTGATTGAGCCAAAATAATAATATTTGTTCATCAATAAAACAAAACACAAAACAAAGCTCATCATTCCCTGGAGTGCAATGGAGCACCCGATTTCTTTTTATACCCTCCACCATAGGATGGGGGTATATTAAGTTTGTCACTACGTTTGTAACTACTCGAAATAATCATTGTAGTCCCCACAAAGTATATATATTCTTGATCAGCGTGCAATTCTACATCGATATAGCCATGTCCGTCCGTCTGTCCGTCTGTCCGTCTGTCCGTCTGTGGAAATCACTCTAGCGTCCGAACGGATTGACGTAGGTTGATGAAATTTTGGGAAAATATGTTATATTTACGTAGGACTTTTGGTATTGAAAGCGGGCTATGTAGGTCCACGCTTTCGTATAGCCCCCATACAAAATGACGCGTGACGCGTCGTCGTTTTAAGGAATTTTTAAGATATTTGGCCCATTTTACCACCGAATCGGTTGTAATTTGGTACTTTGTGTCTCCAGAGGCCAAAAAATATTCCTGCCAAAGTTGGGTTATATAGGTCCACGTTTTGGTATAGCCCCCATATAAGGCCCCATATAAAGTACGCGTCATTTTAATATATTTTGAATGTATTAGACCCATTTGACCACAGAATTGGTTGTAATTTGGTATTTTGTGTCTTCAGAGGCCAGAAAACATTCCTATCAAAGTTGGGTTATATAGGTCCACGTTTTGGTATAGCCCCCACATAAGACCCCTTATAAAGTACGCGTCATTTTAATATATTTTGAATGTATTAGATCCATTTGACCAAAGAATCGGTTGTAACTTTGTATTTTGTGTTTCCAGAGGCTAAGAAACATTTCTACCATAAAATGTTTATATAGGTCCACGTTTTGATATAGCCCCTATAAGACGATATCTCCCGATTTTCGGTATATTGTAGGTTTTGGCCTCATTATCACACCGAGATGCCTGAAATTTGGTATTTAGTCTTCGTTGGGGGTATGAAACTTTCCCCCAGAAATTTGTAGGTATAGGTCCACACCATCATATAGCCCCCATAGAACGGTACCTTCCGAATTTCGGTATTTTGAAGGTTGTGGCCTCAATATTCCACCGAAATGGCTGAAATGGCCCCATATTAACTGTTTTGAAGGGAGTATTATCAGTTGAGATATATGTATTACTCCTGCAATAAAAGGAAGAGTTTAATACTTTCATAAACGAAATAAAACTAATTGTTCCTATTCACTTCAATACACTTCGTGGTGGAGGGTATAAAAAGTTCGGCCCGGCCGAACTTAACGCTTTTCTTACTTGTTTTTATTAAAAACAATTTAAAGAACATAAAATGCGTAAAAATTACTTCGATTTTTTTATTTTTTTGGGAAGGAACAACAACCACAAAACACATCCGACAATGATCGCGACATGAAAATGCCCAAACAGAAGTTGCAGTAGTTGAAGCGAAAGAACGAAATTACACTAAAAATGGGTCAACGATAGAAGGAATGAACAAAATACATATCAAAAAATCCAACAAAAATCCAAACGACGAAATGTTTCGGAATTAAGAAAAAACAATAATAGCAACAACCAAGAGAGCTGAAAATAAAAAAAAAAATTATAATTAATGAGTTTTATAGCAAAGATTATTTGAGTGAGTAGCAATGGAATTGCCTTGTGTTCCAATTTTGGGTGTCTGAATTTCCTTTGACTGTTCATGTCGTTTTGGTTGTTGTTGTTCTTCTTCTTCTTGTATGGGGTGGGGACAATGATCTTTGTTTCACTTGAATTTGCACTAAATTCGAATGATGCAATTCTGAAAAGTGAATTTTGTTCCGTTAATGGCCAATGAATTGTTTGCTGTGGTGGCGGCAAGTCTTTATTTTGAAATTTAATTGAGAGCTCGTAGACACTTTCTTTTGATGGCAGCAAGTGGCGTTATCCGCACAGTTGTTTGTTGTACCCTACATCAGACATGTTACAAATTTCTTATGACCGAATCCGAACAGAAATAGGGAAGCACGATCTGATGAGACACGCAAGCTTGGCATTGAAAAGCAGTAATTTACTCATTTACTTGATGAAAGTATGGCTCTGGTATTCGCTTACCATATGTTACCGCTACAGGATACCTCAATTGGGTATCGAAATATATAGAACATTTTGGGACTTCTTAAAATTATACTCAGGAACAGTTGGACTCACAGTTCGAAAACTATAAAACCTGGGAACAAGCGGCAATAGGGGGAATGAAAGGTACCTTAATCAGGTCTCAAATGTAGAAGGTACGTATCCGAAATTAATTTCCGATATCGAATATTTCGGGACTTATTGAAATTATAGCCATAAACAGTTGGACCCACTGTTCGAAAACTATAAAATCTGGGAACAATCGGCAATAGGGGGAATGGAAGGTACCTGAAGTAGGTCTCAAATGTCGAACGTCCATATCCGAAATCAATTTCCGATATCGAAAATTTCGGGACTTCTTGAAATTATAGCCATGAACAGTTGGACCCACTGTTGGAAAACTACAAAACCTAGGAACAAGCGGCTACTCGGGAATGAAAGGTACCTAAAGTAGGTGTCAAAATATTTGAGGTTCGAAGACTATAAAAGCTGGGGACAAGCGGCAATAGGAGGAATGAAAGCTACATCAAGTAGGTCTCAAAATGTGTAAGGTCCGTATCCGAAATCAATTTCCCATATGGAACATTTTGCGAATTCTTGAGTGAGTCCACAGTTCGAAAACTAAATAATAAAATAATAAAATCTGGGTACAAGCGGCGACCGGGGAATGAAAGGTACATAAAATAGCATTCAAAATTTGTAAGCTTCATATCCGAAATCAATGAACCGACTACGTGTTTAGTTTTGGACCTGTCAAATATCAAATCATTACCATAGACGAACTCCTAAGCGGTACCAAGCCTATTCGTAGCTATCGTTTCATATGATTCTTCATATAGGCAAAGCTATAGGATATCACATGGTTGACACAACGCCTTAAAATTATGTTAAATAATTTTTTCCTTCTTCTTGAATTGAGTTTTCGATAAATTTCCATAACAATTATTGACTGAAATAATTCACTCCAATAAAAAATCATTATAACACTTTAGCACGAGGCTAACTAGATATTATGGTTTCAAAATCAATACAACATCAATCCTCGATAACAAAAACTGAAATTGATTTGCCACAATGTTGGAAACTTTGGAAAACAAACGATTTATAATTAATTTACACCAGTAATTACCACAGGTTCAATCGATCAGCCAGGAAAGTGCCAAGCCTGTTTCAATAAAGCAACACAACAGAGACTATTGATACACTGTCATCGTCGTCATCTCGTCATCCTGCTGGCGTTGGCTCCATTTGAATGGTGGCTCAGTGATGACTGGCCACCACCACCATACGTACGATAGATCAATGACTTAATTGTTATTATTTTGCCAAGTGTATGGATCGTTAATGGAGAGAGATATGAGGCTGTGGCGCCACCATACATGTTTACTTTTTTCTTTCCTACATTATAGCAAGTGGCTTTACCTCCCGTATCGAATCGAGTGATGCTAGCTTGGCTTTACCTTTCCATTACTTTATTGGAGGTTTGTCACCATGTCCGTGGCATGGCATCAGCAGCAGCTTGAGTAGCTGCTATTATTAAAAACTATAAAGAAAAACAACAAGACTTCCGTTGATCCCTTCTTTGGCATCTTTTGTTGTTGTTGTCATTCCTTTTAGCCATTCCGCCTTCTTTGGTGGCGCCAGTAAAATGTAAGAAACAGGCTATTTGCTAGAGAAATGCTTTTCTTCAATATTCAATGGGTCTTATTGTTTTAGTGCTTCTTGTTGCAGCAGCTCCAAGATCAAAGTCAACAAATGCCATAGATCCATGTAACTTTGTCTTCTTCATCGACAACAGCAAGAACAAACAATTGACAATTGTCATGTGATGTGATGATGGGTTGGAATGGAATAGGTTGAACCAGACAAGAAGGGTTCAGTAACATTTTGCTGTTCTAAGTCAATAATAGTAACAATGCCAGGCAAACGTACCTACATACATATGCAAAATAATGACAGGGAAGTAATTCCATAGGTAACCAAGGTGCAGGAAATGTTAGTAAGCACCACAATGAAATGTTTTTTTCACTTCCTAGTGGGAGTATTCTTATGGTTCAACACATTTAAAAAATATTGGCACAATAGGTGGAATTGTTTCGGGGGTATTTGATTTACAGAAACCGCCATAACGCTGTTGTAACCACCTTGTCGAATACGACGGACAATCCGCTCTATCAAAAATACGCGCATCATGATATTATTTTGCTGACGTGGGAGATGTTCAACAGTCCTGATTGTATTTAACATACTAAAGTCCAAAACTTAGACTAGTCCGTCATAGATCAGATCTCAAGTAAACGCCAACGTCCTCGTGCTGTTCTATTGGAGCCTAAGTGCACACCAGAATTCCACAGAGTAATAATAAACCATTATATTGTTATTCAGGATTATTAATCCATACATACATATGTTCCCACAAACATCCCCGAAGAGACAAAGGAGACTCCTAACATATATTAATGAATGTACGCCGATACATATTATATAATATTCATATGGGAAATACTTTTTATAGCCGAGACCGAACGATTTGTCTTAAGACACCACTTTTTAGAGAAGTTTTAAATGACTAGGAATGATGAATCTGGGAATTGTATCCTGGATACAGTGTACAAGGCGGATGTGTTCACCAATGCACTACGGTGGCACCCACGAAGGGTTTATAATCCATGTGTTGATGCTACGTTGGTCTGAAAAATAAATATCGTTCAGAATTAGTAGTCGCATCCACACAAAAAGACGATTATTAAAAAATTACGAACAGGCACGAAACATGATTTAATTCACACAATTTAAAAATGTCATCACAAAAATGTGCTACAATTGCAGCGATCAGATACCTGAGGTCATAAGCAAATAATTAACCACTTCGTTATGAATTGGTCCAAAAATGTACGTAACTCGTGCTCTGCTGTTTATCTGTTTTCTCTAGGTACGAAAAATCACTACATACAAACTAGTATATGCGCGTGACACGAGTAGTCCGCACGTGCTCTGCTCTAATCAGTATTTTTGTGTGAAGTTTCGGTAAGAATTCAGTACAATCTGAAACGCGTTGAAAGCATGGATCGACTTAAGTAATATCTTGAAAAAGACTATCCTAGCTCCATAAAGTACTGGGCACGCCATACAAGAGACCCACGCTGCGCCGTGCTGCTAAGAATACTGCAAAAGAATGGAATGAAATACATAAATCGCAGCCAAAATATTAAGACGTACAATAGGCAAAATGATATCCGAACAAGTAAGAATTTATCTGTCAGCTGTGCTGACGGAGATATACCCTAGCCTCTGACAATAAGAAGCAAATGCAATAGTTATGTCGTATTAAAAATATATTGATTTTTTTTTCTCGTATTTTCATCAAAATCCGTCGAATCTATGGGTACTTTAATGTGGGGCTATAATAACTCATTGACATGTACCACAATTACATAATGATCCAAATATCTCAGGACAATTTGTTTTCCAAATTTTGTATGGGAGGTATCCGCAGGACGGCATGGATTTAGTCCATATTCCAACCTGACACAAGACTGGATGAAATAATACGATGGGCAAAGTTTGGACCAATCTCTGCCGAGGTTATCTTGCGGATTTGTCATTTTAGGCGGATGTGATTTCAGAGTTTCTTGAACCTGTTATGCCAATAACTCAGAAGGAATAGACTTGCCCCCGAAAAAAATGTAACGTCATAAAGGGAGCTGCATGGACAACCTGCAAGAAATTTCAAAACCAGCAGAGAGGAGCTGTTAAACTTCCCTTTTTCGTAATTTTGTGTGGCATGTACCCGAAGGAGTGGACTGATTCGAACTCGGTCTATATCTGGAAAGATTAAAAAGATGTGCAAAGTTTGGACCAAATCGATTGCTCCCTTCGAGAATAATAGTGCACACCATTTTACAAAAACATTTTGAATTTTTGTGGAAGGTACACGAAGGAGTGGACCGATATGGACCATCTTCGAACTTAAACCCAGCTTAGGCAAAGATTTATCGCACCAACGCAGATAGACAGACGGACATTTCTAAATCGACTCCAAATTGGCAGAAAGGAATTTCGTCCAAACATACTTGTGGTCCAAAACCATTATTTCGATGAGGCACATTTTTGGTCGTATCAAAGGCTGAGGGTATTAAAATGTTTGATGTAGGCACACCCTCCTGTGCTTATAGATGACATTGGATGAGTACCGCCTGGTGAGATTTAGGTCTTGAAGTTTGAGACAAGAAAACAGTCAATCGTGTGACCTTTTCAACACCCTGCGTGAGATAGTATAACAGATTCGAGATAGTATATCAGTTGTAGTTCGGAACTACAAGTTTGAACCACTATCATAAGGGAACTAATACTAGTTTAGAGAAAAAAATATAATACTGGTCTATTCCCGTGAGTAGAAAAAAATAAAGGTGATCCTGTAGTAAAGTCGTTAAAATTCGATTGCTGACTGTTCACGAAGAAAGGAGAATGCCGAAATTTTACATTTTATCTAAAGGAAAAGAACTCCAGTCTTGGTGTTTCTATTTGAGTCTATTTTGAGTTCGGCTTCAAGAACAAACGTTCTGGTACAATATAAATTCAGAATTTAAAATTTCTACCATTTTGCAATCAACCTACAACTAACCTTTAGAACTTCAAACGCATCTCCACTCTTTTTTAAGCAACAAATATAGCCATTATCTTGAACAAAGAAAACTGCACTATAATATCTTCCATTATCCCCAGGCTAAACTTTGTCAAACTCTTGACTTTAGACAAAAAAAAAGTAACAACAAAAACAAAAACATAACCAAAGATGAATAATGCTTGAAAACTTATTTGTAATAAACTGACATTGCAAAACATAGACAATGCAAAGACAGACAGAAGACAGTCACTATGACAAGCGTTTGTTATTGTGTTCAGCTTGGCTATCTTACTAACTGACTGACCAAGAAACTGACATTACAATCATGACTTTTTGCTGAGCCTAACTATTGTACAAAACATGTGGTAAAAGTCTCAAGATTGGGAAGAGTGAACAGAGTACAATATCTAGCTGCCTGCCTTTTTGATGTTAGTTAGCCTCATCCGAAAACAAGTATTAGGAAGAGGAGGAGGTTATGATGTACCTACGCATTGTTGTGCTTTAGGTAAGTCTGTATTCTAACAACAGCAATAATATCTTAATGTACTGATTATCGCTGTTATTAAGGGCGTATGCGATTTTCTTACAAGTTTCTGATAATAATTGTGCGGGGTTTTGTGTTTATGCAAATTAATAGAAGTATGGGTTGAAGTACAAATATAAGATAAACTTATAGAACTAGAACTGTGGAAGATTATGAAAAATAGTAGGCGGTAAACTATTTAAAAATCATAGGTAAGAAAATCGTTCCTGAACGGATTAGAACTGCGCGTATTGTCACAGAAGAACATGGGTATTAGACTGTGGCAAGGCAACATTATCAGAAATATTTCAGCCATGTTAAGCTTCTCGAGGCATTTTTTGGTTAGAATTCGACACCTGAGCAAACTAAGTTTGGAAGACATTTTTGAAGAAAGTTTAAGAGATATCTTGCAGATTTACCATTTTAGTTTGGGCCGTCAGGACTTCTTCGAGCTTTTAGGCCATTACATCAGGAAGTATGGACTTGTACCGCCACACGGTGGTTCAGAATCTTTCGGCTCAGTAGTTGCAGAGTCAAAGTTAAAATTTTGAGTTTTTTCAGATTTTGCATTAAAATATGAGTGTTTTTGAGTTTTATATACGTTCCAATCTATTATAAAAGGTCAAACACCAATAAACAAACAATAAAAATACAAAAAATGTTTATTTATTAAGATGTGTTCAAATACATAAAATACATAACTAATATAAAAACTCATAAAACCGAAAAACTTCTGAGGTGGGAGTTCTTTCACTGCACCACGATGTCTGTCAATGTGTTATCTGATAAATTGGCAAATTTTCATGAACATTTTGTTGTCATCAACATATTTTCAGATTAAAAATATTGATTGCTTAAGTTGGAGTATTCCCCCAATGGCTCAACTTCATTTATTACCCTCTATTACAGAGAGTAATGTTTTTCAAAACGAACTGACAGTGTTGCAAAGTTTTACTGATCGCTACCAATATCATGATTTCATCCCGGCGAAGGGAATTATCAATTGGCTTCTCAGTTGTTGAAATGATGCCTTTTTAGCGAAAAACCGAACTGTTTAAGTGTCTTGTATTCCCATATGAATGAGAATCACACTCACTTTTCGGCTTTTCCAAAGGAACACCAAAATCAAAATATTCTGCAACATGTCAGCACGTATCAACAAGAATTCATCGAATTCTGTGAGTTGAAAAGAACATCAACACAGTTGCCTGTGAGGTTGTTGTTGGAATTTTGTTTTTAACAAAGTTCCCCTGTGCGTGCCACCGCTGTGTTTTGTTTATTGTTGAAGATTCAATCTCATTTGATTGCTTGAGTTGGAGTATTCCCCCAATGGCTCAACTTCATTTATTAACCTCCATTACAGAGAGTAATGTTTTTCAAAACGAACTGACAGTGTTATGATTTCATCCCGGCGAAGGGAATTATCAATTGGCTTCTCAGTTTTTATACCCTACACCACTATGTGGGGAGGGTATTATAAGTTGGTTTTGGCCAAAAAGTTTGTAAAGCATCGAAATAATGGTCGTAGAACCATACTTATATATACCAAAATGAATGTCTCGACGAGCTGAGTCGATCTGGTGTCCGTCCGTCAGTCCGTCCGTCTGCCCGTCTATCCATCTAAACCTTGTAATCACGCTACAGGTCGCAATTTTGATCGGATCGTCACGAAATTTTGGATGTTGATGGGGGTCCCGGAGGGGAAGAAGCCTATTGATTTTGGTGATGGTCGGATAATATTTAGGGGTTGGAATGGGCAAAAAACTTATGTGGATAAAAAGACAACGTTTTTTTCCAAAGCGAATATCTCAGCTTCTATGCGGGGTTTTTGGTATACCAAAACCTGACAATAAAAGTAGAAAATATCACCTTTCTAATGATGTAAAGCAGGTTCTCGTAGGTGTTCAAACAACGAAGATTTCACAATAGTCGCAAATAAAACCCAACTTTTCATTTTCGCGATTTTAATTATAACTAGCAAAATGCCCGCCACTTCGTAAGCGGAAAAGGAATAATATACAAATAAACAATATTTAATATGGAGAACACTGAAAATATTTAATTTCTTTCAAGTACTGCTCATATACGTTTTGTTCGAATTTAAAAAAAAGACCTCTACACTTCAACAGCGGCCTACATTTTAAATTTCAGTCCCTGTTTTATTAGAACGGTATGGGTATTTTGAAAATTTTATCCACATTTTATCTAAATGTAGAAAACCGTTATTCAGAAGATTTTACCCTGTATAACAGTTCATTTTTGAGACATTTTATTTTAGGCCTTTTTTTCTCAGTATGTAAAAACCTTCTTGTAAAACATTAGCCGCATAGATCTAACTTTTCAAATGAACTTACTATAACGTTTAAAATAGACAACAAATATAAAAACAATTTTGTTGAAAAGGTACGTTTGACTTTTTGATTTCAGTACATTATTTAGAAACCGAATTCGTGTTAACCTAGAAACAATAGTACATTCTTCAGTACAATTATTAAAATCCATCTTCATTGCTACACCCAACGTCAAATTTAATAGCATTTAACACATTTCGTATTTCTCAATAAATCATCCACCCTCAGCCTAATTTTATGCATTTCAAAAAATCCGTATCTAAACACCAACACAATCCCTCATACAACAATTCGAAATTCCACCTATATCCCATCATGCAACACCAAACTGGTACCAAATTTAGTACTTATAGTATGTATATGTTTCAAAAATTACTTACTTTTATCCAAAACTATATTCCAACCGCGATTTAGTATTTTTCTTATACATTAGTACGAATTTCCAAAACTTCCTCTCTATCTCCACTCTAAACGCCAACTGCTATACTAATACCGAATTTCACAACGTCAGCTCTACCTCTTTACACAATAACAATTTGGACCAAATTTTGTGCCATTTAGTAAAAATACACTTATTGTACGTATATCCACAACCACATCCATATCTCAACCCTACACATCAACAACGGCCATAATACCAAATTTCCGAATTCCACCTCTATTAATAATACCATTAATACTTTTCGTATGAAAGCACAAATTTCAATAACTATCTCCAAGAGTAATTGCGAATTTCAGGATTCCACCTTTATCCGTCCACCCAAATCTAAATTGTACCAAATTTAGTAGCATTTAGTACTTTTCGTACCAGTAAATACGAATCTCCAAAACTTCCTCAATCCCACACTCCAATAGTAACCTTAACTCGAAATTTCAGGATTCCAGTTGTATCCGTTCACCCAAATATAAATTGTACAATTTATTTTTTCACTTTCCGTACCCATAAGTACGAATTTCCAAAACTACCTCAATCCTACACTCCAAAAGTAATCTTAATTATAAACTTCAGGATTATAGCTCTATCCGTCCACCTAAATTTAAATTGTACCAAAATTTAGTACCATTTAGTACTTTCCGTACCAATAAGTACGAATTTCCAAGACTAAGTCAATCCTCCAACAGTAATCTTAATTCCAAATTTCAGGATCCCAGCTTTATTCGTCCCTCCAAATCCAAATTGTACCAAATTTAGTACTTTTCGTACCCATAAGTACGAATTTCTAAGACTAACTCAATCCTGCACTCACACAAATATAAATTGTACCAAATTTAGTACTTTCCGTACCCATAAGTATGAATTTCTAAAACTACCTCAATACTCACTCCATCAGTAGCCTTAATTCGAAATTTCAGGATTCCAACTCTATCCGTTCAACTAAATTTAAATTGTACCAAATTTAGTACCATTAGTACTTTCCGTATCCATAAGTACGAATTTCCAAGACTAACTCAATCCTACACTCCAAAAATAATTAAATTCCAAATTTCAGGAATCCAGTTCTATCCGTTCACCCAAATCCAATTTGTACCAAATTTAGTACGGTTTACTACTTTTCGTACCCATAAGTAAGAATTTCCAAAACTACCTCAATCCTTCACTCCATCAGTAATCTAAATTCCAAATTTCAGGTTTCCATATCTATCTAAATCCAAATTGTACAAAATTTGGTACCATTTAGTACTTTTCGTACACATAAGTATGAATTTCCAAAACTATCCCCATATCTCAAACGGTAATCTAAATTCCAAATTTCAGGTTTTCAGCTCTATCCCTTTACCCAAATCCAAATTGTACCAAATTTAGTACCATTTAGTACTACTCGTGCACATAAGTACGAACTTCCAAAATCATTTCCTTATATCGACACCACTTCCCAACATCGATTCCCATACCAAATATGAAGATTGTAGCTATATCCGCTCATAATATACAATTGGTACCAAATTTAGTAACTTTTCGTACACTTATAGGTCGAATTTCCAAAAACCCTTTGGTACATCTTTCTAACTCTCCATCAGTTACCCTCATTCCAAATTTCAGAATTCTAGCTCTTCCCGTTTACCCAATACAAAGGGAACCATATTTAGTACCTTTTAGTATTTTTCGTACCCTTCTAGGTCGAATTTCCAAAAACCCAGCCTTATCTCACCCCTACACACTGACAGCAACCCACAGTCAAACTTTCAGCTTTCTAGCTTCAGCGGTTTCGTCTGGGCGATGATATGTCAGTCACTCACTCACTAAGCTCTTTTATATATATAGATAGATGACGATTATCACAGCTTTGGTTGGGGACTTTCCAAAAGCAAAGCCTGGCTATGAAAGTAGAAGATCCCATCTTTACAACGATGTAAACTAGGTCAGCGTAGGTGACCAAATAACGGAGATTTTGCAATAGTCGGTAATACATCCCATTTTTCCACTTTTTTGGAAATCACGGATCGTCACGAAATTTTGAGGGTTAATCGGGGTCACACAGATGAAGAAGCCTATTGATTTTGGTGATGGTCGGATAATATTTAGGGATGGTAATGAGCAAAAAACTTATTTGGAGAAAAAGACAACATTTTTTTCCTAAGCGAATATCTCAGCTTCAATATGGGGTATACCAAAAGCAGAACCTGGCCATGAAAATAGAAAATATCGCCTTTCTAATGATGTAAAGTAGGTTCTCGTAGGTGATCAAACAACGAATATATCGCAACAGCCGCTAATAGAACCCAACTTTTTATTTTTGCGATTTTAATAATAATGACGAATTTCACTGCTTCGGTTGGGGATCTTCCAAAAACAAAGTCCGACTATGAAAGTAGAAAATCACATCTTTACAGTGATGCAAAGTAGGTTGGCGTAGGTGGCCACATAACGGAGATATCACAATAGTCGGCAAGACATCCCATTTTTTGATTATTTTTTTTTTTTTTTTGTAATCACGCTACAGGTTGCAATTTTGATCGGATCGTCACAAAATTTTGGGGGTTAATGGGGATCCTACAGAGAAAGAAGCCTATTGATTTTGGTGATGGTCGGATAATATTCAGGGGTCGGAATGGGAAAAAACTTATTTGGAGGAAAAGTCAACGTTTTATTTCAAAGCGAATATCTCCGCTTCTAAAAGGGGTATATTAAAAGCAAAACCTGCTAATGAAAGTAGAAAATATCAACTTTGCAACGTAGGTTGTCGTATGTGGTCAAACAACGAAGATATCGCAATAGCCGCTAATAGAACACAACTTTTCATTTTTGCTATTTTAATAATAATGACGAATATCACAGCTTTGGTTCGGGACCTTCCAAAAGCAAAGTCTGACAATGAAAGTAAAAAATCTTATCATTACAATGATGTAAAGCAGGTTGGCGTAGGTATCCAAATAACGGAGATATCGCAATAGTCGGTAATACATCCATTTTTCCACTTTTTTGGAAATCACGCTACAGGTCGCAATTTTAATTGGATCGTCACGAAATTTTGGGTGTTATTGGGGGTCCCACAGAGGAAAAAATGGGCGGATATTATTCAGGGGACGGAATGTGAAAAAAAAAATATTTGGAAAAAAGACCAACGTATTATTTCAAAGTTAATATCTCCCTTCTGTAGGAGGTACATATATAAAAAGCAAAGCCTGGCAAGGAAAGTAGAAAATATCACCTTTACAACGATGTAAAATAGGTTGTCATAGGTGGTCAAAAAACAGAGATATCGCAATAGTCGGTAATGCATCCCCTTTTCCATTTTTGTGCAATCACACTACGAAATTTTGATCGGATCCTCACGAAATTTTGGGGTTTGATGGGGGTCTAACAGAGAAGAAGCCTATTGATGGTTGGCATACATCCCACTTTTCCATTTTTTATTTGGGTTGTACTGTCGATTCACTTAAATGCGTTTCAAAAAAATTGACCTGTGTTAATGAAGACATTCAGAGCAAAGGCGCTAACCTATCCCAATTTTAATATTTTGAATTTTATTAGTCAAAAGCTTATGAACGGGGGTAGTGGTGTAGGGTATTACATAGTCGGCCCCGACCGACTATAGCCTTGGCTCACTTGTTTAAATGATGCCTTTTTAGCTAAAACCCGGACTCTTTAAGTGTCTAGTATTCCCATATGAGTGAGAATAACACTCACTTTTCGGCTTTTCCAAAGAAACACCAAAATCAAAATATTCTGCAACATGTCAGCACGTATCAACTAAGAATTCATCGAATTCTATGATTTAAAATGTATTCTATTCTATAATTTTTATAATTTTATCAAATGATGAAAATATATTTGGTGCAGCAGTCCGGTATTTGTCACGACTCTGACTCTAGCCAAATTTGCTAGACTTCGAGTACAGATTTCGACTTTGCAACCCTGAGGTGAAGGACCTAATAATATATAGGAAATAGGTCAAAATATCTAAAATTATTTTAAGTTATATTCAATTCCAATATTATTAACATCTCCATTAACATTTTTCTTTTGATGCCCTTTATCTTTTCGAAGATGATATTCATCTTTCCCATATAACCCTAATTATTACGCACTCTATCATACAATTTAAGACATTTTATAACTTTATTATGATTTAAATACCACATTAATGATTATTTCATAATTTGACCATAAACGATTTATGGTAATCAGGAGACAAAATAGGTTTTACCTTTCGTCTCGAAAGGTATCATAAACCCTTATTGGATTTTAATAAAAAATAATTTTACTAATTTTACTACTGTGTTATGGTTAAAAGGTTTTATAACAGGAAATTAGACAAAAATGTGTGTTATACAATTCCAAATTCCACAACAATTAGAAGTCAATGCACCCACCGGCATTTCACGTTTACGATCCGTCATCATAAATTTATTTCAAATTCTTTTGTTTCGTTTTATATTCATTTATAACCAACCGGCCATTCATGCAGTGTAGGGTTACCACCAATAAATTAATATATTGAGCAAACAAAATGTCTATGTAATTTCCTTTATCCTGATTTCGAATTTATGATAACATATTAATTTCCGATCAATTGTCTATAACCATTACAAATATAGAATTTTTGCCATTAGATCAAAGAAATACTCAATGTGTTGTTCAATTTATTCATTCATATCATTGAGCAACTGCTGCAGCAGAAACAACAGCAACGAAACGATACCCCTTTCATCAATTATTTAATAGTAATTGAAACCAAAAAACAACAATAAAAAAGAATAAGAACAAAGACCACAATAAGAACTTTCAATCCAGTTGGAAAAAAAAGAATTAATGATTAAACAAATTACTATAGACCACAAAATTCTGTTAAATTTTATAAAAAATAAAATAAAACAATAGAAAAGGCCATCAGCATACTGGAACAATAAAAACGAATGAACATAAAATGAATTAAACAAACGACCAATGAATTAAACAACAACAAAGTGCGCATCAACCTTTAGCACGGCATTCACCCACCTCTGCTGTTGAACGATGACGAATGCACAGACAGACGTATGATGAATAAGTGGCGGAATGTTTATATAGACCAGCTGATGATCTGTAGCATAGCAATCACCAACACATTATGCCAATAAAAAACTACTAGCTACGCAATTTATTGTCAAAGCATCAACTGCAGCGCCAATGAAATCTGGAAGTGCATTGCATTGTTGGGGTTTTTATACACCGAAGGAAATTAGTTCTTCAGCACATGGACATTACATCACGGGAGTAATTCCATCAAAATAATGAAGTCGTGCAAGGTGAAGTTCTGACCTCACTAGTCACTTATACAAATAATGAATGTAATCGCGTAAATAGATGCAGTGCATCGGTATTTACACTGGTGATTGGTCCTTCGATGCCAATAGGGTTGTAAATACAGATTAGGAATATGGTTAAGGAAGACACATTTAAACAATAAAGAAGTATCATTCAGTTTTTCCAACAGAGATATAACCTCAGCTTGTACGAATTCTGACTTTCATCTATAGTTAGAGCACATATGAAAGAAAGATCTTGTCGACAATAACACTGTGTGTAATTTTTGAGTCATGGTTTATTAACCATATTTTGACACCACAACGTGATAGAAGACAAAAAGTAAGAAGACACGTGTCCCGGCGTTTTTCCCTATCACTTCAACTTTCGTGGTTATCCCAAAGACCTGAGCCTTGATGTCAAAAGAGATCATTTTGTCAGGCTCAAATCTTCTAATCCGCTAATAATTTGGATTCAATCGTGGAAGCAAAGTTATAGTTCTCGTCTTAGAAAATAATAATTGCAAACACATAAAATCCATTAAATCATGGTGAAAATCGTCCAGGTCAAATTTCCGTTATAATATTTTCTCGGATTTGGGTCTACAGATATCACAATTGAAGCAAATAACCAAAAAAATTTACCTCATATCTCAATAAACAACTTTCTGGAATATACGAAGTCTGTAGAAACGGTTCTTAATGGTCAAAATATCAGAACTATCGCGATCTTCATCCTCTTTTCTCGGATTCTGCTCTATAGATACTAAACCGTTTAAAATTCAAAACAAAAAAAAAAAAAAAAACAATCAACCACAACAATGTAGCAAAGACATCAGTAAAAAAATTTGTGGAACATTTGAACTGTCTATGAACGGCTCTCAAAGGCGAAAATAGCAAAAAAAAAACTGTTATGAATATTCGATTATTATACTTTTTTCTCCGATTCTGGTCCACAGATACCGAACCTCCCAAAAATTAATGATACTGTCAACTACTGTAACGTGGTTTTTTCGTCGGGTTTCCATAAGGACCCACTAAACCTTACGAAATAAAAGACTAGTTTTATCCCTTCTAAGGGTTCAATCGGATGTTTATTGAACTAAATATTATTATGTTCTAATTCAATGAAATGCGATATTCGGGTATGTTCTGAGACACACTTCACCTCTCACTTCACGTCTCAAGCATTTTGTTCACCCCATTTACTCCTATTTTTGCGAATTTCTTGTGGCTTAGATACATTAAGGTATTTAAAACAAGTAAAAAAGTGTCAGTCGGATTTGCCGACAGAGGTATACCCTTAGCCAATGTGAATTGAAACATTCATATACGGACAGATAGAATGTATTTAGCGTCTCTTCAGAATTTTGTGGCCCTTTTTCAACATTTGAACTTGCCGACAAAAATGTGGATTAGGAATTAACACAAATGTAGAACTTTGGACAAAATATTAGGAGATCCAAAGTTAGGACCAAATTGGTTGCAACATTTAAGTGATATCGTGTTAACATTTTAGTGACATTTTTTAAATATTGGGGAGAAGTACCGGAAGTTGGGGACCGATATTGCCCCATGAAACTAAGTTTGGATAAAATATTACGAAGACCAAACGTTGCACCAAATCGGTAGAACAGTTCGAGAGCCACATATGGTGACATAGGGCTTTTTACACTTTTCGGGATGTTTTCCCAAGAAATATGGACCTGCTCCTGAAAAAACTTTTACCGTCGTAATGGAGGAGGTACCCGAAGGAGTGGACCAATGAGTCCATATTTAAACTTCATCTAAGTCTGGTAGAACTTTCACGATGTACAAAGTGTGGGCCAAATCGGTTACTCCCTTCAGGAGTTATCGTGCGCTCAAATTTTCCGAACATTTTCGAACTTTTGTGGGGGAGGTACCGGAAGGAGTGGACCGATATAACCCATCTTTGAACTTAAACTAAGTTTGGGCAAAATATTACGAAAGCCAAATTTTGAACCGAATCGGTTGCTTCGTTCGAGAGTTATCGTGCGCACCAGCCAGCCAGACGGACGGACATCGCTAAATCAACTCCAAATTGTCTGAAACACATTTTGTCCAAACATACTTGGGGTCTAAAATTATTATTTCGATGAGGCACATTTTGTCCATATGAAAGTGTATATACCCTCGTTTGCATAAATGCTGAAGGTATAAAGAAGAGTACACCCTAGCCCGTCCATATAATACTCGAAAAATAAGCGTAAATGGGGTGAACAAAATGCTTGAGGCGTGAAGGTGATCGGGAACGTGTTGATTGCTGATCATTCGGCTGACGACGATATGATGGAATTCGGCAACTCGGCTGACGATGATCGTGAACTCGGCTGATGAACGACAATGATTGATGACTACTGTCGATAAACGGGGACGAAGAAGTTGCTTAGTTCTACGGTTCGGTGATGATCGGAAACGTGTTGATTGATGATTTCGGGAGCTCGGCTGATGTTGATTGAGTACGACGATGTGATAACTAGCTAACACGATAGTTGTGTTCCTTTACTTACCTGAGGTTACCATTATTTTTACCATTTTTTAACCTGCAAAGCGTTCCTTAAAAAAGTGGTAAAACTGGAAGCAATTTTTAAGAGAGTGAGAGAGGAGAGAGAGCAGAAATGGGAAATAAGTAGGTACCGTTATATGGACATTTCGCCAACATTTTTGGTAAGCAGGCTTCTGGTTTAAAGCGTGGTTCGAATGTACCCTAGAACTTAAATTAATTTATAAAAAATATCTATGTGTATAATTGAGGCGATCAATGTTAAAAAGGTATAGCCCTCATGTGAAATAAATAAAAAAATCTCCCTTAATTGAGAAGTTTCGTGACCACAAGGAACCTCAAATGTAAAGTTACCCTAGTTCGGTGAAAACATATAGCTAAAATCTTCAAAATACCTAAAAACGGGAGGTACCGTTATATGGACTGTACCAAAACATGGACCTATGTTGAAGATTTTTGATGGAGAACTTTTGTGACCACTGAGAATGTCAAATGTCAAATTACAGCTAATTCGGTTACACATTGTAACTAAAATCCTCAAAATCCGAAAATCGGGATGTACCTTTATATGGAGTATATTCCAAAACGTGGACCTTTGTTGACAATTTTTGTTGAGAAGTTTTGTGGGTGTGGGTGGGTGCCACAGTGGTGCAATGGTAAGCACACCCGCCTTGCACACATAAGATCGTGGGTTCGATTCCCCGGCCAGGCAACATCAAAAACACTTTTCAACGGTAGCAGAATACCCCTCAGTAATGCTGGCGATAATCCTGAGTATTTCAGCCATG
The DNA here is from genome assembly GCF_047663935.1 of Musca autumnalis. NCBI lineage: Eukaryota > Metazoa > Arthropoda > Insecta > Diptera > Muscidae > Musca > Musca autumnalis. The sequence goes on along the minus strand of NW_027411755.1, from coordinate 262,422,772 downwards.
AAAAACTTCTCTACAAAAGTGGTGTCTTAGACACGCCGTTCGGACTCGGCGATAAGCTGTAGGTCCCATATCATACTCGTATCATTGAGCTAATATAAATCGGGGTGCACTCATTGATATGAGAGAAGTCTCCCTTGTCCCTTATGGGATGTTTGTGGACCAATTATTTTAGTTTTGTGACGACTGGGAACCTCAAATGGCAACTTACAGGTAGTTCCGCCAAAAAATATCTTCAATATACCTAAAATCCGGAGGTCGCATATAACGGTGGCTATACTAAAATATGCCCCTATGTTAACAATTTTTAGCGGAGAAGGTTTACGACCACTAAGAACATCAAATGTCAAATTGCAGTTAGTTCGTATAAATAATGCAGTTTAAGTCCACAATAAACATATAAACTGGAGGTACCATTATATGGGGTCTATAAGAAAACGTGGACCGTTACAGGTCATATTCGAAGTTGACCTGTAATACACTCTGGTGCAAAAATAGCATTTTAGAGCAATTATTGAGGACACTAGAGTGATTAGATGGCGAATAGACGGACATGACCAGAGCTCCGAATACTCGCTTTTCGCTTTTCTTTCTTGAATTCGTTCAATTTGATGGTGGCAAATTGCCCCCTTCCCCCACCCAAACAAAAACTTACCCCACCCTAAAAAAAATTGCCCCACCTCCACTAAAAAAATTGCACCCAAAAAAACTTACAACCTCCTCCCAAATTTTCACTTGCGAGTAAACGGAGCTCTGGGGTCGCAAAAGATTATTTCGATGAGTTGCAAACAGAAAAAACAAACTTAATATATCCTCCATAACATGCTGGTGGACGTACAATCGCTAAAAAGATTAGGTCTAAAAAATGTATATCGTTAAGGCACGTTTTTATTTAGCAAAAAAAAAGAACTACCTGAAAACAAGCCTTAATCTGTACTTAATTCAAAATGTTTGAACTTTTGAAGTGGAGGTACCTGAAGGAGTGGACCGATATTGATCCTAATATATGTTTGGTAAACAAGTATCAGTCAGTATTCCAGACAGTGATAAAACCTCAGGTTCGTGATCTGAGAAGAGGCCGTAAATTGGATTAAAGCGCAAAAGTGGTGTACCTAAAGCAATGCACTTATTCCATCTTGGTTATAATTTTGGAACTCATTTCTTTCGATATTTATCGTGTCAACCAACCACTTCATTTTGTCACTGTAACATATTTTTCAAACTTTGAAAATTCCTAAGTTTTGTGAGGAAGGTTCTCGATAGTGTTACCTGAGATAAGCTTTTTTGAACTTGATGAAGGCTTGGAAGAAATTATACAATGTGTAAACTTTCTGTCATATCGGATTCCCAATTAGTTTTATATCGTGCTCATCAGCCACAGGGTTGTTTTAGATATTTTGGGTAATTTTCCAAGGAAATATGGACCTGTCCCCAGAGCTCTGATTGGTCCATTTAACTCGCAAGTGGGAGTAATCAAAGTGTAAGGGTTTTACAAGAAATTTACTCTAAGAGTGCAAGTTGAAATTTTCGAAATAGAGTTAGAGTTTACTTTACACCCAGAGAAAAAATGACATCCTACGTGGTCAAACTGAGCACATCCGTTATCGATAGTGCAGCAACAACATTTGTGCTTGAATTGAGCACGACGTGATCAATTCGACAACGAGATTTTGGCAACGGTTTTGACCACAAACGTGGTCGAATTGAGCACGAAAAGTTTCAGATTGACACCACTCTGTTGTTAGATTGACCCCATACGGTATCGGATTGGCACCACTCCGTACTCAGATTGACACCACTCCGGGATCAAATTTACACCGTATGTGCTCAAATTGACACCATTCGGTGTCATTATTTTTTTATCAGTTTTTATCCTTTCCCTTAGTAAAAACTATTAAAATCGATATTATTTAAAAATACGTTTTATTAAAGGAAAACAAATAAATATATAAAAGAAATTAATGTATATAAAATAAATTAAAGTGACTTAAGTCTAAAATAAACTTTTCCATTATTCATAGGATATAAATGAAATGGGGAAAAAATAAAATCTAAAATTGATATTCAAAGTTTTATCTTCATTCAGAGAACCAACATTATAGGATTGCAAATGATTATCAAAGTTACATTTTCATTTTCAACAATAAAATGTTTGATTTTAAACATTTCAATTTTACCATTTTGTTTGCTTGTTTTATAAATTTTTTTTCGGCAACGAACGCAAATATACTTTTTGAATTCAATGCTAATTACTAGTGCAAAAAGTTAATAAGTGATGTCACATTACCTGAATTTATAGTATATACAGTAATATTTTCATAAATTTTTTTTTTTTGGATATTTTAAAGATAGTGTTCGGAATATTTTTAAGCACGTATCCAAAGACTCGAGAAACGATTCGAACTTTTATATCAGAATCAGACAGGTCCTCCACAAGTATAAATGGCTGTATAGTTAATCCAGCATTGTAATATTTTTCTGTTACTGCATCTATTAGGCGTTTATAATCATTAGTTGTAGATAGACGCAACACAAAACTTTCCTGTGAATCGCCAAATGTAACTTTTTTTCGTAATTTTTTCGTAATTTGCATATATAATCTTGAGCATCTGCAAAGAAAATATATAAGAAATTGGCGTTATTGTTTTGGAAATATGTTTCATGGGATTACTACTTACATAAGCTACTTGACGACAAACCATTTGCGAAGAGCTTTTTGCAATATTCATTGTGAATATTTTTTCCATAATAAGTCCCAAATGGTCCCATTTTAAAAGTAAAATATGATCTGAGGATACATAATATCAAAATCAATGTTGACTTAAAACAAAACACATTTAGCCAATAATAAATAAAAAAAGGTAAATTATGAATACTTACTAATTCTGACGCCCTTGCGTCTGACAGCTTCGGCCATTCCAGAAGAAATTTATGGCTATTTAAATTCCGTAATTCTTTCTGCCATATGTTGAAAGATCTTTTCCATTTTCGCGGAACGATCCCCAATCGTCACATTCTCTTATTAAGGAAGGAATGAATTGCCAACTGATTCATCAACTTCGGGAAACTCTTGGCTGGAATACTTAGGTGGAGTGTGAAATGCTTCCGTGCTTGTGGTTGGCTCTGGATCCAAAATCTTTATAATTTTTTTTTTTACTTTTTGTTTCTGTACTTAGCATACAGTTTTCCGCTTGCATTGTTCTTTCCTTTACTTGGAATGTAATAATAATCCTAAAAATAGTGGAGTTTTACAATTTTAGGAGCTAAGTAAAATATAAAAAATTTCAGTTAAAATATTATATCTTACTCTCATCTCATTTTCAAGAAGAAAAAGAAAAAAGACGAAATTTGGTCTAATATTCGCTACAGTCTTGAGCGTAAAAAGCTATATTTATTTTTAAAATAACTTCAATAATAATAATATTAATAACATCTCTCTGTTCGTCCGTTAAATTCTTATTTGCACTACTATCTTCAAGTGCTAATTCTCTCTTCGAGGTATTTCTTAACAATAATTTTAGGTACTAAATTAAAATAAAAACTATGTTTACTACGTATTTTATAAATATTTCTATTTTACCTCTGAAAGAAGTCCTCCGGCTTTTGATAAGTTCGAAACGGGATTGCCGGGAGTGCTGTTATTTCATTTCATTTCCACCATTCATCTATTGTGGATGGAACTGACATAGTTTCAACATCGATTCCGAGCTAACATTATGGTAATGTACTCACAGGAGTACTCCCCTTCGAATTCGAGTTAAGAGTGAAACTCGCTCGAACATTTCAGAACTCTGCTTGTCCCTCTTGTAATAGAGGCTAAACAATCCAAGACATGTCCTTACACTCCAACTGTGTAAAATTTCGCGTAGGGGGTAGCTAAGGGGAGACCAGTTCAATATTCGAAACTGATCTATGTATATCAGAAAGAAATATTGCAAGGACCAAATTTTTGACTTTATCGGTTGATTCAGTTTTGATTCATAGTGCGCACCAGTTTATAGAAAAAAAAATTAATTTTTGGGAGAATATACCGGAAGGACTTGACCGATATATTCCATCTTTGAACTTGATCTAAGTTCGACAAATTTTGCACCAAATCGTTTGATCCGTCCTAGAAATATAGAGCACACCAGCCAGTCAAACATTTAATAGATGGACAGACAGCGCTAAATAAACAAAAAATTCTGAAAACAATTTTGTACAGATATTCTAGGGATCTAAAACCTTTATTAGATTAGAATTTTTTGATAGTATCAAAGTGTATAGGTATATTCTCGTTTCCATAAAAGAGATGTCACTTGAAATTGTAGGTAGAAACCAAGTAACTTTTTCTCGACGTGAATTATTGAACTTTATGTAGAGAACGCAACCCAGCAGCAATTTTGTTCATTTTCATTCCTCTTCGCTAAGTCTCTTTAAGCAGACATATAATAATACCCGCAACTCAGGAATGTTTCATTTCTTTTTCCCAGTGTATCTGGAGCTAATGCTATGAAAAACTCTAAATCGTTCCTCTGGATCAATGGTGCACAAGAAGAGAATGCTAATTTGGGGTTTTGTATGGGAAAGAGAGTTGTAGTTAACTTTTTCGTAAAAACGCGTGCATGGCTGCTCTGGTGGGGAATTACAAAGCTATTGGTGGAGGGCATTATCATTGTACGAACGGGTAAACGTTAAATAAACACAAGTGCTTTGTTTTTTTTGTAAAAAAGTTTTTGTTGTCTGCTTTTTTAAATTAACAAAAGGCGCACAGAGAGCAAATGATACTTTTTGTTTTGTGAACTGAAGCAGATAAGGTCGGTCTTTAGATCAGCAGAGAGGACAGCAGCACAAAGTAAAAGAGAAAAAATGCCAGAGTACTCGTAGTAGTGTAGTAGTAGTCAGGGACGTACGCAGGATTTCATTTCGGGGGGGGGGGGGCCCAACTTGACCAAAAATCATGAAAAATTCAAATGTTGTGTAGCGTTACGTAAAGCTATTTTAAGGGGTTATGGCCACTTATAAGTATCAGAAAAGCCATTTTTATGCATTTTTTATAAGAAATCTTTTTTTCTTTTGAATAATCTTTCTGACAAATGCCCGACTATAAAGCACTGTTTTACTAAAGCAGTTTGCGGTACCCACTGTTGTTTAAAAAAGAATAAACCGATAAGCATATATTTTTGTGGGATCATTACGAACCTAGTAATCTTGTCCAATATCGAAACGGAATTAAAAAATTAAATTTTAAAAATTTTGAACAGTTAATACCCTAGACAGATGGTAGAGATAATTTGCATTAAAAATGTCCTAATTTGAATTAATTTTTCACCGTGAGAGACGGAAGTTTCTGCATTTATGAAACAGCTGTTTGTGTGGTTTGTTTGTACCCAGCAGACATTTCCTAAAGCTTTACAGAAGTTCGCCAAAAAAGCGAAACAAAAACACTTTCTACCATTAACTGTTTCACCACGATGAAGCAAAAATAAATTTAATATTTTTGAGTTTTTTTAATATTAAAAATATGTTGATTTTCAACAGCATTGTCATATTGAAATTGCTAAATTCAGTTTAAATTCACAATGATTTTGTACATTAAGAATGTGGATAATGCACGAATTAATTTGAATTAAGGCAGTTAATGCAAATTAACGCTGCCGTCTGTCTAGGGTATAAAATCAAAATTTCGATTTAAAAAAAAACACACTGTAAAAAATTGATATTTTTCGGACTCCGTCAGCAGTTTTTTAAAGACTCTCTCGGTAAGCACATGATTTATGTATGTGTATAATAGTCCCACAAAAACATATAAAGACTGGAGCATCCGTTTTCAAGCTACAGTGGGCACAGCTTTCAAAAGTGCCATTTCGAGGAAAAGACGTTTTTAGATTCTATGCTACATACAGAACACAATAAATGTTTCCCTTCGATAGCAAATATCTCTTTATTTTTGTCCGATGGACTGAAAATTTTGGCACATATTCTATTCTACATGTACTTTAAAATGAGCCAAAAAATTTCGATTTTTCGAATTTTATATGAAATATTGGTACAAAATATATAAATTCAATAGAAAGAATTCATAATATTTAGGATACAATTTTAAAATTTACAGAGTAGGATATTTAGAATTGAAAATAGACGAACGTGGCCCGGTTCGGTAAAGTCGCCATGTAAAATTTAAGCCCCGTTTTCAGTATATTGAAGTTTTTAATCTTACTGGCTCACGTTATAGTTTATCGCAGAATTTTACAACCACAAAGAATTGCCGTTGTCTTTGCTATAGCAAGATTTTTACTATTTCGATGATCTTAGCCTAATTTTTAAGAATATCGGCTGCCGTTGTCGTTGATATGTTTCCAAATGAAATCATTAAGAAAAATTTAACAGTTTTGGAGATATGGTGCTAAATCTATACAAATTATGGAATTTTTAGATATATTATAAAATTTGAGGTAATAAATGTAGTTTTTCCAGTTTAATATTTGTCCAAATATTTTATTCTGACCCTTATCTACAAATTTGCTTCAGAGGTCAGAAGAAGATTTGCTTTGGTTTCAGAGATATAGCACCGAGTTGCTTTAAAAAGTCGATAATTAGCAATGTTTAGAGGGGGCCATAAAATCCAAGCTGGATCTGACTCAACAAAACGCAACTAGCGCTTTTGTACTTTGGGTCTGTACTTTCAAAAATCCTCACTTAAAATTTTTTGCACAAGAATACCTTAAAAATGCTGCACAGTGTTATTTACCGGAAGAGATAGAGTCTGATTCAGGATTATTTTTTACTTTTATTATAATGTTAAAGAAGAAGCATTATATTTTTTTTAATTGGACTCGACACTTTGACAAACACTTTGATGGACTTTGGATAAACACATTGATGGACTTAGTTCTATATAGTTTTGACAAATAACAATCGATCCTTATTGAACCCCACTTGATTATTCGGTTATAATAAGCTAAATAATTTTAGAAATGGATCTTATTTTGAGAGACGCTCCTCTCGATAGTTACCGCACCCATAAGCTATTTTAGAAGGTTACCGTAGCATTTAAAGCTTTGTCAGGAAGCATGAACTTGTCCACGAAAAATAGGATATCGCTGTAAACAAGACTACAAAATGTCCAAAGGATCCTCAAACACTCTTTAAACTGCGGTTATGTTAGACTTGTATGAGTGACCTGAAGATGTTGTCCAAACATATTCTCTTGGAACTTGATGTACTTTTGGAAGTAATTTTGCGAGTGGACCAATATAGTCCATATTAGGTTCGATTTTAGACCGAATCGGTTAGTCCCTTCGACCATTTTAGTGAAAATTGTGAACTTTTATGGCGGAGGTACCGATATGACTTAAATTTAATTTGGACAAAACATTACGAGATCCATAACTTGGACCAAATCGGTTGATCCGTTCGAGAGTTATCATGAGTTCCAACCTGCCAGACAAACAGAGATACAGACGGATGGACGGTGGTAAGTACTTCCATCATGTCTGAAACGGATTTTGTCCAAACATATTTATGTGGAGTCTAAAATCATTATTTTGATGAGACCTACATACTTGTATCGTATCCTAGTGTATATAATCTCGTAACCTTAAAGTCTGAGGCTACAATTATACTTCGGTGATGATAAGGAAAAAAATCAAGTGACGCACAAAAATTCATTTGTCTTCATTATTTTCTCATACTGTTTAGCAGCAAATTTGTCTAAACTAGAATAACAAAATTTTGGCGATGGCAGTAAAACAAATTTCTATTTGGTTTTCAAGATGTAGTCCACGAAGGACCGACCCTTCATACATTGTATCCAATAAAAATTTTTTCATATACTTCCATTCCCACAATACTGAACTCGTTATTTTTGTTGTTACAGGATGAGTTTTAAGCCTCGAGAGCTCTATATAGTTCGAATATGACATAAACTTGGAGTACATTCATTAAGGATTCGCATTTGATAGTGGAATGATATGACATGAAGAAGTAATTCAGATTTCATTGGAAGTTTCTCTCAAAAGCAGCATACTAACAAACAATTTTAAAATATTTTCTTACAAAACTTGTTAATGATGTACATTTTCTGTTCAGAAACTTAAGAAAATATAAGCTTTAATTTGAAATCTGCAAACATACAAACAATTTTATGAGAAAAAAAATATAATAACTAGTTACAGCAGCTTAACAAATTTTGTTCGACCAAACCATTTCGGGGGGGGCCCGGGCCCCCTGTGACCCCCCCTGCGTACGTCCCTGGTAGTAGTACACCACAACTACAGCGATAACTTACCTCATTTAAAGCTGGACGTTGTGCTGATGATGTTGATTTGGATGCTGCAGAAGGATATTTATTGTTCTTCGCGCCATTGGACGCTGTTTCCACTGTAAGATCCGGTTGATGGACGTCGGGAACGGAATGCTTGCATAGCTCTTTGATGTTGTTGCTGTTTGCGATAATTGATCGATCATGAACGATCAATTTTATTCCATTTCTCATCGGAAAGTGTCCTCATCATCACGATTATCGTTTTCGTTGTTGTCATTTGAAACCTGGTCATAGTCCTCATCAAAAGAATTACGTGCGGGTGGTTGTGGGCGTTTTCTCGAAGAATACGATACAACGGATGATGATGGTTTCTAGGGATTATTTCTCACTGGTGCCGTATAACATTTAACATTAATTTTTGCAGTATTGGTACTGGGTGCAGATGGACTCTTGTTATCTATGATGATGCAAATGTTGTCATTGATGATGGCGCAAATGTTGTTGTTTGAGGTGATGTTCATAATATTGTCTGGAACGAGGTGGTGGCAAGGGCCATTTAAATTCATCCTCTTGATCATCCTTCTTTTCCTCGGCGGCAGTATGCTTGCCATGATGACGATAATGTTGTTGTTTTTGCTGGTGGTGGTGGTTGTGATGCTGCTGCTGATGACGATGATGCCTTTGATGATAGTGTTTTGGTGGCAAAGGTGTAATGGGCTCTCGTAGAGCTTGCTGTATATGTTGATATCTAAGATGACGATTATTTTCTGATTGTGGCTTGTGATCTGGGGACGATGGCATCATGTTAGAAGTTTGTGGTAAACGTTGCATCATTTCTATGTCTTCGTTCAATGCTTGTTCTTTCCTAACATTTGACATTAGTGTCATTTTTGCACCATTAGTTGCATCACCTTGATTGTCTTCGCCATCATCATCGTCGTCGTCATCGTATTCATGGTCTTTGCATTGTATTTAGCCAGGAAAAGCATTGCCAAGATCATCACCAGCAGGGTTTTTGTTGCTGTCGCTGCTAGCAAGCATAAAGATGTTCTCACCTTTTGCTGTAACGGATCCAAAGTCTTACAATGAGGAATCCGCTGCAGCAGCAGCAGAGCTTAACTGGGCCCATAAAATCAAAAGCAGCCCAGAAATGTCAGTAACATTAAATTCATTTGGCCCATGAGTCTTCTACGTTTGCGTGGTATATGATCCCAAGATTTCGATGAAGGAGTTAATGTGGCAAACGATGCTGCTGCTGGCAGTTCCATGTTTTTTAATGCTCTCATATTGACAAGCAAACTGATGTTGCGAATTTCCTCTACTATCGAATTTTTCCATAAAACCCTCAAAAAGACGAAAATGGGCCCATTATGGGGTCCCATTTAAAGTAAGCCAGATTCTAGCTCGCACTTTAACCTTTCCAAAATGGTGCTATATGTTGTAATACCTTCTCTGGGTCCAGAGATATGGCCCTTAGAATCTTGAGAATTCGGTTCTGTAGGGCTCATTTCTTTACATTATAGGTGTCTATGGAAAAATTTAAAGTTCTAAATTGAACAACATTTTCTTTTAAATTGTATTTTTTCTCTAAATAGCCGGCCTTCGGCCGGGGATTTAAGACTTTCTCCTATGGACAGGCGCAAATCTCGGGAACGGGATCAAAATGTTCTTTTAAATTATAAATTTTTCTTTAAATAGCCGGCCTTCGGCCGGGGATTTAGGACTTTCTCCTATGGACAGGTGCAAATCTAGGGAACGGGAACACATTTTTCTTTTAAATTATAAATGTTGCTCAACATAGCCGGCCTTCGGCCGGGTATTTAAGACTTTCTCCCATGGACAGGTGCAAATCTCGAGAACGGGAACAAAATGTTCTTTTAAATTATATTTTTTTTCTATACATAGCCACTTAGAGAAACCGGGTTGTCGAGATTCTAAGAGCCATATCTCTTTATCCAAGGAAGGTATTACAACATATAGCACCACTTTGGAAAGGTTAAAGTGTGAGCTACAATCTGGCTTACATTAAATGGGACCCCATAATGGGCTCATTTTCGACTTTTTGAGGGTTTTATGGAAAAATCCGGGTCCAAAAATCAGTTTTTGGGTTATATCACCTGACCACCTGAAACTATATCATATGACCACTTGTTAGATTGGTATTTCCATAACCTTTCCAATGATACCCATTTTGTAGCAATTCGTTCAGTAGAGCCGGGTCTAACCCGGGTTTTGTAACCGGACTTTCGGGTCTAATAACCGGGTAACCGGGTCCGTCCCCCAGGAAAATTATACATTTTCGTGATCGGAGAAACGCACCTTTATTTTTGCGGGTAAATAAACTTTGCGGCTTCTAACACAACGACCGACTACGTTCCTAGCGTTTCCACGCAGCAGCCAACACAAAAATGTATTATCGATTGAATATTGCTGTCTGTGAATACGGTAATTGCGAAAGACTACCTCCTTCGCTTTACAAGAACTTGAATTGTAATTTATGCAAATTTGAAGCTTTGATTACAATAAACGCGCGCATTTGTAATTTTTGTTTACTTTTTATGACAAGTTGTTGCAGTTAAATAATTTTCAAGTTCATTTGAACACGCACGCTCACACACTCTGTTGAACACTTTACAAGAGTTTTTCTCACTTTCTGGCACCGACCGTAAAGACCATTCAATAAATCAATCAAAAATATTTTTTCGCATATATTCTAATTAAGCCAAAAATTATTTGCCACTGGAATTTTGTTGTTTGTTAATCTTTCACTTTTGGCCTGGGTCAAAATACCGTCACACACACACCGATTCACTCACGCACGCATGCACGAACACTTGCTGCTTAGAAATAAGGAAAGAAAATTCCAAAACAAAAACACCGTTTGTTGTTGCCATTCACCACGGACAGCAGCAACATAAAAATTGACAAAAAAAAACTTCTTATTTTTGTTGTGAATAATTTTTGTAATATATGTAACTGTGACTCTCAGAGAATTTATTATTGGCGTTTGCATCAAAAAATTCCACCGTCAATACGAACGGTTAAACACCAAGTCAAGCAAAAAACTGAAATTGAAAATCACCCATCTAGCGCATACAACGTCCATGCGTTCAAACATGTAAACAAAAACAAAGAGACTGAAACAAAGAGCAACTAAAAAGGCTTTTTAATAAAGCTGATGTTGTTGTTCTTTTCGTAGCAAAAGATACAAACAAACGAATGAATGCAGTTACATGCGCAACATCGAAGAAAGCAACATGTTGATACGCAGCCACCACCGTTTTTACGATACAAACTATAGCACGCACACACACTCACACATTCACAAGAATAACCAGTATGCACTTCCCAGAAAAATCAAAACAAAAATCAGCTGTTTCTGTTGTATAACGGATTCCATTACAATGTAATGATTACATCGATACCGCAACATAAATTCCACAAATGTTGCTTTTTGAAGCGAGCGGTTGCATCTGTGTGTGTGCATTTTCCCCTCAACATGTTGAGAGTGCAAGCGATGCAAATGTTTGTACCCCCAATAAAATGTAAACAAACCATTCATAGTTTTGTATATCAACAATGTACAACCCCACTTTTACAGAGCGTTCTACAAGGGTATTTACAGTTTGGCGAATGGTATGGGACATGAACAACGAATCTGTAGTCGGGAAGCTTAACAAAATTGTCAAAATGTGTTTAACAGGCAGTATATTTCTCACATACATACATATGTATGTATCAGTTATAGAAAGATTAGCTTCTTACGGACTTCTGTTTCTAGGAAAACCTCAATTGGTCGACAATAGATACATACATATGTATATGGTATAAAAAAATTATTTATATGCAACAGACTTCCAAAAATATTTCTTTAGATACAAAACCTGCAGGACTTTTATGGATCAAACCCATTCTAAAAATGTTAATAGGATGATAAGCATTTTTTCTGTTTCGAGGCTGGTATTTTAAGTTTCTAATAAGTTGATGAGATTTTATATTTATTTTGACATTTTTCTTTATTTCATATAATTTGTGTAGCACACAAAATATTCCCCACAACCTTACCACCAACAATTTCCACTTGTTTTCTTTATAAATGCTCTTTGTAATGCTGAAGAGTGTTCATTTACCATCACCGAGTCCATTAAAAGAAAAACAAAGCGGCATTTCGAAAAACTGTTAACAAATCTTAGCAACGGAATGTGAAATGAAGATTTAGACATTGATAAGATAGCTCGGGTAAATTGAAATCTTTAAATGCCTTTGAAGCTTGTGGCGTTGGTTGGTTTCGTGAGCCACATTTATTGCAGAAAATAAGAAAATAATTATCTCTCCTACAAAACTCCCTCTGTCATCAACCATTTCATCGCTTGTTTTTGTTGGTTTCTTTAAATGAAACCAAGCAGTCAGTCTGCCAGTTAGAGATACGCAGTGAATTGCAATAATCGGTTATTCGATTATTCGGTTTTCGTGAAAAACTTAAAACTCGATTTTCGGTTAGTCGATTATTTGAGAGTGTTCTTAAAGTCGACTTTCGATTAATCGTTAACCGCCGAAAACCGATTATAATCGACCATTTTCATTGATGCGATCGGCGATGGTTATATGTATAGAAAAAGTACCGTCAATTATGCGGTTTTAGCACACCCAATAGTCAACTACGACTAAAAGTCGACCACGAGTAATAGCCGACTACGAATAATAATAGACTACGACTAATGGTTGACTACGAATAATAGTTGACTCCGTCTTCCGAAAGTCGACTAAGAATAATCGATTATACGGTTTTCGCAAAGTCAATAGTCGACTACGACTTTTGGAAATTTTACGGTTAATAATCGCTTAATCGATTAACCGAAATCGATTTTACGTATCCCTACTGCCAGTCAGTCATTCGCTTGATTCGGGACTAACTAATTACACATGTCTTTAAAATAAAGTTTAGGAGATAAACAAGCGCCAAGTTAAAAACACATATGTTGTTGCATTACATCATTCATAATTCTATTTTTCTCATAATTTTTGATGTTGCTCCTGTTCTTCTTCTTGTTGCTGACTGGCTGGCTGATGATGCGAGAAATGCTATACGCATTGAAGTCACCACCCCCACTATTGTCTTGAGGTGACATTGAATTCGTCATAAATTATTTATTACAAATAAAAATATAATTAAACTTGAATGAAATTAGAACTGATAAAGGTATTGTCATGAGCGTCACAAACTTTAGTTTTGTATGGGAAGTAGAACGTACAGATTGTGGGAAACCCAGGCGGGAATTTTTTGATAATTCTTGTAGATGATATTATTTTCCACTATTGCAAAATTTTAAATAATTGCACTTACTTACTTAGTTGGCCAATACAATTCTTCTTCGTTAGACGAAGTCTTTAACTACCTCAAAATTATAGGAACCAACTTCCACAATTGGCCGAGTTCTATGGACGGCACCGGCACCAACAACTTCATATTGTTGCCGTTTACCAGACCCACTTTAGAGATTCTCCTTCAAATTTTTTAAAGGTATTACTTACTTCCCTTACTGATCGCCCCATGACGTCTATATCATCAGCATAAGCAAGTGGCTATTGGTGTGAATTGCGTTATTTCTTTTAACATCTGCATCTCGTATAACATGTTCCAGCAGTATGTTGAATAAGCCATATGAAAGGCTGCCTCTTTGTCTGAAAATTTCTTAAGGTACTAAACGCTTCAGAATGGTTATTTCCTGTTTTAACTGAGGACCGGGTATCAGTTAAAACCATCTTACAAAGTCGAATGAGCTTTGCGGGGATACCAAATTCAGACATGGCTTGGAATATGTTTGAGCGTAGGGGACTGTCGAAGGCTGCTTTATAATCGACAAAAAGTTGATATGTGTCGATCTACATCTCTTAGGTCTTCTGCAGGAATTGTCGCCGGGTAAATATCTGGTCAATGGTGGACTTGCCGGGTCTAAAGCCGCATTGGTATGGCCCAATTATTTCGTTCACCATAGACCTTAGTCGTTCTCATAATATCCTTGACAGTAGGCAATATGAAGAAGCCTTATCCCACTTTAATTACAGCATACAGTCTTATCTCATTTTTGTGTAAGGGACATGGGATGCTCAGACTCCAATTGTAGGGTACGCGTTCTTCGTGCCAGACGGTGATAACTAGCTGATGCCGATTTATTGCAGTCCTTGCTTTATCTTGGCTGGGCGGCCAATCTGTGGAATCTTCTTCGTCTTCGCTAGATAGGATAACAACAGTTTCGAAAAATGCTCCTATCATATCCCGAAAGTTACCAAAGCCAAAGCTATCAATTTGATATTTCACTCTTTTGCAGAATTTTTGGACTTCATCCTGGCTCGTGTACATATAGATTTTTTCATCCTTTTTCCTTTTTCAATTTCTTTCTTTTTCCTGCGGAAAACATGTCTGGCCTCTTTCCATTACTCCCGATACCCCTCTCGTGCGCTACGTGTTGCTATAGATTGCAATGTAGACCTTTATGTCGCATTTTTCTCTTCGGTAGCAGCACGACACTCCTGGTCATACCATGGGTTCCTTGATGGATGCCTCTGGTATCCAAATATGGATTTTGCGGCTGTTTGCATGGAGTGGGCAATACTTTGCCATTGTGCTGATATGTTATCGGGACGAGGAGTGTTTGATTAAGCAATTGCGCAAGTTGGGTGGAACATGATGTGGCTATATTTTGTGATTGCTGCTTACCGATGTCCAACTTCCCTGTTGTGCCTGTTCGTACCTTATTTGCTGCAACAAGGTGGTGGTCCGAGTCTATGTTTGCTCCTCGGAACGATCGCATGTGTTGGATCGGAGCCTGTTGGATGCTCAATGAAGATCTTTCATCTATCACAACGTGATCAATTTGATTTCTTGTTTTTTGATCTGGAGACTGCTTAACTCTGGTGCTGCTATCTACCATGTTTTTGCTGCTGCGAAGTCTATCAGTCTCATTCCATTGTCAGATCTTTCACTGTGGAGACTGAATTTCCCGACTGTTATTTTAATGTCATGGGCCGGACAACGGTCATATGTTTCTTCTAAACTCTCGTACAATATATCTGTTGGAGCATGAGTGCAATTAAAACAATTAAAATATTGCAGAATTTTTGTTTTATCCGCATTGTAGCAAGTCTTTCATTCACTGGGGAGAAACTTGAGACCAGATGTTTTAACCTCTAACCAACTACAAATCTGTTTTTGTGTCATGACAGCTGTAATGCAGTGCGTCACCTTAGGGTGTTCTTGTGCCGCCTTTCCCAATCTATCGTAGTTCCTGTACGGAAGTAATATCTGCCTTGTACTTTTCATGTACATCTGCCAATGGGTAAACTGCACCTTCTGTATAAAAATGTGCGAACATTCCAGGTGCAGATTAACAAGTTAGCGGGGGTCGTCAATTTTAGAGGCGTTTATTTTTAGTTTCCCTTGTTTTTCATAGTTTGTTGCATTTGCAAGTTTTTCACTACGTTAAATGGGCGTTAAAGGCAGCTCCTCAGGTGACACCACGGGGAGGTCAGTTTCCGATTTCAGTTATTATCTGCATACTTGGGCAAGATTGGATGTCTTCTGGCATTTATGGTTCCCAGTACTGCCCTATTTCAGGTATTTTCAAGTATTTATCTGACCGAATTAGCTAAAATTAGGTATTTGGGGTTAGCAGTGGAAGAACATGGAAGGTATAGATACAGAAGGATGAAATGTTTTACAAACAGATACTCCATTCAATTTGACATAAGACATGTAATCCCGAAACAAAGCTACAATAACGCTAAACAGAGATGTAAAGCTTTTTTCCCAAGCATTATTGGAAGACATTTCGAAAATGTATCAAACTCATAAACTTGATAAATAGCGAAAATTTCCTTTTGGGTTCTTAGTGTAATCACCAAGGAAGGGCCTTTATCTGCCCCTGTCCTTGAATTCCATTTTGTGCCACAATGTAATCAACTAATTACTGTATTTTATAAAAGCTGAAAATATACGAATTTTTGATTACAAATAACCACAATAATCATTATAGATCTTCCGCAGCTATCTAAGGAAAATAACAAAGCAGGGACACGGTTCTAACGTCAATAACCACATGCACTCGATGAAGAAATATGAATTACAATTGCATTCTTTGTGGCGAACTATGTGACTTAGTAAGCTCCGCCAACATAAACCACTCGCTGTGAAAAAAATTCATCAATTATTTTTTTTAAATAAAATAAAACAGATATTCCAATTGGAACTTGATTGGTAATGGAATTTGTCCTACTTTCCAGTCAATATTCTTTTGAAATACATTTGTCTAAATAGTAATAAATCAGCTTATGGATATATACTTTATCAAAGTCTTATATAAAAAGCGCGATATCTAAAACTATTATTTCTTGATTGATAGTTCGTTTAAAAGCTTTTAAAAGCTAAGTGAATGGGATTTAAAAACAATTTTATTGGGGAGACACATAAAATAGAACAATACGAAAAAATGGATTAATTTCTCAAACGGCTTTCTAATTAAGATATAAAACTTGCTTAGTAATAGAATAAGTGGCGTAAGTTGTCATCAAAAGTAACTGGTTCAGCTAGTTATAGAACAACACTTTCCGCATTGGGATGGATGTCTGCTTACAAAGTATGTTGCAATGTTACCCGCTGATGTTTGACACTTTTCAAATATAATTATATGGCTGTGTTATAACTAGACATCGGATTTTGCATATTTGCATATTTTTTATTAATAAAGATACGAAAATTCTGATTGGACCAAAATTCGTTTTGAAGAAAACTGAATGCATTGACAGGCTCATATTTTTTATTTTTTTGCATATTTGCATATTTTGCATATGCACAAAATATGCAAAAAATATGCAAAATATGCAAAATATATGCAAAATATGCAAAAAATATGCAAAATATGCAAAAAATATGCAAAATATGCAACTAATTTTTTTGACGAAAATCGTCAAATTAAATTTGGAAAGTCATCAAAAAGTTTTCTAAATTAAGTTTATTGTCGTTAAACGTCGATTAATTATTATTCCGCCACAGCAATAAATCTGGACTAAAAGACTTAGAAAATTTCCTATAACCCAGCCTTCTTATTACAACATAAGTTGCTTTCTAATACGTATCCAAATATGTTGATAGTTTCTGCTCGGCCAAATTGTCTGACAGAATAACAAATGAGCTAGATATTAAGACTAAGACAATATTGAATATTACATAAAATCTTTCATATTTTACTAAAAACATATAACATATAAAAATATATACAGAGCAATCATGAATATTTCCCTCCGAATTTTCCGCACGGAAAATAATTTTAGAAAGTGAAACTCTTTTAAAATCAATATTTGTTAAAAGTTGAAAGCTACTAGATTCGCTTCATGATGGCATATTCTAGTCGAATCGACAAAAATATTCCCTTTTTTGGGCATAAATATGGAAAAAAAAATTGTGAAATTTGGGAAAGGAAACAAATTATGCACGGAATTTTTATTCATGATTGCACTGATAACTATATTTTATGTCTTAGTGAATGAGTTTGCAACATGCAAAAGGAAACGAAATAGACCCACAGTTCCTTTTTATGATCTGCATAGATTCGCACTTATCCATCTGGCCAGGTCTTTTTGAAAACAAAGTACAGGTCACATTTATAGACCAATTCGCATAAAACTTGGAGATTTTTTGGCCCTAGGGCGATGCCTGTTTATTTTGGTAAGAATCGATTCAGATTTGGATAATGCACCCATATATACAGTATAATCTCGATAATCCCTATACCACAGGTTTCGGCGGTGTATTAAATTGTCCGGATTAACGAATAGTAAAGAAAATAAATTATTTTCGTTGATTAAATAAATCGTGGTAGTTAAATAATACTCTACGTGCTCTAAGTGTTAAAAATAGTGAGATTTTGTATACGACAATCCGGACATTTTTGTTGGCATTTCCCGTACTTGTTCCTTTCCTTACTTTTTACCAATTTACCATGCAACAAGACTCAATTTTCCCAAACTACAGGAAACGCCAATCAGATTGTGAAAGTAGAGCTGAAAATATGACGTTTTTAAAGTATACATCAGGATGTAAGCAAAACACGGGGCAAGTGTGAAATTTATTTTTTTTTGAAAATTAAGATTCCTTGAAATCTTTGCCTTTGGCAACTTCAATGACAATATTGCGGCGAATATTTTTCTTAATATATTTATTTATATCCTAGATAACAAGACTAATGTGTTATAAAAGATGTTATATCCTTGTACTCGATAATTTTTTCTAAATGTTGCTGAAACAATTTTTACAGCAACTCCTCCATTAAACAACTGTCCAAATTCGAAGCATTTGTAATAATTAGTTCAAATTATCGAGTACACGGTCAGGTATAAGTTAATTAATTGTATATTTTCTTTTCGACTGTGCTATCAAAATTGTTTTCCTGTAGCAGGAATGAAAGAACTATATTTTTTAGCATTCCAAATGCTTTTCTAGCAGAAATATGTGAGTGGTTTTGCCATGTTAAAGATAATTCCAAGGGTTTGACTTATTTTACCACTACCACGCTATTGTGTGGTTTTTCTGAGTGATGTAATTTTGCACTAATCATTTGGTGTTCTTCGCATCAATTTTAACTACATCCCACTTTAAATAAAACTTGTTGTTTTTAAAAATTTGAAAACAACAAAACCCGAGATTAAGCTCAAATTATTTAACAACAATAAAATAATACACATCTCAACAAAACTGCCAAAAGTGAATCTAAAAATAATGCATTACTTTTCGTCGAGGAGTGAACATTTCCCAATTCTGCATTAAGCGGTTGCATGCTTACAATACACATATAAAATTATGTATTTTTAGTGCATTAAACTAAAACCATGTCATCAATATTAAAGAGGCAGTTAGAGCATTTTTCCAAAGAAGGCTTTTTGACCACAAATATAGGACTAAAAACTATAAAATATATTCAAATCTAATATCTGGATATTCAAAACGTAAACTTCTAATTATAGTTATATTCCAGAACCTGGAATCGTAAATAGTACTTTAGTACTTTTTCCCATTTTGCGCTTTAAAACGAACCCTTTTTCCAAAAAACTAGAAAAAATTGCGCTTCTATCTAAAGAAAAATAGCGATGACTAACTCTAGCTCCTTTGTTTTTTTGCTAGACAATTTTGGCCGATTAGAAACAATCCCCATATTTGGACATGTTGATTTTGACATTTCTGATTGAGTTTTTGAAATTTTTCTATTATCTATCTACATTTGTATAGAAGCAAATTATGTTGTAATAGGAATGCTGCGTTATTTGACATTTTCTCACCTTGTGAAAACTGATTTAAGACTTGTGAGTCTAGATTTATTGCTGTGGCGGAATATCTGGAGAGTCTCAATAACATAACAATCTGCAAAAAACTATGTTAAACGTCAAAAAACTTAATTTAGAATGCTTTTTTGATGATTTTCTAAATTTAATTGACGATTTTTGTCAAAAAAACACTTGCATATTTAGCATATTTTTTGCATATTTTGCATATTTTTTGCATATATTTTGCATATTTTTTGCATATATTTTGCATATTTTTTGCATATTTTTTGCATATTTTTGATATGACCCCAAATATCGAAAAATTGACCCTCAAAACGCCTAGATCCAAAATTTGAGTCCAATCGGATAAGAAATAAAAAACATGCTAAAATCCGATGTCTAGTTATAACTTTAGAACAAAAAATGCATAAACCAGTTCATTAATGAGTTACCATGTTTTTCATTACCACAACAGTATTAGCTGAGAGAAACGAATACAGAACAATCAGGATTCAGCTTCTTATTCCACCGCCACCCTCCACCCATTAAGAAAAAATCAAGAGTTTCTTCTTTCAAAATATGTCCCTTGCATTGGACTGAATGAAAAAACGAAATATTTGATTAATTCGTTGTTGGTCAGGAAAGAAATCACTTCAATGTATTAAAAGTGCGATGGACATCTAGGCGTCTAAAGGAAGTCTAAATACATCAATGGCCGTACGTAGCTGTGCTAACACAAAATTTTCTAGCGCGATAAATTTGCACTAGGTGACACTTGTCAAGTGTCATTAATGCGTTGAATATTAAACGTGGAATACACTGTACATAGTTCTTCTTCTTGCATATGTGGGGTTTACTTAGGCATGGAACTACACCAAATGACCAATGTCAGAGACGTAACATTCGTGCACATCAGACGAGAGAAAAAGAAAAACAATTTGTATTTTCACGCACAACCACTCATTGTCGTAGATACACATTTAATTGATTAACACATTTTCTTTTTTGTTTACAAAGCAGTAAAATCAACACATGACCAACGATACCAGCAAACCTTTTTGTACGAATAACTTCTTACTAATAGACCTTAATTGAGATTAATTCGAAACTGTTAAATTCTGATTAATTTTCGAAAATTTTATATTGCCAAGAATAGCTGACAATAAAGCATGTTTATTAGTACTGCTTAAGCATAGACTAATAAATGTATAGACACAGAAACCCTCTCAGTGAGTATGTTCGAATTGAGTCTGCTTAATATGCACTCAATTTTTAAAATGGCAATAACTATACATTTTTATACTATTTATTTTGGTAAAATACAATATTTGGGTAGTCTTTGACCGGATCTACATCCTCGTAGAAAAATAATGAACAATATCTTGTAATTAACCCGCAAAAATTGTATTCGAAAAATGATGAGTTATTTGATTTGAGTCACAACGCCGTGCATATCATGCGTTTTTCTTCGTCTATACACTTATTAGTCTATGGCTTAATCACTCCAAGCTTCTGACACTGTTGATCATAATAATCTGTGCTTTCTTGGAAGTCACTACACCGTGTGAGTATATATATTAGAGTTATGACTTTTTTACAACCTCATTTCCGTGTATCATATGTTGATGAGTTTTTACCCAATATTAGATTAAATCTTAATTATAAGGTGATTCGATAAAAAAAAGCTCACGACGCCCAATGTCATTTGAACATTTTTTATAAGCTTTTTTGACAAACTTTTGAAGTCACTATAAGCAGATATATAGCTGAAAATAAGCTTTGGAGCCACACGTATAACCAAAGTGGCGATAACCTTTTGTTTCTCACTAAATTTATCATCATTACATATTATTATTTTATATCATACCATATCAAAAAACATATTGCCCTCAAAATAAGTTGCAGAGGTCAGAACAACATCTAATGATCACGCACCTTATTAAAGCTGCCATGGGATACTTGTAGGTTAAAACATCTGCTCTCCAGTTTCATCCCGACAAGGCATAGGCCAGATATACAGTGCAACTTCTCGATAACGAGAAGTTCGACTGTAGTTTACGACCGCTTAGAAAAAACATATGCCCGGTATCCTGTACATGACATTAATATTATTCTAGGCGATTATATTGTCAAAATTGGAAAGGAGAATATCTTTGGCCCAACAGTCGGAAAATTGAGTCTCAATAGTGAAACATCTGACAATGGTATGAGACTGAAAGACTTTGCTGCGACAAAAAACACAGGAGTTAGCAGTACCAGATTTAAGCATCTCGACATGCATAAGGGCACCTGTGTAACGTGGTTTTGTCGTAGGTTGGGGTAGACTTAGTCGTTTGTAGGATCGATCGAATACGATAAGAAGTGTTTAAATAGCACTACCATTTGCTATTTAAACACTTCTTATCGGATAATTGACTGGACGATAATTGACTGGGAGATTCAGTATTTGTGGTTGGAAGCTTCGTACGAGTTAAGTGGGTGGTGGAGTGGTAAGGTCCAACTACTCGTTATTAGGTTCGGATACGGCGGTTCGCAGATGCCCTGGAGCTGGATGACTCGGTGTTCAGTAATAGACGGAAGAACGACCGGCTTTGGGATTCGTTGTTGTAGTAGTAAATGATATTATGATGATCGGTAACTCGGTGATTTTTCTGTCCGGTACTAAATGTTTTGATGATGATAGGGAACTCGGTGATTCGCTGTTCGGTAGTAAATGATTTGATGATCATCGGGAACTTCATGATTCGCTGTTTGAAGATAATCGGGAACTCTATGATTCGTGTTGTAGATGTTCGGCCACTCGGTGATTCGTATAGTAGATGTTCGACCACTCGGAGTTCGTATGTGTTCGGTCACTCGGGGTTCGTATGGTTGATCGTGCCCTCGGCTATCGTGTTGTAGGGCTTCGGCCTCTTAGTGTTAGCTCTAAGGGGTAGTTTACACTATATGTAAATGTCATATGATATGCAATTTTCCATCGTTATATATTCGCTAATATGTGTAATATTGGAGATTTTCCTTACGCCATTTACTCTGTGCGTCCATACTAGCAAAAATGTAAAAAAACTACGTCTCCACATTGCCTCCGTGGGTAAATATAGAATGTTTTTATTTCGTGTCATATGACATTGATAGATAGTGTAAACTAACTACCTCTATGTTAACCTCTACATTATACTACGAGTACTGACTAGTGGAACAAAACCCGGAGATGGAGTGGAACAACACACGAAGGTGGAGTGGAACAACACCCGGAGGTGGAGTGAATGTATTAGCAACCGCGCAAAAGGGGTAGCTTTCAAAAGTACTTCCCAACCTCTCTACACCAGCGTCAGGCGAGAGAGCGCCCACGTACGCTCATTAAACGATGCTCTCTCCACACACACAATTAAACACATTGAAAAAGCATGCACTCACACAATGACACCCCGTAAAGTATGCAATAGAATAGTATGGTGTCTGACGCTGCTCTACACTCCCGTGTCTGTTGGCGGACTACGAACACACAACTGCACTCAAGCCTAGCTCCCTGCAGTAGCAAGCCTGCCCTTTCCCCAACAAACTGAACTATTTGTGTGTACAGTTGCACAAAGCGATTGAGAATTACACCGCAGTCGTTATCCTGTCGAACACCTCCAATTGCACTGTAACACACACCTCACAAAATAATGCATGTTCAACCAACAGTGCGTATTAGTTATCTGGTTGGGTAGTGGGGCCTTGTTGTTGATTGGCTAGTTGTTATGTTGTTGGGTAGTGGGGCGTTGCTGTTGTGCGGTATATAGGGCTACTGTACAATCAGTAGCAACGTAGCGCACGATTGAAGTATCGGGAGAATGGATAGAGGAGAAACATATTGCTACTGGAAAAAGTGAAAAGTGGCAAAGCGTGAGTGTGATAAAAATTTAAAATTCTACCAACATACCTCCTGTTAATGTGGGCAAGGTGGCGAGCTGACATAACGTCGTGTGCGTTGTGACCTCTCTATAAATGATTACAAATCCCAAATTAAACAGTACACAAAGTAAGTTTCTACTTATTTTGTGTACTGTTGCTCTTGAAGCAACTTTAAATGGAAGGTGCTTACACCTGGGAAATGCTTACACCTGGGGATTCTGAAACTACAAGGTTCACAGATGAGAAAAATAAAAAACAACAACAAAATCGTCGGAGCGCTCTTTAAATAAATCGCGATTCAATTTGACATTTTTAGGGGTTTTTTAGGTTTTCACGAGTTTGCTTGGAAACCTATAGAAATGTTGGTTGCTATGAAAATTCTCTACCTAATTGTCATTTATGATATTTTGGTAGATTTTACAGTTATTGAGATATAGACGTTCAAATTGGGACAATGCATTGACTGTATCGCCTCCTTATAAAACAATGTCATGACTGCAAAAATAGTAAAACCTAGGAAAAAAATACAAAAGCCAGTCTTGTAGAGAATTTTCACAGCTAAAAGATTCTCTCTAGCCCACTTTGGTATGACTTACAGTTTTCAAGCAAATCGTGAAAACATAAAAAACACTAAAAATCTGACCCGAACTTCTATATCTCAAAAATCTATGAGCAAATCATAACAATCCTCTATAGAATTTTCTAGCTACAACATTTTCTTTAGCCAAGTTTCGATAGGACTTGCGGTGTCCAAGCAAAATCGCGAAAACCTAAAATAAACCAAAAATGTGAATTTTGACCGCGATTTATTTAAAAATCCCTCTAGTAATTTTTTCTTGTTTTTGGATTTTTCACACCTATGAAAAACTTCCCAGTTGTAAGCGGTTTTCACCTAATGTTAGTTAAGGCGCACCATGTATGAATTTGTTTTATAAGGTAGCGATAGGATCAACGCATTGTACCAAGTTGAACTTCTATATCACAATAACGGTAAAACCTCTGAAATTATAAAATAGGTCAATCTTATAGAGAATTTTCATAGCTACAACATTTTCCTTAGTCCCAGTTCGATAGGACTTGCGGTTTCCAAGCAAACTCGTGAAAACCTAAAAAAACCCTAAAAATGTCAACTTGAATTGCGATTTATTTAAAAAGCGCTCCGGCGATTTTTTTTTTGTTTTTTGATTTTTCTCATCTATGAACATTGTAGTTTCAGAATCCGCAAAAACTTCCCAGGTGTAAGCACCTTCCATTTAAAGTTGCTTCAGGAGTACCGTGTTAAGGCTTGATATATGATACGATACTAAAGCCTATAGTCAATGAAATAATTGGATCACATCAGAGCGGCTTTATACCTCACATATCAACCATTGAGATGAAATTTACCTTGCGGCAAATCCTGGGAAAGGCCCAAGATTTGCAGATCGACACTTCTTTTTTTAATTTCATTTCTCGTTGAAATCGGGCTTAATGATCAATAATACATCTGAAAAAGGAAAGACGACGATTCGAACCCACACACCCACCACTATGTGACATGCATGTTTCGCCTTCGGTAAAGGCTCTTCAGACATATCGGATGTGGAGCTGCTGCGCTGTCCTCGAACTTTTCTTCTTTCAAATTCATTTTTGTTTTACAACAACAATGCGGATTTTCCCATTTAGTTGTGCTTTCATGACAAACGCTTAGCGCTGCCTTTGAAAGTAAAGAGTTTGGCTCTGAACGCTAACACGCCGTGACAACACTTTTTTCTTGTGTTTTTTAAGGACGTGGGTTCAAACCCCAGCCTGGCTCAGCTGATTTTATTTGAAAATTTTGCCTTTTAAAGCGAAGATCATTATACCCTAAACCACTATGTGGGGAGGGTATTATAAGTTGGTTTTGCCCAAAAAGTTTGTAACGCATCGAAATAATGGTCACAGACCCATACTTATATATACCAAAATGAATGTCTCGACGAGCTGAGTCGATCTGGCTATGTGTGTCCGTCCGTCAGTCCGTCCGTCCGTCTGTCCGTCTGTCCATCTAAACCTTGTAATCACGCTACAGGTCGCAATTTTGATCGGATCGTCAGGAAATTTTTCATGCTGATGGGGGTCCGGAGGTGAAGAAGCCTATTGATTTTGGTGATGGTCTGATAATATTTAGGGGTCGGAATGGGCAAACACTTATTTGGAGAAAAGTCAACATTTTATTTCAAAGCCAATATCTCTGTTTCTTTAAGAGGTATATCAAAAGCAAAACTAGGCAAGGAAAGTAGAAAATATCACCTTTACAACGATGTAAAGTAGGTTGTCGTAGGTGGTCAAATAGCAGGGATATGGCAATAGTCGATAATGCATCCCATTTTCCGATTTTTTATAATCACGCTACAGGTCGCAATTTTGATCGGATCGTCAAAGAGGAAGAAGCCTATTTAGTTTGGTGATGGTCGGATAACATTCAGGAGTCGGAATAAGCGAAAAGCTTATGTGGAGGAAAGTCAACTTTTTTTTCATTATGCGAATATCTCCGCTTCAGGTTGATGTATTCCAAAAGGAATACCCGTCAATGGAAGAAGAAAAGATTTAGTTTATATTGATGAAAAGTATGTTGGCGTAAGTGAGCAAACCGAGATATTGCAAAATTCAGTAATAAACCCAATTTTTCCATTTTTGTAATCACGCTACAAGTTGGAATTTTGATCGGATAGGGCCAAAATTTTGGGGGTAGATGGGGGCCCCACATAGGAAGAATCCTATTGATTTTGGTGATGGTCGGATAATATTTAGGGGTCGGAATGGGGAAAAACTCATTTGGAGACAAATTCAAAGTTTTATTCTTTGTCAATATATCGGCTTCTAGTAGTGGTATTCCAACAGCAAAACCTGTCAATGCACATAGGTTTCAATCAGGAAATTTTTGGCCAAAACCCTATTTTTGAAGTTTCGAAATTTTAAAATTTTTTTTGCACAGAATAATAAAAAACACATCAAGCCATCTGAAAATAATTAGTTTTTGTAAATAACGTTAGTATTCTTTGATTGGCGCAGTACCAAAGTTGACACTTTTTTATGTAAAAATAAAACAGACTTTGTGCTGTAAAATATAAAATTTTTGTTGTACTGCGTCGCTGCATAAATATACAGATGAGAGACCAAAGTTATTATGAATCGGGAAGCTGTTAATGAGTACTTTCATAATATTTACAAAAAGAACGATAAAATTTGTAAAATTAGCGTAATAATATCAATGTTTATATATATGTACTAGCAAAGTGCCCGCTACTTCGTATGCGGAAAGGATATAAAACACAAATAAATAATATATAATATGGAAATGGCGAACACTGAAAATTGAGTACCATTAAGTACTTTTCGTATACTTATGGTACGTATTTCGACGACATATCCCAACCCTACACTGGCATTAATACAAAATAATAACAGTAATCGTAATACCAAATCTCAAGATTCCAGCTGTATCCAAACTTAGTACTATTTCGTATTCTTCGTACCCATATGTAAGATTTTCGAAAACTACTTCAATCCTTCAGTTAATTTCCGAATTTCAGGACTCCAGCCCTATCCGTTAAACCAAATCCAAATTGTACCAAATTTAGAACAATTTAGAACTTTCGTACCCATATGTACGAATTTTCCTTCCTCAATGCAACAGGCCTACAATAATCATAATTTCAAATTGCAGGATTCTACCGCTATCCGTTCACCTAAATCCATATTGTACCAAATTTAGTACTTTTCGTAACCATAAGTACAATTTTTGAAAACTACCTGAATCCTACCCTTCGACTGTAATCGTAATTCCAAATTTCAGGATTCCAGCTCTATTAATTCACCCAAATCCAAATAGTATGACTTTCCAAAACTACCTGAATCCTACACATTTACAGTAATATTAATTAACGAAGTCAACCGAAATATTGGAATAAAAATAAAAATGTAAAACTAAACATAAACAACGTCTTTTCACTGACGTTTAGCCGAAATATACATCAAATATAAATTACCATATTACAGCTCAACAATAAATAACAACAATACTAATTCCAAATTTCAGGATTCCACCTCTATCCGTTCACCCCAAATCCATATTGTACCATAATTAGTACCATTTAGTACTTCTCTTACCCATATGTACGAATTTCCAAAACATCCTCAATCCTGCAGTCGAACAGTAATATTAATACCAAATTTCAAGTTTGCAGCTCTATTCATTTACTCAAATCCAAATTGTACCAAATTTAGTATCATTTAGTACTTCTCGTACACATAAGTACGAACTTCCATATTTAGTACCCTTTAGTATTTTTCGTACTTTTCTAGGACGGCTTTCCAAAAACCCCTTTACACAGAAGCAAATTGTACCAAATTTTGTAACAATTAGTACTTTTCATAGTATGACGATACACCCGATACCAAATTTAGAACGATTTAGTACTTTTCGTGTATATATGATATATGCACGTACTTTTTAAACCACCTCCATATACGCTACACACCAACACTCATCCTGACAACCACATATATCAATCATACACTGACATTAATACCAAATAATAACAGTAAATTATTTCGAAATTTTTAGGATTTCACATCCATCCGTTCGGCCAATAACAAATTGTACCAAAACTACCTCAATCCTTCACTTCAACAGTGACCTCAACTCCAAATAACAGGATTCCAGCGCTATTCGTGCAATCAAATCAAAATTGTACTATTTAGTACCAGTTGGTAAAATTCGAATTTCACAAACTACCTCCATGTCTCAATCCCACACTCCAGCAGTAGTTTTACCAAATCCAAGGATTCCAGCTCTATCCGTCCCCCAAATGCAAATTGTACCAAATGTAGTACTACTTAATACTTTTCGTACCCATAATTATGAATTTCCAAAACTACCTCAGTCCTATCCGCTCACCATAAGTACGAATTTCCAAAAGTACCTTTATCCTACACTCCAACTGCAATCTCAATTCCAAATTTAAGGATTCCAGGTCTATTTGTTCACTCAAATCCAAATTGTACCAAATCTAGTACAATTTAGTACTTTTCGTACACTTATAGTTTCCAAAAACTCTTTGGTACATCTGTTTTACTCTTTATCAGTGACCCTCAGTCAAAATTTGAGGAAATAAGCCCTATCCGTTCACCCAAATCCAAATTGTACTAAATTTCGTACCATTATTACTGTTAGTATAGTGATTCTAATTCCAAATTTCCAACTCTATCCGTTAGCCCAAATCCAAATTGTACCAAATTTAGTACCATTTAGTTTCCATAAATACAAATTTCCAAAACAACAGCAATCATACACTCCAACAGTAATCTTTCCGTTCACCCAAATCCCCATTGTACCAAATTTAGTAACATTTAGAACTTTTCGTTCCCATAAGTACGATTTTCGAAAACTACCTCAATCCTACACTCCAACAGAAATCTCAGGATTCCAGCTCTATTGTATCATTTCGTATTTTTTGTACTCTAAGTACGAATTTCCAAAACTACTTTAGTCCTAGTAATATCAATTCCAAATTTAAGGATTCCAGCTCTATCCGTTTACCCAAATCCAAATTGTACTAAATTTTGTACTATTTAGTACTTTTCGTACACTCATATTTTATAAAAACTCTTTTCTCACCCTCAGTCCAAATTTGAAGAATCAAGCTTTATCCGTTCACCCAAACCCAAATTGTACTAAATGCAGTACCATTTAGTGCTTTCCATGTCAATAATTACGAATTTCCCACACTACCTCAATCCTACACTTCAAAAGTAATCATAATTCCAAATTTCAGGATTCCAGCTCCATCCATTTTCCGAAATCAGAATTGTACCAAATTTAGTACCATTTTGTACTCTTTGATCCCATAAGCACGAATTTCCAAAACTACCATTCATTTATTCCTATTCTCCAACAGAAATTGTAATATCAAATTTCAGGATTTCAGCACTATATGTTAACCCAAATCTCAACTGTACCAAATTTAGCACCGTTTAGTACTTTTCGTACCCATAAGTACGAATTTCCAAAACTAACTCAATCCTACACTCCAACAGTAATCTTCATTCCAAATTTCATCTTCCAAAATCAGAATTGTACCATTTAGTACGTTTCGTACATATAAACACGAAATTCCAAAACCACCTCAATTCTACTCTCCAACAGTAATCTTAATTCCAAATTTCAGAATTCCAACTCTTCCTGTTCGTCTAAATCCAAATTTAGTACTATTTAGTACTTTTACCACCCATAAGTACTAATTTCCAAACTTATCTCAATCTTACACTCCAACTGTAATCTTAATTCCAAAATTGAAGATTCCAGCTCTTTTCGTTCACCTAAATCCCCATTGTACCAAATTTAGTACCATTTAGTACTTTTCATACACATAAATACGAATTTCTGAAACTTCCCCAATCCTACACTCCAACTGTAATCTCAATTCCAAATTTCAGGTTTCCAGCTCGATCCGTTTACCCAAATCCCTAATGTACCAAATTTAGTACCACTCAGTACCTTTTGTACCCATTTAGTACTTTACGTACCCAAAAGTACGAATTTCCAAAATACCTCTATCCTGCACTCCGACAGTAATCCTAATTCTAAATTTCAGGATTCCAGCTCCATCCGTTCCCCCAAATCCAAATTGTACCTTATTTCGTACTATTTAGTACCTTTCGTTCCCATATGTACAAATTTCGAAAACTACCTCCATATCTCAAACCTACACTCCAACAGTAATAGTAATTCCAAATTTCAGAATTCCAACTTTATCGGTTCGCCCAAATTCAAATTGTACCAAATTTAGTACCATTTAGTACTATTCGTACACATGAGTACACATTTTCAAAACCACCTCCTTATATCAACTCATCTTTTAAACCTTGATTTCCATTCCAAATTTCAAGATTTTAGCTCTATCCGTTCACGTAATACCAAATGGTACTAAATTTAGTAACGTTTAGTACTTTTCGTACACTTATAGTTCGAATTTCCAAAAACCCTTTGGTACACCTTTCTAACTCTCCATCAGTGAACCTCATTCCAAATTTCAGAATTCTAGCTCTTCGGGTTTGCCTAATACTAAGGGTACCATATTTAGTACCTTTTAGTACTTTTCGTACCGTTCTAGTTCGAATTTCCAAAAATCCAGCCTTATCTGACACCTTGGGACCAAGAGTGACACTCCCTCAAAATTTCAGGATTCTAGCTCCAACCGTTTAGCCTGGGCGTTGTTTATGAATCAGTCAGTCAGTGAGTCAGTGAGTCATCATTACTGAACTCTTTTATAAGTATAGATATTAAAAATTATTTTTATACCCTCCACCATAGGATGGGGGTATATTAAGTTTGTCACTACGTTTGTAACTACTCGAAATAATCATTGTAGACCCCACAAAGTATATATATTCTTGATCAGCGTGCAATTCTACATCGATATAGCCATGTCCGTCCGTCTGTCCGTCTGTCCGTCTGTGGAAATCACTCTAGCGTCCGAACGGATTGACGTAGGTTGATGAAATTTTGGGAAAGTATGTTATATTAAGGTAGGACTTTTGGTATTGAAAGCGGGCTATGTAGGTCCACGCTTTCGTATAGCCCCCATACAAAATGACGCGTGACGCGTCGTCGTTTTAAGGAATTTTTAAGATATTTGGCCCATTTTACCACCGAATTGGTTGTAATTTGGTACTTTG
Organism: Musca autumnalis; assembly: GCF_047663935.1. Taxonomy (NCBI): domain Eukaryota; kingdom Metazoa; phylum Arthropoda; class Insecta; order Diptera; family Muscidae; genus Musca; species Musca autumnalis. The sequence continues at coordinate 262,391,619 of NW_027411755.1, read as the reverse complement.
TGTCCCCAGAGGCCAAAAAATATTCCTACCAAAGTTGGGTTATATAGGTCCACGTTTTGGTATAGCCCCCATATAAGGCCCCATACAAAGTACGCGTCATTTTAATATATGTTGAATGTATTAGTCCCATTTGACCACCGAATTGGTTGTAATTTGGTACTTTGTGTCCCCAGAGGCCAATTTTTCCGATTTTTCTTAAAATTCATATTTAAGGGTTTCAGAGTGTAGAAAACAAGTATGTATACTTTTTTTTGCAAATAGGTCCATTTTTTGTCATAGCCCCACATAAAAGTACCGTCCGATTTTAGGTATTTTGTAGATTTTAGCGACACTTTATGACCGATTCGGCTGAAATTTGGTATTTCGACCTCTTGGAAGATATGAATCCTTCATACCAAAAATTATTAACATAGGTCAATGTTTTGGTTTAGACCCCACACAACGGGACCACCCTGTTTAACAAATTTTGGCAGTTTTTGGTCATTTTGGTCGATAAAACGTAAGAATTGCTGTTTGTACACATTTGTTATAAATAATAATTAGTTTCAATACAAAATGGATTTTGAAATAGTTTTGGCCAGAAAAATTTTGATTTGGGTCCATTGTGCAATGGAAGAAGAAGATATTACCTTTACATTGGTGTAAAGCAGGTTGGCGAAGGTGGTCAAACAAGGGAGATACCACAATAGTCGGTAATGCATCCAATTCTTCCATTTTTTTGCAATCAAGCTACAGGTCGTAATTTTGATCGGATGGTCACGAAATTTTGGTTGCTTATTGGGGTCCCAGAGAGAAAGAGGCATATTATTTTTGGTGGTAGTCGGATTATATTCCCTAAAAGAAATGTTTACCAGTGAAAAGCTTACGCACAGGGGTAGTGGTGTAGGGTATCACATGGTCGGCCCCATCTCGACTATAGCCTTTGCTCACTTGTTTTTAGTATTAATTATATCCTCAGCATTTATGCTAACGAGGGTATATACACTTTCATACGGGCAAAATGTGCCTCATCGAAATTATGGTTTTAGACCCCAAGTACGTTTGGACGAAATGTGTTTCAGACAATTTGGAGTCGATTTAGCATTGTAATATATATACTTTGCACATCCTAATATATCTACCAGATATAGATCAGGTTGGAATATGAACTATATATGTCTCCTCCTTCTGGTACCTCTCACACATAATTTCGGATAAGTTCACTTTAAGACCTGCTCTCGAATCACCTTGATTTGTGTTGAAGCGATTTGCATTCGCTACCTCCATTAGACGGTAAACGTTTTTTCAGGGGCGAGTCCATATTTCTTGGGAAAACAGCCCGAAAGGTGTAAAAGCTCTCTATGTCACCATATGTGGCGGTCGGATAGAACGATAACTCTCGACCTATTTGGTCCAACATTTGGTCTTCGTCATATTATATCTTATAACTTCGGGTACTTCTCCCCAATATTCAAAAAATGTCACTTAAATGCTAGGACGATATCACTTAAATGGGGCAACCAAGTCTGTCCAAACTTTGGATCTTCTTATATTTTGTCAACATTTAGTTTAACTTCTAAAATGGTCCATATCGGTCCTCCCTAAGGGTACCTCCCCCACAAAAGTTCAACATTTGTGTCATAGTGCAGTTAATTCCTAATCCACATTTTTGTTGGCAAGTTCAAATGTCCAAAAAGGACCACAAAATTCAGAAGAGACCTCAAATACATTCGATCTGTCCGTAGGTGAAAGTTTCATTTCACATTGGCTGAGAGTATATATCTGTCGGCAAAGCCGACTGCCACTTTTTTACTTGTTCGCATTGATAACATTATACCACTCAACATAACAAATGATCTCCAAGAGGTGCAACAACCATATTTTATAAAAAATAATGCTCAAATAATGTCCGGATGATTTAAGGAGTAATGTCCACTCAGAAATTTTACAAAATAGATTTTTTTTATTTGCTCAGTTTATAGTACATGTAGAATAGAATGTGCTGCAAAAAATCGAGTTGTTCGGACAAAAATTAGCTGAGATATGAGCCTTAGAAAGATAATATTTACTGTGATTTGTATGTAACATCGAAGTTTTAAACGAGGTTTTCTCGAAATGACATTTTTGAATGTGGTGCCCACTGTAGCTCGAAGACGGATGAACCGATCTTCATATGTTTTTTTTTTTTGGGATTATTATATATGTATATAAAATAAATGTACTTAAGCGAGAGATTTTTTTAAATCGAAATGCCGACTTTAACAACTCGCAATTTTTTTTTAAATATATATTTTTAAGTCAGTTTCGCTTAAGTATAAAATGAATGTACTTAAGTGAGAGATGTTTTTTTACGTATTTATGGCAAAAATTCTATCCATTTTTTAGTTAAAATCAAAATGCTGACTTTGACAAATCAAAATTTTTTTTTTAAAATATATATTTTTAATTCAGTTTAAGTGCAATATTTTTTAGTTCTTAATGATCCCACAAAAGCATGAACTGACCGGATTATTCGCTTTCAAGCTACAGTGGGCACCGCAAACTGCTTTAGTAAAAACAGTGTCGGGTGCGGCCATTTGTGAGAACACTGTGCAATATTTTTTAAGAAAAAACAATCCGAAAGTAGCTCAAGGTGTGATATATCAGATAAAAACAAAATTTTCTAAAAAAATATGTAATGTATGTAAAATATTCGTGCTCAATAAGTGGCCATAACCCCTTAAAAATGGTGACGAAAGAGTCCCATCAAGTCTAAATTACGATTATAGCGATCGCCCTGGGCCAATACAAATTCAGGATTCATATTTCCTAACTTTTCAATCCTGTCACTGTCACCATTTTTACAAGTCGGTGCAATAAGCAATTATATTCTCTTGGCCCTAAAATCTCCAAAACATGACGTGCGTTAGACGTTTTCTGTTAACATATACATATATTTCATCGTCAGATTTGGGTATTATTGAAAAATGTGGCTGGGTATTGATATCAATACCTTTGAACAACCCCCAGAAAACGTTCAATCCAACGCTTGTTGTATAATGTCATCATCTTGTTCACAGACATTGACATTTTACACCAAAACAAACACCTTCAGCGACACTGGTCGTAGATTGGCGATGTCACGTACAAAAGGAATAAAGAATCGATGAAAATACAACGAGCGATCAGCTCACAGAAAGGCAATATTTTCTTGGGACAGCGACTGACTATGGCAGACTTTTCCTTTTTCTCATTTATTGTTTTTTTTTTTTCGCTTTTTCTTAGTCCATGTCCATCTCCAAAGACTTGACGTTTGCACACACACACAAATGCAGAGTGTTTGCTTTAATAACGACTATGGACTTGAACTTCATGAATGACATGTTGCACAGTTGTAGCTATGCTAATTAAATATCTGAGATAGAGTGTTTGTACTTCAAAAGCGAGTGGATGGAGGTACTGTCGCAATTGGAAAAGTTTGTTGCTTTAACATCAATGGTAATTAAGTAATTAATAGAATATCTTTCCGGTACTACAAAATTTAATGATTTCAACATTAAGGGGAATTTTCAATAAATAATCCCAAAAATCAATCTTAATTTTGATTTTTTTTTTTCAGAAAAATATTTCGTCAATGCAGAATGAATATCCACCACATATATCACAAACAATTCCAATTCAAACAATTTTCTACTAATCCCACTTGTTTACAAATTCATTCGCACAGCAATTAAACAAATCCATTCATGCTGGCATAATCTGCTGCTAATTCTAGTAATTTGTGATTCGTCCCCCTGACATTTAGTCATACACGAGAATTTCATAACACTTTAAAGCCGCTAAATGTGTGCATTTGGCATGGGTCAAGTGATCAATCTGCTTGTCGTGTCCACGTCAAACCACCATCATTTGTTTTATTCTACACGAAATTCCGAATTAAAAACGCGTAAAGGTGGCTGCTATGACTACCGGCAACCACATCACCCCATCATCAATGGATTTCATTTGAGGGGCCTTTGTTGCTTGGCAGCCGCAAGACAGGCAGACCAGCAGCTAGAATAAACAAGTAAGAAAAGCGTTAAGTTCGGTCGGGCCGAACTTTTTATACCCTCCACCACAAATTTCAGCCATTTCGGTGGATTAATATGGCCACAACCTTCAAAATACCGAAATTCGGAAGGTACCGTTCTATGGGGGCTATATGATGGCGTGGACCTATACCTACAAATTTCTGGGGGAAAGTTTTATACGCCTAAAGAAGACTAAATATCAAATTTCAGCCATCTCGGTGTGATAATGAGGCTAAAACGTTCAAAATATCGAAAATCGGGAGATATTGTATTATGGGGGCTATATCAACACGTGGACCTATATAAACATTTTATGGTAGAAATGTTTCTTAGCCTCTGGAAACACAAAATACAAAGTTACAACCGGTTATTTGGTCAAATGGGTCTAATACATTCAAAATATATTAAAATGACGCGTACTTTATAAGGTGCCTTATGTGGGGGCTACACCAAAACGTGGACCTATATAACCCAACTTTGGTAGGAATGTTTTCTGGCCTATGAAGACACAAAATACCAAATTACAACCAATTCTGTGGTCAAATGGGTCTAATACATTCGATATATATTTAAATGACGCGTACTTTATATGGGGCCTTATATGGGGTCTATACCAAAACGTGGACCTATATAACCCAACTTTGGTAGGAATATTTTTTGGCCTCTGGAGACACAAAGTACCAAATTACAACCAATTCGGTGGTAAAATGGGCCAAATATCTTAAAAATTCCATAAAACGACGACGCGTCACGCGTCATTTTGTATGGGGGCTATACGAAAGCGTGGACCTACATAGCCCGCTTTCAATACCAAAAGTCCTACGTAAATATAACATATTTTCCCAAAATTTCATCAACCTACGTCAATCCCTTCGGACGCTAGAGTGATTTCCACAGACGGACAGACGGACGGACATGGCTATATCGATGTAGAATTGCACGCTGATCAAGAATATATATACTATGTGGGGTCTACAATGATTATTTCGAGTAGTTACAAACGTAGTGACAAACTTAATATACCCCCATCCTATGGTGGAGGGTATAAAAATGTTCTCAATTCTTTGAAAAAGTAAAAAAGGGGGCGTTAAATATAATTTTTGTTGTCGTAGTCCTCGTCGTCGCCACTGTCGTCAGGGATGTCATTATATTGGTTTTGTTATTGCTTTTGTTCGTGTTTGCAATATGTTTGATAGTTGTTTGTAGTTTCGTTTTTTTGTGCAGTTGCAATTTTTCAAGCTGCAATGAATATATGAAATTCCAGGGTGTCCATTACCATAAAATTAGGCCATGAAAAGAAACGTCTAAAATATCGATAATTATTAAATTTCAAAAGGGTATTTTTATCATATTATTTAAGGATATAAGCAGATATATGTATAAATTAATATATTTATATCCCTCAGGTTCAACAACTTCTAGAATTCTCTACAAATTCTATACAAATTATATATAGAATTTTCATTATAAGTTTAGGTTGGTCAGTTTACCATATAATTCAACAGAAATTCACTTCTACTATTTACTAGCATTATTCTTTCTATCAGCATTTGCTAAACCTGGTAACTCTATGTGTAGAATACAAACAGAGAATGCAACTGTAATAAGTCTTTCAAGTTTTTCAATTGACTTACGATTTCTTTTTTAGTTGTTTTATGTGGTATGTGGGGTCTTTCTTTGTGCTGCAATTGTTCAATTCAAATATTGTTTGGTGTTTTTGTCTTTTGGTCTTTTAGCACAAAGTCGTTAATCAATTTTGCATAAAAATACAAATTGAGCTGTAGGGTGTCTATGCTGTGCGATGATACATTTGGCGAAAGTCATAACAATTTAAATGAATAATTGTGTTTTATTTATTGTAATTTGTGGAACAGACGATGTCAATATGCATTGCTTTTGGTGTTATTGTTGTTGATTTGTTTAATGTGTCTGTGACTAAAGTAAACAAGTAAGAAAAGCGTTAAGTTCGGTCGGGCCGAACTTTTTATACCCTCCACCACAAATTTCAGCCATTTCGGTGGATTAATGTGGCCACAACCTTCAAAATACCGAAATTCGGAAGGTACCGTTCTATGGGGGCTATATGATGGCGTGGACCTATACGCCTAAAGGAGACTAAATACCAAATTTCAGCCATCTCGGTGTGATAATGAGGCTAAAACGTTCAAAATATCGAAAATCGGGAGATATTGCATTATGGGGGCTATATCAACACGTGGACCTATATAAACATTTTATGGTAGAAATATTTCTTAGGGTCTGGAAACACAAAATACAAAGTTACAACCGATTCTTTGGTCAAATGGGTCTAATACATTCAAAATATATTAAAATGACGCGTACTTTATAAGGGGCCTTATGTGGGGGCTATACCAAAACGTGGACCTATATAGCCCAACTTTAGTAGGAATGTTTTCTGGCCTCTGAAGACACAAAAACCAAATTACAACCAATTCTGTGGTCAAATGGGTCTAAAACATTCAAAATATATTAAAATGACGCCTACTTTATATGGGGCCTTATATGGGGGCTATACCAAAACGTGGACCTATATAACCCAACTTTGGTAGGAATATTTTTTGGCCTCTGGAGACACAAAGTACCAAATTACAACCAATTCGGTGGTAAAATGGGCCGAATATCTTAAAAAATCCTTAAAACGACGACGCGTCACGCGTCATTTTGTATGGGGGCTATACGAAAGCATGGACCTACATAGCCCGCATTCAATACCAAAAGTCCTACGTAAATATAACATATTTTCCCAAAATTTCATCAACCTACGTCAATCCGTTCGGACGCTAGAGTGATTTCCACAGACGGACAGACGGACAGACGGACGGACATGGCTATATCGATGTAGAATTGCACGCTGATCAAGAATATATATACTTTGTGGGGTCTACAATGATTATTTCGAGTAGTTACAAACGTAGTGACAAACTTAATATACCCCCATCCTATGGTGGAGAGTATAAAAATGAAAACACAAATACCACAACAACAGTTTCACACCACCCGCTTGGCTTCCAAAAGCCAAAAGGTTTACATAGAAAAGAAATCAAATTAAATGCAACACCACCATGCGGCTGCTGCGGCACGCCCATTCTATGACATAATCACTGCAATTAGGTGAGCATACCAGCAAAAGCCGGGCAATGGACAGACGGACATGTGTGAATGTTAAACCATGATTGCTCCCGTCCATGGATGCATTGAACAGCTACATTTTTTAGGTCTATCGGATCAAATGCCAAAATCCAAAATCCAATTGTTGTGAAGCAACAGTAAGCAGCGACAACAACAGTGGCCACAACAATGGAAGTTCCAAACAAATCAAAGCTGACACTTTGGTGGCATAAGTGAACATAATGAAGAATGGTTGTTTGGTTGCACGGATGGAGGGGCAGACAAATAGACAGACCGACAAGGCGACTGATTGGTGGCAACATTGAATGATGGTGTGGACCATTCTTTTGGTTCTGTTGGAAATTTTTACGCAAAAAACGTGTCGACAAGCCCAAAAAGAAAAACCTTCATGTGCTATTATCTGTCAGTGAGGGGGTTTGGAGGAGACAGTGCTGGTGCTGATGATGACTACAACCACAAAATAGATACGAGCGGCCGGCAGTACGGAAAGCAGATCACCTGTGGTGCCACAAATTAATTATTTTGGCTATTTTCTCGCAATTCATTATTACACCAAACGAGAAACAGCGAGTGTGAAGGAAAATGTTAAGCATGCAGGTTATTTTGGCTTCGAAAAGAATCCTTGCACACAAACGCATGTCGACCGAAATGCGAAGAACGGGATTTTGTTTTAATAGAACGACAGGCTCATCATTTTTATTCTTCACAACACCATCAACCAACCGTTGCACAATGACTGGCACGGATGCCGACAAAGAGAAATGTCGACATTTTTGGTGGATACCACCACAACATCAGTGTCAGCAGCCAGAAAAAAAAACAAACAACACTAATAATAACAACAACAGCATTTTGTAATTGATTGTGTTTACAAATTATTACGTTGCTGTTTAACAAACCCCCATTACATGAGTGCAACATGCATTCTGCAGTTGCAACAACACTTGAACTGTGTACAGCTAGACGGCAGGCTTTCAGCGTTTGGGACACGAAAGTTGCACATATATACACATGAAAACCACAACAAAAAAGTAGCAATCTTTTTTTGTTTTGAGATAGACAAGGAGATCCATTTAAAGCTGCAGCAAAAGACCACCCATGTTTTCTGCCGCCACAGTATTTGTAGGCAGGTCTCATTTTAATGATGCACTAGGCCAGCAGGAAAGTAGGAGACAATGATTTTGGCTACCAGCAGTAATAATGACATAAGACTCCAGACTAGTTAGGAGGGATTATTGATGATTGATACCTAGCTAATATCTTAAGGGTTTGTTTACTTGTAGCAAGAGGTGAACAATGCAGTAGGAAAGGGAAAATGCTACTACCAATAACCTTGACATATACACATTTCAGAATACATGAAATTTAGTAAACGTCATTGATTTTGTGTTTCAAAGAACATTGAGGAAATTGGATTGACAAAGAAGTTGAGGACAGCGCCTCTTACACACCTCCAAATATATGGAAAGCATATTTTTATTAAAATTTAGATACGTCTTAAATACTACAACCAAACTACAGCTCTTAACAAGCGTAAATTACAGCAACACATTTTGCAAGGTTCCATTTTGCTAGTCTATGACGATTTCATTTCGGTCGTCTATAAAAACTCCCTTAATGTCATCTATAAAGACGTCCTTTCGGTCGTCTATAAAGACTTCCATTTGCTCATCTACAAAACGTCCTTAAAGTTATATATAATTCGTCTGTAAAGGTTTTCTTCTGCTCGTCTATAAAATAAGCCAAAAATAGACCAATATCAAGGTCGTCTATAAAGCCTAATTTTCGGTCATCTACAAAGACTTCCTTCTGCTCGACTATAAAGACCTTTCTTTGCTCGACTATAGATTCCCTTTCGCCCATCTATCGTGAGAGACTCCCTGATATGCCTCTCCACTGCAGGGGTGACAAGGTAATCCTTTTTTATCCAGCGTTAGTAAGGACTGTTTTGTTTATGTTTCCATGGTGAACGGTTGTGAGTTCTGCATTTTCCCTACATCGTTCTTATTACTTACTTACTTGGTTGGCATATTACAGAACATTTGTCCTATAAGCCGAACTAAGAAAAGATTTCCATTCCTCTCTGCTTGTTGCTTGAAGCCTTGGCCTACCAGCTCTGCGTGTACTGCCATGTGGTCCGTATTAATACGGCTTTTTAGCGGGTTCATCATCGCTCATTCTTATGATATGGTCTAGCCAACGGAATTGTTGCATCTCGATACGTTTATCTTTATGGATGTATTTGTATAGCAGATACAGCTCGTGGTTCATACGACGTCGATATTCACCGTCAACGCAGATTGGATCATTTGAAGAATTATTGTCTCAAACACACCATGCATTGCCATGTCTGCTTGCGCAATACCCAGGCGTAGTATCAGTGTTTTGTAAAGCGTTATTTTTGTTTGACGAGATGTGGCTTTGTTTTTAAACAGCTTACTTAAGCCAAATTAGCATCTGTTGGCCATTACAATTCTTCTTCTTATTTCACAAGTGATGTGTTGTGTTTATGGCGGTGTCGAGGTAGACGAATTCTTTTACTACCTCAAAAATATAGGAACCAACTTCCACTGTTGGTCCGAACTCTGTGGGTGCATAGCGCGTCGACAGCAAAAACTTGGTCTTTTCGACTTCATTGTGGCTTCTGTACTCTCGCTTTTCCATTTCTCTATATTTCCTGCGGAAAGACGTTTTTCCGCTCTCATTTTCTCCATGATTTATTAATTTCGTTCCATGATTTATTGGCCTTCCTCAGTTCTTCTAAATCTTGCCGTCTCCACGTTACCTCTATGACGGCTACATTGCAGGCCTTCTTTGGCAATATTTCCATCTTGTTTCCTCAGTGTATGGCCAATCCATCGCCATTTCCTTAGTTTGATTTCCTTGACTATTGGGCTTTGGTTGCACCTTTCATAAAGGGATTGGTTCGTAATCACATTAGGCCAATTATTCTTAAAATTCGTCTTAAGCATCAATTGTCGAATGCCTGCAGTGAATTCGCTATTCTTGAGGACATGTTCCATGTTTCGTATCCGTACAATAGAACTGATTTTACATTTGAATTGAATAGTCGTATTTTTGTACCATGTCTGATTTGCGATGATCTCCATATATTTTGGGTGCCGTGACATAACTCCCAACGGACATAACTCCCAAAACGCTAAGGCGGACATAAGTCCCAATGGGTGTTCTGTCCGTTTTTAAAATTGAAGTGATTTTTTATTTAAATACAATTTTTATTTTAAATGTATAAAAAAAAAATTAAAAATTAACTCTATGTTCATATGCATTTTTCATTTCATAAAAAATGTATAATTGATTTAAAATTTTTAAGAAAATTAAGTGCAAAATAAGTAGTAGCCATCTCAAATCGAACTATATTCAAAATTTGCCTTTAAACCTATTTTAAACGAAAAATGCTGCCTACAGGAAAATAAAAAGTTTTTGTTAAAATTCACAAATACTTTCTTGAAAAAATCGCACGATGTTTTACAAAAAATATTTTCACAATTTAAGAAGATAAAAAGTTTTTGTAAAAATATTCAAATACTTTCTGAAAAACGACAAGAGCCGCAGGCGAAAATATTTTTGAAAAAAAATCGCGCGATTTTTTACAAAAATCTTTTACAATTTAAGAAAATAAAAAGTTTTTGTAAAATTATTCAAATACTTTCTGAAGAACGAAAAGCGCCGCAAGCGAAAATATTTTTGAAAAAATCGCGCGATTTTTTTTCAAAAATATTTTCGCCTGCGGCTCTTGTCGTTTTTCAGAAAGTATTTGAATATTTTTACAAAAACTTTTTATCTTCTTAAATTGTGAAAATATTTTTTGTAAAACATCGTGCGATTTTTTCAAGAAAGTATTTGTGAATTTTAACAAAAACTTTTTATTTTCCTGTAGGCAGCATTTTTCGTTTGAGAAGATAAAAAGTTTTTATAAAAATATTCAAATACATTCTGAAAAACTAAAAGCGCCGCAGTCGAAAATATTTTTGAAAAAATCGCGCGATTTTTTACACAAATATATGTTCACAATTTAAGAATATAAAAAGTTTTTGTAAAATACTTTGTAAAAAACGAAAAGCGCCGCAGGCGAAAATATTTTTGAAAAAATCGCGCGTTTTTTTACAAAAATATTTTCAAATTTTAGAAAATAAAAAGTTTTTGTAAAAATATTCAAATATTTTCTAAAAACGAAAAGCGCCGCAGGCGAAAATATTTTTGAAAAAAATCGCGCGATTTTTTTACAAAAATATTTTTACAATTTAGGAAGATAAAAAGTTTTTAAAAAAGTATTCGCGATTTTTTACAAAAATATTTTCACAATTTAAGAAAATAAAAAGTTTTTGTAAAAGTGTTCAAAAATATGTTCACAATTAAAGGAGATAAAAAGTCGGAAATATTTTTGAAAACAAAAATCTCGAGATTTTTTACAAATATTCAAATACTTTCTGAAAAACGAAAATATTTTTGAAAAAATAGCGCGATTTTCTTAACAAATGTTTTTACAATTTAAGACTTCTCCTAACTGCTACTTACATAATTTCGGGCATAATTTCGTTTTTAAATAATTTTATGAAATCAGGAGGATTTTGTGGATACTTCGATAGTGGTTGACACTTAGGCCTTCTCAAATGTATAATTCCGCTTACATTCTAACTTCTACTCTAAAAATTATAACTATAAATTTCAAAATTAAGCAAAGAAATAATTTGTAAATTAAGAAAAAAATCGTTGGGAGTTATGTCCGCCATTTTTTGGGTGTTATGTCCGCTTTGGTGCCCGGACATAACTCCCACGGACATAACTCCCAACGAATTTTGGGAGTTATGTCCGCAAAGGGCAGCGGACATAACGCCCAAAATCATTTTGGGAGTTATGTCCGTGGGAGTTACGTCCGGGCACCATATTTTTGAGTGCTTCTTTGGTTGCTTTGGTTTGCAAGGAGTGATCAATACTTTGTCATTGCGCCTTTCGGGACGAGAAGTGTTTTTATTAAGCGATTGGGCCAGTTAAGTGGAATATGCTGTGGCTATCTGTTCTGATTGCAGCTTACCGTTGTCTAACTTTCGTATTGTGTATGTTCGTACTTTATTTGCTACGTTTAACCGGTACGTACCTCTGCTGCAACAAGGTGGTGGTTCGAGTCCATGTTTGCTCCTTGGAACAAACGCACATCCAACACTCTCGATGTATGTCTTCCATATATCACAACGTGAATAATTTGATTCATTGTATACTGATCCGGAAACAACCAGGTGTCCTTATAAATGTCGAGATGCTTAAATCTGGTGATGCTAACTACCATACCGTTGCCAGATGTTCCACTGTGGCGACTGAATATCCCGTCTGTTGGACCAAAGATATTCTCCTTTTCAATTTTGGCATTAAAATCGCCTAGAATAAATTTGGTGTCATGGGCTGGGCAACAGTCATATGTTTCATCTCGTCTTCGTCCTTGTCTTCGGTTGGAGCATAAGCGCAAATAAAGCTGAATTTTGCTCTTATTCGAATTGTAGCAAGTTCACTGGGGTGAAGCCGGAGACCAGATGTGTTAACCTCCGACCAACTACAAATCCGCCACCAAACTCATGCTTCATGTCATGGCAGCTATAATGCATTGCATCACCTTTAGGTGTTGTTGTAACGCTTTTCCCGTTCCATCGTATTTCCTATATGGCATTAATGTCGGCCTTGTACTTTTCAAGTACATCTGCCAATACGTAAACTGCACCTTCTCTATAAAGAGTGCGAACATTCTAGGTGCAGTTTCGAAGATCATGGTCCTTAAAACGTTAGCGGGGGCCGTCAACATTAGAGGGGATTGTTTTTTTCCTTTGTTTTTTTTTCATAGTAGGATGCTTTTTCTAGAGGAGGGTTACTAACCCGACGCCCAAACCCAAGTTTTTATCGTTCTTATGGGTGTTAGCTCACTACCTTTAGCGGGTGTTAAAGTCAACTCCCCAGTTGACACTACGGGGAGGTCACTGTCCGCTTGAGATGAAAGAGGGACCAAGATAAGTCCTGGGTTTTGCCATGTTAAAACCGGTCAGGACCGTTGCTTGGTGTCTTTCATCCCTTACGTCACACACATCGTTCTTATTAATCTGCTTATTTTCAGGGATGCTGACTTTCTCCATGCTTCTTATATGGCAGCTGTCGTATACCCTTTAGTAATTGTAGTTTCAGCTTTAGATAATTATTATTCTTGGAAATACATATCCCGAGCGTTTTGCTTCGAACAAACCGTCTACCATAATTATATTAAGTTCGTAGTAACGGTGAGAGATATCAACATCGGATATGGTTTCCAGAGTAGTTAACAGAACCTCTACGGCAGACACTACTTTTCTTCATGTTGCGGCAAAGCTGTCCCAGGTAACCATCAACTTTGTTGCCTTGTCACTATCATACATCAAATCAATCAATACACACATTTATAAATGGTGGTTATTTATTATGAGAAATGCCAAGAACAAAAGCAACACCAGAATAATTAATAACAGAACTACATAATTATTTAGTGCCACACATTAATTTTAATATAAGAAAACCAATAAATCACTTTTAAATATAAAATACAGGGAGCATCATTAAACGTTGTGAAATAAACTGCCAAAATAAACGAATATTTTTATCGCCATTCGACAAAAATATGGTGATAAAGCTTTTAATCAAAATTTTCTGGGTGGCTTTTATTTTCTGTGTACGTTTCAGTTACTACACTGAAAAAATGATTCGTTGCTTCAATTAACGGGTTTCATTGAGTTTCATAAATACAAAGAAATACTTTAATTAATGTATTGCATCTGTTCAATAGCATTAAAGTAACAGTTTAATAGCAATAATGAACTGTTTCTAACATTACATTAATGAAAGCTTTCACTGCATTAACTAAGAGATTCATTACATCAATGAAGTATTTTCACTGCATCAATGAAGATGTTACATTATATTAATGAAGAATTTTCATTGCATCAATGAAAAAGTTTCATTACATTGATGAAGAAGTTTCAATGCATCAATGAAAAAGTTCCATTGGGTTGAACAAATTTATTAATATCACTTAAATGAAGCTCAACGAAACTTTTTTAATTCATTCAATGAAGCTTTACGTTCGTTAAGAATGAATGTCAAATTTCATTGTTTATTTTATGAAATTTTTTCTTTTAGTGGATGGGAGAATAGACGACCCTACAGTTGGCACTTAGCCTCCCCTAACCATCAAGTCGTCTATAGAAACTAGATAACTTTCACAAAATCATTTAGCTGGTCTGCTTACTGTCTTTTGTCATTTTGTTTTTATATGGAGACCTAGGACCTTTAGGTTGTCTATAAGACTCTTTGTCCTTCGGCTCCTCTGAACAAAGACTCACTGGTTTTCAGCTCATCCACATAGACTCACTGTCTTTCAGCTTGTTTACACAAGCCGCATAGCCTTCTAGTAATCTACAAAGAATACCAGTCATATATAAACTACATGACCTTTAGTTCATTTAGTTCATAGAAAATATGTCCGTTTGTTTATCATCATAGCCTCCCTGGCCTTCCAGTCGTCTCATCGAATATCTGCACTTATAAATAGACTTTCTGACTTTTCGGTATTCTATATAGACTCCTAGCATTCAGCTTGTCTATAAAAACTCCCTAACCTTTAGGTCATTACATATGTTCCATGGGCTTTCATTCGTCTATATATAATCCCAGATTTGTTGGTCGTCTATATTGACCCCGACCTTCAGTTCCTCTATAAGGACTATCTTCATTCCTCACATTCATCAATAAATTACATTACCCAGCAAAATTGTAATTCTTATTTTTCCACCCCATATGAAAATAGAAACAAGTACAAGTTTAATTGCAGAATGATGTCAATGTTTAAATATGACTCTTCAATAAACAATAATTCAAATAAGTATTCTAATATTTTATAAAATGAATCATAAAAACAAGCATTTCATGTGAAAATTCCCCAACAGCATTCACTCGCCGCAGCAATAATGGTTAAACCACCACCCATATTGACAAAGGTCATGGCTAAGAAGAAGTATTATGCAAATGTTGAAGAGGAACATATTTCAGCCAAAAGTAAATACCAACGAACGAAAATAAATTTTGAAGCGACCACTTAACAAGAAAAAACGCTAATTTTTCATTGCACGGCTCCCCCATTTGGTTATTGTTTTTTGTTCCAGAAGTATCTCGTGAAATGATGTTGAGGCGAGTTATGTGGAAATCGATTCGCTTGGATACCGAAATAAGAAAAAAAGTATTTTGACAAAATTAGGTTGCTAGGTTGGTGTTATGCAACTGTGTGCGTGTGTTGTTGGCACAGGTCGCAAACGCCAAAAAAGAAAACTTGACAGATAGTTCCACACTTGTACACTCTTTACGCAGCATATAAATAGAACAACGACGCGCCGCCGGTTGAATCTTGGGGAGGTGATATGGACATTCAAATATATCTATATGTCTGTCTGTCGGTCTATCGTACGGTTCTTTTAAGTTGATCTTTCAAAGTTAGACAAATTTATATAAAAATAAAGCATTCATAATTCATCGAGTTAAGCTGCACAGCATCATCCTCATTCACCAATATGTAGAACATGAAGAAGAAATCCAATCCAAGCAGTTCCATTGCAAGAGAGAAAAAAAATACACATTTCTTAGTCCCCTCTGCTTCTTTTATTCACACGATGCGATGACTGTTCAGATAATTTCTTTGAATTAATTTTGCAATAATTGCATTGGGGTATTCGTTCTTCTTTTGTCAATTCTACGAACTGTAACCGAACATATCAATTACACAATATCTGATGAATCTCCACGACGGAAGCTGGACGTTGGGAGTAAATGTCAGTCGAGTCGAAAATGCCTAGGTGCCTGGTTGTGTAATATTGCAATTTGTGGCTGGTTCAACTGGATATCAAGTGAAGAATGCATACAAGAACAGAAACGGGGAAGCAAAAGGGAACCCACAAAAACTTTCCCTGCAGAAAATGATGATTTAATATTTTGGTATGTCATGACGAAATACTCTTAGACAGAAAAAATCTTTGAAGTCAAAGGAAAACTGTAGCGCCATTCGGCTGTACAGTAGTCGGCCGTTATATGGAAATTAATGTAAAATGAGAAACAAAGAAAAAGAACTAAACGACTAAAAAATTAACGGTGTAAGTCACTAATCGAGTTTGTTGAACGTACGATCCCTACGAGGGGTATAAATAGAGCCGGATCACTACCGGTTCAATCCACACAGATTACATAACAGAGCAATGTCGAAATGTTGTCCGTTGCGATCAGGACCACAAGGACTGCCTTCAGTGAAAATTTCAATCCTCTCCTCGAACAGATCGGAAGAAAATTTTTTGTGTGGAATATAACCGAAAGAGGTGTCCGATACAGATCTTCCTAAAACTTGATGTACATTTAGAATAACGATTTGTAAAGTTTCAGCCAAATCTGATACTCAATTCGTAAGTTATCGTGCTTTTCTGCAGGAGCAGCCTCTCCTTAAAAAAGATTCAGCAGGAGCACCCTTTTTGAAAAGAGTCTGCAGGAGCACGCTTTCTTTTAAAAAGGGTTTGCGGAGGTTTGCGGAGCACTCTTTCTTTTAAAGTGGTCTGCAGGAGCACTCTTTCTTTTAAAGTGGTCTGCAGGAGCACTCTTTCTTTTAAAGTGGTCTGCAGGGCACCCTTTCCTTTAAAAAGGTTCTATAGGAGAGCCCATTAATTTAGAAATGGTCAAGAGAAGGACCCTTTCCTTAAGAAAGGGTCAAGAGAAGCACCATTTCTTTTAAAAAGGGTCCAGAGAAGCATCCTCTCTTTTAGAAAGGGTCAAGAGAAGCACCATTGCTTTAAGAAAGGGTCAAGTGAAGCACCCTTTCTTTTAAAAAGGGTCCCGAGAAGCACCATTTCTTTTAGAAAGGGTCCCGAGAAGCACCCTTTCTTTTGAAAAGGGTCCAGAGAAGCATCCTCTCTTTTAGAAAGGGTCAAGAGAAGCACAATTGCTTTAAGAAAGGGTCAAGTGAAGCACCCTTTCTTTTAAAAAGGGTCCCGAGAAGCACCATTTCTTTTAGAAAGGGTCCCGAGAAGCACCCTTTCTTTTTAGAAAGGGTCAAGAGACCCTTTCGTTAATAAAGAGTCAAAAGAAGGACATTTTCTTTTAGAAATGGTCAAAAGAAGGACATTTTCGTTTAGAAATGGTCAAGAGAAGCACCCTTTCGTTATGAAGGGTCAAAAGAAGCGCCCTTTCGTTATGAAGGGTCAAAAGAAGCACTCTTTCGTTTAGAAATGGTCAAGAGAAGTACCCTTTCGTTTAGAAAAGGTCAAGAGAAGCACCCTTTCGTTTAGAAAAGGTCAAGAGAAGCACCCTTTCGTTTAGAAAAGGTCAAGAGAAGCACCCTTTCGTTTAAAAAAGGTCAAGAGAAGCACCCTTTCGTTTAGAAAAGGTCAAAAGAAGCACCCTTTCGTTTAGAAATGGTCAAGAGAAGCACCCTTCCGTTTCGAAATGTCAAGTGAAGCACTCTTTCATTCAGAAAGGGTCAAGGGAGGAACCCTTTCTTTCACAAAGGGTCAAGAAGAGCACCGTTTCTTTCAGAAAGGGTCAAGAGAAGTACAGGAAAAAAAATAAAAACGACAAAGGTGTTATGATATTTTTCCGGACAGTTATACATCACACACCCTTGTCTGTATCGGCACACACTTCTTCGCCTAACGTCATGTGTTTTTATGTAAATGCTATTTAAATAGCTGTTTACGACATGCCTATGCCACTGTACAATGTTTGCTGACGTCTTCGGATTCCGGACAGCAGACAGCACATAATTCTTTACATCACATATTCAAATATTTTATGGATTTTGCCAATGCAACTTTTGCTCTCCCGTTCTCTCTGAATCTGGTTGTGGGGACCGAGAATATGTTCTACGCTAAGATTTTAGATCAGGTATCGGCACTAATACAAACGCATTGTTTGCGGTCACACGCATACGTCTCTCTCTCGCTCTCTCCACAAACAGCGTGTGCGTTAATGCATTGCTAAAACTAAAAATCATTGAAACAACCGACAGCAGAACCTTCTTCATTGACTTCTTAACGAAGAGTGAGTTAGAGCTGGCAAACCATCGATGGAAATATCGGTATTATCGATACATAATTTTTTACGTCAATATCGACGAATAGTTTTTTACATCGATACTATCGGCCATTTTGACATCACTAAAGAAAAGCCATAGAATCAATAGCCAGAAATTTTCACACCCTCAGCCTTTAGGCTGACGAGGTCATATACACTTTGATACGACCAAAAATGTGCCAAATCGAAATAAAGGTTTAAGACCTCAAGTATTTTTGGACGAAATTCGTTTCAGACTATTTGGAGTCGATATAGCATTTAGAGTCCGTCCGTCTGTCTGTCTGTCTCGAATGGATCGAGCGATTCGAACCAAATTTTGCATTTCGTAATATTTTGCCCAAACTTAGTTCAAGTTCGAATATGAGCCATATCGTTCCAATTCTTCGAGTACCTACCCCACAAAAGTTCAACATTTTGCTGTAAAACGGTGTGAACGATAACTATCGAAGAGATCGATCGATTTGTTTTAAACTTTGCACATCGTATTATTCCTTCCAGATATAGATCGGCTTCGAATATGGATTATCACGGCTTACTCATTCGGGTAGCTCCCACAGAATATTCGGAACATGTGAAGTTTAAGAGCTCCTCTCCGACCGTGGCGAAATTTTTTTTCTGCATTTTCATATAAACTTCTTTTAAATCACCGCGATCGTAGTTTTTCGAAATTTCTTGCACCGACCAACGCGGGGTCCGACCAGAAGACCCCCATTTTGTGCGCCAAGTGTTCATGCAAAATCAAATGTTAGTTGGTGGAATAAATGCCCAAGGAGGCCTTTATCTCACGGTACATAACAGTGCGATCTTGCACTATCCGTTCACGCACGGCTTAATTTTTTCTGGCACAACGACCGTTTTCGAACGACCCTCAGGAACATCGTTTTTCTATTTTTGCGAATGTCGGCCACGATTGAATTCATTAAATCAGTTTTTCATAGTGCTATGAGATGGTATTTTATTGACATACAAAGATTTACAAAGATTTAATTTGATCGATGCACTCTTGTCGCGATTATCCATGTCGAAAGTTGTGAACAATTATCGGACGAAAATGTTCACAAGTAAATTCCATATTTTTGCAAAGTGACAACACAACACATGGTCACTGTAAACAACACAACACATGGTCGTATGTCAAACTGTTCTGAGTACGCTCAGACTAAAAATTGTCACACTTTCCAAAAAAAATGTCAAATGACGACTGGCGACACTGCGTGTTGCTTAGGCCACAAACTTTTCTAATTCGCCTTGTATTTCACTGACATGCGAAATGTAAACAAAACACATATGTATGTCGGCAATTTTGGATTCTAAATAAATAGGAATAGGAAATCTACGATAGTATCGATTTTATCGATATTTTGAAACGGAAATATCGAAAAAATCGAATGGGCCGAAATCGATAGTTTGCCAGCTCTAGACTGAGTGGTGGTTGTTCTGTTGTTATTCTCATCAAGGGCACGTGTGCCCCTTTTTGCCGGATGATGTTTTAGATCACAAATATGGAAAGTGAAACACAAATCATAAATGTAATGGTGGCTGGGAGTCGAGGAGATTACACGAATACCTAAAAATTGCAAAAGCAACTAAAAAGATTACAACAACATGCTAATGACAGAAATTATGTCATTGTACAAACAGTCCATAGTGACGTGGAGTTATTTGGCAATTATTGCCAAGGAGCAAGGGCCAGATAAACGCTAAGTACTGTTAAACTTTTAAAATTAATTTGCAAATTAGCAGCAACATTTGATGAAATTACCATTAACATTTCTATTTTAATTAAAATTTTTGTCAGTCAGTGAATGGATATTCAAATTCAATGGATTTCAAACTTTATTCGTTGTTTTCACATTGTTGCTGAAAATCACTTCGAATATTGGCATGGGAACACAAAGCCCCATTGATCTACTACCTCAATAAACGGGGGCTGGCTATATACAGGATGCCAGCATGACATGTACGATGGCGGATTTTAGTCCAGCCAGCATCGGAAAACATGACCAAATTTAATTTAGCTGCAACATGGAAAAGGCAGAGATTTTTAAAATAGCAACGGCAACAACAAAAACATTAAATTAAAATTCAAACATTGTGCGGAATGTAGGAAGCAGAAATGAAAAACAAAAAAACGTCAAAACAGTTTGACCAACAATCTGAATAATAAGCAGCAGTAGAATGGTAGGGCCATCAAAAACTATCAACCAACCAGCAGCAGTCATTGCCATCTCCTTCCTTTCTCTTTATTGATTTGATATCTAAGGCCATCAATGAAAAATAGAAAACTATTCATACAAATTTAAAACAGAACACAAACGGAATACGAGACCGCAGAGACCAAAACTATTCCAAAAAATCATCGCAAATTTACATATTCCAAAGGGATGATGATGAAGATGGCCACCAGTCAACTATTTTAATAGAACCCCTGTCAGCGGGACTTCTTTGCTGGTACGGCAAAACAGAACAATCTGGGTGGTGTAAGGAAGGTGCATAGAAAATGTTTTAAAAATCGCTCAATTGAGGGAATACTGAATTCGATATAACGAATGGACATCCCTGAGATAGTAAACAAAATACAAGTTAATTGAGATGGGTTACCACAAAAATAATATAAAACAAAGAAAAGCAACGGGAAGCTGACAATGTCAGCACGAATTGGCAACCCCCTCCTGAACTCTCTTAATTTTAATAACTCTATTCTCTATTCATTTGCCAAATAAAATGTTGGTCATGCACTAAACAATGCAATGCATTTCTTGATTACTTCGCATAAATCACCATCATCTCCATCATCACAACGAGTTAAGACATCAAGGGTCCTTGTAGTAAGGGGAATAGCAACAATGAAAACATATAAACGACTAAGTTTAAATTGAATAAATATAAACAATTGCTTAATAGTGAGTCATAAATTATAGTTTTTCCGGCCCGAAACTCCGGGCAACAAACAATATGAAATTTTCTTCTTTTTTTTCAAAAAACATTACACATAGGATAGACGACGGTAGCTTGCTGTGGTTTTACTAAGTATATCACAAGGTTTTCAGACATCCACTTCTGACATACACGCCGAGAAGAAGAGGAATTGTAGATCTGCCAGTTAGGAGAACCTTTCGATATCGCGACAAAAAATATTTTAAAAGTTTTATTTTTGTATTTTTAGGTAAAGCCACTTTGGTAGATTATTTATCGACTATTTCAACGTTTTTGAAGAAATTCTAGTCATGAAATCAATAGCGACTAATATGCGCTCTTTTGTGCAATGTGTGTCATTATGATGTCTTCCGTGGGCAAGTCCATGTTTCATCATATAATGGTCCAATCGGGAGGAATGACTCCAAAATGGACTATTGCGGACCATTACTTAAGTATCTCCCTAGCAAAACTTTTGAGATTATATTCTAATCCATATCTTTGCCGGCAAGTTTTATACGCCCAAAATTCTGTAGAACCCCATAAATGCATAGGTTTTATGGGAAAAAGGTGTTTCACTTCACTCGACTGATTTCAACATCTCCCATAGCCTTTCCGAGCAGGAAACCCTTTAGAAGATCTTTCATTTATGGAAGACCTCTTTCGGAGATCCTCTATCTATAGAAAAGCCTTTTCGGAGATCTTATATCTACGGAAGATCCCTTATAGATCTTCCATCTAAAGAAGACAACTGTCGGAGGTATTCAATCTATAGATTGTCCCTTTCGGAGATCTTATATCTACGGAAGATCCCTTTCGGTGGTCTTCTATCAATAAAACACGTACTTAGGATATCTTCCATCTATAGAAGGAATCGTTGTTTTCGACATTTCTTTTCACCAAATGATATAAACTTCATTTGAGCGATTGTCACGTTGTGCTGTATCCATCAAGAACAAAAATGTCAAACTTTCCAATGGCGCCTGGCAACACATAGCGTTGCTTAGGCCAGGAACTTATATAGTATCCCTTTCTTCTGTCTATGGAAGACCCCTCACAGATCTTCAATCTATAGAAGGTCCGCTTCGGAGATCTTATATCAATGGAAGATCCCTTTCGGAGGTCTATAGAAGACGACTTTGAGAGATCTTCCATATATAGAATATATCTTTCTGAGATCTTATATCTATAGAAGATCGCTTTTACCTATGGGAATATCCTTTAAGAGATCTTCCATCTACAAAAGACCTCTTTCGGAAGTCTTCTATCTGTAAAAGATCCATTTCGGAGGACTTCTATCAATAGAAAACCCTTTTCGTAAGTCTTCTATCTATAGAAACCCCTTTTCGGAGGTCTTTTATCTATAGAAGACCCCTTATATATCCCTTTCGGAAGTGATTTATCTATAGAAGATCCTTTTAGGAGTTATTCTGTCTATAAAAGACTCCTTTCAAAGACCTTCTATCTATAGAAGACGCTTTTAAAAAGTCTTCTATCTACAGAAGATCCCTTTTCGAAGTATTATATCTACATAAAGTACATTTCGAATATCTTTTATCTATAGGAAACCCATTTAGAAGATCCTCCATTTATAGAAGACCTCTTTCGGAGGACTTCTTTCTATAGAAAACAGTTTTTGGAGACCTTATATCTACAAAAGATCCCTTATAGATTTTCAATCAATGGAAGGTCCTTTTCGGAGATCTTATATCAATGGAAGATCCCTTTCGAAGGTCTTCTATCTATAGAAGACGACATTAATAGATCTTCAATCTATAGAATACCTCTTTCGGAGGTATATAGATGATATGGAATAACCTTTAAGAAATCTTCCATCTACAGAAGACCTCTTTCTGAAGTCTTCTATTTTCCCTTGGTTCCTTGCGGAGATCTTCTCTCTATAGAAAATCTTTTTTCGGAAGTCTTCTGTCTATAGAAGGCACCTCATATTCAATTTATAGAAAGTCTATTTCGGAGATATATATATAAGATCCCTTGGAGGTCATCTATCTTTAAAATATGCCTTTAGGAGATCTTCTATCTATTGAAGACCCTTTATATATCTTCAATCTATTGAAGGTCCCTTTCGGAGATCTTGTATACCGCTTTCGGAGGCCTTATATGTATGAAAGGCCTCTTAGGGAGCCCGTCTGTCTATAGAATAACCTTTTGGGAGGTGTTTATATCTGTAGACGATTATTTTCAGGGATCTTCTATCCATAGAAGACACCCCAGCTATAGAAGGCCCATCCAGGACGGCTTTCATCAACAGAAGTCCTATTTCGAAGGTCTTCTATATATAAAGGATCCCTTTCGGGGATCTGCTATCAATAGAAAAACCATTCTATCTATCGAAGTCCCTATTCAGAGGTCTGTAATCTAGAGAATACCCATTTCGGAGATCTTCTCTCTATCTCGAAATGTCTTAGCTTCCTGCAGCCTATAAACTCACAGGCATACTTATTTTGAGTCTGATGACAGCAATAGTTCAGTATACCAGTTTTAGGTGTTACACTTCGCTAATATCGCTATTGCACTTTCATGATCATCGACCAGAGCGTAAACTACAAATTTTCTGTAAATATTCCAGGTGCTGATTTCCGTGGGTCGTTGTTGTTTCCTTCGCCCCTTTTTTTTCGCCACTTCACAATAGCGTTTTTTGGAGGATTTACCCTGCCCTGGACTAACGTGATACTCAGAACTATTCTGTTGTAATAGATATTAATATGAAGTTAAACCATCAGATGAATACTCCAGATGTAAGCAATCATATTTGCATTACATTAAGAGTTTACTTATAATGAATATTCGAGGGAAAAATTTGAAGCTATACTGATCATTTCCAAAATGAAAACAATTGTTAATAACATCGCCACGACGTTGGAAATCTCAAAAAAGTTCTTAAAAAATCTCATATAAACCATTGATATTTAAAGGTCCCTTTGATTTGCTCCCCAAGGAGTTAACAATTTGTTTACTCTCTAGAGAGTTATATTTAATTTCCACAGAATTAAAAAAAAAATCCAAACCCCAATCATCTTTTTAGCACGGAAAAGGTAATGTAATTATTGTTTTCAAATTTAAACAAAATAGCAAATTTGAGGGCAAATAAAGACATTAATGTTCATGGAAGTTACCCCCAAACAAACCAAACGCAATCAAAAGAAAATGTGTTACCCGTCATCCAATTGATTGCCATGGGAAATCAATGACAACAAATTTAATTTGAATTTATTGCGGTGTTCGCCTTTTTCACAAGACATAAAATTCAAAAGGGGTCCGACGCGCTCATTTGAATGAAATTGTCATCAAACGATTAACGAGATAAAATACGATAGCTAGGGTGAGCAATAGGGTTATGACTTTTTTGCAACCTCATATCCCTGTATCATAGCGTGATGAGTTTTACCATAAGATTACATAAAATCTTAATTATAAGGTGATTCGGTGAAAAAACCTCACGCACAAAATGATTTTAAAATTTGAATTTATCAAAATTATGGGCATTTTTTGAAGTCACTGAAACAGATATATAATTAAAAATAAACTTTAGAGCCACATGAGATAATTAAAATGACATACAATTTATTTCTCACCATTTTTCTTCAATTCTGAGAATCGTAAAAATATCGTAAACGCTTTTATTCAAAAATATAATTTTTTAACAAAAAACAAAAAATTTAAAATTTTTTCAAAGTGACTTTTTTCGCGACTTTTTTAATATTTGAATGAAATAAACGTTATTATAGTTATTAGTAGGCTTATACATATTTATTCATTCGTGCAACAAAAAATAATTTTTTGAAAAAAAAAATTTTCATTTCATATATTTTTTCAAAAAATTATTTTTTTAAAACCGATTTGTGCGTGAACTTTTTATACCCTACACCACTATGTGGGGAGGGTATTATAAGTTGGTTTTGACCAAAAAGTTTGTAACGCATCGAAATAATGGTCGTAGACCCATACTTATATATACCAAAATGAATGTCTCGACAAGCTGAGTCGATCTGGCTATGTGTGTCCGTCCGTCAGTCCGTCCGTCCGTCTGTCCATCTAAACCTTGTAATCACGCTACAGGCCGCAATTTTGATCGGATCGTCACGAAATTTTGGATGTTGATGGGGGTCCCGGAGGGAAAGAAGCCTATTGATTTTTGTGATGGTCGGATAATATTTAGGGGTCGGAAAGGGCAAAAAACTTAGGTGGATAAAAAGACAACGTTTTTTCCAACGCCAATATCTCAGCTCCTATATGGGGTATACCAAAAGCAAAACCTGACAATGAAAGCAGAAAATATCCCCTTTCTAATGATGTAAAGTAGGTGCTCGTAGGTGATCAAACAACGAAGATATCACAATAGTAGCAAATAAAATCCAATTTTCATTTTTGCGATTTTAATTATATTGACAAATATCACAGCTTTGGTTGAAAATTTTCCAACAGCAAAGCCTGACTATGAAAGTAGAAGATCCCGTCTTTACAATGATGCAAACTAGGTCGGCGTAGGTAACCAAATAACGCAATAGTCGGTAATACATCCCATTTTTCTATTTTTTTGGAAATCACGCTACAGGTCGCAATATTGATCGGATCGTCACGAAAATTTCAGGGTTAATGGGGGTCTCACAGATGAAGAAGCATATTGATTTTGATGATGGCCGGATAATATTTAGGGGTCGGAATGGGCAAACACTTATTTGGAGAGAAGTCATCATTTCATTTCAAAGCCAATATCTCTGTTTCTTTAAGAGGTATATCAAAAGCAAAGCCTGGAAAGGAAAGTAGAAAATATCACCTTTACAACGGTGTAAAGCAGGTTGTCATAGGTGGTCAAATAGCAGAGATATGGCAATAGTCGATAATGCATCCCATTTCCGATTTTTTTGTAATCACGCCACAGGTCGCAATTTTTATCGGATCGTCACGAAAGTTTAGGGGTTAATGGGGGTCCCACAGAGGAAGAAGCCTACTGATTTTAATGATGGTCGGATAATATTCAAGGGTCGGAATGGGCAAAAACTTGTTTGGAAGAAAGGTCTACGTTTTATTTCAAAGCCAATATCTCTGTTTCTTTAAGAGGTATATCAAAAGCAAAACCTGGAAAGGAAAGTAGAAAATATCACCTTTACAACGATGTAAAGTAGGTTGTCGTAGCTGCTCAAACAACAGAGATATCGCAATAGTCGCTAATGCATCCCATTTTCCGATTTGTTTGTAATCACGCTACAGGTCGCAATTTTAATCGGATCGTCACGAATTTTTTGGGAGTTGATGTGGGTCCCGCATAGGAAGAAGCCTATTGATTTTGGTGATAGCCGGATAATATTAAGGGGTCGGAATGGGGAAAAACTCATTTGGAGACAAATTCAAAGTTTTATTCTTTGTGAATATATTGGCTTCTAGTAGGGGTATTCCAACGACAAAGCCTGTCAATGGAAGAAGAAAATATTACCTTTACATTGGTGTAAAGCAGGTTGGCGAAGGTGGTCAAACAAGGGAGATACCACAATGTCGGTAATGCATCCAATAGTCACGAAATTTTGGTTGCTTATGGGGGTCCCGGAGACAAAGAGGCATATTATTTTTGGTGGTAGTCGGTTTATATTCCCTAAAAGAAATGTTTACCAGTGAAAAGCTTATGCACAGGGGTTGTGGTGTAGGGTATCACATGGTCGGTCCCGTCCTTTGGTCACTTGTTTTATATTTCAATGGAATAAACGATAGCATAGTGATTAATAGGCAAAAGTTCATTCATCCCTGCTACAGGAAATCATTTTTGAGGAAAAATGTCAAAAAGTCATAACCCTAGTGAGCAGTAATAGCATTTATGGAATGGCTTAGAGTTGTGCCAAAGGAACTATATGGAACTATGTAGTTCACTTCGCAGTTCCAATGGCCCATATTTTTTCTTTGAACAAACTGCGTATACTTAACAACACACGTTATATTTCATGATGTTACTCATACGTTTTGGAACTAGTACAAGGAACTAGGAACTAGATTACCCAACTCTAGAATGGGTATGGGATGGGAAGATTGCAATAAAATATTCACGATTGTCATTCAGATACCAGTCAGTATTAGATCACATTTATTACTTAGAAAAAAAGGAAAAGGATCAATAACCTCCTAATGGCTGCTCACATTAGCATTGCTTTCTCCCTAGGATTTAAAATTCAAAAGATTTTGGTCGCCTTTTTTTCGTACGTGCGTGTATATGTTCTCATTCATGCATGTGCGTGTGTGAATAGATCCATTTCAAAATCTCCATCAAATCTGGGTCTGCTTTTTCTGTTTACAATCTGTTAGACAGTTTTTGTTGAGGGAAGAAAAAGTTGCCTTTGTTCTTCGAAAGAAAGTTTATTTTTTTCTTCCAATGCCCTACATGAGATAACCGTAGTTAGGTTTGAGAATAAGTACCCTTTTCTTATGATAATGCATCTGTAACAAGATGAAGGATTATAGAAAGGTTAGAGGTGAGAACACGCATACATATAAGCTCATTCAACTCTTTGTGAGTGAACAGTTAAGATGTCAAGTTTGGACAAAAGAATGGGATTAATTTCATTTTAAAAATCAGCCAATTATATTGTGAAGAATTTTATGCAAATGCGACCGTTGTTTAATTAAACAGTGCAAGAGGATTGTAGAGGCCATAAGAACAGAAAATGTTGAATGTTTGTAAGTATAAAGGAAGTATTAATTTGATGCTGTCCCTTCTCAGTAAGTTTAGAAAACTAAAGAAATTACTTTTTCATTCATTCTTTACACTTTATGGTATAATATGTGTTCCTTTTATAATTGAACTCTGTCCCGCAGATTTTTACCTTAATCGTTGTTGTAATCTTCATGTACTATGCATTTTCTTACAAGTTTACGCTGACGCATCGCAATCCTTATACGTCCTGTTTGTTAAAAACTGCGAAAGTGTTTGCACCCGTAACAAAACACCTCCGACTACGTGGAACCTTTTCCAACTTATAAATTCTCACATAGATATTTCCCCCGTTGTATGTATAAGTATGTGAATACATAGAAAAGTGTTTTCAATACACTTATTAATGGGTAAGAGGTTAAACCGATAAGAGGATATAATACAAGAAAAAAATAAAGAAATTTCGCTTACCTTAGTATGAAGTTTTTTCCACTTTTCAATGAAGTGTTGCACGGAAACTGCTGTGTGAAGTGTTTTCGTGAATAGACTGAAAATAGAAAAATAAAAAAGGAAGTCAGAAAAGAACTTTTGATATTGCTTGAAACTAATGATGTTTTTATTGCAAATTGAAGAAATAGTTTCTTGTTTGAAAAAATGTTTTTATTATGGAAGAAAATATCGATAATTTGAACTTGGTAGAGATAGTTCATGACCACTGAGAACCTCAAATGGCAAATTGCAGATAGTTCGGTTACAAATTGTGCCTAAAATTCTTAAAATACCGAAAATCGGGAGTTACCGTTATATTGGGGCTATACCAAAACATGGACCTATGTTGACGACGTTTGGTGGAGATGTTTCATGACCACTGAGAACCTCAAATGTCAAATTG
Organism: Musca autumnalis; assembly: GCF_047663935.1. Lineage (NCBI taxonomy): Eukaryota > Metazoa > Arthropoda > Insecta > Diptera > Muscidae > Musca > Musca autumnalis. Next base: position 262,362,839 of record NW_027411755.1, on the reverse strand, counting down.
CAGTTAGTACGGTTAAAAATTGTATCTAAAATTCGCATAATACCGAAAATCGGGAGGTACTGTTATATGGGGACTATACCAAAACATGGACATATGCCAATATCCTTTGGAATATAAATTTATTGATAACTAGGAACCTTAAATGTCAAATTATAGCAAATTCGGTTTGAAAATGTGACTAAAAACGTCAAAATACCTGAAATCGGGCGTTACCGTTATATAGGTGCTATACCAAAACGTGGACCGATATAGTCCATCATCAAACTTGACCTGCCAGCAAACAAAGGACGCATCTTCCCAAAATTTCAGCGTCCTATCTCCAATTTGGGGATGCTAGAGTGATTACCAGACGGACATGCAGAGATCGACTCAGAATTTTACGCTGATTAAGAATATATATACTTTATAGGGTCGCAAATGATTATTTCAATGCGTTACAAACGAAAAAACAAACTTAATATACCCTCCATACTATGGTGGAGGGTATAAAAACAGTAAAACCAAATATTTAGATCAAATGCAACTTATTGTCTATTAATTTTTTTAAAGTTCAAGGACTGATTACACTGTGAACACAAATTTTGGGGCAGAGATAATTCCTTTTGGGGATGAAAGCCCTGGGTGAGTATATTAAGAATCCCGAAGGACAGATCCGCCGTGAGTCGAACTTCCGAGTTATGGCGTGATGAAGTTTCTGCTGAAGACCGTATAAGGCATCTGAAATTAGCGTTCTATCTTTGTTAACTGTTGTTTTAGCTTATTTATCAGACGACATGTCTTCAGTCAAATCAAATGAGGATTATTTTCGTAGAGCACTTCGACCTTCTAACTTGCTTCCTTCAATGTCCTTTTCGTCCTTTATTTTGAGGCGCGCGCTAAAAGTACCATAAGGTGGCGTTTTCAGCTTCGAAATGTTCTGCAAAAATGTCGCACAGAAATCGATTTTGTCGTGTTATCGTGGTCGTTTTGTGCATTTACCCGTGCAAAACATCTGTCCAGCATGCGGTTCAGGCTCGGACGAGACACTTCACGTTTTAACTGTCCTGCGAAACCTACTAAATTAACTTTAGCAGCTTTGTGGTTACAACCCATCGAAGCAGCCTCGTTCCTAAAACTTGATGGACCCTGAGCCAGATTAAGCAGGAAAATAAACTTACAAACATATCATATGTCGTTACAACAACACCACTTGTAGAGAATTTTAACATGATTGAAATACACAAGAAATGTTGCAAGCATTTCGCTGGAAAAAATATTTCTAGTAAATCAACGCCATATTTACTGGGACAGTATTTTTTAAGTTAAGAACAAAATTTCAAGAACACATAACTACATACTTATATCAAGGCTATATCATTAGATGAAAAGGTGCCCCCAAATGTGAATGGTTCTTTCTGAAGTTGAAGTTCAACCATAACAAACTTCAATTATTTGGAGAATGATTTTTTTACAAATATTTTTGCTTGTCACTTAAAGTTTGTCTCAAAGAATGATTTTTTAGGTGCAGCAGATGACTCAATTGAGAGTCTAATGTAGAAGTTGTCAGTTACCTACAACATGGCGGCATACATAAACACATATCTTTCTAATTTATCTAAACAATATTTGTAGATAATATCTGGATTTAAGAAACAAAGTAATGAGTTACTGGTAATACACCAACCAAGGGAAGGAATGTCTTTTTCGATTTCTCGTTAAAATAGAATTACATGTTCAACAATATTTCATCTTTTTATCAAGGATAAACAATTATTCGGTGGATTAACAGTTATTTATCTTATACACCATTAACAGTTATTGTCTTATAAACGATTGTAAAACAATGTTTATGTTCTCCAGATTATCAGAACAGTGGTGAATTTTTATTAGAACAATATTGAAGCAAAGATAATAAAAATAAAATCAAAGAAAAAAGTGTGAGTTCCAGTCAGATTTAATTTCAATTGAAAATTATTTGGACACAAACTTGAACTGCCTAAAACTGAGTCTATAAGCCGAACAGAGCAAGAAATGTTTTAATGAGAAATTGCATATAATGTATACAACTAGGTAGTACTCTCTAGTTTCGGAGGACAGCATTGGTAGAACAACAATTGAAATATAACCGATTTAGAGAACAATTAAACAAGACCCAGATGATTTTTTCTTAGATACATGCTTTGCCGACAGAGATATACCCAACAACAAGTGAAAAAGTATCAGTCGGCTTTGCCGGCAGAGATATACCCTCAGCCTGTGCAAATTGAAACACTTTTTTCACAAAAAAATTATGTATTTAGGGGTTTCAAAATTTTGGACGTATGAACCGACAAAAATTTTGATTAGGATTAAAGTTCAAAAATTGTTGCGGAAAAGGTACTTAAAGGAATGGACCATGGGGGTGCCATAGGTGGTTTTTACACCCTTCGGGCTGTTTTCTCAAGAAGCATGGACTTGCCCCTGAAACAACTTTTACCATCGTAATTGAGGCAGCGAATGTAAGTTGCTTCAACAAAAATCAAAGTGATTCAATAGCAGGTCTTAATGTGAACTTATACAAAATTTTGTGTGGGAGGTACGGGATGGAGTGGACAAATATAGTCCATATTCGAACCTGATCTATATCTGGTAGATATTATGAGAATGTGTAAAGTATGGACCAAATCGGTCACTCCCATCAAGAGTTATCGTGCGCACAATTTTTCCGAATATTTTTGAACTTTTGTGGGGTAGGTACCTGAAGGAGTGGACCGATATGGCTTATCTACGAACTTAAAGTAAGTTTGGAAACAATATTACGAAGGCCAAATTTTGGCCGGAATCGGCATTTCCGTTCGAGAATTATCTTGCGTTTCCACCCATAAACATGGTGTCATAGGGTTTGTTTTTCAACTTTCAGGCTATTTTTTCAGGAAGTATGGACTTGCCCCTGAAGAAACTTGTACTTTCGTATAGGGGACAGTGAATACAAGATGCTACAACAAAAACCAAGGCGATTCGAGAGCAGGTCCCAAACTAAACTTTTCCGAAATTTTGTGTGGGAGGTACTTGAAGGAGTTTACCGCTTGAGTCCATATTGGAACCTCATCTAAGTCTGGTAGAAATTTCACAATGTGCTAAGTATGGACCAAATCGGTTACTCCCTTCAAGAGTTATCGTACGCACACATTTTCCGAACATTTTCGAACTTTTGTGGGGGAGGTACCGGAAGGAGTGGACCGATATAATCCATCTTTGAACTTGATATAACCCATTTTCGAACTTAAACTAAGTTTGGGTAAAATATTACGAAAGCCAAATTTTGGACCGAATCGGTTGACCCATTCGAGAGTTATCGTGCGCACCAGCCAGACAGACAGACGATAACTCTTGAAGGGAGTAACCGAATTAGACCATACTTTGCACATCGTGACATTTCTGCCAGACATAGATGAGGTTCCAATATGGACCCTATTAGTTCACTCCTTCGGATACCTCCCACACAAAATGTTGCTTAAGTGCAGTTTAAAGCATGCTCTCGAATCGCTTTGATTTTTGTTACAGCCACTTGTATTCACTACCCCCATTACGACGATATAATTTTTTTCAGGAGCAAGTCCATATATCCTTAGAAATCAGCACGTAGTTGGAGTGCACGATAACTCTCGAACGGATCAACATATTTGGTTAAAATTTTGGGTCTTTCAATATTTTGTCCAAACTTAGTTTAAATTCGAAGATAGACCATATCGGTCCACTCCTTCCGGTACCTCCCCCACAAAGGTTCAAAATTTTTGGCCAAGATTGTGGGCATGATAACTCTAGGAGGGAATAACCGAATTGAGCCAAACTTTGGTATTGGTAATATTACTTTCAGGCATAGATCGAGTTCTAATATGGACTATATCGGTCCACTCATTTGAGTACCTCCCAAAAAAAAATTTGGAAAAAGTATAGTTTAACAACTCCTCTCTGATCTTATTAATTTGTGACGCAGCAGGTTGCACTTGCGGCCCCTGTTACGACGTTGTAATTTTTTTTCGTGGAAAGTCCATACTTCCTGAGATAATGACCCAAAAATGTCCAGAAAATCCTACCAGCACCACCTAAACTGGCTAATGTGTAAAATAACCCTTTAAGAAAGAAATCGATTTAGCTCAAACTTTGTAAATTGAAAAGTAAAATTGTAATATATTTAAATTCAGAAAATTAAGTACAACATATTTAATTATATAGTCTATAAGGAAAATAAACCAATTTTGAAAGCACTTAGAGAATTCAACAGAATTAATAATCTGCACGCTATAGACTTCTCTAGTAATGTTTTAAATTTTAAACATATGTTACAAACAATTTATTATTGAATTTTATTATTAAGCATTAGTCTGTAAGAAATTTGTATTTTCCATAGACGAAATAAATAAATAAAAAAATATCCATAGACTAATAAAGAAAAAAAAAATATTTCCTACAGGTCCGAATATGTACTACATCGGATCACTCCTATGGGTACACCCTACCCAAAGTTTGGAAAAAATGCACTTGTCTTGGATCATTCTGAATTTTGTTGCAACATGTAGTTTTTTGCGGTCCTTTCCATCCTGGAAAATTTTCCCAACAGCTGAAAAACCTACAGAAGTATTGTGTTAACTTTTTTTCTTCGGGTACGTGGCTGAGGGTATATCTCTGTCGGCTCAGCTGACTGATACTTTCTTACTTGTTCACTTCAGATTTATGTTTTACTGCGACGACCTATTTACGTGTTGGACGCCGTAGTAAATGTTAAATGACAAATACATTTAGTTTGTATCTGATTAATCGCTAATGCAAATGAAATGATTAACGACGACAAAAGCGCTTAATAAGTGTGGTGATTTGCAAATGGGGCTATGTGGCGAATCTTAATTGGCATAGAATAATTTTGTAGGCAATTTTAATTGTTTTAAAAGTGGGGAATTAAACGAAAAAAACCGAATGTTTTCAATCTCACATTACACATTGGATGATGGCCCCTGGGCTGGGGAATCGTTTATTTTAAATGGCTGGAAAATACAGTATTTAATAGCCCTAGGTAGTGGGAGTGTCTACTTTAATTTAGGTTTATTGATTTTTCTTAATTGAGTTATGGTCAAATTTCCCAAGCTTTGAAAAGAGTTTCTTCGCATTAAACCATAATAGCTGCTATCAGCACGATTATCGAACTACAATTAAAAGAAGTACCCAACTAAACGCTTTATGTGACAGAATAGTCCGTTGTTTTCCAATGCAATTAAATTCTGAAAGCGTCAACATGTCTGGCACATAAATACGCTTGTACGAACATAGCATGCAGTTTGCTACTACTGGGTGTAGCAACCAATATCAATTCTTCTTCTATTGGTTTTACTTTACGGACGTTAGGATTTGAAACTTCTGCCAGCTGGATATTCTACAACATAACGTCATCGACAATGCGGAATTTACAAATTCAAAAACCCAGACACTCTGTCGCTAAAACCTGATGTTTTAAGTGAGAAGAGTGACAGCCACAATTGATGATCAAGCGATTGGAAATTCCTTTGATGTGACACCAACAATGAATATTGATTTCTATTTTTTTATTTTCTTATAAATGTAAACAATTTTCTTAGTCGCTAGCAACAAGTGAAACCAACCCATATTTACCATAGTTATTTCTATTGACCCTAAAATGTCATGAGAAGTTTTATTTTATTATAGGTCTCCTCTCAACCTTAACAACTTTGATAAGTTGTGGGAGTGTTGTTTACTCTTGTCACCTTGCCACATTTTGACTCCTTGAACTTTCAATTGGTATGTAGGTATTAACAATAACAATCACTGCTAAAGGTGTTATTAACCAACTCCAAATAAACAAGGTATCTGCAGTACTTATTAAATATCTGCTTCTTCCTTCTTCTTCTTATTTTTCATCTACCACAATAAATGTTGACAACATAATGTCTTTATTTTCGAAACCTAAAACGCCAATTGAGATGTAATCTGCTGCTGTAGTAGGTAGTGCAGTGACAGGTTAATGAATTATTTTTAGTTGAAACTTTAATTTTAGTATTGTCATGATCAGACTATCAGCTATTAAAATTCCTACATGATATGAGAAGTAGGGTTAAATTGATTTATAGCCCAAAAGCGTAGAACTCTTGCGCAGACTTTTTAGAGCTGTTGTGCCATAACTTATGATTTAAAAATTCTGGAACTTGGAATAGATGCATTCATAAAGAATCGGGAGATAGGTGAGTGCGTTAAGTTGGGCAATTAAACAAATGTAGGTATCGTGCGGCCCCCATCCACATGCAATGCATGTGTTGGGTATCGTGCATTCAATTCGAACCCAATACGATTTGAGGCGTCTGCATCGTCCAGATCTTATCTGCACTAAAACCACAAGTGTTTGCCTAGGCATCTGGCGTTCTTTCGCAGGGATGGATAGTCTCCCAGTAGAGAATTCACACTGTATCATTGTACTACTTGCGTAACTGCATCAGTGTGTATGTTATCCAAGCCTGCCTGATAGGCTAGAGGTTTTCGCTGGTACCTTTGAACCTCCTTCTCTCTCCAGATCTCTCCTGACGTGCTTGAGTGGGGGAAACTTGTCCCTAGATTGTGGTAGGGATGCTCATGGATATAACAACAGGTGCTGTATTGACAACATCATGTTGGGCTAATGCACCAGTAAAATCATTGTCTTCTCATGAAGTTTGTCCACTGGGATCATGAGGAGGCACGCTGTTTGCTACCATTTGCAAACCAAACTGGAGCAGCATAACTTACCGGTCTATTGATTTATAAAAAGGTCAACAAAGTTTCTTTGTCAACATTCCAAGAGATGCCGGCCAGGTCAAGTCTACTAGTTCTGATCTTTGCCGCAAATAGTAGTTGCTTTCACGAACGACTTCAACAAGTACTTTACACTAAATACCTTGGGGTAATTAGTGGTCGGAATCAGGACGTCACTGTACAGGTGGTAAACAGTGTGGCAATAGATTTAGCGGCGGACATTTTCATATTCCTTAGAGGGAAGAACTGTACGAAGTCAGCTATGTAGATATTTAACCTATCAACTATGCCATTGTAGATAGATACATTACAGGTAAAACATTCTGGAGATATCATCCCGTGTGGAACTTTCTGCTTCACTCCACAGGTCTTCGACTTCTTATTTCTGAATTCTACCCACGGCTGACGCCCATACCCAGCAAAATTTGAAGGAAGGGGTTCCATGCGATGACGTGATTTCATGGCATCTTTTGCATTGGTTCAAACGAAGCCGTGAAAGATTAGCATTTGATTCAATGCAAAGGAAGTCGTGAAAAATCCGATCTTTTCATCAGCATTTGAATATTATTTGAAATATATTTGAATAGATACAATAGAGATGAATCTTGTGTTTTTATTTATACACATTTTTTCTAAATGTATAAGATTAATTATTTACAATAGGCTTGATGTTGTCGGACACTCTAAATCACAACCGACGTTGTTAAAACTCTCGTCGTAATGATAATGTCATTGCAAAGGGTTGGTGAAAATGACATGCCAAAGCATGTCAACCTGCGACAAAAATCGAAAAATCGATATCAGCAAATCTCTGCGACAATTCAGCAAATTGTCTCTAAACATATCATATTTTAATATTCTAGCACTGTTTTTGTAATTTATAACGGTATTTAACAAAACAAAACAGAAGAAGTTGACATTTACGTATGATCTCTTAAAAATTTTAAAATCATCAGCAAGGTTGTGACTTCTTACAAGGCAAGTAACTCAAAATTAAAAGAACAAAATTATTTTTTTCGAAATGGAAGTTTTAGTACAAGGTTTTCTAATTACTTTTACATAAAAATTTTTACACATTACTCTCATAAAATGTGCCGTCACATTTTTTATAATACATTTTTGTGGGGTTTTTTCCAAGTCCTAAAAATTAAAGTTGAGTTTTACTAACTTCGCCATCCTTCGCCACTCTCCAAATTTTTTGAAGAATGTTCGAAATAGTGTCAAGTTTACAAAAAAACTTTGTTCCAGCTGCGTATATTTTCATTTCCGTGTGTGACATTAAAACTACTGACGATGCCTCTGGTCGTTTCAGTGAATATGCCGTATTACTGTATTCTCAGTTTCTTCTTTGTTTTGTGTTTTAATTGTTTGTTTTGCATTTTTTCTATAAAGATTTGGACATTTCTTTTTTGGGATCAACTTATGAGTGTATTTTTTTACATTTATATATGTATGTTTGATATATGTATGAAGGTACATATAATATGGAAACTAACTTTATTATATCCCCAACCATGAAATATTCTGACCTCAAATGGAATAATTTGTTTCCTTTCCTGTCCACGATACCATTTGGAGACTTTTTTGACCACCAAGAACTCCAAAAAGCAAATTACAACCAATTCGAACCGAAAATTTAGATAAAAACTTCAAAATAACTGAAATGGGGAGGTACCGTAATATGAGGGCTATACCGAAACCTGGACCTAAGACCAGGGCTTTGGAGTCGAGGTAAAAATTGGCCTACTCCGACTCCAGGCCACTTTTTTTCACGACTCCGACTCAGACTCCGGAGTCGACTCCGAAAAAGACAAAATTGCAGTAAAAGGTTTTCTGAATATGGGATCCCTCTCAATCTGTTAATGGATTATTTATAGGTAAATAAATGTTTTTACTCTGTGGTTCTTAAACCTAGAATGTGTGTTTTATATTTGTTTAGATTTCTCTACTTGTCTCCTTCAGTACATGTAAACTGTTTACATGTATGTATGCCAATATAGAGATAATTATCTCAAAAATAGGAAATGCATTAGGAGTCGGAGTCGAGCTTTTTTTACGACTCCGACTCCCACTCCGACTCCAGCAAAATTTGCTAGACTCCGACTCCAGACTCCGACTCCAGACTCCGACTCCAGACTCCGACTCCAAATCCCTGCCTAAGACCACAATTTTTTGCGCAGAAAGTTTTTGAACTTGAGAACTGGACCCATATTGATGATTTTTTGGCTAAAGTATTTTTTACTTATGTTAAGCCTATACTGAAAAAATCAGATTGATCCGACGATTATAAATATTTTTGTCGCAGTGAAAATTCTCTCCAAGATTGGCCTTAATGTTTTTTCGTAAGTTTTACACTGACTGTATCGTCTACTTATAAAACAATGTCATGAAGGGTGCACATTAACTAACTTTAAACCGCTTACAACAAGGAAGTTTTTGCGGATTCTGAAGCAGCAATGTTCATAGATAAAAAAATCCAAAAACAAGAAAATATCGCTGGAGCGATTTTGAAATAATTCGGGGTTAAAGTTCACATTTTTATGTTTATTTTAGGTTTTCAGGATTTTGCTTGGAAGCGGTAAGTCTTATCGAAATGGGACTAAAGAAAATGTTGTAGCAGTGAAAATCTTCTACAACATTTTCTTTCGGTAGGACTTTCCGTTTCTAGCAAAATCCTAAAATCCCTCCAGCGATTTTTTCTTGTTTTTGGACTTTAATCATCTACGAACATTACTGAATCTTCCCAGGTGTAACCGGTTTTCATTTAAAGTTAGTTAATTGAATTTCTATATCTCAAAAACGAAAAAACCTACGAAAATATCATAAAGGCCAATCTTGTAGAAAATTTTCACTGCTACAACATTTTCTTGAGTCCCATTTCTATAGGACTTGGTAGCTCCAAGCAAATTCTTGAAAACCTAAAAAACCCTAAAATTGTACTAAATTAATACCATTTAGGACTTTTTGACAATAGGTACATCATTCTTACCCTTCATCCGTTACCCTCATTCAAAATAGCCGAAATCCAGCTCTCTCCGTTCAAACAAATCTATATTGTACTAAATGTATCATTTAGTACTTTTCGTACACTTATAGTTCGAATTTCCAAAAAAACGTTCTTTGTTACTCTCAATTATTGGCCCTCATTCTAAATTTCAGAATTCTATCCATTCACCCAAACCCAAATTGTACTAAATGAAGTACCATTAAGTACTTTTCGTACACTTATAGTTCGAAAAAAAATTTAAAGTGGTGTATGCGGAACCTTTTACTTTTTATTTTTAAAGTAAGCCCAGCTTAATCACAGATTTGTGGTTTTCAAATTTTAAAAACAACAAGGGTGTAGTGATAATAAAAATGGAATATAATAAAATGGAATAATCGTTATTTTAGGCATTAATAGGCAAAAGTTCATCCATTCTCACTAGTGGAAATCATTTTTGAGAAAAAATGTCAAAAAGTCATAACCCTAGTGAGCATATAGTGGACGCGTATCTGGTAATCGGAACAGATTCATGTCCCGTAGCTCTTCTCTATCCTTGCACAGACCAAAAGAGATTGGATAAGGCATTCCGGGATATATTGTCGCTCCCAAGGTAAAAAATATAGGACACAGGTATTTATTCTATTTTCATAAAAATTATCAAAATTTTTGATTTTATTAATATAAAATTAATGTGCAAAACATAACTCACTTCAAAAACCACCTGCTATTGACCTATACTGTGGTTACTTCAAGTTTAAAGAAAACTGACCATACGAATACATATATTTCTGTTTTGTTTTTTTTTTCTACTATTTTTCCCTGTCATATCAAATGGAAGCCACCACTTAAATGGAGAACTTTCGTCAGATTGTTTCATAGGAAACCCACACTACAACAATAACAAAAATCACCAACATAACCAACCAACAACTGTTAGGGAACAACAGATCCACTTGCCGCGGCTTCCAAGGAAAATGAATGCTTATAAATTTATTAAAGACTTTAAAGAAAATTATTGTTATGACAGCTTTCATTTCGTTGCGTTTTTCTTCTGTTTCTTCTACAGTCATTTTTCTTTTCAGTTTTCATAAAAATTTTTACTAGAAAGAAAAAGTTTTTGTTTTGTTTTTTTTTTCTAAATTCGACGAAGAAAGACTTTTACTTAATGACCAGCAAGATTCTGCTGCACTAGTTTGCAGTTAGCCAAGTCAAGTTGTTCTGGACTTGTTCGGTCCACAACAGGGGCTGCTGTTGGCAAAACGCACTTGATTGCCATTCAATTTGGTATGACATGCCATGCATACCAACCGCCGAGATTGTCCAGCTAAGGAAAAATTTTCATAGCGCCGCCAATCATCATCGTCCACATTGCTTCTCTGGTCATATTCGCTGTTACTGGTTTGGACGTATTAATTGTTATCATTAACTGTAATAGGTACCGGGTAGTTAGTTGGCAAGCTGGTTGCTGGCTGGTGTGCAGATATAATTGTTCTTCATTTTAATAATTTTATTTTTTTGTCAAGTGAAACTGAAATCTATGCCATAATTGTCATAAACATTAAACTAATTTGAGGTCTTTAAAAAACGTGTTCCTAAAGTAACATTGAAAAAGTCAGAGACGGGAACACCAATGAATACTGACTAAGTAGAAGTTATTGGTACCTATAAATTTAACGAATTCATAGCTATCAGATTATCATAAATTCAGGTGAGACTTGGGTCATATTTTGACACAAAGGGGGAATGGGTCTTCCGCTTGATTCAATTCTGATTTTTGTCAAATGTAAGTATATTTTAGTAGCGACGAGACAACCTAGACTAATGGTAGAAATTTTAATGTGTGTACAAGACGCCGAACTTAAAGATAATTATTATCGGTTCCATGGATTCTGTTCATTATAGTACTCGTTCGTAACTAACTTCAATAAAATGGTCTCATAAATAAATGCGGGAAGCAAAAGCAGATTCAAAATATGTTACACCCGTTTGAGTTTTTCTGCCTTATTAATGCCAAACAATATTTAAGTTGACCAGCCTTTGACCAATTACCTCCCTCTTCATCAACTGATTTTATTGAATTTAATTAAAAAAAACTTCAACACTTTCATTAACTAAATCATGGCGGTAAAGCACTTAAGTAATTTTATTGCCATGCTACTACAGCTATTTTCTCCTCCAACTACAGCGTGAACCTGAGATTTGATGAACCGCACCCCCGCTTGGAATTGATGTAAGAAGTCAAAAAAGTATCGAAAAACTAAATTAATTTACAACAAAAATTCGATACATAAAGCAAATGCCGGTTTGGATGATCTGCACAGACAATCCACATTTCCATTTCGGGCGTTCAATTTAGACAATTTCCACCATTTCCAATTGTCAATGGATGAGGATGCAAGTATCTATCCACAATTTGGTTGTTGTTGCGTTCAAATGTTCCCAACCATGTCAACATCAACATTTACTTATATATTCCTTTATGACCATCATATATAGTCAAATTGTCAATATGTGTCCAACGGGGCACGTCTTTCTGCCTGCCAGTGAATTATTGACTGGAATTGAAAAACAAAAGAGGGCCATTTATGGCATCCACCATGCAACAGCACAGCATTCAACAATTTCTATTCAGCGGTAGTAGTCCACTGGAGCTAATAATGTTGGAATTGATGGTGGTGGAGATGGCGATGACGTTTGTGTTGCAGCGGCGCTTGCAACATTCCTTAAACGGTAGACAATCGTCGTATTGAATTTTGTAGTCAAAGAAATGAATAAAATTGAAATGATAACCACTTCGATATGGTATGGACAACAAGTAATAGCTAATGTTTACAATAAAGGTAAAAACTAATGCAAACTTTTTTCTGTTACTGTTTACCAATATATACATACATACATACGCACATGATTTTCCTATAGAGTGTAAATTTCCACTTTCTTGTTTCCAGTTTGCATTTTTTTGTTGTAGACAATTCTTAATGTTTCTTACGATTCTCATATTTCATCTGACTCACAATTTTTACTTTGTTATTGTTGCTATAAACATTTGTCAAACATTTCAATTATTTTGTCAGAGCAACATCAGCGGCTGTTATAAAATCTAAAAATGATGACCAGGCCAACATCAGTTAACAGGAATTATATAAAAATTATAGGTTTCATTCTATCCACACTCCAGCTGCCAAGTTTTTTATCCACAGATTTATGATAGTTAGAAGTGAAAATGTTTGCTTTTCATGTTGTTAAAAGTATTAAGCCATAAGGAATAGAATATCCGGTAGGTGGACACAGCCTCATATTGGTAGCATCCTAATGGCAATAACGAAAGCAACTAAGGTTTGGAACACATTCAGCTTAGTAACCAAATAGTTTATCTAGAAGCAAGATCGGTATTACATTGGCGGGTCAGGATTTACATTTCAAAGTAATATTTAACAATGTTAAGCCCACGTAATGTTATCCCTGGTAAAAGTGATGCACAGGGAAGAGGTCATATGAAGTAAAACGAAATATCGATCTGTAGTGCGATTCTCTAACATTAAAAGTAAAATTAAAACGCTTGTAATTTCGGCAATTAACGATATTTTTCGGTGAGTTAGAGAATCGCACTACTGAAAATATTATAGATTTCCACTACTCATTCTGATAATATACTAATGAAACGACAAAATATTATCCGTAAACAACAGACAAAAAGTTATGACCGCACTTAATGTAGTACGCCCAAAATTTCGTGGATTTTCGTTCGATGTTATTAGGCGGCGGACATTGACCCCCTTTTAGTCATTTATAATTTTCGGTTTTGATTTAAAACTTTATATATACCCTCAGAAAAAAAGAAGCAAACACAATAATTATGTCGTATATAAAATATATTGATTTTGTATCACAAGTTTGATTCAAAATAGGTGGAATCTGAAGGTACCGTAATGTGGGGCTATACCAAAACATTGACATATACCAAAAATTTTTAGCTAGCAAACTTCTAATTCGTAGAGAACTCGAAATATTAAATTACGTTAAACTAAGTTTGGATGAAGTTTGTGAATAAGTTTGAGAGTTTTTCTTGCGCTCTAACCATTTTAGTATGTGCCGACAGGGTTTTTTGAGCTTTTGGAACATTATCTCAGGCAGTATGGACTTAATCCGGAAAAAATTGTACCGTTGTAATAGGGACTGTAAAAACAACTTTGTACAAAAAATGTCAAATATATCCGAAACTAGTCCTAAAACTGCACTTTTCCCATATTTTATGTGAAAGATACCTGAAGGACGGGACCGATGTAGTCCATATTTAAGCCTACATGACTGGATGAAATAAAAATATTTGCAAAGTATGGACCAAGTTCGGAACTGTTTCGAGGCTGCAAGATATAATACGATTACAACGTTTGGACCAAATCGGTTTCTCCCTTCGAAGGTTATCTTACGTACTACCCAGTTTTTTGGAGCTTTTGGGCAATTATCTCAGGAAGCAGGAGCTAGACCCCCCCCCCCCCCATTAGGGCCCGCAAGAAGAACTTTTTGGAAAACATTTCGGAGATGAGCTGTTAAACTGCACTTTTCCCAAATTTTGTGTGATACATGACTTGAATGATATGTGGCTAGATGACATAATACAATATGCAATGTTTGGAGCAATCAGAAACTCCCTGCGAGAATTAATTTGCGGATTTGCCATTTAGTTGGTGTCGTCAGGGTTTCTTGGAGCTCTAAGGGCATTATCAGGAAGTATGGACTTGCCCCCGATAAAAAGTGTTCCGTCATAAAATGCACCGCAAGGACAACGTGCTAAAAAATTTCAAGAGATCCATGAGGAGGTCTTAAACTACACTTTTTCCAAAGGAGTGAAACGATATAGTCCACATTCGAACCCGATCTATATCTAGAAGGAATAATACGATGTGCAAAGTTTGGACCAAATCGATTACTCCCTTCGAGAGTTATTGTTCACACAATTTTTACAGAAAAAAATTCGGACTTTAGTGGGGCAAGTACCCGACGGTGTTAACCGATATGGCCCATCTTCGACTTAAACTAGGTTTGGGCAAAATATTACGAAGTGCAAAATTTGGTTTAAATCGGTTGATCCGTTCGAGAGTTATCGTACGCATCAGCCAGCCAGACAGACAGATAGGGCTAAATCAACTCCAAATTGTCTGAAACAAATTTCGTCCAAACATACTTTGGGGTCTATGACCACTATTTCGAGGAGGCACTTTTTGATCGTATCAAAGCCTAAAGGCTGAGGATGTAAAAATAGAAATGCATGTTAGTCAGAATAAAGTCCGAAAGTTGTGCTAAAGAATGGTTTTACAGATACATTTTTCTGTAAACAAATACAGATAACGTGCACAGGTTATGAAAATATCACTCTACAAGCTGTGTTGTATCCTGGGTTAACAACACTGTATCAGAAATAATCCCAGAATACAGTTTAAGCAGGATGAAGAACAATGAGACAACAGAAGCCAACAGTTTACAGTCGGACTGTTTCTAACCGGAGGCAAAGATGTGATATGATTGAAACTAGAGTGTCCTATGTCCCAGCCGCAAAACCTTCCCTGATCGCTTACAATATCTTCCCAGTTTGGAGGGAAACCAGGATGTCATCTTTCACCTTTTCTTTCCTATTCTTTTTTGGTTTTATGACTATGCCGAGGTAGATGAATTCATTCATTACTACCCAGCAAAAATCATTACAAAATAATGGGTTTTTATAGTACTTTTTGGTAGTCGTAATTACTAACAAAACTCCTTACTAACCTATTATTTTAACAAGGGCATACCACTCTGAATAACCGGTTATTCTATAACCACTAGAATAATTAATTATTCTATGACCACTAGAAGTTGAAAGATAAGCAAAAACCATACGTTCTATTTTTAGAACAGTTTAGGTGGAATTTGTTTTTAATTGCAACAAACTTCATACTTTTATTTTACTCCGCTCTCGCTGGATTTGATCATGCGAACTTGTTATTTGTGACCGAGCAGACTGTGCCACGCGTACGAACATTAAGGGTTGTTTAAACGCTTACATCCAACTTTTTTATATTGTTAACAAAAAAATCGGGTGCCGACGGTGAGCGTTGAACATATAACCGTAGGATTTGTAGTCGGACACAAACGCTCTGTGCCACTCATACTTAGTAAATAGTGAAGTAAGTAGTTTTACCTTGTTACAATGGGTTACATAATGACTAAGGGATCCTAATGTTTGCTGGGTAATACTAAACTGTAGTAGATGCATTGCCCGTCTATACAATCAATTTGGTCTTAGCTGCATTTACTGTCATCCCTAATTTAACATATTCTTCTTCTACTTTTATGAAAGTGTCCCTTACCACTTATTCCGATCAGCCGTCCGATGCCGTCGGCTTAAGCGAGTATCATCGCGTATGATCTTATCCAGCAGGCCATGCTTCGCCGCCATGCTTCGGAGCAATTTCATGTTTCAGACCTTGGTGGAATTTTCTGGCTTCATTTTGACTCCTATATATATATTAATTTCTTTGCACTTGCGCTTTCCCAATTCTCTCTCAGGGATACCATATTTGATTCTACCTCCATCGCCGAATCAAATGTCCGAAATCTCCAAAAATTCGGCACACCAACGATTTCTGAGTTTATGTTAAAAATTATAATGCATTTAGCTCCACCATGGCATGGAGGGCCGATCAATGCATGTCCGCCATCTGCGGTAACCACTCTAGCTTCTATACATATCTAAAAATCTTAAAAAAACCTGAAATCGGGAGGTACCGTTTCATGGGGCATTTCCATAAGGTAGGCCGATAGAGTCCAACATGGAACTTGACCTGCATGCAACTCACCTTAGTCCTATGTCTTTTAAGAGGAGGAGAAGTAAGTCTGTGAACAACACATTAGAGCTCCATACACAAGGCTAACTATACACTTAACAAATTCCATACGACCAACAAGTTCTCAACTAAATTTGCCAGTGTCAATATTATTATAGTATTCATTTTTAATATTTCGGATTTCATGTAAAAACATTTTCCCGGCTAATTAATTTTAAGGTGCGTTTTCATTGTTTCCGATTACAATATTCCTTGACCTTTTTGTTGTTTCCCTCAGTGCCGCAAAAGTATTGATTATTTCCGTACAAAGCCCACTGACATTTACATCGTTGTATTAGTTATTGTTGCTGCTGCTGCTTTTACCTGCATCGAACAATTGACCTTGAATTTAATATCCGAATAATGAGGAAAATATGAATATGGTTTAGCCTTGCAATGGTAGCTCTTGAACACACGGCACACAAATAGTCCATTGCTAAACAAAGGCAGTTGTCGGATCAATAGCTGAACATAAATCTCAATTTCAATGAGAGGGTAAATTCGAACAAAAAAGAGGCACTTGGCCTTTTTGTGGTTACCTCTTGGCATGAGGTATCGGCATTGTTTTGCCAAAATCTGTAGGCTCAAAATGCTCAATCGAACATCTACCTTAGCTGTCGTCATCACAAATTGTTGGTTAAATGCGTTGGTGTAGTTGTGTGTCTACCACCAGCAGCACCACCGCTTTGGCAACATGAATAATGGCCAAGTTAATTAGCAGAGCTCATCAGTCAATTCGTCAAAAGTTGATTGAATGTATTTCGTCGAACCACCTATGAATAGACAAAAGGCTTGACTATGCCAGCCAGGCAGTAGCGGGTGTTGTAGGCATAGAATACATAAAGTGGTTGCTTTGTGTGATCCAAACAATGCCTTTGATATCGTTTGGCTAGCAGGAACACTGCCTCAGTTGATGTATTCGGCATTAAGTTCAATTGGTCTCTTCGATTCACAGTATTAGAATAAGAGAACTTTCATGGCATTTTGGATCTAATTAGTTGTTAAGGTTTGTAAATGAATTTCAAGAAATTGTTCATTGTTCATTTAACTGAA
This sequence comes from Musca autumnalis, assembly GCF_047663935.1. Taxonomy (NCBI): domain Eukaryota; kingdom Metazoa; phylum Arthropoda; class Insecta; order Diptera; family Muscidae; genus Musca; species Musca autumnalis. The sequence continues at coordinate 262,345,184 of NW_027411755.1, read as the reverse complement.
ATATGAATCTTCGTAGGAAGTAATTTACGAGATAATACCAGGTACTTCCACATAATAAATGTATAATGGACAAATGACAATTGTTTTCAGAATTTGTTGCTCGTTAGAGTGAGAAATTGCTGAATATTGTAGTTATGTGCCTGCTATGAAACAAAGTCCAACGTTTCGTATAAAATTATAAAATAATAAAAAATAATTTAAAAAAATTAAGTTTCAGTGTTTTATTTAGAAATGCACTTAAAACTAAAAAATAATTTGTCGCTTAGCCTCAATATATATAATCTTTCTCATGATAGAATCTCTCAAATAAAACGCTTGCATTTAAATTATGAATGGTGGCAAAATTTAACGGCAAGCGTTTTATTTGAGAGATTCTATCATGAGAAAGATTATATATATTGAGGCTAAGTGCTTCTTCATGTTATTAGTGGGGCTTTTGTATGAGTATACGAAGATTCTTCTAATGTGAGAGTCATCCTTATCACCATATGGTGGATAAAGACCCTCCCACCAGGCATGTCAGAAGGGATCCTCACGATCGAGAGGTCCAACGTTACAAGGAAGAAACTTAAGATCAGCAAGCCACTGATGCCACAAACAACTATCGTGTAAATTCGATTCTCGTAGTACATCCCCTCATCCATAGCAGTTGAAACATGTTAGCTGCCACGAGAAACCAGCGTAATTTTAACTCAACTCCAGCCCATTGATGCTTGACCTGGAGATAGAGCCAGATCCATTTTAAGCAGGAAAATGACACAAACATATCGTATGCTGTTAAAAAACAACAAGAGCTTGATGGATGACGGAGTTGAAGGGTAGAACGTGTCATCAATAGCTAGGTGAAGTGTAAGGAAAAATATCGGGAGAAAAGGAGAGAGGAGAAAGGTATTTGCAAACAAAACAAAAACAACAAGTATAAAACATTAAGTTCGGACGGGCCGAACTTTTTATACCCTCCACCATAAAATACTCTGAACTAAAATAGAATAATTAGTTTCCTGTTAGGTGCAAAAATTGTTCGACCACGGATACCCCAAATGCCTAAATTAGGTCAAAATATGTATCTAAAAATGTCTTCAATCTGTTATTACCTTTATATGGGGATATGCCAAAACATGGACCTATGTGGACGATTTTTGGTGGAAGAATTTCGGACCTTCAAATGTCAAATTTCAGCTAGTTCGGTCAAAAAATGTAGCTAAAATCCTCAAAATACCTTAAATCGGATTGTACTGTTATATGGGGACTATATCAAAACGTGGGGCTATATAGTCCATCTTGAACTTGACCTGCCTATGGAAAAATACACTCGGGTACAAAATTTTAGCGTTCTATCGCAATTATTGTGGTGTGAGAGACTACAACAGACGGACATGGCTAGATCTTCCTAGAATTTTATCCACATGGTCGCAAATGATTAGTTCGATATGTTACAAATAGAAAAAAAAACTTAATATGCTCTCTATACTGTAATAACGATATCCGGAGAATCACGAGAGTTTTCTGTACTATATTTAGTGAACTTTTGAGGTATTCCGTTCAAGGTAACGTAAGGCTGGTAATATCCATTATAAAGGACATTATGTCCAAGTTAGTCCATAATCAAATTGTCATTAAACATTAAAAAGCGTCAACCTGAGTGGTTATCCTTGGCCAAAAAACGTTTATCAACTTTATATTATGTCTTTATATTATGTCTTTATATTATTCAGGAATAACAAAACCTGATTTTTCAATATTGTTCTAAATGTTTAAAACGCCTACTTCCTAATAGCACCGACTGAAGTCCAAAACTGTCATCATTAGTTTGTCAATTCGGAATTTAAATATGTATATGACAATACAGGATAAAAATAAAAACAAAGAAAAGAGGTTTTACAAAACTTGCAGAACAGCTATTTCTCTAATTAGCACCAAAATCCTGTGTAGAAAACGGATGTTCCCATAAAAGTGCAAGCAATTAGGCACCCTTTTACCTGCGAACTTAATTCACGTGCCCACCGGAGGATTAACAATTAACGACGTGTGAGTGTGAGTGTTACTGTTGTTGTTGTTTTTTTGCTAGTGTGTTCTGTGATGGCTGTCATAAAAAACAACACATATTTTTATCAGATAAAGAAGACATCTGCAAACCTTGGTCATTTGGCTGTAATAACCGACCGCAGACTATTGTTTTGTTTAGCCTCAGATTTAGTTGTGGCATTGTTGCCTGCCGAGAGGAAACCAGGAATTATTTTAGTTTACAATAGAATGAAAAGAATTAACGCAACCATAAACAAAATCTACTTCCTGTTCTGATACCATAAAACTTCAATCAACTCATCACGATGAGTACGGGGTCCATTCGCGTGAGTGTCTGCCGCTTTCTTTAAATGTAAATGCATTGCTGCTTAAAGTTTGTTTTGCCAGGTTATCATTGTACGATTCGTTCCATTTCATTTATGAGAAGTCATCAAGCATTAGCGAGCATTTTGTGTAGAGTCATTGCGCTGGAGACCAAACCTGATGTTGTTTTACTCAACAAAGGAATAATGAATGCCAGGTCGCATTGCCAAAATCAAGTTGGTTTCTATTCTGTTTTTAGTCTGTTGCTGCTGTGTGAGAAAGCAGTTGTTTGGGGGAACAAAACGTAACTCACCTTTGGGCGCTAAAAGAATTTGTAAAGTATATATTGACTGGATTGGGAGAGACATTTGAGTTTTACAAATTACTTTTATAGAATTTCTTCTTCTGGTGTGTGTGTGTACGTCAGTCAACCAACTTCTGGTGCAATTAGTTTGTCGTGGAGCAATTAAATCCCAAACACATTTTTGGCAACACTGAACCAAAAAAGGCCGTACGAGACAATACGTGAAGTTGTTGTGACTGACACGAGTTCCTCGTTGTTGAACCATTATTATTTCTCTGTGCCGTTTAGATGTATGACTTTGTGTTGTTGAATACTCGTATAACTCTATGTGAACAAGTTAGGTAGGTATGATTGTTGAAGAATGAATATATTTTATTTTTGAGATGTTTTCTGCAATACTTTTGGTTCCTCCATGACATTTTTGGAGTTTAAGTCATGATGAAATAATTCTAACCAAAGATAAAGCCATATTCCGAATCAACTATTTTATGAGAAAAAGCATATTGACGTAGAAGTAGAGTTGGGCAATTGAACGACCTAGTTCACTGGCTTAGTTAAAAAACGTATGAGTAACATCATACAAACTAACGTGAGATATTAAGTATACACATTTTTTCACACAAACAACCGGTGTCCAATGAACAAGATTGTGAACTAGGCCGTTCAATTGCCCAACTCTATGTAGAAGTACATATGTATGTATGTTATGCGTACGTTTATTTTAAGTTTAATCCAGGTGTAGAAGTTTGATTCTGTAGTGTTGTTCATTTTATTGATTCGGCTCTGCCTCTAACTCCAAGATCAGTAAGGACGCCTCCTGGATAGGATTAGTCCAAGTTAAGTCAATTGGGTTGTCTGGACCGTTGGAAAGGTGCAGTGTATTATGCGGACCAGTGCCGCATGCTAGGCAGATGTTCTACGTTGTGCCATCAATTTTGGCCCAATAAAAATTGAGGCGGCTATACTAACCAGATCTTAGTTGCAACATCAGCATTCATACGATAGGCTCCTAAAGCCTAAGCTACTGCGCCAGTGTGAATATTTCTCAAACCTGTCTGATAAGCTTGTTGATCTAGAGGTTCTCTTTTGTATCTCTGGACATCCCTCTCCAGATCACGAAAATCCTCTCTGATTTGCATGGCCGGAAGGGTCTATCCATTAGGTGGTGGCTTAGATGGGTTTGCCTCACACCCAAGCAAATATTGCATCGACAACATCCTGTTTGCAAACCACACTGCTGCAGCATAGCGTTGTATGCGTTGCATGTGGCTAACAAGGTTTCTTTATTCGCACCCCAAGTGCTGTCTGCTAGGGAATTGAGGACCTTGTTCCTGCTTCTTATCTTATCGTTGATAGCTATGTCATGACTTATACATGCTATTTGGGGTGGTTTGTGCTCGGAATTATTGAACCATCTACTTGCACATTCAGTGGGAGCTTCATTTGCGCCGTCCACGTGATGAACAGTGTGGCTGTTGGCCTAGTGGGTGGTGGATATTTTCATATTTCTCGCGTGAAACATGTCAACAAGATCAATGAGATAGGCGTTTAACATGACACAAATGCTATCAACGGTGGGACCTGATGCCATGAGCCTACAAGCATCCGCGTACGTAATTAACACAATGCCGTCGGGAGGGCGTGGAATTACAGAAAGGTCGAGGTTAAACAGTTACGGATATATCACCCTTCCTTGGAGAACTCCCTGCTTCACTCTACGGTTTCAAACAAGGCCGGAGGGTACTATTCTCAATCCTCAAGGGTAGTATTATCATCTTCGAACAGCTTAGCATGGCTGACCGTATCAAAAGCTTTGGTCAGATCCAATGCTACCATCACTGTTTAGTGACACGGCTTGTACTGGTTGAGTCCTCGTCTAATATATAGGTGGAAATGGCGTGCAGTGAGTTGTGGTACTATGCTGCTTCCGTAATCCCTGTTGATCATCCGCAACTGGATAACACGCTCTGAATCTGGGGAGGAGAAACGCCTCACGTATCATTGCTATTGGCGATCGAAGTGAGATCGGCCTGTATGACACAACTTTATCGAAACCACCCCGCCCATCTTTCCGGCTACTTGAGAACTATTAGGATGGCTAGCGATAGGTTAAGTCCAGCTGACGTCGGACCTGACGAATTGCCAAGTCACCTCATTCGTCAGACTAGATGACGCGATGGATATGTCATGGCATTCTCCTCTAATCCTGGTAAGCGCGTCCTCTTTCACGGTGCAACATGTGGAACTATCTATTTGCCCAGCCAGAGCAATGCCTTTCTAGTAATTTCCTAGGGTTGAATGTCATGGCTCATGATGCACATTGAAATCCCCTAGGACCAGCCGGTTATCACCTTCCAACAGTGGCCTGATGTCGGGCGAATAACGTGGGACACAGCAATTAATCGGCGAGATATACACATTCAGTAGTTCTATCTCGACTATTACACACTTCACCGCAACCCCCATACACTCTAAGTATGGGTCCCTAGAGTCGAGCTCAAGCGAGATAGGTCTGTACTGGACATATTGGTGCAATAGGATTACAATTTCACCACCCCACTTCTCGTACGATCCAAGCGAAGAACGTTTTATCCATTATAACTCGGAATCCTGCAGGTGTTGCTCATCTTCGTTTCATTAATCGGCCCCATCGTTATATTTCTTCGACTCATAAAATCCACGCGGTGTCATAGACTGCTGCTGCTACTGCTGTTGGGAAGAACTAGATTTTCATGTGTCTGTAGCGTTTCTTTGTAGTGATGCATAGCACTTCTCCCATAAGTCTAATAATTGTTCCACAAACATCCCAGGCCGGACAAGGGAGACTTCTCTCATATCAATGAGTGCACCCCGATTCATATTGGCTCAATGATATGGGACCTACAGTTTATCGCCGAGTCCGAACGGCGTGTCCTAAGACACCACTTGTAAAGAAGTTTTACATGGCTGAAATACGCAGAAAGGGGTATTTTGCTACTTCTTCTTTGAAAACCAAAGAAAGTCGAAACAAGTTATTCGCGAGGATATTCCAAAACCATGCGATATGGAATTGGTAGCAAGAAGTCTCTTCTTTTAATGTTTTGAAATTCTGTTTCTCAATATATATAATCTTTCTCATGATAGAATCTCTCGAATAAAACGCTTGCATTTAAATTATGAATGGTGGCAAAATTTAACGGCAAGCGTTTTATTTGAGAGATTCTATCATGAGAAAGATTATATATATTGAGGCTAAGCGACAAATTATTTTTTAGTTTTAAGTGCATTTCTAAATAAAACACTGAAACTTAATTTTTTTAAATTATTTTTTATTTTTAACTTTTTAGTAAATAATTTTTTTGACCACTGAGATCCCCAAATGCCGAATTACAGTCCATTTGAGAAGAAAATGTAGATTAAAATGCTTGAAATTGGGTGGTACAGTTATATGGATGCTATATTAAACCTTGACCTACGTCAATAATTTTTAGTGGGGAAGTTCCTGGACTATTGAGAACTCCAAATGCCAAGTTACAGCAAATTCGGGCTAAAAATGAAGACAAAATCCTCAAAATACCAGAAGTCGGGTGGTACCGTTATATGTGGGCTATAGGAAAAAATGGACCCATATTGGTTTTGGTTTCATATTCATGTATTGTCATCTAAATCTGAAAAATGTGCAAAGTTTTAGTTCGATTGGTCAACTGCAACCGTGTTAAAAATCAGTTACCAAATTTGAAAAGGGGGTCAAGTTAGACACCGTAAAAACACTGTAAGAATGGACCAATATTAGTTTTGATTTCATATTCATGTATTGTCATCCAAATCTAAAAAGTGTGCAAATTTAAGGTTCGGTTGGTAAACTGCAACTATGTGAAAAATGAGTTACCAGATTTGAAAAGCAAATTAGATAAAACACTGTAAAACAGTGTAAAAATGGACCAATATTGGTTTTGATTTCATATTCGTGTATTGTCATCCAAATCTGAGAAGTGTGCAAAGTTTTAGTTCGATTGGTCAACTGCAACCGTGTTAAAAATGAGTTACCAGATTTGAACTAAACACACACCAAGGCAAGTTAAATAAAACACTGTAAAAAATAGGAAAAAATGAACTTCGTAGTGATGTAGACGAAACAGAATTTCAAAACATTAAAAGAAGAGACTTCTTGCTACCAATTCCATATCGCATGGTTTTGGAATATCCTCGCGAATAACTTGTTTCGACTTTCTTTGGTTTTCAAAGAAGAAGTAGCAAAATACCCCTTTCTGCGTATTTCAGCCATGTAAAACTTCTCTACAAGTGGTGTCTTAGGACACGCCGTTCGGACTCGGCGATAAACTGTAGGTCCCATATCATTGAGCCAATATGAATCGGGGTGCACTCATTGATATGAGAGAAGTCTCCCTTGTCCGGCCTGGGATGTTTGTGGAACAATTATTAGACTTATGGGAGAAGTGCTATGCATCACTACAAAGAAACGCTACAGACACATGAAAATCTAGTTCTTCCCAACAGCAGTAGCAGCAGCAGTCTATGACACCGCGTGGATTTTATGAGTCGAAGAAATATAACGATGGGGCCGATTAATGAAACGAAGATGAGCAACACCTGCAGGATTCCGAGTTATAATGGATAAAACGTTCTTCGCTTGGATCGTACGAGAAGTGGGGTGGTGAAATTGTAATCCTATTGCACCAATATGTCCAGTACAGACCTATCTCGCTTGAGCTCGACTCTAGGGACCCATACTTAGAGTGTATGGGGGTTGCGGTGAAGTGTGTAATAGTCGAGATAGAACTACTGAATGTGTATATCTCGCCGATTAATTGCTGTGTCCCACGTTATTCGCCCGACATCAGGCCACTGTTGGAAGGTGATAACCGGTCCTAGGGGATTTCAATGTGCATCATGAGCCATGACATTCAACCCTAGGAAATTACCAGAAAGGCATTGCTCTGGCTGGGCACTTACCAGGATTAGAGGAGAATGCCATGACATATCCATCGCGTCATCTAGTCTGACGAATGAGGTGACTTGGCAATTCGTCAGGTCCGACGTCAGCTGGACTTAACCTATCGCTAGCCATCCTAATAGTTCTCAAGTAGCCGGAAAGATGGGCGGGGTGGTTTCGATAAAGTTGTGTCATACAGGCCGATCTCACTTCGATCGCCAATAGCAATGATACTTGAGGCGTTTCTCCTCCCCAGATTCAGAGCGTGTTATCCAGTTGCGGATGATCAACAGGGATTACGGAAGCAGCATAGTACCACAACTCACTGCACGCCATTTCCACCTATATATTAGACGAGGACTCAACCAGTACAAGCCGTGTCACTAAACAGTGATGGTAGCATTGGATCTGACCAAAGCTTTTGATACGGTCAGCCATGCTAAGCTGTTCGAAGATGATAATACTACCCTTGAGGATTGAGAATAGTACCCTCCGGCCTTGTTTGAAACCGTAGAGTGAAGCAGGGAGTTCTCCAAGGAAGGGTGATATATCCGTAACTGTTTAACCTCGACCTTTCTGTAATTCCACGCCCTCCCGACGGCATTGTGTTAATTACGTACGCGGATGCTTGTAGGCTCATGGCATCAGGTCCCACCGTTGATAGCATTTGTGTCATGTTAAACGCCTATCTCATTGATCTTGTTGACATGTTTCACGCGAGAAATATGAAAATATCCACCACCCACTAGGCCAACAGCCACACTGTTCATCACGTGGACGGCGCAAATGAAGCTCCCACTGAATGTGCAAGTAGATGGTTCAATAATTCCGAGCACAAACCACCCCAAATAGCATGTATAAGTCATGACATAGCTATCAACGATAAGATAAGAAGCAGGAACAAGGTCCTCAATTCCCTAGCAGACAGCACTTGGGGTGCGAATAAAGAAACCTTGTTAGCCACATGCAACGCATACAACGCTATGCTGCAGCAGTGTGGTTTGCAAACAGGATGTTGTCGATGCAATATTTGCTTGGGTGTGAGGCAAACCCATCTAAGCCACCACCTAATGGATAGACCCTTCCGGCCATGCAAATCAGAGAGGATTTTCGTGATCTGGAGAGGGATGTCCAGAGATACAAAAGAGAACCTCTAGATCAACAAGCTTATCAGACAGGTTTGAGAAATATTCACACTGGCGCAGTAGCTTAGGCTTTAGGAGCCTATCGTATGAATGCTGATGTTGCAACTAAGATCTGGTTAGTATAGCCGCCTCAATTTTTATTGGGCCAAAATTGATGGCACAACGTAGAACATCTGCCTAGCATGCGGCACTGGTCCGCATAATACACTGCACCTTTCCAACGGTCCAGACAACCCAATTGACTTAACTTGGACTAATCCTATCCAGGAGGCGTCCTTACTGATCTTGGAGTTAGAGGCAGAGCCGAATCAATAAAATGAACAACACTACAGAATCAAACTTCTACACCTGGATTAAACTTAAAATAAACGTACGCATAACATACATACATATGTACTTCTACATAGAGTTGGGCAATTGAACGGCCTAGTTCACAATCTTGTTCATTGGACACCGGTTGTTTGTGTGAAAAAATGTGTATACTTAATATCTCACGTTAGTTTGTATGATGTTACTCATACGTTTTTTAACTAAGCCAGTGAACTAGGTCGTTCAATTGCCCAACTCTACTTCTACGTCAATATGCTTTTTCTCATAAAATAGTTGATTCGGAATATGGCTTTATCTTTGGTTAGAATTATTTCATCATGACTTAAACTCCAAAAATGTCATGGAGGAACCAAAAGTATTGCAGAAAACATCTCAAAAATAAAATATATTCATTCTTCAACAATCATACCTACCTAACTTGTTCACATAGAGTTATACGAGTATTCAACAACACAAAGTCATACATCTAAACGGCACAGAGAAATAATAATGGTTCAACAACGAGGAACTCGTGTCAGTCACAACAACTTCACGTATTGTCTCGTACGGCCTTTTTTGGTTCAGTGTTGCCAAAAATGTGTTTGGGATTTAATTGCTCCACGACAAACTAATTGCACCAGAAGTTGGTTGACTGACGTACACACACACACCAGAAGAAGAAATTCTATAAAAGTAATTTGTAAAACTCAAATGTCTCTCCCAATCCAGTCAATATATACTTTACAAATTCTTTTAGCGCCCAAAGGTGAGTTACGTTTTGTTCCCCCAAACAACTGCTTTCTCACACAGCAGCAACAGACTAAAAACAGAATAGAAACCAACTTGATTTTGGCAATGCGACCTGGCATTCATTATTCCTTTGTTGAGTAAAACAACATCAGGTTTGGTCTCCAGCGCAATGACTCTACACAAAATGCTCGCTAATGCTTGATGACTTCTCATAAATGAAATGGAACGAATCGTACAATGATAACCTGGCAAAACAAACTTTAAGCAGCAATGCATTTACATTTAAAGAAAGCGGCAGACACTCACGCGAATGGACCCCGTACTCATCGTGATGAGTTGATTGAAGTTTTATGGTATCAGAACAGGAAGTAGATTTTGTTTATGGTTGCGTTAATTCTTTTCATTCTATTGTAAACTAAAATAATTCCTGGTTTCCTCTCGGCAGGCAACAATGCCACAACTAAATCTGAGGCTAAACAAAACAATAGTCTGCGGTCGGTTATTACAGCCAAATGACCAAGGTTTGCAGATGTCTTCTTTATCTGATAAAAATATGTGTTGTTTTTTATGACAGCCATCACAGAACACACTAGCAAAAAAACAACAACAACAGTAACACTCACACTCACACGTCGTTAATTGTTAATCCTCCGGTGGGCACGTGAATTAAGTTCGCAGGTAAAAGGGTGCCTAATTGCTTGCACTTTTATGGGAACATCCGTTTTCTACACAGGATTTTGGTGCTAATTAGAGAAATAGCTGTTCTGCAAGTTTTGTAAAACCTCTTTTCTTTGTTTTTATTTTTATCCTGTATTGTCATATACATATTTAAATTCCGAATTGACAAACTAATGATGACAGTTTTGGACTTCAGTCGGTGCTATTAGGAAGTAGGCGTTTTAAACATTTAGAACAATATTGAAAAATCAGGTTTTGTTATTCCTGAATAATATAAAGACATAATATAAAGACATAATATAAAGTTGATAAACGTTTTTTGGCCAAGGATAACCACTCAGGTTGACGCTTTTTAATGTTTAATGACAATTTGATTATGGACTAACTTGGACATAATGTCCTTTATAATGGATATTACCAGCCTTACGTTACCTTGAACGGAATACCTCAAAAGTTCACTAAATATAGTACAGAAAACTCTCGTGATTCTCCGGATATCGTTATTACAGTATAGAGAGCATATTAAGTTTTTTTTTCTATTTGTAACATATCGAACTAATCATTTGCGACCATGTGGATAAAATTCTAGGAAGATCTAGCCATGTCCGTCTGTTGTAGTCTCTCACACCACAATAATTGCGATAGAACGCTAAAATTTTGTACCCGAGTGTATTTTTCCATAGGCAGGTCAAGTTCAAGATGGACTATATAGCCCCACGTTTTGATATAGTCCCCATATAACAGTACAATCCGATTTAAGGTATTTTGAGGATTTTAGCTACATTTTTTGACCGAACTAGCTGAAATTTGACATTTGAAGGTCCGAAATTCTTCCACCAAAAATCGTCCACATAGGTCCATGTTTTGGCATATCCCCATATAAAGGTAATAACAGATTGAAGACATTTTTAGATACATATTTTGACCTAATTTAGGCATTTGGGGTATCCGTGGTCGAACAATTTTTGCACCTAACAGGAAACTAATTATTCTATTTTAGTTCAGAGTATTTTATGGTGGAGGGTATAAAAAGTTCGGCCCGTCCGAACTTAATGTTTTATACTTGTTGTTTTTGTTTTGTTTGCAAATACCTTTCTCCTCTCTCCTTTTCTCCCGATATTTTTCCTTACACTTCACCTAGCTATTGATGACACGTTCTACCCTTCAACTCCGTCATCCATCAAGCTCTTGTTGTTTTTTAACAGCATACGATATGTTTGTGTCATTTTCCTGCTTAAAATGGATCTGGCTCTATCTCCAGGTCAAGCATCAATGGGCTGGAGTTGAGTTAAAATTACGCTGGTTTCTCGTGGCAGCTAACATGTTTCAACTGCTATGGATGAGGGGATGTACTACGAGAATCGAATTTACACGATAGTTGTTTGTGGCATCAGTGGCTTGCTGATCTTAAGTTTCTTCCTTGTAACGTTGGACCTCTCGATCGTGAGGATCCCTTCTGACATGCCTGGTGGGAGGGTCTTTATCCACCATATGGTGATAAGGATGACTCTCACATTAGAAGAATCTTCGTATACTCATACAAAAGCCCCACTAATAACATGAAGAAGCACTTGATTGTAGTTTTCAGGGCGGCATTCTGACAAGTATATTCGACATTTGCCGAACATACTATCGACTCCGCAGTCCATGTGGTGAACAGAGTGACCGTAGATTTAGTGGTGGACATTTGCGCATTCCTCGAATTCGGATAAAGGAAGTAAGATCGGTTTAATTGGAGTTCAGTCTTTCACAAATGATATTATGGAAGATACCCGACATCAACATCGTACAATCATCCATCCAACACAGAAAAAGTACAGGTTCAATAGTTCTGTTGATATCTTTCAACCCACCTGCTTCACTCTACGAGGCTTCGATTTCTTGTTCCAGTTACGACTGGCGTCCACTCAAATAATTGATTACCTATCATTTCAAACTTGGCCGCAAGTTAGTCTATTCGATATCCTTAAACTGTGTGGAGTGCTTGACAGTATCGTCCTTAGGAGGGGAAATTTTATTCATATTGAGTTTTTGGTAGGGTGGGTTACTACCCTAAAAACTCAATAATGTTAATGTTCTCATAGGTGAATGTGTCATCATATGAATGTGGCTCGGACCGACAACCCAGGTATAATAGGCACACGCATATTTACTACGAGACTCTCCCTTAGGATACACAGAATTATCAGCTGCTGTTTGTTTAAATCGCAGTAACCCAGAATATATGATGGGTGGATGAACTGCGCCCACATATTCTGGTCAAAACTAACATTACATCCCAATATTCAATAATACGGCGTTTATATTATAGTTTTTTGCAGGGTTAACCTTCTTTATGAAGATTTGTTTGAAGTATATACAATGGAAATGACATTTGAAACCCAGACCCACTGGGTTAACCTTGTTATATATAAACGGCCTATAAGTGTTATTCACATTGCCCTGAAATAAATATAAACTAAATTTAATTTCATACCAAAGTTTTTTCCAGAAAAATAAAATTTCATGCAACATTTCATGAAAGTAGTTTTCTCCAAATACAAACTTCAAGTTTATGTTGACACATTAGCATACAGGTCTGTCATAACTTCCCTAACACCTTTTACTTTCATTGAACATTGACATGTTTCGATATTTCATTTGCCGCAATTGTCCGTCCGTGGCCATTGAGTTTCTTTACTTTGGATTTCTACTTTTTTTTAACATTCGTTGAGTGCAGCATGCCTTGCAAATATGCATGGCGAACGACCGATCATGTGCCAATAACCACCCTCTGTAATATTTCTGCAGTGCATATAACCGCGAGACAATTTCACGCTTTGGTAGCGGACTTTTTCTGCTTTCTTCTTTTTACGATTTTCAACCATCAACGAGCCGCTTAAGGACACTGAGTACTGGAACTTTGAGTTGAAGAGATGTATGTATGTGTAACTGATTTGAAAATGGATTTAAATCTTACAAGTGTCTTCAACAGTTTTGAAAGGTGAATGAAAATATTCATTCATCCATGAGCTGGTGATGAAACAGATGTTGTAATAGTTGTTTTCCTTCTTGTTACTTTAGTGTTTTAGCAACGGCAACAGATAATCATTAACGTTGACAATTGTAATTAATTAAATCTTGGCTGGAAGGTCTTAACCATGTCAACGTTGTGATGAGTTTGCACAGTATTTTTATATAAAATTGTGGACTTTTTATCTTTATCGCTTTCTGTAACTTCCTAACCAATTTTTTGGATTCACTGTTTTAACCAAAAGTAGCCAGTTCAACAAAATAACAATTTGTTGTGTTTTTTTTTTTAACTTAACTTCTTGGTTGTTGTTATCAACGTCTTAGGTTAAATGAAATGTCTTTGTTATGGTAAATAGCTAAAGGCTAACATGCCACACAAACAAAAACATTGACCACCACGTCCATAGTTTGGTCTGTTATATTTTTCATTTCAACAGTATTTTCGATTCACTTTTCATATGTATGATATAACAGGCCCATAATGGCCAGTCATTTGTCTGGACACATAGCCAGGCAGGCGGTAAAATTCATTTAACTTTTTTGTTTTTATTTATTTGTTATACTTGACTGAATTTGAAAAGGCGACAGATAGTTTGTCTCTTTGACAGCTTTGTGTCAAAGACATTTCTGCAAAAAAGAAACGATTAAAGGCCATATTTTGTTCCAATTCAGCCTAGCTCAATTGAGGTTTTCAATTGGCTGAACTAAGGTTTTCATAGGAAATCTTCAATTCAGCCTGGCTGAATTAAGGTTTTCATAGGAAATCTTCAATTCAGCCTGGCTGAATTAAAGTTTCCATAGGAAATCTTCAATTCGGCCTAGCTGAATTAGGGTTTGCAAAGGAAATCTTCAATTCAGCCTAGCTGAATTAAGGTTTCCATAGGAAATCTTCAATTCAGCCTAGCTGAATTAAGGTTTCCATAGGAAATCTTCAATTCAGCCTAGCTGAATTAAGGTTTCCATAGGAAATCTTCAATTCAGCCTAGCTGAATTAAGGTTTCCATAGGAAATCTTCAATTCAGCCTAGCTGAATTAAGGTTTCCATAGGAAATCTTCAATTCAGCCTAGCTGAATTAAGGTTTCCATAGGAAATCTTCAATTCAGCCTAGCTGAATTAAGGTTTCCATAGGAAATCTTCAATTCAGCCTAGCTGAATTAAGGTTTCCATAGGAAATCTTCAATTCAGCCTAGCTGAATTAAGGTTTCCATAGGAAATCTTCAATTCAGCCTAGCTGAATTAAGGTTTCCATAGGAAATCTTCAATTCAGCCTAGCTGAATTAAGGTTTCCATAGGAAATCTTCAATTCAGCCTAGCTGAATTAAGGTTTCCATAGGAAATCTTCAATTCAGCCTAGCTGAATTAAGTTTTCCATAGGAAATCTTCAATTCATCCTAGCTGAATTAAGGTTTCCATAGGAAATCTTCAATTCAGCCTAGCTGAATTAAGGTTTCCATAGGAAATCTTCAATGCAGCCTAGCTGAATTAAGGTTTCACTAGGAAATCTTCAATTCAGCCTAGCTGAATTAAGGTTTCCATAGGAAATCTTCAATTCAGCTTGGCTGAATTAAGGTTTCCATAGGAAATCTTCAATTCAGCCTGGCTGAATAAAGGTTTCCATAGGAAATCTTCAATTCAGCCTGGCTGAATAAAGGTTTCCATAGGAAATCTTCAATTCAGCCTGGCTGAATAAAGGTTTCCATAGGAAATCTTCAATTCAGCCTGGCTGAATTAAGGTTTCCATAGGAAATCTTCAATGCAGCCTGGCTGAATTAAGGTTTCCATAGGAAATCTTCAATTCAGCCTGGCTGAATTAAGGTTTCCATAGGAAATTTTCAATTCAGCCTGGCTGAATTAAGGTTTCCATAGGAAATCTTCAATTCTGCCTGGCTGAATTAAAGTTTCCATAGGAAATCTTCAATTCAGCCTGGCTGAATTAAGGTTTCCATAGGAAATCTGGCTGAATTAAGGTTTCCATAGAAATCTTCAATTCAGCCTGGCTGAATTAAGGTTTCCATAGGAAATCTTCAATTCAGCCTGGCTGAATTAAGGTTTCCATAGGAAATCTTCAAATATATTATTTTTCCGAAAGAAAATATTCAGAAAAAAGTTATGGTTTTGGAAATACGGTGCGAAATGTATAAAATTTTTGCATTTATTTTGAAATTTGAGGCAATAAATGTAGTTTTTCGAGTTCATTATTTCTCCAAATATTTTATTCTTGTTCTTATCTACAAATTTGCTTCAGAGGTCTGACGAAGATTCGCATTGAATTCAGAGATATAGCCCCGAATTTCTTTAAAAACTCAATATTTAACCATGTTTAGATGGCACCATAAAATCCGAGCTGGATCTGACACAACAAAACCCAACTAGGGTTTCTTGTCGTTTGGTTCTGTACTTTCAAAAAATCCTCAGTTCGAATTGTTTGCACAAGATCACCTTAAAAATTTTGCACAGTGTTATTAAATGGATGTCATTTTATGAAGACGTCCTTAAGATGGTCTTCGATGCAAATGAGGATAATTTAGCAATTAGATTTGCTATTGCTTGTAGTTTTTACAATTACAATCAGTTACTAATAGGAGGAGGATTTCAGGATTTAAGATTTATATCGGCTTAGTATAAAACGGCATGTTGAATGAGATGCTAATAAATGCAATGCTTTTATATCGCCAGTTGCACCAACAGTATTCCTCTTGCCAATTTGGCAATAAAATCGCTTAGAAAAAATTTAATGTCATGGTCATTGCAACGGTCTTGAAATATTTGCTAGTCCTTTATGCGATATTATCTTTTAGCTAACGGTTAACTACAGACCTACCGTCAAACTCAAGTGGATTTGTTTTAGGGACGACAAAGTATCGATCAATTTTGGGTATCCTGGATACCCTTCCTCAAGTAAAATTTCTCGTTATTTGTTGTTTGCATTAAATTAAAATATTTTCTGCATTGTTATTGAAATTTTATCTCTTTCTGTTTGTTTATGTCACTTAACCAACCTTTATGTTATGTAGATATGTCATATGCGAACATTTTATCCTGTGCTACGAATATTTCGACCACGGATCATTCCTTATCGTAACCTGTCACGTGTGCGTTCACGTTTTTGAATTGTAAAGCATTGATGCCATCTTCCGCTTTTCGCATTTTATTCCGAATTAAGAAGAAATACATGCACATGTAATTGTGTACATAAATAGTTTGGGCGAATCAATTTTTTATTAAATTGGTGATATTTAAATACCATTAAAATTCATCCCGAAAAAATATGTACATTTTGTATTATTATTTTTCTTGCATATTAAAAATTGAGCGCTGTCACTTTTTGGCAGATGTCAACATTTGCAATGTTTCACTGTATCTTTTATACATTTCCTCTGTCATACATGATCGCATTTATTGAAAAAAAAAACTTAAGTGAAATTGCGTAATTTGGCTTTTTGTTAATCCTCAATTATTAAATTATACCGATTATAAATTACAATAACGAAGACATGAATTGTTTGTTCATTTATACATCTTGTTAAACAAAAACACCATCGTTAAACGTTCGTTGGTTGAAAAATTGGCGTCCATTAAAAGATTGAAATTGCATGGATGAAATGGAATGGATAAATTAAACACGTTTGTTGGCTGTTGCTTGGCAAATGAATTTGCATTGGAAACGGATGCTGGTAAATATTGTGCAACAAAAGGATTATTACATAACTCTGGCGTATTCAACGCACTTAACAACTTAACAGATGCCAAAAAGATAGGGGAGAAAATACAATTAATCATGCTTGTATTTTCTTTAATATCAGATGTTTAACTTATTAATTGTTATACGATTGCACATATATTTTTGAATGATTGTAAAGATTCCATGAAACTTCAGCTAATTAAAGCTCCGTTCCCCCGGAGAGCCAAGAAGTGATTTCTATTTTAAAAAGTCATAAACATGCTGTAATATTTATTTAATGTTTTTCAAAATATTGTTATCAAATATCACAAAGTGTATTCTGTCAATTTTCGACTTCTCTTCACACGGTACTTGGTTTTCTGCTATCTAAGAAAACGCCGAGGTTTACTTGTTTCGTTAAAATAGCGTAAGGAGGACATACCAATAATGGCGGAGATGGAAAGAGATCAATAATATACCAAGAAACCCATGTTATGTACATGAGCCAAAATGAATTCTAAAGAAGAGCAAAACAACGAAATTAATTTAACATACTTGATTCCCCATTTAGCTATTATTTCCAGCAAAACATCTGAGTCCATCAACTTGGGCAAGCGTGGTATTCATGTTAAGCCTTCAACTGTAGCTACAGAGTGATAGCGATTTTATTGAAATTTCGATTTACTTAGGTGCTTAGGATGAGACGCGAATAGTATTAGTTGTACAAAATGGTATTAAGATCAAAGATGTAAATTAATAGTAATGTTTACAAAATATGCACATGGTTGCATTTTTAGCTGTTAAATTCAAATATTTAAACATATGTTGCGTAATACTAATTGAATTAGTGAAAACGTCTACGTAAAGTATTAAAATAAAATATGTACATAAGAGAAATTATAATAATAAAAGTTGATCCGCTTCAAGTCCGAAAATTCTACCAAAGAGTTAAACATCAACCTGATAGATCCTCCTGTAGAGAGGAGGAAGGTAACCTGATAACAGATGCCAAAAGTTTTAGTTTCTGTGTTGGGAGCAGCATTCCGGATTCTTTTGGTACGTGTCGGACCGAGGAAAACTCAGGACCAATATATTTGTGGTCGGTTTGTCACATCAGGACCTTCACCCAAACCCAATCTTCGGTGAGATGCAATATATGTCGGAAGTGGGTGCTGACCTTCCTCATGCGAGGGACTACGACAGGGACTTTGCTGTTGCGTGCCGTGACTCCCCCTCAGTCCTCCCAACAGCAACCGAACACGCAGCCAGCCTAGCTATAATGACCCGTGCATGGAATATATAGGGGTAGCAGTCAGGCGTGGAACTGACCAAGTAGAGTTGCTAAACGTATACATCCCGCCTATAAATAGCTGTACCCCAGGTTATGAACCCAACATTAGCACGCTATTAGAGGATCATAACCGCGTGGTTTTGGGGCACTTTAATGCTCATCATGAGTTGTGGCATTCGGTTCTCGGAAACGACCAGTGGGGTATAGTGTTTAGCACGGTCAATGAGGACACCCCTACCACAATTAGCGGAGAGTGTCACAGTTCTCCAGACATAACCATTATATGACCTGGTCTGACAAATGACGTCACCTGACAACCCGTCGTTTCTTTTGGTTCAGACCATCCTCCGTTATTATCTCTATCAACAGACCGCCCGTTTTTATCACCTCTGAACGCCGCACTTTCGTCAATCATGGGAAAGCCAATTGGCCTAGTTTCTGAGAGTTCACTAATCACCGCTTCGGAGATCTGCCCAACCCTTCTGATGTTCAGGTAGCAGGACGCTCCGTCATCATCACTGTTGCAGCCGTACGCCCTATACGTGCTGGTTGAATACCTGAAGTGAGACCAAACTTCACAAATTAGCAAATAAGTGTGAGGGGCTGCGTCGTGCCAAATTAAGTCACTCTTGAACCGTGGAAAGCAGAAAGATAAGACCACAGTAACGTTTGGCGACGTTATGCTGATTGATCCGAAGAGGTGCGCAAGTTATGTCAATTGACATTTTGTGGAGAACCCCGAGAGTGACAGGGCGAAGAGTACTACGTCGCATTAGATCTCTTCCTGCCGAGGATGAACCACCACCATTTCCCTGATGGAATCTCCATGGTAATGCTGAAACAGCAGGATGTACCCAGAGTAGTGTATCTTACTAAAGTTCTCAACCTGTCGCTAGCCACTCGTTCACGAAGTCTGGAAAGTGGACAGGGTGGATCAAAGCAAAGGTAAATCGTAGAGACCGTTTTCGGTTTTGTCGCCCGTAGCAAAGACCCTTGAGGCTTTACGAGTAGTAATCCCCAGCATCAGAAATAGTTATCCAGTTGCCGATCATCAGCATTGGTTCCGTAAGCAGCACAATACGACAACGGCTGCTCGCCATCTCCACAAACATTCGTCAAGGATGAGCAAGAAGTGCAACTCCCGTGGAGCGAAACAGAGAGTTCCCCAAGGTGGGGTTATATTTCTGGAACTGTTTAACCTCTACCTCTCATATATTCCGTCCCCTTCAGACGGCATTGAGATCTTAACGTATGCGGAAGATTGTACCATCTTGACGTCAGGTACCTTCCCAGATGTCATTTGTGAAAGACTGAATTCCGATTGGACTGATCTTACCACATTTTTCCCCGCGAGGAATGTGCAAATATCCGCCAGTAAATCTACTGCCACTCTGTTCACTACATGGACGACAGATTTGAGAACAGAGTTGAATGACATGGTCGATGTTAGCAGAATTCCGACCACAAACTACCTCAAAATTCTCTGCGCAAGCCACAGTTGTCAACGACAAGCTGAGATGTTGGAACAAGGTCCTTAAGTCCATAGCCGGCAGCACTTGGGGTGCAGATAATGGAATCTTGTTGACCACTTATAACGTGACAGGTCGGTCTGTAGTAAGCTATGCGGCGCCAGTATGGTCAACGAGTATAAGTACAGCCCGATGGAAAAACATTCAAACCTGTCAGAATGTCGCCCTGAGAACTGCGACAGGGTGCCTCCTTATGTCTTTAGTGGACCATATACATGAGAAGACATAGATTATTCCAGTACAGCAACACAATGGCATGGTTTAGTTGCAGTACCAGCTCGGGGGTTACCGTGAGAGCCACATGGTGGATAGGACTCCCCCACCCAGGCATGTCAGAGAGGCCCAATGTCACAAGAAAGAACACCTAGATCAACAAGCCTATGAAGCAGGTGCAAATAGCATTCACACGGATGCAGTCGCAGATGCCATAAACAAATATCATGTAAATGCGATCTTTGGTAATTAGCCCGTATCTATCGCGGCTGAGGAGTGTCAGCTGCCACGACAAAACAGAGTGGATTTGGCTTAACTACGCTCCAGATGGTGCAGCCGTCTAAATTCCTATAGAGAAAGAATCGATGACACCGTACAAAACATTTCTTCAGCATGTGGTACGGGCCCGCTACTCAACTAACTCCTGTAGATCAGTGGTTACATCTCATCCATCAGCCACATTCCTAGAACTGGAGATAGACCCAGAGCCAGATTAAGCAGGAAATAAACTCACAAACATAAAATAAAAAATTCTGTTACAACAACTACAATTCTGTAGGTGACACACTGATATGGTGTATGCATCAGCAAGTTAGCACTAGTTGGCAGAAGAAACTCGTACCCGATGTCTGAAACCTGTGCATTCTATGTCCCGTCCACAAGAAAGGAAATTAGCCTGTTCGCTGAAATTATTGCCTGTAAGGTAGTGTCCGCTATATTGTGTGAATGGCTAAAGCCTATGGGTCATTGAAATAACTGGAACATACCAGCGCTGATTAGTCCACCATTGACCACATATTTACTTTGCGGCAAATCCTGGAAAAGAGCCAAGAGATACAGATCGACACTTACCACCGTTTTGTTGATTAGAAAGCAACCTTCGACAGCCCTATACGTTCAAAGGCATTTCAAGACATGTCTGAATTTGATATACGCCGAAAACTCATTCGGTTTTGTAATATGAAACTAACTGATACCCGGTTCTCACTTAAAATAGGAATGAACATCTCCGAACAGTTATGTACCAAAAGAGGCCTCAGACAGCGAGGATTTCTGTGTGACCTTTTCAACATACTGCTGGAAAAAGTCAAACGAGATGCAAACTTTAAAAGATATGACACAATATTGACAAATACCCACATCTTAATTGCTTTACGCCATTGACATCATGGGTCGATCTGTAAACGAAGTAATTTGTACCATTTGTAATTGGAAGGAAAATCTGCAAATGTGTCTGACAATAATCGGGGTTAAGATTAAGTTGATAGTATCGACGCACACTGCGTCTACAGAACCTGGTGCAATTGTGGAATCGGTATCTACAATTATAACGGACATAATTTCCTAAATTTCTAAAATTGCACGGCTCCATCAACAGACATATACTGCATCAATCAGCCGGACCGCCCACAGCAAATTTATTCCAATTGTCACAAAATATTTCTTCAAGTGGGCACCTCCATGATGTCAACATTAATTAAAAAATAAACTATTCCACTGGCCGGGACTTATATGAAGTGAAAGTAGATTTTTAGAAAGTGTATCGAACATTGTATCCATTTCTCATGATGGCAATGAAATGGAAATTTAAAGCATCCTTATTAAGGTGTTCACAATGTTTACAAAAGAGATTACTTCACTCTTGTGTGAGCAGGTTTAGGAGATTAATAACCAGCTCACATAAAAACCAAGCAGGCATCATATTAATAATCATAACAATAATAACATCCTTATTTGTCAATGTAAACGTGGTCATTACGAGTATTTGTTGGAGTCATTAAATATTAATGATGAACGATCGATTAATAACAATCGATTTGAGTGTTTGCTTGTTGGACAATACATTGGCAAGAAAAGGATGATAGAGATGAAGTCAATGTAGCAAATACTTGATATACATATTTGAAATTTAATAAAACCATATTTAACAATTTTCAATTTTATTATAAAATGCAAATTTGGGAATCTTTAATGATTACAATGGCATAAATTCCTGGAAGATAATAATCAATGTCATGACATGGAACTCCTTTATTAAAACACCTCAGATATTTCAGCAACGATTTGAAAATTAATGCACATTTATGGCCTTCTTTGAGGAAGTCGGTAATGATACAAATTCTTCTTCATTTAGTCAAAAATAAATATTGTCCACTAAGCATTTATGCATTGCGCGATTACATATTTCATCTCCGCTGCCTACGGTACAATCATGATTCAGGCGTTAAATTGTAATGACAAACATTAAGGAAGTTTCCAGAGTTCAAACTCTATTTTAGCTGGTCCCTTTGGAGATGTATGCAAATACAAAACAAACAATCACACTCAAATGCCAAGAACTTTGATAGCAAATTGTATCACACAAAGGGCGGTAGGGAGGGGTAGCATTAAACTTCACTGATAATTTGTGGCTAATGCTTATTGCCCCTTTTTACAAAAATCTAAGCAAAACTTCAACCATTTCCCATGGTTAATTTCCGTAAATATGTGCGTTTTTTCATTTTCTCGGCGGGGACGTGGTGGCACAAATGTTCGACAGCACAACTAACTTTGTTTGTTTTAATCTTGACTTGTGCATGCAGACATTTACTTTGAGAAACTTTACTACTTGCGTAAGTTTTTGGCAGAAAAGAGCAAGGATAACACAAAAGAATGGAAATAGTTTTTAATTAGCTGTTGTAAAGTAAAATTTGCTTGCATTTTGGAAACCAATGGGACGACAGTAACTAGATTCACACACACCCACACATCCTGCACATGCACAACTTTTGCAACTATGTAATAGTTTTGCAAATTGCAAGTCTGGCACAGGAAAATTGTAGCTATGCTACAGTAATTTGAAGAAGGGTCACCAATGCGTGTCAAAGTCAACTCTTAAATTTTAGAAAAGAAATAATTAATTAGTCTAATTAAAAGTCAGGAAGAAAATTCTTAAACGCTTCCTAGAATTCCATAAAGTAACAAATGTTAGACTATAGTTTGACAAAATGCATAATTATGAAAATTATTGTATGCGATTTAAAAATATAACACAATATATTAGTTAAATGTTATAACTAACAAATGAAAAATATGCTGTTGACAAACAATCAACAATCAACTTTACTTGGACAGCTCACAGTGGTTCAGATATCGATTTTCCTGACCAAACACCCAATTTTTTGTCAACACCAATATTTTATTTCTATATGGGATTCGATAGAAAACATATTGAAACTAAAAAAAAAAAAAAAACAAAAAAATAAGATATCAATATTGGAAGGTGTTTCCTTAATTTTGGGAAATACGTAATATTTGAATATTTCAGTAACGTTTACACAAAGTGAGCCAGTTTATTGTTCTTCAGGTACCACATTTTAGTGAAATTCCAACTTAACTGGTCTAGGATTTCTGAGGAACAACACTGAACAATGTACAGTTTTTCTATAGCCGGTACATGTAGTGGTACGGCCTTCTATATTTGCACAAGCACCCATGCTTTGGAACTAGAGTTGGGTAATCTAGTTCCTAGTTCCTTGTACTAGTTCCAAAACGTATGAGTAACATCACGAAATATAACGTGTTATGTTAAGTATACGCAGTTTATTCAAAAAAATGTGGGCCATTGGAACTGCGAAGTCAACTAGATAATTCCATATAGTTCCTTTGGCACAACTCTATTTGGAACCACTGATACTACCCGTGCTAAGGTATGGTTCCGAAGCATGGACACCTACGCAAGCATAGAATGTGTGTTTGAGAGAAAATCCCTTCGAAAGACTTACTGGATAATCTGCGTTTATGTTGAATATCGTCTGATTTTTTGTTTGTTTGTTTTAAAGCTGTTGCTCAAAGTTGCGTCTTTTGGCCAATATTCTTCTTCTCATTTCACAACTAATATTGTTTGTTGTATTTATGAAGGTGCGGAGTTAGATAAAGTCCTTAACTACCTCAAAATTGTAAATACCCACTTCCGTATCGGTCCACTCCTTTCGGTACCTCCCCCAAAAAAGTTCAAATTTATTTATTTATTATGTTAACTCTAGAGGAGAGTAACCATACTTTCCACGTCGTAATATTACTACCAGACGTAGGTCAGGTTCGAATATGGACCATCCTTCAAATATCCCTTCCTACAACAAGGGTTTTAAAAAATCGATGTCGGATTTTTTATGCGGCACCTCCCTAAAGGGTGTTTTGTCAGATTTTCAAATTGCCAAAGTTTGAGTACAATCGGAATATGTTAAAACGTGGCATTATGGCCTCAAAGTTTTCATGGGCCCTAATATTAAAATCTGACCCGATTTTCAAATTTTTTGTAGGATTACTTGTTTAGCCACAGAAATAAACTGGTAAAATTTGTTCATCGATTGGACAATAAATGTGGTCTTTAGAGCGATTTCGTGAAAATTCGCCTTTGGCTCCATACAAATTACTATGGAAACTTTGAGGCCCCAGTGGCACGTGTTAACATATTCCGATGGTACTCAAACTTTGGCACTCTTAAAATCTAACAAAACTAAACACCTTTGTGTTAAAACCAGTCTAATATGCTGTTTATATTAGAGATTTTTGCAGGGTTAACCTTCTCTATGAGGATTTGTTTGAAATATAAGCAATGGAATTGACATTTAAAACCCAGTCGGTTTGTTAAATCCGGTTATATATAAACGTGGTATAACCTCCAACACAAAATTCCATTTTTTTGGAAAACTGAGGTTTAACGCGGCTTTTTTACGGCGGTATTCGTTTTTTTTTTTTCAGGGACAATTCAATACTTTCTGCAACAGCTTTATAAACACCTACCGGCACCAAATAAAAGGACTGATGAGCAGCAAAACTTAAGAATTGAGTATCCCATTTGGTCGAAACTTTGCACATCGTAATTTTTTTCCAAACGTACATCAATTTCACGGAAGGTCTATATCGGCCAACTCCTTCTGGTACCTCCCTCACAAAAGTTAAAAAATTTATAGATCTAATGTTGTCGGCCTAAAGAAGTAACATGTGGATATATTGTGTCATTTATTTTAGCTTTAGTACATCATATAACCCTTTCCAACAGAATATTGAAAAGATAACACGGAGACATGTCTCCTTGTCTAAAATCTCTTTTGGTACTAAACTGTTCGGAGAGTTTTTATACCCTACATCATTATGTGGGGAGGGTATTATAAGTTATTATAAGTTGGTTTTGGCCTAAAAGTTTATATATACCAAAATGAATGCCTCCACGAGCTGAGTCGATCTGGCTATGTGTGTCCGTCCGTCTGTCCATTTAAACCTTGTAATTTCGTTGCAGGTCACAATTTTGATGGGATCGTCACCAAATTTTGGGTGTTGATGAGGGTGCCGGAGGGAAGAAGCCTATTGAGTTTGGTGGTGGATGGTCGGATAATATTCAGGGCTCGGAATATGAAAAAAAAACTTATTTAGAGCAGAAGTTAACGTTTTATTTCACAGCGTATATTTCCGCTTCTATAAGTGGTACACCAAAAGCAAAAACTGGCAATGAAAGTAGAAATTTCACTTACTTTAAGTTCGAAGATGAGTTATATCGGTCACTCCTTCCGGTAAATCCCCCATGTCCTTGTCGTATGATGCAAAGAAATTTTAGAAAATGCGATTGCGGTGCTCTTAAAGACGTTTATTAGATTGACCCTGGTAACGAACTATGGATCTATGAGTATGAGACCGAAACATTGTGTACCATGGCAATGCGAGTTTTCACACATCAATTCAAACAAGCGCCTTTGACCGGACAGAAAGTGGAAATTATGCTCCAATCGCCTTACAGCCCTGACTTGGTACCAAATAACGTCTTTCTATTCCCATTCATCAATCAAAAATGCTCATTAGTGCGTATAAGTAACATTATATCAATTATATGCGAAATATCTATCATACGCGCCAGTATTTCAGAAATAAATTACGAAAAACTCAAACACTATTAAGAACTTTAGTGTGAGAGATTTGAACAAGTGTAGTCCAAAATATTAGCCATAAACGAAGCGGCTACCAGCTATTAAAATTTCAACGCGATCTTAAAAGTGCAAGGATTAAAGTGATTAAGGATTAAAGTGAAATATCGTTAGTTATCATGGTGACCAGCCATTTTAGTGGGTCAACCAATCAGGTAACATGGACTTGTCCACGTTAAAAAATATATTCTTTTAATGATAGTTACAAAAACTACCTTCGATGAGCATTTCAAAAGAATCTTCGGACAGCGCTTAAACTTTACGAAATTTTCGAACTTTTGTGAGGGAGATACCTGAAGACGTCGTCCGGTCTATATCTTGAAAAATTACAATGCTAGAAAACGTGCGAATAATTTTTACTATGTGTAAAATTACGGTAAAATTGTTATCGTGTTTAGTTGGCACCGAAAAGAACTTCTGAGCTTTCTGAGGAGCCGCGACGGCAGGCTGCTGCAAACTATATTAAAACGTTTGGGACATGTATTTTGACTGCATTTTTTCGAAGTAGTCTGCAAAAAATACAACCATGTGCCAAGATGCTCCCTTCGAGAGTTATCGTGCGCACCATTTTAACAATTTTGAACTTTTGTGGGGAAGGTACTAAAAGAAATCGACGAACATGACCCATCTTCGAAATTGATCCAAGTTTGAACAAAATTTTACGAGGTGCAAAGTGCAAAATGAATTTAGTGAGTTATGACCTCCAGACCGCGGTCATAGGGCCAATTTAGTTTTTGTCGTTATGACCGTCACAATGCCAGTTATAAAGCCCAGAGGCCTTTAAAATAAAAAAAGTTTAATAACTATGTTACTAAAGTAAGGAGAATTTCGAACTCGTAGCCGCGTCCTAGAATGAAAGTCCTTCTTACAAAAATTTTGAATTTAAAGTTGGTTATAAGTTATGGTCCTATACTTTGCATCTGTCCAAGGGTGAAAGTATAAATTTTAGTTTCATAAACCTAAAAAATAGGCTTGTGATCTGAAGGTCAGTCATAACGCCAAAATTATTTGTGGGCCTAATGGACGTTGCGTGTTATGTCAGGACGCCTGATTAGTGTAAAAAATACTCTTTTCATTTGATTGCTTGAGTGGAGTATTCCCCCATTGGCTCAACTTCATTTATTACCCTCTATTACAGAGAGTAATGTTTTTCAAAACGAACTGACAGTGTTGCAAAATTTTACTGATCGCTACCAATATCATGATTTCATCCCGGCGAGTTATCAATTGACTTCTCAGTTTTTGAAATGATGCCTTTTTAGCGAAAAACAGGCTTTTCCAAAGAACAACCAAAATCAAAATATTCTGCAACATGTCAGCACGCATCAACTAAGAATTCATCGAGTTCTGTGAGTTGAAAAGAACATCACCACAGTTGAGGTTGTTGTGAGTGTGATTCTCATTCATATGGGAATACTAGACACTTAAAGAGTTCGGTTTTTCGCTAAAAAGGCATAATTTCAAAAACTGAGAAGCCAATTGATAATAAAAAATTGTTAAACATTATCAAAAATCCATCAAACTATTTATAATATGTATTATATTTGGGGCCACAGAGAAAAAACGCCAAACAACTTTTTATGGAAATCCAAGGACTTTAGCATGGCATGTGCTTTTGTTCCTAGACACAGATCTCTGGAGTTATTAAACAGTTGTAATGTGAAATAATCAAATGAAAATGTTACTATTTCTACACTAAAAAGTGGGAAGTCGTGTTTTTATCATATTACAATCTTTGACTAACGAAATAAAGTTATGGAGAAAATCGGTGGAATCTTTTTACTCGTTTCCTATCAAAATCAATTTGTCAATAACTACTGAGGTATGACTTCTCTCCGTTTCATTGAATTTCTCTACGAACTATTTTTTGCAATTGCAGTTGTGGTAAAGTAAAAATCAGAAGATAAAATCAAATTGCTTTAGAATTTCTGTACTTGTTTTAGCAAACTTTTTTAATTTCTATAGAAAATAGTTTTTAAATTATTTTCTAATTTAATTAAATTATAGTCACGCTATAAGTTGAATTTTTTGTTGAAAACACTTTGCCATTTTTGTTTTGTTTTGTTAGTTCCGAAATTAGTTTCAAATTCATTCATTTGAACAAATGTTGCCGTAAATACAGCGCAGCACAACAAACCAAACAAATGGTCAACTTCTGCTATACACAGGTGATTGGTAGGAAGGTTCAACTTCCTACTTCCCGTTAGGAACAAATCATGTTTAAATTCAATTTAGCCACAACATAGAAAAGGCAGCAGTTTTGGAACAACAAGCCACAACCAACTTAAAATTCAAAATTTGTCTAGAATAATTTAAAAACAGAACATATGCCAAATTCATTTACACAGTTTCTTCGACCCACTGAATACTGAGTGATAGTGAGGGCCATCAGAAACAATCAGCCAACAATTTAACAACGTGCCATCTCTAGCCATCTCCAATAAGGGCGGGATATCCCACGAACAGAAATGAAAATATTGAACGAAACATCCACAAAGTGAAAACTAATTCCATACAAATTTTACAAATTCCAAGGGAAGATTGATGGCTGTTAACTGCCTTGAAACTATCCATGCCACCGAAATTTGAATATATACAATGGCAAAAAGGAATCAGCTAATGGGACAATAAACAAACCATCGATGAAATGAAGGACTGTTATAACAATGATTATTCCAAGACGTACTAGAGGAGGTGAGTTCAAACAAAAAAGAAAAATGAATCAAAAGGAAAACCTTGGATAGAGAATCTCCATAGCTAATCCCAATATTTTTTTTTTTTATTTTTGAATTCGTACTTCGTGACAAGAATAACAACATTATGAACTCTATGTTTAAAGTGGTACATAGTGACTATTATACAAATGTGAACGAAACTATAAAAACTTTCGAATCAAACAAAATCCACTCCTCCGAACTCTTTAAAGCCACGAAACAAATAAACTCAAATGATAGTATCAATTTTCAACATCTAAATAATTCATGCGAGAGTTATTGTTCTTAATATGTTACTTTATATTTGTCTTTCAGTTACAAATAGATCCCCTAAAGGATGAAAACAGCTCCAGTTCATTCATTCTCTATTGCAACAAATAAAAATATCACCCCTTCCATTCACTTGATGCATTGAAAACAACTCATGGATGATGATAACAACTTCACGGCACCACTGAACGTTACCTCAATTATTGTTGAGAAAGACAAGCCAACTCCAACAAAAGTATAGTACAATGGACTTTTAATCCTGACAATAGATGTTACAATGTGTAAACACTTCTATGTGAAACTTCAAAATCAGACAACAATTTCACAAACAAAATTTCCACAACAGGAACAGAGTTTTAGATATCTGAGTCCAATACACACAATTTGCCAGAGGGTTAGCAAAATCTTTCAAACTAACATTACTCGAGAAGACTGTTTGTTATTCATGTTGGTGTTTTCGTTTCTATAACATTCTTCAGTTTTTTTTTTTTAAGTGAATAGAAATATAGATTTGGAATTCGTAAATGTATTACCTCATTTCTATGCCAATTTTTTTTTTAATCCCCCAAGAAAATATATGTTTGAATTATTTTATACATATTTAATTGATTAGTTATAAGAGATTGACTGACATATTCACGCCACTCCAACAGTAATCTTAAGTCTATATTTCAGGATTATAGCTCGAAGCGTTTACCAAATTGTATCACATTTAGTACTTTTCGTACACATAAGTACGAATTTCCAAAACTACCTAAATCCTCCACTCCAACAGTAATCACAAATCCGAATTACAGGATTCCACCTCTATCCGTTCACCCATATCCAAATTGTACCAAATTTAGTACCATTTAGTACTTTTCGTACACATAAGTACGAATCTGTCTCAATCCTCCACGCAACAGTAACCCTAATTCCAAATTTCACAATTCCACCTCTATCCACTCACCAAAATCCAATTTGTGCAAAATTTAGTACCAGTTGGTACACATAAGTACGAATTTCCAAAACAGCCCCACATCTCAATCCTCCACTTTAACAGTAATCCAAATTGTACCAAATTTATTTTTTTTTCGTACATATAAGTTTGAAATTTCAAACACCATCTCAATCCAACACTCCATCAGTAATCTTAATTCTAAATTTCAGTTTCCCTATTCTATCCGTTCACCCAAATTATAACATATTAGTACAATTTAGTACTTTTCGTACGCAATATGTATGAATTTCCAAAACTACCTCAATCCTATACTCCAAATTTCAGAATTCCATCTCTATACGTTCAATCAAATCCAAATAGTACTTAATTTAGTACCTTTAATTACGAATTTCCAACACTTCAACAGCAATCTTAATTCCAAATTTGAGGATTCCAACTCCATCCGTTCCCCAAAATCAAAATCGTACCACATTTAGTACCATTTAGTAGTTTTCGTACACATACTGTTATGTTCTTACGGAGGTGGTCGATTGAATAAAAGACGATGTTTAAACATAACAATCAATTCATTTATTGAATAAAACTTTAAGTTATTTTATGAGTTGAAATAAAGCGTTAATTATGAAGAACAATGAAGTATGACGAAATATGTACAGATGAGATGTCTATTAATTGGTGGTTGCAAAGTAACTAACTGACTGTTTCCTCCGAAAATGAATTAATTTCAAATTTTTCGTTGTTCCTTCACAAACATTTTTTGTTTTTGAAAATTGTATATATCACGAATATTGTCGATTATTTCATATTCCATTTCAGAAAAAAGGGAAACATTTTTTCCGCGCTACATCAACGATTTTTGATATGTAGGTTAAGAAAAAAATTCCCAGTACGAATCTGGTCGCGAGCCAATTGTTGGTTGTTGCGGACAAAAGTTATAGCGCTTTTAATTCGCTTTTAAAGAAAGAAAATATTATAAAACCGCTAATTATTTTAATGAGCAAAATTGTTACAAAAAAGTTCTCTCGAAGTGACTTCAGCGAGTAGATTGCATAATACCTGCAGAATGTTACACAGAATTCGCGGAGTGTACATAAAATTTATAAATTATTGAATGTAAGTCAACTTTTTTCAAAATTAAGGCCCATTTAGTGGTCATAAAATTACATAAAAAATTGTTGTGGATCAAAACTTCACGGCGAATCAAATGAGACTACAATCATACAGATTGGTGTTATAGTTTCAATTTTACAGCCAAAATAAGCACATATTTTGGTTTAAAAAATTATTTTTTGTTTGAAAAAATATTTTTTCACTTGCATTATGTAGTAGAAAATATTGTAAAAATCTATAGGAATACTTCCATCATTTTGCTTAAATCTCCCAATAAAATAGACGGATTTTGCTTTATTGACATTCATATTAAAGCTTTCCCATTAGGGAAGGTAATTGGGTTGATGAGGATATATCTCAAAGCTTCTGAAATGGAAATAGAGGTCAAATAACTCATTTTAATTTATACACATTTTAAAATACGTGTAAATCGCGTAATTATCAAAATCATTTTGTCCGCATGTGATTTTGATGTACAGCAAGACCTCTATCTATTAAGTTGTATATATTTTTCGAACTATAATTTGGACTCTAAGATGTAGCATCGGCTGCATCTTTGCATTAAAAAAACCTGTAAAATATAGCTAATTTGCGCAAAGTGCATACAATTTTTTCCGCATCCGATTTCAGTGTCCACCATGAAAATCTACATCGATATATATCTATTTGAAGGCGATCAATCAAGAACCGTGGATGTAGCATCACACACAATTTTTTGGGATAAAATGAATGTTGCTTCCTTATCAGTGAAGTTTTCAAATCTCTGTTTCCGCTAAAACGAAGATACTGCACTAGTTTTTTCATTGCAGGGGAAACGGTCCGCAGAAAACGCGATAAAATACGCGATATTTTCAAAAACAATTTTAGGTGATTTTTCTACTTTGTAATTTCTCGTAACTCGCGTTTCAGTAGATGGATTTTCACGAGGAATGATTTATTGGATCTGGAACGTAAAAAACTAAAATGTGCAATGGAGTACGAGGTATTGTAGAGACAATTGCAAATATTAGACCCGAAAAATATGATTTGTAGAGAAATGTTCGCACAAAATTTCCGCATTTGGATGCAGATTTCTATGAAGCTGTGCAGACTACATTCACAATATACGTATCAAATAACTTAGAACCGCAAGTACTACAATCCTATATATGATTTTTTGAAAAACCTGTTAGCGGAATGAAATTAGAAGACAATTTCAAAAAACACTGTAAATCTGGCTTCAAAATGTCAGCATCATTTAATGGTAGAAGCAGTTAAAATTTTGAAAAGTAATACATTAGTGAGATGATCCTTATTTAGTTTGCTTCTGCTTTTGCTTTGACAGGAAACTCGAGACAAGTGTGGTTTACTCACAAATAAAGAGATAACAAAAAAAGACATGGTGGCTTCAATCCATTTATACCCATTTTTTAACATAAATATAGCCACAGCTTCCACGCAAATTATCTTTTAAGGCCAATATTTTTTGCCATGTCCAAAAATATTTAATTTGTGTTATATACAATCACAACTCGCGTGTTCTAAAAGGGTAAACCTTGGCTTCAGCTATGTTAAATTTTCAAAAATATTGGTGATATACAATTTGAAAATAAACACAATTCACCTAGAACTGTAGTGCGATTCTCTAACAAATTTTTTGAGTTACCGACAAAAATCGTTAAAATTAAAATGCTTATAAATTCGGTAATTAACGAAATTTTTCGGTAAGTTAGCGAACAAACGAAAGTAGTCGTAAAGTTTTACCGACAGCAACAGTGTTGTCAACTTTTATTTGATCTTTTCATTTATAATTGTGAGTTTTAATTTTACCGACATTTGTCGGTAACTCAAAAAATGAGTTAGAGAATCGCACTACTGATGGGGGTTCATTTTGAAATCAAAACTATTTTGATTTTCATCAGTCTTGAAAAACTCACACATATGTACATACATTCTCAATTTTCGAAAATTTACACATGCTGTCGGGCAGACTGATAGGTGAGTGGACGCCATAATAATGTATCGATCGATACATGAAAAAATATTTTTTCATTCCGAATTATGTCTTTCAAAAATAAATACGTTTTAATATTTTCACAATCTATATCTTCTATATATATAAAAATGGTGTAAAAAATGTATAGTAATTCATAAAATGAGAACGGCTAGGCCGATTTCTGTAAAATTTTTTGTCAGTTATTCGTATTTTCGAGGAGAAGGTCTTTACGGAAGAAAATTTTGGAAAATCTCTCTGGAAAAGTCGGAAAATTGGAAAAATCGAAAATTGAGTTTTTGTATGAAATTTTATTCCTTAATAGCGAGAAGAAGTTCGCCGGGTCCGCTAGTTCATTATAAAAATCACACTACTGTTTTTTATTCTTCTTTAACCCAAAAGGATAACGTTAGTTTCCAATAAATCCTACACTTCAACAGTAATCTAACTCCAAATTTCAGGATTCCACCTTTATCCATTCACCCAAATCCAAATTGTAGCAAATTTACTACCGCATAGTACTTTTTGTACGCACAAGTACGAATTTCCAAAACTACCTCCAACAGTATTCATTATTCTAAATTTTAAAATTTTAGGTTTCCAGCTCTATACGTTCATCCACATCCAAATTGTACACGGAGGAAAAAAACGGTCTCTCTAACATATTTTGCAGCAAACATATGTATGTATATATGTTCTAACATAAAAATATATGTTATAACATAAAATATGTTTGGATCCAAACATATGTTATGTTAGGGACTGTTGCAAACATATAATATGTTTGGATACAAACACGTAATATGTTTGCCGAGTTTTTTTTTTGCGTGTACCAAATTTTGTTCCATTTAGTACTTTTCGCAAGTACGAAACCACCCTCATATACCAATCCTACTCTTCAACAGTAATCTTAATTCCAAATTTTAAGTTTCCAGCTCTATCCGCGTTCATCCAAATCCAAATTGTACCAAATTTTACATTTTACATTTTAGTACTTTTCGTAACCTTCTAGTTCGAATTTCTAAAAACCTAGCGTTATCTCACCCCTACACACCAACAACAACCCACACTCTAAATTTCAAGCTTCTTGCCTCAGCCGTTTCGTCTGGGCGATGATCTGTCAGTCAATCGGTCACTCACTCAGTCATCACTAAAGGCCTGCGTACATAATCAGCAGGTTGTCCTTGCGGCTCCCTTTACGAGTGTAATTTTTTTCGGTCGCAAGTCCATACTTCCTGCACGAAAAAAAGGAAATCTTTAAGATAACTCTTGCAGGGAGTTTCTGACCAATTAGAAACTTTGCACATGGTATTATTTCATTCAGTCATGTTCAGGTTGGAATATGGACTATATCGGTCCACTCCTTCGGGTACCTCCCACACCAAATTCGGAAAGAGTAAAGTTTGAAATTTTGTCAGTAGGTTATCCTAGAGGCACCCTTTACAACGGTAAATTTTTTTTCCAGAGTAAGTCCATACTTCCTGAGATAATGGCAAAAAAGCTCCAAAAACCCTGCCGGAATATACTAAAATGGCTAGTGTACAATATAGATCTCAACTTTTTCCAAGAATTTTCTACAAACTTAGTTTAATGTAGTTTAATATTTCGAGTTATCTATGAATCAGAAGTTTGCTCACTAAAAATTTGTGGTATATGTCAATGATTTCGTATAGCCCCATGTTACGGTACCTACAAATTTCACGCATTTTGAAGCAAACTCGTTATACAAAATCAATATATTTTTTGGCCAGAGGCTGAGGGTATATCTCTGTCAGCAGAGCTGACTGATACTTTCCTACTTGTTTTTTTTTATAAATTAGGTTAGGAGGATTTGATTCACATCGCATGTGTCGGGAATATTTATACACTTATGGAATAAGAACTAATAAAAATATGTTGAGACTTGTTTATGAAACATTTAAAATCCCACTACCCGAATGGACTCAACACATAGATAACATCTGAAATAATTTGTCACTATCTCACAGTGGAAAAGTGCAGATTTAGCGTACTAAAAATAAAAGTCGATGTTTTATTGTATGTTTGACCATAAATTGGGTAAGAGCACCTCTAGATCGACAACTTTATTTCATATACATATGTATTAATATATTTGGTAAATTTGCATTTTTACCCATAGAACGTTAGCTCCCGATTTCCGGTATTTTAAAGATTTCTACAACATTATCCAACCGAAATGGTTAAGATTTGGAATTTAGTCTCCGTTGAGGTTATATTTTATATTCCTATACTTTCGGTATATGTCCACGTTTTCATATATCCCCCACAGAACGGTAGGTTTTAGCCACATTATCCAACCGAAATTGCTAAAAGTTGGTATTTAGTATACTTTGTAGGTTTAAAATATTCCGACGGAGAATTGTCGGCACAGGTGCACGTTTCGATATGGCCCCCATAGAAAGGTACCGCCTGAATTCCAGTATTTTAAGATAAAAAAATAACAATAATAACAAGTAAGAAGGGCGTTAAGTTCGGCCGGGCCGAACTTGTTATACTCTCCACCACAAGTTGAATTGAAGTAAAATGGAATAATTAGTTTCCTTTCGTGTATGAAGAAGACTTAATACTAAATTTCAGCAATTTCGGTAAAACAATGTGAGGCACCGTTCTATGGGGGCTATTTCAAAACGTCGATCTATACCGACAAATTTCTGACGGAAAGTTTTTAGACTCAAAGAAGACTAAATACCAAATTTCAACCATTTTGGTGGAATATTGAAGCCACAACCTCCAAAATACGGAAAATCGGGAGGTACCTTTCCATGGGGGCTATATGAAGGCGTGGACCTATACCGACAAATTTAAAGGGGAAGTTTGAGTACCCCCTGCGAAGTCTAAATACCAAATTTCAGCCATTTCGGTGGAATATTGAGACCACAACGGTCAAAATACCGAAAATCGGGAGGTTCCGTTCTATGGGGGCTATATCAAGGAATGGACAGATACGGACAAAGTTCTGGGGGAAAGTATTATACCACCAACGTAGACTAAGTACCAAATTTCAGCCATTTCGGTGTGATAATGAAGCTAAAACCTTCAAAATACCGAAAATCGGGGGGTACCGTTCTATGGGGGCTATATGAAGGCGTGGACCGATACCGACAAAATTTTGGGGGAAAGTTTTGTACCCCTAAAGAAAACTACGTACCAAATTTCAGCCTTTTTGGTAGGATAATGAAGCTAAAACCTTAAAAATACCGAAAATCGGGAGGTACCGTTATATGGGGGCTATATCAAAACGTGGACCGATATATCCCATTTTCAATACCAATCATCCTGCAAGTAATAAAAACTTCTGTGCCAAATATTGACTGTCTATCTTTAAAATTGCGAGCTGTATCTTGATTTCAACAGACAGACGGATGGACGGACGGACATAGTTAAATCGACATAGAATTTTATGCTGATCAATAATATATATACTTTATAGGGTCTCCGACGAATATTTCGATGTGTTACAAACGGAATGACAAATTTAATTATACCCTCCATATGGTGGATGGTAAATATAAAAACAGTATAAGATATTTCGTTGCAGGTTATTGCAGATACAGTTTTCACAAATTTGTTGAGAACTATGTGTACTAAAAATAAAAATTCTGCGCGCCATCCTACGGCACTCCCTATTAAATACCATTTACAAAGTACACAAGTTGAAACAAAATCAGATGTCAAAAATTTTAATTGCAAAATCCGAATTGTAATAAATAATTTCTTATAAGGAATATTTTTAAACTTACCTGCTGTCACCAAATGTTAAATACAATAACGATTAAAAATAGTTTCAGCTGCGTATCTGTCAATCTAATTGTCACCAACGTTTTTAAAGGTTTTACATTTTGAAATGTGATAGAAGGCTAAAAATATGAAGTTTTATGGATTTTATGTGTTCGCAACATTTGTTCTTCATGACAAGTTCTACAACTTCGCCTTCGACTGCAAATCAAAATTCTCAAAGTTTTGGAATAGTTGGACATGAAGGCCTCAAGTGATGGGGATATCGCCGAAACACATACAGTTTGACAAGTAATTGTTTTCAAACTGAGAAAACGAACACTTTTCATGCATTAATTGCTAAAAAATGACAAATAGTTGTGATAAAAATGGGTTTTTTGCAAAAATTAGTTCGTCGACTTATTTAAGACCAAATTGAATGGATAAATAAAAAATTAACCCTCTTAGTTCAACAATAATAACCAAAAGAATAATTAACATGTAATGTAAGGTGCCAAGAAAATGTTTTCAAAATGTAATTGGGGTTCCAAAATACCCCATGTTTTCAGTAAATACTTAAAAATCATGACATTTTATGAATTTTATTCTTAACAAGGATTAGTTGCTAACAAGTATCAACAATATTAGGCATGGAATATCCCCACTAAGAGGGTTACCATATGGACCAAGGGGGTACCAGATCGTATTACATGTAAACGATGTCCTATAGGTCTCAAACCGGGAATATCTGAAAACTAAGACATTTTATTAGTTTTTCTATCAATTACAATAAATATTGCCTACAGAATAGCTCGATCAGGACGATCGAGTTCTGCTGTAGGTAATATTCATTGTAATTGATGTCATAACATCTTGGTAAACCAAAATACTCATAAAACGTCTTAGTTTTTAGATATTCTCGGCTTGAGACCTATAGGACATCGTTTACATGTAATACGATCTGGTACTCCCTTGGTCCATATGGTAACCCTCTTAGGGGGGATATTCGTTTTCTCAGTTTGAAAACAATTACTTGTCAAACTGTATGTATATTCTCTTTTTTGTCTTGTATCACTGCGGTGTCAGAAAATAGTTAATTTTTCATGACTCAAAAAAATTGCACACAGTAGTACTTTACTAATTTTAATTAATATTAGTTTAGGGATTTGTATTGTAAACAAATTCCTAAACAAACCATTTTATACCTAACTATTTTTGTTTTTTTGTTTATGGTCATCATAAGTATATGGAGGAATGAAATTTCTACATATGTATGTGCGTATATTTGAAGTCTTGTCTTTTTCTATCATTCAATTATTAGTAAAAACTTGCAGAGTCCCATTTATGGCGTCCTCACCACCTTACTTAACATCCTTAAGCTGAAAACACATCCACGTTTGAGTAAAGTTTTGTCATTTCTGGTAGAAGAATAGAGAAAACTTGAAACTTGGCATCACTTTGCCTTTTATTCATCTACCAGAAATGACACAAAACTTTACTCAAACGTTGGATGTGTTTTCAGCTTTACTTTTTTGGTTACATTGTTTAGGCGGCGCTTAAATCAATTCTTTAAGAGGAAACAATTGTATGGAAACATATATAAAAAAGTTACAAAATTGCAACATGACCACTTCATAAAGATGGTCTCAAAACAAACATGTTATATCTAATCATTAATATCTACAAAAAATTTAAACGTGTTCTGGGATTTAAATTGGATTTTTTTAATCATTTGCGAATGTGGCACAGAGTCTTTTAGTAAGTTGCAGTGCACTGAAACATTTTCCCAATGGCGCATTTGTCCATAACCGTATCATACATGTTGTTGTTATTATATAAATTTATTATGTTATAATTTAATTTAAACTGCTAATGGCATCTATTACCGTCGGTGCAATTCCAAATTTGAATCTCAAAGTAGGTATTAACATTAAATATCTTCATTCTTAAGGCCGCGGCACATACGGTCCGTTGAGCGTGGCGTTACAACAACCACATGGAAACTTCAAGAACAAACTTGGCATCACTTACACATTTTTCATGTGGTTGTTGTTCTCAACGCGCAACGCGTCACACAACGGACCGTATGTATTTGGCCCTTTAAGGTGTGTTTTCAAATAATCTATTGACTGCCTCCATTGCACTATAGGTAATTTGCCCAGTTTTTTAGGCAAAAAGTCGATTTTGCAACTTTTAATAATAATAAATTTTTAGTTGGCATTGAAAAAAGAACATGTCAAAATTTATTAATATGAATGATATTTTTCAAAATAGCGTCATTATCGCGGTTTAAATTGCAGCCAAAGTGAGAATTTCGAAGAAGAACTAAAAAATATATATTGTAAGGCATATTTCAATGTATTTAAAACCGCGGAAAAATAAACCAAATATAAATATGTGTAATATGGAATAGATTGACAATTGCGAGAGGAATTTATTTAATGTATAATATAGCTTAAACATTTTGGGTAGCGACCAAAAAACACAAAAAGTCAGAAATAAATATTTTATTTTTCTTAAACTCACTTCATATAGACTTATACTAAATTGGCCGTGTTTGGCCGTGATTTTGCCACCTAGAACACATTACTGAAAGTCTTCTGCATTGGTATTACTAGGTTTCAAAACCCGATTTTGCCCGTTTTTTGATATTTATGAGATTTTATTAGGTTACTTCTCAATAAAAAGTCCTAAAATTGAGGAAGCTAAAAAAAAACAATTACATATTTGGTCTGTTCCAGCACTGCAAGAATGTA
The DNA here is from genome assembly GCF_047663935.1 of Musca autumnalis. Lineage (NCBI taxonomy): Eukaryota > Metazoa > Arthropoda > Insecta > Diptera > Muscidae > Musca > Musca autumnalis. The sequence continues at coordinate 262,305,573 of NW_027411755.1, read as the reverse complement.
CTAATTTTTTCTATTTTTTGCGATAACATAAAGAAAAAAATGTTTTCGTGGTAAGAAGTAGTAGCTTCTTGCAGCTTCTGGAACAGAGCAATTATTTTTTTAACAAAATTGCAAAACGTCTGACTTTTAATTGTTTTTAAGTTTATAGAATAGCCATCTTAAAAAATTAATACAAAAACATAGTAACAACTGGCAATGCTCTTTATATTTGTGGGTAATATGTAGTTGGCAACACATTTAATAGATATATGTAACCAAGGTAAATTTATAGAAGGTATGTGCATGAATTACAACAACAAACAAATTTACAAAAACAACATTGTTGGTATTGAAAATTAATTGTCAAAGAAAATATTGAATAATAGGGTCGTTCCAAAAATTTCCTCAGGAAAAACATAAATACATTGTGAAAATCCGCCAAAATAGAACAAATTTGAATGACAATGTAAATATAAAGCATTCAGAACTGTGGTAGGTCATTTTTACTACAAGTTTAGGAAGAAAAACAGTATTTTATGGAGGCAAATTTCGAAGTTTCAAATTTCATGAGTAGACCCTATTACATTTTGAAAACTAAATTTACAAAAAAAGTAAGAATACAGCTGATTGTCACTTCTACCTTCTATAAATGTACCTTGTATGTAACAATCTTGCTAATCTTGCGATTTTAATTTATTTCTCTTGGAAGAAACCATCAATGAAAATTAGTTTAATCAATAGTTAGATGCATTTATTCAAAAATACAAAATCTGTTTAGTATAAATATAAATGTAAATGACAATTGTATATTGTCAGAAGCTTCAACGTACCTTTATTCTTACCCTGCGTTTACAAATGACAGGACAGTTGACTTCATGTATTGATTGTCAAAATCCCAAAACTTGCCTTTGTGACGTACGCGTCCAGACAACTGCAACAACAGTTGTAAATTTCTGAATGAAAATCATCGAATTCCTTTTGTTTTCCGTTCACATATTTTAATTTTGTTCATGTTCTTTTGTTTTCAACACATTTCAATTATTATCTCACACATTTTTACAAAAAATGACAAAATTTTGTTAACCGGCTGTCTGTGAAAGAATGATGGACAGCTGGTAGCCAAACGAAAAATTTATGTATGTGTTAGTAAATCAGAGTTGTATTTGAAGACAAACTGTCTAGTGTAAACGCCTAGTTATACCCATAAAAAATTAATGAATCTACAATAATCCATGGTACAATAATTTTGTGTCATGCAATAAGGCGTAGAAGTATATAAAAACCGTAAAACTGGCAACATAGTCTAATGTAACCCTGCGTTTACAAATGACAGGACAGTTGACTTCATGTATTGATTGTCAAAATCCCACAACTTGCCTGTGTGACGTAGGCGTCCAGACAACTGCGAAAACAGTTGTAAAATTATGAGTGAAAATCACCGATTTCTTTTTGTTTTCCGTTTACATATTTTGTTTTGTACATATTCTTTTGTTATCAGCACATTTGAATTATCATCTCACTTCTTTTTCACAAAAATGTCAAAAATTTGTCAACCCGGCTGTCTGTGAAAAACTGATGGACAGCTGAGAGACAAACGACAAATGTATGCATGTGTTAGTAAATCAGAGTTGTATTTGAAGACAAACTGTCTGGTGTAAACGCCTAGTAAGGGGTACTCAAGAAGCATGGTACAAATACACAGGTAGCCGCATCGGCAATTGTTGGTAACATAAAATGTCAAAATTTGACATCAATTCAATGCAATTGACACATTATGTTACCATCAGCTGGCTTGATAATGCTACCTGTATTATTGTACCATGTCAAGAAGCAGCAGAAACGTCAAAAAAGTTGTCTAAAATATAAAACAATATATGTTTAAAAAAGACGGAAATTTTTGTCAAATTCAATCAATATCAGTGTTTTAAACCATCAGCTATTAATTTAACTGTAAAAAAGTATGAATTTTTATGCGGAAATAGAAAAATCCTATTACTAAATTTGATGTGGGCAACGCAACTGGAGTTGGGTTGCTATCCATAATCGACCCCTAATACTAATCTGCGTTTTTGTATTGATTATGGTCTTTTATCGTCCTTCCTTACTATCCCCCCTTATTCGTTTCAGAGATGCCATAACGTGTAATTTTCTTTCTTACTATCCCCCCTTATCCGGTTTTGTGATGCCATATCATGATGTAAATGAAACGGTCATTCTGCAGTGTGTGGGAGTGTTTGGAGAAGGCGCGAATTGCCGGGTATGGTGGCATGGTATAACAAATATAAGGTAATAGCACGGTTACACTACAGCTTTTTGCCGGGTTAACCCACTTCATGAGGATTTATTTGCTTAATCTGCTCATATCTGACCAGTAGTGCGATTCTGTAACTCCTTAACGACAGAATTAACGACGAATGTCGGTAGTTAACGATAATTTTCGGTAAGTGCTATTCTGTATACCAATTTTAACGATTTTTGTCGGTAAATTTTGTCGTTAATTACCGAAAATTATTGTTAAGTTAACAACCAAAAAAAAGTAGTTGTTAAGTCTTAACGACAGTACATTATTGCAATATTTTGCTGATTTCTTTTAAAAAAAGGCGTTTTTATACGAACATATGTTAAGTTAATAAGGAGGGTACACAAGGTAAATTCCGCCTGGCATAAGATGAATGTAGTGGCTGGACTCAGAAAGTTTTGAAATTTTGTCCACAGGTAGGTCTTGGAATGCTGATTACGCCAATATGTATATCATGCATGGGAATTCCGTATTTCCCGAGATATAGGCTTCGAAAGTTCCGAAAAAACATATGATTTTTGACAAAAAAAATAATGTTGACAAAATTATGATCGCGTTAGCCCTGTTTAGCCGAAGGCCGGCTATTTTCGACAAAAACTTAATTTTTGAAAACTTTTTGTGGAAAAAGTTTCAAATCCAGCCACTACATTCAACTTGCTCCTTCCGCCTTATTGAGAAAAATGTTCTAAAGGCATTTACATAAGTGTTAACTATGTGGGATAACATGGAGCAGCTTCGCCAATGATGTGCTTATACCAGCGCCGATTTTATTGAACCTACATAAAGAGCGCTAAAGAAAAACTTATAGAACTTCGATTAACTCATAACTTTCCTTTGGATGATTATTATGTAGCATCAATTAAATCGGCGCTTGCGAAGCCGCAACAGTGGCGAAGTTGCCCCATGCTACCCCACATATGAACGCTGCACTATCCTTTGTTTTAATTATTAAAGAGGGAAAACGTTAGCTAATAGTACGTTTATATATAACCGGATTTAACAAACCCACTGGGTTTCAAATGCCAATTCCTTTGCGTATAAGAAGAAGGTTAACCCTGCAAAAGGCTATAATATAAACATGCCCTAATGCTTCAAGAACTCAAGTGTGGTACTGCTAAGTAAAACTTACATATATCAATGTCCTTAACACTATCTTTCTAGGATGCTTTCGTTGGGGTAATGCCGTACTGAGGCCAAAACGTGTATAGTATTTCTGTAACCTACCTTGTGCTGTGGTAATCTTATACATTTAGACTCAGCAACACTAACAAGCAGAATGTTAAAATTGCGTATAAACTTGGATTTCCGAACTTTTCATACTCTCCGCTAAGAGAAATTCCATTTAACGTGAGCGTGAATTGAATATGTGAATATATAAACTTAAATGACGGTAACGTGGATCCACAAACATCATTGAAGGGGCTTAAGTCATGTCTAATTTCAAAGCTCAATAATCATATAGCGAAGCTAGATCTTTTTGCATTGCTTTGAATTTCCTTACAAAGCGCCACAAACCAAAATATGACCCCAACATTCAATTAGAAAAAATACAACTGCGCTTTAAATAAAGGCATAAGTGTTTTATCACTTTTATTGTTTTTAAATCACACACACAAAGTGACCTTCAGGCCGATGATCCGGAATGGTTACATATTATTTACTTATTATCCTAGAAAATTCGGTTGTGTTGGTCAAAAGCATCTTAAGAAATGCTTCTTCACTGGCATCAGTAGTCATGCAAAAGAAGTGGCCTTGCTAAATTGACAGCATCCTAGCTGCACCACAATACCCTTGTAAAGATAATAACTTCTTTTATTTAACAAGATGTAAGCTCGTTTCACTTGCACTCATTATTCAACACCTTTTTTATTCTAGCTATTTTGCTTCCAGAGATATTACGTGATGGCTAATGACATGTTTATTCATACCCTGAAATAAAACCACCAACATCTATGGCATGAATGTATTGGTCATTTAACTTCTAGCAATACATACATACTTGACACTTTAGAAATTGAAGGTATTCTTGGGTTATGCATGCTGGAATGCTTGAGGAAACCACTTATTTGAGCCACACTCCTTCAAAAAGCAGAAATTGTCTTCTCCTTAAATGATTTGTGTTTTGTATTCGCGACGAAATAATGTTTCAGCTTCGAAATATATTTATTTAATATTAAAATATAATAATTGACATTTTTCTTCACATCGATATTCGTCGGTATGAGTTAACGATTTCTACAATCGGTAACATAAAGTTACAGAATAACACATTCGTTAACTCAACCGAATATTTTTGTTAACTACCGATGTCGGTTCGTTATTAAAAAAAGTTACAGAATCGCACTACAGATATGCCATACAAAAATTAAATCCTCTCATAGCTGGGTTTATTTTAAATCCGACACAAATCCACCAAAAATGCAGTGTTGTATTCGGTATTTGTGCAAAAAAATCCAACTCTACTCAAAAAGTACCAAAATTTGCAACTGTTTTTGCAACAGAGTTTGTCGTGTTTTACACGTTTACGATTGGTCGCATGAGATTTTATGGAGTTAATAAATCTAAAGATATTTGGAAATCATAAAATTATTTATTTTTTTCATTAGACACTTTTTAACCAAAAGCACGATTGATACCATGATACAAAAATGTATCCCTGTGTGTAAAATATACCAATATGAGCATGGTAGAATAAGAAAAGGTAGCAGCAATACACAGCTGACTGAACTGGGTTGTAACGTTAGTGTCAAATTTCATATGACATTTTATACATTTATTTCTATTTCGATGTACATTAGGGACATATATTTTTTGAGAAAAAAATATATCATTCGGAAAAAAAACATTTCCCAGAAAGACTTCTTCATATCAATGATATGCAACCTCCTCCAAGTTCGAACGATAAGCCGCGCAGTAAATCCCCGCTTGTAGAGGCGATACAACGTTTGTTAATATGTGAGGTATTTTGTTAAAATTTAAAAAAATAAAGCCCTAATAAACATGTGCTTCTTTGATTTCTAAAACAAAACACTGAAACAGCTTCTCCTTTTTCTATGAATTTCCAGCGACCCCAAACTTTTCTGCAAGAATTCTACTTTCTGCAAGAATTTATGCATTTAGTGGAATGATGTGGAAACATAAAAATTGAAAATGTAACGAATTTTCATTCATGTTTTCCAAAATATTGAACCAAATGTGAAAAATTATTAGTTTTTTAAATTCCAATAATTTATAGACATTTCCTTGTTTTGTTTACAAATACAACTGGCAGTAACGTTACAAACAAAAACAAATTCCTTTGTGGTTGTTGTTCGAGTTGTATTTGTTGTAGTATTAACTTTACCTTGTATTTGTTCTACCATGCAATATGAGCAAAGAGGGGACGGTATCTCATACGAGAAATTGTAAAAGTGTAACACACGACTTTATTAGTTATTTTGTATGTATACGTAAACAAACATCAGCTGGCAGTTTATATCCTCGAAAAGCTAAGTGTAACCAGCAAAGATTAACCCACTGGATCTATTAAACCCAGTGGGTTAACCTTCAATAGTGTAACCTTGGTATAAAGTAAATACTACAACATATACAACTCGAACAACAACCACAAAGGAATTTGTTTTTGTTCGTAACGTTACTGCCAGTTGTATTTGTAAACAAAACAAGGAAATGTCTATAAATTATTGGAATTTAAAAAACTAATAATTTTTCACATTTGGTTGAATATTTTGGAAAACATGAATGAAAATTCGTTACATTTTCAATTTTTATGTTTTCACATCATTCCACTAAATGCATAAATTCTCGCAGAAAGTAGAATTCTTGAAGAAAAGTTTGGGGTCGTTGGAAATTCATAGAAAAGGGAGAAGCTGTTTCAGTGTTTTGTTTAAGAAATCAAAGAAGCACATGTTTATTAGGGCTTTATTTTTTTAAATTTTAACAAAATACCTCACATATTAACAAACGTTGTATCGCCTCTACAAGAGTTGATTTACTGCGCGGCTTATCGTTCGAACTTGGAGGAGGTTACATATCATTGATATGAAGAAGTCTTTCTGGGAAATGGTTTTTTTCCGAATGATATATTTTTTTCTCAAAAAATATATGTCCCTAATGTACATGGAAATAGAAATAAATGTATAAAATGTCATATGAAATTTGACACTAACGTTACAACCCAGTTCAGTCAGCTGTGTATTGCTGCCTTTTATTGTGTGTGTGTAGTGGTGGTGTATTTGTATTTGGGGCGCCCGAAAACGAAAATCGCAAACCCCCATCCCTTCCCTCATTTCATTGCTGTGATGATCCTTCCTATTTTTCTATCCTTACACCCCAAGCCCTCTGTCTTGTAATGTATTGTTATGTCCGTAATGTCCTCCCTCTTTATCCCGTAGAAATGGCTTTTAGACGTTGCTGCATCACTGATTGTGAGAATTCCTTGTTCAGGTATTGCCCAAAGGAAATTAGCATGTACGGCGTAAAAGATGTATGGAGGTCTATGTTGCTTAAGGAGTATGGGATAGTAACGAAGAAAACATCTCCAACTATGTGGAAAACACTTTGAATCAAATATGTTCACTGTCAGGACTAATTCAAGGCAGTTAGCATGGAACGCAAAACCCAAAACCCTGCCTTTTCATGCTCTCCTATTTACAACAACAGGCGGATGTTACAGTGGTGGAGACTGTTAAGGGGAGTACACACTAACAGTCAAAACTGACAGTCAACGTACTTTCCGGCAAATAACAAATTTTATTTAGCTAAAAACGTTTGAAATACAATATTTACGGTATTATTTAGAGATTATAAAAGAAATTTTTCAATTAGGCTTTGCTATTCACGAAATAAACCTCGATGACTGTCAGTTTTGCTTGTCAATGTGTACTATACTTTACAGATGATCAGGATAAAGGTATGTGTTTATATAAGTCATATATCCATATATCGAGATACATATATCGGATTCAGATAAGGCCGTCACTGTTCTTTTAATTTGGATGTCTTGTCTTGTTCTTATTGACCCGCATAATGGATGCTATGTAACTGTCCAAAAGTGATTCAAACATCTCCCCGATCCCCGGATTTGAATCCTATAGATAATTTATGGAGTATTTTCGAGACAAATATAAAAAATCGTAACATCTAAAGTAAAGGAACCCTGAAATATGCCTTGCAAGAAGAATGGGGAAAAATTCCGATATCTTGCCCCGAAAACTTAGTTAAATCTTTGCCAAAAAGGCTAAAAGCTGTAAAGGATAACAAAGCATGTCATACCAAGGGCTGAAACCCTAAAAAATCCTTTTTGTTTCATGAAAATTTTAGAGTGGATACTTCTTCACTGTGAGGTAGACGTCGATGTTGTTTTAATGAAAGAAACTGAAGTGGATACTTTTGACTGTGATTCACTGTATATACGAAAGGGAGTAAGTAAAAAAACAATATTATCCCAGTTTCCGAAATGCCTTTCTTGAATAGTCTCTTTTGAAAATTGCCAGAGCCAGACTCCATAGCTGTGTTCCAGAACTAAAAAGTTTTTACAATTTTTACGACTTTTACACATTTTACTCCAAAAACCGTTCCCGTACACAAAAAAGTTGTAAAATGTTCACTTCTCTTTAAACAAAAATGACGCTCTCTTTAAAAACTTTTTACATGACAAATTTGGGCGAGTAAAAAATAGTAACATGGTTGCCGGCGTCTGATTGGCTGATACGCCGACTTTGACATTTGTTCCAGTTTTTTTGACGTATTTTCCATTTTTCCGTTCCCGAACTATTTCAAAAAACTTGTCTGTGACAACAAATTTTTTGCAGTTCTCTCTTTTAAGAGTTTTACTATTAAAAATTACGGGAACGAAGCTCATATCTTGCGAGTGACTGACATATCATCGCCCAGGGTTTTTGGGAAATTCGACCCATAAGTGTACTGTACACACATTGTACATTTGACATTTGGATATATGTATGTATGTAGCTAGAATCTTGAAATTTGGTATGAGAATCAAGGTTGGGAAGTGGTATTGAAAAGTACTAAATGGACTAAATTTGGTACAATTTGGATAAACGGATAGAGGGGGAATCCTGAAATTTCGAATTGTTGGAGTGCATGATAGAGATATGTATGTATACTAAAGGGTACTAAATGAGGTGCAATATTGTTTTGGATGAACAAATAGAGCTGGAATTCAAAATTTAGAATTAAGATTACTGTTGCTAGTTCTCTATATGTTCGTATGACTCCTATGAGAAAGGCCATAGGAGTCATAGGCATTATGTGGTGAATGATTTATTTCTATTCCATGACTTTTATAGGTGCCGATGTGGGGATGAACACTGGAGAAATCATCCTTAATGAAAGGTTAGATTTAGATTTAGCGAATTTAGTACTGTAGAAAATTTAGGTAATAGTTTAAACTCAGAAAGTACAAACGACTTGGCTCGTTTGCAGAAAGAGAACGAACTTTTACGAGCACGAAATGCTGCTCTTGAAGAACAAGTTCTTTCCCTTCTTGCAAACGGAATTTTCCCTGGAAAGGAAGCCAGTGAGCCCAGTATTGCATTTGCTCGCGTCATTACAAATGAGTCACCCTCACAACCTTATACATCTGATGAAATTGATGTTGTAGAAAATGTTCATCTGTTATCTAAAGCTAATTACGAGTACTTTGTAACAGAAATAAAATTATCCTTGCCCAGTACCGATGTCGTTCTAAGTTGGCGAGCGAACGTTCTTGTGGGTTTTGACAAAAATCTAGTGGGCATCTTGCACACTGCGATTAATAGAATGACGGAACAGGAACGTACGTGTGCACTTCAGATAGATTCACTTAAAGCTACTGACACGGACAATAATACCGTTACATACATATGCTCTTGGACTGCAGTTGATAGGTTTGTGTAACGGCTGGAGGATTTTGGTAGGATTTAAACTCACCCTGGAATATTATGTGTCGGTACTCTGAAAACTGCGGCCACTTCCAAAAAACATTGTTGTTTTTATTTTCGATAGACATCCTGTGCATATCGAATTTTTCTCTCTATACCGTGGCTATGTTGAACCTAATAGATAATGTTTTCTTCCGAATTCAGAAGACACAATACACTGCATGTTCGACATTCCCCACCTGCTTAATAACTTAATGTCGCTGCCGCTCATATTTTTTATGTTTGTTTGCATTTTTGTTTAATCTCAGTTTCCACACAACACAGCCATCAATATGTTTGCATGTGTGTATTTCTATGTTTTGATGATAATTTTGTTTGAGTCGTCCTCTTTATGTGAGCTTTTGTTTTGTTTACAGCAGTCCTTTTTCTCCTCATATTCTACTGCATTGAGTTTCTCTACAATTTGGTGTTTATTATTGTCGCCCTTTTAATAAATTTAGTTCGTGAGGGATAAAGACTGCGGTAAGTTGTGGCTCCTTATATTTTTTATTAGTTTTTAATTTAATTTTTTTGTTAGAAATTACCACTACCCATATACACATCATATAAATTTATGAAAGTGTTTTTATTTGGCCTTTGGGTTTGTTAAGGAGTTAAATTCGCTTTCCCTCCCTGGAGAAACTCACGTCGCAGCTAGCGACACTTAATAAGAGATTTTTTTGATAACAATATTTTTATCAAAAGCAGGTTGGGTGGACAAATAGATACAGCTTCATCCGCGATAATTTTAAATTTTTTGTTAAGTCAGAAGAAAGTCTAGATGATGACAAAAAAATGTTGCCCACATTTGAGAAAAACTCTTTTTGCAACCAGTTGTTATAAGTCATATGCGTACCAAAATAAACCGTTGGAAAGAGTGGCAGCCGTTTTCAACAGAAACGTGCTTGACGCCTCAACAACGGTATATTTTCGGAAAATGAGCAGTCTTTGGTAGAGGCGACCAAAAAATTATTCGCTGGTATTATTCCAATTGTGGAACTCTGCACAGAAAATATAAATAGTAAACATGAGGTGTGCGCAAAAATCCGTAGTTGCATTGATTTTCTTTTCTGGGTTGAGTGCGGCAACATACCTCATTACCTCCAACAATCATTGGATACAATGTCGTCTCTGTTGGTGGGGCTTGAAGAGGACATTTTACCAAAATATTGCGTCAATAAACCCTTGAGGAAGACTTTGTTGAAATTAGACCTGAGGATCTCAGTAAAGTTAAGTCAAGATCCTGTTGCGTAATTATGGTCCGAAAAATGTTTCAAGGCATAACGCTTTTAAACAAATGTCTTTATCTCGAGGTGTTGTTTGACTAAGTCGCACATTTGAAGACCTCGAACCTTTTTTTTATACATATAACAATGTCTAACATGCAACACTGTCTTATCTTACCTTTCCGTCCGATTTGTCCGATTTATGTATTGGTATGGGGTATTCTGTTCACGTCTGTTTCTTTTTGCAGTTAGTATTTGAAAGCTATCCGGGGTTTGAAAAATTTATTTCTTTCGTACTTTTGAGTTGTCTGCTTTTTCTAAATGTTTTTTTTTTTCTTGTAAATAGTGTAAATCATTCGAAATCGCTTATAACGTCGGTAAAGGGACCAACGGAATTGGTCGCTAAAACCGATATGTCGTTATAAGCGATTTCGACTGTAGTCAAATAGTAGTGTGTTGAATTTTTGTTTTGTGTTAAAAATAATAATTTAAGTAATTTAAGTTGCAGGTGGGGGTCGTATGGGAAAGTGATGCGAATACACAGCCTCTCCTTTCTAAATGTCAGCCTCGCCCACACACGCCCTGTTATCACAGAAGAGGCTCTGACGATTTTTTAGTTGTGGCAATATTCGTCGTATACGAGTCAAAGTGGCAGCGCTTGTAGTGGATATATTGGTGGTATTGTTGGTCTACCTTTATTCTTATACCCATGAAAAAATCAATGAATCTATATAAAAACCGTAGTCTAATGCAAGGTGTACTCAAGAAGGTAGAAGCAGAAACGTCAAAATGGTTGTCTAAAATATAAAACTATGTGTGTGTTCGTTTACTCAAAATTTGTACAAATTGTTACTGTATGTTGTTCGTTTACTCTTCAGTACAATGTAAAACACCTTAATGGTTTACAAGAAGTTACTGGACTTGTACAAATTTGTACAAATTATTGAGTAAACGAACACACCTAATATCAGCCTGTCTCCGTATGTGTGTTTTTCAAATTTGTTTTTTGTTTTGAAACAAAAGCAAACATAAAATTATTTCGAAAACTAAAGGTTGGGCGTTTTTCATTCGCACACATTCTTCTTTCGACATTCAGAAACACGCTGTAATTTTTTTTTAATTTGATAGAATTGTTTAAATATATGTACTTTCGTTAATAATTATAAATGCAGACATGTTAATTATATTAAGTAAATCGGCTTATTTTTGCAAATTATTTTTGACATCCCAACATATTACTACAGGTTTTTTTGTTGCTGATGCGCTGTTACATCTACCTGTTTAAATGTCTTGGTTCTAATGTCACTTCAAAATCATATGTCAGATGGTTGGACGTACGCAGAAAAAATATTTATTTACAACACAAACGAGAATAAAATATATATTTTTGGTCAAAATAAGTGCTAAAAATAGCCAAAAACCTGGACAAAGCATTGCAAAAACCACAGTAAATGTTTAAGGAATAAAAATCGAATAATAACTGATGAGTAATGCTTGGTTTACTTTACGAAATCCACTCGATTTCAACTGTCAATTCCTTTGCGTATACGTCAAATGAAAACTCGTCTGAAATCGACTGGATTTCATTTGACGTTTAAGCAAAGGAATTGACAGTTGAAATCGAGTGGATTTCGTAAATGTAAACTTACTATAAGTCTGTAAAAAGCAAAGCAGCGATGAAAAATCCATTTATTGATTGTTTATGTTGTGTCCTATTTTTTCTTCTTCAGGTAGTTGTTTTTGCACATCTTGAGATTGATTGTGTAAAAGGTTCAGTACGGTCAAACTTGCTTCCACTTGATTATGATTTCAATGGGTCGATTCCGTATTGCGACGCGAGTCGTGTCGCGTTGCCAGTTGCAATTTTTCCATTACGTATGGCAAAAGTCGCCCGACGACGTCAAATTCTGTCGCCATAAAGTTAATTTTTCGGCGACAACAAATTAGCTGTCGCTGTGTATTTTTACAAACGAATAAAAACGAAAAATTGAAACGTAAGTAACATCTTCATTTATTTGAAGTGAATTTATTTAATATTTTATACGTTTTGTGGTGTTTCAGTGCTTATATTGGTAAAAATTACTACAAACCAGCAATTTGAAATGCTGTTTGAAAAAATGGAAGCCCAACCAAACGTAGCTCGTGGAGTCAAACTTTTTGGCGAAATTAAGGCCACTTTTGATGAGGTGTGGAAGGAGTTGTTGAGCAATCAAATAGTTGTGTGCGTACACCAGATAAGTGGAACAGAGTATGGACTCATTTTAAATCCATACCATGGTACAATAATACAGGTAGCATTATCATGCCAGCTGATGGTAACATAATGTGTCAATTGCATTGAATTGATGTCAAATTTTGACATTTTATGTTGCCACCAATTGCCGATGCGGCTACCTGTGTATTTGTACCATGATCCATACTAAAGAAAAAAAGTCTTAAAATAAAAACATTACAGCTGCAGGAGGTGGACCATCACAGGAAATATCTTTGTCGTCGATGGAGCAAGCTGAGCATTCCCGAGGTTAAAGTCATTGCCATGGGATTTTTGAAAACTTCCTTCTGCAAAAGATCTTAAAGCAGCACACACTTTAAGGAGTGGCTGTATTGCTGTTGATCTATGGCTTTTTTAATTAAGTAATTTTTATATGCCCCTACTATATAAATAACAGCGTCTTTTGGAAGCCGAAAATAGGCTTTAAACCTAAAAAATTAACAATTATTTTGATGAATGTTGGAAACACTGATGGCAATTCTAAAGGATTCGTTTTATCTCTTAAATGTCGCCTGATAGATGCTACGTTAACTTTTGCTCTGTTCCAGAACCTGCAAGAAGCTACTATTTTTTACTACGATAATATTTTTTCCTTTAAAAAATAGTAGATTCTTGCAGTAATGGAACAGACCATATATTTTCTTCACTATAATCAAAAAATAGTTCCACTTAGCTTATCATTTTAGAGAACTATAACTTTTGTGTACAACTTGCTCTGTAGTGCGATTCTGTAACTCCTTAACGACAGAATTAACGACAAATGTCTATAGTTAACGACAATTTTCGTTAAGTGCTATTCTGTATACCAATTTTAACGATTTTTGTCGGTAAATTTTGTCGTTAATTACCGAAAAAAGTAGTAGTTAAGTCTTAGCGACAGTACAATATTTCGCTGATTTCTTTTAACAACGGCGTTTTTATATGAACATATGTTAATAAGGAGGGTACACAAGGTAAATTCCGCCTTATTGAGAAAAATCTTCTTAATGCATTTACATAAGTGTTAACTGTGTAGAATAACATGGGACAGCTTCCCCACTATTGTGCTTTCGACAACGCCGATTTTATTGAAAAGAGAGATCAAAGAGAGCTTGTAGATCTTTGATTAAATCATAACTTTCCTTTAGAACACCTGACGAAGGCGCAACATTGGCGAAGCTGCCCCATGCTACTACCCTACGTATGAAGACTGCGCTAACCTTTGTTTTACTTATTAAAGAGGAAAAACGTTATCAAATGCTTCAAAAGAACTCAAGTGTGGTACTGCTGTGTGAGACCTATACCAATGTCCTTAACACTATCTTTCTAGGAGGCACGTGACGTGAATAAAATAGTACGTGACACGTGAATAGTATTACTATAACCTACTTTGTTCTGTGATAATCTCATAGATTTAAACTCAGCATCACTAACAATCAGAATGTTAAAAATGGCGTATAAGCTTGGATTTTCGAACTTCTCATACTCTCCGCTATGAGAAATTACTTTTAATGTGGGCGTGAATTGAATATGTGAATATATGTATAAACTCAAATGACGTTAACGTGGATAAACGATCACTGAAGGGGCTTAAGTCATGTCAAATATCACAGCTGAATTTTGATACAGAGTTGTGGCGCTCTGTGGCGCCCAAAATATGATCCCAACTTTTAAATAAAAAATACAACTGCGCTTTTAAAAAGATTAATGGTGGTTTTATCACTTTTATTACTTTTAAATCACACACACAATAAAAACATCGTTAGAAATGCTCCATTACTGGAATCCGTAGCCATCCAAAAGACACACATTTGAGCCACATTCCTTCAAAAGTCTGAATTGTTTCCTTCTTAAACGCTTCATGTTTTGTATTCGCGACGAAATACTGTCTTCAGCTTCAAAATATATTTTAATTAATATTAAAATATAATATTTGACATTTCCTTCCAATCGATATTCGTCGGTATGAGTTAACGATTTCTACAATCGGTAACATAAAGTTACAGAATAGGACTTTCGTTAACTCAACCGAATATTTTCTTTAACTACCGATGTCGGTTCGTTATTAAAAAAAGTTATAGAATCGCACTACTGATATTTGTTTATGATTTATTCAAAACAAAAAACGCTCCGCTACATCACTGATAACTTGTTATCGACGATTATTTTCTATCGCTTTTCGTAGCACAATTTTTAAATTTTGTCGCAGAGACGATTGACAACACGACATGACTCGCGTCGCAATACGGAATTGACCCACAAAGCATATTCATTTTAACTATCGCTTCTTTGTAAAGAATGATTTATCTTGATTTGTTTTACGTAAAATGTTGAAAGTCTGATTTGCGGGGCACTCAAAGTCATTTCCTGGGTATTTTAGTCATGTAAAACTTCTCTGCAAGTGGTGTCTTAAGACATGCCGCCGCTAAGTGTCTAGAACAATAATGTTTACAACATCGAAGCTGATTTCAAATGTCTGTATTTTTATATTTCACAGTTGCATTTAACTTTACAACAGTGTTATTAGCTAAAAAAATATTACATATTATTTTTATAAAGTATAGTACACATTGACAAGCAAAACTGACAGTCATCGAGGTCTATTTCGTGAATATCAAAGCCTAACTGAAAAATTTCTTTTGTAATCTCTAAATAATACCGTAAATATTGTATTTCAAACGTTTTTAGCTAAATAAAAGTTGTTATTTGCCGGAAAATTGTCCTAAAAGTACGTTGACTGTCAGTTTTGACTGTTAGTGTGTACTCCCCTTAACAAAATTGCAAAACGTCTGACTTAATTGTTTTAAGTTTATAGAATTGCCATATTAATAAATTAATACAAAAACAGAGTAACAACTGGCAATGCTCTTTATATATGTGGGTAATATGTAGTTGGCAACGTATTTAATAGATATATGTTAACAATTGCTTTGTTCCAGAACCTGCAAGAATCTACTAAGTTTTACTACGATAACAATTTTCCCTTTATGTTATCGAAGAAAATAGTAAAAATTAGTAGATTCTTGCAGTTCTGGAATAGACTGATTGTTGCTAATCTTGTGATTTTAATTTATTTCTCTTGGAAGAAAACAGCAATGAAAATTATGAAAATTAGTTTAATCAATAGTTAGATGCATATATTCAAAAATACAAAATCTGTTTAGTATAAATGAAAATGATAATTGTATATTGTCAGAAGCTTCAACGCACCTTTATTCTTATACCCATGAAAAAATCAATGAATCTATATAAAAACCGCAAAAGTGGCAACATAGTCTAATTCAAGGTGTACTCAAGAAGGTAGAAGCAGAAACGTCAAAATAGTTGTCTAAAATATAAAACAATATATATTTTTTAAAATTTGATAGAATTGTTTAAATATACTTTCGATAATAATTATAAATGCAGACATGTTAATTATATTAAGTAAATCGGCTTATTTTTGCAAATTATTTTTGACATCCCAACATATTACTACAGGTTTTTTTGTTGCTGATGCGCTGTTACATCTACCTGTTTAAATGCCTTGGTTCTAATGTCACTTCAAAATCATATGTCAGATGGTTGGATGTACGCAGAAAAAAAGATTTATTTACAACGCAAACGAGAATAAAATATATATTTTTGGTCAAAATAAGTGCTAAAAATAGCCAAAAACCTGGACAAAGCATTGCAAAAACCACAGTAAATGTTTAAGGAATAAAAATCGAACAATAACTGATGAGTAAGTCTGTAAAAAGCGATGAAAAATCCATTTATTGATTGTTTATGTTGTGTCCTAATTTTTTCTTTTCTTCAGGTAGTTGTGGTAGTTGTATTTGCCCATCTTTGAGACACTACTAGTAGGAAACAACTGGAAAATATGTCAATCTTAAGGCAATGTGGTTTAATGGCCGCCGGAAGGCTAATGCAACCGCAAAGACAACTTGTACTTCGAGGTTCCTTTGGCTTGTTGCCAGCAGCCATTAACCGATTGAATCTTCCTTTGGATTATGTGACACCCATCAATGCACGCGGCCACAAGAATTTCGGTCACAAAAAAGAGATTACGCCAAAATTTACGAGAGTTTACCATTTGATTATTGGTACCATGTTTGTGATTTGCATAACCGATTGGAAGAAGTAAGTAAAATTTGTGAAATGATCATAAATTTATAGTGTAGAGTGGTTGGAGTTGATAGCACATTCATTTGTGGTGTAACATTGCACAGCTACTGTACTGTCCAGTTAATAGCTCCTTCCGGAATGGTCTGTTAAGTTCACAATTTGTATTTATTGACAAATACCTATGTATGTTATTTGTAGGATATCGACACTGAATTTTCCTTCGTAAGAGGCTTAAGTAAAAATCATGGTGTCATCGAAAATAGACTAATATTAAAATCTTTCAACTAAGATTTGGATTTAAAATATAAACATGTTGCTGCTGCCCATAAGCGGAAGTCTTTAAACTAACATCCAAAAACTTCAATTTTTAAATAAATTATGAAATGGGCTTTGCATCCGACATGCGATACAAATTTTAAATATTCTCTGTTAACATGTCCATTATTATAAGTATTACCCTTTCCAACATATTACTCCGTGTTCTTCAAAGCTGAATCTAATCTAATCTTGTTAGTATTTTGTTCATTATAAACACTCCACGTCAGTAGAATAGAACACCTAAATTTTTGTTAGTCTTAGCTTATATGTCTTATATGTACAGTGTTGGTCACACAATTAGCACACCCCACTACCAACATTTATTTTGCCTAAAAAGACCTTCAAAAGTAGTTGTATTTAATAAAGTATTTGTACTAATATATTCTCAGTAGTATGCTTAAAGAATACAACGCAATACAGAAACTGAAACATAATTGTCAATTTGAATAACCTCCAAAAATGTAAAAAATTTCCTAAATTCACTGGACACGTAATTAGCACACCTTAAAAGAATCACTAATATTGTGAATAGTTTCAATATGTTCGTCCATATTCAGTTTTAAATCCCTTTCGTTTGGGAATATGTTCCAGTCTGCTAGTTATACTCTGCTCCAGTCTCCGAAATGTTAGTGCCAGAAAGCAATTATATGGGGTACACCTTGGGTCCCAAGGACGAATGGAAATGTCAGTTTTTTAGTGTTTTTTATCGATTTTTTTCATATGTAACAAACTCATTCATGTTCGTCTTTGTAAATTTGCGAATAGTGGGATGTACCCACCAGCAGTGTGCATCTGTAAAGTCCGTTTGACGCAAAAATTTTCATTAAAAAACTGTAATATGATGCGTTGAGCTATTGATTTTATAAATACTTATCCATCTGGACTGAATTTTCCCGATATGTCGTGATGTATGTCACGATAAACCTATGTTCATCTCTATGGGACCTACACAAATTTCAATAATTTTCTAAACATAAGGCAAATGGGAGATAGTCTACTGAGAACGCAAGGTAATACGTTTCCCGGAGCTTAAAACGATTAAATTTGAAATCAATAATCCAGAAAACATTTATCTTCAATAATATATGCCTACTTTCATGTATTTTAACCAATTTCACAAAACCTCAAAATCCCTTATGGTCAGAAAGGGGTTATACTTTTAAACATACCCA
Organism: Musca autumnalis; assembly: GCF_047663935.1. Taxonomy (NCBI): domain Eukaryota; kingdom Metazoa; phylum Arthropoda; class Insecta; order Diptera; family Muscidae; genus Musca; species Musca autumnalis. Next base: position 262,287,298 of record NW_027411755.1, on the reverse strand, counting down.
CGTGCCACGTGTTCATCTAGTGCTTAATTGACAGTTTTGTAATGATAGGTCCTTGGTGTTATTCAGACGTGTAATTTTGAATTACAAATGGTGTTATAAGTTGATTTTTCTTCACATAAGGGTGCAGTTTATTGATCTTCTTTCTATAAACCCCTTCCAAATCAAAAATTTTCTTGAATGAATCATCGACCTTAAACACTTTTTGAAAAGTTTTTGCACTTTTTATTTAAATTTCGGTAATCGGTTAACAATTCCAATAATTTCTGATCCAATTGTACATTTGTTTTTAAAGTTTTGGCGACTTTCTGACGTTTAAGTGTACATTACAAAAAATGGTCCGCTATTGGGATATATTTTGAGATTTCGGGGTGATAAATTATTTTTTCTTTCAAAAAATGATTTGTTCAATACGTTTTGAATATGAATTAACATCAATATAAATTAATTTTTGTATATTAATTGAATTAAATTAAAAAATCTTATGGTGTGCTAATTAAATGTCCCCTTGATAATTTGGGCGTCTTCACAAAACTTTTATTTTCAAAAAACCACTGATAATACTATTAACTTATATCATTAAATCTGTTAAATACATTATAGAAAAGGATTTTGTTTACGAAAATATTTCAATTTGTCCTATCAAAACTCTTAGCTGACTGAAATCATTTTGCACCAAAGGGGTGTGCTAATTCTGTGACCAACACTGTATATGCCAAAACGAATGAATCGAAGTTTTCAGTCTTGTACGGATTTGAAGCCTATGATTTTCCGTATCAAACATAGAAAAAATTGTTTTTCTATCTTTTCGCGAAATGATTTTTTGATAATTTTTCCGATAGTACTATGAAAAATAGGGATTTTTTTCATCAGGGTAGAACATTCATGTTATTTTCGCGAATTGTTTAAATATTACCCTCGAATTTTCTTTCAGTTGATAAAGCAGGGGTTTTCAATCATTTATCACCAGAGAAAACCTTTAAATATTTCCGCGGTCACCAAAAAACAACGGAAAAAGGCTTAAATTGACAGATAATTGATAGATCTCGGAATGTCAGAAGGAGACTCGCGGTTGTGTCATTTTTGTTCACAGTAAGATACAATCGAGTGCTTCAAAAGCTGATAAGATAAAACATTTTCAAAAAAATTATAAAAAAATGTCAAAATTTCTTATAAAAACTTTGATGTTTTGTTCAAAAAAAGGACATTTTCGCGAACAAGAGCAGTCTTCAAAATAACATCCAAAAACTTTAATTTTTAAATTGCAGCCGGAATAAAACGCAATAAAACCATGAGATCCAAATTTTATACTGTTACATGTCCCCTGACACATAATTAAATTATTGCTCAAACTTTCCGACATATTACTCAGTGTTCGTTATAGGATGGGGGTTTTGCGTCAGCACCAAACCTGAATCTAAGACCTTGTTCATTTAGCATTTTGTTCATTATATATAAATTCTAATTACTAATCTTGAATTTTTTCAGGGTCAAACGTATGATATTGCCAAAAGTTGATGCCGATGCAGGTGTTGAAGCCCCTGATGCTGAGAAGAAACCTCGTAAAAAGGATAAAAAAGCAAAAGACACTAAAACGGTTACCGAATCAGATAGCGACAGTGATAGCGATTCAGAAAGTGAAAATGGCAATGACGATACAATCGAAGAAAAATCGAAAAGTGCGCGATCCGGAAAGGAAAAAGTTGGCTTTCGTGAAAGAAAGGTATAGATCGAAGTTTCAGTGTTTCATTTTGTTTTATTTTTTCATTATTTTTTATCTTAAATCTATTCTTTTTAATTTCATGTACATTTTTGTTTACACCCAAACGAACACACCTACAAACTTTTGTTTTGTTATAAAGATTATTGAATATGAAAATCGAATCCGTCAATTTTCTACACCAGACAAAATTTTCCGATACTTTGCCACAGTGCGTTTAACGACGCCACAAGGAACTACTGTTTGCATGACACCAGATGATTTTTTGCGCTCAATATATCCGGGCATGAAACAACCTGACGGTAATTTTTCATTTTATTTTTTTTTTTTTTTATTTGATAAAGGAAAAATGGGGATGTAATGTCATAATGACAAGTATAGGAACTTTTTAAGTTGGATTAGTTCTGTTGAGGAAGTAATAATCTTACACATTGAAGACCGAGGCTTGACTATTTTTTTGTTAGCTATTGTACATCACTACTTTACAGAGTAGAGCTATGACTTTGATAATACCTACTGCATTTATTAAGTCATTCTGACCATATATTTGCACAAAAGTGGGTTTAAACTAGGCTGACTATCAATTGTATTCTTCTGCAATAGAAAACTTTTAGACCAACTGTCATGTTATTGTGGGAATAGAGATTTACACCACCATTAGATACAATTTTAAATCTTATTTTCTACATATTCTTTTATATTTTTTTCTAGAAAATTTCTTACTGTATTTCTTTTAATTCTTTATTCCGATTTATTTATCTTATCTTTTTACTTGTCTATTTAGACTTCTTACGTTGACAACTATCTCCAATGATAATCTCTTTCCGATTTGTTAAATTTCTAATGCAATTTTCTCTGTTTTTGATCTATACGCTTTAATTTCAATTACAATTGTTCACAGATTGTTGAATATGAAAATCGTATTCGACAATTTTCTACGCCAGATAAGGTATTTCGTTATTTTGCCACAATACAAGTGGCAACATCAGACGATCGTCATGAAATATTTATGACACCAACAGATTTTCTAACAAGTATGACACCGGGTATGAAACAACCAGAGGGTATGTTGACTTAGAAGCTAGATTATTGATATACATTTAAATATTCAATAACAAAGGTCTAATGTATTCTTAAACTCTTTTCAGGTTTGGGCTTGGATCAATATCGCCGCTATGATCCCAAGGTATTTATTATTATATAGTCTTTTTTCTATTTTTCTTCAGATTTGGTATAAATCCCTAAAATCCTCTACTTTATTTCTTTCTGCTTACTACTAACTTAAAGCAAGCCCCAGGAAAGGTATTTTCCCAACTTTGTATATACAAACATATATTTATTGATTTTCCTCTCCATAACAATTCACATCATTTCTTTTTTTACTAATTTTTTTTAAAACGAGTTTCTTTTGTCGATTCAATAACATATAATAAATAAGATTGTTTTCGAATTAAATTTCCAATCATGTGTAATTGAAAATTGTTCTGCCACAGTTAAAACAAGTCGACAAAGGATATTGGAAATTAATTGTTTTGATTTGACTAATAATGCGTTTTAATTTCTCTATTTCGTTTAAACAGTCTGTTGGTGAAAGTCTCAATTTGAACTTGGAAAAGAATAGTATATTCTACAAATTGGGATCTTATGGTCTGATTACCTTCTCTGACTACATATTCCTTCTAACCGTATTGTCAAGTAAGTACATTTGATATATTTATATGTGTTTGTTTAACATATGGTTATTTCTAAATGACTTATTACGCCCAGAACAATTGTAGTGAGTCTTTAATGGCTATATAAAGACTATTCTGCATACTGAGGGTACACTTACAAAATGTGTATACAAATATAAAAAAATGTATATAGACTAAATCGGAGAACCTGTCATTCTTTGGCTAGATATCAGATTTTATTCTAATCAATGTTTTGCAAAAATTCCAATCGATCCAAGAGAATCGCACTCATACGACAGTTGTTTATGACATTTACTACTGCATCTGTTCTTACATCTCAGCTCAGTTTGCAGACAGCAGTGGTATGCAAGGACAATATGAACATGCTATCGAATGTTACCCCCAAATGTTGTAGATTTAGAGGCGGATATTTGAATACTCCTGCCGCGATAAAGGTGGTAAGATCGATCAAATAAGAGTTCAGTGTTTCACAAATGACATAAGGGACCGCCAAGATCGTATAATCATTCGAACGCGGCGATATCAATGCCGTCTGGAGGGGTTGGAATACAGGCCGGTGATATCAATCCATCTTTGGGAACTCCCTGTTTTGCTGTACGTTTAGCAATCACAACAAAATTGGGTAGTCTGTTCGATGTTCTCAAGCAGTGTGGAACGCTTTACAGGCTTTTGATAAGTCCTCAACTAATATGCGTTGAGATGACATGCAGCGCTGTTGTAGCGCTGCTTACGGAACACATGGGGAGGATTAAAGCCTCAAGAGTCGTTGTTACGGGCCACAAAAGCGAAATCGGTCTGTACGATTCAACTTTACTGGCATCCTTGGAACTGGCATACTGGAACCCATATAAGGTCTTCGGGCACGATGTGTGAACTAGCGACAGGTTGAAAAATTTGGTAAGATACTCAACTCCCGGCTCAGCATTACCATGGGAATTCTGTCAGGGCCCAACGCTTTGGATGATTTAACGTTTCTAATGGAATATGCACCATCATCCATTGTGGTGGTTCCTTCTTGGCAGGAAGATACCTAATACGACCTAGTAAACTGTCGGATCAGTTAGCGTCGCCAGACGTGACTGAGGTCCAATCTTCTTTCTTCCCATTGTTCGAGAGTGTTCTTGTTGTTGTAACAATGTTTATTATTATTTTGGTATGTTCCTTTTTCTATTCAATGTGGCTCTGGGTCTATCTCCGTTCCAGAAAAGTGGCTGCTTCGATGGAATGTAACCACAGATCCACTGGAGTTAGATGAGTAGGTTTGGCGGGGTAGTTGAAAAGGTGTTTTGTGTCTTGCGGCCCATGTCGCATACTGGGCAGATGTCTTGCACGGCGCGGTCGATTTCCGCTCAATAAAAATTTAGGAGACTGCAACATCCCGAGCGTAGTTGAGCCAATACTATGGTTTGTCGTGGCAGCTGACGCTCCTTAGCTGCGATAGATGGATGATGTACTCCGAGGACTTTATTCACACTATATTTGCTTATGGCCTTGGCAACTGCATCCGTGTGCATACTATTTAAACCTGCTTGATATGCCTGTTGATCTAGGGGTTCTCTCCTATATTGTTGGACCTCCCTTGAATATCCTTCCAGATATGCCAGAATGTGTCCGGTCTACTCAGCAGATGGTGATTGTAATGGCTCTCACGGAAACATCCAAGCAAGTACTGCAACGAAAGAATCTCATTGTGTTGCTTTAGAATATTTGCCTCTTAATTTAGCTGGTCCACTGAAGACTAGAGGAGGCACACTGTTGCTGTTCTCAGGGCGGCATTCTGACAGGTTTGAATTTTTTTCCAATTGGTATCACATAATCTCGGGGACCAGACTGGAGCCGCATAGTTATCACAGACCGACCTATCGCGTTATGTGTGGTCAACAAGGTTTCTTTATCTGCACGCCAATTGCTACCAGGGAGAGACTTGAGGACCTTCTTCCTACTTTTCAGTTTGTCGCAGATAGCTGTGGCGTGCGCGCATGGCTAGAAAGTAGTGTTGAATGTGACCCCTACAATTTTGGAGCAGTTTGTGGTCGGAATTCTGCTACCGTCGACCACGGCATTCAATTATCTTCCAAAGTGCGCTGTCCATGTGGTGAACAGAGTGGCTGTAGATTTTGTGGTGGAAATCTGCATATTCCTCGAGTGGAAAAAGGTCGGTTAAATAGGAGTTCACTCTCTCACAGATGTCATCAGGGAAGGTACCTGACGCCAGGATCGTCTCAACCATTAACCACTATTAACTTATTCCGGCTCCCATGTTACAATTCTTCAAATGATTTAGACACTTGTTCCGCTTATGCTCACCGATCAACATGCAGCACCAGCTCCCTGACGCTAGGGTCGGGCCACCTACAGTCCTCGACGAAGCTCATCACGCTCATTTCCTATTCCGCCGCATTTTCTGGGAAGTTTGGTCTCACTTCCTGTATTCGACTAGAAGGTATGTTGCGTGCTGCTGCAGCTTTGATGTTGTACCTGTAACCCGAACATAAGAAGTGTTGGGTAGTTCTCTGAAGGGGTGATTAATGAACTATATGAAACTTTCTCATGATTTAACAAAGTGTGGCGTTGAGAGAGGTGGTGAAGTCGGCAGTCTGCTGGTGGCGATTATAGGGAGATGGTCATTTTTCAGACAAGGTGACACGATGACGAACAATCATCGTGTCACCTTGTCTGAATTTCCGATAATTCTGGTATGTGCGTCTTCATTGACCGTGCAAAACGTAGATCCATCAATCTGTTCAGCCAGTACTAAATCACTCTGGTCGTTTCGACCGAATGCCACAACTCGCGATGAGCATTAAAAGTCCCTAAAACCAGTCGGTTATGACATTTCAAAAGCGGGCTAATGTTGTGTCTTTTATCTGTTGTTAATCGGCGGGATGCATACGTTAAGCAACCCTACTTCGTTCCACGCCCAACTGCTATTCACTCCATGTATGGGTAATTAGAGTCAAGTTCAAGTGAGAATGGTCTGCATTGAAGAGATTGGTGTAACATAAAATGTAGTCCCCCATCTCCACTTCTAGTGCGATCCTACCTCAGTACGATGTAATGAACACAACGCTGCAAGCTTCAGTTGCATCTCAGCGAAGTTTGAGTGTGGTGGATGCCGATGTGATAAACTGAACACATTCAAATGGTGCTGGGTATCTCCCCGTCCCGTCACGGATCAAAAGAATCCGAAGCAGGCATCCCGGGATATGCTACTCCCAGCATTAAAAAAGTATAAAAATACAAACATGTGTACAATAAAGTGACAGCTGCTGGCCGGAACGCTTAGTGAGTTTTCGGGTCAATCCGATGTCGAAGAACACGGTTTTTTAATAAACTTTTCTTGAATATAAAGCTTAGAGACATTTTGTTTATCCCAGTTTCAGCCTTGCACACACACAACTACCAATTATGTACATCCCAAATACATTCAGTTTAAAAATAAAAAAACACTCTTTACAATTTTGAAACTTAGAAAAAATATTAGATTTATTTTGTTTGTTAATAATATCATAAAAGTACAATATAAATACTTATCGAAATAGTCTGTATCTTGTCGGGAATATGATACACAAAAACACACACACATTTTTTCCAGTATATATTTATAATAATATAATAAAGAGTAATAATCGTAATAATATTGGTTTTAAAGTTTAGAACATTTGTTTAACATCACATCAACAGTTACATTTTAAATAGCAACTTTTCATAAAAAAAAAACTAATTACGAAGAAGTATAACAACTTAACAAAAAAGATCAGAATTACTTAGTAGAAAATAAAATAACTGAGTAGAAAATGTTTTAATAACAGATTTGTTCCAATATCTGGTAATAACCTTTGGAAAAGTTCGGAAAATGGAAAACAAAACCTTCACAGCAACTTTCTAGTGATACAAATATTCCTTATGTGAAAGTTTGCCGGTACGAAATACTTGCTTTAATGATAGGGAACATTATACTCTGTCATGACTACAAATTTGAGAATGCCAATTACCGAAAATAAAAAGGAATTGCCTGAAAATGGCCGGTTAGATCAATTTTTTCCATTTCCTTTCCCCTTACGTGTCTATCCTACAAACAGAGACTTACCGCAAGTAAACTTGCCTTTTGTAAATTGGGACTTTGTGTGTAAGAATATGCTGCAAGGCTTTAAGGTACTTAATACTGGATCCATATGAATTATATTTTATGTCTACACTTTTTTAGCCATTTTCATAATTGTTTTGAAATAGTTTCGAATTCAATTATTATCAGAAATGTAATCTACTTTCCCCTTTCTTCTATTACCACTATTTTAAAGGAACAAATCTATAACATGAATTAAATAGAATAGTGATAAAACATTTCAAATTATATTTTCAAAATTGATCAACGATATTTTTAAATATTTTTGTTTTTTGGTAAAAATTATAGAGTTATATAGAGTCAGTACAATAAAATACAGTTTATATGTATATAAATATTTGTGGTTTCTTTGAAGTTACGTCACATATTCTAACTAAGATTAGTCTTTGGCCTTTTTTGTGTTGTGTTGTTGTTGTTTTTGTTGGGTGTTGGTTGAATCCTTAATTTATAATATTTTTTTTACAATAGTTTTTTTGTTGTTGCTTAATTTTTGTTATTTTGGAAAACTTTCATTGATTTGGTTTTGGCTTAGATTTCTTTGGTTTCTCTTAATATCGTAAAACGTAGTGTAGATTGCTTTGGTACTTTCAAAAATTTGTAAAGAGGTACTTGGGTGGGAGTTGTGGGTGGTTTTTCCTTTTTGTTTTGTTTTTTGAAGAAGAAATGAGTTTGATTGCATTTTTGTTTTTGGTTTTCTTGTTGAGTTGAATAAATCTAGTGGTGTGACAACGACTTATCGTTTCTGGGTCCCAGGGTAGCCGATAATGACGGTTTTTCTTCGTTTTCAATTTCATCGGGTATTACAAAGTCATAATATTTGGTATAATTGTAATCGAATAACTCAAAATCTAATTTATAAATATCAATAAGTTGGTCTAGGGTTGAGCGTTTAATTTCGGAGAAGTATCTGAAAATAAAATTTTAAATTAGTGAAACTAAGTTCTCTTAAAACAATTTTTTCACTTACTTTTCTAATGAATTGTGGGTTTTGGCACCTTTTGACAAATTACCTATGCGCTTCAAAGCACTCTTTGGTAATTTACCCAACAGCAAAGATTCCAATCCAGCCTGTCGTATTATATATTCCGAATCTCGATTAAATGTTTCAACTTTTCCAATTATGGTAAAGTTGATGCTGCATGGTGTACAAAAATTGTAAATTGGTGCCCAATGTTCATTGAATACTTTCTCATTGGCATGTTGTTCGATGAGATATTGTACAAATTCATTAAAAGTGGGTCCTTTGGGTTTCACGGCTGTCATGGGTTGTTTGCGAAACCGTTTGATAATTCGATTGGCCAACCATTTGTAATATGAATTTTTGCCACCTTCCAATTTATTGCGATATCCCGAGACAATTCGTTCAAATGGATCACGGGCAAACAGAAATGACAATGATGATGGTAAACTGTCAAGTAGATCCTGCAGATAGGGCCGTGGAAAACGTTGCCTAGCCAATTCTATGGGTGGTGTTTCAACTTTTTGTAAATACTTGGGATCGTAGCCTCCTAGAAAAAGATTAAATAAGTTAAACGTATAGGAATGACAGGGAATGAATAATAAAATAAGCATATTTGAATTCCTCAGGATAATATAACATAAAGACAGGTTTCATATCGTCACCAAAAATGCCCGAAGACGAAATCCACACGCAATTCGAAATTCGTTTTTTGATGGGATCTGATACATAAAGTTAAAATACATGCTCTGGCAAGCTTCAAGCTTCTACGTTCAAAAACAACGATCCTATTAAAGAAATGGCATTTCGGAAAATGTGATAATATTGCAGATTTTGTTGTAATGACGGATCCCAAAACCAAGTTTCCGCTGTTTTGGTTTCATTTATTACTCCCATTCGTATAGGATATCCCGAATACTCGCCCTCATAAGAATCATATTCCATGAAACAGTTTTTCATTTTACCAAGTTTTTTGCTTCTCCTGTAAAGTTTTGATTTTGTGGGTTACGTCTTCGGGCATTTATGGTGACGATATATTGTTTTGTTTATGACTTGTGACGTTTTATCATTAAATTTTTAAACAAATTATCATCCGAACATGGCACAATTATTTGGTTTGTCTTTTTACGTACTAAACTTTACTGAACATTTTTTCGTCAGTAAAGTTTTGACAATTGTATAATTGAAATGTTGCTAAACATTACTGAAGAAACAATGTTCAGTAAAGTTCAGTACGTAAAAGGACAAACCTATTATTATGTTATGTCAAAACTTTCTTTATGTTGTTGGGGAAATTACAACAAAAATAATTTTTTTATAAAGGGATTTGACTTTTCATATTCGATCAGCTGGTGTGATACCACTACCTGGTAGTTCTGCCATGCATCCAAAACATTTCCAAAATGCTCTACGACTATTCTGCTGCCACATTTAACATTGCCATGTTTTCAAAACTCAATTTTTTCTTACCCAATATATTGAAATAATACATCCATGTACTGCTGGCCGCTTTGAAGACATTACACCACACCAAATTGTGACCCGGTGATATGAAGAATTCTTTTGGCATCGGTGGGTAAAATGAGTACAAATTATATTTCTCACAAATCTGATGCAAATGTTGGCGTCTCTCCTTCAAATCATTTTCGGTGGCACTATGAATTTCTTCGGAATATTCGTAAACAGGATTTAGGGTGCTACTGCTTGTATAGCTCCCTGCTGACGAAACAGAAGACAGCGTTGCAAGATTTGTCTTATTGCCCAGGGGTGATTCCTTGAGAAAGCGCTTAAATAATGAGGGCGCATTTTTAATCTGCAAAAGAAGCCAAACTTTATTAAATATGAATTTAAAATTGACATTACATTTCGACTTACCTCTCCCTTTGCTGGTGGTTGTATAAGACCCACTGCAACTGCAGCTGCCTCAGCTTTATCTTTATTCTGTTCGAAGGCATGCATAGACTCACGAAAAAGAAATCCAAAATAGAATAGCGCTGTCAGGGCGCAAGCAACCAATTTTAGGGAAGTCTGTAAACGCCTGCCATAACACAGGCGTATTATCATTGTCACTGCCTATTGGATACAAGTTATTTTCAAATTGATGGATTAAAAGGAATTTTTCTTTTGTTGCGTTTGGATTTCAATGTGTCCTGGAAAATAAAAAAATGAATTTGTCATTTGGGTATTTTTAAATTTTATTTTAAAAATTCAGATTTCTTCTTTTTGTAAATGGGTAAAGTAAATCAATGAATTTGCGATGGATGCATAAATTACTGTTTTTGTAAGCAAATTTCGTTCGTTAGTCTATTTTCGTAATAATTAAGGCATCAATACTTAGCCTCTAGGTGATGTAGATACCTAATTCATCGTAGACACGTTTTATACATAGCTCAGAATACCTCGTTTAAAAATCAGCATTTTACATAGGCGAGTAAGTTCATGAACCAAACTTGACAATTAGTTTAAATCAAATTTTTTTCAAAAACAGGGTGTTAATTTGGCAATATGGCTAATATGATTATTCGTAAGTTTAATACCGTTCTTTATGTCTAATGTGGAAGTGAATATGGCATCTACCTGTATTTTGTACTCCAAAATGCAAATTTTCTAGTATTTGGTTTTCATCTCATTACATTTTTTCTAGTATACCTATCAATACATATTTATATTTGCCCCTAAAAGTATGCTTATCAAACGTATCAATCTAACTATCATAAAATAACAAATTTTTAGTTTATTCTCACATTTCTAAAAATACCGCTTTACTCGATCTAGACTTGAAACATATACATTTTTCAAACTCTCCAGCTAAATTTTAATATCTTAACTCTTAAATGTGTATAAAATTTCTTTCTAATTCATTTTAGTATTTTACCACACGTAATTTATTCAATGTTTACTATTTTGCCTTCCTTTCCAAAATTTAAAATTCCATTTGGCTTTCTTTCATTCAGCATCTAACAATGTTTTTGTTTTTTTTCATTGCTGGAATTTATCCAAAATATTTTACTTTGTGATAATTTATGACTTCTAATCATCATGTAATGAAGAAGGTAGTAGTGGTGGGCGAATTTAACAAAAACAAAAATGTTTACACTCTATTATGGGCTGTGATATACATATGTATGTGTTATGTTCTAGAAATGTAAGCCAACGACACGATGGCCCAAAGGACTATTATTCTTTTTTCCCTTGGCAGTAGTAACTGGTGTAAATGTTAATTAAAAAAATGTAAAATGAGGTTTTAGGTGGCGAAGCAGACCATGAGTGCATCACTACACTTGTAATTATGTGAAGACTCGAGTCCCTTTTGGTAGTGCAAAAGTCTCTGGCTGTGGTTAAAGCTAAGTTTTGAACTTTTATTATGGGTTACGTTTTATTATGGTATACGTTGTCAACACCATCTACACCACAAATTTAAAATTGTTGAATTGGTATTCAAGAAAAGGTAATTTCATGTGAACACTTTTAGGCGCAATATGACGTGGTTTTTAATCAAGCAGAATGACTAGATGTAGCTTTTTGCTGTGAAGAGATGAAAAAAGGCTGGATGTTAATTATATTTAGGGCTCCGTGTTTGGAAATTCGTCCAATTGCGGCTAGATGTTTCGAAGAATACACAAAATTTTATTGTACTTTCATATGGTGAAAGGGAAGTTGTTTGCGAATTTTAAATAGATGAGCATACTTTCAGGCTGATATATTAACTAATAAACTAAAATAAATATTTTTCTTGTTAAAGATAAAAGAGTAATACGACAACAATTCTACGTCTGAAACTGAGATAGCGGATTTCGTAGAAGTCTCTCTACATTCAAATCCTAAAGAGCCATGAAACCAATATTGAATGGAATGCTTCTCATACTATGAGCGTTAGTGTAATTTAGAATCACATCTTTACTTTTTGTGTTCTTATTCAGTTCAAAACATTTATGTGGAAAATTGGCAATATATTTTTATGATTTATCCAAAAAAAATTAACAAATTCAGCTAACGTTAGCAGCAATGTGGGAGCAGTGCGTAAACAGCTTAACCTTTGATCTAGAGATTGAACCAGAGGCATATTTAACAGAAAAATGAAAATACGATCATTTACAACAGCAACAATGGTGCAGATTTTAAAATATTGTTGTAAGTTGTCCTTTTCCGTAGTTCCTTCAATGTAAGTTATTTTGACGGTTCTAACCCATTTAATGAATTTTCAATAAAGAACGCTCGTTCTAAAGTGACAGTGGTTCGACTATCAAGTAGCCGATTTGGTCCATACTTTGCACATCGTGTAATTTCTACCAAATTTACATGAGGTTCCAATATGGACTCAATCGGTCCACTCTTTCGGGTACCTCCCACACAAAATTTTGGAATAGTCCAGTTTAGAACCTGGTCTCGAATCGCTTTGATTTTTGTCTACGCAAGTTGTATTCGCTGACCTCTATACGACGCTGTAAGTTTCATTAGGAGCAAGTCCATACATCCTGGGAAAATAGGCCTGAAAGGTACAAAAAACCCTATGGCACCGTGTGTAGTAGAGTTGTGCCAAAGGAACTATTTGGAACTATCTAGTTCACTTCGCAGTTCCAATGGCCCATATTCTTTCTTTGAACAAACTGCGTATACTTACTATCACACGTTATATTAAATGATGTTACTCATACGTTTTGGAACTAGTACAAGGAACTAGATTACCCAACTCTAGTGTGTAGTGGTTGGAGCGCATGATAACTCTCGAACGGATCTGCCGATTCGGTCCAAAATTTGGCTTTCGTAATATTTTGTGCAAACTTACTTCAAGTTCAAAGATGGATTATATCGGTGCACTCCTTCCGGTACCTCCCCCACAAAATTTCGGAAATGTTCGGAAAATTTGTGCGTACGATAACTCTTGAAGGGAGTAACCGATATGGTCCATACTTTGCTCATTATGAAATTTCTACCAGACTTAGATGGATTCCAATATGGACTCAATCGGTAAACTCCTTCGAGTACCTCCCACACCAAATTTCGGAAAAGTGCAGTTTAGGACCTGCTCTCGAATCGCCTTGGTTTTTGTTGTAACATCTTGTATTCACTGTCCCCTACACAAAGGTACAAGTTTCCTCAGGGGCAAGTCCATACTTCCTGAGAAAATAGCCTGAAAGTTGAAAAACAAACCCTATGACACCATGTTTATGGGTGGAAGCGCAAGATAATTCTCGAACGGATTCCGGCCAAAATTTAGCCTTCGTAATATTGTTTCCAAACTTAGTTTAAGTTCGTATATAAGCCATATCGGTCCACTCCTTCAGGTACCTACCCCACAAAAGTTCAAAAATGTTCGGAAAAATTGTGCGCACGATAACTCTTGATGGGAGTGACCGATTTGGTCCATACTTTACACATTCTCATAATATCTACCAGATATGGATCAGGTTCGAATATGGACTATATTTGTCCACTCCATCCGGTCCCTTCCACACAAAATTTCGGATAAGTTCACTTTAAGACCTGCTATTGAATCAATTTGATGTTTGTTGAAGCAACTTACATTCGCTGCCTCAATTACGATGGTAAAAGTTGTTTCAGTGGCAAGTCTATACTTCTTGAGAAAACAGCCCGAAGGGTGTATAAACCCCCTACGGCACCCCCATGGTCTATGTCGGTCCATTCCTTTAAGTACCTTTTCCGCAAAATTTTTGAACTTTAATCCTAATCAACATTTTTGTCGGTTCATGCGACCAAAATTTTGAAACCCCCTAAATACATAAATTTTTTGTGAAAAAAGTGTTTCAATTTGCACAGGCTGAGGGTATATCTCTGTCGGCAAAGCCGACTGATACTTTTTTACTTGTTTACTGTTGCAACAACGACATTTTCGCGAATGCCTTGACAAACTTTGAACAAAATTGACATTGAAAAGAGTCAACGTGCACCTAGCTTAACATCCTGAATGATGTAATCCCAATACTTTCTATAAACTGTCATCATCTTGCAGTTTGTGCAACAGGGACTACACGTTGTGTTTCGAGGTTAAGAAAAAATTTAAACTTTGGTTTAAAGCTACTACGCTGTAGTAGATTCCCGCCTGTAATATGTAATGTATCATACCTCGGAAAAAGTCACCTAGATGAGATTGTTTACAGTCGACCAGATCTTGAAAAATGTGGATATTCGGTGTGATCGAATATGAAACATTACTAATTTCCCTCAGCTTATATAGTCCTTATTCGATTCATTAAAATTTGTAATCGTATCGAAAAAGTCTTAATTATAAAGTGATTCGATAAAAAAAAGATTCCGCACAAAAAGCTTTTAATGTTTTTATTTTTAAGAACTTTACATTACTTTAAATTTTTTGAAGTCAGTGTAAGCAGATATTTAACAGATTTGTTTTTCACTAATTTTATCATCGAATCATTACATATATAATTTTATATTATATTTAACTTTATTTCATATATCATAAATAAAAGTTTTTTTTAGTAATTAATAGGCAAAAGATTATTCATTCATGGGACAGGCAAAATTTATATTATTGAGAATAATTTTTTTCATTTCATAGTATTTTTTCAAAAAAAAAAAAAAAAATAAATAAAATAAAGTGGTTTGTGCGGAAACTTTTTTATTTTTATATTTGGGGATTTTCTTTCGCCGCCCAAAACTATGCTTTAAATGCAAAGGTTAAAGTTATTAGTGTTGTACTGTACAGTGTACTAAAATTTAGCATCTTTATGCACATATCGTTCCTTAGTATCAGACATTGCAACTCTGATGATCAGCCAATCACCACTCATCACATAACTATTTTAAATTTAGAAGTTTGAATGAACTTCATCCATCCATCGTTATATACATTTGGCATACTGTAGGGTATAACCACTTTTCCTCATGAATCTCATTACTAAACAAACTAAATATTCACAGTAACATCAGTTCATCGTCACTTAGTCAATGTCCTTCCTCCCTTCTTGCCTTTTGCACACATATATCAGTCATACACTTGTTTGGAAAAACACCATTGTTTAGACAACATTTTTATACGTGTGTACGTGCATGTTTATATATACACAGATGTACCGATGATGATGATAATGAATGCCTAGCAAACTGATGTAGTGTATGTGTGATGAGTACGTGGTACCTTTTTTTGCATAAAACTAAGAGATACAAAAAATGAAAATGAAAAACAGTTGCACTTTTTTCCCTTTTGCCTTCACTTGAGAACACGCTGTTGTCATTGCCCTCTTCTGTTCGACAACTTGGCTTGTTCTTTGTTTTAAAGTGCCAAAGGTTACCACTTGTAGCTTGTTCGCCCTTTCAATCCTTTATGCAGTCTGCTTGTATATGTGGGAAGAGATACCAACGAGCACCAATACCACCAGCACACCACATACACACGTACATATACTAAGAGATAAAATAAATGTATTTTTAAGTGATTTTTTTCGTGTGTCTAAGTGTAAGGAGGAGATTTTTTGGATATCATTCTCCTTTTATATATTGCCTGTTTTTTTGCATGACTTTAAGAGCCATAAGGATATGCCTATGAGATTGTGTGTGTGCTCGTCGTCGTTTGTGTGTGCGTGTGTATGTTTATAGTTTTAATATGCTTGAAGTCTCTTCGTGCGATTAAGTGCTGATACACCACTGAATGTTACTTCACTTGGCAACACATGCCAGTGATGACGCAAAAGTGGCAAAAAACTAGGGCGTCATGTTGAAAAGAACAAAACACCTTGTTGAATGTCCATTTCTGGGGCCAAACATCAGAGTGTAGCTGCTAGTTTATGGAGTGTTGAATACACAACTTTACATTTCATTGGGTATTGTTTAATGCAATTTTAAAATTAGCAAAATTATTAAAATTATTTCTGTTCCAAGCGACACTTTAGTTAGGCATACACATTTCTTGACTTGTCAATTGAAATTCCATTAGAGGGGGGAAACCAATTGAGGTTTGTATTGATGACCGCAGTGTGTTGTTTTTATAGAATTTTTAAACGATTCCTTTTAATATTAATTTAATTAATTTTCAATAATTCTTTTGCAAATTTTTCCTCAATTGTGATTATATGGCTTCAAATTTTTTTTCACTCACACTTCTTCTATTTGCCTATGTGAAACACTTAAGCTCTGTATATCCTGTTAGCTTCTTTGTCTATTTGCTTCTTCCCTGCTTAACTGTGTGTGTGTGTGAATGTTTTAAGAAGACTTGTGATGATGGACCGGACCGACAACGTTGTTACCCTTACACCGTTAGAATGTTTACTGTTAACTGTTTTGTTGGCCTGCGAATTTTTGTTGCTTTGCAAAGTTTTTTCCCAGTTGTGGTGGCGCGTTTTTCATTTCTCCTTTAATTCGGCTCTACGAAGTGTGTGTCTGTGTAGAGTAGAGTTCAGCACTTTTTGAAGTACGCAGGCGTTCTCCATTGGATGGCACCAGTAGAGTAGGGAGTACAAAAATGGGCAAAATTAAATTTGTCTTTTAAGTTTTGTTTTTATCACTTGCTGCTGCGAGCGAATATTTTAACGGTTTGTTTTGTTTTGATCTACCGCTTTGGTGTTTTTTCTTCATTGTTTCTATGATGTTTTGTTAAAATGTTCTATTTTGTTTTGATTCTCGTTCTCTAACTTTTTTGTTTTTGTAAAAAAAAAAACATTTTCCCGGCAAAATTGTATGGTTTGTTTTTACTTTTTCTTTTGTTATTTTGCCCGTCAAGTTTTGGGCAAGTAACAGAAAAAAAAACAATGTTAATGGAAAATGTTAAAGCAGACATGAATGAGAATGTCGAGAATCAGCCAATGTATGTACATGGAAAAAGGATTTCTATGGAATATGATTATGATAAGGTTATAAATTAAAAAAATTGATTTGAAGTTTTTCAACAGAATTTGACTTTTTTTTGAAAATTTGCGAAAGGATTTCTATGGAATATGATTATGATAAGGTTATAAATTAAAAAAAAAATGATTTGAAGTTTTTTAACAGAATTTGATGTTTTTTTTTTTTTGTTGGAAATTTGCGAATATATCGAAATTTGAGTAGGTATACTGGTATAAATCCCAATATACCGTGCGGTACAGGCGATTTGGTGCAATTTCTAATGTGTTTTCCGGGCTTTAACGTCTTCTATCGGATTGCAAATTTTGCAGCAAATTTTCCGGGTTGAAGTCTTGAAATTTCGGAAATGTGTTCCTTTGACGCCTAGGGGTACCTTCGCATTGGTTTAGTTTTATTATGGGAAGCCCTTGTTATCCCGATTACGATGTTTAGTTTTCCACGAAGGTCCGTGCTTCCCCAGATATGGGTCTTGATGGGTATCATTTGAAAGCTTTTGGAGAGTACTATAACAAAAAAGAAAGAACAAGAAAATTACAATTTTAAAGAAAGTTTTGTTTACGAAGCTGAATTTTGCAAGTATACAAAGTAAAGCAGTAAAGGTGTATGAGCTTTCTCCGAGGAAAAAATTATAAAAATTTCTAACCGATCCAAGGGTTTGCCCTGAGATATCAATACCCATACATCCCACGATATCAAGACCCATACATTCCACGGTAATCAATAAAAATAGCATGTGGGCACGATAACTATCGAACAGAGTGACTTCCAAACATAGATAAAGTTCCAAGAGGAACTATATCGGTCCATTCCTTTAGAAACCTCCTCCGCAAAAGTTAAAAAATGTAAAGGCCTTCTCGGATTGTCTTGAATTTTATAGCGCGTAGCCCTTGTGATCAAGACAAACAGCTTTTTATTATAGAAGAAACCAATACTTCTCCAAACTTGAGCCCTTCCTGCAACAAAGGTGCAGTTAAGTTGATGTTTTTACTGGGATCAACGACATTTTAACCTTTTTTATGAATTTTAATCCAGGTCAATGTCCTTTATCCTCAGCTTATAGCACTAAGCTTTCATACAAAAATGTGTTTCATCGATATGATTTTTGGACTCCATGTATGTTTGGGATAAATCCGATTCAGACGATTGGGGCTGGCTGTGTGGTTGGTATAAGCGCACGATAACTCTCGAACGGATCAACTGGTTCGGTCCAAAAAATTGCGTTTGTAATATTTGGTCCAAACTTAGATCAAGTTCGAATATGAGCCATATCAGTCCACTCCCTCGGGTACCTCTTCCACAACATTTTTGGCTAACATGGTGCGCGCAATAACTCTCGAAGGTAGTAACCGATTTGGTCCATGCTTTGCACATCGTAATTTCTACCAAACATAACTTAAGTTCAAATATGGAGTATTTAGGTATTCTCCTTTGGGTATCTCCCAACAATTGCCAGTTCGGGGCAGCTTAAGACCTCCTCTCGAATCGTTTTAATTTTTTTTGCAACAGATTGTCCTCTTGGCCTCTATTACGAAGGTGCAAATTTTGTCAGAGGCGCAAGCCAATACTTAAAACATCAGTCAACAACTGACTGATGTAAAAAAACCCCACGGCCGCCATGTGTAGTGGCTGGTGCGCACGATAACTTTCAAACCGGATACTGCGTTGATCCTCACATTCCATATTGTAATATTTCTGCGAATCTTAGATAATGTTCGAATATGGTGCTTATCGGTCAACTCCTTCCTCTTGAACGAAGCAACCGATTTGCCCCAAACTTAGTTTATGAGCCTTAGAAAATGAGCCTCATCGGTCCACTTCTTAGGGTACCTTCCTCACAAAAGTTTAACATTTTTGTTGAGTGTAACACTGTGCAACATTTTTAAGGTAATCTTGTACAAACAATTTGAACTGAGGATTTTTTGAAAGTACAGACCCAAACGACAACAACCCTAGTTGGGTTTTGTTGTGTCAGATCCAGCTTGGATTTTATGGCCCCATCTAAACATGGTTAAATATTGATGTTTTAAAGCAATTCTGGGCTATATCTCTAAAATTCTGTTCAAAATATAAGTTCTACTAGTTTAGGGCTACAATATTGCCAAAGACAGCAAGGCAAAATTCCTAATCGTTTCTGCGATAAAGGCCCGAAAAATGCAAAAACTGTAGTTGTAGCCCGGCTTCGAAGAAACCATAAAATCCGAACTGGATCTGACAGGACAAACCCCAACTAGGGTTTTTATACCCTCAGCATTTATGCTAACGTGGGTATATACATTTTCATACGGGCAAAATGTGCCTCATCGAAATAATAGTTTTAGACCCAAAGTATGTTTGGGCGAAATCCGTTTCAGAAAATTTGGAGTTGATGTAGCCATGTCCGTCCGTCTGTCTGTCTGGCTGACTGGAGCGCACGATAACTCTCTATCGGATCAACCGATTCGGTCAAAAATTTGGCTTTCGTAATATTTTGTCCAAACTTAGTTTAAGTTCGAAGATGGGTTATATCGGTTCACTGCTTCTGGTACCTCCCCCACAAAAGTTCGAAAATGTTCGGAAAATTTGTGCGCACGATAACTCTTGAAGGGAGTAACCGATTTGGTTCATACTTTGCCCATCGTGAAATGTGTACCAGACTTAGATAAGGTTTAAATACAGAATCAATCGGTCCACTCCTTCGGGTACCTCCCACACAAATTTTCGGAAAAGTTCAGTTTAGGGCCTGCTCTCGAATAGCTTTGATTTTTGTTGTAGCAACTTGTATTCACTGCCCCCCATACTAAGGTACAACTTTCATCAGGGGCAAGTCCATACTTCCTGAGAAAATAGCTTGAAAGGTGCAAAAACCCCCTATGACACCGTGTGTAATGGTTGGAGCGCACAATAACTCTCGAACGGATCTGCCGATTTGGTCTAAACTTTGGCGTTCGTAATATTCTGTCCAAACAAAGTTTAAGTTCGAAGATAAGCCATATCGGTCCACTCCTTCAGGTACCTCCCTTACAAAAGTTAAAAAAATTATGCGCACGATAACTCTTGATGTGAGTGGCCCATATGATCCATACTTTACACAACCTAATATATCTGGTTCGAATATGGACTATATTTGTCCACTCCTACGGATACCTCCCACACAAAATTTCGGATAAGTTCACTTTAAGACCTGCCCTCGAATCACTTTGATTTTTGTTGAAGCAACTTGCTTTCGCTGCCTCAGTTACGACGGTAAACGTTTTTTCAGGGGCAAGTCCAAGTTCTTGAGAAAGCAGCCCGAAAGGTGTAAAAAACCACTATGGCACCATATATAGTGGCTGGAGGGCACGATAACTCTCGAACTGATCAACCGATTTGGTCCAACATTTGGCCTTCGTCATATTTTGTACAAAATTAGTTTCAATTTGAAGATGGGTGATACCGGTCCACATCTTCCGGTACTTGCCCCCATTATTTAAAGAATGTCACTAAAATGGTATGCACGATATCCCTATGTAGAACGGAGCAACCAAATTGGATATCCCAATATTTTGTATAGATGCTTTTCTCCTTAGGGATATTATGTTTTCCGTGGACAAGTCCATGCTTCCTGGAATACTTGTGCAAAAGTTATACGATGACCAACCGAAATGATTACTGGGCGCGATATCTATCGAAAATACATGACTCCCAAAATAATGGACTATGTCGGTCCATTCCTTTACCTCCTCCGCAATCCTCTTGAACTTAAATCCTAATCCACATTTTTGTGCGTATGACGTATTTTTTGAAACTGGCTGAGGGCATATCACTGTCGGCTAAGCCGACTGATACTTTTTTACTTGTTGTAGTTTCAATATGTACTTTCAAAAAATGCATGATAGAAGTTGTTTGCATTTTCAGTGTTGCATAGTGTAATTTAAGGTTTGTTCCTGGACCCTTTGATATTTTTACAGAAAATACTCCTTATGGTCCGGTTTAAAGCGATATTATGTACTTCGTGGGCAAGTCCATGATTCCTGAAATAATGGTCCAAAGGCTCTAAATTATACGGTAACCAACTAAAATGACTTGTGGACGCGATATTTTTCGAAAGGACTCTTAAAATAATAGTACGGTTACACTAGAGTTTTTTTGCCGGGTTAACCCACTTCATGCGGATTTATTTGACGTTTGCGATATGGAATTGACATTTGAAACCCAAACCCTCTAGGTTAACCAGGTTAAGTGTAATGGACTTTGAAAATGGACTATGTTGGTCCATTATTTAAGGTACCACCTTCGCACCACTTTTGAGCTTTAATGCAAATCTGCATTTAAATTAATATATTTTGGGAAAAAGAATTTTGGTTGTGTAGGCGGTAATCCATCTATCCATAAATAAAAGTTTCAATTTACACAGGCCGAGTGTATATCTCTGTCGGTAAAGTTAACTGATGTTTTATTACTTGTTTTTAATTTGAGCTCAATAAGCTCAGTCAGGGGCTCAACGACCTTTTTGTCTAAGATCAATAACACTTAATACACGTCAATTACCATTAATTCGGATTCTTAAAATAAAATCTATGTTCTGGATATATGCAGTTCCTCCTAAAAAATTATACAGTATTCATTGAGACTTCAAGGATACAAGGTCAGCATTTTTGCTGAATCGTAATGTAAAATTTGCAAAATAAGCTTAACTGGACCAAAAGACACATTTTTGGACCTTTGCGGGACTGTAAAGGACAAGAAAAAACTGTCCCTTTTATAGAATAAAATCCGAAAATTCTAATTTGTTATAAAGGGAAAACATTATTTTATTGAACATTTTGTCTACTAGGGCGAAGATCATTTTAATATTTATTTAGCTTAATAAATGCAAGCGAAAAAGAAAAACCGAAGATTCGAACCCACACAACCGCCGTTATGCGCTGTATGTAGCAGCTCATCAGACATATCCGCTGTGGAGTGGCTTCTCTGTCATCGAACTTTTCATTTCTCGCATGCAATGTGCTCTTTACTGTGATGAGCTTTTTTCTCATTCAAACATTTGTCGCTTCCACGACAAACGCTTTTTAACGCAACCTTCGGAAGTTACAAGTTTGGCTGTGATAACACTTTTTGTTTAGTTGTTGTCAAATTTGAACATTTTCGGGAAGGTCTTCGCTCAGTGAGTGACGTTCAAAAAATATGAAAACGATCCGAGAACCGGTAGACGGTTTGGGTAGCTCTTCTAACGTTATATCTTAAATTTGTGGTCTAAAACCAAAATTTCAATGAGGCCCATATTGGACCGTTTCATGGTGTATACACCCTCTTTAACCATAAACCTGTCTCTATTGAGTATTCCATATATTAATTTTATTCATTATCATCCCTCGACTAATTTTTGAAAATTTTTTATTGCAGCATCTCGCCGTCATTTTGAAATTGCCTTTCAAATGTTCGATTTGAATGGTGATGGCGATGTTGATTGTGAGGAATTCGAAATGGTGGCAACTCTGGTGCGTCAACAAACTAGCATTGGTAGTCGTCATCGTGATCATGCCAACACAGGCAATACATTCAAGGTAAGCTATTTTCTATAATTGAATTTGCTTTTAGCCCAAGCTGCTGCTAAAATATATTCCATATAAATGTATACAATGTACAATAATATATCTATTGTGTATAATGCTATAATATCGAACAAAATCTCCTTAACGCAAGAGAAACCATCCTAATTGTATATTTAATTGTTTACTGTCTTCTAATTTTACTCTCTAAATTCTTTTGTAAAATAATCTCTATATTAAAAAAAAATACCAAATTGCAAAAAAAAAGTCTAAGGTACTTGATGACTAAAAACCTTTGGTTTTTCCAATAATTTTCCTATTTTTAAATTATTTTCAATCTAATTTCTAATTTTTAGAAGAACAAACAAACACGCTAATCCTGATCCCTATCACAATTCCTAACAAAATAAACTTTCTTTGTGCATGTCCCGGTAGATAGTAATCCTTCTGCTACACTTTTTCTCCTTTTAACAAAATCTAATTATTTTAAATTAAAGGGCAATTTACAGCAAAGCATTTATAACATTGAGACACTTATTTATATTTTTTCATAATATAACTATTATCGTCCGTTAAATCATGACCAACTGTATATATTGTGTCATTGGATTGGGGTTGTATTCGTATTTATTTTTATGCTGAAACATAATTGTTATCATAAAGGTCATTAAAACTTTTCTTTTTTTAGAGACATTCTTTAATTTAAAGACATTTTTTTTGACATATTTTCATCCACAAGAAAAAATAGTCTCGATATGAACGAAAAAGTACAATTCTTGGGATACTGGTGAAGGAAACTCGTTATCATAGAAAATGTGTTGCATAAAAATTCCCTGTAATTAATAATGAAACAAGCAAAGATATCCCGCTTTCTTCTCAAATCAGCAAGTTCTTCCAGCTTTAGTAAAAAAAAATCGTAAAAACCTATAGTCACACATTCGGTCTTTACATAAGTTCCGTATATTACAGTTGCCTTGGCGTAGAGCAGTGGTACCCACGTTAATACCATCAAAACAATACTACGTGGAGTGGAAAACACATCAACCAGAAGACGGTTATTGTTTTTTTTACGTATAGTGCGTAGTTTGCAAAAACCCACACGGGTAATACTATATTTGCAAAAAAGTACACCGCTGTAGTGGGATTCTCTAACTCATTTTTTAAGTTACCGACAAAAATCGTTAACTTTAAAACGCAAAATTATGAATGAAACGTTCAAATAAAAGTTGACAACACTGTTGCTCAATCCCACGGCAGCGGGTTCTTTCGTACAGGATTGTTCCGGCCAGCGGCTGCCACCTCAGTGTACATATGTTTGTATTTGTTTCGTTTTTCTGTATTGGGAGCAGCATATCCCGGAATGCCTGCTCCGAATTATTTTGGTCCGTGCCGGGATGGAGGAAAACTCAGGACCAACATATTTGTGTTCAGTTTGTCACATTCACCCTTCGGTGAGATGCAACAGATGTCAGGAGTGGGTGCATCTAAGTGGTTGCTCTGGACTGGTCCACGTAAGGGACTATGTTGCTGCATGCTGTGTGAATACAGTCCCCAGAGAGTCGTCATCGGATTACGAAAGTCCTTCGTCGTCTGATTATGAGACTCCCCCGCAGTCCCCTCGACAACAACCGCACATGCAGCCTTTAACACCAGCCGTTGTTCCCGGAAAATGCATCCTTTTTGCAATTTAATTGCAATGGACTCCGATGTAAGATCGAGGAAATAGTAGATTTCATGAGTCGGAGGAATATCAAGGTCGCTGCGGCGCAAGACACCAAGCTCAACAACAACTGTAGCTTACAACGTTGCAATGGTTACAACGTGCTAAGGAGGGATCGCACCAGAAATGGAGGTAGGGGATTAGCTTTCCTATTGCACCAGTCTGTCCAATACATATCGCTATCTCGCTTGATCTTGTCTCTAATGGCCCGAACATGGAATGTATGGGGGTAGCAGTCACGTGTGGAACCGCCGAGGAATAGCTGTATCTCAGATTACGTGCCTAACATTAGCCCGCTTTTGGATGGTCATAATTGTCTGGCCTTGGGGGACTTTAATGCGCATCATGAGATGTGGCATTCGGCCCTCGGAAACGACCAGAGAGGTACAGCGCTGGCTGAGCAGATTGGCAGCTCTACGTTGTGCACGGTCAATGAGGACGCCCCTACCAGAATTAGAGGAGAGTGTCACAGTGTCACATAACCATCGTGTCACCTGGTCTGACAAATGACGTTACCTGGCAACCCGTCATTTCCCTTGGATCAGACCATCTCTCCATAATTGTCTCCATTAGCAGACCACTCGATTTCATTACCTCTGAACGCCGCACATTCGTCAATCATAAGAAAGCTGATTGACCGTATTTCAGAGAGTTCACCAATCACCGCTTCAGAGAACTGCCCAATCCTTCTGATGTTCGGGTAGAGGAAAGGACGTTCCGAGACATCATCACTGCTACAGCCGCTCGCCATATCCCTGCTGGTCGAATACCCAAAGTAAGACCAAACTTCCCAGCAGAGGCGACGGGATTAGCAAATGAGCGTGATGAGCTTCGTCGAGCCAACCCCAATGACCCTAGAATCAGGGAGCTGACACTGGAAGTTAACAAGCTGGTCGGCGAACATAAGCGGAACAAGTGGTTAAATCATCTGAAGAGTTGCAACATTAGAACCGATATAGGTGAATAGTGGGCAACGGTTAAGTCACTCTCGAACCCTGGAAGAAGGGACGATAGGACCTCAGTCACGTTTGGCGACGTTACGTTGACTGACCCGAAGAGGTGCGCAAGTAATTTCAATCGACAGTTTGTCGAGCACCCCGAGAGTGACAAGGGCGAAGAGAAGAGTATTACGTCGCATCAGATCTCTTCCTACCGAGGAGGAACCACAATGGATGATGTTGCCAATGCCATCAGGAACGCTAAATCATCCAAAGCGTTGGGCCCTGATGGAATCTCCATAATAATGCTGAAGCAGCTGGATGAGCCGGGAGTGGAGTATGTCACTAAAGTTCTCAACTTATCGCTATCCACCCTCATCGTTCCCGAAGTCTGGAAAATGGGCATGGTGGTCCCACTACGGAAGCCCGGCAAGGATGCGAGCAAAAGTGAATCATACAGGCCGATTACGCTGTTGCCGCCCGTAGTAAAGACCCTTGAGGCCTTAGTCCTCCCCAGTATCAGAAATAGCTAGTTTCTTGCCGATCACCCGTAAGCAGCACAGTACGACAACTGCGCTGCACGTCATTACCATACATATTTGTCAAGGACTCAACCAGAGAAGGCCGTGCGATAGAACGGTGATGGTGGCGCTTGACTTATCAAAGGCATTTGATACAGTCAGGCACTCCACGCTGATTAAGCACATAGAGCGGACAACCCTCCGGCCAAGCTTGAAACGTTGGATAGTCAATCATATGTGTGGACGCCAGTCGTACTGGAATTCAGAAACAAGAAGTCCAAACCCCGTAGAGTGAAACAGGGAGTTCCCCAAGGTGGGGTGATATCTCCGGAACTGTTTAACCTCTACCTCTCCTGTATTCCGCAGCGTCAGCTGCCACTAGAGTAGTTTTGGCTCAACTACGATCGGGATATTGCACTCGCCTAAATTCATATTGGGCGGAAATCGAGCGCGCCGTGTAAGATATCTGCCCAGTATGTGGTATTGGCCCGCACGATACAAAACACCTTTTCAACTGCCCAGCCAAACCTACTCATCTAACTCCAGTGGATCTGTGGTTACATCCCATCGAAGCAGCCACTTTCCTGGAACTGGAGATAGACCCAGAGCCAGATTGAACAGAAGAACGAACATACAAACATAATAATAAACACTGTTACAACAACAACACTGTTGCTATCGGTAAAACTTTACGACCACTTTTTATTGGTAGTTAACTTACGGAATAATATGTTTAATTACCGAAATTAAAAGCATTATAATTTTAACGAATTTTGTAGGTAACTCCAAAAATATGTTAGAGAATCGCACTACTGGTGTAGGGTTATAATTTTTGATCGGCTACGTCGATTAAATCATTTCTTTGCACGCTTCTTTATCATTTTGCATCCTTTTTCTTTCTTAAATGCTTTGTAAACATTCATTTGTGGTTAAATGTGTATTTCTGTGTGTGTGATGCTTTTAAATGTTAAGTGGAATGGTGCTGGTATTTGAAAACATAACAATAATAATATTTTCTTTCAAACAAAATTGCTATCACCCAAAAAGGGTGTCAACTCCGCCCTGACGACATTCTTCTTTGGACCCAATTTGGATCAAAAATTGACAATACAAAAATTTTTGGATTTCCAACATCAATTGCAACGGGAAATTCTTTCATTGGAATTTGAGCGTAAACATCCCGATGACAGTGGTCGTATAACCGAGGCAGATTTTGGTGAACTTCTATTAGCCTATGCAGGATATCCCCTGAAGAAGAAACAAAAGAAATTGAAACGTGTCAAGAGACGTTTCCGTGATCACAGTATTGGTATTTCGAAAAAAGATTATTTGGATTTCTTCCATTTCCTCAATAACATCAATGATGTGGATACGGCCCTGACTTTCTATCACATTGCTGGAGCCTCCATAGATCAGGCCACACTTAAACATGTGGCCAAAACAGTGGCAATGGTAGAGTTGTCTGATCATGTAATTGATGTGGTCTTTACCATTTTTGATGATAACAGTGAGTATTGAAATGTAATTGAAAATATACCAATAGTAACTCTTTGTCTTTATCTCTTTTCTTTCTAGATGACAACCAGCTCAGTAATCGCGAATTTATTTCTGTTATGAAAAATCGTGTTCAACGTGGTTTGGAAAAACCCAAAGACACAGGATTCATTAAACTAATGCGTTCTATGTTAAAATGTGCCAAGGAGACCAAACCAGTGTTACTGGACCTATAAAAACTCTGCCAGGGCGCGATCGTCTTTGCCATAATTGTTAACCCATCTACCTATTTATTCTTGATGTCTATTTCTTAAGGACTTTAAAGTTTTTTGTACTACTTAACAAACATCTTTATATTCGAAACTAATCCCCTAACAAACAATGCAATTTTATCCTTTATCGCTTTGTTGCAATATAAATATTAACAAAATTAATATAACGCTTTAAATGTTATTCGAATCGATTGCCTTCACTCTTTTTAACCTTACTTCTAAGATAACCTAATAGATCAATTTGTTTTGTTTCCCCCATTACTATTGTTTACATAAAACAATTGTTTAAAATAATAAAATAAAATTATTATTTACATATTTCCAAAGAAAAAAATATGAATTATTTTTTAAACGTTTTTAATTACGGAAAAAAAGTGAATGTTTTTAAACTTTTTTGGAGGAAAGTGAATCAAAAATATGAATTAAAGATGCAATATCGGTCCATTCCCTCGGCTACCTCCCCCAATTTAGGAACAATTTTTGGAAACTTATACTAACATTATTGCTTATATGTATGTGTGAAGTAATAGGCAACTTTTTGCATTAGTCTTTGATTCCATTCGAAATAAAATCAGTTTTTGATCAGATACAAACCATGCTGTGGTATTACATTTTTAATAAAAATAAACTCCTGATTCCAGTCATCTACCTATCTTTGATATGATATCAGTGCATAACCACAAACGTTGATAGGAGAACTCAACAGAGATGACTTTTCCAGTATGCTTTTATAGACTTTCCTTTTGCTGACTATTATATTTTATATTGCAGCCCTTTTCGTTCTAAAAACCACATTTTATTATAATTACAAATGATAATCGTGGCCATACTATATACCAAAATAAATCTTATTATGTATATAAAAGAGCTTAGTGATAAGTGAGTGAGTGACTGACTGACAGCTCATCGCCCAGGCGTAACGGCTGAAGTTAGAAGCTTGAAATTTTGAGTTTGGGTTGCTGTTGTTTTGTAAGTGTGAGATAAGGCTGGGTTTTTGGAAAGTACTAAATGAAATAAATAACTAAATAAATAAATAACTATGGTACCCTTTGTATTAGGCAAACGGGAAGAGCTAGAATTATTGAATTTAGAATGTGGGTCACAAATGGAGAGTTAGGGAGAGTTAGAAAGATGTACCAAAGGGTTTTTTGGAAATTCGAACAACAAGTGTACGAAAAATACTAAAAGTTACTAAAATTGGTACCAATTGTATATATATTTTGAGCGGATACAGCTAGAATCTTGAAATTTGTTGGGAAGTGGTGTTGGTATAATGAAATGGTTTTGGAAGTTCGTACTTATGTGAACGAAAAGTACAAAATGGTACTAAATTTACAAGTTGGATTTGGATGAACGGATAGATCTGGAAACCTGAAGATGACAGTTGGATTGTAGGATTGAGGTAGTTTTGAAAATTCGTACTTATGGGAACGAAAATTACTAAATGGTACTAAACTTGGTACAAATTGGATTTGGGTGAACGGATAGATCTGCAATCCTTACAATACAATTACAATTTGGGTTTGGGTGAACGGATAGAGCTGGAATCCTGAAATTAGAAATTAAAATTATTGTTGGGCTGTAGGATTAAGAAAGTTTTAAAAATTTGTACTTATGGGTAGCAAAAGCACTGAATGGTACTAAATTTGGTACAGTTAAATAATAGTAAGTACTAAGGATTGACGAAGTTTTGGAAATCCATACGTATGGTACGAAAAGTACTAAATTTGTACAATTTGGATTTGGGTGAAGGGATAGAGCTGAAATCCTGAAATTAGGAATTAAAATTACTGTTGCACTGTAGGATTAAGAAAGTTTTGAAAATCCGTATTTATGAGCACGAAACGTATTGAATAGTACTATATTTGGTACAATTTGGATTTGGGTGAACGGATAGAGCTGGAACCCTGAAATTAGGAATTAAAATTACTGTTGGAGGTCAGGATTGACGAAGTTTTGGAAATTCATACTTATGGTCGAAAAGTTCTAAATTTGGTACTATTTGGATTTCGGTGAATGAAATTAGGAATTAAATGAAGTCGTGAAAAAGGCACTCCGTTCGTTACATTTTATTAGCAGTTGTTAGAGATTCCTACAAGTATATAAGTCAGTTTGTACATCACTACAACTCGTCCAAAAACAGAAAAAATCATTTCCAAAAATTTGTTATAAAAGCTCCATTCTCTTACCACTTTTTACTCGAAAAGTGTTCCTTTACTTGATGTAAGCATACAATTGTTATGAGAGCAGTTCACAACTTTTGCTAATTTTGCCACTTTTACCATTTTAAAAGTAAAGGAACAGACCAAAAGTAAAATAATTTGTGAACTTTTGCGGTAACTCATGAGAAGAAAATTTCCTAATGGAGTGCTGCTGGAGTACATGTCGAAATCTTAAATGGTGATGGGACGACAATATAAAAACCCCTTTAGCAGATGAAACATGAACAGTTCAGCTTGGATTAAATGGAGAGCGGATGAAACAAACTCAGTAGCGATTGAATTTAATGAAGCAATTTCATAATTTGTTTTACTGTACTAAAATTATTACGAGGGTCACTAAAAAACCTTCTGGCCTAGGCAACACGCAGTGTCGCCAGGTGTCATTTGAATTTTTTTTTTTTTTTTTTTGAAAATTTGACAGTTTTTAGTCTAAGCGTACTCAGGACAGTTTTACATATGACGATGTGTTGTGTTGTTTACGGTGACTTGAAACAATCACTTTGCATAAAAAAGTGAATTTACTGGTGAACATTTTCGTCCAATAATTTTTCACAACTTTCGACGTGGATAATCACGGCAATAGTGTATCGATCAAATTAAATCTTTGTGTGTCGATAAAGCACTATGAAAAACTGGTTTAATGAATTCAATTGTGGCCGACACTCGCCAAAAAACGAAGTCCGTGAGGGTCGTCAAGATCGCCATTTATGTACCGTGAGATAGAGGCATCCTTGGGCATTTATTCCACCAACTAACATTTCATATTGCATGAATGCTTGGCGCCGAAAATGGGGGTTTTCTCGTCGGATCCCGTGTTGGTCGGTGCAAGAAATTTCGAAAAAATACGCGGTGCTTCAAATACGGTGCTCCAAAAGGCGTTTGTACGGTGGATCCAAGTGACGAATCATGAAACTATGCGTATGAGCCAGAAAAATCGCAGCAATAGCCAGTAGATGCTGTAAAAGCGTTCAAAAACCATGTTTTGGAGGTGTCTCAATCAAGCCACTGTAAACAACCCAACACATGGTCGTATGTCAAACTGTCCTGAGTACACTTATGCTAAAAACTGTTAAACTATCAACAAAAAAATGTCAAATGACGCCTGGGTACTCTACGTTGCCTAGGCCAGAAGGTTTTTTCCTGACCCTCGTATTATTCTTGTTTTACACAAGCAATAAATTATTTTTATTTATTCTTGAATAATTTGCAATGGCTTTCATTTTATTGCATCTTTGAACTGAATAGAAACACATTCCGAGGAGTGCCTTTAAATTCAATCCAAAGCACTGCATCAAAACACGTGCTTTGGATGCAAATTGGACTGCATCCTATTCTACCCTAAAGGATTAGTTAAAATGCAATGCCAAAGGGTTAGTTAAAATTCAGTGCTAATGGAGTGCATCTTTCAGTAGTCACACTCTTGTAAAAATCATAAGTGAAAATTGATAATTTGATGCACTTCCAAATCACATACATATTATTTAACTGCATCTTTGGAGGCAAACTTTTTGCTGGTTATATAGAAATTTAGAGAACTACATCATCCTAAACGTAGTTGAGCTCAAAAATTGAGTGGCAACTGACGTTTTTCAGCTGCTATAGATTGGGGATATTCTCCCTATTCACACGACACGGTGCTCTTGAAACAATTTTAAATGGAAGGTGCTTACACCTGGGAAGTTTTTGCGGATTCTGAAACTACAATGTTTATAGCTGAGAAAAATCAAAAAACAAAAAAAAATCGCCGGAGCGCTTTTTAAATAAATCGCGATTTAAGTTGACATTTTTAGGGGTTGTTTAGGTTTCTACGATTTTTCTTAGAAACCGCAAGTCCTATTAAAATGGGATTAACAAAATGTTGTAGCTATGAAAATTCTCTACAAGATTGACCTTTATGGTGTTCTCGTCGGGTTTACCGGTTTTGAGATGTAGAGGTTCAAATTGGGACAATTCAAATTCAATTAAATTCTATATCGCCCCCTTATAAAACAATGTCATGACTGCAAATTCCCAACTTAAACTTATATATCTAAAAAAATTACAACTTAGGGTAAGTTACTTAAGCCAGTCTTGTAGAGAATTTTCACAGCTTTAAGATTTTCTGAGGTTCCATATCGATAAGTCTAACCGTATTCAAGCAAAATCGCGAAACCCTAACAAAAAAAAAAACCTAAAAATGTAAACTGAGCTTCTTTATCTCAAAACTGGTACAGGCTGGGAACAAATGATAAACGTCTCTCCTCTAGAGAATTTTCACAGCTACAATATTTTCTTTAGCTACATTTCGATTGGACTTGCGGTTTCCAAGCAAAATCGTGAAAACCTAAAAATGTGGATTTTGACCGCGATTTCTTTAAAAATCCCTACACAGATTTTTTCTTGTTTTTGGATTTTTCTCATCTATGAACACTGCTGTTTCAGAATTCACAAAAACTTTCCCTGTGTAAGCGGTTTTCATCAAAAGTTAGTTAAGGCGCACCCTTCATGACATTGTTTTATAAGGGGGCGATACAGTCAGTACATTGTCCCAATTTGAACTTCAATATTTGAATCTTGTAGAGAATTTTCATAGCTACAACATTTTCTTCAGTCTCATTTTGATAGGACCTGCGGTTTCTAAGCAAAATCGTGAAAACCTAAACAACCCCTAAAAATGTCAACCTGAATCGCGATTTATTTAAAACGCGCTCCGGCGATTTTTTTGTTTTTCGATTTTTCTCATCTATGAACATTGTAGTTTCAGAATCCGCAAAAACTTCCCAGGTGTAAGCACCTTCCATTTAAATTTGATTCAAGAGCACCGTGACGACAGTTGTTTATGGAATCTGCGACTGCATCTGTGTGAATGCTATCCAAAGCTGCTTGATTGTTACCCTTCCTGTCTATCCACCATACGGTGATTGGGATATCTGTCACGGTAAAACTCGAGATTGTTCATGCAGATGTTCAATATGAGGAGGCACCCTGTTGTAGTTCTCGGGGCGGAATTGTATATATTTCGGTTTCTCCTGCCGGTTAAGGAACTGATCATTGATACTCTTCTCTTCGTCTTCTCACTCCCGGGGAGTTTAACACATTGACGATAAAAATTACTTGCACACTTATTCGTATAAATCAGCATAACGTCGCGAAGCATGTGTGCGGTCTTATCTTCCTTCTTTCCAGGGTTCGAGAGTGACTTAACCGTTGCCCACAATTCACAAATTCCGACTCTAATGTTGCAACTCTTCAGATGATCTAGCCACTTGTTCCGCTTGTGCCGACCGACCAATCCATTGATTAGACCCGCGGCATCTGCTGGGGAATTTGGTGTCATGTCGGATATTCGGACAACATGTATACATATAGCGAGCGGCTGCAGCAGTGATAATGTTCCGACACCTACCACCTTTATGACGATTATTAAGCAGCTTTCGGCTTTGTAAAATGACTTTAACTAATATTCGTCCTTCAATTAAAATAAGAAAGATCCTCTCCGAACAGTTTAGTACTAAAAGAGGTTTCAGACAAGGAGGCAGCCTTTCTTGTGATCTCTTCAACATCCTGGTGGGAAAGGTTATACGAGAGGCAAACGTCAAAAGAAGTGGCACAACCGACTCCAATAGCCCCATGTTACTTGCTTATGCTGATGATAAAGACATCATGGGACGATCAGTGAAACAAGTAACTGATACCGTTTTACCTTTATGAAGGTCGAAGGAGAATCTGCTAAAGTGGGTCTGGCTGTAAACGGCGAGAAGACCAAGTTGATGGTGTCGACGCGCAATGGGTCCATTGAGCTCGGACCAACAGTGGAAGTTGACTCCTATAATTTTGAGGTAGTAAAAGACTTCGTCTAACTCGGCACCGCCGTAAACACAACAGACAACATCAGTTGTGAAATAAGAAGAATTTTATTGGCCAACATTTGTTACTTTGGCTTAAGTAAGCAGTTTAAAAACAAATCTACAAAAACAACGCTTTATAAAAACAAGTAAGAACGGCGTTAAGTTAGGCCGGGCCGAACTTGTTATACCCTCCACCACAAGTTGTATTGAAGTAAAATGGAATAATTAGATTCCTTTCGTGTATGAAGAAGACTTAATACTAAATTTCAGCAATTTCGGTAAAACAATGTGAGGCACCATTTTATGGGGGCTATTTCAAAACGTCGATCTATACCGACAAATTTCTGACGGAAAGTTTTTAGGCTCAAAGAAGACTAAATACTAAATTTCCTATATTTCGGTAAGAGAATGTGGCTAAAACTTAAAAAATACCGAAAATCAAGAAGTACGCTTCTATGGGGATATATGAAGATGTGGATAATACTCCTCTGGAATATTTTATAACTCTTGGAAGACGAAATAACTAATTTCAGCCATTTCGGCTGGATATTGACGTCACAATCTTCAGTATTACGAAAATCGGGAGGTACCGTTCTATGGGGGCTATATCGAAACATGGACCTATACCGACGAATTTTAGTCAGAAATGGGGCAATATGAAAGCGTGGACCTGTACAGACATATTTCTGGCGAACAGTTTTATATCACATTGAAGACTAAATACCAAATTCCAGCCATTTTGGCGGAATATTGAAGACACAACCTTCAAAATACGAAAAATCGGGAGGTACCTTTCCATGGGGGTTATATGAAGGCGTGTACCTATACCGACAAATTTAAAGGGGAGGTTTGAGTACCCCCAACGAAGTCTAAATACCAAATTTCAGCCATTTCGGTGGAATATTGACGCCACAACGTACAAAATACCGAAAATCGGGTGGTACCGTTCTATGGGGGGTATATAAGGCATGGACCGATACCGACAAAGTTCTGGCGGAAAGTTTTATACCACCAACGTAGACTAAGTACCAAATTTCAGTCATTTCGGTGTGATAATAAAGCTAAAAAATACGGAAAATCGGGAGGTACCGTTCTATGGGGGCTACATGAAGGTGTGGACCGATACCGACAAAATTCTGGGGGAAAGTTTTATACCCCTAAAGAAGACTACGTAGTACGTACCAAATTTCAGCCATTTTGGTAGGATAATGAAGCTAAAACCTTAAAAATACCGAAAATCGGAAGGCTCCGTTCTATGGGGGCTATATCAAAACGTGGACCGATATATCCCATTTTCAATACCAACCATCCTGCAAGTAATAAAAACTTCTTACCAAATTTTGACTTTCTATCTTTAAAATTGCGAGCTGTATCTTGATTTCAACAGACAGACGGACGGACAGACGGACATGGTCAAATCGACATAGAATTTATAGAGGCTCCGACGAATATTTCGATGTGTTACAAACGGAATGACAAATTTAATTATACCCTCCATATGGTGGAGGGTATAAAAACACTGATACTACCCGGAACCCGAAGCCTGGGTACTTGTGCAAGCAGCTAAGGCAGTGCTTGGTGTGTTTGTGAGAAAAGTCCTTCGAAAGATCTACGGGACAATTTGCGGTGACGGTGAATATGTATATAGTTATATATATAGTATAGTTAAACGTATCGAGATACAACGATTGCGTTGGCTAGGTCATGCCATAAGAATGATCGATGATGAACCCGCTAAAAAGGCGTATAAATCAAAGACTTCGATTGAGCGAACAGGTGGAAGGCGAGATCGAAGGACGCGGTCAAATGTTCTGAAATAGACCGACTAAGGAAGATGCATTTCGAGGGATTGCAACTGCAACGACTGGTATTAAGTGCTATATGTGCGGTTGCCGGGGGGACAATAGGGACTCACTGGGGGCAGTTTTTTTTCGCAGTATTCAGCAACAGAGCCCCTGTCACAATCCCTCACATGGACGAGCTCAGAGCAACCCTTGAGATGCACCCACTCCCGACATATATTGCATCTCACCGAAGTTTGAATATTAAGTTTACCACAATTTAATACCTGAAACGTTTGCGATACAGACGACTAGTGAGTTTGCATTCGATATTTGATCGAATTGGTCTGTTCCAGTACTGCAAGAATCTACAAATTTTTACTATTTTTTTGATATCATAAAGATAATATTGGTATCATAGTCAAAATTTTGTAGATTCTTGCAGGTTCTGGTTCAGTTATAAACTACCTAATAAGTGGATTAAGTTCCAACTCCGCCCTTTTCCCACCAACAAAGAAAACAATTTTGCATTTAAGATTTTTTAAAATATTTTTTAATGAAAACATTGCTGATTATATAATATAAATATAACATTTAAAACATCTTACTGTTCTTCTCCGTCTGATGAAACACATCACTACAAACTAATTTTACACAATAAGAAAATTGTTAAAATAAAAACAAGCGACATATTAAAATTGGTTTTTTATGTTTGTAAAAATATCAAGTTTTTGTGGTTGTTTTCCTTTCCTTAACATTTATAAATATTCAAGAAAACGAAAAAGAGTAGAAAAATAAAATACTTTTTCATTGTTTTCTTACTGTTTTTAGTTTTCAGTTTTGTTTTACAAAAGAAGGAATTTGGATTTTTTATGGGGAGGGAATGGGTTTGGTACCAAAGAAATTTCTAAGAATTTTCCAGGTTGCGGGGTTGTAATTTTATTTATTTTTTCTTTAATAATAATTATGCGTTCGTGTTGTTTTTTATAACATATTTATAGATTTGTTTTTATTTATTTTTTTGTATATAATAATATATACTCGCCACTAGCTCTGGTTTGTCATACTGTGGTTTTGTTTTTGTATTTACAAGTCATTGTTTTTATTTATTTTAAATATTTATAATTTTATTTACATAATGCTAAATAAGGAAACTTTTTTTCTTAAAACCTAAAAGATTTTTTCTCTTATCAAACTAAAAATTACAAAAATATTGTTGTTGTTTTATAAATATAAAACATATTATCTATCATTCTATAAGGATTACCATCAAGAAAAAAGTATTGAGATAAGTAAAGTTGTATTCTTTTGTTTGTTAAATATTGAATAATTGTAAATATTAATAGGAAAAGAAATTCCATGAAATTAATAGAAACAACAAATATTATTTTTTTTATTTCATAATTATCTCTTTTGAAAGAGAAATAACCACAAAATGCCAGTGTTTACAATTGAATGCAATAATTATTATTTATTTTAATTTATAACTACACTGTACTTCAAAACCAACAAATAAACTTGCAGACTGTAACCCCAAAAAGTGAGGTTATAAGAAAAAAATATAACAGAATCTATGTCAGAGGTTTCTTGATTTTATTATTTTTATCTCAAG
Organism: Musca autumnalis; assembly: GCF_047663935.1. Taxonomy (NCBI): domain Eukaryota; kingdom Metazoa; phylum Arthropoda; class Insecta; order Diptera; family Muscidae; genus Musca; species Musca autumnalis. Next base: position 262,250,092 of record NW_027411755.1, on the reverse strand, counting down.
TTCAGAATTTTAAACAAAATGTCAATCCTTTATTTTTATTAAATTAATTTTTTTTTACACAGCTGTATCATTTCTCAAAGGTGCAGCAGCACAGTGTTCGTTTTTGTTTAACGGCAAAAAATAAACAATACATTTATCTCATTTTATTTTTCTTCGTCTTCATGGTTCAGAGAGTATCAAACCCCTTATTAATTAATAATAAGAAAAACTAATTATAATTAATTTCTAGTTTTTGTTTGCATATATATTTCCATATGGATTCACACAAAAGAAGGGAATGTACCATTTATTTCGTTGAATGGAATTCCCAAATATAAATTACAAATAAAAAATTCAATTCAATTTTACAACAACATTTAGGCTCTCTAATAATAGTTGTAATAATAATAGTAAGTATGTAATAATAATAATAATAATTGTGTGTAATGAAATGTTGTCAATTAATACCATTGTTTGTTTGATTTGTATGTGTGTTTGTTTGAAATGATGTACAAAGTTTGAAATCAAGTTTTTTTTTTTTTTTTTTGTTTTTCGTTAGTAAACATTGAGATCAGGAGTTGACACCTCGAAAGGGCCCTCCATCAAAGTTATAACATAAATCAAATACATTTATGTTCATTTGTTAACAAAACTAAAAAAGCGTATAACAAAATAGAAAAAAGTTCAGTTTTCCAGTTGTACAATTCTTCAACTTCAAGCATCGTCATCCATTGCAATATCTATTTTTTTAGATTTTTTATTTCAAAAAGTTTATTTTTTGTCTAATTTGTATTCCTATCATTTCTAATTATTGTCTATCCTCTCTCTCCTTGTATTTTAAATCAAATAAATAAATTTTGCAAGAATTTCTTCAAAAAAAGTGGCCGGCCCATTACTGCAGGCTTAAATTTCATTTTTCAATGTGAAAATTTCAACATAACCTCAACAAAACACTCGTTCATTCTCTCGGTCTCTCTCTCTCAGTGTCTTTCTCTTGCTTTCAATGATTTATGTACAACATTTCGAACGGCTATATAAATCATTTTTAATGGTGGCCACCTCCGATTCTAAGCGGGCCAATTTAGATTTAAGTATGTGCTCTCTCTCCGAGGGTGTAACCGTAACAACAGCTGTGGCTGTACAGGTGGTATCCTTTCTTTGGAATTGGGCGGTCCACTCTGGGCTGGGTATGGAGATACCCGAATCACGTTCATCACTTGAATTATCACCCGAATTATCAGCCCAGGCTGGTGGTGATGCCCGATTGCTAATTGGCTCCTGTTTAATGTGCTGCAGAGCCAACAATGCTGTAGCGGCGGCATCCTTATCACCCAAATGAGATTTGTGTCTTAGCTTCAGAGGCAAGCAATTATTGGAGTCATTACTGTGAGGACTTGTTGTGGTACTGGCGAGGTGGTGTTCATTAGTCTCTTCGGGCATTTCATTGTCGGCTTCGTGATCATCATCACCCGATACGGCTCCCGACGAAGAGGCCGACGACATTGATGATGACAAACGTGATGAGCTGGGGGTAGTGGATGACAGCATGTGTTCGTAGGCTGTGGGGGTACTGGCTCGGCGTGACAAATTCAACACACTGGCTGTTTCTCGGGGCGATGATGAGCTAACCGAGTCACCAGCACTGGAACTTACAATAGGACCCTCCATCATTGTGGCCGGCAAGTAGCTGTGCTCTTCCTTGGTGAATTTTGTGTACAAGGGGTTGTTGTGGACATGTTGGGCGGCGGCTCCGGCATACAGGGCTGCGGCAGCAGCTCCCTGAGGATTGGCATACAAACCGCTCACAGTGGACGGCAAATCAGCGGCAGCAACAGCGGCATTACTTGCAACTGCTGCCGCTGCAACAACCTTGCGTATATTCTCAAAGTCACAGCCCCTATTCAAGGCTTGAAGGACGTGTAAATTCTGTATGTTTGTGGTGGGCGGTTGTGTTGCGACGATGTTGGTGGTGGTGGTGGCGGCAGCAGCTACCACTGAATGATGTTGGTGGGGAGGTGTATTGGACGTTAGGCTTTCGTTTAAGTTGGCGGGAACATAAACAGCTTGAGCTGCTGATGCCGGCACATATAATGCCTGGGTGGCTTGTATGCTGGGCTGATGACCGGCGGCTGCAGTATTAATGGTGGTGGGTAGGTGGTGTAGAGGTGAAACTCCATTTGCGCTAACCGCTGTCACAATACCATTTGCTTTAATGACACTTTGGGCGGCCAATTTTTCATTATTGGAGGAACTGAGGGCATCAACTGAGGACACTGAAGATTTTTGAGCTTGCATATTGCTACCACCGTTTGCACTGTAATGTAGACCATTGCTAGCGCCATTGCTGCTGTTGAAGTTTGTAGCGGGTGTTGACAATTTGGAGCGTTTTGTTGTACTCAAAACCTGTTCACTGGTGGGCAAGGAAGCCAAAATCTGTTCCACACTCACAAGATTTTCACCGGAAATATTAAATTTGTCCTTAATAGCATCCAATTGGGCTTTTAAAACGTGGTTCTCTTTTGTCAATTCGACGACACGTTGTTCCAACACCATGTCATTGTAGCGCCTCTTTTCACGGCTACGTTTGGCCGCCTCATTGTTGCGTCTACGACGATCCCAATAGCTGTCATCTTTTTTGCAGTCGGGTGTAAATTCTCGCTGTTTGCGTTGTGAAAATAACTCCTTGGCAGCATTGACCTGTTGTTTGGTCATGCCGGTGAAATCGGGATTATAGTTCATGAAATTGTTATGTTGCATATCGGACATGCTGTGGCCGGAATCACTTGATTGGGGACTAACCGGACCATTGTACATGGATAGGCTGTGGACTGCAAAAAGAAAAAGAGGAGGAAATTATTTCAAAGGTCCAAAGGAACTGGGTAAAAGCGTTGGACTTACCATTTGTGGCCTCATTGGAGCTGCCATTCATAGAGAGTGTTGGCGACATGGTGGACATACGCACCATGGCTGCAGCGGTGGCTTGTGTTACCAGACCCTGATTTGAGTTGCTGTGATGATATTTGTTGGAGTTATTTGTCAAACTGTTGGCTTGCAATACTTCGGGCATATTTGCGGCGGCTGTTAAAAGCAGATGTTGTTGTTGCTGCTGCTGGTGTAACTGTAACAATTCCGTTGTGGGAGTTACACTTAAACGATTCTTAAAATCTTGGGCCTTAATCAAATGGTTGGGTGCTGATGATGATATCAGAGCTAAAATGAAAATAAAAAGAAATAAGGGAGATTATTATTGTTGTTTTTTTTTTCAAAAATAAAAGAAGATTGTGGTAATTTAATTCTTCCTGCTATTAGTAATTCTAGAAATTACAGGTCATTTACATTCGCCTTTTTTGCATTTCTATAACCACAATAGTCGCCACAACACAACTCTATAATTATGCCGATTATTCTTGGTAATGGGCTTAACAATTTTGATGCGTAAACGTTACACCACTACTGTGGGGTAGTGGTTTTGGCTTGCGTATACTTTATAATAGCATGTATACGCTCCAGATTATAGTTATAACTTATAAGGAAATGGTTAATATGAGATTGTTGCTGATTCGAAGAAAATTCAGTTTATTTTCACAGTAAGAAATGTGAATGGACGTGAACAGGCTCCTTCATTAACGGTTTCATGAGATTTCATATTACAAAGAATCCTAGCAGTCCATTATTAAATGTTTTTTTTTTCTAAAAATTCCGAAAATACCAAAATTCTAAATTCATAGCAACAATATTTTTTAAATATTAAACTTGTTTGCCAATAAAAACAATTATAGCTTTGGAAGCAAAAATATGACCATTAAAAATCGTATTAGGCACTCTAAGTGTATTGAACTGCGAAATGAGTTAAACAACGTAAATTAAATGCATATAAAAAATATTCCAGGTAAACACCATGGTGAATGATGCAATCAGGGTTGATGTTCAATTTATTTAAAAACAAACCATGTGAAACAAGTCACATTTAAAATAGTAATTTGGTAATCTTCTCAGATATTTGAATCATTATTCGCTTAATTTATGACTGTATTTTAAAACAAAAATGATTCAAATTTAATTGAATTATTAATAATTTAATTTTTTACTGCGCTGATGGCCAAATTTAATAGAAAAAAAAAATAAAATTTGTAATAAGAATGTTTTTCAAAATATTCTTCGCTGTCCCTGGTTTTATGAGAAATCTCTTAGTGAATGTCATATTGTTTGACAATTAACAGTTCCCATCCCTGTGCTGAAGTAAATTGATTGATTTGTTTACGCTTTTTTTGCAAGTGACTAACTATTCTCCCTTATTCTCTTTAGGAGAACATTACTTGTGTGTGCTCTTTTACAAAACAAATGCCATTACCAATTAATCTCTTGTGCGCTCTTTCTCTCTCTTTATTTGAATAAACCATTTATTCCCACAGTGGGGTAGAGGCAAACAAATTCAAAATTTTCATTTTAGAATTAATATTGTATACAAAATGAAATAATTTGAATAAAATAAATACAAAATTGTAATTTTTTATCTTCAGGGTCATATCCTCGACGCAATAAGAAGTTGTTACAACATAAACAGGTCAACGTCACGGTAACTGTCAAAATGAATTATTGTGACTGAAATCACATACAAAAGGTAAACAATAATAGCAAATGAAAAGTAAACAAATGTTGACGTTTGGTTTGAATTTGAGCATTTGATGGGACAAATATGTGCTATATGAGAATGGTACTTTAAGGTGGGTTAGATTACTGTTCATGTCATCAGATGTCGAACCAACCAACTTTCTTAAACTGCAGTCACTACAAGACATATCTTTGAATACATTTTCTTTCGGGAGGTACCGTTATATGAAAGCTATACCAAACAAGTAAAAAAGTATCAGTCAGCTTTGCTGACAGACATATACCCTCAGCCTGTGTACTGAAAAAAATTTTTCCCAAAAAACGTATGTATTTAGGGGGTTTAAAAATTTTGGGCGTTTGAACTGACAAAAATGTTGATTAGGATTAAATATCAAAAGTTTTGCGGAGGAGATACTTAAAGGAATGAATCGACATTGATCATTATGGAAGTGGATCTCCAGCCACTAAATATGGTGCCATAGGGGGTTTTTACACCCTTCGGGCTGTTTGCTCAAAAAGTGTGGACTTGCCCCTGAAAAAAATTTTACAATCGTAATTGAGGCAGCGAATGCAAGTTGCTTCAACAAGAATCAAAGTGATTCGATTGTAGGTCTTAAAGTGAACTTATCCGAAATTTTGTGTGGGAGGTACCGGATGGAGTGGACAAATATAGTCCATATTTGAACCTGATCTATATCTGGTAGATATATTAGGATGTGTATAGTATGGACCAATTCGGCCACTCCCTTCAATAGTTACCGTACGAACAATTTTTCCGAACATTTTTGAACTTTTGTGCGGGAGGTACCTGAAGGAGTGGACCGATATGGCTTATCTTCGAACTTCAACTATGTTTGGACAAAATATTACTAAGGCCAAATTTTGGACCGAATCGGCAGACCCGTTCGAGAGTTATCTTGCGCTACAACCACCTCACACGGTGTCATAGGGTTTTTTTGCACCTTTGGGGCTATTTGCTCAGGAAGTGTGGACTTGCCCCTGATGAAACTTGTACCGTCGTATGGGGGGCAGTGAATACAAGTCGCTAAAACAAAAAATCAAAGCGATTCGAGTGCATGCACTAAACTGAACTGATCCCAAATTTTGTGTGGGAGGTACCCGAAGGAGTGGACCGATTGAGACCATATTGGAAACTCATCTAGGTCTGGTAGACATTTCACGATTAGCAAAGTATGGACCAAATCGGTTACTCCCTTCAAGAGTTATCATACGTACAAATTTTCCGAACATTTTCGAACTTTTGTGGGGGAGGTACAGGAAGGAGTGGACCGATATAACACATCTTCGAACTTAAACTAAGTTTGGACAAAATATTACGAAAGCCAAATTTTGGATGGAATCGATTGATCCGTTCGAGAGTTATCGTGCGCTCCAGCCAGCCAGACAGATAGATAGACGGACGGACATTGCTCAATCGACTCCAAATTGTCTGAAACACATTTTGTCCAAACATACTTGGGGTCTAAAACCATTATTTCGATGAGGCACATTTTGCCCGTATGAAAGTGTATATACCCTCGTTAGCATAAATGCTGAGGGTATAAACATGGATCTATGTTGACAATTTTTGGTGGAGATGTTTTGTGACCACTCCGTAGCTAAAATCCTCAAAATACCGAAAATCGGGGGTACTATGGGGTTTATAACGAAATATGACCCATGTTGACAATTTTCGTTGAAGATGTTTTTTGACCACTGTGAACCGTAAATGTTAAATTTAAGGTTGTTCGGTCAAAAAATGTAGCTAAAACCCTCAAAATACCTATTTTCGATATTTTGAGGTCTTTAGCTAAATTTTTTAGGTACCGTTATATTTTTGGTGGAGATGTTTTGTAACCACTGAGAACCTCAAATGTTAAATGTCAGGTAGTTCGGTCAAAAAATTTAGCTAACGTCCTTAAAATACGAAAATCGGTAGGTACCATTATATGTAGCTATACCGAGACATGGACCTATGTTGACATTTTTTGGTGGAGATGTTTTTTGACCTCTGGAAACCTCAAATGTTAAATTTCAGGTTGTTCGGCCAAAAAATTTAGCTAAAACCCTCACAAAGCCGAAAATGAGGAGGTACGCTTATATGGGGGCTATACCAAAACATGGGCCGATATAGCCCATTTTCGAACTTGACCTGCCTATGGAAAAATACTCGGGTGCATAAATATAGCATTCTGGCTCAATTATTTCTGACGCTAGAGTTATTACAATAGACGAAGAGAGGGGCATTGCAAAAACAAACTTCATATGACCAGCATACTGTGATGGTGGATATAAAAGGGCAAAATAATACTAACTATGGTCCCGGTACCCCTAAAGATTACTTTTGATAGGATATTTTAAACACAAGTTAAGATTTAAGGTTATATTTAGTTTTCAGGACTTTGGTGGCCCTTGGCTCAGGAAGTAAAAACTTCCCTAGCTAAAAATGTATAGCAATTAAAGCAGACCAAACTATATCTACGTACGGTAAATTTTTTGTAGGAATCCACCTGATGGTATTAAGCTATATTTTATATCCACGAACAATTTTTCTAAGATTTTTTAAAAAATAAATTTCCAAAAAATATTTTTTCCTGACGATTTTGTTTTCATTATTACTGGAAATATTTTTTTTTAATTTTATGCCTGTTCCTGAACTTGTAAAAATTTACTAATTTTTACTACGATAACAATTGTTACTTTATGTTATCGAAGAAAATAGTAAAAATTAGTAGATTATTGCAATTCTGGAACAGACCATTTATTATAGCACTTCAATAAATATTACAAAAATTCATAATTTTTTATTAAATCCTATCTTTATAGCTGCTTAACAACTACATATATAAAAACATGCTATTTTTAGCATTATCTTTCCCTACTTTACTTTTTAATTACAACAAAAAACAAAAGGAAAAAAATATTATAAAATTTATTTATTTTTCTTATCAAAAAGTCCACAATACAAAAACAAAAAAAAAAAAAAAACATTGCAAAATGTTAATGCCAACACCATTGTAAATAATGTAATTAAAGATTTTTTTTATTTTATTCTGTACTTATTGTTGTTGTAAACAAATAAACAATAATGTTATCGCTAGGAAAATAAAAAAAGAAACAACAATGAAACCGAAAAGACAAAAAAGAAAATTGCAAAACGAACTGTGTAACCGGCTGTAAAATTGCATTTTTCTTGTCCTAACTCAACAAATGATAATTGCCTTCTGCATTTTTCCTCTCTTTCTCGCTCACACCCCACTTGAACTTTGTCAAGGGCTGAACTTGACAACAAGCGGAAAAGGAATAAGAAGAAGCGGGGAAAAATGCACTTGTAAATAGTAAATGAAGAGGTTTAAATGATAATTTGTTTATAAAATAAAAAAAAAAAAAAACAAGTAAATATGCTATCCATTGAACAAAAGAATGTATGGCGATGTGAAAAAGAAAAATGATGACTAATGGCTATATCTACTTTGTTGGGGTATTTTTACACAAATTTACACTTATTAAAAAAAAATACATATGATGTACTTTTGTTATATTTACAATTATTCATTTATATTATTTAATACAAAATTTATGACGAATATAATTTTTGTGTTTCTAACACTAAACTTGTTCAGGAGACCCATATCGATGCTTTATAGAAATGTATTATTGCTTTTTTATACAAATTTTTGATCTGTTCCAAAACCGCAAGAATCTCATAAAGGAAAAATTGTTATCGTAGTAAATATTAGAAGATTCTTACAGGTTCTGGAACAGTCATATTAACATTATTGTATTAATGTCATATATAGACTGCATATTTGTCGGTCAAATTATTTATAAAATTATATTTATTTATATTTTTTTTTTGCTTATTTCTCAAAAATATGACATATAAAAATGCTGATATTTTTGTATGATTTTGAACACATTTTCCCATATTTTTACAGTGTTTTATTTATAAATGCACTAAAACTAGAAAATAAGTTTTCATTATGGAATCTCTCAAATAAAACGCTTGCCATTTTTAATTTAAATACAAGCGTTTCATAATTTTTATATTTGAATTTTTAAAACTATGCAAATTTCGTTGGCTAGTCGTAAATAAATCACGATTCTAGTGGAAATAATCTTCTCAATAAAAGAAAATTGAGATTTTAGTAAAAATCTCCAGTATCTGGTAGTTAGACGAGAAAATTACAAAAAGGCCTTAGATTTATTTTCAATTTTCCACGATACCCATAAGAAACGTTAATAAAATATAGTTTGCTATCGTTTAAACTCCCATTGCCTAATTTTGAAATTTCTTGAATCATTTTTTTTAAATAAACTTTACGTACTTTTCTCTTTTAAAGTTGTTGTTGATGATGCTGCAGAATTTTTAATATCCGTTAATAGTTTGCCTGAGGGCAATGTTGCAATAGCTGAGGTATTAATGCTGCTGCTGCTACTACTGCTGCTGTTGATATTGTTGTTATTTGTTGAATTTGTTGTTGGATTGTTGTTAATGTTATTTTTCAAAATAAGTAAATTTTTGGTTGCCACAGGACCATTAAATAAATTCACTTTTTGTTCCAAAGTGCAGACAATCGACATTTTAATTTATCTGCTAAGATAATACTTTGTTGTTGTTGCTGTGTTTGTTGTGTTTTGCAAAGATTTATCAATTATTTTCAATATTACACACATATGTAAACACTTTGTTTTGTTTGTATTGGTTAGTTGTTTTTAGGCAATTTCAAAATTTTGCATTTTTCAATTAATTGCGCATTGCTGTTTGTTTTGTTATTGTTGTGTTTTATTTTTCTCCTTTTATTAAGAATTATTATATCCCAAGTCAGCAGTCAGTCCATTCAACTGAGATTTGATTATTCACAAAAAAACGATTTGAAATTGTCACATTTTTTTTCTAAAGTTCTTTGCACTTTTGAATTCAAATACGTTTTGAATTTGTAATTTTTGCAATTTCTTTGTTTTTATTCACTTTAGTGGTCTCTTTTCTCTATTTTCCAAAGATCACTTGAAATGTTAATTATTCTCTTGATATTTATTTGTTATATTCTGAAATGGATGATTCCATTTTTTTTACCAAGAATTTGGCCAAGATTTGCGTTTTAGGCTTTTACGTTTAATCACCACAATTCGCCGATACAGCGTACGAACGACAAACACTCAACTGCACTTTTGTCGATGTTGTGATGTTGATGATGATTCCACGAAAACAATTTTCTTTGTGTTCTAGTTCCAGACTTCTTTTTTTTAACTGGTGTTGGTTGTTAGTCCATTTAGAAAACGTCCATATAAGGTATTTATTACGTTAACGTTACACTCACGTAGTGTAGAGTGGTGGCTCAATGTTTTAACTTTGAAAAAAAAAACTGTTTCTTGATTCAATTCTACAAAATTGTTCTGTTTTTCTAGTTCTTTTCTTTTTTTCTCTTTTTGTTTATATTATTCACGTACTGTTTGTTGTATATCAGCGTATAAATTTTCTGTTTTTTAGTATTTCAGTTCTACTTTTTTATCCGTTGTTAGGTTTTTAAGACAACCGTTAGCTTAGACAGTCAAAACGCAATTGAATAGAAAAGCTTTCTCGCCATCAGCTCTTTCACTTTGGCCAATACTGTTTGAGTTCTTAGCGTAGCGTTGTGGTCACGTTGCAGCAACACGTATCTACATGCAGTGACGTTAATACGATTTTGTTTGTGTGTTAGCTGGTGAACTGGCTGGCGGCACATGGCTGTGTGTTGGCGAGAAAGTTGTTGGGCGGTTTGATGGCAACAAGTTTGAACCAATTTACTGCCATGTGCCCCGAGAGGGAGACTAACTATGTGAGTGTGTATTTGATTGTGTACGACAAGAGAGATGTTTCTGTAGGTCAATGAATAAAACGTTGTAGAAAATTATAAAAAAAACAAACAAAACACATTCTCCACATACAATCACAACAACAGCAACCAATACTAAACTAATATAAACAGATTACAGTCAACAAAAGCATGGGGGGTGTTTGTTTTGCAAGTGACAGTGGTTTGAACTGTGGCAGGGCTTGAATTTTCCACTATGCAACACTGAAAATGCAAACCACTTCTAGGTAGTATGAATTTATTGAAAGTACATATTGTAGTCTCAACCCTAGTTGGATTTTGTACTGTCAGATTCAGTCGGCTTTTATGGCCTCCTCTAAACCGGGCTAAAACGAAATTTTTTGCATTTATCGGGCCTTTATCTCAGACACGAATAGGACTTTGGCCTAGTGTCTTTTTTGCACATCTGGCACATTTTTCCCCAAATGCGTTCCCGTACAAGTAAAAAAGGCTTTGCCGACAGATATACATATACCCTCAGCCAATGTGAAGTGAAACTTCCACTTACGGACATATCGAATGTATTTAATGTCTCTTCAGAATTTTTTGACTTTTTGGGCATTTGAACTTGCCGACAAAAATGTGGATAAGGAATTAACTGCACTAAGACACAAATGTTGAACTTTTGTGGGGGAGGTACCCTTAGGGAGGACCGATATTGGTCATTTTAGACGTTAAACTAAATTTTGACAAAATATTAGGAGATCCAAAGTTTGGACCAAATTGGTTGCCCCATTCAAGTGATATCATCCTAGCACTTAGTGACATTTTTAAAATATTGGGGAGAAGTACCGGAAGTTGTGGACCGGTATTGCCCCATGAAACTAAGTTTGGATATAATATGAAAATGTTGGACCAAATTGGTTGAACAGTTCGAGAGTTATCGTGCTTTCCGACCGCAACATATGGTGACATAGGGGTTTTTTGCATCTTTCGGACTGTTTTTTCCAAGAAATATGGACTTGCCCCTGATAAAACTTTTACCGTCGTAATGGAAGTGGCGAATGCAAATCGCTTCAACAAAAATCAAAGTGATTCGAGAGCAGGTCTTAAAGTGAACTTATCCGAAATTTTGTCTGAGAGGTACCAGAAGGAGTAGACAAATATAGTACTTAGTCCCGATTTACATTAGGCGAGTTTACTTGCGGCAATTGTCAGTTTGATGGAGAGAGAATATGGTAACCCTTTGCCTCTCAACACCCTCTCTCACCCACAAACTGACAATTCCCGCAAGTAAACTCGCCTAATGTAAATTGGGACATATTCGAACCTGATTTATATTTGGTACATACATTAGGTTGTGCAAAGTATGGATTATATCGGTCACTCCCTTCAAGAGTTATCGTGCGCACAATTTTTCCGAACATTTTTGAACTTTTGTGGGGGAGGTACCTGAAGGAGTGTACCTTCGAATTTAATCTATGTTTGGACAAAATATTACGAAGGCCAAATTTTGGACCGAATCGGAAGATCCGTTCGAGAGTTATCTTGCGCTCCAACCACTACACAAGGTGTCATAGGGGCTTTTTGCACCTTTCCGGCGATTTTCTCAGGTAGTATGGACTTGCCCCTGATGAAACTTGTACCGTCGTATGGGGGGCGGTGAATACAACTTGTTGCAACAAAAAATCAAAGCGATTCGAGAACAGGTCCTAAACTAAACTTATCCGAAATTTTGTATGAGATGAACCCGAAGGAGTGGACCGATTGAGTCCATATTGGAACCTCATCTAAGTCTGGTAGAAATTTCACGATGTGCAGAGTATGAATCAAATCGGTTACTTCCTTCAAGAGTTATCGGGCCCACAAATTTTCCGAACATTTTGGAACATTTGTGGGGGAGGTACGGGAAAGAGTGGACCGATATAACCCATCTTCGAACTTAAACAAAGTTTGGGCAAAATATTACGAAAGCCAAATTTTGGACCGATTCGGTTTATCCATTTGAGAGTTGTTGTGCGCTCCAGCCAGCCAGACGGACAGACGGACGGACATTGCTAAATCAACTCCAAATTGTCTGAAACGGATTTCGTCCAAACATACTTGGGGTCTAAGACCATTATTGGGATGAGGCACATTTTGCCCGTATGAATGTGTATATACCCTCGTTAGCATAAATGCTGAGGGTATACAAAAGTAGCAAAATTTTCACTTCTCTCTGAACAAAAATTGCGCTGAATAGCATTCTTTTTAGACACTTTTTACACGACAAATTTGAGCGAGCAAAAATTTGCAACATGCTTGCAGGCTTCTGATTGGCTGACACCCCGACTTTGACATTTGTTTCAGATTTTTTTGACGTTTCTGACATTTTTCCGTTCCCGTACATTTTGAAAAAATGTGTGTGTTGGGCTCATTTTCGACAGTTCTCTCTTTTCCACATTGTACTATTAAAAAATACTGGAACAGAGCTAATATTGTAGCCCTCAAGTCCCAATTAACATTGGGCAAGTTTACTTGCGGCAAGTCCCTGTTTGTAGGAGAGACACGTAAGGGGAATGGTGGTCAGGTTTCGACTCGTGAAATATTCTAAACTAAAATGTAATAATTAATTTTCACAATTTTATGTGGAGATTTTCTTTGAAACACTCCCCCAAATACCAAAGTTTAACTAATTCGCTCAACTAAAATTCGATCAGCTAAAAATGGTACCGTTATATTGGGGCTATAACTTAACGTGATCCAATGTCCACAATTTTTGATAGAGAAGGGAACCATAAATGCCAAAGGACATCCAATCTTACCCGAAAATTTAGGTAAAAAGTGAAATCGGTGCCACCGTTTGGAGCTATACCTAAACATGGACATATGTTGACAATTTTGGGTGGATAAGTTACGTGACTGCAGGGAACCTGAATGTCAAATTACGAGTAGTTCTGTAAAAAATATAGCTAAAATCTTCATTATACCGAAAATTGAAAGGTGCAGATATATGAAGGACCCTAAGAACTCCAAATTTCAATTATTAGTTCGGTAGCTATAATCTTCAAAATACCGAAATGTGAGAGGTACGGTTATATGGGGGCTTTATATAAACATAAAACTATGTTGTTAATATCCGTGGAGAAGTTTCGTGACTGCAGGGAACATCAAATGTCAAATTACGGGTAGTTCAATCAAAAATGTAGCTAAAACCCTCAAAATACCGAAAATCGGGAGGTACCGTGATATGGGGTCTATTCCAAAACATGAACGTATGTTGACAATTTTTAGTGGATAAGTTTCATGACTGCAGGGAACACCAAATGTCAAATTACAGCTAGTTCGGTTAAATATTGTAGCAAAAATCCTCAAAATACCGAAAATTGGGTGGTACCGTTATATAGGGGTTATTCCAAAATAACAAACCCACTGGGTTTCAAATGTCAATTCCTTTGCGTATTCGTCAAATAAATCCTCATTAAGAAGGTTATCCCTTCAAAAGGCTATAATATAAACATGACCTTATGTTGACAATTTTTGTTAGAGAAGTTTCGTAACTGCAGAGAATCTTAAACATCAAGTCAATCAAAAAATGTAGCTAAAACCCTTGGAATACCGAAAATCGGAAGATACCGTTATATGGGGGCTATACCTAAAATGGGCCTATGTTGAAAATTTTTGGTGAAGAAGAGCTGTGACCCCTGAGAACCTCAAATGTCAAATTAGATCCAGTTCGGTTTAAATATTGTAGCTAAAATCTTCAAAATACCGAAAATTGGGAGGTACGGTTATATATGGGCTATTCCAAAACATAGACCTATGTTGACAATTTTCGAACTTGACCTGCCTTTAAAAAAAGTTACCCTGGTGCAAACATTTAGCGCTCTAGTTCAATTTTTGTGGATGCTAGAGTGATTACAACAGACGGATATGGCTGTTTCGACTCAGAATTTTATCCTGATCAGGATTATATACATTGTAAGGCCGGAAATGTGTTACAAACGAAAAAACTTAATATACCCTCCATACTATGGATTTCGATTGTTGTTCCCTTTAATTTTTTTATCGTAACAAATTTTTCTCAAATACAAACTTTTTTCATCCCCAAAAACCACTGTCTCATCCATTCACTGTCAATTCTATCGTTATGTATTTGTTTTTATCGGTATTTTTCTAGATTTCAAAATATCTGCTGCTTTCGTCGTCTTTGGACGTCTTCTTTTGCTTCTTTTGTTGTTGTCTTGTCGTGTCGCGTTGAGTTGTTATCAGACCCCATTGAAGCGCCAACTAAGTCTGCCTGTCTGTCAGTAATCTGTTCAAACCAAAAATGGTTGCAACCCACATTTTCGGTAAAAGTGAAATTTGTGTCTGGCTCAAGTTTGAAGTAATCTCAAGTCGTCGTCGTCCGCTGATGATATACAAACAAATACACAACGATGCAAACACACACAGATGCACCATAACCGGCGGATATTTCATTTTCTTCTTTGTTTGAAAAAAGCAACGGTTGTTCGTTCGTTCGTTTCGTCGTTGTTGTTGGTAGGTTGGTTAGAGGGCCGGTGGTGTGCCTGAATAAAATTGGGTTTGTTGAGCGGGTGTGTCGGTGGTGGTGTGCCGCAATAGTTGCTGTGTGTCATTCATTGAAAAGAAAGAACAAATCGCAACGGACAATGACAACAACAATACCGTTGGTTAAAGCTTGCTCACATTGCAGCGACGGTTGTTGAGTAATCACTTGTAACGTCGTCGTATAATTTGCTACGTGTGTGTGTGTGTCTGTAGTTGTGTGGCTTAAATTTGAATGTTGTTGGCGTTGTTGCCTTACCGTTGTTGTTGTTGCTGCTGCTGTTACTGTTAAGTTGTTCTGGCTTAAAGTTTCTATGTTTTAACCTCTTCTCTCCATCTCACGCTTTTTAACCAATGGTTGGTTATTCTAAATTCTTTGTTGCCAGTTATGATGGTGGTTAAATGAATTGGTTGGTTGTATAAAAGACTGTTGGCATAATTTATTACTTCTTTCTTTCTTCTTTGTGGTAATTTTTGGAAAGTCGTCTTAAATTATGTAGTCATCTGCATTATATCGAACAGTTCTAATTTTTAAAATGATTTTATAGATTGCTTCAATCTTGCGAAAATTAATTATAACATCGTTTCGCTCTGCACCCATCTTTTGAATTAGTTATCGATGTATCGGAAACTCTATTCTATAAATCTGCCTTCATTGCCTATGGGCATATTGCTTTGTAAGAGGTCAACAAGGTTTCTTTGTCAGCACACCAAGTGCTCCCGGCCAGCGAATTAAGAACCTTTGGCTTGCGCGTAAGACTTAAACATGCTATCGAACGTTACATCCAGTATTTAGGGATAGTTAGTGATCGGAATCAGTACACCATCGACCAATATTTTGAGTGGGATCCTCATTTCAGCCGTCCAAGTTGTAGTGAACAGAGTGGTAGTGGATTTAGCGGCGGATATTTTCATATTCCTCATATGGAAGAACTGTACTAGGTCAGCTATGTAGACATTTAACCTATAACATATGTCATCGCCGATAGGACCCGATGCCAAGATCGTACAATCATCCACATACATTACGATATCTATGTCGTCTGGAGGGTGTGACATTTCAGAAAGGTAGAGGTTAGACAGTTCCGGAGATATCACCACTCTTTGGGAAACTCATTGTTTCACTCTACTGATTATGGACTTGTTGTTTTTGAATTCCACAAACCACTGGCGTCCGCACATGTAGTTGAGTACCCAAGGTTTCACACACGGCTGGAGTGTAGTCTTCTCTATATCCTTGAAGATCTTGGGATCGTTGACGATACGAAGGCCTTCGATAGGTCAAGAGTTACCATGACCTTTCGATCGCGCGGCCTGTTCTGGTTAAGTCCTCTACCGCTATGTGTGTATATGGCGTCTAATGCTGTTGTACAAGGGGCACTAGAAAACTTTCTGCCAGGCGTTATTTGACATTTTATGAAAGCTTGACAGTTTTTAGCCTAAGCATACTCCGGACAGTTTAACATACGACCATGTGTTGGGTTGTTTACAGCGACATTAAAATTCACTTTGCAAAAAAATTGAATTTACTTATGAACATTTTCGTCCGATAATTTTTCACAACTTTCGATGTGGATAATCACGGCAAGAGTACATCGATCAAATTGAATATTTGTAAGTCGATAAAGGACCATCCTATAGCACTATGAAAAACTGGTTTAATGGATTCAATCGTGGCCGACACTCGCAAAAAAAAAACGAAGTTCGTGAGGGTCGTCCAAAAACGGCAACGGCCAGAAAAAAACTAAGTCGTGTGTGAACGGATAATGCATGATGTTATATACCGTGAGATAGAGGCATCCTTGAGCATTTATTCCATCACCTAACATTTGATATTGCATGAACACTTGGCGACAAAAAATTGAATTTTTCCCGTTGGATCCAACACGGGATCGGTGCCATTTCGAAAAAATACGATCGCGGTACTTCAACAAACGTTTTTAAGATGGGTCCAGGTGACGAATCATGGAACTATGCGTATGAACCCGAAAGTAATCCCCAGAAGATGCTGTAATAGCGCTCAAAAACCATTTTTTGGAGGTGTCTTAATCAAGCCACTGTAAACAACCTAAGACATGGTCGTATGTAAAACTGTCCTAAAGTATGCTTAGGCTAAAAACTGTCAAACTTTCAAAAAAAAAAAAAAATGTCAAATGACGCCTCTAGTATCTTTCCTTCTACCGACGGAAGTGAAATTGGCCTGTACGATTCACCTCTGCTGGCAGGTTTCAGTAGCAGGACCACCCTGCTAACAATAGGTTGAGCACACCTGTTAAATACTCAATTCCGGGTTCATCCAGTTGTTTAAGCATACCATTGATATTTCTCCTTTCGGATGACGTCTGCAACATCGCACATCGTAAATTGTGGTGGTACCTCCTCGACTGGGACGGCTCTTCTTATACGGCGTAGCGCACTCCTCTTCGCCCTATCACTGTCGGGGTGTTCTATGAACTGCCGGTTAAAATAACAAGCGCAAACCCGGATTCGAGAGTGACTTAACCGTTGCCCACAATTTACTTAATCCTGTACTAATGTTGCATTGATTTAGGTGGCCTAGCCACTTTTTCCGCTGATGTTCGCCTACTAGCTTGTTGACTTCAAGAGAAATATCTCTAAATCTTGAGTTTTTAGGGTTCGTAGGATGAAGCTCATAACGCTCATTTCCCTTTGCCTCTACTGGGAAAGTTAATGTTATTTCGGGTATTCGACTAGCATGTAAGAAAGAGCCGCTAATGCAGTGATGATGCCCGGAAAGTTCTCTCAGATCTGAGGGAATGGGCAGCGGAGACGATGATCGGAAGGTGGTCTTAGCCAAGGAAAATGACGGGTTGTCAGGATACGTCATTTATTAGGCCTTATGCCACAATGGTGATAAATGGCGACCTGTGGCAATCTCCTCCAACCCTGGTAGGAGCGTCATTACCTAGGATGGAATACCAAAACTCATGATGGGCATTGAAGTCCCCTAACACGAGACTGGTTTATTAGGAACACAAGTCCTCCTCCTCCGCTTCTTGTGCGATCCTTCCGCAAAACGTTGTAAACATCAAAACGTTGCAAGCTATGGGTGGGTGAGGTTTGTTTCCTGGATCGCGGCGACCATGATGTTTTTAAGACTGATAAAGTTTACAATTTCTCTGACCTTATTACGTTGTATTTGAATTGCAGGAATGGTGCATTTCCTTGCCGTTGAACAACAACTTGTGTGTTAGATGCTGCGTTTGTTGTTGTTGGGGAGATTGCGGATGCGTTTCGTATTGCAACGACTACGAAGAGTCGGACGACGAAGTTGGAGACACACTGGGTGATGTTCTCTGGCCCAGCAAGCAGTAACATACCTACCGCAGTAATCCCGGGTGCAACTAAGGCCAGAGCACCATCGGAAATGCATCCATTCTCTACATCCATTACATGGCACCATTGCACAGTGGTCCCACTTGTATGGAAAAGAGTGCCAAAAATAGTTTTAATCGAGCTACCGCCTCCAAATTTTAAACATAGGTTTATAACAAGCCAAAAAGATAGAAACCCATTTTTAGTGGATTTAGGTCCACATTTGGGTATAGCTCCCATATAAAGGTACCGCCCGATTTGTGGTATATTGACGATTTTGGCCAAATTAACCAACCGATTTGGATGTTATTTTGCATTTTGAGTTCTGAGTGAATAAACTACCTCCTTGCAAAAAATATTCAATATAGGTCCACGTTTAGATATAGCCGCCATATAAATGTACCGTCAGATTTTCTGTACTTTGACAATTTTAGCGAAATTTTCCAACTGATTTGGCTGTAATTTGGCATTTTGAGTTCTGAGTAAACCAAATACCTCTATGCAAAAAATTGTCAATATCGGTCTACGTTTAGGTATAGCCATATAAACGTACCTCCAGATTTTCGGAATTTTGACGATTTTACCCACATTTTCCAACCGATTTGGCTGTAATTTTGCATTTTGAGTTCTGAGTGAACAAAATACCTCCTTGCCAAAAATGTTCAGTATAGGTCCAAGTTTATTAATAGCTCCCATATAAATATTCCTCCCGATTTTCGGAATTTTGACGATTTTACGGGCGTGGTATAAGAGGTATAACATAGCGGGTGGCAGATGGGGGCAGCTGGACTTTTTTTAGTCGTAAACTAGAGACTTTTCTCTGCATTCTAAAAAAAATTTCGAAACTCACAAATGCTCACAACATTAGTAAAACCCAACCTAAATTAATAGTAATTATATTAAAAATATCAGAAAAAGTCATTTATTAAGAATTTATTTTTAATGAAGTTAGAAAACGAATTATGAATTTGTTTTTTCGTAAAAATATTGCCAATGCCATCGCCTATAAGTTTCATTTTGAAAATTGCACATTTACCTCTCCAATTTTTGATAATTTTACTCATAACCTACGAATGCTTTGCGGATGTATTTTTCGTTTTTAAGGGCTCACATACAAATCACAACTTCTTCGACATAACTAGGCGTATAACCGCTGTTAATTTACAAAAACAAGGCTGGATGTTAAAAATTTGATATGTTTAGAGAATATTTATTCCAATCGCAATAAAATTTGTCGCCATCAATTTTTCGATTTTTGTCCACGGGCGGAACCACTGTGCATTGTTGACATGTGGTGGATGCGGATCTGATAAACGGAACAGATCCATACTGGCCCGGGGTTCATCACTATCCCGGCACGTACCAAAAGAGCCCTGAGCAGGCATTCTGGGATAAATTGATGCTCCCATGGTGAAAAGAATACACGAACGCATAATTGAGTCAATCCGGTGCATGGAACCGGCCGTTCTAGTAATTTTAGTTGATGAACGCAGGGTTTTTAAAATATCCTCGAAACGGCCTTAAACTACACTTAGTCAGAAATTATTTCACTTATGTGTGTCTATCCGATATAGTCCATCATCGAACTTGATATAAGTGTGAAAGAAATAATACTATGTACAAGGTTTGACCCAAATCGATTAGTTCTTTTGAGACTTATCGTGCGCCCTAGTCGTTTTAGTTTGCGATCTTAGGGGGTTTTGAGCTTCAGGGCCAGTATCCCAAGGAGTATGGACTTGTCCACCGAAAAAAAATATATTGTTTCAATCAGGACCACAAGGACAACCTAGCAGTCCTATAACTGCACTTTATCGAAAATTGTTCAAATTGTGTGGGGGAGGTACCCGTAGAACTGGATCAACTTCGAACTTAATCTAAGTGTTGACGAAATATTACACTGTGCAACAAAATTGAGGTGAAAGTCTGGGGCACGGAAAATTCCTCTTGGGGAAGAAAGGCCTTGGTGAGTATATTAAGATAACCGAGTTATATCTTTCTTCACTGTTGCTTTAACTTATTTTTGATATGACATGTCTGCAGTCGAATCGAATGAGGATTATTTTCGTAGAGCACTTCGACCTTCTAACTCGCTTCCATCAATGTCCTTTTCGTCCTTTATTTTTAGAGCCGCTATAAAAGTACCACAAAATGACGTTGTTCAGCTTCGAAATGTTCTGCAAAAATGTCGCTCATAAAATTTTAGGTACGGCTTTCATTGACAACTAATCGATTTTGTCGCGTTTTTATGGTGCGAACTGGCCATCTTAATTGGTTTTTCTATATATCTGAGTCACTATCTCAGGAAGTTTGGGTGTGCCCACTGAAAAAAGAAAATAGTTGTAAATCGGCCACAAGGACTACTTTCGGTAAATATTCCATTCTTCGAATAGCCTTTAAACTGCAATTATGCGAACAATTCTGCACTGGACTGATATAGTTCATCTAAACCAAATTGGCTACTCCCTTCGAAAGTTATCGTGCGTACCACGGATTTGGTCTTAACGTATGCAATGTGATTTTTCTCGTATCTTTTGTCACAAGGCTGATGATAAGAAGATATATAAATTTTCAATGAACAGATCAATAAATATTCTACTGAGGGGTCTTCAAGTCGGCTTTGCACGCACAAGGTAGTGTGTTGGGAATTCCGACAAGACAATCTCACATTATTGATCTTCCGTGTGCGAAAATTCGCCAATCTTCTATGATAATAATTCTCAATTTTTGTTTATCTACTTACCTTCTCAAAATTTCCAAATAGAACATATATTGAACTTCTATGAATAGATTTGTTGTTCTTATCAGAGGAAATCTACCTATTGACCTATTGTGATGATCTTCTATGAAAGTTAATCTTAGTAAATGTATAAAGCTCTGTGGAAGGTATCTACAAATCTTGTACGAATATTTAATGACAATGAATATAATCAGTTCCTCTGTTTATGAGAACAGCAACTGAACTTCTATAGAAGATCGGCTGATTTTCTCTTAGAAGCTCTACTGATTTTTTGTAAAGAGTTTGAGCGGTCTTCTATGGGAGTCTATTCAATAGATTCTATTGATGCTCAATGAGAAGACCGACTGATTTTTATGAGATTCTCTACTGCTTTTCTTTGAGAAGATCGAATGAACTTCGTGTGATCGTGTGATCTTCTATGAGAAACTCTGCTGATTTATATGGGAAGGATTATCGAATTTACATAAAAAGCTTTACTGATTTTCTATGGGAATCTATACCAA
Organism: Musca autumnalis; assembly: GCF_047663935.1. Lineage (NCBI taxonomy): Eukaryota > Metazoa > Arthropoda > Insecta > Diptera > Muscidae > Musca > Musca autumnalis. The sequence continues at coordinate 262,228,583 of NW_027411755.1, read as the reverse complement.
TTTTCTGTGAGAATATTGGCTGATATGTCATGAGATGATCGACTTCTCATTAATAAGAATATCGATCGATTTTAACGTGAGAAGACCATTTTTTCTCCTGTGATACGATACACTCTTATAGCTTATTTTTTCTGAGAATTTGGATAACATCCCTATACTTTAGTCTTCACCTATTTTTCTGAACATAATGATTTGAAATATTATGCAAATCCACTTGCAAATATATATCTACCAACTTTTTTAGTGTAATGTGACTGACATATAAAGCTCCATATGTCCATTAATGTGACAATTATGTGTACACATATGTACTTGTACTAATATGTACGGCAAATAAACGTGAGTTTTGATGATGAAAGCAATAACATTTCTCTCTTTCATCATCAGAGTGAGTTTACGTACATACATATGAAATTCAGTTAATAGTATGAGTATATAGTTAGTTACATACAACCATATCGGAATGTGTGCCACAACATTGGTTAATGTCTTCTTTCTTTTCTTTCATACCAATGACGCAAACTTTAGAATGGCTAACTTCTTCATGTTCTTCATGTTTGTGTCATTTGTCGTTACTCTTCATTGAGTTTTAGTTTTTTTTTTTAAGTTTGGTCGAAACAACCATAATGTTGTTGGTAGTTTTTTTACTGTTGCTGATCATGATCGTTTTATTAATGTTAATTATTGTCGTGACTTTCTTTTTGGAGCTTAGAACTCTTCGTGTATTGTCAATGTCTGTCTTTCAGTGAATCTTCTTCTTTGTTGACTTCTGTATTTGGGTTAAATTGTTTTTTGAAGAGTAGAATCAGAAAAAGTAAAAACAAAAAAAACTAATAATAAAGATATTATAAATGTACTATTAGCCCACTTTTTCCTTTAAGTATTAATGTTTTCGCTGTCAATGGTGGCTTACATTATGTCCACGTTTCTATTTTTGCTACTGGGGTACTTTGGGGGTCTACATTATGGAAGTTGTAAAAGTTTTAAAACTATTCCTTCATTTATTGAATGATTATAGAACTTGGTGTGATTCCACCGATCACATGGGCTTACAAATTACACATATAAAAATAACTATTTATAATTAATAATAAGAATTACACATAAAGTAAAGATGGACTTGTAAAAGTTACATAAAACTGTACATGTGGATTTGTGCATGTGTGAGAATACAAGTCTTCTTAGTTCCCAAAAAATGAGCCACCACACCATTATTATTTCAAACATTTTACAAGCTATATTGATCGTTACTTTTTCGACTTCCATTTAATTTTGTAACCATTAGTATATAGAATAAACATTTTGAAGCTTTCAAAGCGTTGCGGTGTATGAAATTCGAATTGAAATGCACTCGGCGAGGTCATTGGCATTATATAAACTTTTATAGATTTGTATGCCACGGCTGGTTATTGTACACACTAATGCACACACAAAGTCAGCCAACAACAAATCAACAGAAAAATTTAATCTTGAAACCCCATTTTATATAATATGTAGGTAATAGTAGGCCTTTGTACGAATGACTGACTGATAAGAATTTGATTTGAACAATTTGAATTATTCACCATTTCGAATTGTCCTATTTGCCCGCTAACAAATCGACACACATTTACTGTCATAAAGGTAAAATCAAATTATTACGCTGATAATTTGTTCGATTTATTTTTTTTAATGATGGCGATGTTTGCTATTCTGGTCAAAAGTAAATTTAGCAAATACCTGCTAAATAGTTTGCATAACTATTTTATAACTGTTTTTGATTTGTAGTTCTACTCATTCAATGTCGTTTTGAGAAACTTATCTAAAGTCTAAATAAATAGTAAAAAAACTGACCTGCAAAATTCCTCAATTTTTGGTGTTTTTTTATTTTTATACCCTCCACCAAATTTATTTATACCCTCTATATTATTATGGGGGGTATAAATAAATTTGTCATTCCGTTTTTAACACATCGAAATATTCATCGAAGACCCTATATATTCTTGATCAGGGTAAAATTCTAAGTCAATATAACCATGTCCGCCTGTCCGTCCGTCTGTTGAAATCAAGATACAACTCGCAATTTTTAAGACAGTAATTTTGTATAGAAGTTTCTATTACTCCTATGATGTTTGGTATTGCAAATGGGCAATATCGGTCTACGTTTTGATATAGTGCCCATAGAACGGTACCACCCAAAATTTCAGTATTTTGAAGATTTTAGCCTCATTATCACACGGAAATGATTGAAATTTGGTACTTAGTCTTCGCTGGGGGTATAAAACGTTTCCCCAGAAACTTGTCTAGGTCCATGCCTTCATATAGCCCCCATAGAACGGTACCTACCGATTTCGGTATTTTGAAGGTTGTGGCCACAATAACCCATCGAAATGGCTGAAATTTGGTATTTAGTGTTTGTTGGCGGTATACAACTTTCCCACGGAAATTTGTCGTTATAGGTCCACGCCTTAACACAGCCCCCCATAGAACGGTACCTCCCGATTTTCGGTATTTTGAAGGCCTTGGCCTCAATATTGCACCGAAATGGCTGGAATTAGGTATCTGGTCTTCATTTGGGGTGTTAAACGTTCCATATGAAATTTGTCGGTATAGGTCCACGTATTCATATAGCCCCCATGGAACGTACCTCTCAATTTTCGGTGTTTTGAAGGTTGCAAATTCAATATTCCTCGGAAACGACTGAAATTTATTATTTAGTCTTCGTGGGGGTATAAAACTTCCCCTAGAAACTTTTCGGTACAGGTCCACGCTTTCGTTATAGCCCCCATAGAACGGTACCTCCATATTTCCGATATCTTGAAGGTTATGGCCCCAATATTCCACCGAAATGGCTGAAATTTGGTCTTCATTTAGGGTATTAATCGTACCATATGAAATTTGTCGGTATAGGTCCATGCCTTCATATAGCCACCACAGAACGGTACCACCTGATTTTCGGTATTTTGCAGGTATCACACCGAAATGGCTTAGTATTCGTTAAGGGTATACAACTTTTCCCAGAAATTTTTCGGTATAGGTCCACGCCCTCATATAGCCCCCATAGTACGGTACCTCCCGATTTTCGTAATTCTGAAGGTTAGGGTACATCCCCCACAAAAATTCAACATTTGTGTCTAAGTGCAGTTTAGGGTCTGTTTGAAGATCCTTTGAAAATGTATACCGCTACTGTTCATTGTGATCCTGCCATATTATGTTTTGCGTGGACAAGTCCATGCTTCCTGGCATACTGGTCCAAAATTATACGACGACCTACTGAAATGACTAGTGGTCGCGATATCTATCAAAAATATATTACTCTCAAAATAAAATCCACTTCCATAATATATTATGTCGGTCCATTCCTTCAAGTATCTCATCCGCAACACTTTTGAACTTTAATCCTAATCCAGATTTTTGTCGGCAATTTTAAATGTCCAAAAAGCTCCACAAAATTCTGATTTCTGGTTTTGTGAGAAATGGCAGCGTAAGTAACACTGTTTATTAACTTGTTTGCGGTGACCATCCTTGCGGACAATTATTCGGATAGATTTTATCATCTAAAATAATATACAATAGGCGATTTGAACATCTTAAGGGTCGCTTCGCGTTTCTGATTCCACTATACGTCTACTGTGAAAATCGAGCTTCCCGATTTTGACTTGAAGTTTTTTTTTATGTTTTTTTTTTGATATTTTGTCATATAACAGCCAAACCATTGAGATTTTCGATCCAGTACTAACACAAATATTGAAGCTAACACAACAATTAAGAACTCTATAGTATATCGCAAAATAATTTTTGAACTTTATTTATCCTTTATTTGTTATTTTATTTGCCATATTTTTATATAATTCTAGAATTTTATTCCCGCCGGCGTATGATTTATACAAATTATTTTATTTATGGTATGGTAGTTATACGCTAGGGGGTATAACTATAATTAATTCGCCTTATTTCAGCAGCGCTTTGCTTCTAACTTTTATAATTTTTCGTAGATTTCATTACTCTTGAATTTGTAAACTTGGAAAACCTATTAAGGATATATCAAACCGTATATAGTAATATTGTATTTTGGCTGACGAAAAGATATACATTGCTCAAATATGGTCTAGTGGACTTTTTGCTCATTACAATCCCAAGAATCAGAAACGTTAAGCGTATATTAAGATTTTTTCCTTCCATACAAATTGCCCCACCGTAATCTCCAATAAGAACATATGCCTATCTTCTATGAGAATATAAATAAGAGAAGAAATCTATCGAGTTTCTGCGTAAAGAGCTATTAATTGATCTGGGAGAAAATCTTTTGACTTCCTACGATGTTCTACTATGAAAAGTTTCATGCGAAGCTATGCCGGAGAAGTTCGAATGATCTTGTATGAAAAGTCTTTAATGAAAACATCTGTTGATCTTCTATGAGAAGATTTATGGGTGTTTTATGAAAAAAACTGCTACTATTTAAGAATTTTGCAGAAAAACTAAATACGCGCCATAAAAGGATAATTTTTGCAAGAAAATCGAATGCTTATATCTCAGTTAAAGAGAACGTCTCGAACTGAATTAGTATACGTCTTAATTCACCAAACATAGCCATGGTCTAGTAACTTTTTAGCGGGTCAGGCCATGACCGTAGAATCATTTCTTGACAATGGCAAAATCCACGCTCCAAATACCAGTCCATCCTCTCTGAAGTTCGAGGTTGGTGGTGCTTTACTTCATACTGTTTGCTGAAATTCACTAAATAAATACCTTGTCAAATTTCGGCCATAACCAATGCTCTATTCCTACGTTTTGGTGTCCATCAGTCATTTTAGTTAGTTCAGACAGGACTTTCCAGATCTTTTGGACCATTATCCCCTGAATTACAGACTAGCCCCACCCCAAAAATTGTATCGTCGCACTTTTCCGAAGAAGTAGGCCGATTCGAACCGAATCTATGTCTGGAATAGAGTTATCGGGTCCGTAATTTTTGCCAACCATTTTTAACTTTTGTGGAGAAGGTACAGAATAGAGTTGTGCCAAAGGAACTATATGGAACTATCTAGTTCACTTCGCAGTTCCAATGGCCCACATTTTTTCTTTGAACAAACTGCGTATACTTAACATCACACGTTATATTTCATGATGTTACTCATTCGTTTTGGAACTAGTACACGGAATTAGGAATTAGATTATCCAACTCTAGTACAAAATGAGTGGACGGATATGGCAATGATGATTTTATCTAGTCTTATATATTTTTCGACAAGTTAATTCTTTCTAAAAAAATATTTTTTTTTACAAAACGGATTTGCGTTGTGTAGTCGATCAATTCATATGAATATTTTTCTGGGTAGATGAAAGTCTCAATTTCTAAATGAAAGTCTGCCGCATCGCATATCATGGTAAAGGCATTCGATAAATTCATTAAAGTATTTACATTGCCCATAAATTTTAATCTTACATTTACCAGAGTCATTCTATGTTATTGCCTCTGGCAGAAATAATGAAAAAGTGTCATCATTTTAGCGCTCATGTAACGCCTTTACAATTCTAATACCCTTTCTTATGAGGAATTTCCTCCTCAAATTCGTATCGTAATACCTGAGTATGAAACGATAGAAACTTGAAATTTTGGGTGAGAGTTTTTATTGGCGATTAGGTGTTTGTAAGGTTGAGTTTTTGGAAATTCGTAATACAATTGGAGTGACTGTCTGGTAGTCAACAAAGAGGCGAAAGGGCATAATCTAGAATATTGGAATTTGAATAAGGCAAAGGTATGTGATACGAAAAATACTATAATGTACTAAAAAATGTACGCTTTGTATTAGCCGAGCGAGTAAAGCTAGAATTGTGAACTGATGGAGTGCAGGATAGTAGAGTTTTTGGAAATTCGAACAATACCTTTACGGTTGAGATATCTTGTTTGTGTTAGGAGGTGATTTGGAAATGCGCACTAAATGGTACTAAATTTAGTACTATTTGGCATTGAGTGAATGGATAAAAGTGGTATAATGACATTTATTGTTCTGATTGTGTGTATGATAAAGGTAAGAAGGTAGGTTTGGAGTGCGAAATATTGAGAGGAGTTAAAGGACTGAAAATTGTATTAAGGTCACTGTTGGTGCGTTGAGTTGAGTCGGGCACGCGGTTTGTGAGATGGAAATCAGAAATTTAGTATTAAGAGTCACTGTTGGCGTTCAGTAATTCGCATTTGTTGTTTCATTGAAATTTGAACAATTTTGTACCTATAGACCAAAACTCAAAAAAAAAAAAAAAAAAGTATCCGTCGACATGGCCTCAGCCTCGGACCTAAAGAAAAGAAGTAACACACAATACTTCTGACATCTATATAATACGAGCTACAACGTTTGGGCCAAATTGGTTTCTCTCTTCGAGGGTTATCTTACGTACTATCCAGTTCAGTTGGTGCCGGCAGGCTTTTTTTTTTTTTTGGAGCTTTTGGACAATTATTTCAAGAAGTAAGGACTTGCCCCTGAAAAACATGTCACGTTCTGGGGAAAGCGAATACAAGTTGTTACAACAAAAACCAAAGGGATTCCAAGTCCAAATCTTGGACCGATTCGGCTGATCCATTCGAAAGTTATCTTGCGCTCCAGCCGCTACACATTATGCCATAAGGGTATGTTAAGCCTTTCGGATTATTTTCTCAGGAAGTATGGACTTCCCCGGAAAAAACGTGTACTGTCGTAGTGGAGGCAGCGAATACAAGTTGTTACAAAAAGAAGCAAAACGATTTGAGAGCAGGCCTTAAACTGCACTCTTCACAAAATTTGTATGGGGAGTACTCGAAGAAATGGACCGATAGGGTCCACATTGGAATCTCATCTATGTCTGGTAGAAATTTCACGATGTCCAAAGTATGGAACAAAATTTGTGGGGGAGGTACCTGAAGGAGTGGACCGATATGATCTATCTTCGAACTTAAACTAAGTTTCGACAAAATATTGTGAACGCCAATTTTTATATCGAATCGGCTGATCCGTTCGAGAGTATCGAGGGCTCCAACCACTACACATGGTGCCATAGGGGTATTTTAAGCATTTCGGACTATTTTCTCTGGAAGTATCAAGTTGCCCCTGATAGAATTTGTACCGTCGTAATGGGGGTAGCGAATACAAGTTGTTACAACAATAATCGGATCGATTCGAGAGCAGGTCCTAAACTGAACTTTTCCGAAATTTTGTGTGGAAGGTACCCGAAAGCGTGGGCCCATAGAGCCCATATTGGAATCTCATCTATGTCTGCTAGAAATTTCACGATGTGCAAAGTATGGACCAAGTCGGTTACTATGGAATATCGTGCGCACATTTTTTACGAACATTTTCGAACTTTTATGGGGGAGATATCTGAAGGAGTGGAACGAAATGGCTCATCTTCGAACTTAAACTAAGTTTGGAAAAAATATTACTAATGCCAAATCGGTTCATCCGTTCGAGAGTTATCGCGCACCAACCAACCAGACAGACAGACATGGCTAAATTGACTCCAATTGTCTGAAACACATTTCGTCCAAACCTACTTGTCGTCTAGAACTATTATTTTGATGAGGCACATTTTGCTCGTATGAAAGTGTATATGCCCTCGTTAGAATAAATGCTAAGGGTGTAAAAATGTGAAACAAGTGGACCATGACGATTTTGACCTTCAAGATGGGGTTTAAAGGATTTTATATGTCCACAATTTTTGTTCTTTATTTCAGTAGCTACAAGTCTGCCTTTAGGACTAAATCGAAATTTATAAGGGGTTGGAAGATATGAGCCTGAAAAAATATTTCTCTTAATATCAAGGCGACAATGCTTCGAGGGCTCATAAACGTTTTTGACCTTTAAGGCGACGTTTTATGCATCTTTTGTATTTACAATTTTTGTTCTTTATTCCAAGAGTAAAATGTTTGCCTGTGGGAGTAAATAAAAATTCTTAACGGTTTGGAAGATATCAGCTTGACAAAATGATCCCTTTTGACATCAAGGATCCTAATTTTTGGGATCCCATAACAGCAAAAGTGCATGTGATAGCGACAAACGCCGAGACTCGTATCTCCTTTTTTTGATATTCTATCACGCTGCAGTGTCAGAATATGGTAAATTTTTTTGTGTCGTGCGCTATTATTAATTTTATCGTTAATGCAGCAAACTCGTATCTCAATAAACGCGTATATTATAAATGCGTATATTATTACTAATATTGTGCCTAGATGGACTCATTTCCCTAATAATTGCATTTAAACTTTTACCCAACCACCGATGTATCAAAAGATAAATCCTTTTTTGGCTTTACTGGAATGTTGTATTTTTTAAGATACGAGGTTGAGGAAGTAAGTCATCGATATCAAACATCAGTTTTCCTGTAAACAGTCCTCCACATTTAGATTTGTGTAACATGATCCTTAAAACAACTAAGGCAAGTAACCCGGCACCTCAACCTAAGTTTTCATCATTCTCCCTAAAGTAGCTCCACACTGTGTTCTTGAGATGTAAAAGTTACAAAATCCTGAATTATGTCATGTTAAACCCACGTAGGTACTTTGCATTTACCTTCATACCTATAATGCCCTTGGTTATCTATATTTTCAATCGAAATTTAATTTCCTCACAATACAGGGCAATAGTGTTGGGATTTATTTTTCAAATGAATTGATTGTTTTGATATTCATATTGTAATTTATTCTAAGTGGAATATTTAATTTTGTTTAATTATTATAACATTTGTTTTTTACTTATATTTGTCATCTAACGCTGAGTTGATTTCTAAAGTTTTTTTTTTTTATTCACGACTGGCGCTTTGCTGCTTTAATTGCGATTTCAATACGGACGGCAAAGTTTACCGGTAATCAGTTGCAAAACTGCTCACGTGTACTCGTCACAATTGTAAATGGCAACCCTAGAATTTGTGTAACATAAAACCGCTGTGTCGATTAGTGTGTGTGGCTGTGTGTTCGGCCATTCACGTGGTCCCAGTCGTTGTTGCATCACTTTATTTTGCGATATTTGTACCCGAGAAATTCTTTCGTAATAAAAATGTAAAAACGAATTAAATAAAACTACACTAACGTACAAAAAAATTACACAAAATTGTCAATATTAGGGTGTACTATTGATGATAAGATGTAAATTTTCATAAGTAAAAATTTAAAATTAAAAAAAATATTTGATTTTTTTAATTTGAATTTTCTTTAAACATAATAACATTTTTGTAACAAATGGAGGACACAAATTTATTTACAAAATAATTTATATTATTTGTTTAATATTTTAATTTGTTAAACACTTCTGGAAAGTTCTGAAAGTTTTTCTCTGTTGTTGCTTGTAAATTCGAAAAATTATCTCAGTATTTTTTCAAGATTTTTTTACAGTCGGTGGATCTATTGTTAAATTGGATTTACGTCAATTTCCCTTAATCATGTCATTAATGGTCCACATTAGAGTTGGTCAATCTCGTTCAATTGAACGATCCGGATCACTATCTCGTTCAATGGACACCGGTAAATTGTTTGACAAAACTGTGTATACTTTATTTCACACATTGGTTTTTATGAGATTACTCATTCGTCTTTGAACGATTACAGTGATTCGGATCGTTCAATTGAACGAGATTGCCCAACTCTAGTCCACATTCTCCATATTTCTTCATTCATTTGAATTTATAACCAGTTTCTCTAGGAAGAGCGCCTCCGAAATCGTTCGAATTATTATTGAAAAATATTTGGTTCATATTTATTTTGCATTAAAGAACATTTTTCTACAAACCGAATCATCTTAGAGATACATGCCATTATTTCACATTCGAAAAAAATCCTTTGACATTCCAGGCATTTGCTTTGAAAATATCATGTTGACAAGTGTAACAAATCTAAGGTAAACAACATTACAGGCTCACTCACGTTTAGCAACCAATTGTTGCTGAAGTGCAGTTCAACGTAGTCCGACATAAACAAGACGTAATCTCTGTACCCCTGCCCTGCACTGCTCCGAACGTCTTACCATCCATCCAGATAACTGACTATCATCAGCTGTGTTGTGTACACATTCTAAGCTACAACAATGAATAAGGCCAACGTGGCAGAGCCAGTGGTAGAAACAAATTGCCCTGCAAACCTATGACAACTGTGGACGTAGCTGTCGTTCGTCTGTTGCTCAAATCAATGTGAATATTATCGTATGTCACAACGAACAAACCGACCAGCATTGCAACAACAATAAGCCGGTATCACATAGAGAAAGAGAATGTTACGAAACTCTTAATCGAATCGACAGTTCTATGTTTGTACATTTGTCTGTCCCTTGCCAGAATACGTAATCGATTGATTTGGTCTCCATTGCAAAACGACTACCCCAACCAAATGAACCGGGTCCTCCACCTACAACCACCGCACCCCCTCCCCATGAACCTAAAATACCTTACACAGCTATTGAACAGAGAGTTATTTTTGTAACACCGAATGCCAACAACAGACAACAACTCTGCAGCTGTGTTAAAGCTAAAAACGTCGTACAACCAACCGACAGTGGCAACCGGCAGCAGCAGTAAGAACAACAGTACCAACTAACCAACCAAGCATATGTCACGTGTTGACAAATGTGCTCCGTGTTCTATGTCCAGAGCAACGATCTCATCGTTCCGGGCTCACATGTTTAGTACGGACGCGCGACATTTTTTCCTTAGAATTCGCTGTTGGCAAAGTAGATGAATTCTGTTGGATTTCTGTTGTGAGACAATAGCTGAGGAGTAAAGGGCTGAATGATTGGCTGTTTGGCTGGCTGTTCTGATGATTGGGTTTTTTCCCAATCAGCTGTGTCATGAAAAGGTGGCGGATACGTAACCGGTTGCATAGCCACTGAACATACATACGAATGTGTAAGGGGCTGCTACATAAGGTAAATATATCGTACAATGTTTATTTAACGACGAATTTCAGATGCGATTGGATTTTGTAGACACATGCAGAGTTTGTCGGGATAAAAGTTACAAAGCAAACACAACCGAAGAGTGCTCCACTCAACTTACTCAATAGCTTTATGAAAACACTCCTAGTAAACCCTCCCCCTCCCCCCACAACATATTAACGCACCATAGGAACAACCGCAAAATCCGTACTTGGGTACTAGAGGCCTCTATCAAGGATCATAGGTTCCACCTGGGTGCTGCTACTAAAGCACACATGTTCCTAGAGAAGAGCAATCTGGTGTCAGATGTAACGTTCATAAATAACTAGTTCAAGATAGTAAGTTTATCAGAAGTTCATTTCCCAGTTGCGCGGATTTTGTTGGTGTCCTGCCTACAGCATTCACTAATCAAACCAGCAATTTAGAGGATTAAGAGCTAATAGATATATTAGTCTCCTAAGACTTCAATAGGCGGTTAACATCTGTCGACCGTGCAAGTCGCCGGGATTTTACGAAGATGTTAAGGCCCGCGCATACCCGGTTTGCAGAAAGATACATAGTTGACCTACATCCCCAAAGCATGTAAGAGGAGTCACACACTACCTAAAGACTTCGAACCAATTAGTCGTTCATACATTCTTCGATGGAAAGGCTACTGGATCTTGAAATTAGCTCAAAAAGCAAATCTCAGAAGACTTACATCGAGGACAAATCAGATAAAATCGTTTTCTCGTTGGTCACATTAAGAAGAAAATGGAACATTCAAACTTTGTCTTGGCGACCTTTCCCGATATAGAAAGGGCTTTCAATAATTTCAAGATTGAATCTATCCATAACGCTCTCAGCAACAGAGGAATTTCCTCCATTCTAGTTGAACGGGTCAATGAGATCCTGAAATGCAAGATTGTCAATTAACGTATTGAATACAGCTGCATGAGGAACACTGTTAATAGATTTACACTAGAACGACAAAAAAATGTTTGCACCTTTGGCCCCCTTCAGAGTCGCACTGGTTAACGTTAATCGATCGCCATTACATTTCATATATAAGATTTTTGGATCGAATGGGAAAAAATTAGGGGGTAGAAGTTCCATCACAATTTTTTTTGTTCTCCCTAATGTACACCACAGTGTGGGGTTCTCTCACTACAACTCTGGATTTGTCGTCAGATTCATGCCGACTATCAATTAAATTTAAGACCTTCGCAAGTCCCAAATGTGAAACCTGCCATGATCCTGGCAGCCTAAGACTGGACCAGAATACCCAGATGTTGGAGATCTTGGATCACTTTTAAGGCAGCCTGAGGTGTGATTTTGATTGCTCCGGTAATCAGAATTGACAAAGCCATTTGTACACTTGATAGCTGGGACATTAGTGCCTTACTCTCAAGTGCTTGCCACCAGAAAGCACCACCATAGGTTAGGATGGACAGAACCACGGTTATATATCCCCATACCCGAAGCTTATCCACGGAAGAGAATAACGGGATTAACGACACCGCGGACCCAAGTTTTGGTAGGTGTGGAGAGCATACCAAAATGATGCAAGAGCTCTATGAAACCCTGTGTCGGGGCTAGTGTTACCGCCCACAACTATGTAAAGGAGGTAACGGCTCCGGGGGCTTCCCCAATCAAAACCCTAAGGAAAATGAATTCCTGCCGAAAGCCAGCATGATCTTGTTCATGGCATTACTGGACAACAGTTTGGAATTGATGATCCCTGGACTGACGGCTGTGGTATTCGGAAACCTGAGTATGTCAGGGTGGAACCTTACAAAAATGGCTTGTATTTTTAAAACCTAGCAAGCCTCAAAGTACGTTCAATGCTCTTTCCATTTCCAGGATTTGGCTCTGAACGGGAGATCTCATAAGGGTCTCCCGTTAACCCACGCATGTACCTACCTCCCGTTAACCCACGCAGGACCCATGGGATCTTAACGTGACTACACATTTTACGAGCGGAGATAGCGGATTTCAGTTGGGACCTCAAAAACTGACATGAACAATGTAAATCAAAAAACAAGAAGAACAAATATCAGTTTGAAGAAACCTCACTGGGAAGATTTTCGGGCTTACGATTGGAAAATGTGAGAGGTGTAACTTCCCCATTCGGAACAAATTCGGCAATTGTGATGAGGACATCTGCCAATAATCCAGGTGAGGAAGCATGGAATAATAAAAACCATAAAAGTGAAAATTTATGGAGGCTCGGAAGAAAGATATCACAGATGGATGAAATCGTTAAATCGAAAAAGAACGTCCACAAAAATATCCAATCCATGATAAGAGAAAAACCGGCTATGTATTTGAAAATAGTTGACGATCTGAGTAATGAAGATGAGGTACGTCAAATGGATCATGTAACCAATAAGCAGACCCAAACAGAAACATCATTTAGACTACGTAAAGGCAAAAGCCGGATAAAGTTGTAAAGCGTTGTGTCGTATTATGCCCAACACAAAGGGATCAAGGTACTTGAGTAGACAAATTCTCGCAGGAGTTGTCAAAAATATAATTCTCTACGCAGCACCAATATCGGCACAATGCATGATGTACGCCACGTACTATGCAAATATTGGGTCGGTATATAGAGTTGCAGCACTACGTGTATGCTGTGTCTGACGATGCAGCCTATGTTATCACTGCTATGATACCTATTCAAATTCTAGCAAGAGAATCAGGAATCATATTCATTTCCCGAAGCTAGCGGGAAACCATATAGATCCCGACGTCTCAAGAAGAGGGAGCATTATCGAATGGAAAAACAGGTGGTCAGTACCTACAAAAGGTAGATGGACATATTCGCCAATGTGGACAGTTGGTCAAACAGGCGGCATGGTTATCTTAATTTCTATCTCACCCAATAACTCTCCGGACATGGCTGTTTCAGTCTTTATTATATAATTTTGGCTTGGGCCGCTCCCCTACTTGTCCTTGCTGTATGGAAGATGTAGATGAACCATACTATATATAGGGATGGTGGATCAGAGTAAAGGGATTATTTAAAGTTTCGCACACCTGGCAAAAGCAGGTAGCCCTAGTCTTTAGATGATTATTACCCCGTCAAAAAACATTTCCAATGAAGTTCTTACAGGAGAATAATGCAAAAAGACATTTCTTCTTCCACTATTCGATATTCCTTTTCCATTTCAATCGATGGATAACGAATGTATTTAGCTTCTGAAAAAAAGCAGCGGAGTTGCATTACTCCATCCACAACTGCTGGCTGGAAGTCGAGATGGTGAATAGTACGTGTTCCGTCTTCTGTGGGTTGTCTCCAAGACCAGTGTCATGGACCCAGCCAGATAGTTGTGCCAGATCACCTTGCATTAGGTCACACTGGGCTGGTAAAATATTGCCACTTATCAGCATGATGTACATCAGCCTAAGTCACCAGCGTTTTTTTTCAGCTAGTCGAAACACGTAAAGAATTTCATTTATCGTCTCTTGCGAAAATCTGTTAATCAAACTCTTATTTTAGTTTAATTAGAGCTGTAGCGACTTCCAAGCAGAGATTCTTGCTAGAAGCAAGGCAGTAGAATTGATTAATGGATTTTAACCCAGTCTTAAAAGACTATTTACTATCGACGCCCCTTAAGGTTCTCAAGTCATGGACCATAAACTCTCGAGCTCTCTTTGACTGCAACAAGGCTATGTATGATATACGATATACCGTTAAACTTTGTTCAGTTCCAGCAAATTCGATCGATTATCCAATTGATGTACCGTAGAACGACTTCCATTCTCTCTTCTTATAAGTATGTTTCTGTCCTAGTTTGTTAAGCAAAGTTAGACACACAATCCATGCAATTTAGATTATGATATCGAATTCCGTTTGAAAGATAGATGCGATTATTGGGTAGATACGAGATTTATGCTCTCACCTGCTTATCAGACATAAATCTTATTATTCTTTAAATTTTGCCAAAAACCTAACTTGGCTTCGCAAAAACATTTAACTTTTCAATTCCTCTCTCAATCTATTCAAGTATAGACGATAATCGGCAACACAGCAATATCCCGGAAACTTCTCCATCTTCGTCCTCAATTAAATAATCAATAAGCATGGAATATTCCCATAATCATCTTCAAACTTATCCAGGATAAACACAAGTCGAAATTGTCCTGCACCCCCAACGCTAGCATTCTATATAGTTTGATCCCTATTTTGTATTCTTAAATCCAAACGTTCCTTATATTTTATTACAACCCTCCTTACATCCGGCAATTTCAAAAAAAGTTAAATATAACTTTTACCATTGATAAAAACGTATTAAGACATCACGAAAGAATTTTCGTTTCGTAAGAATCGATTGTCGCTTAAATGATATCAAGGCAACTGATAGCTGAACGCTTAGGTCACATATAAAATCCACAAAAAATGCATTTGCAAATAACAATGTAAAGAAGTTATAAAAATAGAACAAATAAGGGGGGGAGCAAAACAATATGCGAGGGTTGTGTCAATATTGGTTACGAAATAAACAATTGCAAATTCTTAATGGTAGACAACAACAATCGCGTTCTCCATTCAGTCTCTACCAAAAGAACCCCCAAAACGTGAATAATTTCACAGTTAATATTTCCAAAGATTGTAGTGAGTTTTTCTTTTCAATGAAATTTCAATTTCAAAATTTAAATGAAAATGATTTCGTAAGCATTTCTTTTTTTTTGGGTTTCTGCAATAAGAAAAAAAATACAAATTTTACCAACGATGCTAAGAACACAGCACGAGGTTAGGTAACCCAATTGCATTTTATATAAGTTTGTGATTTACCATAAAACGCTGACCATTCATAAGTTTTTTTCTTTTTTTTTTTTTTTTTTTTGTATTTGTGTCCAAAGTGAACGACAGTCAGTTGGTCACATTTCTATGAATAAATTGTATTATGTAAACGAGGATGGCATTGATATGTGTTGGAGATAGATGACCTTTTACAGTTGAATGACTCAAAATGTTACCAAAATTAACAACTAATTAGCTGGAAATAATTAGTTTACAACATTGTCACCATATTGGGCTTCAAAATATATTTAGCTTGACCTTTGTTGAACGGAGGTAATTCGTGGTATATTGTTGTTGTAAACAAAAAAAGTAAACAAGTGCAAATAGCCCTGTTGCATATATACATATGACCGGCATACTTATTTTTGAAATTAATTAAATTGCATAATATATATAAATATCCAAATTAAATATCCAAATCATTTTGTATAAATAAAATATCACAAACCCTATAAATATAGCGTATGATTAATATAACCAAACCCTATTATTAGATATACGTCAATGTAAAAATGTATACAGTGACGTATAAGTAATATTAGGATGTGGTTAAATTAATCATACGCAACTATTATTAAACGAGCCTTTTTATACCCTCAGCATTTATGCTAACGAGGGTATATACACTTTCATACGGGCAAAATGTGCCTCATCGAAATAATGGTTTTGGACCCCAAGTATGTTTGGACGAAATGTGTTTCAGACAATTTGGAGTCGATCTGTCTGTCTGTCTGTCTGGCTGGCTGGAGCGCACGATAACTCTCGAACGGATCAACTGATTCGGTCCAAAATTTGGCTTTCGTTATATTTGGTCCAAACTTAGTTTAAGTTCGCAGATGGGTTATATCGATCCACTCCTTCCGGTACCTCCCCCACAAAAGTTCGACAATTTTCGGAAAATTTGTACGTACGATAACTCTTGAAGGAAGTAACCGATTTGGTCCATACTTTGGAAATCGTAAAATGTCTACCAGACTTAGATGAGATTCCAATATGGACTTAATCAGTCCACTCCTTCGGGTACATCCCACACAAAATTTCGTATAAGTTCAGTTTAGGACCTGCTCTCGAATCGCTTTGATTTTTGTTTTAGAAACTTGTATTCACTGCCCCCCATACGACGGTACAAGATTCATCAGGCGGAAGTCCATACTTCCTGAGAAAATAGCCTGAAAGTTGCACAAAACCCCTATGACACCGTGTGAGGTGGTTGGAGGACAAGATATCTCTCGAACGGATCTGCCGATTGGGTCCAAAATTTGGCCTTAGTAATATTTTGTCCAAACATAGTTTAAGTTCGTAGATAAGCCATATCGGTCCACTCCTTCAGGTACCTCCCCCAAAAAAGTTCAAAAATGTTCGGAAAAATTGTTCGAACGTTAACTCTTGAAGGGAGTAGCCGAAGTAGTCCATACTTTACACATCTTAATATATCTACCAGATATAGATCAGGTTCAAATATGGAATATATTTGTCCACTCCATTCAGTACCTCCCACACAAAATTTCGGATAAGTTCACTTTTCACTTGAAGCAACTAGTATTAACTGCCTCAATTACAATGGTAATAGTTTTTTTCAGGGGCAAGTCCACACTTCATGAAAAACAGCCCGAAGGGTGTAAAAACCCCCTATGGCACCATATGTTGTGGCTGGATATCCACTTCCATAATGGTCAATGTCGATCCATCCCTTTAAGTATCTCCTCCGCAAAACTTTTGCTCTTTAATCCTAATCAATAATTGAAAACCCCTAAGTACATACGTTTTTTGGGAAAAAATTGTTTCAATATATACAGGCTGAGGGTATATCTCTGTCGGCCAAGGCGACTGATGCTTTTTTACTTGTTTCCAATCGGATTGCTCTACAGATTTTTGAGGAATTCTGTACAAATTTTTCGAGTTACCGACAAAAATCGTTAAAATTAAAATGCTCACAATTTCGGTATTTTGAAAACATTTTAAATAATATCCAAGCAAAATAAATTGGAAGTAGTGCAATGTGGACTAGTTCTTTCACGGCATGTTTTGATGCAGTTCAAACGGAGTCGTGAAAATGGCCCTCCGTTCGCTACATTTTATTAGTAGTTGTTAGAGATCCATACAAGTGCATAAATCAGTTTGTACATGTCTACAGGCAGCAGCATACATTTTCCAAAAAGAGCGGGTTAACATTTCCAAAAATTTGTTAATATAAAATAAAAAATATTTAATTTTCGAACATTTTTTCGGTAAGAAAATTTCCTAATGGTGTGTTGTTGGAGTACATGTCGAAATCTTAACTGGTGATGGAAAGACAATATCAAACCCATTTAGCAGATGAAGCAAAAACAGTTCAGCTTGGATTAATTGGAGAGCGGAGGGAACACGCATGGTTGCGATTGATTTCAATGGAGAATTTTCATAATTTGTGTTAATGTAATAAAGTGCTTAATATTTTTGTTTTACACAAATAATAAATGCATTTTATTTGTTCTGGGATATTTTGTAATGGCTTGCACACATTCCGCAGATTGTATCAAAACACGTGCTTTGGACTGCATCCTATTAAACCTCCAAATGGTTAGTACAAATGCAATGCCAAAGGGTCAGTAAAAATGCAGTGCCAAAGTGTCAGTTAAAATGCAGTGCAATGGAGTACATCTTACAGTAGTCACGCTCTTGTAAAAATCATGAGTGAAAATGCATAATATGATGCACTTCCAAATCACTTGCACATATGATTTAACTGCCTCTTTGGAGGCAAACTTTTTGCTGGGATGTCCTGCACTTAAGATAAAAAACTGGTAATTTATTTTTTTAATGACATTTAGGTATCAGTTTATGCCATTATTGTGCTGTATTATTTGACATTTCTAGGAGGTCATTGGCTGATTCAATTAAAAGATCAAGTGTTCCTCCTTAAAGTCCTCTGATATAAGAATTCAAAAACTTAGGTATGGCTTTGCCTGGTAACACTTGCAACAAAATCCATATATTTGTTTTTCTTTCTTAATGAAATTGGAATTTTATCTCTGTTAACTGATAATAGTTATAGTTATTATTATAAAACAACATCATTTAAATTCAATTGATTAATAAATACACATTAGAAAAAATAATTGTTGTTATTTTCCCTTTTCAAACAAAAAATCTCTAAATAAGTGTTATTTGCTTATAAGCACTATTGAAACCCATACAATATATGCGTTTGTATGTATGTACCCACTAAGTAACAAACTAAACTAAATTGTTCGTGTTATCTTTTTGGTCATTGTCTTTATCAGCCATAATTAAAGAAACGTGATAAATCACGTTGACAGATATATAGTAAATATAATAACAAAAAAAAACGTGTCGTGTGGGACGAGAAAGAAATATTTTTTAACCAACTTCAGCAATAATTTTTTTTGGTAATGATTTTGAAGGGTTTTTTGTGGAATGGAATTTAATAAGCAAAGACATATACACACATATAAATATAAATAAATATATGTATGTTTTGAATGACCCACATGTTGGGCTTTTGTGGAGTAAATGATGAAGAAATGCAAATAAAGAAATTCGTTCGCTGACTAGTTTACTAAAAGAGTCATTCGAAAAATTTGCGTTCTTAAAACAGCACATATTAGCTTTATTATGTTGTACCTGGATTAATCTGATCTAAATAAAATACGTAAAATAAACAGTGTGTATCGAACAAGATCCAACTTCTTTACAACATCCAAAATTACTCTTTCACGAATCCTAAATATACTCAATATCTGACCTATGGAACTTAAGAACCAGTGCACGGTGGTACCACTTGTATATAGGAAGTAGCCAAAAATATTTCCAGAACAAATTGCGCTAATGCGCTGGTTACAGATTTCTGTTGCGGCGACGATTATTTCCCCTCTGGAGGAGGTATACGTTATGAATTTCTGTATGCTTTTAATATAAAATGTCGTGAACAAAAGTACCGATTATCTTATCCAAAACAACATAAAAGTCAACCAATTTGGCGGTTTAAATAGACCAACATTTTTGTCTGAAAATATGTAAAATGTTTAATACAGATCTTATTGCGTTCTTCCTGGAACACACGCACCGCCTACGTAAGTCATATTTTGAAGAAGAACTTTTGACCTTTCCATTGTTCAGAATGAAACAAATACACTTTTGGAAAGTACCATCTCATATCTGTCAGATGTTTTCATACAGTTTTTTTATTTTTGGCCAATGGCTGGAACGATCCTCTGTGCAGTGTGAAGCGGAACGTGGTGTACTGTTTCTTGAAAACTGCATTTATTCTTCATTAAACCCTCAGCCTTTAGGCTAGAAAGAGTATATACACTTTGAAACGACCAAAAATGTGCCTCATCGAAATAACGGTTTTAGACCCCAAGTATGTTTGGACGATATTCGTTTCATACGATTTAGCCATGTCCGTTCGTCTGTCTGTCCGTCTGTCTGGTTGGGTGCGCACGATAACTCTCGAAGGAATCAATCGATTCGAACCAAATTTAGGGTATCGTAATATTTTGTCCAAACTTAGTTTAATTTCGAAGATGGTCCATATCGGCCCATTCCTTCGGGTACCTGGCCTACAAAAGTTCTACATTTTTCGGAAAATTTGTGCATGAAGAGAGTTACCGATTTGGTCCATACTTTGCACATCGTAAAACGACAAAAGTATGGATAGGATTAAACCTCAAAAAGGGATATCGATAGATATGGATTTTATATCACACTAGCCTACGAAAAACATAATATCGCTGTAAACAGGGCCACTAGGAATACCTTCGGTAAAAATATCCAAAGGACCCTCGAACAGTCCCTTAACCACACAAAAATGTTGAACATTTGTGTGGGTGGCACCACAAGGATTGGACAGATAGGGCCCAAATTTGAACATAAACTAAGTTTCGGTTGCTACGTTGGAAATCGCGTGTACCATTTTAGCGAATATTTTCGAACTTTTGTGGGGGAAGTACCGGAAGGAGTGGACCTATAAGCACTACCTTCGATTTTCATCTTATATTCGAAGAAACTGTTTTCTCAAGAAGTATGGACTTGCCCCTGAAAAAACTTTTACTGTCGTAATTGAGGCAGCGAATGCAAGTTGCTTCAACAAAAATCAAAGTGATTCGAGAGCAGGTCTTAATGTGAATTTGTCCAAAATTTTGTATGGGAGGTACCCGAAGGAGTGGACAAATATAGTCCATATTCGAACCTGATCTGTATATTAGGATGTGTAAAGTATGGACCAAATCGTGCTGACAATTTTTCCGAAAATTTTTGAACTTTTGTGGGGGAGGTACCTGAAGGAGTGGACCGATATGGCTTATCTTCGAACTTAAACTAAGTTTGCACAAAATATTACGTAGGCCACATTTTGGACCGAATCGGCAGATCCGTTCTAGAGTTATCTTGCGCTCCAACCACTACAGACTGTGTCTTTGGGGTTTTTTGTACTTTTCAGGTTATTTTCTCCCAGGAAGTATGGACTTGCCCCTGATGATACTTATACTGTTATATGGGGGGCAGTGAATACAAGTTGCTACAACAAAAATCAAAGCGATTCGATAGCAGGACTTAAACTGAACTTTTCCGAAATTTTGTGTGGGAGGTACCCGAAGGAGTGGATCGATTGAGTTCATATTGAAACCTTATATAAGTCTGGTACACATTTCAGGATGTGCAAGGTATGGACTAAATCGGTTACTCCCTTCAAGAATTATCGTGCGCACAAATTTTCCGAACATTTTAGAACTTTTGTGTGGGAGGTACCGGAAGGAGTGGACCGATATAACCCATCTTCGAACTTAAACTAATTTGGAGCAAAATATTACGAAAGCCAAATTTTGGACCAAATCGGTTGATCCGTTCGAGAGTTATCGTGCGCACCAACCAGACAGACATTTCGTCCAAACATACTTGGGGTCTAAAACCATTATTTCGATGAAAAATTTTGCCCGTATGAAAGTGTATATACCCTCGTTAGCATAAATGCTGAGGGTATAAAAATGGTAAAGCCTACGAAGATATCGACACCTCTAAATAATAGTATGCTAAGTCTAAAAAGTGAGTTTTGCAGGAGAAGCTCTCAAAGTGTGGAAATTTGTTTGAACTTCAGTACTATGCTAAGTAAATATTTGTTTATAACTTCTGTTCGGAGTGTCCGATTATTACCAAAATTTGACAGAATTTAAGTTAAAGGACGTTAAATATAAAAATGTAAAGAACTTGAAAACATGCTAAGTCGACTTAGCATACTATTGTTTGGAGGCGTCGATATTATAAAAGTCAATCTTGTAGAGAATTTTTAATTCTACAATATTTTATCTAATCCCATTTCGATAGGACTTGCGGTTTCCAAGCAAAATCGTGAAAACCTAAAAAAACGTCATGCGCACCGTGTATTTAGATTGACTTGGTAGAAAAAACCTCAAAAGTATGCCGACCCACAGTAATATCAAGTGAAGTCAAGAAGTCTTCGATTTTGCACTTACCGCGCTCCAAGCTCATCGTAAACTCCCTCACGGCGCACAATGGTTCTGAATCGTTTTTTCTTGGTCAACTTTTGATAGAGATATTTTCATAACTCTTTTTTTTTGGACAGATAACATAATCAGCTTTCCGATGCATTAAAAACCTTCAAATTCGGTGTATTAGTTGCAGAGGATTAAAGTCAAAGTAAAAAATTTGAGTTTTTTATATTTTTCATCAAAATATGAGTGTTTTTGAGTTTTTCATATGCTCTAACTACTAAAACAAGGTCAACCAATAACCAAACCATATAAATAAAAAATTAAGAAAAAATTATTTTTTTCAAAATTAAAAAAATCCTCCTTGGTCATAAAACTCATATAACTCTTATAAAAACTCATATATCAAAAAAATTCCCATTTGTGTAAGAAAGCTATAATTTATATGGAAACCGGTATGGAAAAAACACAAATTTTTACAAATGCAATTACAAAAAATTTACAAAAGTGTTAAACGGACGAAACTGGACGTGTACAGAAGTATATATGGGCTAAAAGAGGACACCCTCGGCCATCACTCTGTGAAAAAGGAACTTCCAAGCTGTTCCCTTAGTTTCAATATGTTTACTATCTAATCCCATATAGAAATTAACAATCGGTGACGACAAAAAACTGGTGTTTTGGCCCGAAAAATCGATTCCTGGACCATTGTGTATTGTACTACAATCACACTTCCCTTCCGTATGAGTCAGACCAGCCACACATCCGAAATCCTTTTTTTTAATATATGTATATACCGCTTTTTGGTACTTTTGAGGCCCTTATCTTGACAATTGTGGACGTTTCGCCGGATCCTAGAAAAGACCGTCATCTGCATATAAGCTCAATTGTGTTTACGTTAACGAGGAGTTTTGGTACAGATCAAACTCCCCCTACACGCATATAAAATATCAGTTCCTTCCGATATAGTCCATGTAGTGGTTAGAGCCACCGGGGTAAAAAATTCCAGGCGACCCAGCACTTTGACTGAACTTCTGCGAACTATTTTTAATTGTTGTGTTGGAGGTTGCAGATGGTTTGCACCTATCTGAGTTTGAAAGGAATATTACGAAGGCCATTAATGATGTAAATAAAGTGGGTTATGTGCCTCACCGAAAAAATGGATATCGACCCCAAGCATGTTTGGACGAAATTCGTTTCAGACAATTTGGCATAGCCCCACATTACGGTACCTGCAGATTTCACGTATTTTGAATTTGTAGCAAAATCGTGATACAAAATCAATATATTTTATATACGGCATAAGTTTTGTTGTTGCATCTTTTTGGTCAGAGGCTGAGGATATATCTCTGTCAGCACAGCTGACTTATAATTTCTTACTTGTTCATATTGTTATTGTTGTGCTCACGATATAATTTTTTTGGTTGTCAATAGAGCATTCCGCTTGTTATCTCAAAAATATGGACTTTCCCATGAATAACTTTTTTGGAGAACGTGCCAGATGGTATTAATCGAAATAGCCCATCTTCGAATCTAATGGAAGTTTAGAAAAAATAATGCAATGTGTAAAACTTAAATCAAACCGGTTACTTCATTAGATAGTTATTCATACCAGCTCAACAAAATCGTCTCCAAATTGTCTGAAATGAATTTTGTCAAACCTAAACCTTTATTTCGATTCATAACGTCGATGTGTTTATATCGCTCTTAGCCATAAGGTTGAGTGTATAACTAACTATAACTACAAAGGCCATAAAAATATGAATTTTTAATATACATCTTCTTTCATTCTTAGCATTATGAATGATTATTTTTGAAGATGACCAACATTTCCAACAGAATAAATCGTAATTTTTTGAACTACTGTATCAAAACGAAATCGCCAATCTCCAATGCTGCTGGCAGCAACACAACTGACTAATTTATATTAATAGTTGGCTGTGAGTGTGAACTTTGTTTCCTGCAAAAAACTTCAGATCTAGATGACTCAACTGTTTTTGCCAAAAATAAAACCCATTTCCGAAAAATAACCACTAATAGAAAGTGTTCTTTTTTAAAGTGAAGCATGATTTTTGATGTGCTAAAACCTTTTAGCGAATAATTTTTTATTACTTTAACATGCCTCGCCTCTCCGATTTACTCTCATTGACTCTCTCCCTTTCTCCACTCTTACTTTGTTGATTTACCCCTTTGTTGTATTCGGTGGTTATTAACCTATGAACATTACTATTATCTTAGAAGGCACTTGAAAATATCTTTCTGCCTGCCTACCTACCTTCCAATGACTGCCAGTATCGATCTATCTTTAATTCCTCCCCCCCTTTCCGATCGCCCCTAATGCCTTTCAAATTACACCTAATTTCTAAAGTACACAAAAGCTTGGGCAGACAATAATTTTCGAAATTAATTTAATTGAAAAAGCCAACAAACCAAACCGTCCATCCAACAATAACAAGAACAACAACCACAAAACTGGCGATGAAATGAAAACAACCAAATATACGATGCAACAACAACAACAATAATGTGACTATTATGACGGCGGTAACAATAACAACACTTTAAAAATTGAGTGCAAATGTGAATGAACTTGGCCAGAATAGCCAGCAATCACACAAACGCACACACACATGCACGCTCACACATATGCACTTCAACATTTACAAATTTGTATAAAAGTTGGATTTTTTTGGCCTCGCCAAAGAAGAAATTATAACCAAAAACTGAGAAGCAGAGCTAAAGCTTGGCATAGCACAATAACCCTCAGTGCTGGCCACTAGTTTTTTTTTCTTCAGTCGAAATTCTGGTTCAATGCGAGTTATAATAACTTTCACGCTTTAAATTACGTGACTGCAGTTTTAAGCAATAAAACAAAACAAAAAGCAAAACGATGAAGACGTCTCGTCCACACAGAGAATGGCAGACGAAAGACCTAAACGTTGTCACTTTCTGTCGCTGACGACCGGCGAGTGTGTGTGTGAGTGTTTGTGTCTCCTGCTAAGGTTTAGCGGCAGCAAAAGTAACCATCTTCCGAAAGTTTACTTGTTTGTTTCTTACATTTTGTTTCTTGGTTTTATTATTTCTTTGTTAATTGACCAACATTTAATGCTGATCATCGTCATGATCAACTGTCTTACGAAAAGTGAGAAGCAGCAGCAACAGCAACAAAAACAACAAAACAGGTGAAAGAAATTGGAAATTGAATTGTTTGCCTTGTTTTAATTCAATTTGACAGAACATCAGTTACATGTCGGCATCTTTTTCTTTTGGGCGGATTGATCGACGATAATAGCCCCAATTTGTTATCTTGAATTGGGAGTTTTTTTCATAGGTTGTGTGTGAGTGTCAAGGGGGATGGGGCTTGATATAGTTTACCAGATGTAAAGAAAAAAAGTGAAAAGTTGGATATCATCCCATGTTGGAAGCGTTCGAGAGACACACATGACCAAATCTTCTCCAAATTGTCTAAAACGGATTTGGTCTTAACACATGTACCTTGGCCTACAACGATTTATAAGATTATTAAGAGCTTGAGAGTAAAGAATGATTTCTCAGATTTGATATATCCTGTCAGATTGCCTTGGATGGTGTGAGTTCAGATTTCAGATTACAAAATGGACTTAAGGTAGCATGGCGATGTAGTAGCACATCGGCGGCTTGAAAAACTCATCGATTGATAGATCCCAACCAGAACCATTCTGCAATTATGAATTGAGTTTATGGCCCATGGTTTGGCATATGTATATAGTCGGGTTCCAAAAGAATGGGCTCAACACCACAAACCTTGGCGAGCCAAAAAATATACCCTCAGAATTTAGGCTATCGTAATAATGATTTAAGAATCCAAGTATGTTTGAATGAAATCCGTTTCAGACAATTTGGAGTTAATTTAGCCATGTCCGTCCGTCTCTCTGGCTGGTGCCCACGATAAATCTCTGGTCCAAATATTGAGTATCGTAATATTTTGTTCAAATTTAGTTTATGTTGGAAAGTAGGCCATATCTGTCCACTCTTTCCCCACAAAATTTCAACAATTTTCGCTAAAATGGTATCCTCGATAACTCGCGAAGGTAGTAAACCAATTGATCATAAATTGACATATGGTAATATTACTTCCAACCATAGATCAGGTTTGAATATGGACTAAATGGGTATACTCCTTCGTGTACCTCCCTCACAAAAATTCGGATGGTTTTTAATTTTCTTGCGGGCCCTGTTGCGATGGCGCTTTTTTGGCAAGTCCATACTTCATGAAATAATGGTCCAAAAGTTCTTAACAAAGCATGCCGCCACCAACTAAACTGGGTAGTTCTTAAGATAACCTTCGTAGGGAGAACCCGATTTATATATAATTGTTCCACAAACATCCCTGAAGGGACGAGGGAGACTTCTCTCATATCAATGAGTGCTCAATGCTATGGCTCAATGATATGGGACCTACTTTTTATTGCCGAGTCCGAACGGCGTGTCTTAAGACACCACTTGTAGAGAAGTTTTTCATGGCTTAAATACTCAGGAAATGTCGCCAACATTATTAAGGGGTATTTTGCCACCGTTGGAAATTTGATGTTGGCTGGCGTGGGAATCGAACCGCAGACCTTTAGCGTGCAAGGCGGGTGTGCATATCATTGCACCACTTACCTTACCAAAAACATGGATTTTTTAAAGAATATTTTTAAACTTACCCACTTACCAAAAAAAAAACGTGGATATTTCAAGGAATGCTTTAAGTGCTGACCACCGAAAAATAAACGTGGATTTTTAAAGAATATTTTTCAAGCACCCACCGAAGGATAAACGTGGATTTTTAAAGAATATTTTTCAAGCACCCACCGAAGGATAAACGTGGATTTTTACAGAATATTTTTCAAGCAGCCACCGAAGGATAAACGTGGATTTTTACAGAATATTTTTCAAGCACCAACCAACCGAAGGATAAATTTGGATTTTTAAAGAATATTTTTCAAGCACACACCAAAGGATAAACGTGTATTTTTAAAGAATATTTTTCAAGCACCCACTGAAGGGCAAACGTGGATTTTTAAAGAATATTTTTCAAGCACACACCAAAGGCTAAACGTGTATTTTTAAAGAATATTTTTCAAGCACCCACTGAAGGGCAAACGTGGATTTTTAAAGAATATTTTTCAAAGCACCCATGGAAGGATAAACGTGGATTTTTAAAGAATATTTTTCAAGCACCCACCGAAGGATAAACGTGGATTTTTAAAGAATATTTTTTGCAAGCACCCACCGAAAGATAAACGTGGGTTTTTTAAAGAATATTTTTCAAGCACCTACCGAAGAATAAACGTGGATTTTTAAAGAATATTTATTTCAAGCACCCACCGAAGGATAAACGTGGATTTTTAAAGAATATTTTTCAAGCACCCACCGAAGGATAAACGTGGATTTTTAAAGAATATTTTTTTCAAGCACCCACCGAAAGATAAACGTGGGTTTTTTTAAAGAATATTTTTCAAGCACCCACCGAAGGATAAACGTGGATTTTTAAAGAATATTTTTTTCAAGCACCCACCGAAAGACAAACGTGGATTTTTTAAAGAATATTTTTCAAGCACCTACCGAAGAATAAACGTGGAATTTTTAAGAATATTTATTTCAAGCACCCACCGAAGGATAAACGTGGATTTTTAAAGAATATTTTTTTCAAGCACCCACCGAAGGATAAACGTGGATTTTTAAAGAATATTTTTCAAGCACCTACCGAAGAAGAAACCTGGATTTTTAAAGAATATTTTTTTCAAGCACCCACCGAAAGATAAACGTGGATTTTTTAAAGAATATTTTTCAAGCACCCACCGAAGGATAAACGTGGATTTTTAAAGAATATTTTTTTCAAGCACCCACCGAAGAATAAACGTGGATTTTTAAAGAATATTTATTTCAAGCACCCACCGAAGGATAAACGTGGATTTTTAAAGAATATTTTTTTCAAGCACCCACCGAAGGATAAACGTGGATTTTTAAAGAATATTTTTCAAGCACCCACCGAAGGATAAACGTGGATTTTTAAAGAATATTTTTTTCAAGCACCCACCGAAGGATAAACGTGGATTTTTTAAAGAATATTTTTCAAGCACCCACCGAAGGATAAACGTGGATTTTTAAAGAATATTTTTTTCAAGCACCCACCGAAAGACAAACGTGGATTTTTTAAAGAATATTTTTCAAGCACCCACCGAAGAATAAACGTGGATTTTTAAAGAATATTTATTTCAAGCACCCACCGAAGGATAAACGTGGATTTTTAAAGAATATTTTTTTCAAGCATCCACCGAAGGATAAACGTGGATTTTTAAAGAAAATTTTTCAAGCACCCACTGAAGGGTAAACGTGGATTTTTAAAGAATATTTTTCAAGCACCCACTGAAGGGTAAACGTGGATTTTTAAAGAATATTTTTCAAGCACCCACTAAAGGGTAAACGTGGATTTTTAAAGAATATTTTTCAAGCACCCACTGAAGGGTAAACGTGGATTTTTAAAGAATATTTTTCAAGCACCCACTGAAGGGTAAACGTGGATTTTTAAAGAATATTTTTCAAGCACCCACTGAAGGGTAAACGTGGATTTTTAAAGAATATTTTTCAAGCACCCACTAAAGGGTAAACGTGGATTTTTAAAGAATATTTTTCAAGCACCCACTGAAGGGTAAACGTGGATTTTTAAAGAATATTTTTCAAGCACCCACTGAAGGGTAAACGTGGATTTTTAAAGAATATTTTTCAAGCACCCACTGAAGGGTAAACGTGGATTTTTAAAGAATATTTTTCAAGCACCCACTGAAGGGTAAACGTGGATTTTTAAAGAATATTTTTCAAGCACCCACTAAAGGGTAAACGTGGATTTTTAAAGAATATTTTTCAAGCACCCACTGAAGGGTAAACGTGGATTTTTAAAGAATATTTTTCAAGCACCCACTGAAGGGTAAACGTGGATTTTTAAAGAATATTTTTCAAGCACCCACTGAAGGGTAAACGTGGATTTTTAAAGAATATTTTTCAAGCACCCACTGAAGGGTAAACGTGGATTTTTAAAGAATATTTTTCAAGCACCCACTGAAGGGTAAACGTGGATTTTTAAAGAATATTTTTTTCAAGCACCCACCGAAAGACAAACGTGGATTTTTTAAAGAATATTTTTCAAGCACCCACCGAAGAATAAACGTGGATTTTTAAAGAATATTTATTTCAAGCACCCACCGAAGGACAAACGTGGATTTTTAAAGAATATTTTTTTCAAGCATCCACCGAAGGATAAACGTGGATTTTTAAAGAATATTTTTCAAGCACCCACCGAAGGATAAACGTGGATTTTTAAAGAATATTTTTTTCAAGCACCCACCGAAGGATAAACGTGGATTTTTAAAGAATATTTTTCAAGCACCCACCGAAGGATAAACGTGGATTTTTAAAGAATATTTTTTTCAAGCACCCACTGAAGGATAAAAGTGGATTTTTAAAGAAAATTTTTCAAGCACCCACTGAAGGGTAAACGTGGATTTTTAAAGAATATTTTTCAAGCACCCACTGAAGGGTAAACGTGGATTTTTAAAGAATATTTTTCAAGCACCCACTAAAGGGTAAACGTGGATTTTTAAAGAATATTTTTCAAGCACCCACTGAAGGGTAAACGTGGATTTTTAAAGAATATTTTTCAAGCACCCACTGAAGGGTAAACGTGGATTTTTAAAGAATATTTTTCAAGCACCCACTAAAGGGTAAACGTGGATTTTTAAAGAATATTTTTCAAGCACCCACTGAAGGGTAAACGTGGATTTTTAAAGAATATTTTTCAAGCACCCACTGAAGGGTAAACGTGGATTTTTAAAGAATATTTTTCAAGCACCCACTAAAGGGTAAACGTGGATTTTTAAAGAATATTTTTCAAGCACCCACTGAAGGGTAAACGTGGATTTTTAAAGAATATTTTTCAAGCACCCACTGAAGGGAAAACGTGGATTTTTAAAGAATATTTTTCAAGCACCCACTGAAGGGTAAACGTGGATTTTTAAAGAATATTTTTCAAGCACCCACTGAAGGGTAAACGTGGATTTTTAAAGAATATTTTTCAAGCACCCACTGAAGAGTAAACGTGGGTTTTTAAAGAATATTTTTCAAGCACCCACTGAAGGGTAAACGTGGATTTTTAAAGAATATTTTTCAAGCACCCACTGAAGGGTAAACGTGGATTTTTAAAGAATATTTTTCAAGCACCCACCAAAGGATAAACGTGGATATTTAAAGAATATTTTTCAAGCACCCACGGAAGGATAAATGTGGATATTTAAAGAATATTTTTCAAGCACCCACCGAAAGATAAACGTGGATTTTTAAAGAATAGTTTTCAAGCAACCACCGAAGGATAAACGTGGATTTTTAAAGAATATTTGTCAAGCACCCGCGGAAGGATAAACGTGGATATTTAAAGAATATTTTTCAAGCACCCACCGAAGGATAAACGTGGATTTTTAAAGAATATTTTTCAAGCACCCACCGAAGGATAAGCGTGGATTTTTAAAGAATATTTTTTTCAAGCACCCATCGAAGGTTAAACATGGATTTTTAAAGAATATTTTTCCAGCATCTACCGAAGGATAAACGTGGATTTTTAAAGAATATTTGTCAAGCACCCACGGAAGGATAAACGTGGATATTTAAAGAATATTTTTCAAGCACCCACCGAAGGATAAGCGTGGATTTTTAAAGAATATTTGTCAAGCACCCACGGAAGAATAAACGTGGATTTTTAAAGAATATTTTTCAAGCACCCACCGAAGGATAAACGTGGATTTTTAAAGAATATTTTTCAAGCACCCACCGAAGGATAAGCGTGGATTTTTAAAGAATATTTTTCCAGCATCCACCGAAGGATAAACGTGGATTTTTAAAGAATAAAAGCAGCCACAGAGTGCAGATTAAGAACTCGTCTGGAATAATTTCTACATTTTTGACAACATGTTTTAAATGTTTTGAATATTTACTTCCTGAGAAATTAGCCCCAAATTTAAAAAAACCCAATAGGCGTCAAAAGTATTGTGTTTACTTCTTTTCGTTAGGTCAAATGCTGAGGGTATATCTCTGGTCCGAGTGCCTAGTGGGTCTACATCCAGCCCAGGCATCACTGTTTGGAATTTGTACATTTATTGAGTCAAAGCTTCGAGAAATAGATATAGGTCCCTATTACCCTAAATAATTTGCCTGTCGCTTATGCTTTTGAGAGCCTCGCATGTCCAATATTTAAAGCTCACCCTAAAATCAGTCCTATATGTTTGTAACTTAACCAAAAGCTCTTGGTTGTCGACATCAGGGATCACAGTCAGAACAGCTCGAATATCAGGTTTAACGCAGAACATACCCTCATATGATCGGAATTTGAGCATTTATTGAGTCAATGCTAAGTGTGAGGACATCATTGCCCTAAACAATATGCCTGTCTTAAATGTTTTTAGAACCACGCATATCTAACATTTGAAGTCCGCACGGTATTGTCACGGGAAGCCTAAAATCAGTCGTAGATGCTTGGAACTGGGATCATCGGGGATCACATTCAAAATAGCGAATGTTCGCATGGGAGATCAACCTTAACTCAAACAAATTTGGCAGCTAGGACTGGAGTTCTCAGCACCAGAACACATCCTCATATATTCGGCAATCCTACAGTAATCCGGAAAGAAATCACACAGCAAGCTTCTACTTACGTTCTACATGGGTTGAGATGGGCAGAAATACCTTTACATAAAACTAAGATATGCCTTTTGTTCCAGTCCCCAACTTTTGCCATTAGACTTCTAGTAGAAGTAAATCTCTGTACAAATTTTTGTTGTTTGCTTCTCAAAAGAAAGAACACCAGCACAATGTATGGATTCGATGATAAACCCCAATGTGGTCTATATAACCTTATTGTTTCGGGACCCTTCAAAACGCACAATCCCCAATACAACCCCAAGCGGCTTGATATTTTGCGTTGATTCACTGCCGTGCCCAAATTTCTAGATGACTTTCTTAACTTGAGGTTTTTTATTGGTTTTCCCCTTCAACTCAAACTGTCTGCGGGTTCATATTCAAACTACTTCTAAGCTAGAGCCGAAGAAGTATCCTTTAACAAATCTTTTGAATCCCTATGAAGATATTATTATTATCTTTTCTATATTATAATCCTATTTTCCTTGAAATGTTTTTAATTGCATCCTTCCAGTGACATATTCTCCCCCTTCTTGCCCTTTTCACCTTTCCTCATTCAATTAGAATTCCCCACAATAGCAGCGTATTTGCCAACTTCTTATCATTTCAAAATCAATGCTATCAATGCTGGCTGCATGGTCTAAATCAACAATCTTCAAAAGTTTCCATATGCTGAGGTCAACGCCATCTTTATACGAGAAACACTTGGAATGCTACTTCCACCAAGCTGGCGGGGCAATGAACTTCTTGTGTTGTAATCGGCTATTTAAGTCGCTTTCACTAAATGTTATTGTGCAGCTTTTTTTTGATGAATTTGTTATTAGAATGTTTAACAAAACAACAAACTTTAGGCTGGGATTTCTGACAAAACACACCAAGAGCTGCAGAGCACTGAAGCCGGTTGGTTGTTCATCACATACATCCATATCATATCCGACATACGTATTTTCTAAGCGAGTGAAAGAAGTCTCAAGAAGCTAAGACGGCGAAAAAAGAAAGCTTTACTTTTTTTAGTTGTTTATTACTTCAACTAAAAGGTCTTATTATGATTTCTATAAGCGTTTTACTTTTTCCCCACACACGCACACACTCACTACCTTCACGGCAGTTGTCGCTTACATTTTTTTTCTTGCTTTTAGTCAATTCACATAGCCAAGCAATTGAACTGAATTGAAGAAGATGAAAATTAACCAAAAAATTTACAACAAATAGAGGTAATAATGTGGCTGGCCAACAACGTTAACACCAGCAACAAAAACAACAACAATGCAACACCCAACCAACCAAAAAAAACAACATAAACAAAATTTGGGTCTTGCTCCAGTTTTCACATTCAGAGTTCATTGCTCTGCGCGTGAGCAAAGTTTTGGAGATCGTGCTCCAACCAAAAGTTATGCATGTATGTGTGGGCTATTACAAAATGCATTAGTGTTGGTTGGTTGTTCTTTTTGTTTGTGATAAATTTCATTACAAAGAGAAATGCTTTCTTTTTTCCGGGGGGAAAGGGGTTGGGGCCAGTGGCGGCGATATTATGTGGTCGCTGGTTTTTTTGGTTCGAAGTCGTCATCATCATCATACATAACTGTTGTAGTTGGTTGGAGCTTCAATTTTTTATTTATTGTTGTTGTTGTCGTAGTTTCATTGCGATAAATTTTAAAGCTAAATTTTTATGAATAATTTATTGCTGTATATTTTTTGGGGTTTTTCGGTTAAGAATATGAGAGAGAAGTTGATGTAATTTGTATACACACACGTCAAAGTTAATTGTTTTGTGTGTGTGTGTGCTTACAAAATTTAGATTAGGAGGTCGTTATACAAAAAACCAACATGTGTCCGTTATGTTGTAGGTGAAATTTACTGCCCAATGATTGTTTTGATGTAATCAAATTAATTCACACTTTCTAAATTACTCAACACGGCTTTAGAATTATTAAAAATTATGAAATGAGAAATAAAATTTTTTTGGGCGGGAATGATTAATTATTTCGATATTTATGTGACAGTAAAAGAAATATTGCAGCTATACTGGTTGTTTAGAATGGATATAATGTTGGACAATAAAATGTTCAGCATTAAATATATGATTTTAGTGTTAAAATGATGTTCATATATGGATGTATAACCGTATAACCACGCAGCAAAGAAGCGTGGTACAGGCAGGGATGCTGTTTACTTTGCATTGCGTGACTATAGAAGTGGGTAAATAACCATTTCTTAATATGTTCTATTCGTATTTTTGAGCAAAAGTGAATTTTCTACCATAAAAAGTAAAAAATAAGCATCAATAACTTTTATCGATTTAAAATTAAAATTTCTCTTATCTGATTGAAAAAATATATAATAATAATTGAAAAATGGGATGAAGTAGTGACTATTGCGACATATCGGTTGTTTAACCACCTATGCTAACCTACGTTACCTTTGTCAGGCTTTTCGTTTGGAACAATCCTTATAGAATCGGATATATTCACATAAGAATTAAGTGATGACACTTTCCTCACAGAAATTTGTTGTCCTTTCATACTGAACATTATCTGACCCATCTCATTTAAATTTCGTGGCTATGCGATATTTAAAGGTGGGACTACGGCCATTATTTCGATGCGTTAAAAACTGTTGTAAATGTACTATGAGTAGATCCCTCATTTTAAACGAAAATAGCATTTTCGTCGGTGACAAGAGACAATTTTGAAGTTTCCAGTGTAAGTTTTTAGGCTTATGTTGCGTAGATATCAGAAAAAGTGATCCTAGTTATTCCAACAGACCCTAAGCTACACATAAACGAAAATATTGTGAACTTAAGAAACATGGGAGAAATTTTATATCAACCAAGTTCCAGAAAAATTGGATAAGCTAGCGTGCTCATTAGGGCGCCCCAAAAATTACAATTTTCTTGTTTAGAAACGCCTACTCCCTAAATATTTTCCATTTGATCCAAAAACCTTATATGTGAAATTTTATGATGATAGGTTAACGTTAACCCGTGACACCGGAGCTTTGTTTCCATACAAATTTGTATGCGGCTAAATTCCCTAATTGTGGCCTAATCGATAAAAACCTTTACCAGTTCATTCATGTGGATAAAAAAGGAATCCTACAAAAATGTGTGGTGATCACTTAACATTAACCCGTGTCCCCTGACCCATCTTTATTTCCATAGTACCTTGTATAGGGACCAATTATTACCTAAAATTGGGCAAATATGCATATTGGAGCAAAATCAAAATCTGACGCTATGAACTGTTAAATTTTTTTCATCGATTGGGCAATAAATGGCCTGTAGAGCCTTTGGCCCCTATACAAGGTACTATGGAAATAGAGATGAGTCAGGAGGCATGGGTTAATGTTCGATTTTTTAGCCACCACAATGAACTGGTAAAGTTTTTTCATCGATTGGACCATAATTACGAAATTTAGAAAATTTTGGTGTAGCTTTGGCCCCATACAAATTTGTATGGAAACAAAGATCGCTCCGGTGGCACGGTTAATGTTAACCGACAGCCATAAAATTTCACATATAAGGTTTTTGGATGAAATGGAAAAACAATTAGGGGGTAGGCGCTTCAAAAAAAAAAAAAAATAATTTTTTGGCCGCACTAGTGCTCATCAATGTATTATTTCAGTTATCCGGTGCCGGTTCCTTTGTATACAGACTCAAAAATTCTGCAAGCTAAACTGGGCAGCTAAACAAATGCAGGCATGTGTTTGGTATAGTGGCATCGGGCCCAATAAGAATTGAGGCGGCTGAACAGCCCGGATATTAATTAAGCTAAAACTACTAGTTTTTCTTCGGAATTTGTCATTTTTCTGCTACGATTGTCTCCGATTATTCACGTTATACCTTTGAACTGCCTGTACATGGCCATAGTAGAGACCACCATGGCAGCTTTCCAGCTTGACACTTGTTAACCACTGAATTCCGGGTTCATCCAGGTACTTAAACATTACCATTGATATTCCGTATGCGTTTCGGATGACGTCTGCAACGTTGTAACTTGTGGTGGTGCGGTTAAAATAACACACGTACGTCTTTGGGTCAGTTACTGACACGCCGTTGAAAGTAACAGCTATTCTATCATCCTTCTTTCCCGTATTCGAGAGTGATTTAACCGTTGCCCACAATTTACTTAATCCTCTAACAATGTTGAAGTGCTTCAGGTGGCCTAGTCACTGTTTTCGCTTATGTTCTTCTACTAGCCTGTTGACTTCAAAAGTAAGTTTTCCAACTCTTGGGTCTTCAGGATTCGCACGACGAAGCTCATCATATTCATTTGCTAGTCCCGTCGCCTCTTCTGGACCGACAAAAATGATGATTAGAATTAAAGTTCAAATGCACCATGGGGTGCCATAGGGGTTTTTTACACTCTTCGGGTTGTTTTCTCAAGAAGTATGGGCTTGCCCCTAAAAAACTTTTACCATCGTAAGTCCCAATTTACATTAGGCGAGTTTACTTGCGGTAATTGTCAGTTTTATGCAGAGAGAGGTGAGGCATATGGTAACCCTTTGCCTCTCTACACCCTCTCTCACCGACAAACTGACAATTGCCGCAAATAAACTCGCCTAATGTAAATTGGGACTAATTGAGGCAGCGAATGTAAGTTGCTTCAACAAAAATCAAAGTGATCCGATAGCAGGTCTTAAAGTGAACTTATCCGAAATTTTGTGTGGGAGGTTCGAACCTGACCTATATCTGGTATATATGTATATTAGGATGTGTAAAGTATGGACCAAATCGGCCACTCCCTTCAAGAGTTATCGTGCGCACAATTTTTCCGAACATTTTTTAACTTTTGTGGGGGAGGTAACTGAAGGAGTGGACCGATATGGTTTATCTTTGAACTAAAACTAAATATGGACACCATATTACGAAGGCCAAATTTTGGACGGAATCGGCAGATCCGTTCGAGAATTATCTTGCGCTGCAACCACTTCACACGGAGTTTTTTCAACTTTCAGGCTATTTTCTCAGGAAGTACGGACTTGCCTCTGATGCAACTTGTACCTTCGTATGGGGGACAGTGAATACAAGTTGTTACAACAAAAACCAAGGCGATTCGAGAGCAGGTCGTAAACTGAACTTTTCCCAAATTTTGTGTGGGAGGTACCCGAAGGAGTTTACCGATTGAGTCCATATTGGAACCTCATCTAAGTCTGGTAGAAATTTCACGATGTGCAAAGTATGGACTAAATCGGTTACTTCCTTCAAGAGTTATCGTGCGCACAAATTTTGCGAACATTTTCGAACTTTTGTGGGGGGAGGTACCGGAAGGAATGGACCGATATAATCCATCTTCGATCTAAGTTTAGAAAAAATATTACGAAAGCCAAATTTTGGACCGAATCGGTTGATCCGTTCGAGAGTTATCGTGCGCTCCAGCCAGCCAGACAGACGGACATGGCTAAATCAACTCCAAATTGTCTAAAACGGATTTCGTCCAAACATACTTGGGGTCTAAAACCATTATTTCGATGAGGCACATTTTGCCCGTATGAAAGTAGCATAAATGCTGAGGGTATAAAAAAGTGTTAAGCATGTTATATAGGAAAGTTTTAAGCATGTTATATAGGAAAGAGGACACTCTAGAGTTCTAGTCCACTAAACTTGGAATTTCACTAAAATTTAGTACCTGAGGAAAATAAAATAGCTCACTTGGTGTAAACGCTCTAAGAGGCAACAATCCTACATTTCTAACAAAAAACAATATCTGTTATCTTTCTCCAAAAATTTGCAAAAATTACGTATTTTCCAAAATTTAAAAAAAATGATGGTCTTTAGGAGCACGCCACGCCCACACTTCCAATATTTTTATCTAATTTTTTGCTTTCCTTAGTTTCAATATGTTTACTATCGAATCCCATGTAGAAATTAACAATCGGTGACAACAAAAAATGGGGGTTTTGGCAAAGAAAATCGATTTCTGAATCACTGTGCGTTCAGCGGTTATGAAGTCGGGTGGTCAATTTTCGGACACGATGATAGGAAGGTGATCTAAGCCAATGGAAATGACGGGTTGTCAGGATACGTCATTTATCAGTCCTGGTGCCATTATAGTGATATTTGGCGAGCTGTGGCAATCTCCAATAGGAGCGTCATCTTTCACCATGCAACACGTGAAGCCATCAATTTGCTCAGCCAGAGCTGTACCCCTCTGGTCATTGTCTAGGATGGAAAAGCTCATGCTAGACATTAAAGTCATCTAGCACCAGACGGTTATTGCCCTCTAAAGGCGTACTAATATCGGACATATAACGAGGGACAAAGGTGGTGAGGTGACTACACTTGGTCGAAGATTCCTCCAAGTCAATTCGTTGCATAGAACCGGTCAGTTGGAAGTTTCGATACAAGTCCTTATGCTGTACTTTTGAGAAACATTTTATAATATCCTTGGGAGGTACCCTAAAGAATGGATAAAATATTACGATGTGCAGTGTTCGCACCGCCCAGCCAGATAGAGCTAAATCGACTCCAAATTGTATGAAAAGTTTTTCGTCAAAACCCGTTATTTCGACGATCCACATTTTTGATTGTTTCAAAGTATATAGGCTATGGGTGAATTAAAAATAAATTAAACCCTTGGGAGTTTCGACCAGCTGAAGGCTAACGTGGTAGCTCATACTGACGACATTTTAGTGCTGTAAACAAGTTTTGAAGTTGGGCCCCTGACAAAGTCATCTTGGGGTAAATATAGCAAAGACAGAACTTTGCCATCACAATCTTCCTAGTTTCCCGGATCGTAATTTCTACCGTTTCCCGCTAGTCGAATTGCATGAAAACGTTGCCATAAATCATCAGCAGGTATGCCATAATAATGAGTGTCGACCGATGTTTTATTTATAGTTCAATGTTATGGGATCTCCTTTTTATTTGCGAGTATGGCGGGAGAATCGGAGTAAGTCGAAAACCTTTAATTGTCTATATTGAGTTCGGCTTAAAACATTCGGTCCAAATTCGGTCCAAAATTTGGCTTTCGTAAGATTTTGTCCAAACTTATTTTAAGTTCGAAGATGTGTAATATCGGTCCACTCCTTCCGGTACCTCCCCCACAAAAGTTCGGAAAATTTGTTTGCACGATAACTCTTGAAGGGAACACCCGATGTGGTCCATACTTTGCACATCGTAAAATGTCTACAAGACTTAGATTCCAATATGGACTCTATCGGTCCACTCCTTCGGGTACCTCCTCCCACACAAAATTTCAGAAAAGTTCAGTTTAGGACCTGCTCTCGAAATGCTTTGATTTTTGTTGTAGCAGCTTGTATTCACCGCCCCCATACGTCGGTACAAGTTTCATCTGGGGGAAAACCATACTTCCTGAGAAAATAGCCTGAAAGGTGCAAAAAACCCCTATGACACCGTGTGTAGAGGTTGGAGCGCAAGATAACCTCGAACGGATTTGCCGATTCGGTCCAAAATTTGGCCTTCGTAATATTTTGTACAAACTTAGTTTAAGTTCGAAGATAAGCCACATGGGTCCCCTCCTTCAGGTACCACCCCCACAAAATTCAAAAATGTTCGGAAAAATTGTGCGCACGATAACTCTTGAAGGGAGTGACAGATTTGGTCCATACTTTACAGTTCCTAATATATCTACCAAATGTATATTAGGCTTTAATATGGACTATATTTGTCCACTCCTTCGGGTACCTCCCACACAAAATTTCGGATAAGTTCACTTTAAGACCTGTTCTCGAATCACTTTGAGTTCTGTTGAAGCAACTTGTATTCGCTGTGTCAATTACGACGGTAAAATCTTTGCAGGGCAAGTCCATACTTCTTGAGAAAACAGACCAAAAGGTGTAAAAACCCCTATGGCACCATATATAGTCGCTGGAGAGCACTACTCGAAGATGGGCAACAATTTCCGGTACTTCCCTCCAATGTTTAAAAATATCACTAAAATGGAATGCACGATATCTCCTGAACGGGGCAACCAAACAAATAGTTTGTCCAAATTTAGTTTAACTTCTAAAATGGCCGATATAGATCTTCTCTTTATGTCACCTCCCCCACTATAGTTCAACAATTGTGTAGATCTGTCCGTATATGAAAATTTCAATTCACATAGGCTAAGGGTATATCTCTGTCGACAATGTCGACTGATACTATTTTACTTGTTGTTTTATGTTAACACCACTCATCCGAATTATTGTTTCTTTTAGCATCCTTTTTGTTTAATTTAAAGTCAATATGTACATCAATAAATGTTATGAAAATATATACGTTTTGTAATTATGTATTCCATTTGTGTTCGCCGTAAAACATGTCATCTGCCATTTACAATAGAATAAAATTCGAATTTGTTGGCAAGCCAATCTAAATGAGCGATTGATTACTCAACTCTTCTGTTTGGTTCGGTTCCTGATAAAGCGGAAATTTCAAACTGATACTCAAATGACATTGAACGGCTAAGCGGTGAATACAAAACTCAACAATGAATAAAAATAAAAAAAATATTGCAATGGTTGCAACAAATATTGCCATCGACTATGATGATGATATTGAAAAAACCATATTAACAATTCTCCATACAACAAATTGGCTATTTTTACAAAACCAAATGCATTTTCATGATAAACAAAAACAAAGTAAATTGAAAATAGTTTTTTTTTTTGTAACTTATGTAATACAAATATAATTATCATGTGTTATGATTATTAACTACTAATAATTATAATTTGTTATTATTTCTCAGCTGGTGGGGAAGTAAGTGGTCTGTGGTAAGGGGGCCGAGGGTGTGATGAATATCAGTGAGTGAGGTAAGTGAATAAATGCTGTATTTGTATTTTTAGAACGATTGCTGTGAGTCGAGTTCGGCTGCATTTTATTGCTGTTGGCTGTTGTTGCTGTAATTTCATTTCTTTGTTAGGCAATTGTTATCGCAGAAAAGGCGAATGGACGGACAAAACAAATAATCGGACAGACAGACAATCAAATAAAAGTAACAAGAAAAGCAAAAACAATTGTGAAGAAGAACACCATTATCGAGAAATGCAATTGTTGCCCATCTAGGCAGCCGGCTTGCCTGCCAGCCATCCAACCAACCTAAACCCAACTGATTAGAACCCGCAATTACATACAATGTTGCACTGCACTCAAAGCAAATGATAAGGATTTGTAGTAACTTTATCTCTCGGTTGTTATTAACATTTTTTTCGCTGTATTTAACTAAAGTTATAGGTTAATTAAAAATATATGTAGATGAAGAACTAGATAGGGAGAGGGAGTTCAGTGTTACCTGTTTTTGTTTTGGAAAATTCTTTAGCAGACAACAAAGAGTTTGTTATGAGAGTGTTTATATAAACGTCTTGTTTAATTAGACAATAATTTTAACAAAGGAAGTTACTGGACATAATGTAGACGAAGAGAGTGGCATTTTGTTTAAGATTTTTTCTGGGCAACAGAGCAACATTCCAGAAAAATTAAGACAAAATATTATCTAATACTATTTGAGGGAAAGGAATAGTATCATTAGTGTATTTATAATTTAGTTATCACCTCCGACGTCGCCAATAGATGCCCCCAAAATGGTAATATAATAATAATTGTTCCACAAACATCCCATACGGAACAAGGGAGACTTCTCTCATATCAATGAGTGCACCCCAATTCATATTAGCTCAATGATATGGGACCTACAGTTTATCGCCGAGTCCGAACGGCGTGTCTAAGACACCACTTTTGTAGAGAAGTTTTACGACCTTTTGTGTGCAAGGCAGGTGTGCTTACCATTGCACAACGGTGGCACCCGCCCCCAAAATGGTAATTTTTAGAAAAATTTTCTATATTTACTTACAAAAGTTCAAATTTTATCCATTAGGACATGATTGTGTCAAACAAAAAAAAAATTGTCGAGATCCATTTCTGTATACGTACCTGGTTGGTGCTGACTATAACTCACAAGCGGTTCAACCGACAAAAATTCAAAATTATTCCCTAAAATGGTGCTAACGATAACTCACAAATGGAGGGTGTAACCGATTTCGTCCATATATTGCACATCGTTGTATTTCTTCCAGCCATAGATCATGATCGAATATGGGCTATATCGGTCCACTTTTTCGGATACCACCCATACACAATTTCAATATTTTTCGGAAAAGAGCCGTTTAAGACCAGCTATCGAATCGTATTGATTTTTTTTTGCAGCAGCTTGTACTCTCGGTCCCTTATACGGCCATCAAAAACCCATATATCGTCCATGTGTGGTGGCTAGTTCTCACGACAACTTTCGAGTCGTATACTGCGTTGGTCCAAACTTCGCATATCGCAACATGTCTGAAATCATTTATAATGCTTGAAGATGTACATCGGCCCATTCGGCAATACAGTTAATGCCTTTTACACATACACTTCGATACGATAAAAATGTGCCTCCGTGAAATAATAGCAGGCTGGCTGGGGCGCACATTACTCTCGAACATATGAAACTATTTGGTCCAAAATTTTGCCTACGTAATATTTTGTTAAAACTTAGTTTAAGTTCGAAGATGGGAAATATCGGTCTACTCCTTCAGGTACCTTCGCCACAAGAGTTCAAAAATGTTCGGAAAATTTGTGTGCACTATAATTCTTGATGGGAGTAACGGATTTGATCCATACTTTGCACCTTGTGAAATTTCTACCATACATAGATCAAATTGGAGTATGGACTCTATCGGTTCACCTCTTCGGGTACCTCCCACGCAAAATTTCTGAAATGTTCAGTTTAAGACCTGCTCTCGATATGTATTTTAACTACTTGTATTCGCTGTACCAATTACGACTGTACACATTTTTCAGGGACGTGTCCATACTTCCCACGGTGCTCTTGGATCAAATTTAAATGGAAGGTGCTTACACCTGGGAAGTTTTTGCGGATTTTGAAACTACAATGTTCATAGATGAGAAAATCAAAAAACAGAAAATCGCCGGAGCGCTTTTTAAATAAATTGCGATTAAAATTTGCATTTTTAGTGGTTGTTTAGGTTTTTGCGATTTGCTTGGAAACCGCAAGACTTATCAAAATGGAAATAAAGAAAATGTTGTAGCTATCAAAATTCGCAACAAGATTGACCTTAATGATATTTTGTAGGTTTTACAACTTTTGAGATATAGAAGTTGAAATTGGGACAATTCAAATTGAATTCAATTCTGTATCGTCTCCTTATAAAACAATGTCATGACTGCAATTTCCCAAATTAAACTTATATATCTAAAAAAAATGGTACAACCTAGGAAAAATTACATAAGCCAGTCTTGTAGAGAATTTTCACAGCTATAAGAATTTCTCAGGTCCCGTCCCGATAAGACTTGCCGTTTTCAAGCAAAATCGGGAAACCCTAACAAAAAAACCTAAAAATGTAAACTGAGCTTCTTTATCTCAAAAATGGCACAGTCTGAGAACAAATCATAAACGTCAATCCTGTAGAGAATTTTCACAGCTACAACATTTTCTTTAGCTCTATTTCGATTGGACTTGCGGTTTCCAAGCAAAATCGTGAAAACCTAAAAAACACCTAAAAATGTGAATTTTGACCGCAATTTATTTAAAAATCACTACAGCGATTTTGTTCTTGTTTCTGGATTTTTCTCATCTTTGAACATTGCTGTTTCAAAATTCACAAAAACTTCCCCTGTGTAAGCGGTTTTCATTAAAAGTTAGTTAAGGCGCACCCTTCATGACATTGTTTTATAAGAGCGATACAGTCAGTGCATTGTCCCAATTTGAACTTCAATATCTCAAAAATGGTAAAACGTACGAAAACACCGTAAAGGTCAATCTTGTAGAGAATTTTCATAGCTACAACATTTTCTTCAGTCTCATTTTAATAGGACTGGCAGTTTCTAAGCAAAATCTTGAAAACCTAAACAACCCCTAAAAATGTCAAATTGAATCGCGATTTATTTAAAAAGCGCTCCGGCGATTTTTTTTTTGTTTTTTGATTTTTCTCATCTATGAACATTGTTGTTTCAGAATCTGCAAACACTACCCAGGTGTAAGCACCTTCCATTTAAATTTGATTCAAGAGCACCGTGTTCCTGAGAAAATAGCCCTATGGCGCCATGTGCTGTGGCTGGAGCGCATGATAACTCTCGAACTGATCAACAGATTTGGTCCTAAATAGTTTTTTTGGTAAAGTATTTTGATTGTGTAGCCAGTATTCGATCTATCTGTAGATTAAAGTTTCAATTCACATAGGCTGAGTATATATCTCTGTCGGCAAAGCTGACTAATATTTTTGTTTACTTGTTAAATTTCAAGAAATCCGCTTCAGAAAATTCAATCTCACGGCGGCGGGTTCATTTATACTGGATTGACCCGGAACCATACAACACCCAACCAGCGGATGCAACCTCAGTGTACACATGTTTGATTTGTATCGCTTTTCTGTGTTGGGAGCAGCATATCCCGGAACGTCTGCTCCGGATTCTTTTAGTCCATATCGGGACGGAGGAAAACCCATATCCAATATGTGCTCAGTTTGTCGCATCCATCACATTCAAACCCATTTCATGGGTTGTTCTGGACTCGTCTATGAGAGGGACTGCGACAAGTACTATGCTGTGGCATGCTGCTTGAACACAGTCCGCAGTGAGTCGTCGTCAGATTACGATACTGCCCCGCAGTCCCCCCAACAGAAACCGCACACGCAGGATTTAATACCGCCGTTGTTGGTCCATCCCTGAAAATGCATCCTTTTTGCAATTTAATTGCAATGGACTCTGAGGTAAGATAGATGAATTAGTGGACTTCATGAGTCGGAAGAATATCATGGTCGCGGCGGTGCAGGAAACCAAACTCAACAACTGCAGGTTAAAGTGCTGCGATGGTTACAACGTACTGAAGACAGATCGCACCAGGAGCGAAGGGGGGATTAGCTTTCATATTGCACCTGTGT
Organism: Musca autumnalis; assembly: GCF_047663935.1. Taxonomy (NCBI): domain Eukaryota; kingdom Metazoa; phylum Arthropoda; class Insecta; order Diptera; family Muscidae; genus Musca; species Musca autumnalis. The sequence goes on along the minus strand of NW_027411755.1, from coordinate 262,183,902 downwards.
GTTCAATGCACACCTTTCCCGCTTGAGCATGACTCTACATGTAATGTATCGGTGTAGCAATAAGTTATTGAACTGCCGAGATAGATTTGTTGAACGTATACATGCCGCCGATAAGTAACGGTTATAACCGTGTGGCCTTGGGGAACTGTAATGTTCATCATGAGTTGTGACATTCGGTCCTCGGAAACGACCAGAGGGACATAGTGCTGTCTGAGCAGATTGTTAACTTTTCGTTCTGCACGGTCAATGAGAACGCCCCTACCAGAATTAGCGGAAAGCGTCACAGTTTGGTGACATAACCATCGTGTCACGTATTTGGTCTGCCAAATGACGTCACCTGGCAACTCGTCGTTTCTCTTTGATCAGACCATCTCCTCATAATTGTCTCCATCAACAGACCGCCCAATTTCATCTCCTCCGAACATCGCACTTCCTTCAATCATGGGAATGCTAATTGGCCTAGTTTCAGAGAGTTTCCTAATCACCAGAGATCTGTCAAAACTTCTTATGTTTGCGTAGAAGAAAATACGTTACAAATCATCATCACTGCTGGAAGATAGGACCTAAGTCACGTTTGGCGATATTACTCTGACTAATCTGATGAGGTGCGCAAGTTATTTCAATCGACAGTTTGTCGAGCACCATACCGAGAGTGGCAGGGCGAAGAATACTACGTCGCATTTCTTCCTAGCAAGAAAGAGCCAAAGCTTTTATTCGGGACATCCACAATCGTTAAAATAAATACCCCAAACGTTTCGATATTTTGGTCGGGAAGTTCATACCTTTAAAAAATTCTAAAACCCCCAAACAGATATTTAATTTTTTGGAAAATATATAAATTTTGAAACAGATGAAAGTCACTCAGGCTGAAGATACTTTTTTTTACTTTTAGAGCGAATTCCGTCACACTTTTCAATTAGAATCAATATTGGACAGACATAGCGTGTTTGATGCATTAAATACATGACATCGGGCGAAATATAATGGAAGTATCCAAATCTATACCGATCCTCACCAAAATCAACAACGTTCTATCTATGAGTAAAAAATATCTTCCCTAATTTTTATCTGAATTGGACAATATACGAACAACATAAATTGACTCAGATTTCTCGAAAAAAATTCTTCTTATAATCAGGACCACAGGGACAACCTGCAAGAAATATAAAAAAACAAGTAAAAGAGTATCAGTCGGCTTTGCCGACAGAGATATACCCCCAATCTCTGTATATTGAAACAAATTTTTCCCAAAAAACGTATGTATTTAGGGGGTTTTCAAAATTTTTGGCGTATGAACCGACAAAAATATTGATTATGATTAAAGATCAAAAGTTTTGTGGAGGAGATACTAAAAGGAATGGATCGACATTGACCAGTATGGAAGTGGATCTCCCGCCATTACATATGGTGCCATAGGGTTTTTTACACCCTTCAGGCTGTTGGAATGGACTTGCCGCTGAAAAAACATTTACCATCGTAATTGAGGCAGTGAATGCAAGTTGCTTCAACAAAAATCAAAGTGATTCGATAGAAGGTCTTAAAGTGATCATATCCGGATGGAGTGGACAAATATAGTCCATATTTGAACCTGATCTGGTAGATATATTAGGATGAGTAAAGTATGGACCAATTCGGCCACTCCCTTCAAGAGTTACCGTACGACTTTTGTGAGGGAGGTATCTGAAGGAGTGGACCGATATGGCTTATCTTCGAACTTAAAGTATGTTTGCACAAAATATTACTAAGGCCAAATTTTGGACCAAATCGACAGATCAGTTCGAGAGTTGCCCTGCGCTCCAACCACCTCACACGGTCATAGGGTTTTTTGCAACTTTCAGGCTATTTCCTCAGGAAGTGTGTATTTGCCCCTGATGAAACTGGTACCGTCGTATGGGGAGCAGTAAATACAAGTTGCTAAAACAAATATCAAAGCGATTGGAGAGCAGGTCCTAAACTGACCTTATCCGAAATTTTGTGTGGGAGGTACCCGAAGGAGTGGACCGATGGAGTCCATATTGGAACCTCGTCTAAGTCTGGTAGACATTTCACGATTTGCAAAATATGGACCAAATCGGTTACTCCCTTCAAACTTCGAACTTACACTAAGTTTGGACAAAATATTACGAAAGGCTCAGTCGACTCCAAATTGTCTGAAACACATTTCGTCCAAACATACTTGGGGTCTAAAACCATTATTTCGATGAGACACATTTTGCCCGTATGAATGTGTATATACCCTCGTTAGCATAAATGCTGAGGGTATAATTAAATTCGAGAGGAGTCTTTAACAGCAATTACGCAAACACATTCGACATTTGTGGGGGAGATAGCGCAGTTGTAAACCGATATAGTCCTTCATAGAGTTTTGTGTTTTGTACTTTCTTTTGAGAGTTGGTAAGCTCACAAGCCATTTTAGTTTATAGATTTGGAGATTATCAGAACTTTCTGAGGATTTTCCTAGGAATCACCGAATTTCCCTCGATGTATACACATATTTATTCCTTTAAACTCCTATAAGGAGCATAGAGCATAATATATATTAACTCAAAATAATCGAATAATTTGAAAACAACCATCTTCAATAGACATCGGTGACTTCCTTAATGTTGGTATTTCATATTTCAAAATTATCCAAAACTTCATATTTTCCAATAAAACGTCAATAGGTTGTACATATTAAATACCAACGAATGGCGACAAACGACATTGAATTGCTTAGTATTCTAGATTTTCGCTGTTGAATACGTTTATCTAAAATAAGGCTTAGTGTGGGGGGGGGGGGCTATTTGCATTTAGAAACTACATAATAAACAAATTATGACATTTACACATAACAATTTAGCTGTTGTTATTTTGAACTTACTGTTTTGTTATCGTCATCGACGTCGTCTCCGTTGTCGTTGTAGCGGTATGACACCAGATTGCATTAACGACGACATGAGAGAAATTACCCGCCACCAAGCACCAACAACCAACCAACCAAATTAAAAATATTCTACGACGAATTATTAAGTCACATTGCCGTATGACGTTCCTCGCTCACCACTCTCTTCATCCATAGTTCGCTGTCAGACCTCAGTCAACAGCAGACCATATCACGTTGAGTCACGTTTAGTTGTTCGCATATAGTTTGTTCCGACTCACGTGTGCCGGCCATACATCATACGTACGAATGTTCAGCTAACTAACTGATGATGACGACTAACACACGAACGGCAAGAGAAAAAAAGCGACGACGACGACAACGCAACGAATCAACAAATCAATTGTTTTGCTGTAGTTCAAACTATGACAGCTGTGTGACTAGGCGGGAGTGCATGTCTGACTGCGGCTAAGCACTCTCCCTCACAGAACAACACAACCAACCACACGCCATGACTAGTAGTTGAATTAAATTCTGCCAACTTTGAATTGCATTACCGCCAATCTGAACAGCTATCACCTACCTCCCCACCCCGTTTAATGGGAACCCATCAGTGAGACACACCCGGCTAGACAACGTGTTCCTTTACTTCCACTTGAAGGTGATTCCTATCAACTTTGAGGTAGTTCAAAACGGTAAAATGTGATGTTTTGTTGATGTTTTGAAATTTAACAGTCAAGAATATAAAGGCGCAATAAAGGTTCACAAACAAAAACACCCAAAAGAATGTACGTATGTATGTAGCGGAATTGTAAATTTTGTAAATCCCACAACAACAACGTGTTTACGTGGCACTCAATTTCAAAATGGAGAGTTTATTTATAGATAAATTGTTATGGTTCTGAACAGGTTGCGTTATCGAAATTTAAGATAAGACCGCAAATCAGATTAAATATATTGACTTAATATTATCTAATTTATTTAGCCCTGACGAAACACAGACTAATTGCAATTAGAACACAATAGTAAATCTACAAGATCAATATAAAACACTTCCAAAGGTTTGACCCTTTGACTCCCGAAAATTTTAGACAAGACAATAAGAGTACATCGCAAAAGCATGAGCGTTCAACATTCAGGTAGTTTTGGCCTTGAAACAGTGCAAATTTTTCAGAAAATGTCGGTAAATGACATTTTTTATACCCTCAGCATTTACGGATCAACAGACTCGGTCCAAAATTTGGCTTTCGTAATATTTTGTCCATACTTAGTTTAAGTTCGAAGATGGGTTATATCGGTCCACTCCTTCCGGTACCTCAGCCGCAAAAGTTCGAAAATGTTCGGAAAATGTATGCGCACGATAACTCTTGAAGGGAGTAACCGATTTGGTCCATACTTTGCACATCGTGACTTAGATGAGGTTACAATGTGGACTCAATCGGCTTTGATTTTTGTTGTAACAACTTATATTCACTGCTCCCCAGACGACGGTATATGATTCATCAGGGGCAAGTCTATACTTCCTGAAAAAAATAGTCTGAAAGGGGCAAAAAACCCCTATTAAACCGTGTGTAGTGGTTGGAGCGCAAGACAACTCTCGAATTTGGCCTTCGTAATATTTTGTCCAAACTTAGTTTAAGTTCGAAGATAAGCCATATGTTCGGAAAAATTGTGCGCATGGTAACTCTTGAAGGGAGTGACCGATTTGGTCCATACTTTACACATCCTAATATATCTATCCGATATAGATCAGGTTCGAATATGAAATATATTTGTCCACTTCTTCGGATAAGTTCACTTTAAGGCCTGCTCTTGAATCACTTTTATTTTTGTGGAAGCAACTTACATTCGCTGACCCAATTACGACGGTAAATTTTATTTTTTATGGGGCAAGTCCATACTTCTTGAGAAAATAGCCCGAAAGGTGTAAAAACCCCTATGACACCATATGTAGAGGCTGGAGAGAATGGTAACTCTAGAACTGATCAATACATTTGGTCCAAAATTTTGCCAAACTTAGTTTCAGTTCCAAGATGAGCAATACCTGTCCACAACTTCCGGTACTTCCCCCCAATATTTAAAAAATGTCACTGAAAGGGTATGCACGATATCTCTTGAACAGGGCAACCAATTTGGTCCAAATATTTGTCCAAATTTAGTTTAACTTTCAAATGGCCTATATCGGTCCTCTTCTTAGGGTACCTCCCCCACAAAAGTTCAAAATTTGTCTCAAAAATGGTGTGAATGATAATTTGCACATCGTATTACTCCTCCCAGATATAGATCGGGTTCGAATATGGACTATGTCGGTTCACTCCTTCCACCACAAAATTTGGTTAAAGTGCAGTTTAAGAGCACCTCCCGGAGCGTTTTGAATTGTTTTCAGCAGGTTGTTATTGCGGCTCCCTTTACGACGGTATACTTTTTTTCTTGCGCAAGTCCATACTTTCTGAGATATTAGTCTAAAAGCTCCATAAAACCCTTATGGCACCAACTAAAATGACAAATCCGCAAGATAACTCTGGCAGGGAGTTTCTTATTAGTCCAATCTTTGTATATCAGATTATCTCATCTAGTCATGTATCAGGAACTTCTCGCATAAAATTTGGGAAAAGTGCAGTGCAGAACTCTTCTCGGATCTATTTGAAAAATTTTCCACCAGTTATCCTTGCGGCCCCTTTACGACGGTACAATTTCTTTCCGGAGTAAGCCACACTTCCTAAAATAATGCGCCAAAAGCTCTCAAAACCCTGACGGCACATACTTTTTTAAACATTTTTTCCATTTCTTCTAAATTTAAGGTAAGCACGGTGCTCTTGAAGCAACTTTAAATGGAAGGTGCTTACACCTGGGAAGTTTTTGCGGATTCTGTTGACATTTTTAGGCGTTTTTTAGGTTTTCATGACTTTGCTTGGAAACCACAAGTCCTATCGAAATGGGACTAACGAAAATGTTGTAACTATGAAAATTCTCTACAGGATTGACGTTTATGTCATTTTTGTAGATTTTACAGTTTTAGAGATATAGAAGTTCAAATTGGGACATTGCACTGACTGTATCGTCTCCTTATAAAACAGTGTCATGACTACAATTTCCTAACTTAAACTTATATATCTCAAAATTGGTACAACCTAGGAAAAAGATACGAAAGCCAATCTTGTACAGAATTTTCACTGCTACAACATTTTCCTTAGTCTTATTCCGATAGGACTTGCGGTTTCCAAACAAAATCGTGAAAACCTAAAAACCCCAAAAAATGTTAACTTGAATCGCGATTTATTTAAAAAAGCGCTCCAGCAATTTTTTTTTTTTTTTGATTTTTCTCACCTTTGAACATTGCTGTTTCAAAATCCGCAAAAACTTCCTACACCTAGCGGTTTTCACTTAAAGTTAGTTAAGGCGCGATACAGTAAGGTAGCAATACAGTCAATGCATTGTCCCTCTTCTTCTATATCTCAATAACGGTAAAACCTACGAAATTATCATAATGGTCAATCTTATCGAGAATTTTCATAACTACAACATTTTCTTTAGTCCCATTTCGATAAGACTTGCGGTTTCTAAGCAAAATCGTGAAAATCCATCAGCCTGTCTGTCTGATGCGCACGATAACTCTCGAACGGATCAACCGATTCGAACCAAATTTTGGGTATTGTAATATTTTGTCCAAACTTGGTTTAAGTTCGCAGATGGGCCATATCGGTAAACTCTTTCGGGTACCTCCCTCACAAAAGCCCAACATTTTTCTGTAAAATTGTGTGAACGATAACTCTTGAAGGGACCAACTGATTTGCTCCAAACTTTGCACATTGTATTATTCCTTCCATATATGTATCAGGCTCGACTATATCGGTCTACTCCTTCGGGAACCTCCCACACAAAATTCAGATAAAGTGAATTTTAAGAGATCCCCTCGAATCGTTTTGAAACTTTTTTCAGTGGGTAGTCCTCGCGGCTTCCTTTACGGCGGTATAATTGTTTTCTTGCGCAAGTCCATACTTTCGGAGATATTAGCCTAAAAGCTCTATGAAACCCTGATGGGACCAACAAAAATGGTTGCGGATTTACCAATAATTCTCGCAGGGAGTTTCTGATTGGTGTAGACTTTGCACAACGTATTATTTCATCCAGTCATGTATCAGGTCAGGTTATGGACTACATCGGTCCACTCCTCCGGGACCGAAATTCAAATCATTTTATTTATAATTCGAAAGAGTCAGATATAAAATCAATACAAAAAATATTTTGTATTTTTTTATTTCGAATTTGGCAAACAAATAAATTACAAATGGAATAATTCGAATTACAAATGAAATAATTCGAATTTCAAATAAAAATAATTCGAATTATAAATGGAATAATTCGAAAAACAAACGGAAAATTTGAATTACAGATAGAATAATTCGATTTACAAATAGAATAGTTCAAAATACAAATAGAATAATTCGAATTACAAATGGAATAATTCGAAACACAAATGGAATTATACGAATTACAAGTGAAATAATTCGAATTACAAATGATATTATCAAACTCCAAATGAAATGTAAAATGTTTCGAAATAGGTGTAGTTAGAATATTTAAATTGGTCTACATTGTGCTTTTTTGGATAATATTTTCTTTGATATTGTATTCTCGATAACAACAATTTCGTATAAAAATTGAAAAATTGTTAGTTGTTGTCATTCGTGCACATAACCTTCTATTAATATAGCTTGATTGTCGATAATATAAACTTTTGTAATGTTCATTTATTACTTAAAATATATACAGTACAGTCTCTATATTCCGGACAACGCGGTAATACGGACAGTAGAATTTTTTACATTGTAGACTCTGTAATCCGGAAATCTCACATTTTTCGTACCTCGATAATCCGGACATCAATATTTTTCCTATCTTGAGCATTAGATTCTTATTTATTTCATTGACGTTTTCGTTCTTAGCAATATTAATTGGTATATAAATAAGAAAAATTAAGGTTTTCAAAATTTTCGGTCCACATCTCGTGTTTCTGGCTAGCCATTGTTGACTCAGTTATACAGTTAATATGGAATTATCTATTTGAATCTATCGATTTTTTTAACCTTCAACCATCCACGGCTGACTATGAAAAGCAACAACTTTTTAAACCTAGTGTTGGGTAGCATAGTTCCCTTAAAAATCGATTGGGCGTTGGGCGTTCCTTTCCTCTAAAGGAATTAGTTCATTAGGACTTCGATTAGTGAGAAAGTCCCTTGGAACTGTGTAATGTATTTCGATGATATTTTATCTAGGAATGTTTAAAACATTTTAAGCGTTGGAATTAATAGCTGAGTTTTTGGATTCTTTAGGGTTTCTAACTCATTTTTTGAGTTACTGAAAGCCAATATGTGTACACGGGCTACGAAGCTTATATCCTTGAAAAAAAAACAATAAATAAATATACACCAATTGTATAGAAGTTTTAGACTATAAAAAAACCATGGGAAATGACACCTAAATTACGCTGGAGGAGTAAAATGAAGTACATTTGGTAGCCAGGAAAGCTGCTTAAAATGACCGCTACCAGTGATCTTTGCTATATATGAATTCTTTTACCTTAGATGTCAGGTTATTATCTATTACAAATTGGTCTGTTTTTGTAACTACTCGGAAATCCGGACGTCGCACGGTGGTCGAAAGCACTGATCTAGCGGCGCGAAATTAATAACTTGCAAACGAACTGAGATACGTCACTGAAATTTGGCACAAACTCAGCTTGTACCTGTGGGTAATAATGGGCCAAATATGAACAATATCGGCTGATGTTTTGGTATAGCCCCCATATAACGGTACCTTCAGATTTTCGGTATTTTGAGGATATAAGCCACAATTTCGGAGCAAATTAATGTAATTTGGAACTTAGGGTTCCTGGTGGTCACAAAATATTTTCACCAAAAATTATGGACATAGGCGCACGTTTTGATGTAGCCCCCATGTAACGGTACCTCCCAATTTAAGGTATTTTGAATATCATGACCACATTTTTAAACCAACTTGGCTGTAATTTTGCATTCCGCGTTCTCACTGCGTATAAAATCTTCTTACAAAACATTTTCAAAACGGATTTATGTTTCGATGTAGCCCCCTTTATGGTACCCCCGATTCGTTGAATTTTTACTTGTTATCCCATATTTAATAACATATTTAGCTATAATATGGTATTAAAGTGACTGCGGGGGTAGAAATCCTCCTTGCAAACATTTCTCAAGATTGGTCCATATTTTGATTTAGCTCCCATACAAATGCACAGCTAAATTTGTATGAATTTCATGCAAAATCCCTTATTTTAAAAGTGCAGTCATCAAAAGATTTGCAAATATTTGCAGCCCTAATGTGGTTATTCCGTATCCAGAGAGTACAATTTCATTCCCCAAGAAATAATCGAACCTAAGTTCGGCCAAGTTTACAAGATGCACTCTATGGAACAAGCGAGTACAACCCATAAAAACACAAAAAATTGAATTTTTTGAAAATTTATTGCTATATAACTAAGTACCTCCAGACCCCAAACTAATTTTTATAATTTAAATCTCACCCTCTGCTATTAATTGAATATAAATCTTGTCCAGTTTCATTACGAATGCATTTGACATTTAAACAAATATGAAGTTAATTTTTTTGTAACAATTTTTTAAAATCTGATGCAACAAAAACTCTTGTATTTGATAGTGAATAACTGAGTGAATATTTACAACAACAAAAATTAAAAAACAAAATCTTTATCTGCAAAGTGTCTGTAATCGATACAATGAAAAATATTTCGCAATTTTATAGTTCGATTTTTTGACTTTCGCGCCGCTAGATCAGTGGTTTCGACCAGTGTGCGTCGCCGAAATATGTGGTGTCCATATTATCGAAACTATACTGTACATTTAAAATGTTTACCTTTCTATCAAAAACTAGCCTGTAAATGTTTATAGTTTTGTTTATTGAATTACTTACTTCACTAGTGGGTGTGTCTGATATTGATAAGAATCTTAACAGCTTTTTACGTAAAATAGATAACTTTTTTTTTTTTTGGATTGCTCCATATAGCGAATATAGGTTAGATTTGGCAAACTAAAATCCGTAATTGTTAAAGAATACATGCCATAAAATACCCTAAAATAACATTTTTCACGCATATGTTTTATGGGGACATTAAACCTTACCTCTCCATTAAATTTAAGCTTTTTGATTTTCATTAAAAAATGTTTTTTTTAGTTAAGCAGTTTTAAAACTCCATATAATTCAAAAGTTGCCATATAAAAAACAAGTAAACACGACGGACTAATTTGTTAGTACATATTTTCATAAATTTACATTAGGGCGTCAATTTTTTTTTTGAAAAGCCTACCCCCTAATAATTTTCCATTTGATCCAAAAACGAACAAAAATTGAAATGCAATCGATCCAAAAACCTTATATATGAAATTTTATGGCGATCAATTAACGCTAACCTGCCAACTGAACAATCGTTGGCCTTTAGAGCCTCAAAATTCGACTTAGGCGCACATACAAGGTACTATGAACGTCGACCGATCAGCATAAAATTTCATATAAAAGATTTTTGGATCAAGTGAAAAAAACATTTATGGGGTAGGGCTTTCAAAAAATAATAATAATACATGAACCTCGATTATCCGTGAATCGGTTATCCCGGAACCTCCATTATCCGGGATAGATAAGAAATGTTGGTTTTTTTCCATTTCCTATATTTTTCGTTATAAACTTTATTATCGGGGGGTAAAAGCACACTTTCCAATAAATATGATTAGGCAAACAAAAGGTACACAAAAGAAAACTGGAAATTCTCCCATATTACACAATTTGTATATTAATGGTATGTATAACAAAAACCTTTTGACAAAGTCAATTCAGATGAATCTGAAGATGGCATTATGTATTATTCTAAAATTTTGTAGATTACCTTTAGAAATATAACAAAAATTACTGACTCTATTATTATTGTACAATACTATGCCATTTTTACTTAAAAATATGTTCAAAAACTGCATAAAAACATTGCCTCCATTATCCGTGAAAATCGATTATCCGTAATGCCTCCGGTCCCGACCATCACGGATAATCGAGGTCCGACTGTAATAATAAAATAAAAAAATGTCGTCCAAATTTACTTACATAAGTGTATTCTTACCTTTTTGTGGAGCAGAATTATCCTTGTGGGCGGGCAACATTTACTGACGTCATAAAACACACTGAAAAAAATAATAATTAATTAAAAAATACCTGTATTTGCGAATAGTAAAAAATTAAGCAAAACTAAATTTAAATGCCCGAAATTTCTCTACCAAATTTAGGGATAATGTTGTGAATTTTGTGATATTATACCCTAAGCCTTTAAGCTAACGAGGGCATATACATTTTGATACTGACGGCACAAACTAAAGCGGAAAATCTGCAAGATAACTCTCGCAAAAAGTTTCTGATTGATCAAGTATCAGATTAAAATGTGGAAAAGTGAAGTTTAAGAGCTCCTCTCGGATCGCTTTGTATTTTTTTCAGCAGGTTACCCTTGCGGTCCTCTTTACGCTAGATAACTCCCAAAGGAAGTTTCTGATTGGTCAAAAATTTGAACGTCGCACAGTGGTTCAGGAATCGATTTTCCTGGTCAAAAATCAAAAATTTTTTTGTCAAAGATATTTAATTTCTATATGGGATTCGATATTAAACATATTGAAACTAAGGAAACCAAAACATAAGGTCAAAATATTGGAAGGTGTGGGCGTGGTGTGCCCCTAAAGACGAACATTTTCCCCATTTTTGGGAAATTTTTTGAAATTTTTGCAAATTTTGTAGAGAAAGAAGTGGCTATTTCTCGAAAACTGTAACAGATGTTGTGTTCATTCTTTTTTTGTAAGCTAGGTGGGATTGTGTCCTTTAAACGTTGTTTTAGTAAATTACCGTAGCGTTTACATAACATGAGCTATTTTATTTTTCCTCAGGTACTAAATTTTATGAAATTCCAAATTTAGTGGACTAGAACTTTTGTGGAACAACATGAAATAATGTTCTGTCTTCTCAAAAAGTCTCCTCTTTCAGCCCATATATACTTTTGTACCCGTCCCGTTCCTTCCGTTTAACATTTTTTATTCAATTTATTGAAATTACATGCGTAAAATGTGTATTTCTCTATACCGTTTCCCATATGAATTACAGTTTTTTGATACAAATTAACATTTTTAAAGTATATGCGTTTTTAAACGAGTTATAAAAGTTTTATGAAAACACAAGGAGTATTTTTTTAAGTTTTGAAAAAATTAAAATTTATTGTAATTTTTTTTTTAAATTTGTGAAAAAAAATGTGAAAAAATTGTTTCGATTTTTTTTTTGATTTTTTTTTTGGTGTTTTTATGGTTTATTTATTGATGTTTGAGCATCTTTAATATGTAGGAAGATATAAAAAAACACAAAAACACTGATATTCTGATGAAAAAGAGTAAAAAAACCCAAAAGTTTAACTTTGATCTGGAGTTTCTCTGCAACTAAGCAACTAACCAAACTGAATTTAACCGCTTTTAATTTATTTGAAAGCTGATTGTGTTATCTGTATAACAAAAAAGAAAATATCTCTATCCGTTCAAAAGTTACAGAATTTTGACCAGGAAAAAACGATTCTGAACCACTGTGCATCGTATTATTTCATCCAGTCATGTATCAGATTAAAATATGGACTTTATTATATTTGGGAAAAGTGCAGTTTGAGGACTCGTCTCTATCTATTTGACATTTTTGCAGAAGCTAGTTTTCAGGTCCCTATTACAATGGTACAATTTTTTACCAGAGTAGGTCCATGCTTCCTGAGATAATGACCCTAAATGCATTTATTAATATTTGTTAACACTATAATTCCCCTTCCGAATATTCCGAATTGTTATACTTCCGATTTCGATCTCAATTTGGAGAAACATACGATTTCCATCCGAGGTTTCGGTTCGAAATCTTGTAAACTTCTACATATAAGTTTCGGTCAAAATTGAAATTCAGAAACGGAAGCAATATCAGAAATTTTGACAAATTTCTAAAAAAAAAAATTGGGTGATTGTCAAAAATATTGTGATTTCAGACACAAAAGTAAATGAAATATATTTCTGTGTGAAGTGTCCCGAGAAAAATTACTGTAAATTCGATATATTGTTGGTACATGAGTGGTAAACAAATTTTAATAAACACAAAACGCTCCACGTGGTGCAATTTGGTGTCTTACATTCTAATTTGGAAACAGTTATGTTTGACCCTAATTGAATACATTGTTGTTGGTTGGTTCTTTCAAAGTTCTATTTTTTCACACAGAGGCCAAGGCTTCGTTACAAAATCGTGTTTAAAACGGAGAAAAAATCTAAACTATGTCATTCGTGGGTTTGTAAGTAATTAGTTATTTGTGGTACAAATCTAAACATTTGTATAACATACATATTTGAAACATTCTCAGCCCTCCCTCCCATTAAAATAACAGAATGTTTTGAGTTCCCGCGAACAGATGGGGAACCTGCACTTACAAAATTAACAATAAACAACAGCAACAACAATATCGTACAAAATACTTTGTAGTTACGGTATTACCTGTCAGCCCGCCCTGACAATGGTCAGTGGTGTGGTATCCATAATGCTGATGTGTGTGTTGTGTTGTTGCTATGACGTAAACATTAAAACCCTAGAACTCTAAAAATAATTTGAAACTGTTTTCGTGAATATTCAAAACAGCACGAAATTTGGGTTAAAGTACGGTTAACTCCCCAATAACTAGCAACAACAACACACAACAAATAATGCTGACTTCATCATACATTCACTAGAACGCTCACCAAACACACACACACCCTCGTGCATATCCCCCAAAAATTTCGTTCTGTGTCAATACGAAACAAGCCAGCCCCGCACACAAGAAAGGTAAGCATAAATTGGAGCTGAAATACACATTTTTGTGAGAAAGCTTACATAATCTCATAATACATTACAAAGCAAGCAGAGGTAACAAAAACAACAAAAAGTCAAAGCCAACTTGTTGCTCGCCTACATATTCCAACACATACTCGCATACCTCGCTGTTGGTTGGGGGGCTTTCGTAAGTGTGTCTGTGTGAAGTCATGTTCTGGGTTCTTACTTTCGCCATCACAACAAAAACAACAACATCAGCAACAGCAACAGAACCTTTATGTGTCGATCGTCAGTGGAGATATCTTGAAAGCGAAGCAGACAAACAACCTAACAAAAAACAACAACAACTAAACGGGGTCTGACAACAACAACGAAATTTCTTTCTTTCACTCTGTAATTCTTAAAACGATTATGAAACTTTCTTCGCATTTTTTTCGTATGTGTGTGTGTTTGTATGTCCGTCCATCCGTCTGTCTTTCTTTCATTCTTTTCTTTATTTGTTCAATTCCATTGATGTTGTTGTTGGAGTTTGAATTGGATACAAGCTGGTTGTTACTGCCGTTCTTGTTTTTGTTGTTGTAAGTGCTGTGAACGTAACGTAACATTTTGGTTGTTTCAGTTGGTTGGCTGCTTGGCGTTCTGGCTGTTTGGTTAGTCGGACTGACTGTTACCGCTTTCAATATAGAATTGGGTCAAATAACGGATTTCTTGTTTCGTTAAATAAGATCAGTAAACACACACATACACACGCAAACACTGTAACATTCACATAACCCACAAACACACTCAAGGCAACTTATAAATCATTGGAGACACCAAAGTAAACTTACAGTGGATCGCACGTACTACAATTTTTTATTCTCAAATTCAAATGAAATCAGAATAGATCTTTGTTACAATTCTTTTGAAGGAAGAAGAAGTATTTTTAATGGTAATTTAAGACGTGTTTGGAGAATAAACTCTTCTTTGTTATTCCGAAAAGTTTATCATTCGGAAAATTTTCAAAGAATACTAAAATATTTGAGGGAGAGACAATATTTGCTAATCTAAATATATGGGGATGGGCTTCCCTCGAAATGCATAAAATTGGGTAATACCGGTCCATGGCGGTTAGACTAAAACCTACATACTACATATATGTTTATGTATAGTTTTTTGCGACCAAGTTTTCTATCTTCTGGGAACACAAAATTCCAATTAAGAATCAATTCTTTAGGAAAATGTGACTAGAATTTTCAAAAAATCTTTAAAAAATCTTACATGGGACCTTTGGCAAAACGTGGACGTACGTATGCTGTCTGATTTTTTGCAAGGAATGTTTTGTTCCAGTTATAATGTTTTGTATCCCTGGCTAAAACTTCCAAAAAAATATCGAAAATCTGTGAGTACCGTTCTATGGGAGCTATATGAGGACGTAGGCCTATACCAACAAATTTCGGATGAAAAGTTTTATACCCCCAAGTACGACTAAATACCAAATTTCAGACATTTCAGTGTTATATTGAGCCACAACATTCAAAATACGGAAAATTGGAAGGTACCGTTCTATGGTGGCTATATGAAGACGTGAACATACATATACCGACAAATTTGGAGTGTATAGTTTTATACCACCAACGAAGTCTAAGTGCCAAATTTCAGCCATTTAGGTGGGATGATGAGTCTAAAACCATCAAAATCCGAAAATCGGGAGGTACCGTTCTATATCAAAAGGTTGACCGATATAGCACATATTCAATACCAAACATCTTAGGAGTAATTGAACCTTCTATATTGATTTCAACAGA
This sequence comes from Musca autumnalis, assembly GCF_047663935.1. Lineage (NCBI taxonomy): Eukaryota > Metazoa > Arthropoda > Insecta > Diptera > Muscidae > Musca > Musca autumnalis. Next base: position 262,168,350 of record NW_027411755.1, on the reverse strand, counting down.
CGGACATGGCTATTTCGACTTAGAATGTTATGCTGATTATCAGAATGTATTATTTTCTCTCCCATTTCCGGTGGAGTGTTATTAACCCACCCGGTAATAAAGCCTACTACCTTACTTAGCTGGGCCATTACACAACATTTGTTCCATAGACCGAACTAAGAAAAGATCTCCAATTCTATCTGTTTAGTGCTTCGCTTTTTGGAATGCCGCGCCTTGTCGTCTCTTCATCCACTTGTTTGCGACATCTATTCTTTGGCCTGCCAATTCTGCGTGCATGTATTCTTACGCCTTTTTATCGGGTTCATCATCGCTCATTCTTATGATATGGCCCAGCTAACGCACTAGTTGCATCTCGATACGTTTAACTATATTGATGTCGTTGAATAGCAGATACAGCTCGTGTTTCATACGACGTCAATATTCACCGTCAACGCAGATCGGTCCGTAGATCTTTCGAAGAATTTTTCTCTCAAACACGCCAAGCACCGCCTTATCTGCTTGCACAAGTACCCAGGCTTCGGAACCATACATCAGCACGGGTAGTATCAGTGTTTTGTAAAGCGTTATTTTTGTTTGACGAGTTGTGGCTTTGTTTTTAAAAGCCTACTACCATGAAAAAAAAAACAAATCCACCAAGTGTAGAAGTTTTAAGAATTCACAAATATCTGCACATGGAATGCACGAAGTTCGTACTACGAACTCTTAAATCAGTTGGTGCAGTTCGCTCACCGGCGAAAGTACTTCTTGAGTATAAGCCGATATCACTGACATACACGAAAAACGATCGGCAAAGCAGAAAGCCACACCAGCAATAACATAACAATCCGACCAAGCGGGTTCTTTTCGTATTGATCGTAAACCGGCAAGCGAACTGCCCAGCATCAAACCTATGCTTCGACGTAGGTTTCATGCTGCAACGACAACAAACAATACCTAAAGGTGGTATATGTACCATATTCACCATGAGAGCATATAGATCACACCGGTGGATAAAAGACTAGCGATAATTCTGATAACAGCTCAATTCCTCAACACCAGCCTTATCTGCGCCCACGCCACGACCGAAGACAAGGACGAGCTTTTTTCCATCGTTTTGAGAAAGCATATACTTGATGTCTTGCCCATAACATTAAAGTCATCCAAGACAATTTTAATGCAGAAATTGGAAAGGACAGTACATTTTGCCTCCATTGTGAAACATATGAAACCGGTGTGAGTCTGATTGACACAAGTCATACACAAGGTCACGTGGAAATTACCCGACTATAAAACAAAATATCAAATAGATCATGTTGTGATAGATTGAAGACATGCATCGTTCGTGGTGGACGCAGAATTATTTCGAGGGGCAAACATAGACTCGGATCACTAGCACCCGATTAAACGTAGGAATAAAATACGCGCCCAAAACATCAGGGAAACTGGACATCGGAAAGTTGCAATCACAGCATACTCCACTAAACTTACACGATGATGACATGGTCACGGAGAATCGGATGCATTCCACCCAAATATATATAGTCAGATTAGTAATAAGGCAACAGTAACCGAAGGGCTACCAGTCGAGCTGTTCAAGACAAAAGAAAGCATGCCCTACGATTGGAACTTGAGCCTCTTATGCCCTGTACGTAAGAGACATGACTTGACTGTATGTGGCAATTATAAAATCATATCCAGCATATTATGCGAACGTCAAAAGACTAAGGTCAATGAAATTATAGGATATTCTTCGGATCTTCTCCTTACGGCAAATTCTGGACAAAATTGATGAGAGTCAGATCGACACCTATAAGGCTGCTTTCGAAAATCCTTTACGTTCAAATGTATTTCAAGCCATGCCGGAGTTTGTTAAAAACTCGTCGCATGACCATGAACAAACTCGTCGCATACCAGATGTATACTATCGACATAGATTTTTATAACCACTCTAACGCAAGGATCCACAAGGCCGTTAACGAAATGACGTTTTGCCAAGACTTCGATGGAAAAAACAGGTGAACGATGACATAGAAGACCATGGTATCCACCCAAACCGAGAAGATATTACAAGAGATCGGGGAAGGTGGAAATGTATCCTTAGTTCGGCTTATGAGCAGAGTCCCCTAAGTAAGTAAGAAATTATTTTCATGGGGACGGACCCAGTTATTTGACATATATCTACAGAACCGATTACTTCGAAGTGGCTATAGCTTGAAAGCTTTAAAATACCCTGACGGCTACAACTAAAATGACTGATGATCACGTTAACTTAGGCAATAAGGTTCACTTTGGCAGTTTTGTTTAGATGTGGTTTACTTTATTATTGCAAGGTAATGCAGCATAATCTCAGTTTTGTTGTTCTTACAGTCTTTTATTTAACTTGCTTAGGTGTCCGTTTAGTTCAAATCTAGTAACTCATTTTCCCTACAGTTGACTAATCGAACTAAAACTTTGCACATTTTTCAGAATTGGATGACAATACATGAATATGACACCAAAACCAATATGGGTCCATTTTTTATAGCCCCTAATACCACCCGATTTAAAGTATTTTAAGGATTCTATCTTCATTTTTAGGCCGAATTGGCTGTAATTTGGGGTTCCCAATGGTACAGAAACTTCCTTACCAAAAATGTTGGACATATGTAGGTCAAGGTTTTAGTATAGCCTCCATATAGCAGTACCACCCGAATTCAGCTACTTTAAGGATTTTATCTTCATTTTCAACCCGAATTGGCTGAAGCTTGGCATTTGGAGTTTCCAATGGTGCAGATACTTCCCCACCAAAACTTATGGACATAAGTCCAGTTTTGTTATAGCCCTTACGATTTCAGGCATTTTAAAGTTTTTATCTACATTTTTGGCCTAAATTGGCAATAATTTTGTTATGTTGTTCTCAGTGGTCAAAAAATGTAATTACTGAAAAGTTAAAAATAAGAAAATAATTAAAAAAACAAGTAAAAAAGTATTAGTCGGTTTTGCCGACAGAGATATACCCTCAGCCAATGTGAATTGAAACTTTCATCTACGGAAAGATCGAATGTATTTAAAGTCTTTTCCGAATTTTGTCTATTTTGGAAGTGGACCACTAGTCATTTCAGTGGGTCATCGTATAACTTTTGGACCAGTACGCCAGGAAGCATAGCCTTGTCCACGAAAACATAATATCGCTGTAAACTGGACCATAACGAACAGCATCGGTATACATTTCCAACGAATCTTCGAACAGACCTTATACTGCACTTAGACATAAATATTGAACTTTTGAAGGGAAGGTACCCTAAGGAGAGGACCAATATGCACCATTTAGGAGTTATAGAAAATTTGGACAACATATAAGAGATATCGTGCATACCTATTTAGTGACATTTTTTAAATATTGGGGGGAAGTACCGGTACTTGTGGGCCGGTATTGCCCATCTTCGAACTGATACTAAGTTTGGATAAAATATGACGAAGGCAAATTTTGGACCAAATCGGTTGATCAATTAGGGAGTTATCGTGCTATCCAGCCACTACATATGGTGCTTTAGGGGGTTTTTACACCTTTCGGGCTGTTTTCTCAAGAAGTATGGACTTGCCCCTGAAAAAACATTTACCGTAGTAATAGAGTTTGCGAATGCAAGTTGCTTCAAAAAAATCAAAGTGATTGGAGAGCATGTCTTAAAGTGAACTTATCCGAAATTTTGTGTGGGAGGTACCCAAAGTAGTGGACAAATATATACCATATTTGAACCTGATCTATACCTTGTAGATATATGAGGATGTGTAAAGTATGGGCCAAATCGGTCAATCCCTTTAAGAATTATCGTGCGCACAATTTTTCCGAACATTTTTGAACTTTAGTGAGGGAGGTACCTGAAGGAATATGCAGATATAGCACATTTCAGGCTATTTCCTCAGGAAGTATGGACTTTCCCCTCATGAAACTTGTATCGTCGTATGGGGAACAATGAGTACATGTTGTAACGAACTTATCAGAAATGTTGTGTGGCAGATATCCAAAGGAGTAAGCCGATTGAGTCCATATTAGAACCAAATCTAAGTCTGGTAGACATTTCACGATTTTTCAAGAGTTGTTGTACGCACAAATTTTTCGAACATTTCCGAACTGTTGTGGGGGAGGTACCGGAAGGAGTGGACAAAATATTACGAAAGCCAAATTGTGGACCAAATCGGCTCATCGAGAGTTATCGTGCGCACCAGCCAGCCAGACAGACATGCAGACGGATGGACGGACATTGCTAAACCAAACTGTCTGAAACACATTTTGTCTAAACATACTTGGGGTCTAAATGAGGCACATTTTGCCTGTATGAAAGTGTTTATACCCTCGTTAACATAAATGCTGGAGTTATATAGCCATAAATTTTCAAAAATGTTTACTTTTCTTGTGTATTTTTGTGTAATATACTTTTGTTAAATAGAGCGTAACTACCAAAGTTCTCTAATGTCCAGTCCAATTCTGTTTCGGCAAATTAAATTAAACTTCCTAGATTCCGAATAATCAACTATTGGCTCCTAATATTGCTGATAAATGCATGGAGAATGCAGCTTAAATCCTCAAAATACCAAAAATCGGAGGTACAGTTATAGAGGGGCTATATCAAAACGTCGACCTATGTTCACAAGAAGATATATAACCAATGAGAACCTCCAATGCCGGCTCGGCTTATTTGCTCTGAAAAAGTGGACAAAATCCTCAAAATACCAAATATTGGGAGGTATCGTTATATGGGGGCAATATCACAAAGTAGACCTACGTCCACAATTTTTAGTATAGAATGTTTGTGGCCACTGGGAACTCCAAATACCAAATGATACCTAATTTAGGCGGAAAGATACTGAAAATCGGGAGTTACATAAAAAGGGGCCTATACCCAAACATGGACCTATGTACACAATTTTTGGTGGAAAAGTTTAGTGACCACTAGAAACCCTAATTACCTAATTGCAACTTATTTGGAAGGAATCAGGAGGTACCGTTATATGGGGGCTATACCAAAATATTAGCCGAAGTTGTTCATATTTAGTCCATTATTACCCGCGGACACATACTATGTTTGTGCAATGTTTCAGAAACCCATCTCCATTCGTTTGCAAGTTATTAATTACGCGTCGCTAGATCAGTGATTTCGACCACTGTGCGGCGTGTTTTACGACACCTCTTCTGGAGGAGTATTTCATTGCTGAAATTGCCAACTTTACACTGAGAGGATTGAGTAGGCCATTTTGAGTGGAAGGCGGACGTGCTTAACACTGCACCACGATGTCTCCCGAGGACCATTCTTTTGACTAAAATACTACTTTCGACAGCTCTATACATACATTCCAGAGGTTTCCCAAGCAAAGTTTAAATTTGGTATCATTAACTGATTCACGATCGGCAGTTACAATAGGAAGTAGGAAACTCTTCAAACGATGTTTCAGAGAAGGTTCGATTGTGTGAAAGAATCGCACTACTGAAATCAGAAGGTACCATTAGTATGTCAATAATCTGGCCGATATTAGAACATTTGAGAGCCTTTCTCATATTGCCGACACCTTTATCGTATTTTTTCAATCTTTGTTTATTTAACAAACCACTGTGTCCAAATAAAATGTGCAATACCGAAAACTGGAAACGTTATTTTAGTTGCAAATATTTTGGTTTAAGAACCAAAAAGAGAGATCACATTAAAGATACAATTTCCTCTACAATGCAAGAAAAACAAGAAGACAAAGAAACAGAAGAAATCCTCTTTGACTGTATTTGTGCAAATTGTCTGCAATAAATTATTTTATTTGCTGGTATGGAACGGCGAAATGACCCTAATTGATCCAGAACCGGTTTAGGAAATTACAAAAAATATGTGTGTTTTATGGATCTTTAGAATACGAAAGCACTCTCCCTCTTATATGCTTCTTCTTCACCACTAGAAGCTTACTGCTTGCTGTTTGTGGGTTTATGATGATGTATTCAGAACATAATTTTGGTAACACCGAAAGTAGTTTTGGCCGTATGTTTTTGTTGGTTCATTTGTCATTCTAAAAAAAACTCGGACATAAAAGTGAAGAAGAACAAGTCGCGCAAAAGAAGCGGCAACGTCATGTTCGCGGCTTTTTTTATTTGTTGCTGGTGGTATGACTGAGAAATGGAGAAAGTGTTACACACGCGTTATTTCTTACATTGTTTTTTTTTTTCTTCTTCGTTCATTTGTGTTATTGTCTTCTTGGCTTCATTTAAAAAAGCTCAAGAAAACAAAGTTATTTTTTTTAGTATTCTTCTAAAGTCGTAACAATGTGCTAAGCATAACAAAACGATCGGGGCCAATTGGTTAGCAGTCCGGAAAGCTGGTTCTGTTTGTCAGTTTTCTGACGGTTGGCAGTATCGTCGATCAAATGTTGACGTCTACGTTATCAATGTAATGACATATGGATGTACGAACATATGTCTGTTTATGTGTGTTTGGGTGATTGTGAGGGAGACCTTTATTCATTCTTAATTTCTGTATATTTTTATCACATTTTCTGTGTGTGTGTGTGTTGTTTTTTTTTCATTTTTTTTGAATGACACAATAACCGAAAACAGAAAACAACAACAACGTCCAAGAACGCAGTTTCGTTTTCATTATGAAAATTTATTAGATTTATTTTATTGTGAATGCATTAATTTGTAATCACTGGCTTGCTTGTTTTTTTTTTTCTTCTTCTTTCTTCTCGTTATTATATTTCATTTACTCACACACACATACATATCTAACCAGACATCCGAAATTACAAATTTTCAAAATGTGTTCTTTTGTCTGTCAATGAATTAGTGTGTGTGTTTGTGTGTGCATTATTTTGTTAGCGGTTATTGAACTTTGCTTTAAAAGCTTGTGCTCACCTCTGCCTAACCTACCTTTCTACCTACCTATCAATCTACTAAACACATGCAGGCATACATCCATTATTATTATATGCTTGTATGTGCATACATACATACGTATATTTATACTTTCGTCAATATTTACTTATGCACATTCCCCCACACACTTTTGTGCAAACATGAGAAATAATAAAAATTTCTAACAAAGTTGCAAATTTCTCTTCAAATTTCGATGAGAAATTAAATACAAAATTTTGACAGACAGTTGACGAAAACCATATATTTATTTGCAATAGTAAATAAAATGTTATTGGATTTTTTTGGAAACATAGAACGGATATCCGTTGCAAATAAGAAGAACAATTTCAAATCAATAAATAATGTTATATTCACAGCCAGCCTGTTATATAACAAACAATGTCAATTTGTACTATTAAAGGTCCTGTCAAAGTTTTTAAAAGGGGAGCAAACTCTCCTTATGTTGATAAACCCCACAAACTTTATATGGGCCTTGATTTCCCCGAAAAGAGAAAAATTTGCAACTGTAACAAGTAAAAAAGTGTCAGTCTGCTTTGCCGACATTTATGTATATACCCTCAGCCAATGAGAAGTGTAACTTTCACCTACGGTCAGATCCAGTGTATTTAAGGTCTCTTCAGAATTTTGTGGCCCTTTTTGGACATTTGAACTTGCCGACAAAAAATATGGATTAGGAATTAACTGCATTAAGACACAAATGTTGAACTTTTGTGGGGGAGGTACGCTTAGGGAGGACCGATATGGGACATTTTAGAAGTTAAACTAAATTTTGACAAAATATTAGGAGATCCAAAGTTTGTACCAAATTGGTTGCCCCATTCAAATGATAACGTCCTAGCATTTTAGTGAAATTTTTTAAATATTGGGGAGAAGTACCGGAAATCGTAGACCGGCATTGCTCCATTAAACTAAGTTCGGATATAATATGACGAAGACCAAATGTTGGACCAAATCGGATGAACAGTTCGACAGTTATCGTGCTCTCCGAGCGCCACATATGGTGACATAGGGGTTTTTTACATCTTTCGGGCTGTTTTCCCAAGAAATATGGACTTGCCCCCGAAAAAACTTTTACCGTCGTAATGGAGGTAGCGAATGCAAATCGCTTCAACTAAAATCAAGGTGATTCGAGAGCAGGTCTTAAAGTAAACTTATCCGAAATTTTGTGTGAGAGGTACCAGAAGGAGTAGACAAATATGGTCCATATTGGAACTTCATCTAAGCCTGGTAGAAATTTCACGATGTGCAGAGTATAAATCAAATTGGTTACTTCCTTCAAGAGTTATCGTGCACACACATTTTTCGAACATTTTCGAACTTTTGTGGGGGAGGTACGGGAGGGAGTGGACCGATACAATCCCTCTTCGAACTTACACTAAGTTTGGGCAAAATATTACGAAAGCCAAATTTTGGACCGAATCGGAAACGGATTTCGTCCAAACATACTTGGGGTTTAAAACCATTATATCGATGAGGCACATTTTGACCGTATGAAAGTGTGTATACCCTCGATAGCATAAATGCTGAGGGTATAAAAACAAGGTCGATATTGCCGGCTGGCAATGGGATAAGAAGTGTTTCACAGGTACAACCTGCCGGTTTTTATTAGATACTAACGATCATTAGGAACCAAACTTAATTATAATTGAAACATTAATCCATCTCTTTGTCAACATATCTACTGCCCTGACTATATGTAGGTGATCGCAGTTGCACTTGCAATTCCCGCAACTGTTAGTTAATTGCATCAACTACAAATTTAAAAATATATTCAATCGGGCGGTACTTTTTTATGGAGGCTATACTACAACGTGGGTTTGACCACTCGGAATCCTAAATGCCAAATTATAGTTAATTCAGTCTGAAAATATAGCTAAAAACGTCAAAATGCCTGAAATCGGAGGTGCCTTTATATGGGGCTATACCAACAAATTAACTTATGTTCATACATTTTTCTAGACAAATTTCCTGACCCCTAGGAACCCTAAATGCCAAATTACAATTCGGTTTGATGTGGCTAAACTCGAAAAAATACGTCAAACCGGGCGGTGCCGTTGTATGGGGCCTATTCCAGACCTATCTCCTCTAGGAACACTTAAAGCCAAATTATAGCTAACTCGGTTTGAAAATGTGACTAAAATATCCAAATAATTGAAATTTGGCGGTGCCGCTATATATAGAGCCTATTCCAAAACCTGCACCGATATAGCCCCTTGACCTGCCTGCAAACAAAAGACGCATTTGTCCAAAATATCAGCGTCCTATCTCTATTTTTGTGGTTGTCGTAGGAGATGAAAGACACCAAGCAACGGTCCTGACCGGCTCTAACATGGCAAAGCCCAGGAATTATCTCGTACCCGTTTTCATCTCAAGGTGAGATGCAATAGATGTCAAGAGTGGGTGCATCTAAGGGGTTGCTCTGGACTTGTCCACGTGAGGGACTACGACAGGGACTGTGTTGCTGCATGCTGTGTGCATGCAGTCCCCAGTGAGTCGTCATCGGATTACGAAACTCGCTCGTCGTCTGATTATGAGACTCCCCCGCAGTCCCCTCGACAACAACCGCACATGCAGCCTTTAACACCAGCCGTTGTTGTCCCAATCCCGGAAAATGCATCATTTTTGCAATTTAATTGCAATGGACTCCGATGTAAGATCGAGGAAATAGTAGATTTCATGAGTCGGAGGAACATCAAGGTCGCTGCGGTGCAAGAAACCAAGTTCAACAACAACTGTAGCTTACAACGTTGCGATGGTTGCAACGTGCTAAGGAAGGATCGGACCAGAAGTGGAGGTGGGGGATTAGCTTTCCTATTGCACCAGTCTGTCCAATACAGACCTATCTAGCTTGAGCCTGTCTCTAATGACCCGTACATGGAATGTATGGGGGTAGCAGTCAGGTGTGGAACTGCCGAGATAGAGTTGCTGAACGTATACAGGTATAACCATCGTGGCACCTGGTCTGACAAATGGCGTTACCTGGCAACCCGTCATTTCCTTGGATCAGACCATCTCCCCATAATTGTTTCCATTAACAGACCAACCGATTTCATTACCTCTGAACGCCGCACATTCGTCAATCATAAGAAAGCTGATTGGCCGGGTTTCAGAGAGTTCACCAATCACCGCTTCAGAGAACTGCCCAATCCTTCTGATGTTCGGGTAGCGGAAAGGACGTTCCGAGACATCATCACTGCTGCATCCGCTCGCCATATCCCTTAGGAACCCTAAATGCCAAATTACAATTCGGTTTGATGTGGCTAAACTCGAAAAAATACGTCAAACCGGGCGGTGCCGTTGTATGGGGCCTATTCCAGACCTATCTCCTCTAGGAACACTTAAAGCCAAATTATAGCTAACTCGGTTTGAAAATGTGACTAAAATATCCAAATAATTGAAATTTGGCGGTGCCGCTATATATAGAGCCTATTCCAAAACCTGCACCGATATAGCCCCTTGACCTGCCTGCAAACAAAAGACGCATTTGTCCAAAATATCAGCGTCGTATCTCTATTTTTGTGGTTGTCGTAGGAGATGAAAGACACCAAGCAACGGTCCTGACCGGCTCTAACATGGCAAAGCCCAGGAATTATCTCGTACCCGTTTTCATCTCAAGGTGAGATGCAATAGATGTCAAGAGTGGGTGCATCTAAGGGGTTGCTCTGGACTTGTCCACGTGAGGGACTACGACAGGGACTGTGTTGCTGCATGCTGTGTGCATGCAGTCCCCAGTGAGTCGTCATCGGATTACGAAACTCGCTCTTCGTCTGATTATGAGACTCCCCCGCAGTCCCCTCGACAACAACCGCACATGCAGCCTTTAACACCAGCCGTTGTTGTCCCAATCCCGGAAAATGCATCATTTTTGCAATTTAATTGCAATGGACTCCGACGTAAGATCGAGGAAATAGTAGATTTCATGAGTCGGAGGAACATCAAGGTCGCTGCGGTGCAAGAAACCAAGTTCAACAACAACTGTAGCTTACAACGTTGCGATGGTTGCAACGTGCTAAGGAAGGATCGGACCAGAAGTGGAGGTGGGGGATTAGCTTTCCTATTGCACCAGTCTGTCCAATACAGACCTATCTAGCTTGAGCCTGTCTCTAATGACCCGTACATGGAATGTATGGGGGTAGCAGTCAGGTGTGGAACTGCCGAGATAGAGTTGCTGAACGTATACAGGTATAACCATCGTGGCACCTGGTCTGACAAATGGCGTTACCTGGCAACCCGTCATTTCCTTGGATCAGACCATCTCCCCATAATTGTTTCCATTAACAGACCAACCGATTTCATTACCTCTGAACGCCGCACATTCGTCAATCATAAGAAAGCTGATTGGCCGGGTTTCAGAGAGTTCACTAATCACCGCTTCAGAGAACTGCCCAATCCTTCTGATGTTCGGGTAGCGGAAAGGACGTTCCGAGACATCATCACTGCTGCATCCGCTCGCCATATCCCTGCTGGTCGAATCCCCGAAGTAAGACCAAACTTCACAGCAGAGACCACGGGATTAGCAAATGAGCGTGATGAGCTTCGCGAACCAACCCCAATGGCCCCAGAGTCAGGGAGCTGACACTGGAAGTTAACAGACTGGTCGGCGAGCATAAGCGGAACAAGTGGTTAAATCTTATGAAGAGTTGCAACATTGGAGCCGGTATAGGTGAATTGTGGGCAACGGTTAAGTCACTCTCGAACCCTGGAAGATAGGACCTAAGTCACGTTTGGCGACGTTACGTTGACTGACCAGAAGAGGTGCGCAAGTTATTTCAATCGACAGTTTGTCGAGCACCCCGAGAGTGACAGGGCGAAGAGAAGAGTATTACGTCGCATCAGATCTCTTCCTGCCGAGGAGGAACCACCAAAGTTTACAATGGGTGATGTTGCCAATGCCATCAGGAACGCTAAATCATCCAAAGCGTTGCGCCCTGATGGAATCTCCATGGTAATGCTGAAGCAGCTGGATGAGCCGGGAGTGGAGTATCTCACTAAAGTTCTCAACTTGTTGCTATCCACCGTCATTGTTCCCGAAGTCTGGAAAATGGGCAGGGTGGTCCCACTACGGAAGCCCGGCAAGGATGCCAGAAAAAGTGAATCGTACAGGCCGATTTCGCTTTTGTCGCCCGTAGCAAAGACCCTTGAGGCCTTAGTCATCCCCAGTATCAGAAATAGCTATCAAGTTGCCGATCATCAGCATGGATTCCGTAAGCAGCAAAGCACGACAACTGCGCTGCACGCCATTACCACATATATTTGTCAAGGACTCAACCAGATACTGCCGTGCGATAGAACAGTGATGGTGGCGCTTGACTTATCAAAAGCCTTTGATACAGTCAGGCACTCCACGCTGTTTGAGGACATTGACGTAACGTATGCTGATGATTGCACGATCCTGGCGTCGGGTACCTATCCTGATGACATATGTGAGAGACTGAACATCTTTTTAACCGATCTTACCAACTTTTTCCATTCGAGGAATATGCAGATTTCCGCCACAAAATCAAGAGCCACTCTGTTCACCACATGGACAGAGCAGTTTGGAAGAGAATTGCATGTCGTGGTAGACGGTAGCAGAATTCCGACCACAAACTGCCCCAAAAACTTAGGTATCATATTCGACAGCTATCTGCGACAAACTGAGAAGTAGGAACAATGTCCTCATGTTCCTAGCCGGCAGCACTTGGGGTGAAGATAAAGAAACCTTGTTGACCACATATTACGCGATAGCTCGGTCTGTGGTAAGCTATGCGGCGCCAGTCTGGTCCTCGAGATTATGTGATACGAATTGGAAAAAGACTCAAACTTGCCAGAATGCCACCCTGAGAACAGCAAAGGGTGCCTCCTCAAATCTTCAGTGCTCCATCTACATGAGGAGGCGAAGATTCTTCCAGTAAAGCAACACAATGTGATGCTTTCGTTGCAGTACCTACTTGGATGTTACCGTGTGAGCCATCCCAATCACCATCTTGTGGGTAGGCCCGACACATTCAAGCAGATCAGGAAGGATATCCATGCTCTAGAGGGAGAGGTCCAACGATACAGGAGAGAACCCCTAGATCAACAAGCATATGAAGCAGGTTTGAATAGCGTTCACACGGACGCAGTTGCCAAGACTTTAAGCAATTAATGTGTGAATAAAGTACTCGGAGTGTCAGCTGCCACGACAAACCAGAGTAGTTTTGGCTCAATTACGCTCGGGATATTGCAGTCGCCTAAATTCTTATTGGGCGGAAATCGATTGCGCCGTGCACGACATCTGCCCAGTATGCGGCATGGGCCCGCACGACACAAAACACCTTTTCAACTGCCCAGTCAAACGTAATCATCTAACTCCAGTGGATCTGTGGTTACATCCCATCGAAGCAGCCACTTTCCTGGAACTGGAGATAGACCCAGAGCCAGATTGAACAGAAGAACGAACATACAAACATAATAACAAACACTGTTACAACAACAACATTGCTTTATTAAAGCACTCCTCGTCCCGATATCATATCAGCACAATGGCAAGGTATTGTCCACTCCATGCAAATAGCCGCAAAATCAGTACATGCATACCAGAGACCTCCAACAAGGAATCCATGGTATGACCAGGAGTGTCGTGCTGCTACCGAAGAGAAAAAGGCGGTATATAGGGCTACTCTACAGGGATGCCAACTGTTCCGAGGTAAAAATCGCTACAGCCACATACGCACCATAGGTCTGTAGCGACTTTTACCTTAAAACAGTTGACATTCCTGCTTAAACAGCGGTTTTTGTACGTCAAAAATCACCAAAAGTTGTAGAAAAACCACCAACTTGGCACCCCTGCTACTCTACAATCAGTAGTAAGGCGTAGCGCACGAGAGAGGTATCGGGAGAAAAGGAGAGAGAAGAAAGGGGAGAGAAGAAATGGAAAAGCGGTAGTGTGAAAAAATCGAGTTATACAAGAGCCAAAATGAAGTCCGAAAGTTCTACTAAAGAGTGAAGCATCAAACTGATGGCTTTGGTACAGACTGTAGAGACCAGCAAGGTAATTTGGTAACTGATGCTGATATGGTGCTCGGGATATGAAAAGATCGTTTTTCCAAACTGGTGGTATCCAATTCCAGGAAGGACATGGTATTTTCTACAGATCCAATCCCAAATTGTGGTATTGAATGTATACCACCAGGCCAAGATGATGTAAAGACAGCAATAAATCGGCTGAAGAATAATAAGGCAGCAAACCGATGGCTTACCCGCCGAACTGTTCAAAACCGGGGGAGACACGCTGATAAGGTATATGCATCAGCTAGTAAGCACCATCTGGTATGAAGAACGCGTACGATTGGAACCTGTGCATCCTGTGTCCCGTCCACAGGAAAGAAGATGAGACTGTATGCTCTAATTATAGGGGCATACGTCTTCTCCCTATTGATAGTGTCAGCAAGGTAGTGTCAGCACGGTAAATCCTGGAGAAGACTTAAGGGATGCAGATCGACACCTACCACATTTTTGTCGATTATAAAGCAGCCTTCGACAGTCCCCTATTTTCAAAGGTATTAGAAGCCATGTCTGAATGTGGTAGCCCCGTAAAGCTTAGTCGGCTTTGTGAGATGACATTAATTAATACTCAGTCTTCAGTTAAAATTGGAAAGAACCTCTCCGAGCAATTTAGTACCAAAAGTACCTCTTTATGCTGATGATATAGAAATCATTGGACGACCAATAAGGGGAATAACTGATACCTTTTAAAGGATAATCTGCTAAAGTGGGTCTGGTGGTAAACGACTTCAAGACCAAGTTGATGTTGTCGACGCTCAATGCGTTTATAGAACTCAGACCAACTGTAGAAGTTGGTTCCTATAATCTTGAGGTAGTTAAAGAGTCTACCACGGCACCGACATAAACACACAAGAGGAATAGTATTGGTTACCAGATGCTACTTTGGCTTAAGTAGGCTGTTTAAAAACAAAACCACATCTTGTCAAACAAAAGTAACACTTTACAAAACGCTGATACTACCCGTGCTAATGTATGGATCTGAAGTATGGGTACTTTCCTTAAACTGGATTAAAACGTAAAAGTCTTGTATGTACCTGAAGGAATGGATCGGCATAGTCCATCTGGAGATTGGATCTAATTTTGGATGTTATTCCTTTCGATAGTTATCGTGTCAAGCAGCAGTTTTAGTTGGTCACCGTAGAATCTTTATCTCAAAAAGCATTGAATTACCCGCAAAAAAAATATATCGGATAAGGACAACCTTCTATGAACGTTTCAAGACAATCTACCAAGACAATCAGCACTTAAGTGAACATTTTTTTTTAATTTCGAAGAAATTTTACGACACGCAAAGTTTCAGTTTGATATCCAATTGTTAAGTTATCGTGCTCTTCTGTGCTGTAACTGCATATGCCACTATATACATCAGGGCTGCTCTTCTTTGCAAAGACAGTATACTCAGCGATCCCACTGAGTTGTTTTTGCATTTGCTTTTCTACCTCACCTACACTGTGCGTGAACAAAAACAAACAAAAAACATCATTTGGTTATTGCTTTTTTCACTCATACATTCACACATGCATTTGTTTGGTTTGTATTTCTCTGAGCGGCGCTGATATACATTGTGAAGGGTTAATAGTGTCAGTTAATTGTGTAATCTTTGTAATTATTTTCACATAGACACTTACTTGTTATTCAATTAAAACTCGTCACGGATGTTTCTTAAGCTCATTCTATAAATACAGATTCTGAAATTCTTGACATGTGTAATATATTGTATTTCCTTTTCAATAATCTTGGATTGTGTGAAGAAAGTCCAAGTTTATTTCGTATTGAACTCACCTTAAATTAGACCTAAACAAATATTCAAATGTATATTTTATAATCTACTGATGTATATAAATTGGTTGGTTGCTCAGTGCAACGCGAAACGCCGTTGATAAGAAATAAAATATCGACCAATGAGACGACACACAACTGAATTCAATGAAATAAGAGTAAAAAAGAAAAAAAGTAGAAATGACTTGAACTTGAATTGTTAGTGTTAATGAACTAATTATCACTAAAAATAAATTATTTTAATTTTTTTTTATTAATTTTAATATTTTTTATTATTATTTGTATTAAATGATTATATATTATTTGATTAGGGGATAAATGGGGTTGACTTTTTTGTATTGTATTGATATAGATGTTTATTAGAGTGGATTGAAAAAAATGCATTTAGCGGAGCGTTTCTATAATTAAAATATTGCTGTTTGGGTGTAATCTTCTCTAAAGATTCAAGTACTGTTATTGTTAATTTCAATTCATAAGACTATATAAATATTATATATTATATAATGTATTATATTTTGATTTACTCTACATTCCTACAGATAATCATTTCGTTACACCATCATGTGCAATTGTAGGGCTCGCAAACGAACGAAAGTTTGCAACGTGAGTATTTCTATAGAAATGTATAGTCACGGTATTATTTAATATTTTAGAAATATTATTTAATGTCGAACCAAATAATGGAAATGAAAAAATAAACAGACAGATATTTCGAGAAATGAAATATTAAATATTCACTAAAATGCTTGTCTCTTAATGAGTAATAAATAAAATAATGACGCAAATATTTAGTTTCAATCTTGTCAAAGATATTGAAATTTCTGCAAAGATCTATGGCAGTATGTATTACGAGCTGTATCGTCTAGCACGGGTAGTAAAGTGTTTGTAAAGTTTTTCTTTTTTGAACAGTTGTGGCTTCGTAAACTTTGGCTTTTTAAACTGTTTACTAAAGCCAAAGCATTTGTTGCCCAATACTAAGCTTCTTCTTATTTCACAACTGATGTTGGTTATTGTGTTTTATTGTGTTTATGGCGGTACCGAGGTGGGCGAAGTTGTTAAAGAACAACCTCAAAATTATAGAAATAACCTTCCGCATCTGGTCCGAGTTCTATGGACACATTGAGCGTCGATACCATTAACTTAGTTTTGACACCGTTTACTGCCATTCCCAAACTTTCGACCGGCTTAAAGGTATCAGTTACTTCGCCATGATGTCAATGTCATAGAGTAACATGTGGCTATTTTTAATATTGCCTTCTTTGCATATAACCTTTTCAAGCAGGATGTTGAAGAGATCAAACGAAAGGCTGTCTCCTTGTCTGAAACCTCTTTTGCTACTGAGCTGTTCGGAGAGGTTCTTTCCTCTTTTAACTAAGGACGAGGTATCAGTTATAGTCAGCTTTTAAAGCCGAATTAGTTTTGCGGGGATACCAAATTCAGATATGGCTTGGAATACCTTTGACGTAAGGGGCTGTCGAAGGCTTCTCTATAATCGGCAAAAGGATTATACGTGTCGATCTGTATCTCTTGGTTATTTTCTAGAATTTGCCGCAGGGTAAATATCTGGTCAGTGGTGTATTTGCCAGGTCCAAATCCTCTTTGGTATGGCCCAGTTATTTCGTTGGCCATATGCTGTAGTCGTTCACACAATATCATTGATACTATTTTATAGCAACAGGGAGTAGACTTATGTCCATATAGTTAGAGCACATAGTCTTATCTCCTTTCTTGTGTCGCTTCCAGTCTTGATCAGGTCGGTTGGTAAACCATCGGCTTCTGCAGCATGTTATTCTTCAGCCGGTTTATTACTGTCTCGGCCGGGCGGTATATATTCAATACCATTTTTTGGGATTGGGTCTGCGGTATCTTCGTCGTCGTTAGTATTGGATACCAATAGTTTGGAAAAATGCTCTTTTCATATCCTGAGTCCACTATCTTTATCAGTTACCAAATTACCTTGCTGTCTCAATCAAAAAATCAGTTTAATTCTTCACTCAATGGTAGAATTTCGAACTTCATTTTGAGTCCTGTACATCTCCATTTTTTTACATCCCCACATTACCCTTTCTCTCTTTTCCTGTGAAAACGTCGTTTGAATTCTTTGCTGTTGTTTGCATTAAGTAGGCAATACATTATCATTGTACTGATATGTTGTCGGGACGAGGAGGGCTTTGATAACTCTCGAACGGAACAGCCGATTCGGTCAAAAATTTGGCCTTCGTAATATTTTGTCCAAACTTAGTTAACGGAAGGAGTGGACCGATATGGCACATATTTGAAGTTAATAAGGAACATATCGGTCCACTGCTACCAGTGCATCCCCTCAAAAGTGCCAAAAAAGTTCGCTAAAATGGTACGCGTGATACAAATTTAAGATATCGTAACATGTTGCCCAAATGTAGCTTAACTTCCAAAATGGGCCATACCAGTCTTCTCCTTAGAGTACCTCCCCCACAAAAGTTCAACATTTTCATTTAACTGCAGTTTAGGATCTGCTCGAAGATCCTTCGGAAATGTTACCGATGCTACCCTTGTGGTCCTTTTTACACCAATATTTTGTTTTTCGTGGGCAAGTCCATGATTTCTGACATAGTGGTCCAAACGTTCTAAGTTATACGGTGACCAACTGAAATGACTGGAGGGCGCGCATTTTATTGAAAAGAAATTACTTCCAAAATACGACCCACTTCCAAAATGAAATATGTCGATCCATTCGTCCAAAAATTAAGGATACAGTCAACTACAAAAATGTATCTAAGATTTCAATAAATAACTTTCTACAACATAAAAAGATTCTAGGAACGGTTCTTCATCTGTGGACCGGAATCGGAGAAAAAAGTATAAAAATCGAATATTTTCAAAAGTTGTTGGCTATTTTCACATTTAAGAACCGGCCATAGACATTTCGTATGTTCCAGAAAGTTGTTTGGTGATATCTTTGCTACATTATTGTGGTCCAATGTTTTCTTGAATTTTGAACGGTTTAGTATCTATGGAGCAGGAACCGAGAAAAGAGGATAAAAATCGAATTTGATTAGCTGATTTGACCATTTAGAACCATTTTTACAGAGTTCGTATGTTCTACGTAGAAAGTTGTTTACTAAGATCTAAGGTACATTTTTCTAGTTGGTTGTTTGCTTCAATTTTGATCGGTTTGATATCTGTAAACTAAAATCCGAGAAAAAATTAAAAGTTAAATTTGACCTTGACGATTTTGACCTTGAAGATGTGTTCACAGTTATTATTCTTTAAGACGAGAGCTACAACTTTTCTTCTACGAATAAACCCAAATACTTGGCGGTTTAGTAGATATGTCCCTGACAAAATGATCCCTTTCGACATCAAGGCCTCAAGTTTTTGGGGCCCATAACTGCGAAAGTTGAAGTGATAGGGAAAACGCCGGGACACGTGTCTTCTTATTTTTGGTCTTCTATCACGCTGCGGTGTCAGAATATGGTTAATAAATAATGACTCAAAAAATTACACACAGTGTTATATATTGTCCATAGATGAAAGTTTCAATTTACACAAGCTGAGGGTATATCTTTGTCGGCAAAGCCGACTGATACTTTTTACTTGTTTGGCCAGGTCTAGCACTGCTAACTACCATGGACCCCACACTGCCAAGCGCTGGATTGGCAATTATCTCGCTGGTAGGCAGGCTTATGTGGAGTTTAGAGGCCGCAAGTCCAAGTATCGCAAAATTAAAATGGGCGTCCCGCAAAGCGGAGTTCCGCTCCTTTTTAGGAAATCACGCCAACGAAATCGACTGCCACCCTCTTTACTTCCTGGACGCGTGAATTGAGAACTAAGCTCAAGTTAATAGTCGACGACAGAATAATTCCGATGGTACAACATCCCAAGATCCTAGGTGTTGTATTTGATAATCTTCTCAAATTCACGAAACATACCTCGTATATAAAAAGTAAAGTCCAATCGAAGAATAAGATCCTAAAAGCTCTAACAGGCACCTCCTGGGGAAAAGATAAAGAAACGCTCATCGCGACATATAAGGCCATCAGTCGCTCAGTGCTGAGCTATGCCGTCCCAGTTTGGACTTCTTTCCTGAGCAAAACGCTATGGTGTAAACTGCTAGTGGTTCAAAATAGTGCGCTTCGGATTGATACCGGATGTGTGGAGATGTCGAGTGTCGATCATCTACATGAAGAGACTAGGATGCTGTCGGTACGGCAACATAATGTGTTGCTTGCTAGACAGTTCCTACTGGCCTGCCATCTGGCAAGTCACCCCAACCATCACACTGTGATACAGGATCTTCCTCCACGCCACATACGGAAGGACATCAGGCACTACCGTCCGGACATAGCGGTAGGCCTGCGGCAGATACACACTCTTACGGTTTCCCAAACCATAGTAAGATACCGCTGCATCATCGTCCTTAATGAACACACCCCTGCCATATCCGACAGTGAAAGACTCCTACCCAGACGGACCAGAACAATCCTGGCACAATTAAGGTCTGGATGGAGCACTATTTTAAGCTGTTATCAAGTCAGAATAGCTTCAGGCACCCTCGACAGGTGCCCGAATTGCCGACAAAGCCCGCACAACACAGCGCACCTCTTCTCTTGCCCAGCTAGGGCCACAGATTTGCGCCCTTTCATACAACATCAACACAATAACCCAGTTCATCCACGAATCCACACAAATTCCCACATCCCCACTCCACAATTAACACACAAACATTACTAATGTTTTCAACATCCTTACAGGGAAAAACGATTAGTTGCAGACAACCTGTTACAACAACAACTATGTTTTTTATCTCATTCCACTGTCAGATGTTTTACTGTGGAGACTGAATTTAACGACTGTTGGGCCAAAGACATTCTTCTTTTGAATTTTGGCATTAAATCGTCTAGAATAATTTTGGAGCACACTATAACTCACAACCAGATCAACCGATTTCGCCCAAACTTAGTTCAAGTTCGATGATTGCATCGGTAAATTCCTTCAGGCAGCTTCCCACACAAGTTCAAATTTTTTCGCTAAAATGAACCGTAACAGATGAAGGCAGTAACAGATTTGGCTCAAACTTTAAACATAGCAAGCCTTAAGGCTAGAAAGGGTATATACACTTTAATACGCGCAAAATGTGCCTAATCGAAATAACGGTTTTAGACCCCAAGTATGTTTGGACAAAATGTGTTTCAGGCAATTTGGAGTCGATTTAGCAATGTCCGTCCGTCTGTCTTTCTGGCTGGCTGGTGCGCACGATTACTCTCAAACGGATGAGCCGATTTGGTCAGAAATTTGGCTATCGTAATATTTTGTCCAAACTTAGTATAAGTTCGAAGATGGGCCATATCGGTTTACTCCTTCAGGTACCTCTCCCACAAAAGTTCGAAATTTTTCGGAAAATTTGTGCGCACGATAACTCTTAAAGAAGGTAACCGATTTGGCCCGTACTGTGCACATCGTGAAACTTCTACCAGACTTTGATAAAGTTGCAATATGGACTTAATCGGTCCACTCCTTCGGTTACCTCCCACACAAAATTTCGGAAAAGTTCAGTTTAGGACCTGTTCTCGAATCACTTTGATTTTTGTTGAAGCAAATTGTATTCGCTGCCTCAATTACGAAAGTAAAAGTTATTTCAGGGGTAAGTCCACCACATGTAGTGGCTGGAGAGCTCGAACCGAGTACTGCGTTCGTTCACACTTTTGATATTGTAATATTTCTTCGAATATTAGATGAAATTCGAAGGTTGTGCTTATAGGTCCACTCCTTCCAGTACCTCCCCCACAAAAGTTCGAAAATATTCGCTAAAATGGCACGCGCGATATCACATAGACGTAGCAACCGATTTGGTCCAAACTTTGGATCTCTAAATATTGTAGAAACTTAGTTTATGTTCAATTTTTTTGTTGTACCACCCACACAAATGTTCAACATTTTTGTGTGGTTAAGGGTGTGTTCGAGGATCCTTTGGACATTTTTACCAAGTTATAAAAAGCCCTACCTATCTATATTCCCGTAAATTTTTGAGATTTAATCCTATCCATACTTTTGTCTGTTCATACGCCTAAAATTTTGAAAACTCCCCCTAAATACATAGGTAGACATCGGATTTATGCATATTTTCGAAATTTCAACCAATTGTAACTACGCTAAAATATATAGAATTATATTTTAGAATGACAGAAATTCGATGTCATTTTGAAAATAATCAATAATATGTACAAAGCTCCAGCTTCTATTGTTTAATAAACGAATTATTTGCATTATAATTTTCAAAAATATGCAAAAATCCAATGTCTATACATAAGTTTTTTTTTGGGAAAAGTATTTCAATCCACTCAGGCTGAGGGTATATCTCTGTCGGCAAAGCCGACTGAAACTTTTTTACTTGTTTTGTTTTACCTTCGTGCTCTTCTAGTGCTGAACTACAACTTTGCTGATGAAAGTAAAAACAAATTTCAATTTCAAATATTGCCTTTAAATTTTACCCTATTGATATTTCAGTATAAATAGTGCAAATAAGATTTTTCCCATGGCTTTATCTCGGAAATCTGTTTGAATTTTGCTATACAATCTTTGTCAAAGGTAAGTTTATCTTAAAACAATGTTTAATGTATTTTTGGGTAAATTTGATTAAGACCTCTCTAGACAGACGTGCATACTCGTGCATGCCTTATCAGAGAAAATTTCTAGATCTATTTGGACATGACAGTAGTTGTCGTATGGATTATGAAAGTTGAGCAAATATTTTGGGATATATTAAAATTACCTCCGACATGAAGCAAAATAGTTTTCTTCTTGATTTGTTTTTAAATCAAGGTCAAAAACAACAAAGGTCAACAATAATTCTAACAAAAAATATATATTTTTTTCTTATATTCACTAGTTTGTAAGTTCAATGGTTCCGCGTATTTTGCCTCGCCAATACCCCAACTCGCCGGTATTTCATTTTACTCCACGGTATTGTAGTTTGGCTTTTAGTATTAGCCCTTTGTAGATCTCGGTCTAACCAAAACTTTAATGTATTCCAACCAATATTTAGTAAAAGTAAACAAATATCTTTTAAAGTTCATAGACCTTATCTTCTAACCTTAAATAAGGTCAATGTCCTTTAATAGAAAAATCTACAATAAGTTCTAATCAATTCTATTTTACCTGGCAATAATATTCTTGACGATAAGATCTCATTGTTAGTATTCAAACGTTAACAACAACAAACACCTCACCAAACCAATTGCAATTCATCATTTTGTTTGCCCTGCTGTTCATCTATTTCGCAATATTGCAAGATATTCCATTTGTTTGATAATTAAATGTATTTGAATTATGAATTAGTGTATGTATATTGTATTCTATGAGGTAGGCTTTTAAATTTGTTGCTATTATTCAATTGACCTTCAAAAAGTGCATTGCCTTCGTTCTTTTTTTGGTTAGTAAATATAACGCTTGGAAATTTCAAAAGCGAAAAAGTAAACACACTGCTGCTGCACAATTGATAACAAACGTAAATATTTGTTTGTCTTCATATTTAGATAATTGTTTTATATAAATTTTTATTTGATTAATGAAATAATTTCTATACCCAGTCTACATGCATTTTTTACTACTTTGCATAGAAACATTTTGCAAACAAAAGTGGAGAAACCAAAGATCGCCATTGGGGTTTTTTATTTTAATTTTTTAAAAAAAGTAAAATTAGAATATTTCGTCAGATAAAAATGTTTGTTAAATGTCTGCGCTTTAATTTAATGATAACCTTAAATTTCCTCAGGTCATATTTATCGTAGTCTGAGAGAATTTGTATTTGTTTGAGGAGTCCTTGGAGTTTGGGCTTTCGCAAACAGAAAACACGGTGCGTCTTGACTAATTTTAAATGAAAGGTGCTTACACCTGGGAAGTTTTTTCGGATTCTGAAATTTCAATGTTCATAGATTATTATTTTCTATTGCAAAAAAGTGATACTTTATTTATATTTTTTTATCAATAAAAAACTGACTTTTAAAATATTTCTAAACATATTTTTACATTTTTTTCAGAAGCACACTGATCAGAGTCCCTAATTTGTAAATCTATAACTGGAATGCCTGTATAACTGCCCTTCAGGAAATATGATGAAAGGATAAGTTAGGCGCACTGTGTTAGCACGAATGCATTATTAACAGGTATCTTTTTATTGGTCCCAGTGAGAGAAAGTCCAGAGACAATCAGATAAGAGCTAAAGTATTCAATATCAGGCTCATCTGAAGAGACAAAGGGTTAAAAATAATTCTTAAAACAGGAGAATATGACTGTTGTCCTGTCCGTGAGCTCTGGCAACGGAATGAGGCTGATATACTTTACGGCTGTAAAATCTGTGGCACTTGCATCATCGCTCTGGCAACGGAATGAGGCTGATATACTTTACGGCTGTAAAATCTGTGGCACTTGCATCATCGCATTCCGACATTTCCAAATAGCCCAGTCAAAATAGACATTGAAATAGAAAATTTCCCACAAAGCTGAAATTTTGTGGAGAGATAGTGTTTGCTATTAGAAGCAATATCCTAAACGTCCCCATCAAACCCATATGTGCAAAAACAGTTATTCGGAGTCAAAGGTCAAAATGTACGGATTTTTTTAGGTTTTCGGACTTTTTCTTGAAAACGGTGTGTCTAATCAAAAGGTGACTAGAGCAAATATTGTAGACAGACAAATTCTCTACAAGTTTTGTCTTAGATTTTTCCTAGAAAGAACCGTTCTTGAGATATAGCGGTTCTTAAAAACACATCATTTATACGCAAAAAACACACATTTTCAGGTGAAACGGCTAAAATAACCGGAGTAACCGGATCTGTCCCCCAAAAAATATATGTTTCATTGAAGACCGAAATTATACCTATCTTTTAAACAAATTCCAACATGATCGGAGCGTGTTTAGTACAGTTATTCCATGTTTGAGACAAATATCCCGTTTAACCCACATGTGTAATCCAAAGCCCAACGGGAACGACCCCAACGAAAAGTCTCCGATTTTTTTTTTGCTGCGTGGATTACGGAAATGTATAATTTTTATGGGCGGCGGATCCGGTTCGCCGGTTATTTGACCCGAAAGGCAAGATTTACCGCAAAGTGGGTATCGTTTGAAAGCTTATGGAAATACTTAACACATGACTTTGTTATTTTAACCGGTGCGCCTCATGGTGTTGGGCACTTATATCACGATATCTTAAGAATGGTGACGCCTATTGAAAAGTAGTAAGATCATTCTTATAGATAAGCCTACAACATTTACTTTAGTCGATTTCTGAGAAAAATCAAAAAAAAACTGAATAAGTCCACCAACAAATTATATTTGACCCTGAATATCTTTGTTTGCACACATGGGATCGATGGGGACTTTTCAGACGTTACTTCTAATGGCAAACCCTAGCTTTCCACCAAAATTCAGCTTTGTGGGAATTTTTGCTATTTCCCCCTTATACGCTTGTCTATTTTGACTGGACTAAAATATCATGTCAAGATCAAAATACACGAATACTAACTGATTCTGTAGATGGAAAGAAATTATCGATTGGACTCCGATCGGCCCAAGCAAAAAAATATCGGCTTGTAAAATTGAATTGAGCGAATACAATTATAGACTTATATTACATTAATTTAAATTGGGTCGATATTTCCCCTATATTTAAAAAGACTATATCGTTGTAAAAAATAAGTTTCTAAAGGTCACGATCACGATTAATAGTCGACTACGAATAAAAGTTGACTCCGTCTTTCGAAAGTCGAATGATCGATTATCCAGTTTTCGCACAGTCAATAATTTTACGGCTAATAATCGATTAATCGCTTAACCGACATCGAAAGTGGAATGATCGATTATCCAGTTTTCGCACAGTCAATAATTTTACGGCTAATAATAGATTAATCGCTTAACCGACATCGATTTTAGGTATCCCTTGTTGCTGCCCCGGTGAGTCATCGTCCCCCAACAGCAACCGCACATTCAGCATTTAACACCGATCGTTGCTGTGGCAGATTGATACTTTTACGTCTTGTATGGTCAATGAGGACGCCCCTACCAGAATTAGCGGAGAGGGGCATAATTCTCCAGACCTGGTCTGCCAAACGACGTCACATGGCAACCGATCGTATTTCTTGTGTCCGACACATCTCCATATAACCGTCTTCATCAGCAGACCGCACGACTTCATCACCACCGAACGCCGGACTTTAATTAATTTTGGATAAGCTAATTGGTCTAGTTTCAGGGAGCTCACCAATCACCGCTTCGGAGAACTGTACAACCCTTCTAAGAAATGAATGTTCCGCGAAGTGAGACTAAGTTTCATATCATAGAGCGACAAGATTAGCAAATGAGCGTGATGAGCTCCGTCGAACCAACACTTGAAACTCCAGGGTTAGGGAGCTGACTTACTTACTTACTTAGCTGGCCCATTACAGAACATTTGTTCTATAGGCCGAACTAAGAAGAGATCTCCATTCCTCTCTATTTGTTGCTTTGCACACTGGAATACCGCGCCTTGTCATCTCATCATCCACTTGTTTGCGCCATCTATTCCTTGGCCTGCCAATTCTGCGTGCACCGCCATGTGGCATGTATTCATACGCCTTTTTAGCGGGTTCATCATCGCTCATTCTTATGATATGGCCTAGCCAACGCAATCGCTGCATCTCGATACGTTTAACAATATTCATGTCGTTGTATAGCAGATACAGCTCGTGGTTCATGCGACGTCGATATTCACCGTCAACGCAGATTGGTCCATAGATCTTTCGAAGAATTTTTCTCTCAAACACACCAAGCACTGCCATGTCTGCTTGCGCAAGTACCCAGGCTTCGGAGCCATACATCAGCACGGGTAGTATCAGTGTTTTGTAGAGCGTTATTTTTGTTTGACGAGATGTGGCTTTGTTTTTAAACTGCTTACTTAATCCAAAGTAGCATCTATTGGCCAATACAATTCTTCTTTTTATTTCACAACTGATGTCGTTTGTTGTGTTGACGGAGGTGCCGAGGTAGACGAAGTCTTTTACTACCTCAATATTATAGGAACCAACTTCCACAGTCGGTCCGAGCTCAATGGACGCATTGCGCGTCGACACCATCAACTTGGTCTTCTCACCGTTTACCGCCAGACCCACTTTAGCAGATTCTCCTTCGACCTTTATAAAGGTATCAGTTACTTCTTTTACGGATCGACCCATGATGTCTATATCATCAGCATAAGCAAGTAACATGTGACTGTTGGTGTAGATTGTGCCACTTCTTTTGACGTTTGCCTCTCGTATAACCTTTTCTAGCAGGATGTTGAAGAGGTCACACGAAAGGCTGTCTCCTTGTCTGAAACCTCTTTTGGTACCAAACTCTTCGGAGAGGTTCTTTCCTATTTTAACTGAGGACCTCGTGTCAGTTAAAGTCATTTTACAAAGCCGGATGAGCTTTGCGGGAATACCAAATTCAGACATGGCTTGGAATACCTTTGAGCGCAGCGGACTGTCGAAGGCTGCTTTATAATCGACAAAAAGGTGGTAGGTGTCGATCTGCATCTCTTGGGTCTTCTCCAGGATTTGCCGCAGGGTAAATATCTGGTCAATGGTGGACTTGCCAGGTCTAAAGCCGCATTGGTATGGTCCAATAATCTCGTTGACCATTGGCTTTAGTCGTTCGCACAATATCCCTGACACGATCTTGTAGGCAATAGGGAGTAGACTTATGCCCCTATAGTTAGAGCATACAGTCTTATCTCCCTTCTTGTGGACGGGGCACAGGATACTCAGGTTCCAATCGTCGGGTACTCGTTCTTCCTGCCAGATGGTGCTAACTAGCTGATGAATACACCTTATCAGCGTGTCGCCTCCGGTTTTGAACAGCTCGGCTGGTAAGCCATCGGCCCCTGCTGCCTTATTATTCTTCAGCCGATTTATTGCTGTCTTTACCTCATCTTGGCTGGGCGGTATACATTCAATACCATCTTCTGGGATTGGGACTGTGGTATCTTCGTCGTCTTCGCTGCTATTGGATACCAACAGATTTGAAAAATGTTCTTTCCATATCCTGAGTACACTATCTGTATCAGTTACCAAATTACCTTGCTGGTCTCTACAGGAGGATGTGCCTGTACCAAAGCCATCAGTTTGATGCTTGACTCTTTGGTAGAATTTTCGGACTTCATTCTGGCTCCTGTACATCTCGATTTTTTCACACTCCCGCTTTTCCATCTCTCTCTTTTTCCTGAGGAAAAGACGTTTCTCCTCTCTCCTTTTCTCCCTGTATCTCTCTCGTGCGCTACGCGTTGCTACGGATTGTAAAGTAGCCTTATATGCCGCATTTTTCTCTTCGGTGGCAGCACGACACTCCTCATCATACCATGGATTCCTTGGTGGAGGTCTCTGGTATCCAAGTATGGATTTTGCGGCTGTTTGCATGGAGTGGGCAATGCTTTGCCATTGCGCTGATATGTTATCGGGATGAGGAGGGCTTTGATTAAGCAATTTGGCTAGTTGAGTGGAATATGCTGTGGCTATCTGTTGTGATTGCAGCTTACCGATGTCTAACTTTCGTGTTGTGTCTGTTCGTACTTTGTTTGCTACGTTTAAGCGGGTGCGTACCTTTGCTGCAACAAGGTAGTGGTCCGAATCAATGTTTGCGCCTCGGAACGATCGTACATCCAACACGCTCGATGAATGTCTTCCATCTATCACAACATGATCAATTTGGTTTCTTGTTTTCTGATCTGGAGACAGCCAGGTGCCCTTATGAATATCGAGATGATTAAATCTGGTACTGCTAACTACCATGTTTTTTGCAGCTGCAAAGTCTATCAGCCTCATACCATTGTCAGATGTTTCACTGTGGAGACTGAATTTCCCGACTGTTGGGCCAAAGATATTCTCCTTTCCAATTTTGGCATTAAAATCGCCTAGAATGATTTTAATGTCATGGGCAGGGCAACGGTCATATGTTTCTTCTAAGCGCTCGTAAAATATATCTTTGGTCTGTTCATCCTTTTCTTCAGTGGGAGCATGAGCGCAGATAAAGCTGATGTTGAAGAATTTAGCTTTTATTCGAATTGCAGCAAGTCTTTCATTCACTGGAGTGAAGCTGGATACAAGATGTTTTAGTCTCCGACTAACTACGAATCCACAACCAAACTCATGCTTTACGTCATGGCAGCTATAATACAGTGCGTCACCTTTAGGTGTTGTTGTGACGCCTTTCCCAATCCATCGTATTTCCTGTATGGCAGTAATATCGGTCTTGTACTTTTCAAGTACGTCTGCCAATGCGAAGACTGCACCTTTTCTATAAAGAGTGCGAACATTCCAGGTGCAGATTCGCAGATCATGGTCCTTAAAACGTTTGCGGGGTTCGTCAACTTTAGAGGGGTTTGTTTTTCTTTTCTTTCGTTTTTTCATAGTAGGCTGTTTTTTCTATGGGAGGGTTACTAACCCGACGCCCAAACCCAAGTTTTTAACGTTCTTATGGGTGAACGCGCGGCACATGTTAGCTCACTACCTTTAACGGGTGTTAAAGGCAGTTCCCCAGGTGACACCACGGGGAGGTCAGTGTCCACTTGGGATGAAAGAGGGACCAAGATAAATCCTGGGCTTTGCCATGTTAAAACCGGTCAGGACCGTTCCTTGGTATCTTCCATCCCCTACGTCACCCTAGGGAGCTGACACTGAATGTTAATAGATTGGTCGGTGAACATAATAGGAACAAGTGGAACTAAAGAGTTGCAACCGAACCGAAATTCTCTGAATGTCGCAATTATGGTCCGATCGTTGAAAAAAACTTTGACAGTTCATTATTGTGGCTAAAAAACGATTTTTACAAAAAATTTTGAAAATCGGAGGTATACCTGGTTCATACTGTTCTGCTATGCTCACTAGACGATAACAACTGCAGTGAAAATCATTAGAAGAAACGGTAAATTACAATAATACAAAATAAAAGCATTATAAAAGCAACAAAATTTGTCTCTGGTTTGGTTGGTGGTGTGTGGGGGTTGTTAATCAATGAAAACAAAACAACTCGCCAAAAATTGTTTTTTTTTAATCTCTCAGAAGAAACCAGTATTTTTTGCTTTATGAAAGGCGTTCATGAAATGCAAAAATTTTAACCTTGACAAGACCTTATGAACACTATTCCTAAAATGCTTTTTTTTGCTGTGTATCTCAGGCAATATTGCTCTAATCAACTTGAAAATGTTACCACATGTACTATGATATTTATACTTTAAAATAAGCCAATCCTTTTTTGATTTTCTGAAATTTACAAGGAGGGGGGGGGGGGGTGGTTTCCCCACTTAAGTGCAGTTTAAGGGCTGTTCGATGACTCGAAATTTTTCCCGAAGGTACTCTTTGTGGTCCTGTGTGCAGGGATGTAATGTTTTATTCGTGAGTAAGTTCATGCGTTCCGACATTATCGTTCAAAAGCTCGGAAGCACATCCCAGTAGGGTCACGAGGAGACTTATCTCATACCAATCCGTGCAGATCTGTTATATATTTTTGTTGTTGAGAAGCTTGGGAAACAAACCACAGTGGCATAATATATAAAATGTATTTATATTATATTTTCAAAACACCCTACAATATTCACACACACTTATGAGTCGTCATGGTGAAAATATACGTCAGTTCGACATTAACATTAGTGTCTTCATAATGTGACTTTATTTCCCAATGGCAACCAGTATAGGATAGATTATATTTCATTATAAAAACATGCACAAATAATAGATTCCAAATAATTCGTATTACAAGGTACCCATTCGTGACGACCTCTTCCACGTTTGCATTGATTCCTCAATAAGTGCGCCTTTTTTTGATTTGTGTTTCAATTTCTAAGAATTTCTGGTGAATCAGAATTGGAAAAATTTCGTAATAATAAAACGAGAGTGGAGTTGTGGATATGAATGAATTGTTGGTGGTGGCCAAATAACGAAAAGAAGATAGCCAGCCCATGATATTGTCGTCACTTACAATAAAACGAAACAAAAGCAGGATGTCTGTGCGGTAGGCATACGAAATAAAAATAAACGAAAGTAATCGGTCATACTAAAAAACGAGGATTATTGTTGCTGGAATTTTTGTTTAAGACACAGACATCATCACCACTGCCACACCATCATCCTCCTAATAACGAAACGGCCGACACGAGGCATACGGATGTTTGAATGGCTAAGCCTGCATGGCCTGGCTGTGAACAAATTGATGTAAGCGTCTGTGTGTGTGTGTGTGTGAATGCGGGGGGATATTGTCTCGCTGCATTTGTGTGAGTGTAAATGAGGGTATACAGTTAAAGATGGCATGGCAATGGCACAGTACAAGGTCACTTGTTCCTCACTCATACTTAGTGCGTTGTGACTGTGGCCGATGTTATTATTATTCTTCTTCGTTGCCTTTTGCTGTTGCTGCTCATATTGTTGATGGCTGTTGACGACGTTGTTGCCGATTATGATACCATCCATCTGGTATTGTTGCTGTCGCTGCGGCAGCTGCTATATCTCGTTGCAAAAGGTCTGTGCACTCTAAAAGAGAACATTTTCTTGTTGTTGTTGTTGTGTTTGCAACAAAAACACACACCAATATTTCGTTTATTTGCTGTTTTTTTTATTTTTTGTTGTATTCTGTGTTCTTTCAAACCACAAAGAAATGCAAAACAAACTTTGTATTATTTTTAAATTGTGCCCAATGAACGAATGGACGATCAAAACGAGACGTCCTCAAAAAAACAAAGGCGATAATGCAAGATTTTGTTGTTGTTGGGGATGATGTTGGCGTTGAGGATGACGCTGATGTTGACATTGTTTACATTACGAAAACGTCAAGTAAAAATAAAATTCTTTATTTTTTTATCATTACTTTTGTTTTCATCGTTTTCTTCTTCTTCTAAAATATTAAGTATAGAAATATAACACTGAAATGTGTTATCGAATTAACAGCCAACGAAAAGTGAACGTGTTCAATATTTGCCAAGTAAAGTACCTGTTCAAATTGTTAAATATTCAGAAAATTGTTTTATTTTATTGTTGTCAGACTTTACTCAGCTGCATATTTGTATTTTAAGATGACAATAGGAAATTTCGCCAATTACAAGGGGGCTTTCGATGCATTGAAGGACGATAAGTTTATATTCTAGGGTAACAATCCAGAAACCGATATAAGATCGGTACAAGATCTACTAATGGAGACTGGACCAAAAGTTAAACTAACATCGGTTTCCAGCAAAGGCTTGGAGTTTTATGTATACCTGCGCGCCTCAACGAGTATAGGTATTGAGCGACATTCTTACCATGGTAACGGGTTATATGTCATTAAAGTATAAATATTAAAAAAAAACTTAATAAATACAACCAAAACCATATTACCGAAACAACCATTGCAATTTAAGTAGCAAAAAATGTTGCAACCTGATTATGTAGTAACTATAGAAAGAGGCAACCTATCCATATTGACTAGCCTTACACTAGATACAATGCATGAGCAGTGACCAGAGGATTTTCTAACTTTGTTGGGGAGAAAAGCTTATAAACACTGTGCAACACGAAAATTATTAACCATATTTTGACACGGCAGCGTGTTAGAAGACCAAACAATTAAAAAAGTATCAGTCGGATTTGCCGACAGAGATATACCCTCAGCCTGTGTATATTGAAACATTTTTTTCCCAAAAAACGTATGTATTTAGGGGGTTTTAAAAATTCTGGGCGTTTTCACCAACAAAAATGTTGATTAGGATTAAAGATCAAAAGTTTTGCGGAGGAGATACTAAAAGGAATGGATCGACATTGACCATTATGGAAGTGGATCTCCAGCCACTACATATGGTGCCTATGGGTTTTTTACACCCTTCGGGCTGTTTGCTCAAGAAGTATGGACTTGCCCCTGAAAAAAACTTTTACCATCGTAATTGAGGCAGCGAATGCAAGTTGCTTCAACAAAAATAAAAGTGATTCGATATCAGGTCTTAAACTGAACTTATCCGAAATTTTGTGTGGGAGGTACCGGATGGAGTGGATAAATATAGTCGATATTTGAACCTGATCTATATCTGGTAGATATATTAGGATGTGTAAAGTATGGACTAATTCGGCCACACACTTCAAGAGTTACCGTACGAACAATTTTTCCGAACATTTTTGCACTTTTGTGGGGGAGGTACCTGAAGGAGTGGACCGATATGGCTTATCTTCGAACATAAACAATGTTTGGACAAAATACAAATGTTGGACCGAATTGGCAGATCCGTTCTAGGGTTATCTTGCGCTCCAACCACCTCACACGGTGTCATAGGGGTTTTCTTGCAACTTTCATCCTATTTTCTCAGGAAGTATGGACTTGCCCCTAATAAAAGAGTTATCGTGCCCACAAATTTTCCGAACATTTTCGAACTTTTGTGTGGGAGGTAACCGATATAGCCCATCTTCGAACTTAAACTAAATCTGGGCAAAATATTACGAAAGCCAAAATTTGAACCGAATCGGTTCCTCCGTTCGAGAGTTATGGTGCGCTCCAGCCAGACAGAGGGACGGACGGACATTGCTCAAGACCCCTAACGAGATCTTTTATTCTATAGAAGAACCCTAACGAGGTCTTCTATTCTATAGAAAACCCCTAACGAGGTCTTCCATTCTATAGAAGACCCCTAACGAGGTCTTCTATTCTATAGAAGACCCCTAACGAGGTCTTCTATTCTATAGAAGACCCCTAACGAGGTCTTCTATTCTATAGAAGACCCCCAAACGAGGTCTTCCATTCTATAGAAGACCCCCGAACGAGGTCTTCCATTCTATAGAAGACCCCTAACGAGGTCTTCTATTCTATAGAAGACCCCTAACGAGGTCTTCTATTCTATAGAAGACCCCTAACGAGGTCTTCTATTCTATAGAAGACCCCTAACGAGGTCTTCTATTCTATAGAAGACCCCTAACGAGGTCTTCTATTCTATAGAATACCCCTAACGAGGTCTTCTATTCTATAGAAGACCCGTAACGAGGTTTTCTATTCTATAGAAGACCCCTAACGAGGTCTTCTATTCTATAGAAGAACCCTAAAGAGGTCATCTATTCTATAGAAGACCCCTAACGAGGACTTCTATTCTATCGAAGACCCCTAAAGAGGTCATCTATTCTATAGAAGATCCCTAACGAGGTCTTCTATTCTATAGAAGACCCCTAACGAGGACTTCTATTCTATAGAAGACCCCTAACGAGGACTTCTATTCTATAGAAGACCCCTAACGAGGACTTCTATTCTATAGAAGACCCCTAAAGAGGTCATCTATTCTATAGAAGATCCCTAACGAGGTCTTCTATTCTATTGAAGAACCCTAAAGAGGTCATCTATTCTATAGAAGATCCCCAACGAGGTTGTTTATGTGAACGGGAGGTTTACGGTGTCCAGCGGGGAAGAGATGGAGCCGCACTTTTGGTTGTCTCAAATGTATTGGTGGACAAGATGTTCTCGCGAGCCAAAGTTAATCAAAGACAAGTATTATTGTTTTGATTTTATAGCTCAGAAACGAATTTACTGAATAGGATTAACTCAACAAATAAAAACGAGGTGTTGGAAATAATACAATACTTTTAGGTTTTTATTTCATTTTGTATAAGATTGTTACCAGTAGAACTCAACTCGATGGTTGTGAAGTGCCAAGTAGAAGCCACAAGAAGCTTAAAAAACGGATATTAAACTTGCAATATGGCCGAGTTAGAGATAGTCGATAAAAAAAGGAAAATTATCAAAAACATAGAATATCTATCTCGATAACTGCACTGATTGGCATATTAACAGTGATGAGTTGGGGAAGTAACAAATAATTTTAGGTATGCGAAATGGAAACACAAATCCATGGTTTACGATTAGACGTAAACATTCCGGCCCCCGTTGCAGTACAATTGCAAATGGAAAAATCAACAGTACATATTGCAAGTTTACCGATACTTATAATTTACATAAAAGTACATATGTCTATAATTCAAGAGATTAAAAAATTCATTGTGTACATACATACAAATATTTTGATGAATTTCAAAGTTTAAAGATATTATTCGAATTCAAATGAGGTTATTGAAAATGCAATACATAGTTATTACAATCAACTCTAAATTGAAAAAGTGCCGTATAGAACTATTCCAAAAATAGTATTTTGTGCAGTAGGTTGCCCTTGACGAACGAATACACCATCTAGCATTATTTTTGAAAAGACATCGACTCCAAGGACAATATCAATGGGTGCTGCTTTGTAGAAATAACGATCGGCCATGACAAAATTTTGGAAGGTTTTTGCTGAAGACTCAGGCAGTGATTCTTTGGGAGTTGTGATTCCAATTCTGTTCCGCATTCTTAAAGTAACTTCCATCTTAATAGCAATATCAAAACAGGACCTCAGGGTGACTGGGCACATAACTTCATCATCTAGCTCGAGGGTAGACAAACCAAACTTCTCCACGCATCCTTTGGAGATATAGCTTATGGGCGCTGCCGAGTCAAGTAAACAGCGGGCAATGTGACTAGCGTCTGATCCCTTTATTTGAATTAAAGCTGTAGGAAGAATTGATATGGAATTTTGTCTAAAGATCGCTGAGAGTGAGGTGATGCTTGAAGTTGTTGGCAATTTCGATGCTGAGCGGTTTTCGATGGAAGTGGCCTTTGGGGCATTTATAGTTGGTAAAGATGGCGTCGAGGTTGATGTGTCTTTCGAGTTTGACCTATTTTGATCTAGCCTGGGATGTTTATGTAGCAAGGAGTGGTGTGGTTGGTGGCAATATCCACAACCCGTTGTGGTGAAGCACGTACCTTGCGAGTGTGAATGCGCAAGACAATTCTTACAATAGCCATATTTCTTCACGGCTTCCAATCGTTCAGTGGAGTTCATGGCTCGAAACCTCCAACATGTCCTTAGGGGATGCTGTTTTCGACACAATCGGCAAGCAAATTTAGAGTGGTAATTCGACTTTTTACTCTTCATAATATCTATGTTACGTGTCTGAAAAAGTGAAGAATATTAGTGAATTAAATGGGAAAAACTTGAGAATGGGAAATAAAATTTGGAAAACGAAATAATTATTGGAAGTTGAATATGTTTAATTGTTTGGCAGGAGTACAAGCTTAGTAATAGGACGAGTAATTTTTCCTTTTTGAGTGAACACATCTGCGACACGGACTCTTTGATCATTGCCATGATAGACCCGAGTTACCCTTCCAAGTCGCCATAAGTTTGGAGGAAGGTTTTCCTCTTTAATAACAACAAGCATATCTTCCTTTATGTCTATTTCCGGCTTCTTCCATTTAGTCCTTTTCTGGAGCTCCTTTAAGTACTCATTTTTCCAACGGCTACAGAAATGTTGGTACAAGGCTTTAGTGCGTTGCCATCGATTTTGTATGGAAATGGACGATTGGACGATCTCTGGGTCCAAAGGAGTTAAGAGAGAAGAGCCTACTAAAAAATGCCCAGGTGTCAGGGCAGAGAGATCAGATGGATTTTGCGACATTGGAGATATGGGCCTGGAATTAAGGCATGATTCAATTCTAGTTAGCAGAGTCTGAAATTCTTCAAACGTATATTTTGTGTTCCCAGCGATTTTCTTAAAATGTTGCTTAAAGCTTTTCACGCCGGCTTCCCAGAGCCCACCCATATGAGGGGCCCCGGGGGGTATGAAATGCCATGTGAGATTCTGTAGGCCGTAATGTGAAATTAATGTTTGATGAGATGTTTCCATAAAATCTTTTGCTATTCTTTTGGATGCACCGACAAACGTGGTTCCATTGTCTGAGTGCAGATGGAGAGGACAACCGCGGCGTGAGACAAACCGGCTAAATGCCGCCAAAAACGTGGATGTGGATAAGTCGGATGTTGCCTCAAGATGTATTGCCTTGGTGGAGAAACAGACAAATACAACCACATACCCCTTTGTAATTCGACAGTACCGTCCGGTATAACTTTTAATGTCGAAGGGGCCCGCAAAATCCAAACCGGTGTGGGTGAAGGGTCTAGAGATTTCACATCTTTCTGGGGGCAAAGCCGCCATCAGCTGTTTTTGACATCTTTTTTTGTAAATTACACAAATCTTGCAATTTCGAATGGTGGATTTGATGAGATTTTGGACCTTAGGAATCCAGTATCGAGTACGCACCAAACGCAGAACCAGTTGATTACCCCCATGAAGACTTATTTGGTGAATATATTGAACTAAAAGTTTGGAGTAATGACAGTGATAAGGGACAATCATTGGGTATTTCTCAGCATTAGTTAAATCTGGACACGACTCTAGCCGACCACAAACGCGCATTACTCCTTCGGAATCTAAGAAGGGGTTCAAACTAAGTAACTTGCTGGAAGAATGAATCGATTTGTTGAAACTCAAAGCTTTGTATTCGTTGGGATAAAACAGCTTTTGATATATGGTTATTACTTTCTTACGAGCATAAATAATTTCGGAAGCCATTATGAATTTACCATGTCGTTCATGATTAGATCTATAACGAGGATGTGTGCAATTGATGAACCTATAGACGTAAGCCATTACTCTTATAGCCCGTGGGTAGGATGAGTATGCCTTTAAGTAATCTTGGAAATTGTCAAAATATGAAAAGTGGACTTTTACAGATTTAGCTTCCAACTCAATTTTATTAACATCAGTATTAGAAATGGTCTCCCATTTCGTCTTGGATTCGGATAACCACGGAGGACCTTTCCACCAAAGATCATTCATGACCAAATCTTGCGGATATACACCTCGACTAGCGAGGTCGGCGGGATTATATTCCGAGTCAACATGGTGCCACTTAGAAGGATCGATAGTTTGGATTATCTTTGATACCCTATTTGCCACAAACGTATTCCAGTGGCATGGTGGTTTTGATAGCCAGGACAACACGATTGTGGAATCAGTCCAACAGTACAAAGAGTATTGGTGGATGTCAAATTGTGGAACTAAACTATCAATCAGTTCAGCAAGAAGAGTGGAAGCGCAAAGTTCTAATCTTGGAATAGATAGAGTTTTAATCGGTGCCACCTTTGTTTTGGAGGAGATTAAATGGGTGGAAACAGAATTTGGATAACTAATCCGGATATACAGTGCAGCGGCATAAGCTCTTTCCGATGCATCAGAAAATCCGTGGAACTCAACTTCGTGGTCGGGGATAAAATCAATCCATCTTGGAACTCGAATTTCATTAATCGCCGTGAAAGATGATTGGAACATTTTCCACAAATCTAAGGAATCACGTGAAATTTGTTCATCCCATTCAGTTCGATCAAGCCAAATTCTTTGCATAATTATCTTTGCTAGAATTATGACTGGTGAGATCCATCCAGCAGGATCAAACAACTTGGATATCTGTGACAAAACCTCTCGTTTTGTACACAAATCGTTATGAGGGAAGGCCATAGTGGAGAAATAAAACTCGTCAGAATACGCGTTCCAACGGATACCTAACATTTTAGCTGCACAATGATCATTAAAATCTATGAACCCGTCATTTAAAAGGTCTTCTGGCAACATCTTTGATAATATCTTTTCAGAATTCGATGTCCACTTCCTCATTTTAAATCCTGCCGAACTCAATGCCAAATTTAGCTCGTTTACTGTTAAGATTGCAGTGTCAATGTCATGTGCTCCTGCCAGAGCATCATCAACATACATACACTTTTTGATGACATTGCTTGCTAATGGATAGATATGTTGAATATCACTGGCTAGTTGGATCATTGTTCGGATTGCCAGGTATGGAGCACAGTTCACCCCAAAGGTGACTGTTTTTAACTCGTAATCCAAAATTTGTTCACTTAGTTCTTTGCGGAACAATATTCTTTGGAAACGAGTATGTGAAGGACACACTAGAATCTGGCGATACATTTTTTCTATGTCTCCACTGAAGACATAGCGGAAGAAACGCCATCTGAGAATAAGGATAGTCAAGTCATTCTGTAGGGACGGACCTGTATGGAGGATATCATTAAGACTTGTACCATTAGAACTAGGAGCAGAAGCATTAAATACCACACGGACTTTAGTAGTGGAACTGTCCGGTTTCAAAACGGCGTGATGTGGCAAGTAGTAGTGATGAGGGGGGTCAGAAGGAGTGGGGGAATCAACGGGAGTCATATGATTCAATGTAACATATTCTTCAATATTGCGGTCGTATTCTCCTTTTAGTACTGGATTTTTCAAAAGACGATTTTCATTTCTGATGAATTGAGCCATGGAGCTTTTCCTCGACTGACCCAAACTTATGGAATCGGGATATCCTTCCTTAAACGGAAGCGAAACGATATACCTCCCAGTCTCGTCTCGAGTGGTGGTTTTTTCATAAATTTCTTCACAATACAGATCAGTCATGGACATTATGCGCTGATGTGGAATGTTCTCCACCTCCCAAAATTGAGAGATTGTCTTTTCTAAAGATATTTCGCAAAAAAATGAAACACAAGTGGAAAATGCCTTAGTATTTTCCGTAGGAACAGGGCCAGTAAGGATCCATCCGAAGACGGTCTCCTGAGCAAATAATGATCCGCAAATCGCATGATGGCATCCTGATAGCATTATTGACGGAAGTAAATCAGCACCTAGCAGAATGTCAATTTTAGAACTTTTATAAAAATTCGGATCTGCCAATACCAATGGTGGTAAACAAGAGACGAAATCGGAATCTATGGTTTTGGAAGGGAGATTGCTGGACAGATGAGGTACTACTAAGGCTGAGACCTGTACTTGGAAGTCGCCATCTGCATGTGAACCCAGAATAAACCGACATTCCTTTTGGACATCAGCTGAGATGGAATTGTTGAGGCCTGATATAGTGGCTGAGGTACGCTTGGAGGGAAGTTTTAGAGAATTTGCAAGTTTTTGCGAAATAAGGGTACCTTCGGAGCCCGAGTCGATAAGGGCCCTGACGGTATAACTAACTCCCGCATGATGTATCTTCACCATAGCCGTACCAAGCAACACCCCTTTGGCATTAGTGGCAAAGCAATTTTGGATAACACCATTCGAACCAGTAGTGGACTGTATTGATGGAGTTTGGAGGGCAAATGGTGCTAGTTGAGTACCAGTACTTTGCCTGTTTGTTGTATTGGAACCACTCGAAGGTTCTGTCTCCTTGTGGAGGAGAGTATTATGGCGCTTCTGACATTTGAAGCATGTGTGTTTGCTTTTGCAATTCTTTACAGCATGCGAGCTTGAAAAACAGTTTAAACAAAGATTACTGTTTTTTATTTCCATCAGTCTTTGCGCATGATTGAATTGAAGGAATCGAGGACATTTCCTTATGATATGACAATCATTTGGACAGAGTCTACATTTTGGTTTGCCGACACTAGTTTGATATGTCTGAACTTTAGAATTAGGATTTTTGGAATTCAATACTTTCGATTTGTTTGAGTTGGCCTTGGACTCAGCGGAATTCTTCATATCCGAAACAGATTCTAGAGTTCGATACCTGTTCGTGAGGAATACATCTAGATCGGACCATTTAGGAATGGCCGTTTTGTCGGAAAGTGTTTGTTCCCATAAAGTTAAAGTGGAATCGGGAAGACAATTGGAGCAAATAAACACAAATATTGGATTCCAACTCTCTACATCTATATCATAGAGCCTGAGAGTGGATATACAAGAGTTTATTTCCCTCTGAAGCTTCTTTATGGAATTTGATGTTTCGTTAGGGATGGCAGAGAGGGACAAAAGGTTCCTCAACTGCCCATTGATGAGTACACGCTTATTCTCGAATCGAGAGGTTAGGTTAGACCAAGCTGAAGCAAACCCAGCATTTGTCAGCGGACTCTTTAGAACAATGTCATGAGCCTCACCTTTCGTTTTTTGCGTTAAATAGAAGAGCTTCTCCACAGCACTAAGTTTGGTGTTTCGAATGCAAATGGCTGTGAACATGTCACTAAAGGTGGGCCATGATTTGTAATCGCCATGAAACGTATGCAGTTCTATCGGTGGTAAGTTGAAACTGTGGTTGGAAGGAGAAGGACTACCACTGGATGAGGGTACTGATGAAAGAAGTTCGAGGGCTTCAGTGAGCTTCGAAATACAACGACAGTAGGTGCCGTACGATTTTTTGTATTTCTCCTTTACAGTCTCCGTCGGACTGGCTTTTGCGTCGGACTCTTCTTCACCCTCTTCTTCATCTTCCTCGTTTTCTATGTCGGCTAAGCATTGGTCATACGATTGTTTTAGTCGTGACCAAGTGGACTTAACCTCCTCGATATGTGTTGAAATCAGACAACGTGTTGTCAAGGGGTGTTCATTAGCGTTGAGGCCCGCTTCAAATTCAACTAAATTATCTGCAAGGCGAATAAACTTATCGAGGGACATGATTGAACTAGAGGTGGGGTAGACAGGAGGTACTGTGGAGTTCTGGAGGGAAATAACAATCCCAAATTACGTAAGGAGTACTTGCTAAAACGGCACTAGAAAACTTCGCACCAAATTTCAACGTTTGGCGCTACCCTGATCAAGATTGGTTGCTATGATTGTAATATCTGAGCAGCGGAAAGTGGGAAAATGCGAAGACAAGAACTCTAGATGTGTAAGGACGAGACCTTGTAGCTAAACTGTAGGCAGAACTGATAGTATCGAAGTGTGGAACGATACCTTGTAACACACAAATACAATTTTAATGCACTATATAGTGAAAATGTTCTGTACTTTGTATAGCTAGGTGTATAAACATAGCTTGGTTTGCAACAGAGATACGTAGTTAAGACGAGTTCACCATAAAGAGGACCTCTATTCGAGCTATATGGATTTTATAGAAGTAGGATAAGTTCAAAAGTAGTGACTTTGGCTACTGTGGGAATCGCCATATAGTTATATCCATGTGAGTAATGATACATAATTGGACTGCAGTATGAAGTCTTGCAATATGTGATTTATTAGCGTGTCCAATCGTATGAAATCAACCAAGAATTTTCAGATTAATATCGCTTAAAAATTTATAAATTGATTCAGATAATGTATGTCTATACTAGGTTGTGAAATACACGCATTCGTATCTCAGGTCTCTCTCGGTTGGTATTCACGCCCGGTAATATAAATATTCATATATGCTTGGATACCAGAACAAGTGCAAATAACATGATAAGGAAATTAGAAAATCTAGAGAAACTTTTCACTTTGAGGAAACATCAATTCGACCCACTGTGTACACGTATCTAGATACATTCAGTTTCCTTTGTAGCGTGGAGATACGATAGAAATAGGAATTCCCCAAAACAGCAGACCGAGTGAAAGTAAAAAAACATATGATCGTTCTGGAGTTCGTTGAACTCAGTGATAATGGAAATAATTTGGAATATTTAGAATAATTAGTCTTCTCTGAGAGACCTCTTCCAGTGAGTGTGGAATAAATCCAAAACCAAGAAATTGGATGAAGAAGAAATCAATAGAGACAACAGAGTCT
Organism: Musca autumnalis; assembly: GCF_047663935.1. Lineage (NCBI taxonomy): Eukaryota > Metazoa > Arthropoda > Insecta > Diptera > Muscidae > Musca > Musca autumnalis. The sequence continues at coordinate 262,126,279 of NW_027411755.1, read as the reverse complement.
GTCTCTCTGTTGGTATTTAGTAAACAACAATCTAACCCTTTGAGAGTGACCAAAGTATGTGGAGAGCAACGGTGAAATAAATACAAACAATTATGATAAACCAAGAGAGTATGTTTGCTGAGTGGACATGCTCACTGAAACCAATGGATTGTAGGAGATCACTAACATGAGTGAAATTCAAGAAAGACTCGTTTAAGAAATCGGAGGAATGTGGTTACTCAGTAGACATGCGCACAACAAATGGTAATATTTGAGAGGTCGAGTGATATTTACCACAGTGTAATGAGAGTCTTACAGACTCTCTCAACAAGGTGTTGAGTGAATTTACCAATGTGTCATTTACATAAAACCAAACACTTGTCTGAGGAAAATATCTGACACTGTTGACTAAACATTACAGATAGTGGGTAGTTAATGTAACTGCTCTGTTATTAGCAGAGCCCCAGCAGAACACGTTTTATTTGTTAAAATTAAGTTATTTTGAACACTCAGTTGGGTCGGGATGCATAAATGAACAAAAAAAGAATATTTCGTTCAGGAATTTGTGTTCTGAGATTTTTATGAAATATTTACTGATCAACGTAGAAAATAGCTTAATTCATTTGGCAGGCTTCATAAGAAATATTTATTCCGCATCTTTACCACAAAATACGATTTCACTAAACACTTACGGTTTTTGTTGGTGGTATGCAATTTTAGAACACCAAATGCTTGGGTAACAGAACGTGTTGGATGTTGTTTAATAATTTGTTCTTCTTCCTTCTATTAGGCAATAGCTTTTGTCTTTTCCAAGTGATTTGCGTATTTTTGTACTTTGTTCGGGAATTTATCGCATTGCCCAGCTGGCGTCATGTGTTCTACTGAAACTAGAACAAAAACGAAAAGAGTAACATACCTACTGGTAATGTACAATGTCTGCAGCCGAAATATCGTGAGAGCGCCTTGCCGATCCGGTTCGACGTGGACCAAAATGTTTATGTGAACGGGAGGTTTACGGTGTCCAGCGGGGAAGAGATGGAGCCGCACTTTTGGTTGTCTCAAATGTATTGGTGGACAAGATGTTCTCGCGAGCCAAAGTTAATCAAAGACAAGTATTATTGTTTTGATTTTATAGCTCAGAAACGAATTTACTGAATAGGATTAACTCAACAAATAAAAACGAGGTGTTGGAAATAATACAATACTTTTAGGTTTTTATTTCATTTTGTATAAGATTGTTACCAGTAGAACTCAACTCGATGGTTGTGAAGTGCCAAGTAGAAGCCACAAGAAGCTTAAAAAACGGATATTAAACTTGCAATATGGCCGAGTTAGAGATAGTCGATAAAAAAAGGAAAATTATCAAAAACATAGAATATCTATCTCGATAACTGCACTGATTGGCATATTAACAGTGATGAGTTGGGGAAGTAACAAATAATTTTAGGTATGCGAAATGGAAACACAAATCCATGGTTTACGATTAGACGTAAACAGAGGTCTTCTATTCTATAGAAGACCCCTAAAGAGGTCATCTATTCTATAGAAGATCCCTAACGAGGTCTTCTATTCTATAGAAGACCCCTAACGAGGTCTTCTATTCTATAGAAGACACCTAACGAGGTCTTCTATTCTATAGAAGACCCCTAACGAGGTCTTCTATTCTATAGAAGACCCCTAACCATTCTATAGAAGACCCCTAACGAGGTCTTCTATTCTATAGAAGACACCTAACGAGGTCTTCTATTCTATAGAAGACCCCTAACGCGGTCTTCTATTCTATAGAAGACCCCTAACGAGGTCCCCTATTCTATAGAAGACCCCTAACGAGGTCTTCTATTCTATAGAAGACCACTAACGAGGTCTTCCATTCTATAGAAGACCCCTAACCCTAACGAGGTCTTCTATTCTATAGAAGACCCCTAACGAGCTCTTCTATTCTATAGAAGACCCCTAACGAGGTCTTCTATTCTATAGAAGACCACCAAACGAGGTCTTCCATTCTATAGAAGACCCCTAACGAGGTCTTCTATTCTATAGAAGACCCCTAACGAGGTCTTCTATTCTATAGAAGACCCCTAACGAGGTCTTCTATTCTATAGAAGACCCCTAACGAGGTCTTCTATTCTATAGAAGACCCCTAACGAGGTCTTCTATTCTATAGAAGACCCCTAACGAGGTCTTCTATTCTATAGAAGACCCCTAACGAGGTCTTCTATTCTATAGAAGACCCCTAACGAGGTCTTCTATTCTATAGAAGACCACTAACGAGGTCTTCCATTCTATAGAAGACCCCTAACCCTAACGAGGTCTTCTATTCTATAGAAGACCCCTAACGAGCTCTTCTATTCTATAGAAGACCCCTAACGAGGTCTTCTATTCTATAGAAGACCACCAAACGAGGTCTTCCATTCTATAGAAGACCCCTAACGAGGTCTTCTATTCTATAGAAGACCCCTAACGAGGTCTTCTATTCTATAGAAGACCCCTAACGAGGTCTTCTATTCTATAGAAGACCCCTAACCATTCTATAGAAGACCCCTAACGAGGTCTTCTATTCTATAGAAGACACCTAACGAGGTCTTCTATTCTATAGAAGACCCCTAACGCGGTCTTCTATTCTATAGAAGACCCCTAACGAGGTCCCCTATTCTATAGAAGACCCCTAACGAGGTCTTCTATTCTATAGAAGACCACTAACGAGGTCTTCCATTCTATAGAAGACCCCTAACCCTAACGAGGTCTTCTATTCTATAGAAGACCCCTAACGAGCTCTTCTATTCTATAGAAGACCCCTAACGAGGTCTTCTATTCTATAGAAGACCACCAAACGAGGTCTTCCATTCTATAGAAGACCCCTAACGAGGTCTTCTATTCTATAGAAGACCCCTAACGAGGTCTTCTATTCTATAGAAGACCCCTAACGAGGTCTTCTATTCTATAGAAGACCCCTAACGAGGTCTTCTATTCTATAGAAGACCCCTAACGAGGTCTTCTATTCTATAGAAGACCCCTAACGAGGTCTTCTATTCTATAGAAGACCCCTAACGAGGTCTTCTATTCTATAGAAGACCCCTAACGAGGTCTTCTATTCTATAGAAGACCACTAACGAGGTCTTCCATTCTATAGAAGACCCCTAACCCTAACGAGGTCTTCTATTCTATAGAAGACCCCTAACGAGCTCTTCTATTCTATAGAAGACCCCTAACGAGGTCTTCTATTCTATAGAAGACCACCAAACGAGGTCTTCCATTCTATAGAAGACCCCTAACGAGGTCTTCTATTCTATAGAAGACCCCTAACGAGGTCTTCTATTCTATAGAAGACCCCTAACGAGGTCTTCTATTCTATAGAAGACCCCTAACGAGGTCTTCTATTCTATAGAAGACCCCTAACGAGGTCTTCTATTCTATAGAAGACCCCTAACGAGGTCTTCTATTCTATAGAAGACCCCTAACGAGGTCTTCTATTCTATAGAAGACCCCTAACGAGGTCTTCTATTCTATAGAAGACCCCTAACGAGGTCTTCTATTCTATAGAAGACCCCTAACGAGGTCTTCTATTCTATAGAAGACCCCTAACGAGGTCTTCTATTCTATAGAAGACCCCTAACGAGGTCTTCTATCCTAACGAGGTCTTCTATTCTATAGAAGACCCCTAACGAGGTCTTCTATTCTATAGAAGACACCTAACGAGGTCTTCTATTCTATAGAAGACCCCTAACGAGGTCTTCTATTCTATAGAAGACCCCTAACGAGGTCTTCTATTCTATAGAAGACCCCTAACGAGGTCTTCTATTCTATAGAAGACCCCTAACGAGGTCTTCTATTCTATAGAAGACCCCTAACGAGGTCTTCTATTCTATAGAAGACCCCTAACAAGGTCTTCTGTTCTATAGAAGACCCCTAACGTGGTCCTATATTCTATAGAAGACACCTAACGAGGTCTTCTATCCTATAGAAGACCCCTAACAAGGTCTTCTATTCTATAGAAGACACCTAACGAGGTCTTATATTCTATAGAAGACCCCTAACGAGGTCTTCTATTCTATAGAAGACACCTAACGAGGTCTTCTATTCTATAGAAGACACCTAACGAGATCTTCTATTCTATAGAAGACCCCTAACGAAGACCCCTAACGAGGTCTCCTATTCTATACAAGACCCCTAACGAGGTCTTCTATTCTATAGAAGACCACTAACGAGGTCTTCCATTCTATATAAGACCCCTAACGAGGTCTTCTATTCTATAGAAGACCCCTAACGTGGTCTTCTATTCTATAGAAGACCCCTAACGTGGTCTTCTATTCTATAGAAGACCCCTAACGAGGTCTTCTATTCTATAGAAGACCCCTAACGAGGTCTTCTATTCTATAGAAGACACCTAACGAGGTCTTCTATTCTATAGAAGACCCCTAACGAGGTCTTCTATTCTATAGAAGCCCCCTGCCTTCTTCTATTCTATAGAAGCCCCCCTGCCTTCTTCTATTCTATAGAAGACCCCTATCCTAAGATACCCTAACGACCTTATATAAAACTAGCTGACCCGGTCCGCGTTGCTGGCCCGTTGTTTGGCTTCTCCGTGTAAACTTTAGTTATCTATACAGTATTGATACACCCATAATTAGGCATCCCTCTAGAAACTTCATAATATAAATCAATGTTTTGACATAAATTCCATGTAATGGTATCCCCCAAATTTAAGATATAAAATCTCTTTTATTATACCCTTCACCATAAATCGACAGTTGAAAGCACTTTGTGACCCACATATACCGACCATTATATGTGGGTCACAAAGTGCTTTAAACTGTCGATTTACGGTGAAGGGTATAATAAAAGAGATTTTATATCTTAAATTTTGGGGGATACCATTACATGGAATTTATGTCAAAACATTGATTTATATATTAACATTGCATTAATTAACATTGCTATATATTGGATTGTTGGTCTCGGTTGGGGTCGTAATTATTACTGCCGAGAATTGTTAGTATAGGTCCACGTTTTGATATAGCTCCCACAGAACCGTACCGGCTGATTTTCGCTATTTTTGAGGATTTAACATCATTGTCACACCGAAATGGCTGAAATCTGGTTTTAATATATTTTAAAGAGGAGAGCATAAATATTCGGATCGACCGAAAGACACGCCTTTTTATTTGCGCTCGGTATGTAACAGTTATAGGTTCACGTTTTGATATAGCTCCCATAAAACAGTACCTCCAGATTTTCAATAGTTCAGAGATATAGCCACTGTTGGGGGTCGTAAACAGTCTTGCAGAGAATTTTCAATACACGTCCTCGTTTTGATATAGCTCCCATAGAATGGTGGCGCTTGATTTTCGCTATTTTTGGTGGATTTAACCTCATTCAGCCAGAATGAACGTAACGCCTTTTTTCTTCGCGCTCTATATGCAATAGTGGTAAAATACCCGTCAGCGAAATGTATGTTCCTTCGGGATATGTATGGCAACATTTATATAATTCATAAAAAAATTACTTCTATAAATTTTAGTCGTTATTATCGAGATTTTGCTGTATTTAAAAAATGTATCTTTATCTAGCTATTCCAAGGATTGAAATCAATGCTCATAAAGTTTCACTTCCCATATTTTGAGATTTTATCCGTAATTATAATATTTTCAAAAATCGAACACGATCGCGGTATTCTGATTCCAATGATGATTTCCAATCGATCTTTCTGGAATTTCGATCTTGTGACATCTCAAGTTATAGGGATTTTACTGTATTCCAAAATGTGGAGTTGATCGCGCTATCCCACTTATTGTTTAGTGTTCAGCGTTTATAGCGTTTTTTAGTCACGCTTACAAAATTATGTATATTATCTGAAATAATAAATGTTTGCAAATTTTGTGATAACCGCGTTATTTCACTTTTAGCGATATTTCACTTCCGCGAAGACCATTCAGGGTCAAGACAGTAATTACAGTAGTATTGCAAACAATCTGTAAACAATACGTTCAAAAATATCATGGACTTCAGATTTAAAAAAAAAATTGAAGGAGAACCTCCTGTCACTACACTTAGCCGTATTAAAATAGCTCACGACCGCGCTATCCCACTTGTTCAAGCTAGTGTTTATATCATTTTTGTGTCACGCTTACTAAAATTATGTATATTAATTGAAATAATACATTTTTGAAAACTTTGTGATGACCGCGATCATTCAGGGAAAACAATCTGTAAACAATACGTTCAAAAATATCAAAGATTTCAGATTTTCTTAAAAACATTGTGGGGGAGCACCACCTGTCACTACTCTTAGCCGTATAAAAACAGCTTACGACAGTTCTAATTAATTGAAATAATACATTTTTGAAAATGTTGGGATGACCGCGACGACCATTCAGGGTCAAGACTGTAAGTACCATAGCATTGCAAACAATTTGTAAACAATATATTAAAACGTATCTTGAATTTCGCGGTTTTCTTAAAAAAGTTGTGGGGAGGACCAGCCGCCACTACACTTAGCGGGATAAAAAAATAGATTACGACCTACTCTCAGACCTAAAAACTCCACATACAAAATTTCATAAGATTTCCCAATCGATTTTTCGGAATTTCTATATAGTGACATCTCAAGTTATCGGGATTTTACAGTATTCCAGAATATGGCGTTGACCGCGTTATCCCACATATTGAAGCCAGTGTTATAGCGGTTTTGTAGTCACGCTTACTAAAATTAGGTATATTATTTGAAATATTACATTTTTGAATAATTTGGAATGACCGCGATATTTCACGTCCGCGACGACCATTCAAAAAAATATATAGCCTATTTTCACCACCGGTGTTCCCAGTACATTATCTGAAATTTTCAAGAAAATCTATTCATCCGTTTTTGAGTCTATTCGGAACATACAAACATACAAACAAACAAACATACTAACATACACACATTGCCTTTTATATATTAGATACAAGACCTCGTTAGGGGTCTTCTATTCTATAGAAGACCCCTAACGAGGTCTTGTATTTTATAGAAGGTCCCTACCAAGGTCTTCTATTCTATAGGAGAACCATAACGAGGTCTGCAACTACAGCTGTGTTCAAAATAATAGGAGTGCTCATTCACACCAAGGGAATGGTCGAATAAACATGGTTAAACTTACCCATTTTGGTTTATTTTGAATTTCTTTAACATTGTTGACATCCCAACAGTTAATTCATCAGCAGAAATGTGGTAATCTGTTTTAAATTATTAACTGTTTACACCAACAGTATAAATCGCCTTCAAATTTGTTGTTCAAAAAAATAGGAGTGCGGAAGAAAAAGGACAATAAAAATATTTTTAGTTGAGTTTAAGATCAAAATTGTCTATATTTTAGTTGACAGTAGTGAATCCAATAGATTTTATGAGATTTGATGGCTGTTGGAAAACAAAAGTTCTTTTGGAGGTAGCCAAAAAACAGGTGATTGTCCTTGCAGCGATTTTTTCCATAAATTGAGCACTTATTGGGTAACTCAATGGATTTTGTAGGCAGAACTTTAGTGGTTAGAGTTTTTTGATGCTCTGGCTGTTATCTCGAACAATATATAATGATCGGTATCCCAAAAATTAGTGTATTTTGATCCTTGAGCCAAGTTAAAGCCGGTTTCCATTACCTCTTTACGTAAGGATCGGTTAAAAAAAGCGTATCTATAAGGCATTAATTTCTCGATCAAGTGATGTTTTGAGGTCCCTAGCATCTTAACTGCACGCAGAATTCATTATATGGATCATTTCTGAATAATTGGATGATTGGCACATATGAGACATTTTTCAAAACGCTTTGTTGAGAAGGAAACTTTAAAGACAAACTTTTGAAGTTGGCCTAAGATTATTTTTATTAGGTTTTGCATCGTATAATAAACAGTTTTCTAATGAAACTAACCTAAATGAAGTATTTTTGAGTGAAAAACGTAAGTTTATATTGAAAAGTATATTACGGCGTATACCCACCATAGTGCAATCACAGCCTGCCTATCACTAAATGGTTCAAAGTACATTTCAACCGTTCACGTTTTAAACATTTTTTGAATAGAATCGAAACTGATTGCATACACAAGGTTAGCATCCTAAGGACTTTTAAATATTATTTGGTTAGGGGAATAAATTCCTTATAGATACGCTTTTTTGGACGATCCTTGCCTTAAGGGCTAATGTAAACTGTCTTAATCTTGGCTCATAGATCAAAATACACACATTTATGGGATACCAATCATTATATATTGTTAGAGATAACATCCATAGCATCAAACAAATCTAATCGTTAAAGCTTTTGTCTACAAAATCCATTGAGTTGCCCAATAAGTGCTCAATTTCTGGAAAAAATTTCTGCAAGTATAATCGCCTGTTTTTTGGCTACCCCCCAAAGGACTTTTGTTTTCAAACAGCAATCAAATCTCATAAAATCTATTGGACTTACTACTGTTAACTAAAATATTGACAATTTTGATCCTAAACTCAACTAAAACTATCTTTATCGTCCTTTTTCTTCCACACTCCTATTTTTTTGAACAAAAACTTTAAACACGATTTATAATGTTGGTGTAAACAGTAAATAATTTAAAACAGATTGCCATATTTCTGCTGATGAATTAACTGTTGCGATGTCAACAATGTTAAACAAATTCAAAATAAACCAAAATGGGTAAGTTTAACCATATTTTTTGACAATTTTCTTTTTTTGTATGGGCGCTCCTATTATTTTGAACGCAACTGTATATAGAAGACCCCTACCTTCTGTTCTATAGAAGCCCTCTGCCAAGGTCTTCTATTCCATAGAAGCCCCCTGCCTTCTTCTATTCTATAGAAGCCCCCTGCCTTCTTCTATTCTATAGAAGACCCCTAACGAGGTCTTCTATTCTATAGAAGACCCTTAACGAGGTCTTCTATTCTATAGAAGGCCCCTAACGAGGTCTTCCATTCTATAGAAGATACCCTAACGAGGTCTTCCATTCTATAGAAGATACCCTAACGAGGTCTTCCATTCTATAGAAGACCCCTAACGAGGTCTTGTATTGTATGGAATACACCCAACTAGGTCTTCTATTCTATAGAAGACCAGTAATGAGTTCTTCTATTCTATAGAAGACCCCTAACGAGTTCTTCTTTTCTATAGAAGACCCCTAACGAGGTCTTCCATTCTATAGAAGACCCCTAACGTGATCTTCGAGATCTTCTCCCTATTTAGTAACTATTGCAACGTAAAACAAAGTGTCACTTAAATTTAACCCCACAGAGTGACTGCATGCGAGATAAGTTGCTATGGCTCTAGTGATCTTAATTTGCAAACATCATTGTAATCTTTTTTCGAAAAAAAAAAATATATATCTTAAAAAATTCTTTCAGTCCAAATTGAGAACATGTGGGTACTTTGCCATGGTAAATTTACCAAGACGTTTTGCTGTTAAAATTTTACTTCACAGAATAATGAGACCCCTATTTATGACTAAGTATGAGGGAGATTGCTAATTTCCATTAGTCGGTAAACACACAAAATAACAACAACAACAACGGCAATATAATGCACATAAGGAACCTATATACCCAACCACACATCCATCGTCCGCTCATGCCTTTATTATAATGAAGCAGAACAAAAACACAAATTATATAAAACGCAATTACATTATTTGTTGCAATGTTGTTGTTGTTGTTGTTCTTGGTCTTGTTGCTGTTAATTTCGCTTTTATATATATTATATAATCGCAGCAGACATACTCGTACATACATATGAACAAATGTATGTGCATGATCATGTCTTTGTTGGCATATATGGACATAAAGAATATTCGCACACAGCCAAATAAAGAACAACAACCACAAATGCAGATAAGAATTTCACAATCAAAGGATCAGAGGCGTAGCTTCAATTTTTTAGTGATACTTCCCATCACCTAAGCATTTTTTAATTCGATATTATTCAATTAATTGCGTACATTGAAGGAAACTTCGTTATTCACAATGTTAGAAATCGGGCACATTATCAGAAATAATTGGAAAACTTCTTTTTCCACCAGAAACGCACACAGAGAAGAGATATTGTAGGAGAAATCATATTCTGGGAGTAAAATGGTATATTTTAAAAATCTGAAAATATATATTATTGGTGTAACAATAGGTTTTGTATCATTATTGCGCCTAACACAAAATATATGGTTGAAACAACAATATATATTTTCCTATTTTTAAAATACATTATTTTACTCTTAGAATATGATTGCTCCTACAGTATATCCATTGACAACTGTTCGCTCAGGATAGTTCTGTATTATAAGCATGAACTTGAAGTAACAGTTGAAACTATTAGAGCATTAAAAATATACATTAATTTCAAACAATCGCACATTCAGATAATCATCCATCAACAATTTTCAAAATTTCTTCTGTGTAAAATGTCTTTTAACCCGAGGCCAATTATTTTCAATTTGTTAGCAATATTCTCTTTGGCCGATTCCTTATTCTCATCCCACCGTATTCTACACCACTGCCCATCAAAATATTTTGCAATAGGCCCGAGTTCTGGGTTGTACACTAACAGCCAATAAATTCTCCTGTTCTTTTTTTTACACTTCCCACTTGCGCTTGCCCTGCTCGCCATCCCCTTGACCGACCCCTCACTCTGTGTATTACCGTATCGTATATGGTAATAAAATGTATTATGAAATCAGAATTGTATACAAACAACGACAGACGTACATACATACATACGTATGAATAAACAGACAAAGAACCGAAAATAAGAAAAACATGAGCAAAACAAAGAAAAAATAAGCACATTCTTTGAGTATCTCAGAGAATTTGCTTGATCGAGAAGAACAGACTAAATTATAGAGAGAGAGAGAGGTAGAGGAATTAAGAGACCAAAGGACAGTAATTTCTGTTTTTTATATTTTTGCAACACATGGCATGGCAGCACGGCGAGTTTATATTGTGAAGAGATTCTTGTTCCTGCCACTTGGGTAGTTGCGTAGAGCTGATTGTTGTCGTAGTTCTTCTTATTGCTTTGTTCTTTTCCTAAGAATTCTAAAATTAACCCAATACAAAATTCACTTTTTATGCAGCAGAATAATAATGGTCGATGATCCGACAGTTGCTTGCTGTGCCTACTCTACAAACACACATTGTGAGATATCACCATCATCACCACTTGGCCGGCTGGCCACCATTCTTCCAAGTAGGTTGATTGGTCATCAATATTAAAAATGGTTTCGTTGTAATCGACTACAAATAAAGCAATAAAACTGATGGTGGTGATTGTGGCACCATTACCACAAACCGGAGCTATGGCTATTTTTGCTTATAATTATTTTTGTCTTACTTAACCCGATAATGGGATCCCAAGATACCCACAATCAAATTAAACGATATCGAAGAATGGGAATTTAAAATAAGTAGAGAAGAATTAGTATGCTTTGCCGCAGCTAAATACCCTCAATTTCTACATTCTTAGGCGTAGACCCAATTATTCCACTGACAGACCCAATCAAAACAGTCTAAACCAAAAAGAAATATAACCCTTCTTTTTCACACTTCAACCACTATAACTTAGCCTTTTGTTAACCGATTTAAAAATAGCTTGTTCGAGAGATATTATCCCCCCCCTTTAAAAAGAAAAATGATCAATAGAAATCCGTTGTGAAAAGAAAAAGTTATACCCATTTAAACTTGAAAATCTTAGAAACCACTGTTTTCACTACATTTACCGTCCCATCAAAATAAATTGGAAGTAGTGCAATGTGCCGCGCGTTCAGCCATTAGAACGTTGAAAGCTTGGGTTTGGGCGCTGGGTTAGTAACCCTCCCCTAGAAAAAGCAGTCTACTATGAAAAAACAAAAGAAAAAAAAAACAAATCCCTCAAAAGTTGACGACCCCGCAAACGTTTTTCGCAGTCTTTATAGAGAAGGTGCAGTTTCCTTGAAAAGTAAAATGCCGACATTACTGCCATACAGGAATTACTATGGAATGGGAAAGGCGTCACAGCAACACCTAAAGGTGACGCACGGTATTATAGCTGCCATGACATAAAGCATGAGTTTGGTTGCGGATTTGTAGTTGGTCGGAAGTTAGAACATCTGGTCTCCAGCTTCACACCAGTGAATGAAAAACTCGCTACAATTCGAATAAAAGCAAAATTCTTCAACATCAGCTTTATTGGCGCTCATGCTCCGACAGAAGACAAGGACAAACTGACCAAAGATATATTTTATTATTCTAGGTGATTTTAATGCCAAAATTGGAAAGGAAAATATCTTTGGCCCAACAGTCGGAAAATTCAGTCTCCCCCGTTAAACGTCTGACAATGGTATGAGGCTGATAGACTTTGCAGCTGCAAAAAACATGGTAGTTTTTGTCCATTATAAAGCAGCATTCGACAGTCCTCTCCGATCAAAGGTATTCCATGCAATGTCTGAATTTAGTATCCCCGCAAAGCTCATCCGGTTTTGTAAGATGACTTTAACTGATACTAGGTCCTCAGTTAAAATTGGAAAGAACCTTTCCGAAAAATTTTGTACCAAACGAGGTTTCAGACAAGGAGACAGCCATTCGTGTGACCTATTCAACATTTTGCTGGAAAAGGTAATACGAGATGCAAATATCAAAAGAAATGGCACAATTTACACCAATAGCCACATGTTCCTTGCTTATGCTGATGACATAGATATCATGGGACGATCAGTAAAGGAAGTAACTGATACCTTTAGGAAGGTCGAAGCAGAATCTGCGAAAGTGGGTCTGGCGGTAAACGGCTCTGCCATAAACACAACAAACAGCATCAGTTGTGAAATAAGAAGAAGAATTGTATTGGCCAACAGATGCTACTATGGTTTAAGTAAGCAATTTAAAAACAAAGCCACATTTCGTCAAACAAAAATAACACTATACAAAACGCTGATACTACCCGTGCTAATGTATGGCTCCGTGCTTGAGAGGAAAATTCTTCGAAAGATCTACGGGCCGATTTGCGTTGACGGTGAATATCGATGTCGTATGAACCACGAGCTACATCAGCTATACAAAGACATGAATATAGTTAAACGTAACGAGATGCAACGATTGCGTTGGCTAGGCCATATAAGAATGAGCGATGATAAACCCGCTAAAAAGGCGTATGAATAAATGCCACATGGCCGTGCACGCAGAATTGGCAGGCGTAAGCTTCGATGGAACATACAAGTGGATGAAGAAATGAAAAGGAGCGTTATTCCAAAAAGCCAAGCGAAAAACAGAGAGGAATGGAGATCTTTTCTTAGTTCGGTCTATGGAACAAATGTTCTGTAATGGGCCAGCTAAATAAAGTAAGTAAAGTAAGCACACATGCCTGTATCAAAACACGTGCTTTGGACTGCATCCTATTCTACCCCAAAGGGTCAGTTAAAATGTAGTGCAGAAATGCAGTACCAAAGGGTTATTTAAAATGCAGTGCTCATGGAGTGCTCTTTCCGGGGACACGCTCTTTCAAAAAGAATGAGTGAAAATGCATATTTTGATGCACTTCCAAATCACTTGTACATATGATTTAACTGCCTCTATGGAATCAAACTTTTTGCTGGGGTTATAAAAAAAACGAAGTGAACCAAAGGAACCAAGGGTATTTTCGTTGTCCATGAACCCCCACACGATAGAATTTTTACATCAGAACGCTTAAATATTTTCTGGTCAACTTTTGTAGCACAATGTCATTTATCGACATTTTCCGAAAAAATGTGCACTGTCCCAAGGCCAAAACTGCATGAAGGAGTGTTCCAATGCTTTTGCGATGTACTAGAGAGTTCTTAATCACTGTCAAGGCTAAAATTTTTGTCTTAGTGTTGGATCGAAAATCTCAATGGTTTGGATGTTATATGCCAAAATATCCAAAAAATGTGGATAAAAACTTCAAGTCAAAATCGGGAGGCTGGGTTTTCACCTTAGACATATGCTTTAGTAGACTTTTTTGCTTAGTAACAGGAATCAAGTCATGTTTACAATGACTACCCAAATTTAAAATTTCCGAACGATCCGAGAAGTTGCCTTAAACTGAATTAAGTCTAAAGCAATGAAACGAGTAGTTCCTTTCGATAGTTATGTGCCTACGAGCTGCCTTAGTTGGCCATCGTAGGCTTTTTAGAGCTTTTGGGTCATTATGACAAAAATCATGAACTTACCCACGGAAAACAGTGTATCACTGTAATCAGAGTCACAAGAACTACCTCCGATTAAAATTTGAAAGCTATCATCGAACAGACTCAATTCGAAAGCTATCGTGCAAATGGGCCATTTTAGTTGTTGAAGTTCTAAATATTTTCAGACGCCTGGCTCTGAGCTTTTAAACAAATGTGGAATGTTATGCGGTCCCAATCCACATGCAGGACATGTGTTAGGTATCGTGCTATCAATACGGGTTTAATACGAATTGAAGTGGCTGTACCGTCCACATCTTGGTTGAGCTTAAAGCACTCGTGTTTGCCTTGGCAGTTGGCCTTCTTCTGCTGTGATGGATGGGAGGTGGTCTCTGAGCATTCACACCTGCGCAACTGATCTGGAGATTCTCGTTTGTGCTATTGGGCTTCCCTCTATAGATCATGAAGTTTTCTCCTGATGTGCCTGGGTGGGGAAAGCCTATAGGGACAAGGTTTTATATTTTGTATAAACGTTATTAACTCAATAATAAGTTTTTACCGTAAAGTACCAAAACCATACATTTTGTGACCAAAAGTGACCACCAGATTGAGACAGGGATGCTCTCGGCCTTAACACCCAAGCAGGAACTGTATGCTTATACATCCGTAATAATTTTCGTTTCTTCACGAAGGTTTCCACTAGTGTCATGAAGAGGCACCATAATGCATCCCTCATAGAGACATTCGGAATTTTCTTCTACTGCGTAGCGCCGTAACATTTGCATAACACACTGGCTCCGCCTAGATTACCAAAGACCGCCCGGCCTATTGCTTTACAAGAGGTCAACAAGGTTTCTTTATCGGCACTCCAAGTGCTGCCGGTCAGTGACTGGAGGACTATGTTCTTAATTCTGATCTTGTCGAACATTACTACACGCAGAAAAATTTATGTTAGAAATATGTTTGGATCCAAACAAATATATGTTTGGGACCGGTTGCAAACAAATTAATGTTTGGATCCAAACATAATATGTTTGGGTCCAAACAAATATATGTTTGCAACATTTTGTAACATATCTCAATTTGATATGTTTGGGTACCAACATATTTTTTATGTTAGAACATTTTTTCATGTGTGGAGAGAGAATGTTTGTCAACGAGAGTAATAACAGTGCTCTCGCGGCTGTGGATTGCTGTTTTATAATGAAGAGTTGTGTGTATTGTATAATAGAAGACGTAGAAGCGAAGAAGGGGGCTTTGGTGGCGTGTATGCGACAAACTCGTGTGTTTCTTGTTTTGTTGTTGTTAACCAACTTAGGAGGAGAAGAAGAAAAGAAGAAATGATATGAATTATATTTTATTTCTTTCTTCAGTGTTTTAGATGCCTTTGTAGAGTCAAGACGGTAAAGTGAGTGAATAAATCAGTGTTTTGTGTTTTCTTAAAGAAATTGTGCTTTTTAGTAAATTAAATGCCCAATATATTTTATAATTGAATCGGAAAGTTGAATGGAATTATTTTATTGGACAAGGAAGAAATCACATTTAATATTGGTAATTACATACATACTTATGTATATTTGAAATATGGCATATCCATATTTATTTATTACATTACATAATCATTTGATTCTAGATGCCGATTCCCCGCTGATGATTTCAACTATGAGGACAATTTGTTTTATTTCACAACAAAGGAGAAGCGTTCAACTACGTTTCTATATATTTTTTCTTTTTAAAAGTGTGACTATTTACAAATTATTTCAATCAGTTTTTCTTTTATTAAATAGTGTTATGTATTTCTTTGGAATTTTGTATGTACCTATGTGTTTGTTGTTCTTTTGCCTTCCAATAAACAACCTCAACATTTGTGTGTATACTATGGAGATAGCCAGTGAGTTCTTACTGAGAGCAAGTGAGCACACATTTTAAAGTGTTTTACATTGAATTTTACGCTCCCTTGCTCTTAGTAAGCGCTCACTGGTGCATGTGTTTGTTTTTTTTTGTGCCTTTTGGGTTTGTATTTTTTGCACCCAAACATATAAAATGTTTGCACCCAAACATAAAATTGTTTCCACCCAAACATAAAATTGTTTGCACCCAAACATAAATATCTTTGCACCCAAACATATATATGTTTGCACCCAAACATATATTTGTTTGCAGACCGAAACATATATTATGTTTGGGACTGTTGCAAACATATATATGTTTGCTGCAAAATATGTTTGGGACATATGTTAGAGAGGCCGATTTTTTTTTGCGTGTACCTATATCTTTGGGTAGTTAGTGGTCCGAATCAGGATACTGTCGACCTACATATTCCTTGGGACCCTCATTTCAACCGCCCAGGTATTGGAGAATAGTGTGACAGTGGATTTAGCGGCGAATATTTTTCATAATCTTCGGATGGAAGAAATATGAATATATTTAACCTATCACATACATATGTTATCGGTGATGGGACCCGACATCAACATCATCCGCATACATTACTATCTCTATATCATGTGGATGGTGTGCAATTTCAGAAAGGTAGAGTTTAAACACTTCCGGAGATATCACCCTGACTTTGAGAACTGCCATTTATACTCTTCGGGTTATAGATTTCTCATTTCTAAAGTCCTGAAACATCATATTATTGATTATCCAACGTTTCATCCAAAACAGTTGGAGGGAAGTCTTATCGATGTCCTCGAACAGAGCCACCATGACTCTTCGGTAGCCTGACCTATTGTGTCCTCGCCTGATATGTTTGGTATGGCGTAAAATGGTTCAGTGCATTTTCCGGAATTTGTGCTGGTGTTGGTCAACTGGAAAACAACTTCTCATCATTGGAAAGTTTGTACGATTGGCATCTACTGGTATTCTTGCCTGTCTTCAGTAGCGGCGCTTTATGGTTGGATAATGATGGAATGGGGACACTTGTCAAATACTTAACTCCGAGTTTATCCAGTCGCTTAAGCATTACCACTGGGATTCCGTGCGGGCCCAAAGCTTTGGATGATTTCGCGTTTCGAAAGACATCTTCATCGTGAATTGTGATTGTACCTCCTCGGCTGAGGGGTCTCTTATACGGCTTATCACACTCCTCTTCTCCTTATCAGGCTCGCCCACCTCTTCGGATCTGTCACTGTCGCTCGGCTACTAGCCTGTTTTTAAGAGTAAGTTGCTTAGCTTTTGGGACTTCAGGGTTTGTATGACGAAGCTCATCACGACCATTTGCTAGTATCGTCGCATCTACCTTATCAGTCTCTTCACCTTATCAGTCTCGCCCACCTCTTCGGATCAGTCACTGTCGCTCGGCTACTAGCCTGTTTTCAAGAGTAACTTGCTTAACTTTTGGGACTTCAGGGTTTGTATGACGAAGCTCATCACGATCATTTCCTAGTATCGTCGCATCCACTTAGAAAGGTATGTCGCGAAAAGATGCAACTGTGATGATGTCCCGGGAAGTCCTCTCAGCTCCCCGATGATTTGAGGGAATGGGGAGCTGTCAGGAAGTATGGACTTGCCCCCGAAAACGACTCCAAAGTTGTAATAGGCGACGCGAGAGTGTTGAATTTTAAAATTATCCGACAAATGTCCTTAAACTGCGTTGTTGCGAAATTTTGTGTGACAGGTACCCGAAGGAGTGGTCTGAGATTGCCTATATTCGAACCTGATCTATGTTTCGAAAAAATATATATTTCCGATAGTTATCGTACGCACCATTTTAGCGAGAAATATTGAAATGTTGTGTGGAAAGTACACGAAGGACTGAACCGATATGGCGCATCCTCTAAATTGATCTAAGTTTGATCCGTTTGAGGGTTATCATGAGCAAAAAAAAAAAAAACAAGTAAAAAAGTGTCAGTCGATATACCCTCAGCCAATGTGAAGTGAAACTTTCATCTACGGGCAGATCGAATGTATTTAGGGTCTCTTCAGAATTTTGTGGCCCTTTTTGAACATTTGAACTTGCCGACAAAAATGTGGATTAGGAATTAACTGCACTTAGACACAAATGTTGAACTTTTGGGGGGGAGGTACCCTTAGGGAGGACCGATATGGACAATTTTAGAAGTTAAACTAAACTTTGACAAAATATTAGTAGAACCAAAGTTTGGACCAAATTGGTTGACCAATTCAAGTGATATCGTCCTAGCATTTTAGTGACATTTTATTGGGGGAGACGTACCGGAAGTTGTGGTCCGGTATTTCCCAATGAAAATAAGTTTGGATAAAATATGAAAAAGACCAAATGTTGGACCAAATCGGTTGAACAGTTCGAGAGTTTTCGTGGCATAGGGGTTTGTACACCTTTCGGGCTGTTTTCCCAAGAAATATGGACTTGCCCCTGAAATAACTTTTACCGCCGTAATGAAGGTAGCAAATGCAAATCGCTTCAACAAAAATCAAAGTGATTCGATAGCAGGTATTAAAGTGAACTTATTCGAAATTTTGTGTGGGAGGTACCACAAGGAGTAGGCAAATATAATCCATATGTGAACCTGATCTATGTCTGGTAGATATAATAGCATGTGCAGAGTATGGATTACATCGGTCAGTCCCTTCGAGAGTTATCGTGCGCACAATTTGTCCGAACATTTTTGAACTTTTGTGAGGGAGGTACCTGAAGGAGTGGACCGATATAATTTATCTTCGAACCTAAACTATATTTGGACAAAATATTACGAAGGCCAAATTTTGGACCGAATTAGCAGATTCGTTCGAGATTTATCTTGCGCTCCAACCACTACACACGGTGTCGTAGGGGTTTTTGCAACTTTCAGGCTATTTGCTAAGGAAGTATGGACTTGCCCCTGATGAAACTTGTACCATCGTATGGCGGACAGTGAATACAAGTTGTTACAATAAAAATCAAAGCGATTCGAGAGCAGGTCCTAAACTGAACTTTTCCCAAATTTTGTGTGGGAGGTACCCGAAGGAGTGGACGGATTGAGTCCATATTGGAACCTCATTTAAGTCTGGAAGAAATTTCACAATGTACAAAGTATGGGCCAAATTGGTTACTCCCTTCAAGAGGTATCGTGCGCACAAATTTTCCGAACATTTTCGAACTTTTGTGGGGGAGGTACCGGAAGGAGTGGACCGATATAACCCATCTTCGAACTTGAACTAAGTTTGGGCAAAATATTACGAAAGCCAAATTTTGGACCGAATCGGTTGATCCATTCGAGAGTTATCGTGCGCACCAGCCAGACAGACGGACGGACATGGCTAAATCAACTCCATATTGTCTGAAACACATTTCGTCCAAACATACTTGGGGTCTAAAACCATTATTTCGATGAGCCACATTTTGCCCGTATGAAAGTGTATATACCCTCGTTAGCATAAATGCTGAGGGTATAAAGGGACAAAGAAGAGTTCTCTCATATCAATGAGTGCACGCCGATTCATATCGGCTCAATGATATGGGACCTAATTTTTATCGCCAAGTCCGAACGGCGTGTCTTACACACCACTTGTAGAGAAGTTTTTCATGGTTCATGGAAGTTTATACTATTTTCACAAATTTTTGTAGGATTCGATTTTTTAGCCATAACAATGAGCTTGTCATGTCGGGGATGTTTGCGGATCAATTATTATAACGAACTGGTAAAATTTGTCGATTGGAAAATAATAGTGACCTGTAGAACGATTTCCTGCAAATCTGCATTTGGCCCTCATGCAAAGTACGATAGAAATAAAGATTTGTCAGTGGCCACGGATTATCTTTAACCGATCATCACAATTTTTTGTAGAAATCTTTTGTTAGCCACACAAATTAACTCGTAACGTTTTTTTCATCGTTAATTTGCGACCTTTAGAGAGTTTTCCCGAAAATTAACATACACATTACTATGGAAATAAAAATCCCCAGG
The DNA here is from genome assembly GCF_047663935.1 of Musca autumnalis. Lineage (NCBI taxonomy): Eukaryota > Metazoa > Arthropoda > Insecta > Diptera > Muscidae > Musca > Musca autumnalis. Next base: position 262,106,321 of record NW_027411755.1, on the reverse strand, counting down.
TGGCCACGGGTTAACGTTAAGCGATCACCATAAAATGTCATATATAACGTTTTTGATTAAATGACACAAATTTAGTGGGTAGGAGTTCCAAAATAAAAAATTTTATTTTTTGGTCGCCCCATGTTCTTAAATGTATCTGATCTTGAAAGTTCTACATCAACAAACAAAGTAAGAAAATGGAAACGCAAGAATTGTGTAATAACTTCACAACTTCTTTTTATGGCGCAATAAGAATTGTTGTTCTCCTTTTTTCTTCCATAACAAAGAAAAAAACGAAGAAGAACTCAGACTGACAATGAAAGCGAAATTTCCGTTTTATTTTCCTGCAACAAAAATTGGTTGTTATTCTAGAAGAGAAGGAAGGGCATAGTCGGTCGCCAACACAATGAAACTGTGAACCGAAACCGAAACAAGAAAAACCATTAAACACATGGCGCGAATAAAGTCCTTCGTTAACCACACACACGAGCTCTTCCAAAAAGCCAATGACTTTGATAGAATAAATATTCAGCGACTGTTGCAGAAGAAGAATGAGAAAGAGATAAGAAGGAGACACAAAAGAGAAAGGGAAGGAGATGTGGTTTAATATATCCTTAACAATATACAACAGACATTCGTTTTTTTTTTTTTTTTTTTTTTTTTTTTTTTTTGAACCAAACAAAATATTCTAGACAAAGGAAAGCAAGCACCAGCTATTTTACAGTTAACACTTAACAATGGTTAGTAAGTAGTCCATGTTTCTCCTTCTGCCCCAAAATGTTTTAGGGTATATTGACATGGTCTTTACGACAAGTAAATAGGTGTGTAAATGGTTTTGTATGTATGCATGTGTTACTTTATTGCACAACAAATTACTCTTTGTCTGTCTGGCTGTTCGCGTTCGTCTGCCTGTCATAATAATCACAAAAACGTAAAATCATGTTAATTACTTGGCATTTTTAATATGAACGAATAACAAGTACCAGAACCACGCACACACACACACAGACAAAGACAAAAAGGAAATTCTTTGTTCCAGCTGGTATTCTGCATTAAGCGCGATTGTGTGTCTGTGTGAGTGCGATTGTGTTGTTTTCATGTTGATCTCCTTACTTGTGTTATGGGAATTACATCATTTAGTCTGCAGTAAGAATGCTACGGTTTCAACTGCGCAAAATATTGGCCTGTTTTCAAAAAATTTGCCATTTTTATTGACCGAAATTACTTTCCTTTGTTCGATTTTGTGCCTATTAATCGTCATTATTACCATGAATATATACATATGAATACAATATTGTTGTATTCCGTTAAAATTCCAGTGTGAAATGCTGTCATATTTTTGGTAGGTCTATTCTGTGCACGGTGCGCCTGAACCAACTTTAAATGGAAGCTGCTTACACCTGGGAAGTTTTTGCGGATTCTGAAACTACAATGTTCCTAGATGAGAAAAATCAAAAAACAAAAAAAAATCGCCGTTCGCTTTTTTTAATAAATTGCGGTCAAATTTCACATTTTTAGGGTTTTTTAGGTTTTTACGATTTTGCTTGGAAACCGCAAGTCCTATCGAAATGGGACTAAAGAAAATGTTGTAGCTGTAAAAAATTCTCAATAAGATTGATCTTTATTATATTTTCGTAGGTTTTACAATTTTTGAGATATACAAGATCAAATTGGGACAATACACTGACTGTATCGCCTCCTTAAAAAACAATGTGATGTGCGCACTAACTAAGTTCCTTCCATTTAAAGTTGGTTCAGGCGCACCGTATTTGGCAAGCCTACGCAGTTACAATTAATATAATAATTATTTGTTATACTCTATTTATCTTTGAATTCCGATACAATTGTTTTCGTGATAACAAATCCTATGTAAGGAGGTGTAATTCAAACGAAAAATAAATACCTATGTCATCCTGAATGTTATATCTTCCCTTTAAGTCCTTAAACCGATTAGGGACCAAATAAAATCGGTCCGTTGAGTGTCGTTTCATGTGTTAGAAATAAGAAGCACATGGAAACTTCAAAACAAAACTTGCCATCACTTAAACTTTTTTCATGTTGTTGTTGCAACGCGGCACTCAACGGAGCCAGAGGACTTGCCTTCCTAATACACCAGTCTGTCCAGTACAGACATATGTCGCTTGAGCTTGACTCTAGTGACCCACACATGGAATGTATGGGGATAGCAGTAAAGTGTGGTACTGCCGAGGTATTGCTGCTTAATGTGTTCATACCTCCGATGCATAGCTGTGCCTGGCGTTATATGCCCGATATTGGTTCGCCTTTAGGGGGCAATAACAGTCTGGTGCTAGGAGACTTCAATGATCATCATGAGCTTTGCCGTTCCGTCCTAGGTAATAACCGGAGGGGTACAGCGCTGGCCAAACAAATTGATAGCTCCACTTTTTGCACGGTGAGTGAAGACGCTTCAACGAGGGTTAGAGGAGATTGCCACCGATCGCCATCATGTATCATGGCAACCCGTCATTTCCCTTGGCTCGGACCACCTCCCTATCATCGTCTGCGTAAATAGACATCCCCGATTTCATAACCTCTGAACGCAGTGGGAAAGCTGATTGGCATGGGTTCAGAGTTTACCAATCAACTCTTCAGAGAGCTGCCATCCCCTCAGATACTCGGGTGTCTGAGAGAACTTTCCGGGTCATCATCACTGCAGCAGTCGCTCGCTACATACCTGCTGGTCGAATACCCGAAATAAGACCAAATTTCGCAGCAGAGGCGACGGGACTAGCAAGAGAGTTAGAGAGCTTACTCTTGAAGTCAACAGGTTAGTAGGCGAACATAAGCGGAAAATGTGGCTAGATCACCTGAAGCAATCCAACATTAGTACAGGATGAAGTAAATTGTGGGCAACGGTTAAATCACTCTTAATCCGGGAAATAATGGTGACAGAACGGCTGTTACTTTTAACGGCGTGGCAGTAACTGACCCAAAAAGGTGCGTGTGTTATTTCAACCTGCAGTTCATAGAGCACCCCGAGAGTGATAGGGCGAAGAGGAGTGTGCTACGCCGTATAAGAAGAGCCCTCCCAGCCGAAGAGGTACCACCACAATTTACCATGCGCGGTGTTGCAGATGCCATCCGAAACGCAAAGTCATCAAGCGTTGGGCGCACACTAGGGTGTCCAAAAAACCGGTTTTTTAAACAAAACGGTTTTCGGTTAACCGAAATATTCAATTTTTTCAAAAACCGGTTTTCGGTTTTCAAAAATTTTCAAAACCGGTTAACCGGTTTAAACCGGTTTTGTAAAATATGTACAAAATTGCTCATAATTGATAATTATTTGTATTTGTATTATAAATTTGATATTGATAAATGTGCGGAAAGGGGTAAATTAATTATAACGACTTCGTTATTATATAATTATCTCATAATATCCCTGTTATTTAACATTCAACCTCGAAGTGGGGACAGCAGAATTAAGACTGAAATTGTGCTCTAAGAATAGTAAAAACCCTTACATATATAAAATTGTGTACCAAAAGAATTAAGTTTACATTTTATTAAGTCTGGATTCTCCCCCATGCGTTGAGAACCTCAAATTATCGTGTCGGGATGAAACATGCATTTTGTTATCGTTGCCCTTTACAATATTTAATTCGACAAGTTCTTAGTTTACTGTACTAATTCAAAAACGTATGAGTAACGTCATTCAAAATACCTTCTGATATTACGTATACGCAGTTTTTATAGATCGTTCAGTTGAACTAGATTGCCACAACTATACATTTTACACAAAATATTTTTCACATTTAAAGGTATCTGACATTTACAACTTGTTCCGTACCTTGTTTTAGTCAAGTTTAGTTTACTTTCAAGAATACAATTTTAATTTAATATTAAAAATATTACTATTTTTTTAAAACCGGTTAACCGACACAAATAACCGGTTTTGTCGGTTAACCGAAAATGACGTTTTTGGCGAAAACCGGTTTCGGTTTTGTAACGCAAAACCGGTTAACCGGTTAACCGGTTTCGGTTTTGAACACCCTAGCGCACACCGAATATCGATTTAAATGCTTAACAACTGTATGAACCCGGAGTTGAATATTTAACAAGTGCCTTCAACCTATCGTTAGCCACCCATATTGTACCAGAAGCCTGGAAAGTTGGCAGGGTGGTCCCGCTACTGAAGCCTGGCAAGGATGCCAGAAGAAGGGAATCGTACAGGCCGATTTCACTCCTGTCGCCAGTAGCAAAAATCCTATATGCACTACTCCTCCCCACGAGGAAAATCTGTTTACCAGTTGCCCAACATATCATATCCACACATATTAGTAGAGGACTGAACCGGAATAGGCCGTGCGACCGAATAGTTATGGTGACTCTTGACCTATCGAAAGCCTTCGATACTGTCAACTACTCTCTAACCGTGTTTCAAACGTTGGGTGATCAACTATATGTGCGGACGCCAGTCGTTTGTGGAATTCAGAGACAAGAAGTCCAGCTGATAAGCAAACACGAGTGGCTTTAGTCCAGTTAAGTGGTTTCTTCAGACAATTGTAGTTGATTTTTCACACAACTTGGAGTTAAAATTTTTGGTTAAAGTTTTGGGTGTCGTAATGTTTCGCCCAAACTTCGTTATTTTAAGTTCGATGGTAGGCCATATCGGTCCACTTCTTCCGGTACCTCCTTCATAAAACTTTGTTCGCTATAATGATGCGCACGATAACTCTCGAATGGAGTAACCGAATTGGTCATGGTAATATTACTTCCAGGATCAGATTTGAATGTGGATTATACTCCTTCGTGTATGGTTTAACAGCTCGTCTTGGATCATTTAAAATTTGTTTTGCAACAAGCTCTTCTTGCGTTCCCTGAAACGACGACTCAATTTTTTTTCGGGGCAAGTCTATACTTCCTGATATAATGTCCCAAAAGCTCCAAAAAGCTGGGTAGTACGAAGATAACCCTCGAAGGAGGAAACCGATTTGGTCCAAACGTTGTAAATCATCTTATTTCTTACAGACTCGGATTATCCAGCTAAGGACTCTTCTGGGATCGTATTTAAATTTTTGGCCACATGTTGTGTTTGCAGCCCTAGTTACGAAGAAGTATTGTGTTTACTTATTTTCTTTTGGTCCGAGACTGAGGGTATATCTCTGATATTTTCTAACTTGTTACGATATAACTTTATTGACTTTATCGACCCTAATATTCAGCAAACACTAAGCTTTTGCTCTCGGACAATTTTCGATGCTCAGAAGAGCAGGCTAAAACGAGTTTCAGATAATTTGGACCCGATTTAGCCCTGTCTGTCGGCCTAGCTAGCAGGTGGCACGAGAACTCTCGAAAGGATCAATAGATTTGGTGCAAAATTTGCACTTCATTATTATAAAATATTTTGTCCAGACTTAGAACATGTTCGAAGTTGGGTTATATCGGTCCTTTGGGTAACTTGCCCAAAAAATTTCAAAATTTTACTCTTGGTAATATTTCATAATATTTCTTCCAGACATAGATCAGGTTCGAATGTAGACTTTATCCGTTCACTCTTTCGGGTACCTCCCACTCAAAAAGTTTCGCAGACAGTCTGCGATCATTTTGCAATTTATTGCGACCACTTGTCCTCGGGACCCTATTTTGAGTGTAAAATTTGTACACCCTCAAGTATGTTTGGACGAAATCCGTTTCAGATAATTCGGACTTGATTAAGCTATGCCAGTCTGTGTGGCTGGGGGGAACGCAGCATAACTCTCGAACAGATCAAAATATTCGGTCCAAAATTTGGCCCTCGTAATATTTTGTCCAAACTTTTTGTTCTTGCTCTCGAACAATTTCGGGGGCTCAGAAGAGAAGGCTTCCGAAAGTTTCTGTCTGCCTAGCTTGAAGGTGTCTCGAAAGGATCAACAGGTTTGGTGCAAATTTTTCCAGACTTAGATCAAGTTCGAAGATGTGCCATATCGGTCCACTACCTCGGTTGCCTCCGCAAAAAAAAAGTTCAACATTTTTAGCAAAAAATGGTGCGCACAATAAGTTTCGAAGGGAGTAATTTTGCATATAACAAGTAAGAAAGTATCAGTCGGCTATGCCGACAGATATATACCCTCAGCCTATGTGAATTGAAATATTGATCTATGGACAGATCGAAAACCGGCTACACAACCACAATCCTTTTCCCCAAAAATTTATGTATGTATTTAGGGGATATTTTCAGATTTTTTGAATATTTGATCTTCCCGACAGGAATATAGATTTGGATAAAAGCTCAAGTTTGGACAAAGATTACTATGGCCAAATTTTGGACCGAATCGCCTGATCCGTTCGGGAGTTATAGTGCGCGCCAGCCTCTACGTAGGGGTTTTTACAGCTTTCGGGCCATTTTCTTAGGAAGTATGGGGGCAGCGAATGCAAGTTGTTACAACAAAGATCAAAGCGATTCGAGAACTGCGACTGCATTTTTCCGAAATGTTGTGTGGAGGTACCCGAAGGAGTTGACACATATGGTCCATATTCGAACCTGATCTATGTCTGGTAGAAATATTACAACCAAATCGGTTACTGTCTTCTAGAGTTATCGTGCACACCATTTTAGTGATACATTTTGAACTTTTGTGGGGGAGGTACCTGAAGGAATTGACCGCTACGGCTCATCTTCGAGCTTAAACTTAGGTCGGACAATGTATTACGATGGCCAACTTTAGGTCCGAATTGACAGATCCGTTCGAGAGTTATCGTGCACTCCAGCCACTAAACATGGTGACATCTTTTGGGCTATTTTCTCAGGAAGTATGGACTTACCACTGATAAAAAATTTACCGTTGTATTGGGGGCAGCGAATACAAGTTGTTGCTGCAAAAAACGAAGCGATTCGAGAGCTGGCCCCAAACTAAACTTTTCCGAAATTTTGTGTGGGAGGTACCCATAAGTGTGGGCCGATAGGGTCTATATTGGAACCTCGTCTATGTCTCGTAGAATTTTCACGATGTGCAAAGTATGGACTAAATTGGTTTCTCCCTTCGAGAGTTAACGTGCGTATAATTTTTCCTAACATTTTCGAACTTTTGTGGGAGAGGTACCCGAAGGAGTGGACCGATGTGGCTCATGTTCGAACTTAAAGTAAGTTTGGACAAAGTATTACGAAACAAATCGGTTCATACGTTCGAGAGTTATCTTGCGCACCAGCCAGCCAGACAGACAGACGGACGGACATTGCTACAGCGACTCCAAATTGTCTGGAACGCATTTCGTCCAAACATACTTGGGGTCAAAAAACATTATTTCGATGAGGCACATTTTGTCCGTATAAAAGTGTATATACCCTCGTTAGCATAAATGCTGAGGGTTTGGTAGAAAACATAGATCAGGTCCGAATATGGACTATATCGGTCCAGTTCTTCGGGTACCTCTCACAAAAGAATTTCAACTATTTTCGAAAAAAATTACTTTTTACGACGTTACAAGTTTTTCAGGACAATGTCCATACTTCCTGAGAAAATGGCACAAAACTGTAAAAAAACCCCTACGGCCACCACGTTTAGTGTCAAGTGCGCACGACAAGTTTCGAACCACAACAACCTTCGAACCAACTACGTTGGTCCAAACTTTGCATATCGTAATATTTCTGCGAATCTTAGATAAAGTTCGAAGATAGTGTTTATTGGTTCGGGTACCTCCCCCACAAAAGTTAAAAAATGTTTGCTAAAATGGTACGCGCGATATATCTTGAACGAAGAATCTAATTTGGATCTTGTAATATTGGGTCCAAACTTAGTTTAGGTTCAAAAATGGGTCATACCGGCCCACTCCTTTCGGTACCTTCCCCTTCCTATCTTAAATGAAATTTGTTCCAACTTTGCACATCGTAAAAATTTTTCCACTACTTCAGGGACACGGTGCTGAAACACCTTTAAATGGAAGGTGCTTACCACTGCAAAAGTTTTTGCAGATTTTGAAACTAAAATGTTCATAGATGAGAAAAATCAATAAACCAAACAAATTGCCGGAGCGCTTTTTAAATAAATCGCGATTAAGTTGTCATTTTTAGGGTTTTTTTATTTTTTCACGATTTTGCTTGGAACAGCACGTCCTATCGAAATGGGGCTAAAGAAAATTTTGTAGCTGTGAAAATTCTGCAGAGGACAGTTATGATTTGTTCCTAGATTTTACCATTTGAGATATAGAAGTTCAGGTCACACTTTTTTTTAGGGTTTCTCGGTTTTGCTTGAAAACGGTAAGTTTTATCGAAATGGGACTAGAGAAAATCTTATAGCTGTGAAAATTCTCTATAAGATTGGTTTTCGTTATTGTTCCTACGTTGTACTATTTTTGAGTTTAAGTTTGGAAATTGCAGTCATGACCTTGTTTTATAAGGAGACGATACCGTCAGTAAATTGCCAAAATTTGAACTTCTATATCTCAAAAATTGTAAAACCTACGAAAAGGCATAAAGTACAATTTTGTAGAGAATTTTCACAGCTATAACATTTTCTTTAGTTCCATTTTGATAGGTCTTGCGGCTTCCAAGCAAAATCGTGAAAACCTAAAAAACCCTAACAATGTGAACTTTGATTTATTTAAAAAGCGCTCTGGCGATTTTTTTTTTTTTTCTTTTTCTCATATATTAAGATTGTAGTTTCGAAATCCGCAAAAAAATTCCCGGGCGTAAGCACCTTCCATTTAAAGTTGGTTCAAGAGCTTTACACAAAATTTCAATAATGTTCCCAAAAGTGATGTTTAATGATATGTCTCGTATCGTTTTGACATTTGTTTTGCAAAAGGTTGTCCTCATGCCCCCTATCATTAAGGAACAGTTTTCCGTGGGCAAGTCCATGCTCTCTGAGATAATGGGCAACAAATGTGAATGATGAACACGATAACTTATGAATGGAGTATCCGATTTTGCCGAAACTTTGCAGATCATAATATTTCTCCCAAACGAACATTAAGTTCCATGAATGTATATATTGCATAATATCTACTGGTACCTCCCTCACAAAAGTTCGAAATCTTCATATAAGTGCAGTTTAAGGGCTGTTCTAAAATCGACTTGAATTTTTTTCTGAAGGTACTCCTTATAGTTCTGTTTACAGCGATATACTGTTTTTTGTGGGCTACTATATGCCTCCTGACATAATGACCCAATAGATCTAAAAAAAAACCTGCGATGAACAAATAAAATGACTGGTGGCTGGACAAATCCTTCCGGTACCTCTCTCAGAAAAGTTCAAAATTGTCCCTTATGTGCTGTTAAATCGAATGTAGTCCGAATTAAAAAATCCGTTGTGTAGAAAAGAAGTTATGCCCGTTTAAAGTTTAGAATCTACAAAATCCCGATTTTCTCTACATTTACCGTTATAAAATCAAAGCATTGAGTGACCCAAAGCAACCAAAGGTATTTGCATCTTCAATGAATTCCAACAAAACCGAATTGGTCCATCACAACCCCTGGAAAATTGTGCTCACTTCGCTGGTTTTCCACTTATAGAAACTACAAAGATTGCCAATCGTTTGACGTTATCTCCACAAAAAGGTAAAAGATTTGGTTTTCATCAAGCATATTTTGTTTCAATAACACGTTTTTTTATAAAAATTAAAATTCCAGAATAGACGCACACTGTGTGTAAAAAACGCAGTAGAGGTATATGTTACCCCGTCAGGCATCCTGTACATTCTGAATGAAGACCTAGTATTCATTCTACATGACATCTTGAACACAGAAAAGCGTGACTGACCAAAGGTTATCCACCTTTGTCACAACCCAAGCAGGCGAACTGATAATCCACAGCTCACCTTTAGGTGAGTGACATATATATACACTTTTAAGATCAAGGTGATGGAGTTGTGCCGAGGATCTGAATGGCCGACAAGTGTCTAAAGAAGTCTGGTCGCTAGCAACTCCCCCTCGACGCCAGGGCACGGGTCGGGGGTACTTATAATTAGCCTAGTCTGCGCAAGCCGTCACTGCGTACGATGGTCCATCCCCTTACGGCACACTCGTGGGAACAATCTATGGAAAAAAATACTAAAAAAACAAACAAAAACCAAACCAAAACTACCCCTCGGATGCAGTGTGGCAACTCTTCCGAGGATGAACTTTTAGCCTCCAGCCAGGAGCTGGCAGCTAGCCAACCAAGTGTAGTCAGCACTGCAAACAGCTCTGACTCACTTCAGCAACATAAAACAAACACACAAACTCTGACCGTCACTGAAGATGGTCAGTCTAACAAAAAGAAAAAAAGCCCGTCCGACGTTCGTAAGGCCCTGTACCAGAAGGCAAAGTATATTCTCAGCAAAATTGCTAAGAATGCTGCAGAAGGTACAGTCCATGAACGGGATGAAGAAGACAAAATTACCTACACCAAAATCGTAGAGGAATACGAAAAAGCTAAAGCCTCTAAAAATGATCAACCAACATCCTCCAAGCGTGAACGCTCTCGCACAGAGGACAACAAGCCCGCAAAGAGGAAAAAGTTAAAGCATAACACCACTGCCTCTTCAACAATAAAACGCCCATTCAACGAAGTCGTTAAGGATAACCTGATGGTTGCCGTGGCCAACGACAAGAATGACAAGCTGTCCCCTATCACCACAGCGGAATGGGGCATGGTAGAAACAAAGTTGTCAGAACAAGTTATGGAACATGTTTTCGCAAACGACGATTCTCCTGTGCCCCATTTCGACTCTAGCGAGGTACACCGTGGTTATAGGGTAATCAAATGCATGGACGAGTTCTCAAAAGGATTCTTGGAGAAATGTATCGCAAAGATCAGCGATGCCTGGGAAGACATCAGCCTGCGGCTGATACCAGCCCAAGATATCCCTATGAGACCTCGAGCCAGAGTTTGGTTGCCCAAGATAGACTGCGACGGCCCCAAATTACTGCAAGGTCTGGCGAAAATGAACAAAGACGTTCCAATGGATGAATGGTCTGTAATCGCCATAGAACCACCCAATAATAATAGCATGAGCTTGGTTCTCTCGATAACAGAGGCCGGAGTAGAGGCACTGGAGAGACTAGGCAACAAACTGTTCTTTGGCGTAAGGGAGGCCAAAGTTAAGATATTACGCCCACTTGGCCCGAACGGAGAAGACGATGGTGTTGACGTCGACGATGCCGAAAAGCTGCTCGATAATATGCAACTAGAGGGGCCATCCACATCATCCCCTCATTAAACTATGCTTAAGGTCGTTCAGATCAATCTGAAGCACTCTAGGGTAGCTTCAGATAACCTGAGGATCCTTCTGGTGGAGAAGGATCTAGACATAGGCATTATACAAGAACCATACGTCTTCGAGAATGAAGTAAAGGGACTTGATAGCAGAGAATACAATACATTATACATGAAGGATAAAGGTAAGCCAAGATCATGTCTAATTGTTAAAAAAAACATAAATGCATTTCTGTGTCCTCAGTATAGTACAGCGGACTTCACCGTGGCAAGAGTGGAACTGAAAAATGGTAAACAGTTCTTTATCGCATCCTCTTATATGGCCCACTCAAGGGAAGCACCACCAAGCGAGGTCTGGGACACCTTGGGGGCCATACACCCACACAACACCATTATCATTGGCTGCGACGCAAATGCAAGACATACCCTGTGGGGTAGCTCTGAAATCAACGACAGAGGTGAGTCAGTTTTAGATTTCATTAATACTAACAATCTCACTATATGCAATAGAGGTACTAACCCAACCTTTGTATTTCCAAGCTCGGATAACTTTAGGGGATGGCAAGATGTCATTGATCTAACCTTAGTATCCGATAAACGACATATTGAAATTGCTAATTGGATGGTATCCGATAAGAATTCTTTCTCAGATCACAATTGGATACTATTTAATATATCTGAAAAAGAAACGCCAACAAATTGCTTTCGCAACCCCAAAAGAACAAACTGGGAGAAATTTAATAGGGTTTTAAAAGATAAACTCCCCAGCTCTCCTCAAAAAGGCGACACTACAACATGTATTGACAAAGCTGTATCTATTCTGGAGAAATCACTAGACACAGCCTTTAAAGTATCCTGTCCAATGACACGATCGAAAAAACACTATCCACCATGGTGGACATCCGAACTCTCTAAACTGCGTAAAGAGTCACGGAAAGCTTTCAATGCCAGCTACCAAAGCGGATCCTGGCAGTCATACAAGGATAAGCTAAAGGAATACAAAAAAGCCATAGCCAAAGCAAAAAAGCAATCATGGGTTGATTTTTGCGGATCGTTAGAAAATACCAAAGATACAGCCAGACTAAGCAAAGTTATGGCAAAAGGTCATTCGAATCCTACCTATATAAAGAGAAACAACGGCACCTGGTCCGAAAACTCAGCCGAATCTCTTGAAATCCTTCTTACCACGCACTTCCCCGGCTGCTCGGACAGTACCGAAGAAATGCGACCCATTACAGCTGTAGATAAAAACAACAGTGAAGTTGATAAGATAATAAGTCCGAGTAAAGTCACGTGGGCTATAAACAGCTTCTCCCCCTACAAATCTCCAGGACCAGATGGAATCATACCAAAAATGCTACAATGTGCAGAGGAAATAATAAATCCTTGGCTAGTATACATCTATAGTAGATGTATCTCCCTTAACTACGTTGCAACGAGTTGGAGACAGGTAAAGGTTGTCTTCATACCCAAAGCAGGAAAACGTAGTCACGAAAATGCTAAAGACTTCAGACCAATAAGCCTTTCATCATTTCTACTTAAGACGCTCGAAAGACTCATCGACGTGTATATTCGAGAAAAGATGGAAAACTCAAACATCATATCTTCTAGCCAACATGCATATATTAAAGGGCGCTCGACGGATACAGCCCTACACGAAGTCGTTAGGACTATAGAGAAGTCCTTAGAGCACAAACAATTTACTCTAGCTGCTTTCCTGGACATAGAAGGTGCCTTTAACAACGTCAGTACATCAGCTATAAAACAAGCACTAGATAACTTCGGCGTGGAATCACTCATCAGTAGTTGGATTACCACCATGCTGCAAAGCAGAGTTATTAATGCCACACTGGGAAACAGTACACTGTCAAAGCACGTGAACAGAGGAACTCCACAGGGAGGAGTTATCTCGCCATTACTTTGGCTCCTTGTCATCAACGAAATTCTCAATAAACTTGACCACATGGGGATTAAGGTGGTTGCCTATGCGGACGATGTGGTAATACTCGTCTCTGGTTTGTTTCCGACCGTAATAAGTGACATTATGAGCGGAGCCCTGAGATCGCTAGATACTTGGGCCACAAGATGTGGTCTGGGAGTGAATCCAGGGAAAACTGAGATGGTGCTATTCACTACAAAGACCAAATATGCAATACCTAATCTCCCAAGACTGCGAGGTCAAGAAATACCCCTATCAGATCATGCCAAGTACCTAGGAATCATCCTAGATTCTAAGCTGTCATGGAAACGTAACGTGGAACACCGTGCTCACAAAGCAACTGTTGCATATTACGCATGTCGCAAATTGTTTGGAAGCCGATGGGGCCTCAAACCTAAAATGGTGTTATGGATGTACACCAGCATAATCAGACCAATTCTCACTTATGGAGCACTAGTGTGGTGGCCAGCAGTGGACAAGAAAATAACACAGAAAAAACTATACAGCATACAAAGATCTGCATGCATCGGGGCAACAGGGGCGATGCGAACGTGTCCGGCCGAAGCCCTCAATATAATGATGCACATTTTGCCAATTGATTTACACATCAAAGCAACAGCAACATGTAATGCAGTAAGACTCCGAGCTCTAGGTATGTGGAGAGACAGAACTTACGGACATGCGTGCATGCTTCAACAACTTCCGAAAGAAATAACAACCACTGCTGATTACTGCGTACCTACATTGGATTTTGATCAGCCTTTTGCAATCAAACTTCCAAGCAGAAGAGAATGGAGTAATGGATCACCATTGATAGCATATGACACTAAGGTATACACGGACGGCTCCAAGATGAAATGTGGAGTCGGATCCGGTGTGTTCTCGGACGAAGCAAACATACACACATCTACAAAGCTACCTGAGTACTGTAGTGTCTTTCAAGCGGAGATACTGGCAATAAAGGAGGCCTGTACTGAACTTTTACAGCATCACACAGCAAACTCAATAGGAATCTTCGTCGACAGTCAAGCGGCGCTCCTTGCACTAAAATCCAACGCTGTCACATCAAAGCTAGTGAAAGATTGTAAAGAAGAACTTGCCAAACTAGGGCGTCTGTCAAGAGTAGTTCTCACCTGGATCCCGGGCCACAAGGGACTTGTTGGGAATGAAAAAGCAGACGAGTTAGCTAGAGCAGGATCCGCCTCTAACGAACTCCCAAAGGCATCAGTCGCAATTCCAATGGGAGTAGTTAAAGGGGATATCTTCAAACACTATCTATCACTGACTGAAAGTAGATGGGACAAAACGGCAACATGCAAGATATCAAAATTAACGTGGCCTCAATACAACGCCAAACGAACTAAGTTCCTAATCAATCAAACGCGACGGAACCTTGCAAGACTTATTGCAGTGTTAACCGGTCACTGGGCAATTGGTAACCATGCAAAACGTTTAAATCTACCGCACAATGACCACTGCCGTAGCTGCGGGAATGAAGAAGAGGAGGAAACTGTTGAGCACCTCCTCTGTTCCTGCCCTGCACAAATGCAACGACGATTCAAAGCTCTAAGACAACCGTTCCTTCGTGATATCACAGAGATAACAGAAGTAGGTCTGGGAGACCTTCTGCGATTCCTCAACTCATCAGGCTGGATTTAACTGTCAACATGCAACAACGAAATAGCAATCTCTGAACGAGTGGTGTGGTTTTTCAAAACGGTATCTCTAACATACTAATTGAGGCTATAAAGTATGGCCACCACGTAAACCAACCAACCAACCATAACACACTGAGTTGAATTACAAAATAATGTAAATTTGTTGACCCCATTAGCAATTGCCTTGAACTTGATGATGCAGGTCGTTGATATTACTGCAAAAAACAACAAAGGCACAGCACATTTGAGATACACATAGACAGGCGCTGGCTGGCATTTTGGGTGTATTATTTACACATTATTTTTGTTTTGCTATTTCATTGTTTATGCCGGCATACACAAATTAGATGAATGAAAAAGAAGAAAAATGCGATAAACAATTACACAGAAATAACAAATTGTGTGCAAGCTATTCGTTGTAAGTCCAACTGAGCTTTCCAGGGCTACTTATTTTCATAGCCGATTAAATTAATGATTTATGTCTAATTGAGTGCCGTTGGCGATTGGAGGAAGGACACATGTAATTGTTAACAAATCAATTTCTTTGTTACAATACAATTTGTTGCTAAATATAACAACAGATTTACCCCCAACTTCACAAAATAATCCTTAAATAAATTCAACAACTGAAACAAAAGCAAAAGTCCCTTGATAGCCTGCCTGCCTGAGACAAGCACATGATCCCCATTAACAACTCCACTCCATCCATCCATCCTGTATGAAAACAACATCATACAACACAAATTCAATATGATTTCTATGAAGAGCGAGAGATACAAATGTGAATGTGTGTGTGTGTTTATGTCTGTATGATTTCAGTGGCATGCCATGACTCTGCCAACTGAATAAACGGGCAATAAACAACCAGCGACGATTTGTTCAGCCTTGAACTTCTACTGGGGTGCATTAACTCTAAAGAATCGTTCAAAACACAACACGTACACAGCACACATTTGCACAAACCCTCACACACACACACATACGCCCAAACAATCATTTACTCACACCCCACAGCTGAATTGCATTCAATGAGTGAGTGGTGAGTAGACATTTTTGTATTTGTTTTGTAGCTTTGTTCGTGAATAACAAAAACAAAACAAAAAAGAAAAACAAAATAAACGCCATCGTCGCCTATGACGAATTATGTCTGTCGGCCAGTCTGAATTTAAAAAAATTGCACACACACACACCGATACTTATACACCACCCTGGCTACATACGTTCAGGCACGCACATCTGCACTTCAACAAGTAAATTAAGGCAACTGTGGGTGTGTGGACAATCATTTAGGAGCGGTGAGGAGTAGACACAGAAGGAAAGGAAACGAAACGACGACTGTAAAAAAAAAAAAAACAGAAGGCAGGCCACTAACTCAAATTATTCATACGTACACATAGGTCAGTATAACGATTTTGTAATTACACAAGTCTACAGAATTACAGTAGTTAGACGGGATAGGTCGTCAGGGAAAGCTATATTCTTTACAAAGCATATAACATACTGCCAATCGAACATATCTGCCGATTTGGTCTAAACATTGTACCTAGTAATATTTTTTGTCCAAATTTAGATGGAAGGGGCTCCCATACAAAACCTCAAAATTTTTCGCAAAAGGTGAGGCTAAAGAGCGTGATTTTTTGAAGCAAGCTGTCCTCGTTGGCCGCTGTTACAACGGTACAATTTTTTGTGGGAAAGTCCAAACTTCCTGAGATAATGGTCCAACTAAAATTCTTGATATAAACCATAACTTACGAATTGAGCATCCGATTTGATAGAGACTTTTAAACATTTAGACATAGTAATATATCTCTCAAACATAAATCAAGTTCCAAGAAAGTCTATATCGGAAATTCCTTTCCTTCACAAAATTTCATCATTTTAGCTTCATTGCAGTCTATGAAATGTTGTTGCAGTCTATTGTGTTGAAATGTTCATCAATGGTAGTCCTTATGAATCTCTATACAGCGATTCACTTCGTGGGAAAGTCCTTACTTCCTGACATAGTAACCCCAAAAATTCAAAAAAAATTTTACAGTAACGAATTAAAATGGAAATGTATGTCATCCAAAATTAGATCCAGTTCCAAAATGGACTATGTCGGTTCATTTCTTCCACAAATGTTCAACACTTTAATCCACTTTAAGGCCACTTCTCGGATCGGGTTGAAATTTTAAGAAGGAGCCCTTTTTTCTTGATGTGTCTATAGAGGAATCCTTTCTTTCAAAATGGGTCTAAAGAGGTACACTTTCCTTGAAAAAAGGTCTATAAAGGTACCCTTTGTTACCAAAGGGCCTATGAGTCACCCTTTCTTTTAGAAAGGATGTATAGAGGAACATTTTCTTTATGAAAGGGTTTATAGAGGAACCTTTATTCAGAAACGGACTATAGAGGCAACCCTTTTTTCAGAAAGAGTCTACAGAAACACCCTTTCTTTAAGAAAGAGTCAATAGAGGCACTCTTTCTCTCAGAATGAGTCAATAGAGGCACCCTTTCTTTCAGAAAGAGTCAATAGAGGCACCCTTTCTCTCAGAAAGAGTCAATAGAGGCACCCTTTCTTTCAGAAAGAGTCAATAGAGTTATCTTTTCTTTTAGGAAGAATCAATAGAGGCACCCTTTCTTTTAAAAAGAGTCAATAGAGGCACCCTTTCTTTCAGAAAGAATCAATAGATGCATTCTTTCTTTTAGAAAGAGTCAATAGAGGCGCCCTTTCTTTCAGAAAGAGTCAATAGAGGTACACTTTCTTTCAGTAAGAGTCTTTCAGAGTCAATAGAGGCACCCTTTCTTTTAAAAAGAGTCAATAGAGGCGCCCTTTATTTCAGAAAGTGTCAATAGAGGCACCCTTTTTTTTAAAAAGAGTCAATAGAGGCACCCTTTCTTTCAGAAGGAATCAATAGATGCATCCTTTATTTTAGAAAGAGTCAATAGAGGTGCCCTTTATTTCAGAAAGAGTCAGTAGAGGTACCCTTTCTTTTAAAAATAGTCAATAGAGGCACCCTTTCTTTTAAAAAAAGTCAATAGAGGTACCCTATCTTTTAAAAAGAGTCAATAGGGGCACCCTTTCTTTTAAAAAGAGTCAATAGAGGCACCCTTTCTTTCAGAAAGAATCAATAGATGCATCCTTTCTTTTAGAAAGAGTCTTTCAGAGTCAATAGAGGCACCCTTTCTTTTAAAAAGAGTCAATAGAGGCGCCCTTTATTTCAGAAAGTGTCAATAGAGGCACCCTTTCTTTTAGAAAGAGTCAATAGAGGCACCCTTTCTTTAAAAAAGAGTCTATTGACTCTGGCACCCTTTTTTCAGAAAGAATCAATAGATGCATCCTTTCTTTCAGAAAGAGTCAATAGATGCGCCCTTTCTTTAAGAAAGAGTCAATAGAGGCACCCTTTCTTTTAGAAAGAGTCTTTCAGAGTCAATAGAGGCACCCTTTCTTTTAAAAAGAGTCAATAGAGGCGCCCTTTATTTCAGAAAGTGTCAATAGATGCGCCCTTTCTTTAAGAAAGAGTCATTAGAGGCACCCCTTCTTTTAAAAAGAGTCAATAGAGGCACCCTTTCTTTTGAAAAAAGTCAATAGAGCACCCTTTCTTTTAAAAAGTCAATAGAGGCACCCTTTCTTTCAGAAAGAATCAATAGAGGTGTCTTTTCTTTTAGGAAGAGTCAATAGAGGCACCTTTTATTTTAAAAAGAGTCAATAGAGGCACCCCTTCTTTCAGAAAGAATCAATAGGTGCATTCTTTCTTTTCGAAAGATTCAATAGAGGCGCCCTTTCTTTCAGAAAGAGTCAATAGAGGTACACTTTCTTTCAGTAAGAGTCTTTCAGAGTCAATGGAAGCGCAATTTCTTTCAGAAAGAGTCAGTAGAGGTACCCTTTCTTTTAAAAAGAGTCAATAGAGCCAACCTTTCTTTTAAAAAGAGTCAATAGGGGCACCCTTTTTTTAAAAAAGAGTCAATAGAGGCACCCTTTCTTTCAGAAAGAATCAATAGATGCATCGTTTCTTTTAGAAAGAGTCAATAGAGGCGGCCTTTCTTTCAGAAAGAGTCAATAGACGCACACTTTCTTTCAGTAAGAGTCTTTCAGAGTCACTAGAGGCACCCTTTCTTTTAAAAAGAGTCAATAGAGGCGCCCTTTATTTCAGAAAGACTCAATAGAGGCAACCTTTGTTTCAGGAAGAGTCAATAGAGGCACCCTTTGTTGTAGAAAGAGTCAATAGAGGCACCCTTCTTTTAAAAAGAGTCAATAGAGGCGCCCTTTATTTCAGAAAGAGTCAATAGAGTCACCCTTTCTTTTAAAAAGAGTATATTGACTCTGGCACCCTTTTTGCAGAAAGAATCAATAGATGCATCCTTTCTTTCAGAAAGAGTCAATAGAAGCGCCCTTTCTTTCAGAAAGAGTCAATAGATGCACCCTTTCTTTCAGAAAGAATCAATAGATGCATCCTTTCTTTTAGAAAGAGTCTTTCAGAGTCAATAGAGGCACCCTTTCTTTTAAAAAGAGTCAATAGAGGCGCCCTTTATTTCAGAAAGTGTCAATAGATGCGCCCTTTCTTTAAGAAAGAGTCAATAGAGGCACCCTTTATTTTAAAAGTCAATAGAGGCGCCCTTACTTTTAAAAAGAGTCAATAGAGGCACCCTTTATTTTAAAAAGAGTCAATAGATGCGCCCTTTCTTTAAGAAAGAGTCATTAGAGGCACCCCTTCTTTTAAAAAGAGTCAATAGAGGCACCCTTTCTTTTGAAAAAAGTCAATAGAGCACCCTTTCTTTTAAAAAGTCAATAGAGGCACCCTTTCTTTCAGAAAGAATCAATAGAGGTGTCTTTTCTTTTAGGAAGAGTCAATAGAGGCACCTTTTATTTTAAAAAGAGTCAATAGAGGCACCCCTTCTTTCAGAAAGAATCAATAGGTGCATTCTTTCTTTTAGAAAGATTCAATAGAGGCGCCCTTTCTTTCAGAAAGAGTCAATAGAGGTACACTTTCTTTCAGTAAGAGTCTTTCAGAGTCAATGGAAGCGCAATTTCTTTCAGAAAGAGTCAGTAGAGGTACCCTTTCTTTTAAAAAGAGTCAATAGAGCCAACCTTTCTTTTAAAAAGAGTCAATAGGGGCACCCTTTTTTTAAAAAAGAGTCAATAGAGGCACCCTTTCTTTCAGAAAGAATCAATAGATGCATCGTTTCTTTTAGAAAGAGTCAATAGAGGCGGCCTTTCTTTCAGAAAGAGTCAATAGACGCACACTTTCTTTCAGTAAGAGTCTTTCAGAGTCACTAGAGGCACCCTTTCTTTTAAAAAGAGTCAATAGAGGCGCCCTTTATTTCAGAAAGACTCAATAGAGGCAACCTTTGTTTCAGGAAGAGTCAATAGAGGCACCCTTTGTTGTAGAAAGAGTCAATAGAGGCACCCTTCTTTTAAAAAGAGTCAATAGAGGCGCCCTTTATTTCAGAAAGAGTCAATAGAGTCACCCTTTCTTTTAAAAAGAGTATATTGACTCTGGCACCCTTTTTGCAGAAAGAATCAATAGATGCATCCTTTCTTTCAGAAAGAGTCAATAGAAGCGCCCTTTCTTTCAGAAAGAGTCTTTCAGAGTCTTAAAAAGAGTCAATAGATGCGCCCTTTCTTTAAGAAAGAGTCAATAGAGGCACTCTTTATTTTAAAAAGAGTCAATAGGGGCACCCTTTTTTTTAAAAAGAGTCAATGGAGGCACCCTTTCTTTTAAAAAGAGTCAATAGATGCGCCCTTTCTTTAAGAAAGAGTCAAAAGAGGTACCCTTTCTTTTAAAAAGAGTCAATAGAGGCACCCTTTCTTTTAAAAAGAGTCAATAGAGGCACCCTTTCTTTTGAAAAAAGCCATTAGAGCACCCTTTCTTTTAATAAGAGTCAATAGAGGAACCATTTATTTCAGAAAGAATCAATAGATGCATCCTTTCTTTTAGAAAGAGTCAATAGAGGCGGCCTTTCTTTCAGAAGGAGTCAATAGACGCACACTTTCTTTCAGTAAGAGTCTTTCAGAGTCAATAGAGGCACCCTTTCTTTTAAAAAGAGTGAATAGAGGCACCCTTTATTTCAATAGAGGCACCCTTTCTTTCAGAAAGAGTCAATAGAGGCACCTTTTGTTTCAGAAAGAGTCAATAGAGACACCTTTTCTTTTAAAAAGAGTCAATAGAGGCGCCTTTTAATTCAGAAAGAGTCAATAGAGTCACCCTTTAATTCAGAAAGAGTCAATAGAGTCACCCTTTCTTTTAAAAAGAGTCAATAGAGGCACCCTTTCTTTTAAAAAGAGTCAATAAAAGCACCCTTTCTTTTAAAAAGAGTCAATAGAGTCAGCCTTTCTTTAAAAAAGAGTCCATAGAAGCACCCTGTTTTTCAGAAAGAATCAATAGATGCATCCTTTCTTTCAGAAAAAGTCAATAGAGGCGCCCTTTCTTTTAGAAAGAGTCAATAGAGGCACACTTTCTTTCAGTAAGAGTATTTTAAAAAGAGTCAATAGATGCGCCCTTTCTTTAAGAAAGAGTCAATAGAGGCATCCTTTCTTTTAAAAAGAGTCAATAGAGGCACGCTTTCTTTTAAAAAGAGTCAATAGATGCGCTCTTTCTTTAAGAAAGAGTCAATAGAGGCACCCTTTCTTTTAAAAAGAGTCAATAGAGGTACCCTTTCTTTTAAAAAGAGTCAATAGAAGCACCCTTTCTTTTAAAAAGTGTCAGCCTTTCATTTAAAAAGAGTCAATAGAAGCACCCGGTTTTTCAGAAAGAATCAATAGATGCATCCTTTCTTTCAGAAAAAGTCAATAGAGGCGCCCTTTCTTTTAGAATGAGTCAATAGAGGCGCCCTTTATTTCAGAAAGAGTCAATAGATGCGCCCTTTCTTTAAGAAAGAGTCAATAGAAGCATTCTTTCTTTTAAAAAGAGTCAATAGAGGCACCCTTTCTTTTAAAAAGAGTCAATAAAGGCACGCTTTCTTTTAAAAAGAGTCAATAGATGCGCTCTTTCTTTAAGAAAGAGTCAATAGAGGCACCCTTTCTTTTAAAAAGAGTTAATAGAGGCACCCTTTCTTTTAAAAAGAGTCAATAGAGGCACCCTTTCTTTCATAAATAATCAATAGATGCATCCTTTCTTTTAGAAAGTGTCAATAGAGGCGCCCTTTCTTTCAGAAAGAGTCAATAGAGCCACACTTTCTTTCAGTAACAGTCTTTCAGAGTCAATAGACGCGTCATTTCTTTCAGAACGAGTCAATAGAGGCACCACTTCTTTGATAAAAGATCTATAGAAAGATCTATGAAAGGTTCAATTGAGTAGGGCTGCTCATACAAATACAAAAATATGTTGTTATTGTGTTGGTTTTGAAACACAAACATTTTGATAGTTTCCCAACATTTGATTTTATAAAATTTATGAAAAATAATTCATATAAACACATTATACAATTACACGTATAAGCTAATAATTAGCATACACATTCATTATTTTCAAGAGAATCACGTTTTGTTTATTCTCCAGTGCCTACGCAACAATTTTCAATTTTAATATAATCTTTTTTTCGAGTAATGTTGGTTTGTTGGGTTGTCTTGTGTAATGGAAACAAATTGTGTATTATAATTTTTCATTTCAAAAACAAAAACTCTCTTTTTTTAATTGTGTGAGTGATCAAATTGGCATACACTGACAGCACGTGTGCCTCCAATTGAGCAGCCCTACTATAGAGCCACCCTTTTTTTAGAAAGGTTCCATAGAGACACTCTTTTTTTCGGACAGGGTCTATAGAGGCACCCTTTATTTCAAAAACAACCGCAACACAAACCCCAAATCTTCGAGTTTCTGAACAACTGCAATACGATCAACGAGTCATCGAGTTTTCGATCATCTTCAACTCGAATCACTGGGTGCCCGAACACCGAATCACCGACTTTAACAGGTACACTTGGGTCCCGAAGAACCATAATACGAACAGGGAGTGCTCGAACAACCGCGACAACAACCGAAATACAAATCCACATCTACAAAACCGAACAACGAATCATCGTGTTCACGATTACCTACAAAACCGTACAAAGAATCATCGAAATCCACCAGTTCCCGATCATCTACAACACCGAACAACGAATCATCGGTCACATTCAAACATCGGCAGTCTTTGAATCTTATACATACATCCGAGCACCATCTACGAATCACCTGTGTCCAATCCTCTAGTCATCGACATTGCGAGTCCTCGTGGTTCCATCCACCGCTTATTCCGAACAAAGCATGCAATCATCAAACCTTAATCCCAACTTTCAATTTGCTAAAGCCTTTAAAATAAACAAAACTGCGCCTTCTCATTATGTGGGAGCTATAACAAAACCTGGGCCGATATACTCAATCTTCGAACTTAAACTAAGTTTGAAAAAAAATGTTTGGCTACACATAGATTGGACTAAATCGGTTGCCCCATTCGAGACGTATCGTGTAGTCCAGTCATTTGGACAGAAAGACGGACATTGCTAAATTGACTCCAAGATATCTAAAAAAGGGATTTAATCTATATATACATACATATGTGGGGTCAATATTTTGAAAAGGAACATTTTCGATCTACTCGATTGTCTGACTGAAGGACAAGGTCAAACATATAATAAATCTTTATATTCCATAAGTTCGGTTTATGGTACAAATGATCTGTTAGAAGACACCTAAGTAAGTAAATTGCCAATCATTATCCTCAAATTTGTAAACTTGTGTGATCGCGAACATCTTACATCTCCACATACAAACATACATACATACGAGTATGTATACTTTTTCACTTTTATTGAAATTAGCCTCTTTTCTGTTACTGCTTATTTGCATTGGAATTGACGTGTGAAATAAATTAAATAAAAAACAGAGCAGAACAGGTTTATTTGTAATAATCTTAAGAAATAAATGATTATTTTTTATTTATATTTATTTACAAAATATATATATGTATTTTCTTATCGCAGAGAAACATTTAATTTTTCCCACCATATGTGTGAGTGTACGTACGCCTGTTTTAAATGCAATATTGTCATGAGTTATTTTTTTTTTTTATTTACTTACAACAAATATTAATTGTTGTTGTTTTTTATTTGAGATATTCTTTGTTTGCGTTACTTGTTTTTCACATGTTTTTATTTGTCGTTGGGATTTTTACGACATTTTCGTGCATTCGCAATGTTGTTACATAATTGATTTGCCAATTGATGATGTAATTTGTATGTTCTTTAAATTTATTTGGTGACTTCATGATCTCGAGTTGCAACATTATTGGAGATCAGCAAATAAGATTTTTCCTTTGAAGTTTCCTTTTTTGTTTTTAATTTGCACCGCCTGTAATAGTACAGGAATAAGCCTCTTAATGGGGTCACTTTTGGGGTATACTTAATCATACACGATATTGCGCTTTAAATCACCCAGTTTCCCAAGAAATTCACTATGAAATTAAAGTTTTTGGCTAATAAAACGACTAATTAATATCTATAAGCTAGAATTATGAATATTACATCGCGCCCATTATTTAGGTGTAAATTATATCGATGATTATTTTATTTATTTTATATTACTTACTTACTTACTTAGCTGGCCCATTACAGAACATTTGTTCCATACACCGAAATAAAAAAGGATCTCCAATTCTCTCTGTTTCGTGCTTCGCTCTTTGGAATACCGCAGTTGGTCCGATCTCAATGGACGCATTGCGCGTCGACACCATCAGCTTGGTCTTCTCGCCGTTTACCGCCAGACCCACTTTAGCAGATTCTCCTTCGACCTTCATAAAGGTATCGGTTACTTCATTTATTGATCGTCCCATGATGTCTATATCATCAGCATAAGCAAGTAACATGTGGTTATTGTTGCAGATTGTGCCACTTTTTTTGACGTTTGCCTCTCGTATAACCTTTTCTAGCAGGATGTTGAAAAGATCACACGAAAGGCTGTCTCCTTGCCTGAAACCTCTTTTGGTACAAAACTCTTCGGAGAGGTTCTTTCCTATTTTAACTGAAGATATTGTTTTAGTTAGAGTCATTTTACAAAGCCGAATGAGCTTTGCGGGGCTACCAAACTCAGACATTGCTTGGAATACCTTTGAACGTAGCGGGCTGTCGAAGGCTGCTTTATAATCGACAAAAAGGTGGTATGTGTCGATCTGCATCTCTTGGGCCAGGATTTGGCGCAGGGTAAATATCTGGTCAAGGGTGTACTTGCCAGGTCTAAAGCCGCAGTGGTATGACCCAATTATTTCGTTGACGATGGGCTTTAGTCGTTCGCACAATATCCCTGACGCTATCTTGTAGGCGATAGGGAGAAGACTTATGCCTCTATAGTTGGAGCATAAAGTCTTATCTCCATTCTTATGGACGGGACACAGGATGCTCAGGTTCCAATCGTCGGGTACGCGTTCTTCCTGCCAGATGGAGCTAACTAGCTGATGCATACACCTTATCAGGGTGTAACCTCCGGTTTTAAACAGCTCGGCTGGTAGGCCATCAGCTCCTGCTGCCTTATTATTCTTCAGCCGGTTTATTGCTGTCTTTACCTCATCTTGGTCGGGTGGTATACATTCAATACCATCTTCTGGGAATGGATACCAACCGTTTGAAAAATTCTCTTTCCATATACTTAGCACACTATCTGTATCAGTTAGAATTTTCGGACTTCAATCTGTCTCCTGTACATCTCGATTTGTTCACACTCCCGCTTTCCATCTCTCTCTTTTTCCTGCGGAAAAGTCGTTTCTCCTCTCTCCTTTTCTCCCGATACCACTTTCGTGCGCTACGTGTTGCTACTGATTGTAAAGTAGCCCTATATGCCGCATTTTTCACTTCGGTAGCAGCACGACACTCCTGGTCATACCATGGATTCCTTGGTGGAGGTCTCTGGTATCCAAGTATGGATTTTGCGGCTGTTTGCATGGAGTGGGCAATGCTTTGTCATTGCGCTTATATGTTATCGGGATGAGGAGTGCTATGATTAAGCAATTGGGCTAGTTGAGTGGAATATGCTGTGGCTATCTGTTGTGATTGCAGCTTACCGATGACTAACTTTCGTGTTGTGTCTATTTGTACTTTGTTTGCTACGTCTAAGCGGGTGCGTACCTTTGCTGCAACAAGGTAGTGGTCCGAATCAATGTTTGAGCCTCGGAACGATCGTACATCCAACACGCTCGATGAATGTATTCCATCTATCACAACATGATCAATTTGATTTCTTGTTGTTTGATCTGGCGACAGCCAGGTGCCCTTATGAATATCGATATGCTTAAATCTGGTACTGCTAACTACCATGTTTCTTGCAGCTGCAAAGTCTATCAGCCTCATACCATTGTCAGATGTTTCACTGTGGAGTCTGAATTTCCCGACTGTTGGGCCAAAGATACTCTCCTTTCCAATTTTGGCATTAAAATCACCTAGTATAACTTTAATGTCATGGGCAGGGCAACGGTCATAAGTTTCTTTCAGTTGGAGCATGAGCGCAAATAAAGCTGATGTTGAAGAATTTTGCTTTTAATCGAATTGTAGCGAGTCTTTCATTCACTGGGGTGAAGCTGAAGACCAGATATTTTAACCTCCGACCAACTACAAATCCGCAACCAAACTCATGCTTTGTGTCATGGCAGCTATAATACAGTGCGTCACCTTTAGGTGTTGTTGTGACACCTTTCCCATTCCATCGTATTTCCTGTATGGCAGTAATGTCGGCCTTGTACTTTTCAAGTACATCTGCCAGTGCGTAAACTGCACCTTCTCTATAAAGAGTGCGAACATTCCAGGTGCAGATTCGCAGATCATGGTCCTTAAAACGTTTGCGGGGGTCGTCAACTTTTGAGTGATTTGTTTTTCTATTCTTTCGTTTTTTCATAGTAGGCTGTTTTTTCTAGAGGAGGGTTACTAACCCGACGCCCAAACCGATGTTTTTAACGTTCTTATGGGTGAACGCGCGGCACATGTTAGCTCACTACCTTTAACGGGTGTTAAAGACAGTTTCCCAGGTGACACCACGGGGAGGTCAGTGTCCACTTGAGATGAAAGAGGGACCAAGATAAATCCAGGGCTTTGCCATGTTAAAGCCGGTCAGGACCGTTCCAGCAATTTATTTATTTATGTTAATTCCGATATATTTTTAGAAACTCCCCTGTGTAAAGATTTTTTATGCAGCACGTTTCCTTGCTGAAAAGTGTTTCTCCATCACTACCGCAATAATTTGTTCAATGACAGGGATTTTTAAACCCCCATATAAACACAAATTGAAGTTACTTTATTTCCAAGTGTGCTATTACAACATCAACTAACATTTTTATGTACTTACCTAGCCATTGAAACTAAGACCTTCCTCACTCCCATTACTGCACACAATGAACAAACAGCAAACACTTCATTCATTGTCATAATGCATTTGTTTTTCCTATTTACATTTATTTATTTCTGTATTTTTTGCTAATAGGAAATACTTATTCTAAACACACAAATCTACACTCATTTGTGTTTCCTAAAACACTTCAGTTTACATCCTATTTGCCCCCCACCCATTAGCTTATAAATTATAGCCGTATAATCATCAGCGTAAAACTAACCTCAAATTTCCAGTTGTCAAACGACTTGATGGGGGAAGTGTGGAAAACAGCAATAAAATGCAATAATTCCTCGAAATTTTAATAAAATTGCATCATCGCTTGTTGGAGGAGGTAGAAAAGCTTGCAGTTAACCGTGTTGTTGTTGCTTGTGTATTTGTTCTACAGATAACGAGAATTGAACACAGTGGGGGATTAAGAAAGCACAACTATTTACCATCACAATAAAAATTTCATATACAAAACTTGGGATATCTTAGCGCCTTTTGCAATACATCCGATATTTGACTATTAAATTTGGTTCCAATTTAAAATTAAGAAGGTTTTATCATCAGGTTTCCCCTTTGTATAGAATACATAATAAC
This sequence comes from Musca autumnalis, assembly GCF_047663935.1. Lineage (NCBI taxonomy): Eukaryota > Metazoa > Arthropoda > Insecta > Diptera > Muscidae > Musca > Musca autumnalis. The sequence goes on along the minus strand of NW_027411755.1, from coordinate 262,078,705 downwards.
ACTGTGCTACACGAAAGTAACTACAAATGACTAAGCATAGTGGTAGAAATAAAGTAGAAACATGTTTTTCTTCGAGCTGTAAGCTGCTTAGAAGATACCAAGCAATATAGACATTTACTAATATTAAAAGGGAATCTAAGCGAGCTTTCCAAAATTTTAACGTTAAAATACCGGTGCGTATGATAATTATTATGATTTTTATACGTAATAATTTCATACGCACCACTATTTGAACGTTAAAAAATACGAAATATTACAAGGCTTTCGAAGTTGCTAGAGCAAATTGGGGGGGGGGGGGTATCTGAAATTGTGAGGCAGGTATCCGATATAGGGGTGACGAAGGGGATGGAAGAGACCAAGGAACAGTCCTGACCGGCTTTAACAAGTGGACACTGACCCCCCCGTGGTGTCACCTGGGGAACTGCCCTTAACACCCGTTAAAGGAAGTGAGCTAACATTTGCCGCGCTTTCACCCATAAGAACGTTAAAAACTTGGGTTTGGGCGTCGGGTTAGTCGCCAGATCAAAGAACAAGAAATCAAATTGATCACGTTGTGATAGATGGAAGACATGCATCAAGCGTGTTGGATGTACGATCGTTCCGAGGTGCAAACATAGACTCGGACCACTACCTTGTTGCAGCAAAGGTACGTACCAGATTAAACGTAGCAAACAAAGTGCGAACAGACACAACACGGAAGTTGGACATCGGTAAGCTGCAATCACAACAGATAGCCACAGCATATTCCACTCAATCCTCGTCCCGATAACATATCAGGACAATGGCAAAACATTGTCCACTCAATCAGCCGCAAAATCAGTACTTGTATACCAGAGACCTCCACCAAGGAATCCATGGTATGACCAGGAGTATCGTGCTGCTATCGAAGAGAAAAATGCGGCATATAGGGCTATTTTACAATCAGTAGGAACGCCTAGCGCACGAGAGGTATCGGGAGAAAAGGAGAGAGGAGAAGCGTCTTTTCCGCAGGAAAAAGAGAGAGATGAAAAGCGAGATGTACAGGAGACAGAATGAAGTGCGAAAAATTCTACCAAAGAGTGAAACGTCACACTGATGGCTTTGGAACTGGCACATCCTCCTGTAGAGACTAGCAAGGTAATCTGATAACTGATACAGATAGTGTGCTAAGGATATGGAAAGAAGATTTTTCCAAACCACATATCCAATCCCAGAAGATGGTATTGAATGTATACCCCCGGTCAACATGAGGTAAAGACAGCAAAAATCCGGCTGAAGAATAATAAGGGAGCAGCAGCTGATGACCTACCAGCCGAACTGTTTAAAACCGGAGGCGACACGCTGATAAGGTGTATGCATTAGGGTTATGACTTTTTGACATTTTTTCTCAAAAATGATTTCCTGTAGCAGGGATGAGTGAACTTTTGCCTAATAATCACTACGCTATCATTTATTCCATTAAAATATAAAAAAGTTCACGCACAAATCGATTTTAAAAATATAATTTTTTGAAAAAATGTATGAAATGAAAAAAAATTTTTTTCAAAAATTATTTTTTTTCACAAATGAATAAATATAAGCCTACTAAAAACTATAATAATGTTTATTTCATTCAAATATTGAAAAAGGTCATGCACAAACCACTTTGAAAAAATTTAAAATTTTTTGTTTTTTTTTTTTAAATTATATCTTCAAAAAAAGCGTTTAGGACATTTTTACGATTCTCAGAATTGAAGAAAATTAGTGAGAAATAAATGTTATGTCAGTTTAATTATCTCATGCGACTCTAAATTTAATTTTCAATTGTATATCTGCTTACAGTTACTTTAAAAAATTGTCCATAATTTTGATAAATTCAAATTTTAAAATCATTTTGTGCGTGAGGTTTTTTCACCGAAGCACCTTATAATTATGATTTTATGTAATCTTATGGCAAAACTCATCACGTTATGATACAGGGATATGAGGTTGTAAAAAAGTCATAACCCTAGTATGCATCAGCTAGTTAGCTCCATCTGGCAGGAAGAACGCGTACCCGACGATTGGAACCAGAGCATCCTGTGTCCCGTCGATAATAAAGGAGATAAGACTTTATGCTCCAACTATAGGGGAATATGTCTTCTCCCTATCGCCTACAAGATAGTGTCAGGGATATTGTGCGAACGACTAAAGCGCATGGTCAACGAAATAATTTGACCTTACCAATGCGGCTTTAGACCTGGCAAGTCCACCATTGACCAGATATTTACCAGATATTCCTGGAGAAGACCCAAGAGATGCAGATCGACACCACCTTTTTGTCGATTATAAAGCAGCCTTCGACAGCCCGCTACGATCAAAGGTATTCCAAGCTATGTCTGAATTTGGTATCCCCGCAACGCTCATTCGTCTTTGTAAAATGACTCTAACTGACACAAGATCTTCAGTTAAAATATGAAAGAACCTCTCCGAAGAGATTTGTACCAAAAGAGGTTTAAGGCATGGAGACAGTCTTTCGTGTGATCTTTTCAACATCCTGCTAGAAAAGGTTATACGAGAGGCAAACGTCAAAAGAAGTGGCACAATCTACACCAATAGCCACATGTTACTTGCTTATGCTGATGATATAGACATCACGGGACGATCAGTAAAAGAAGTAACCGATACCTTTATGAAGGTTGAAGGAGAATCTGATAAAGTGGGACTGGTGATAAACGGCGAGAAGACCAAGCTGATGGTGTCGACGCGCAATGCGTCCATTGAGATCGGGCCAACTGTTGAATTTGTTTCCCACAATTTTGAGTTAGTAAGAGACTTCGTCAACCACGGCACCTCCACAAACACAACAGACAACATATGTTGTGAAATAAAAAGAAGAATTGTATTGGCCAACAGATGCGACTTTGGCTTAAATAAGCACTTTAAAAACAAAGCCACAAATCGTCAAACAAAACTAACGCTCTACAAAACACTGATGATACTACCCGTGATGATGTATGGTTCCGAAGCCTGGGTACTTGCGCAAGCAGACATCGCTTGATGTGTTTAAGTGAAAAATTCTTCGAAAGATCTACGGACCAATCTGCGTTGACGGTGAATATCGACGTCGCATGAACCACGAGCTGTATCTGCTATACAACGACATGAATATAGTTAAACGTATCGAGTTGCAGCGATTGCGTTGGCTAGGCCATATCGCTCATTTACTCAAAGAGTGACACATCTCGAAAAATCTAATTTCGAGAAAAACGCGTTTTAAGTTGTCGACTGAAATTTGACTTCCCAACTTAAAAAGATTATTACACAAAAACTAAAAAAAAACTACTTGGACCATCTTTTGTAAAGAGCTAGCCAGATATCAGTGCTAAATTTCTGTGCAAGTTCAAGCATGATTTGAAGTGCTTTAGTGCTTCATTACTTCAAAAAAAGGTTTTTGATGATTTACGAAAAATTCCTAGAAAATAAGCTGTAACTCGTTGAGTTTTAGAGATATCAACATGAACATTTGACAGAAGATAAAGTAGAAGTCGTAGAAAAAATAGAAATTGCTCTTTGAGTAAATGAGCAATATCATAAGAATGAGCGAAGATGAACCCGCTAAAAAGGCGTATAAATACGGACCGCTTGGCGGTGCACGCAGAATTGGCAGGCCAAGGAATAGGTGGCGCAAACAAGTGGATGAAGAGATGAAAAGGCGCGGTATTCCAGAGTGCGAATCAACAAATAGAGAGAATTGGAGATCTTTTCTTAGTTCGGCCTATGGAACAAATGTTCTGTAATGGGCCAGCTAAGTAAGTAAGTACTACTTTGAGATCTATACAGGGAGGTACAGGAACGCAAAAATTTTTTTTTCAAATTTTCGCAATTTCTCCATGTAAGATGGAGAAATTTTGAACCAAATTGGAGCACAATAACAAAGAATTGTACGCACAATTGTTGTATACAATAAAATTTTGACACTTTAGTTAATATTTTTAGAGAAGAATATATTAGCAAAGAATGCATTTCTAGCTTTTATTATTTGCTTATTTATATGATCGTTAAAATATAAAAATGTATCTATGTAAATATATTCCTAAATATTTCACTATCTTGTTTGTTGGAATAACTATGTTAGTTTTAGTTGATTTATATTTTAAATTCTTTCCAATGTTTTCTTATATTCCAGTTGTATTTGTCAACTGGGGGACGAAAGAGTATAGCTTCACCTTTTTTATATTTATTTTCATGTTCCAGTCTAGGCTATATTGTTTAACAATATTAAAGGTAGTTTGGAGTTTGTTATTAATATTTACAATCTTGTCGTCATGTTCATAAATAATTGTATCATCTCGTTAAAAAGTTTTTACAACGTCTCGTTGTAAGTATTTCTAAAATTGTTAGAACTTTCGCCCACTGTGTTCGTTATAAGCGAATTAAAAACATACGTGGCACATACGTAGATGAAAATAATTTCTATAAAATATCATATGCTGTAATAAAAAAAAAACCCGAACTATAAAAGAACAGATGCAGGCACCCTCCCTTTTACACAACACGAAAACACAAATAGAGGCATAAGATTTAAGTGACTACGTTTAATACCAAGTACATACATACTTACCTACATATTACTAGCAATATTACGTTAGCAACACATCATGGGCAAGAATTATGCAAAATCTTGTCACACTGACATTAACAAATGTTTGATTGTTGTTGTTGTTTTTTCGCTTTTTTTTTTTTTGATTCTCACGAACAAAGTAAACTTGGGGATAGTCTTGTCTAGAATGTTTGCACTTTTTACGCTGTTGTTTTGTTTTTCCTGATTGTCGATGATGATTATGACGATTATAAAAACAAAAAAGAAATCGTAGGCGTATTGTGTTTTGTTGTACAGTTATTTGTTTGTCTATATGTCGCTATATTGTGAAATTGTTTTCAGGCTAAATATTATTTAATAGAATTTCCGTGTGATTCTATGAATTTTGTCCGCTTGCCAACTTCCGTTGTTATAAATTCACACTCAGATATAGATGATGATTTGATTGTCTAAATAAAAAAACGTTTAACACCACAACAAATTAAAAATCTTAACATATCATCATTTACAGCTAAACGTTAATTTTAAGGGGATTTTCTCATTTGAGCATTTGGTTATTTTCTTATGAATGAACAATTGGTTATTGTACTTTTTTTCTTGTAAAATCTTTGTTTTGCTAAACTGTTTTTAGTATAATTTTAACTTATAAATCCATTGTAACATCATTACTCATGACACCACATTTGCATCTGATTGTAAAAAGAAGTAATTTGTGATTATTTGATAAACATTTGATATTTGGAATTAAAATTATGAAAAATTTTGTTCCGAAAATAAAACATTTTTAAGTACTTAATGATTTATTGTCTGGCCCTTTATTTGAAAATATTTCAGAAAATATGAACTGAACGAATTACATATTTACATAAAATAATGTGCTTTCAGGTATATTAGTATCGAAATTTAGTCGGAAATTAGTATCTGAAATTTATTTTAATTTGTTAGTTTCCCATCCCTGAAGTCCACATGTCTAATATAAAAACTTAAAACAGAGAGGAGATATTACCCTTTGTTTATGTCATTCTCTATGAATTGCATGATGTGGTCTTGCACGTTTGTTATGAAAATCTAATGTAGGACTCTCACTATCAATACGTTCTTCCTCTCTCTCCCGCTCTAACAATCGATTATTCTCTAAGCAATGCCGGCATTGAGTCAATTGTTGTGGCCTGTTATTTGTTTTGTTTTGATTGTTTTCCTTGGGAACTTTATCACGTTTTATTTTGACGTATCAATGATGTGATTTATATACATATGTACATGTGTATATAAATTTGTTTATATTTTGTTTGGGATTTTACTTTTTTTTCCACTACTCAAAAACCACCACAAAAAACAGCAACAACAAATTATTTAAAAATATTTCGTTTAAGTTGCAATTTGTTAAAGGCGCATTAATTTTATTTCGGTGTTTATCAGTTCTGTTCAATTGCAAGAAGGCCGAATTTATTTTTGGTAACAAACAACAACAGAAAAAAACACAAATATTAGAATAAGAACAAGAACGTTTTTGCGCCTCAAAAGAAATAGTACAGTCCATATTTGGTTTACGACGTTAATAAAGCTTGTGTTTTAGTTTTTGGTGGAAAATCGTATGATTTTTCCTTTGGGGTTTTGCCACAAAATCAATGCGTCATCTTTCGGTAACTTCATTATTTATAAATAGCCGCTTGTTTAACGTAATAAGTTCGTGTTTGTTGAACCGTTGCTTTTCGCATTCGCCAAGTAGTTCCACTTTACACTGTTGCACTGTTGCGTTTTTTATTCGTCACTATGATGAAATTCTTCCATTTGCATTTTCATGCCCTCACTCTCAGAGTCCATCCATGCACCATCCACAGTCAGGCCAGGCATATCCACATGGACACACACACACACACTCACATAAATGCATATTACAAAGTACATTCATAGTTTCTATATTTACCAATAATTGTCGTTGTAGTTGAAAAGCATTCTAGTTTGAGATGACGCCTTCTCTTAGCAACATGTTACAATCACACTGTGGATCAGCCAAAAACAACAATAACAATAATGTTGTCATAGCCAGCATAATACGCTCCAACCAGAATTGTTCTAAATGTTGTTCTCCTGTATTTTGCTAATTTTCTCCATTTCGGTTTGATTCTCAGAAGAGAGTAGTTATGATCAGTAAATATAATTTTGTAATACTTCTCAATTGGTTTGATTGGTTCTCTGAGATAAAGAACTGTTTGCCTTAACTTTTTGGCGCTATTCTATTCAGGTTTCAATGTGACACAAATTCTAACATGTTTTCAAATTGTTGTTGTCGTTGTTGTTATTGCAATCTCAACTCACATTTGTGTCAACGTGATTGGAAATTTATTTTCTGATTTTTTGTTATTATTAAATACTCCGTCGCTGTTAAATATCGGTTAGGGGGGCAATAGAGAGATTGCGTGGTGACATTGTTCTTAGCACACCCAGTAGGAAATTATTTGGGTAGAATGGTATCTTAGTTATATATTTTAAATTTAGATACGTTTTACTTATGCTAACTTTAAATCGTTTAATAAAACATGTTATTATTCTTTTTTAATATAATGTTTGATTGTACAATAACTAAATTGGAGCAATTGTCACTCAAAAAATATTTGTTCCATAATAAAGGGAAACAGTTTATATTAACCTCCAGTTTTTGAAAAAAATGTATTTTTCTCACATGAATTTTCAAATTTTGTAGATCAAATGTAGACCGTTGACTTTTAAATAAGGAATTCTTCACTAAATATTAAACGCATCTTTGAAAAATTAGGTCTAAATTATTACGAATATAGTTGCAAAAACTTGGAGTAAATCAAGTGTAATGTGACAAAAGCTAAAAAAAAAATAAATTGATTCAAAATACAAAATATGGATGTAGAATATCTGCCGGATAAACATGTACCCCCGAAACAACATATTCCGTAAGTTATCAAACATTGGCTTCCTCAAGTATTTTTGTGAAACTCTATGAATTTTTTGTGATCTTTTAACACAAACAAAGAAAATCATAATATTGCAGAAAATAAAAAATATATTATTAAATACTAATTTTCCACTCTTTAACTAAAATTTATTGTTTTCAAGATAATCGTTGTTGACAGATTTGTCTCAATGACGATTGCTTTTAAGGTCAGGTATCGGCACCCATACAAATGAAGTGTGTGCGGTCACACGCATACGACATCGGGAGCGTAAATTTCGCTCTCTCCACAAAAATCATTGAAAAAAGCGACGGCACAACCTTCTTAGTTGACTTCTGAGTGAAGACTAAATGGTGGTTGTTTTGCTGTTACACTCATCAAGGGCACGTGTGCCCCTTTTTGCCGGATGCTGTTTTAGTTAACCATTTTTTCGTGAATGTATTTTTATTATATTGTGTATTGAGACGAAACCATAATCACACACGTGGCGTATGATTATTGTAACTCTATATAAGCTAATATCAATCATTCGCAGTGTAAAAGGTTAATTTACATTAAAAAATATTTTTTTTTGTATTTTTTATCAGCTATCTAATAAAAAAAAAATTGCACAGTGCACAATACGACCAGTTACAACAATTTTATGTCCTATTTGGTAGTGGGATTCGAATAATTACTTTTATTTCTTTCTAGCTGACCCCGGACCGCGTTGCTGGCCCGTCATAATGAGTTTTAATGACATCTTTTTATCGAATTTATGCTTGACAATTCAAAAACAGGTATTTTCTACGTCATTTCTTCGGTCCATTGTCAAACCGAGGAGGATTTTAAATTTATCAACAGTATTGGTCTGTAACCTTTCTTTTCTCTTACGGACTTTTCTGTTTAGGATTTATGCTCTTTAGGATTTATTATCGTCCATGCCCCTGTCTGTCTTTATCCTAAAGCTATCTAATTATAAAAGTTAAAAAATGGTTAAGTCGAATTCTCCCGCTTATTGAGACTTATATGTTTTCGTGTTTCATGGCTGATGGACCATTGAACCTCACCAATTAAGGAAATTTGTAAATATATCGTTTTTCTTGATCTGGGGCGCAACCACCGTTGTCTCGAAAATTAATGTGCAAGCCGATGCATTTATAAGTTTAGCAAATATAGCGATTATAAAAAAATAGGCCCCGAAATTCGTCTACAAATATATAGCATTTTCAGAGTACGTAAAAATACTTTAAATAACATTTCCAATGGTTTTGTTTCGTATTTTCCATAAGAACACTACAAAACGAAACATAACCCACGTTGGCCGAGCTCGCTGTTTAGTTTCGTTTTGTTTACATTCGTGAGTGCGAACAAAACGAAAAGCGAAAAGTACTCAACTCCACAAGAGCAGATAGAAAACTAAATAGTACTAAACACATGAGAATAAATCAACAACGTTTGGTGGTTGATAAAGTATCCACTGTGGTATGTCGATGTTAGTTTATAGGGTTGTTAAGCAATCACATGTGTGTGCCTGAGTGTGTCATTGACCATAACGCACGGCAACGTTTGCCAAAAATTCTTTTTGTTCGGTGGTGAATGAAACATCTCGGCAAAGCATAGCCGAAGTACATATTGTACTGTTTTCATCTTTTTACATTAAAAAGTTTGTGGTTTTGTTTTGGTTGTGACAATGAAACGATTCAGAGAAGCTGAAAAGTTTGTGGCTTTGTGTGATCGGTACGGGAATCGTTTTGTTTGTTCACGTTCATTGAGCATTTTGGACCACGGGACATTCCTGAACATTTTCTGAAAATTAGGTTCAGTAGTTTTGAAAAAATAATGTTTTGAAAAGAGTTGGCGTGGTCATCAGTTTCCAAGATATAACATTTTAAAAAAAGTGGGCGTGGTCCGGTATTTCGGTTCCAAATATGTACCTAGGGTGCACACAAATTTTATGGAAATCCCTTCAGTAGTATTGGAGTTATGACATATTTAAAAAAACAGGCGTGGTCAAAGAAGAAGTACCTAGATTGTAGATTAATCCGTAAATTTGTAAACCGATACATGCATAATTATTGCAAATATGTATAACGTTTTTTTTTTAAAATATCGCATAGGGGAGGTACCCCGCCCCCTCTGAAATTCAATAAAATATATAGCATGTTTTCGGGAGCCACCCCTGTACATTCCCTGACAATTTCAGTAGGTTTTGGAGAAAAGATTTAAATTGAAAATTTGTAAAAGTGGGCGTCATTCATAAAGATAATGCGTTTTTTAAAAAAAATATGCCCCTTCAAAATTCAAGAAAATATGCATACTATTTTCACCAAGGGCCATCCCTGTACATTCTGTGAAATTTCCAGGAAAATCGGTTCAGTAGTTTTGTAGATGTAACATATTTTAAAAAGTGGGTGTGGTCAAGTTTTGGGTCCTAAAAAAGTGGGTAAGGTCGGAGACACAACCGCAATTGTCTCGCAAATTTACTTCCAAATAGATACGTTCGTAACTATTGTATATATAACATTTTTAAAAAATAGGGTATAAGGGAAGTACCCCGCCCCTTCCGAAATTCAACTAAATTTTTAGCCTACTTTAACCGGGGGGGCATTACTGGCAATTTCAGGAAAATCGGTTTAGTAGTTTTTGTAGCAATGATAAAAATTTAAAAAGTGGGCGTGGTCAAATTTTCTTTGCATAAAAACCCAAGTCGAATTATGGCGCACATTTTACAGGAAGGATTATTGAAATCGGTCCAGCCGTTCTCAACTATAAAGATATAGCATTTTTATAGAAATAGCGTATAGGGGAAGTACCCCGCCCCTTCTAAATTTCAACTAAATTTGTATTCTACTTTAACCGGGGGCCATCCCTGTACATTCCCTGGCAATTTCAGGAAAATCCGCACATTTTACAGAAAGAATTATCCGTTCTCAACTGATGCCATTACCACAACATATGGGTATTTATAAAATTCGTCGCACTATGTATATAAATCAATAAACATTACCATTGTATACAAGGAAATGAATAAAAATTTACGTTGTATGTGAATGCTATAGCATTCACGTCATCCTACGCCACCCTGAAAATGAATGCTGTAGCATTCACGTCCGCGAACTTGTTAATAAACCAAGAAAACAAAACAAAATCGAAAATGTTTCACACTGGTATAAAGAAAAAATGGTATCGACAAATTTAAAAAAAAAATAAATAAATAAATAAAATTGTAATTATTCGAATCCCACTACCAAATAGGACTTAAACTTTTTGTAATTAATCGTTGTTTAATACCAAAAAATGTCAAGAAAATCGAAGAGTACAGTAATCCTCGTGTATTGAAAAAACTATATTCGCACATGTGGCGTATGATTATTGTAACTCTCCATAAGTTAATATCAGTCATACGCAGCTAATATACATACCTTATGGGCAATGGTTCAATAAGCTAAAAGGAATGTGTATTTTGTAACCTTTGGATTACTATGGGATGGTTCAGAGCAGATTTAAATCATGCCAAAATCTTCATAAAATTTTTCAACCGAGATATTTTAATAACTAACGAAGGTATATATATTTCTTCTCAAAAATGATTTCCTGTAGTGAGAATGAATGAACTTTTGCCTATTAATGCCTAAAATAACATTCATTTCTCCAACAGAATTGAAACAATAACTAAAACATCTTTCAAATGAATACACATGTAAATTTACGTCCAAACCATTTCGTATGTCCCTGCCTTGGTAGGTCAACCCGTGCCTATTATTGGACAAAATTACTCTAAACAATGGTTTTATTCAAAAATCTGCTTAGATAGCCTTTTCAAAATTTTACCGTAGGTTTGTAAAGTTCTATAGGTATAAACAAATAAGAACTCTGTTTCAAAAACTTTTCATAAAAAGATTATGTCATTTGATCAATCAGATTGTTGTCGCTATTTATACTATCAAAAAAAAAAACGAAAATTTTCCAATTGGGATTATTGTTTACCTCCTGCTCACGTTAAATCATCTCTTGCCTTTTCCCTTCAGTAATGCATTTGTCAAACAAATACAGTTTTCGTAAATAAATATGACTGAGAGTAAAATATCCCTCAGTTAAATCAACAACAACGAAACATGAACAGAAAATCATCAATACAACATACATAAATATGTATGGATGCACATAAATCTAAACATACATACATATTAATGTATGTCTGTTGAATGCAGAGAGGCAAACCCTCCTCCTTCTCTGTGATAAACAAGTTCAATGTTCAAGTTCGAGGAAAATCAACGGCTTTAGCATTGTGTTGAAATGTGTTGTTGTTTTTGTTAAGTTAAATGAATGGAGTGCCTGCCAATGAGCGTGACTGACTGGTAGCCAGCCAACAAACACCAACACTAAAAAGATAAATAACAGACTCAGTCGACTCAGTCAGTCCAGACTGTGGCACTGTCAAACATGATCGATTGTAGCTTCAACAACAAACTTGTTGGAATGTTCACATTGCTTTTTTGTTTGTAGACAACATATTTGTTTTTTATTTCTTCTCATTGATTTTATCTTTTCTGTTTACTCTCTGTTTATTAGCTCACCTCACTTTTGCAAATTGTGTTGTGATCAAAAATTCGAATTATTTATTAGGCTTTATAATGAAATAAATCAATCTGAGATAATGAAATGAATCAATAGGAAAAACTAAATATGTAATTGGTATATGAAAGAGGTAATTTTCTGTAACTGAGGGAAAATCCGTAAACAGTGACTAAGCAAAAATGTTTCGTCATCAGGAAAATTGGTCTATATATCAACATATGAAAATGCATTTTGATTTTATAAATCACAATTTATAAATAGAGTTGAATTTTAGAACTGACTCTGCAGAAACGATAATAGGTGAAAATGCAAAAATGCGTATGATTAATATTATGATAATACTGATACGCCATGATGATTCATACATACAGTGTTTCTGAAAACATTTGCAACTAAAATTCTTTATTCACATTTTATATATTGATAATCCTGCAATAAATTGTCAAACAATTAAAAAAGTATCAGTATGGGATCTATCTGCCAACACAAATCTTTTACTCGTAACGTCCATATTTCGACTGCAACCCACAGTTTCATTTGTCAATTTTTTTTCAAGAAATACCACGTATAGTCCAAGAACTTATATTCATAAGTTATTCAACATTACATGTCGTCAATTTAACCCTACAATCACAGTTTCCGTATAAGACAGCATTTTGACTAGACATTTTTATCTATGGGCTGATCGAATACTGGCTACACAATTAAAAAGGAAATTTGTAAGCAAAGGAAAATGAAAAAATACAATAAAATCTGTTAATAATTGAAGTGTTAAGTATTTTTTTCTGTTTCAACTTTTTGTTGTTTAACAGTGCGTATATTTGTCATTAAGTAAAAAGAATTTAATAACAATCATAAGCACTGGGGTGCCTATATTAAGATATATAAAATATTAAGAAGTTAAAACCTATACTAATATTGTTTGATATCTTAGAGCCCGGAAAAACATGTTTATACCCTCATTTTGATACAACCAAAAATGTGCCTCATCGAAAATGGGTTTAGACCCCAAGTATGTTTGGACGAAATCTGTTTCAGATAATTTCGAGTCGATTTAGCCATGTTCGTCAGTCTGTCTGGCTGGCTGGTGTGCACATCAACTCTCAAACGAAGCAACCGATCGGGTCCAAAATTTGGCATTCGTAATATTTTGTCCAAACATAATTTAAGTTAATTTTGAAGATGGGCCACATCTGAGCACTTCTTCCGGTACCTTCACCCAAAAGTTCAAAATTTTTCGCTAAAATTGTGCGCACGATAGGGAGTAACGGAATTGGTCGTAACATTGCATATGGTAATGTTACTTCAAGGCATAGATCGGTTTCGAATATGGACTATATCGGTCCACTTCTGCGGGTACCTCCCATACTAAATTCGAAAAAAAAGAAGTTTAAGAGCTCTTCTCGGATGGTTTACAAATTTGTTTCAACAGATTGTCCTTGCGACCCCCTTTACGACGGTAGATTTTTTGAGGGGGCAAGTCCACACTTCCTGGGATAATTGCCTAAAACCTCCACGAAACCTTGACGGCACCAACTAAAATGACAAATCAGCAAGATAACTTCTGATTGCTCTAAACTTTGCACATCGTATTATTTGCACATCGTATTGCATGAGGTTGGAATATGGACTATGTATATCGGTTCCGTCCTTTGGGTACCTCCCCCACTCTTCTCCGATCGTTTTGATTTTTTTTTCAAAAAGTTATTCTTGCGGGCCCTTTTACGACGTGGCATTTTTTCGGAGGCATGTCCATACTTCCTGAAATAATAGCCAAAAATCTTCCAAAAAGCATACCAGCACCAACTAAACTGGTTAGTACGTATGATAATCCTCGAATGCAGAAACCGATTTGGTCCAAACGTTGTGCATCGTATTATTTCTTACAACCCCGAATTAGGTCCGAATACCACTTTTTCGAGTATCTCTCACACAAAGTTTGGAAAGAGTGCAGCTTAAGGACTCGTCTGGGATAGTTTTAAAATTTTTGGCAACATGTTATGTACAGTTAAGACGGTACAATTTGAGGGTATAGCTGTGTCGACTCAACTGATGGATACTTTCTTACTTGTTTTTTATACCCTCAACCTTTAGGTTGGAAAGGGTATATACACTTTTGCAATATCAGTCCACTCCTGTCTTGTCTGAAAAATTGTGTATGCTATAACTCGCGTGCAGAGCAATCGATTTGCTCCAAACTTTGCACATCGTAGAATTCCTATATAGATTGGGTTCGAATATCAGTCCACTCCATCGGATACCTCCCACACAAAATTCGGAAAAAGTAAGGTTTTAGAGCAACTCTCAGATCGTTTTGAAATTTGTTTCTGCGGGTTGTTCTTGTGGTTCCCTTTACGAGGGTACCAACCAAAATGGCTAATCCGCAAGATAATTCTTGCGGGGAGTTTGGTCCAAACTTTGCACATCGCACTACTTCATCCTTTCATATATCAGGTTGGAATATGGATTATATCAGTCCAATCCGTTGGGTTACTACCACACAAAATTCGGAAAAAGTTATGTTTAAGAGCTCGTCTCCGATTGTTATACCCTCAGCCTTTAGGCTAGAGTATGTTTGGACGAAATGTGTTTCAGACAATTTGGAGTTGATTTAGCAATGGACGTAACATTGTCTGTCTGTCTGGCTGGCTGGTGCGCAGGATATCTCTCGAACGGATGAACCGATTCGGTTCAAATTTTGGCTTTCGTAATATTTTGTCCAAACTTAGTTTAAGTTCCAAGATGAGCTATATCGGTCCAGTCCTTCCGGTACCTCCCCCATAAAAGTTCCAAAATGTTCGGAAAATTTGTGGGCATGATACCTCTTGAAGGGAGCAGCCGATTTGGTCCATAATTTGCACATCGTGAAATTTGTACCAGACTTACATGAGGTTCCAATATGGACTCAATCGGCCCACTCCTTCGAGTACCTCGCACACAAAATAAGTTCGGATAAGTTCAGTTTAGGACCTGCTCTCGAATCACTTTGATTTTTGTTGTAACAACTTGTATTCACACCCCCCCCCCCCCCCATACGACGGTACAAGTTTCATCAGGGGGAAGTTCATACTTCCTGAGAAAATGGCCGGAAAAGTACAAAAAGCCCCTATGACACCTTGCGTAGTGGTTGGAGCGCAAGATAACTCTCGAACAGATCTGTCGATTCGGTCCAAAATTTGGCCTTCGTAATATTTTATCAAAACATAGTTTAAATTCGAAGATGGGCTATATCGGTCCACTCCTTCAGGTACTTCCCTTATATTTTATCAAAATTTAGTTTAAATTCTAAAATGGCCCATATCGGTCCTCCATAACGGTACCTGCCCTACAAAAGTTCAACATTTGTATCTTAGTGCAGTTAATTCCTAATCGACATTTTTTATCGGCAAGTTCAAATGTCCAAAAAGGGCCACAAAATTCTGAAGAGACCTTAAATATATTCGATCTGTCCGGGGATGAAAGCTCGCTTCACATTGGCTGAGGGTGTATATCTGCCTGCAAAGCCGACTGACACTTTTTTACTTGTTTTGATTCTTTTTTCAGTACGTTGTCTTTGATGCCCATTTACAACGGTATAATTTTTTTCCGAAGTAAGTCCATACTTCCTGCACGTACTAAAATGGCTATAGTGCAAGACAACCCAAACGTTTTTCAAAAATGTCTTCCAAAATTAGTTTAACGTCAATGGTCTAGTATACTTCAAAATACGTGGAATTATTAATTTTTTTTATATATGGCATAATTATTATTGTGTGTTGTATATTTGGCTTATTTGAAATATAATATTCGAGACCTCTAAAGACAAAACAAATTATAGGAATCAGTTGGAAAAATGAAGTTATGTTCGTTTAAAGTTGAAAATCGAAGGATCCTCGAAATTTGGCGAAATGTAATAGGTTTCACCACATCTGCTAGCAGAACGTTAGCATGCCCAAGGCTTGATCAACGCTCTCTAAGCCTCAACGGACCTGTGTATCCCTGATGCTGAAGCTGAATATCCAGGGACTGAATTCACGGAATTTAACGCCGTCTGAGGAGAGTTTTTTACTGCTCCTGTAATGAGAACCGATGCAACTCGAATGATTGATTAGGTCTTGCCACCAGACAAGACACCCATAGGTTAAGGTGGGACAGACTCCAACACCAGTGTATCACATGTGATTTAAGACCCCATATTTTACTTATGGAGTTGTTCTTTCAGGAGTATAGCGCAGTAAAATCCGTGTTCCTTTTCCAACTTAGTAGATGGTCGAGGTACTTCGCTTCCGCAAATACCTTTTGTTGCACAGCATTCAGTATTGGCGGCACGAATATTTTTTTCCAGCTAAAAAGAACAAACTCTGGATGGCTGGATTCATATCAAGGCCGTTATGGTGTGCCCAAAGAAAGAGTTCTACTAAAGCAACTTAAATTAGGTCAGACAATGTAGACAGAAATTATCCACTTACCCTAGTTCCTAATTTGTCAACTTTCCTCATAATCCCATTCACCACCAGTAGCCGCAGTAAGGGTGATAGAACTCCTCTCTATGGGATACCTCCGATGACTGATTTCCTTACAGTAAAAGTGTTGCCGCAGGAACTAAAGTCACATAAGAACCCTGGTAGTAATCATGTACCATATGAAGTGACGTTGGTCTGGCGAGTAATTTTTGAAAGACTTATTTTGAGTAATACCATCAAAGCGTTAGGTCACTACATCAAAATTGTGGGTTCTATTTTGTTGTAGTGGTCAATGCAATAGGCTGGTTTTAACTCAAAGGGAAAATCCGAGCCAATTTTCACAATTTCTTGTAGGATTACTTTTTTAGCCACAACAAAGAACTGGTAAAACTTGTTCATCGATTTGACAATAAATTTGGTCTTTGGAGCAATTTCGTGAAAATTCGACTTTGGCCCCATATAAATTACTATGGAAACTCCGAGGCCTCAGTTGCACGTTTTAACATATTCCAATTGTCCTCAAACTTTGGAAAACTTAAAAAAAATCTTAAAATCTAACAAATCTTACAATCTAACTGCAAAAAAAATCCGACATGAATTTTTTCCTTTGAGCTAAAACCACCTTACTGTATTTCATGTGGTTTGTGATTCAAGCTTTTGCCTGTGTAGTTCTTACAGCAATAAGGTCCGTGTTCCTTTTCCAACTAAGTTGATGGTCGAACATTACAGCGAGGTACTTCGCTTTAGTTGCCAACGTTATGATATGCCCAACGAGGGAGTTTTACTAAAGCACCTTGCATTAGTCCAAACAATGTACACAGAAATGTCCTACTTCCCTTTTCCTAGTTCATTATTTGTCAAACTTCCTCATTATCCCATTCACCACCAGAAGCCGCAGTAAGGGTGATATAACTCCACTCTGTGGGGTACCTCTGGTGACGGGTTTCCTTACAGAACAAGTGTCTTGGCTTCTCAGCCTTGGAAATGTATGTCCAAATTACCCCTATCCAAAGTTCCAGAGTCCAACACCATTAATTGGTCTTTGCATATTTTT
Source organism: Musca autumnalis (assembly GCF_047663935.1). Lineage (NCBI taxonomy): Eukaryota > Metazoa > Arthropoda > Insecta > Diptera > Muscidae > Musca > Musca autumnalis. Next base: position 262,061,182 of record NW_027411755.1, on the reverse strand, counting down.
GATCTTAAGCCAAAAGGCTGAGGGTATAGTTATTAAGCAGAAATATCATAAACAGGAACTAAAAAATCGTCATACATTCACATTAGAACACGTACAGTATCAATGTTCTATATAAAGTGTCTTTTTGTTAGAAACCATTTTGGGTCCCTACCTTGTGAGATTTGCAAGGACAACCTTAGCAAGCTATCTGAAACTTTTAAAATTGTACCTTAGGCGTCTATAAAAGAGGATGTCGCTGTATCGAAAGCATAAGTTTGCTGTATCATTCTTTGACAAATTTCTAGGACTTCATTCCGAATCCTTTACTATTTTAATTTAACTCTTTTCGGGCGAAAATACGATACATCTTACCTGTGCTGCATTCTTCTCTTTAATAGCAACCCCATACTACTTGCAGTAAGTGTAGTATTCTGAGGTTGTCTGTTGCGTTTGCAGTTGTCTGAAGTTAAACTCTCGTGTTGTGTCGTTAGTAATTTATTCGCCACGTTCACTCCGATGCCAACTTTAGCTGTAACTGGTGCTACTGGTCCTCTGTGAGATTATCTAAAATAATTACCTGCTGTAAGAAAATTCTCTTGCAGCTTTTTAAATAAAAACAATCTGTTCTTCTTGTCTATCCAAGAAGAATATTTTGTCGTATTATATAAAAAGATCTTCCGGTCCTCTATGTGAATGGTTTCTGAATTTTTATAAAAATACTTTATTTTAATTTATAAAACCCTATTTTGTTCTTCTTTTGTAAATGAATTTCTGATCTTCTATGACGTGGTTCTTAAGTTGTAATATTCGTACATAAATTTTGAAAACGGACAAATTTCCATATGGCGATCATATTATCAATTAAGAAATCTAAGTAATTATACCCTCAGCCTTTAGGCTAAAGAGGGTATTTACACTTTGATACGACCAAAAATGTGCCTCATCGAAATAATGGTTTTAGACCCCAAGTATGTTTGTACGATATCCGTTTCAGACATTTTTGAGTAGATCTAGCAATGTCCGTCCGTCTGTCTGGCTGGTGCGCAAGATAACTCTCGAACGGATCAATCGATTCGGTTCAAATTTTGGGTATCGAAATATTTTGTCCAGATTCGATTTAAGTTCGAAGATGGGCCATATAGGTCCACTCCTTCAGGTACCTCCCCCACAAATGTTCAAAAATTGTCGCAAAACTTGTGCGCACAATAACTCTTGTAGGGAATAACCGATTTGGTCCATACTTTGCACATCGTGTAATTTCTACCAAACTTAGATGAGGTTCCAATATGGACTCAATCGGTCCACTCCTTCGAGTACCTCCCACACAAAATTTCGGAAAAGTTCAGTTTAGGACCTGGTCTCGAATCGCTTTGATTTTGTTTACGCAAGTTGTATTCGCTGTCCTCTATACGACGCTGTAAGTTTCATTAGGGGCAAGTCCATACTTCCTGAGAAATGGACCTGAAAGTTACAAAAAACCCTATGACACCGTGTTAGCGGTTGGAGCGCAAGATAACTCTCGAACGGATATTTCGATACACAACAGTTCGAAAATGTTCGGAAAATTTGTGCGTACGATAACTCTTGAGGGGAGTAACCGATTTGGTCCATACTTTGCACATTATGAAATTTCTACCAGACTTAGATGAGGTTCCAATATGGACTTAATCGGTAAACTCCTTCGAGTACCTCCCACACAAAATTTCGGAAATGTTCAGTTTAGGACCTGCTCTCGAATCGCCTTGGGTTTTGTTGTAACATCTTGTATTCACTGTCCCCTATACGAAGGTACATGTTTCCTCAGGGGCAAGTCCATGCTTCCTGAAAAAATAGCCTGAAAGTTGAAAAACAAACCCTATGACACCATGTTTATGGGTGGAAGAGCAAGATAATTCTCGAACGGAAATGCCGATTCCGGCCAAATTTTGGCCTTCGTAATATTGTTTCCAAACTTACTTTAAGTTCGTAGATAAGCCATATCGGCCCACTTCTTCAGGTACCTACCCCACAAAAGTTCAAAAATATTCGGAAAATTTTTTCATACGGTAACCCTTGAGGAGAGTGGCCGAATTGGTCCATACTTTACACATCCTAATATATCTACTAGATATAGATCAGGTTCGAATATGGACTATATTTGTCCACTCCATCCGGTACCTCCAACACAAAATTTCGGATTAGTTCACTTTAAGACCTGATATCCTATCACTTTGATTTTTGTTGAAACAACTTGCATTCGCTGCCTCAATTACGATGGTAAACATTTTTTCAGGGGCAAGTCCATATTTCTTGAGCAAACATTCCGAAGGGTGTAAAAACCCCCTATGGCACCATATGTAGTGGTTGGAGATCCACTTAATGGTCAATGTAAATCGATTCCTTTTAGTATCTCCTCCGCAAAACTTTTCATCTTTAATCCTAATGAACATTTTTGTCGGTTCAAATTCCCAAAATTTTTAAAAACCCCAAAATACATACGTTTTTTGTGAAAAAATTGTTTCAATATATACAGGCTGAGGGTAAATCTCTGTCGGCAAAGCCGACTGATACTTTTTTACTTGTCATTATTAACATCAAACTGAATTTGGGAGTACACTAAAATCATTGATGAATCTTTCAATATTCTCCGCCCATGTCAGCATAACAGCCGTCAATGTGTATCCAGTATGTTCACAAAAACAATGTAGAAGCGCGACCATTTTACTCTAGCCGCCGACCCAGTTCAAGTTGTTGTTTCATTACTTTGTAATTGTGGGTTTTTAGTGTGGCGCTGCTGATGTTGCTGTTGCTGCTTCAGCTACTGACTTGTTTGTGCCAGTTGTGTTGCCAATGTTTTTTTCTGTTTGGTGCTATGTTTCCGACAATATTCTTGTGTAGAAAAGTCGCTTTCTCTTTTTATTATTGATCAAAATAAGACACACGCACACACACTCACTCGCACACACACACACAAATGATAAATAACAATCAGATTTGGCCAAGTTCTGCCTTTGAATGCATAAACACAACAAATGTGTCTTTAATGATTGATCTATTCAACGATGACCAAGAAGACAAGAACACAACAACAACAAAAACAATGATCATTAATGCTGCTGCTGACCGACAAAAACGAATAAACAACAACAATAATAAATAATACACAAAAGAAATGCTTTCGTACCACTTAATGGGGAGGAGGAGGGGTTTTGCCCATTGTCTATTCTATGAATGAAAGAATAGGCAAACCGGTATTTTTGTAGAACATTTCAGCGATTAGTAATTCAACAAAATGTATAATTTTTACATCAAATGCTTAAGTAGGTTTGTTGGTTTTGCATAATTATAAAACAGAAATATTAAATAACGAAGGCTAAAAGTGGGACAAGGCATAATTACTGAATTTAATTCAGTAATAATTTAGGAATTGATTAATAACAAATTGCACCAATACTAAGGCAAACTATATTTATCTTTAAAGTTCCCTAATATATTGCATGATCTTAAATATGTATGTATGTCGAGCTAACAAATTAGTAACTCATACTTAGGTTACCGGATACAGATCATTTATCCCGTAAGGCGAACTAAGTGAAGTTTTCCAAACCCTCCGATTCGTTAATATGTCTTACCAATTTTCGATGCCATCTGAAACTTGGCCTTCCCGCTCTTCCTGTACCATCAAAATGCCTATCTAGATGAACATCTTCATCCATTCTCATGACATAACCTATGTATGTGACGTAAGTGTTTTAAGTCAATGTGTTTAACTAGGTAATAGCGAGCTTTACCGGTTACGATGTCGACATTCACCGTCAGCGCAAATTGATCCGTAAATACTTAAAAAACTTTTCCTCCCAAATAAAGCAGGAGACCCTGACTCTAATCCATCCATACATTAGTACGAGTAGTATGAGTGTCTTGTGGAATGTGATTTTTGTTTGGCGAGTGGTAACGAGAGCCAGCCATATGGTCGACAAACATTTGGGAAGTGTCTATCTGGTTCCCTTGGGTGTTCTCCAGAATTTACGGTCGATTGTTGTTTTAACAGCATATCATATGTTTATGTGTATTCGCTTTTCCTGCTTAATAATGCTCTGGCTCTGTCGCCAGGTCTAGGAATGTTTCTGCATCAATGGGTTGTAACCATATAGCCTTTGGATTAAGTTGATTAGTTTGCACGCTGCTCCATCCCGAGCATTGTTGATCCAAAACAGGATTGTGGCAGTTGACTTTCTTCAGCTACGATAGATGGGAGATGTTCTCCGAGGATCGAATGATATTGAAACATGCCTGATAAGCTTGTTTTTCTACTTGTTTGATTATATGTCTACCGTTGCACTTATATTCTCAGACCACACTGGGTATACGATGCCAAAATCGCACAATAATTTGCATACGCAAATATCACAATGCCATCTTTAGGGGGTGGAATGCAGGAAAGGTATAGATTAAATATATCCGGAGACATCCACCAACCTTGGAGAACTCCCTTTATCACTCTATGTGGCTTCGACTTCTTGTTCCTGAATTCCACGTACGACTGGCGTACAAACACATAATTTCATTACCCAACGTTTCAAACTTGACCCGAGGGTAGTATGCTCGATGTCCTCGAACGGATTGGAGTGCCTGTCAGTTTTTAAATCTATTGTAAAGACTTTTTCTTGTTGAGTCTTGCACTAATATGTGCACTGTTTACGGAACATATGCTGATGATCGGCAACTGGATAGTTATTTCTGACGCTTCGGAGAAGTAAAGCTTCAAGAGTCTTTGGACACATAGAGGGCGCGATGAGGGTTGGATAGCGGTAGGCTTAGATCTTTGGTGAGATATTCAATGAGGGCGCGATGAGGGTTGGATAGCGACAGGCTGAGATCTTTGGTGAGATATTCAACACCCGGCACATCCAGATGTTTCAACATTACCACGGAGATTCCATCACGGCCCAACGCTTAGGATGACATAGCATTGCTGATGGCACTCGAAATTTCATCCGTTGCAAATTATAATGGTTTCCACCTCGCCAGGAATATATCTTATGCGACGCCCTTTCACTCCAGGGGTCCTCAAAAAACTGCCGATTAAAACAACTTGCCGACATCTTCGGATCAGTCAGTGTAACGTCGCCAGAGGTGACTGGGGTGATATCTTCCTTTTTCCAGGGTTCGAGAGTGACATAACCGTTGCCCACTATTCACATATTCCAGCTCTGATGTGGCAACTCTTCAGGTGCTCAAACCACTTGAACATACCGGCCAACCTATTAACTTTCAGTCTTACCTCCTTGACTCTGGAATTGGTTCAACGGAGCTCATCACGCTCATTTGCTAAAACCGCCGCCCCGCTCGGAAATTTGGTTTCACCTCGAATATTTACAAAGAGGAATATAGCGAGAGACTGCAGCAGTGATGATGTCCCGGAACATCGTCTGTGTTACCGGAACATCAGGGTGTTGAACAGTTCTGGGAAGCGACGATTGGAAAACTCTCTGAAACTAGGCCAATTAGCTTCACATGATTTTTTTAACGTGCGGCGTTCTGAGGTGATACAATTTGTCGGTCTGATGATGGAGACCATTAAAGGGAGATGGTCTGATCCAAGAGAAGCGACGGGTTGCCAGACGAGGTGACACGATGGTTATGTCTGGCGAATTATGGCAGTCTGTCCTAATTTTGTTAGGAGCGTCCTCATTAACGTGCAAAACGTAGAGCTCTCAAACTGCTCAGCCAGCGCTATACGTCTGTGGTCATTACCTAGTACCGAATCTCACAAATCATGACGAGCATTAAAGTCGTCTAATACCTGCTATTGACAGTATATACATTAACCAACTCTACCTCGGTTGTTCCACATCTGACCGTTACTCTCATACTATGTATGGATCATTAGAGCCAACCTCAAGGGAGATAGGTCTGTATTACTTCTGGTGCGATCCTTCCTAAGTACATTGCAACTATCACAACGATGTACGCTGCAGTTATTGTTGAGTTTGGTTTCTTCACCGCGCCGACCATGATATTCTTCAGACTCATAAATGATGCATTTTCAGGGACAGGGGAATAGGAACGACCGGTGTTCAATGCTGTGGATGTGTTTGCTGTATGGGTGACTGCAAGTGAGTCTCGAATTCTGATTACGTAGGCGATACACGGGCGGCCGTGTTCACACAGAATGCAGCAACAAAGTCCCTGTAGTAATCGATGTGCGGACGAGTCCAGAACAACCCTGAGATGCTCCCACTCCCTACATTATTGGAATCTCATCGAATCTTGAATTTGGTGATCATCCATATTGATCTTGGTTTTTCCACCGAACAATCGTTGCTTCTGTCAGATGGTAGTAATGCATACACCTTATCAGCGTGTCGCCTTCGACTGCTCGGTTGACATCAGCTCCTGCGGCCTTAGTAGTCTTTGGTTTTGACTGAAATGTATACTTTCAATGCTACTATAGGATACCAACAACTTGGAAAAGTGTTATTTTTAGCGGCTGAGAGATTGAAACTTCAACCAAAACAAACAAAAAAACATTATAAATTTCCGATGTTCAGCTTTCGTGTATCAGTTTTTTTTTACTTTATTCACTACGTTCTATCCCATGAGAAATTTGTGTTCGTAATCCCATGGGTGACGTAGGGGATGGAAGAAGTTTTTAACATGGCAAAGCCCAGGATTTATCTTGGTCCCTCTTTCATCTCAAGTGGACACTGACCTCCCCGTGGTGTCACCTGGGGAACTGCCTTTAACACCCGTTAAAGATAGTGAGCTAACATGTGCCGCGCGTTCACCCATAAGAACGTTAAAAACTTGGGTTTGGGCGTCGGGTTAGTAACCCTCTCCTAGAAAAAAACAGCCTACTATGAAAAAACGAAAAAAAAAGAAAAACGAACCCCTCTAAAGTTTCCGAACCCCGCAAACGTTTTAAGGACCATGATCTGCGAATCTGCACCTGGAATGTTCGCCCTCTTTATAGAGAAGGTGCAGTCTTCGCATTGGCAAACGTACTTGAAAAGTACAAGGCCGATATAACTGCCATACAGGAAATACAATGGATTGGGAAAGGCGTCACAACAACACCTAAAGGTGACGCACTGTATTATAGCTGCCATGACGTAAAGCATGAGTTTGATTGCGGATTCGTAGTTAGTCGGAGACTAAAACGTCTGGTATCAAACTTCACCCCAGTGAATGAAAGACTTACTGCAATTCGAATAAAAGCTATATTCTTCAACATCAGCTTTATTTGCGCTCATGTTCCCACTGAAGACAAGGACGAACAGACCAAAGATATACTTTACGAGCGCTTAGAAGAAACATATTACCGTTGCCCATGACATTAAAATCATTCTAGGCGATTTGAATGCCAAAATTGGAAAGGAGAATATCTTTGGCCCAACAGTCGGGAAATTCAGTCTCCACAGTGAAACATCTGACAATGGTATGATACTGATAGTCTTTGCAGCTGCAAAAAACATGGTAGTTAGCAGTACCAGATTTAATCATCTCGATATTCATAAGGGCACCTGGCTGTCTCCAGATCAGAAAACAGGAAATCGATCATGTTGTGATAGATGGAAGACATTCATCCAGCGTGTTGGATGAACGATCGTTCCGAGGCGCAAACATTGATTCGGAACACTACCTTGTTGCAGCAAAGGTACGCACCCGCTTAAACGTAGCAAACAAAGTACGAACAGACACAACACGAAAGTTAGACATCGGTAAACTGCAATCACAACATAAAGCCACAGCATATTCCACTCAACTGGCCCAATTGCTTAATCAAAGCACTCCTCATCTCGATAACATATAAGCGCAATGACAAAGCATTGCCCACTCCATGCAAACAGCCGCAAAATCCATACTTGGATACCAGAGACCTCCACCAAGGAATCCATGGTATGATCAGGAGTGTCGTGCTGCTACCGAACAGAAAAATTCGGCATATAGGGCTACTTTACAATCCGTAGCAACGCGTAGCGCACGAGAGAGATACAAGGAGAAAAGGAGAGAGGAGAAACATCTTTTCCGCGGAAAAAGAGAGAGATGGAAAAGCGGGAGTGTGAAAAAATCGAGATGTACAGGAGCCAGAATGAAGTCCGAAAATTCTACCAAAGAGTCAAGCATCAAACTGATGGCTTTGGTACAGGCACATCCTCCTGTAGAGACCAGCAAGGTAATTTGGTAACTGATACAGATAGTGTACTCAGGATATGGAAAGCACATTTTTCAAAACTGTTGGTATCCAATAGCAGCGAAGACGACGAAGATACCACAGTCCCAATCCCAGAAGATGGTATTGAATGTATACCGCCCAGCCAAGATGAGGTAAAGACAGCAATAAATCGGCTGAAGAATAATAAGGCAGCAGAAGCCGATGGCTTACCAGCTGAGCTGTTCAAAACCGGAGGCGACAAGCTGATAAGGTGAGTACACACTATCATTCAAAACTGACAGTCAACGTACTTTTAGGACAATTTTCCGGCAAATAACAAATTTTATTTAGCTATAAATGTTTGAAATTATTTATATAAGGCATTATGTAGAGATTACAAAAGAAAATTTTCAGTTAGGCTTTGATATTCACGAAATAGACCTCGATGACTGTCAGTTTTGCTTGTCAATGTGTACTATACTAAAAGGTGTATTCATCAGCTAGTTAGCACCATCTGGCAGGAAGAACGCGTACCCGACGTTTGGAACCTGAGTATCCTGTGCCCCGTCCACAAGAAGGGACATAAGACTGTATGCTCTAACTATAGGGGCATAAGTCTACTCCCTATTGCCTACAAGAACGTGTCAGGGATATTGTGGGAACGACTAAAGCCCATGGTCAACGAGATAATTGGACCATACCAATGCGGCTTTAGACCTGGCAAGTCCACCATTGATCAGATATTTTCCCTGCGGCAAATCCTGGAGAAGAGCCAAGAGATGCAGATCGACACCTACCACCTTTTTGTCGATTATTAAGCAGCCTTCGACAGCCCGCTGCGTTCAAAGGTATTCCAAGTCATATCTGAATTTGGTATCCCCGCAAAGCTCATCCGGCTTTGTAAAATGACTTTAACTGACACGAGGTCCTCAGTTAAAATAGGAAAGAACCTCTCCGAAGAATTTTGTACCAAAAGAGGTTTCAGGCAAGGAGACAACCTTTCGTGTGATCTCTTCAACATCCTGCTGCAAAAGGTAATACGAGATGAAAACGTCAAAAGAAGTGGCATCTACACCAATAGTCACATGTTACTTGCTTATGCTGATGATATAGACATCATTGGCCGATCAGTAAAAGAAGTAACCGATACCTTTATGAAGGTCGAAGGAGAATCTGCTAAAGTGGGTCTGGCGATAAACGGTGAGAAGACCAAGTGGATGGTGTCGACGCTCAATGCGTCCATTGAGCTCGGACCGACTGTGGAAGTTGGTTCCTACAATATTGAGGTAGTAAAAGACTTCGTCTACCTCGGCACCTCCGTATACACAACAAACGACATGAGTTGTGAAATATAAAGAAGAATTGTATTGGCCAACAGATGCTACTTTGGTTTAAGTAAGCAGTTTAAAAACAAAGCCACATCTCGTCAAACAAAAATAACGCTCTACAAAACACTGATACTACCCGTGCTGATGTATGGCTCCGAAGCCACTGAGAATAATATCAATGTGTCATATGGTTTGGTCTGCGTCTTAATTTTTATTGATTTCATAGCTGAACGTGGCGTTGAAAGTTCAATGATCGTCAAAGATTCACACCGCCAATGAAGAGATCTTAGCACTCGGACATCTACTGTGATACCATTACGTTGAGTTAAATCCTGGTTAAGATCTAAGGGAAGCAAGCTGATATATCCAATTTTCCCTCATGCGTAACCCCGTGATGTTTAGAAATCTTTATTGAGTTTGCCTGCAAAAACAAACGTTCTGTTATGGCCACCTAAGTAGAAATTTATGTGTACAGTGTAATGATTCCACCACGGGCATTATTAAATCATAGTTAAGCGTTGTTATTGTCATTTTAGTTTTGAATTCGAAATTTGGGTTAACATCACTTAATTTTATTTTATTAATTCAGTGCACGTTGACACTCACCGTTCAGTTCGGAAAGAAAAAGAGAATGTTGGAAATTTTGCAATTTCAGATCATGGCTTATTTTTCTGGTGACAACTTAAATCAGAAACACTTTCTAACTGTCAGAGGTAATGGCAACATAAATCAAGAATAACAAAGAATAATGTTATTCCCCACATAAACAGCAGAATTCAGAGATCAGCAGTAAAATTGTCTAGTCTCCCTATTTTCGCAAATTATGTCATTGTCCCAACATTTACTTTTGCAATATTTCAAGACGTTTCATTAAGTCAATTTGTATAATAAACTCTATTTAAATGAATCCTACCCAAAACTTATTGGAAAGTTAATAGCTGCATTTCAGTTTGAAAATAAAAAATTAAGAAATGTTGAATAAATTATTCTAGCAAAACATGTGTATTACATTTATAGAAATATAAGCATTTGAGACAGTTATAAACATTTATTTTCATTTTAAAATTCTTATGAAATTCTAGACGTTTTAAAATAAGAAGAACAAAAAAACAAACAAAATATACACCTACCCAATTTTATTACAAAAACGGGAGGATAATAACCAACACACACAGCTAAAAGTGAAAACATTATGTCCTCTTGCTAAGGCAATGCTCCGAAATTCTGCCAAGTCAATGAACTGTTAAAAACGTTATTGAACTTTCCCAGACTCTATTTTTTCAACTCTACCTCTGTCCCTCTCACTTTCCCGATTAACAAGGATGGTAGTAAGGACGACTAACCTTTAAAATATTACAGCAGCAAATGCTCCTTAATGGCTGCTTTGTTGCCTTTGCAACAAAAAAACACACCAAACCAAGGGAGATTGTAACAAAAATAAAATTCTGTTCGCAAGCATGAAGAAGTAAGAATTCAGAACAGCAGAACATTACTTTTGTCTGGCCTCAGTCTAACAACCTTTCTTTGGCTTTCGCTCTCGCTTGCAAAGGAAATTCAAAAATCAACTCTTAAGATGATTAGGGCGTCGGAGGAAACATGCAAACACACACCCGCCCACAAACCCACTTGGAAGTGTAACGACCTAAAATTACCAGCAAAACGCGCACAAATACACACCCACGACACAACACAAATGTATGCAGTGTAACGATGTAGTTGTGGAAGTTCATGAGAAAAGGACTTTCTATTGATTATTCTGTAATTTGGGTGTTGGATGTAAAAGTGAAAACATTAAATCAAAACTGTGGTTTCAAAGGAAATTTTGCGAATTGGAAATTGTATTTAACTATTAGCCCTTGGTAGAGACTACACCATTTTCACAAGTAATTCGAATTATTTCAGTTGTAATTCGAAACATTTCACTTGAAATTTAAAAATTTCAATTGAATTTTGAATTATTTCATTTTTAATTTGAGAATTCCAATCGATATTCGAATTATTTCATTTATAATTTCACTTTGTTCATTTGTAATTCGTATTATTTTATTTGTTATTTGAATTTTCCCATTTGTAATTCGATATATTCCTTTAGTAAGTCGAATTATTCCATTTGAAATTCGATAAAAAACGCAACATTTTTGGTTGCATTTATTTTATATAAGTTTTTTCAAATTTCAAAAAAATGTTTCGATTTGCAAATTGAATAACACTGTGCAACATTTTTAAGGTGATCTTGTGCAAACAATTCGAACTGAGGATTTTTTGAAAGTACAGACCCAAACGACAAGAAACCCTAGTTGGGTTTTGTTGTGTCAGATCCAACTCGGATTTTATGGCCCCACCTAACCAAGGTTAAATATTGAGTTTTTAAAGAAATTGGGGGCTATATCTCTGAAACCAATGCGAATCTTCTTCTGACCTTTGAAGCAAATTGGTAGATAAGGACAAGAATAAAATATTTGGGGAAATAATGAATTCGAAAAACTACATTTATTGCCTCAAACTTCAAAATATATACAAAAATTCATTTAGCCCGGTTTAGACAAGGACATAAAATCCGAACTGGATCTGACAGGACAAACCCCTACTAGAGTTTTTGTAGTCTAAATATGTACTTGCTGCAATTCTCAGTTTGATGGAAAGAGAGGTGAGGTATATGGTAACCCTTTGCCTCTCAACACCCTCTCTCACCCACAAACTGACAATTGCCGCAAGTAAACTCGCCTAATGTAAATTGGGACTATGTTAGAAGTTGTTTGCATTTTCAGTGTTGCATAGTGTAATTTGACTTTTAAATGAAAAAAAAAAACAAATTATACATACATATTAAAAATCGAATTACGAGTGAAATATTTCGAATTACAAATAGAAAAATACGAATTACAAAAGAAAAAATTGAAATTATAAATTAAGTAAATCGAATTTCGATTGGAATTCTCAAATTATAAGTGAAATGTTTCGAATTTACAACTGAAATTCTTCGAATTACATGTGAAAATGGTGTGGACATAAACTAATAGTTTCCGAACGCCGATTACATCTTGTTCCCGGTCATCTATACCCGAGCGCCAAATACATTGTGTTCCCGTTTATCTACACCCGAACGCAAAATACATGGGGTTCCCGATCATCTACACCTGAACGCCGAATACGTCGTTTCCTCGATCTTCTATCAGTCGCCACCAACGCTCAAACCGTCATCAACTCACCAGTTCCCGATTATCTGAAACGCCATCAAAACACCAGGTTACCTATTATATGCAATATATAAATCGTTCAGTAGCCACTTAATTTCCTGAGCCGTTAGACCAAACATAACCAAAGACGAATCGTCTAGAATAAACCACCGAAGACTCTACACGAATTACCCAGCTGCCAAATATCCATCCAGTCTCTCTGTGCTACCTTCACATCCACGACCAATGCCAATCTATTAATTTTATCGCATTTAAAGACGAGTGGGTCCTTAAAGAGACCCTGGACGCGACTGAACTTCCCCCACGTGACCACAAAACCCCTATAAAACTCACGATAGACATTCACCTTCTCCGACCTCGTATAACATAAAAAGTTCGGAGAGTTTCGGTGACAAGTCTAACTTTTTATGTGATGCGTAGACGACTTATACCTCTGTAGTTGGCACAAACCCCTTGTATCCTTTTGTACACGGCACATATCAGACTGAGGTTTCAATCGTTGCATTCCTGCAGACAAATTTTAGTAATAAACTGATTCATACTTCTTATCAGTATGTCGTCACCGGACATGAGCAGACACCTGTCTTCAGCACCTTCAGCCTTCTAATTGCTGTCATGACAGTATCATTTACCCATCTTTGCAGAATAATGTACCTACGCCATAACCTATAGTCTGCTATTTTACACTCTAGGTAAAATATCCGCCCTTATTCTAACTCCTGAACATCTTGATTTTCTCAAGCTCACATTTTCTTGTTCTCTCTATTTTCTTCTGAAAATACGATTCTCTTCTCTCCTCTTCTCCCGATATTTTTCCTCCGGTAATTTAAATGATAAGGCTTTTGATATCGGTTGTGTTTACAGCTTCGCAACATCCAGTTTCAGTCCTATCGTAGATCGCACTTTTGTAGAGATGGTTTTTACCGGGTATTTACCCGGTAAATACCCACACGGTGGGTAAATACCGAGTAAATACCCATTTGTGGGTATTTATTTGGGTATTTACTATATTGAATGGCAAATACAACATTTTACACCCTATTCCTGGGTTTAGGTTGTAAATTCGTTTCAAATGGATAGTTTTACAATACTTTAGACTAGTGGGTAAATACTTGGGTAAATACCCGAGTATTTACCCAAGTGTTGGGTAAAAACTCATTAACTGCCGAACCACTTGACGTAGGCTGACAAAATTTGGCTTACGTCTTTTTTATGTCAACAGAACTTCTGGTACTGAACATGCGGTCTCTGGGTCCATGTTTTGATATAGCCCCCATATAGCCGTACCTCCCGATTTAAGGTATTTTTCACCTATTAGCCACATTTTACAACCAAATTGGCTGTAATTTGGCACAGTGAGCCCCCAAGGAGCAGCAAATATCCTTGCAAAAATTTGGCAATATAGGTCCACGTTTTCTAATAGCCCCCATATAAGGGTACCCCGATTTCGAGCATTTACCCAAATTTTGGGTAAAAACTCCTTAACTGCCTAACCACTTGACGTAGGCTGACGAAATTTAGCTTAAGTCTTACTTATGTCAAAAGAACTTCTGGTACTGAACATGGGGTCTCTAGGTCCATGTTTTAATATAGCCCCCATATAGCCGTACCTCCCGATTTAAGGTATTTTTCATCTATTAGCCACATTTTACAACCAAATTGGCTGTAATTTGGCACAGTGAGTCCTCAAGGAGCAGAAAATAACCTTGCAAAAATTTGTCAATATAGGTCCACGTTTTCTAATAGCCCCCATATAAGGGTACCCCGATTTCGAGTATTTACCCAAAATTGGGTAAAAACTCATTAACTGTCGAACCACTTGACGTACGCTGACGAAATTTGGCTCAAATCTTATTTATATCAAGAGAATATTTAATATTGAAAATGGGGTCTCTGGGTCCATGTTTTAATATAGCCCCCATATAGCCGTACCTCCCGATTTAAGGTATTTTTCATCTATTAGCCACATTTTACAACCAAATTGGCTGTAAGTTGGCACAGTGAGTCCTCAAAGAGTATAATATATCCTTGCACATATTTTTCAACGTAGGTCCACGTTTTCTTGTGGCCCCAATATGGGTTTCTGAAATCGGGAGGTACGGTTATATCAAAAAGTGGACCCAGGGACTCCATTTTCAATACTTTTAATACTATTGATATAAGAAAGTTTCTAGCCAAATTGTGTGAGCCTACGCCAATGGTTCGGCAGATAAAGAGTTTTTACCTAATATTTGGGTAAATACTTGAAATCAGGGTACCCATATATGGGGGCTATAAGAAATGCTCATTGAGGACTCACTGTGCCAAATTACAGCCAATTTGGTTGTAAAATGTGGCTAATAGATGAAAAATACCTTAAATCGGGAGGTACAGCTATATGGGGGCTACATTAAAACATGGACCCAGAGACCCCATGTTCTTTTGACATAAGTAAGATTTGAGCCAAATTTTATCAGCCTACGTCAAGTGGTTCGGCAGTTAATGAGTTTTTACCCAAAATTTGGGTAAATACTCGAAATCGGGGTACCCTTATATGGGGGCTATTAGAAAACGTGGACCTATATTGACAAATTTTTGCAAGGATATTTTCTACTCCTTGAGGACTCACTGTGCTAATTTACAGCCAATTTGGTTGTAAAATGTGGCTAATAGATGAAAAATACCTTAAACCGGGAGGTACGGCTATATGGGGGCTATATTAAAACATGGACCTAGAGACCCCATGTTCAGTACCAGAAGTTCTTTTGGCATAAGAAAGATTTATGCCAAGTTTTGTCAGCCTACGTCAAGTGGTTCGCCAGTTAAAGAGTTTTTACCCAAAATTTGGGTAAATACTCGAAATCGGGGTACACTTATATGGGGGCTATTAGAAAACGTGGACCTATGTTGACAAATTTTTGCAAGGATATTTGCTACATATTGAGAACTCACTATGCCAAATTTCAGCCACTATGATTGTACAATGAGGCAAATAGACAAAAAATACCTTAAATCGGGAGGTACGGTTATATGGGGGCTATATCAAAACATGGACCCAGAGACCCCATTTTCAATGCTAGATATTCTCTTGACATAAGTAAGATTTGAGCCAAATTTTGTCAGCCTACGTCAAGTGGTTCGGCAGTTAATGAGTTTTTACCCAACACTTGGGTAAATACTCGGGTATTTACCCAAGTATTTACCCACTTGTTTAAAGTATTGTAAAACTATCCATTTTGAATCGATTTCATAGCCTAAACCCAGAAATAGGGTCTAAGATGTTGTATTAGCGATTCAATATAGTAAATACCCAAATAAATACCCACAAATGGGTATTTACCCGGTATTTACCCAATTTACCCTATTTACCGGGTATTTACCCATTGGGTATTTACCCACTGTCCATCTCTACACTTTTGTCCCAACATTATGACGGGTGCATAACATGGCTGCACTTTTTAGCAGCCGGAATTAATGTTAGCTCCTCGGATCATCTCATACCTAACACACTGGAAGAATGTCTTCCGTATTTTCCATCGTGGGACTTGGTTCTGCTCACTACTATTTTTGTTTTGCAGCTTTAAAGTCGATAAGCCTCATACCTGATAAATGAAGGCTGAACTTATTTTATCATTAAAATACACTAGACATCAATCATATGCTCTCTCATGGCTCTCCTTGGTCTGTCGCATATGAGATAGTTGTTAAAGAACTTTGTTGTTATATGGGAATTCTCTTACCCACCGAAATTAATCTGTATACCAGTTTTTTCAAGTCTCCGTTTTGTTTCACGGCAGCTTTAATACAGTGCGTTATCGTCAGTGATATTTACGTCGGTCCGATTACGTCGTATTTCATGTGAGGCGATGGTGCACAAACTGCACCTACTCAGTAAAGAGTCCGGTATTGCGGGCGCAGATTCACAGATCATGGTGATCATGATTGCAGGAGTCGCCAACTTTTGACGGGTTTGTTCTTTTTTCCTCTGTTTTTTCTTAAGAGTACGGGTGATTACTAACTCGGTGCCAAGCCCAAGTTTTTTTTCGTTCCTATGTCCCAATTTACATTAGGCGAGTTTACTTGCGGCAATTGTCAGTTTGTAGGTAAGAGAGGGGGCTGAAAGGCAAAGGGTTACCATATGCTTCACCTCTCTCTCCATCAAACTGACAATTGCCGCAAGTAAACTCGCCTAATGTAAATTGGGACTATGGATGAACGCCGGACCCATTTTATGTAGACAATGTAGACATAATTCTGTAATTATTCTACGAATTTTCATTATGTGTTGAAAAACCACTGTGCTCTACTTTGCAAAGCAGTTCATCTTAAGGACATTGAACTGACGGAAACCTACACCTCATTTTATATTTTTATTTTTGGCAAATCTCTCTGTGTTCAGAGAACCAAAAAGGATGTTAAAATATTTGCGAAGCATCTAGAATTACATTTGAGTTGTTTTATTATTTCGAAGAAAATGTTATGTCAGGCGCCCTCTCCCTCTTTGGCCACCATACATGGCATGGTTGAACAACAACGTTGGTTACACAAGTTAACGGCATTTACCACAAGTTCAAAAGTACGGTAAACAAGTGTTGTTAAATGTGCCTGGAGATTTTGTCAGCCAATACCTACTCAATAATGAATGCACTCTTGCTCATCCTTCTCTCTTTTCCTTTTTTATTTTGTGAGGAGAATGAATGTGGATAAAAGCATAGAGCAATGAAGCCAGAATATGATCTTCTTTAAATCTTGATGGATAGTGGAGGTAGGGTAAGAATTGGAGAGAGGCAAATAATATCCGATAACCTACCAGTTGTGAAGCTACTAAATCGTAGAACAACCGGCAAAACAGCAAAACTAAACAATTCTTAAAAGTTTAGAACTCTTTGTCTGTCCGCTTGTTATGTGTGTATACAAAGGAGAGTGTGTGTGTGTGTGCGTGCGTGGACAAAGGAGCTAAAGAGCCCGGCCAACGTTGTTGGCCTGAAGAGTAGGTGCCAAGTGAACGAACTGTTGTTACCCATGTGCAGTGGTGAGGCTCTCCTCTGTTGTGGTGTATTTAAAATGTCATTGGACTGTGCGTTGTTTTGTTGCGACTTAACCTTGAAACTTGGTGGCAAAGTTTGTATTTATGCAAAAGGACACCGACATTTTTTGTTTTGTTTTGCATGAACTTGAGTGTATGTGTGTGTTTGTTTGGCCACATCATCCCTATCTCCAACAAGCTCTCGGTGTAGTGTTTATAGTATTTATTGCGTGTAGTTGTTGTTTTCTTTTTATTGCTGCTGCTGATGAAATAAAGAAGACGCAATACTCTGATGTCAGACATCAACCTTCCTAATATATAATTTGAGATACTACACAAACACATTTGCATGTATCTATGAGTGCTTGTGTATGAGTGTAACTGGTGGATGTGTTGTCTGCGGTTATGTTTGCAGGGATATTACAAAGTATACAGTGGTTGAAAAAAATTCGAAATAAAGAAGGTCCCAGGAAAGGATTAATGGGAATCATGACATTTATTGTGGCCAAATATAAATGGTGACGGCTGCACCATCCCGATTGTAATGATGACAAAATCGCTATTATTGAAAGTGGGAGTTTTCTTTTGTCCCTTACATTGGATTGCATTGATCTTCGAGGGAACCTAAAAACCCTAAAAATGTGAACTTTAACCGCGATTTATTTAAAAAGCGTTCCGGCGATTTTTATCTATGAACATTGTAGTTTCAGAATCCGCAAAAAACTTCACAGGTGTAAGTACCTTCCATTTAAAGTTGGTCCGTGCGTATTCATGAGGCAACCTTTTATAACGCCTATAGGTCATAAAACGGTCCTACGACATCTGTAACGTTAGTCAACAACAACATTAAGCATGTGGACACTGTTATGACGATCAAAAGCTAATTTGATCTTTTGACCATTGAGTGGAAGGTCGTCACACATGACATTCATGTAGCGCCTAATGTCAGTCTGGAGCTATATCATGTCGTCAACTTATGACAACCATTAGGGCCCAAATTAATGTCATGTCCCACAAATTGGCTAAAGGTCTGCGGTTCGATTCCCAGACCAGGAAACATCAAATTTTCAAGGGTGGCAAAATATCCCTCAGTAATGTTGGCGACATTTACTGAGTATTTAAGCCATGAACAACTTTTGCACAAGTGGTGTCTTACGACACGCCGTTCGAACTCGGCAATAAAAAGTAGGTCCCATATCATTAAGCCAATATGAATCGGGGTCATTGATACGAGGGAAGTCTCCCTCGTCACTTCAGGGATGTTTGTGGAACAATTATATATATTATATTTTACCATCTAAGAAGGTATTAGGTCCACAAAATGTCGTTATGAGAAAGTACAGGTAAGACCTTCGGAACATGAAGTATGTACTGAAGACATAAGGGTATCCCGATTGTAGATCCCGGGCCGGGTTCTATCACGAATGTATATTATTCCATTGGTAGTAATGTGTTTGACACTGTCCCTTTGTTTTTAATCAGACCTCCCAAATATTTTATTTTAAAGGCTTATCAATTCAAATTATTTCAATTTGGAAACACTGTGCAATATTTGACTGCCAAAACAATAATTTCCCTCCCCCTTCCTCCCTGTCAACACATTTCTAACCTAATAGAATTCAAGTTCATGTTATTCGTGAACTTTGTTCGGTGTTCTTTGTGTGCAGCATTTCATCGCCAAACAATAACAGGCAGCTACAGTGAGTGCAGTGCAGTTCATTGGTTGCGTTGTGGCTATTATGGCGCACTTTATGGCTCACTCAACCACCAAATGTCGGCGGATTAGGTACCAATTTTTTTCAGTGGAAATTTTAAATGATTCATTCATGCCACCAATCAATGATCCATCCATCCATCCATCCATCCATCCATCCATCGAATGAGTGGTTGGTAATTACCAATAATAAGTAATTTTTGTCAAGTTGCTGGTATAAAATGTGTGTTGTTGCAATGACGCAAACAATTTTTCTGAATTTCCAATTTAACTCCTCCAGCTATTTTTTCCATTTCTAATTGTTTGACTAATCATTGTGCCTTTTTTATCCTGTCGCTGATATATTTTTGACCTTTCACTTCAAATTAGTCCATTTAGTTCATTTTCCAAAAATATTTTCGAATAGGTGTCGATAGCCTTTGGCTAGAAATAAGTGGATAATTGTGTTTGTGGTCATTGCACTGAAATGTGTCTCGAAACAATAATGAAAACAAAGAATATTAGCAGTCAATGAACTGCACCTAATCTCCACGCAGAGAATGTTTTATAACAACAAATTCTATTTTTATTTTTTGGCAAATTTATATCGAACATGGCCTCAAATTGTAGCTTCCATTTAAGGCGGAATTATCGGTAACAAAAAAGCACAACACCCAATTTTAGGAAATCTAAAAAAAAAACAATTGCCCCTTTGTTTGGATATTAAAAACAAGTAAAAAAATATCTGTCGGCTTTGCCGTCAGAGATATACCCTCAGCCTATGTGAATTGACAGCCTTTCATCTACAGACAGATCGAATATATTTAGGATCTTTTCAAAATGTTGTGGCCCTTTTTGGACATTTGAACTTGCCGACAAAAATGTGGATTAGGCTTAGGCTTCGAGAGCAGGTCTTAAAATGAACATATCCGAAAGTTTGTGTGGGAGGTACAAATATAGTCCATATTCGAACATGTAGTGCGATTCTGTATCTCAT
Organism: Musca autumnalis; assembly: GCF_047663935.1. NCBI lineage: Eukaryota > Metazoa > Arthropoda > Insecta > Diptera > Muscidae > Musca > Musca autumnalis. Next base: position 262,040,846 of record NW_027411755.1, on the reverse strand, counting down.
TTTTTGAGTTACCGGCAAAAATCGGTAACATTAAAATGCAAAATTATGAATGAAAAGATCAAAAAAAAAAATTGACAACACTGTTGCTATCGGTAGAACTTCAGGACTACTTCCTACTGGTAGCTAACTTATCGACATTTGCCGGTAACTCAAAAAATTAGTTAGAGAAACGCACTACTGATCTAGGGTAGATATATTATGATGTGTAAAGTAAGGACCAAATCGGTCACTTCGGTAAGAGTTATCGAACATTTTTGAGGGGGAGGCACCTGAAGGAGTGGACCGATATGGCTTATCTTCAAACTTAAACTAAGTTTGGACAAAATATCACGAAGGCCAAATTTTGGACCGAGTCGGCAGATCCGTTCGAGAGTTATTGTGCACTCCAACCTCTATACCCGGAGTCATAGGGGTTTTTTGCACCTTTAATGTTATTTTCTCAGGAACTATGGACTTGCCCCTTATGAAACTTGTACCGTCGTTAGTTATCGAACATTTTTGAGGGGGAGGCACCTGAAGGAGTGGACCGATATGGCTTATCTTCAAACTTAAACTAAGTTTGGACAAAATATCACGGAGGCCAAATTTTGGGCCGAATCGGCAGATCCGTTCGAGAGTTATTTTGCGCTCCAACCTCTATACCCGGTGTCATAGGGTTTTTTGCACCTTTAATGCTATTTTCTCAGGAACTATGGACTTGCCCCTTATGAAACTTGTACCGTCGTGTGGGGGGTAGTTAATACAAGTTTCCACAACAAAAATCAAAGTGATTCGAGAGCAGGCCCTAAACTGAACTTTTCCGAAATTTTGAGTGAGAGGTAACCGAAGGAGTGGAACAATTGAGTCCATATTGGAACCTCATCTAAGTCTGGTAGAAATTTCACGATGTGCAAAGTATGGACCAAATCGGTTACTCCCTTCAAGAGTTATCGTGCGCACAATTTTTCCCAACATTTATGAAATTTTTGGGGTGGAGGTACTGCAAGGAGTTGACCGATATAACCCATCATCGAACCTAAATTAATTTTGGGCTTTCGTAATAGCCAATTTTTGGACTGAATCGGTTGATCCGTTCGAGAGTTATCGTGCGCACCACAAAGGTAGGCAGACAGGCGGAGGGACTGACATTGCTAAATCAACTCCAAATTTTCTGAAATGGATTACGTCCAAACATACATGGGGTCTAAAACCATTATTTCCTCGTTAGCATAAAAGGGACACGAATTACCTGAAAGTATAAATTTAATCCATAAAGGCTAGCGGGGTGAAGGAGAGTAAATTTAATCCCTAAAGGCTAAAGGGGTGAAGTAGAGTACAATTAATGTCAAAAAACGGCCCTTAAGTCTTTAATATGACAACCCCAGGGCTTATCTTGGTCCCTCTTTCAACTCAAGTGGACACTGACCTCCCCTTGGTGTCACCTGGGGAACTGCCTTTTACACCCGTTAAAAGTAATGTGTCACGCTTTCAGCCATAAGAACAATAATAACTTGGGTTGGGCATCTGGTTAATAACCCACCACTATAAAAACATCCTACTATAAAAAACAAAGAAATTGAAAAAGAAACACCTCTAAAGTTGACGACCCCCACAAACGTTTTAAGAACCATGATCTGCGAATCTATACCTGGGATGTTCGAACTCTTTATAGAGAAGCTGCAGTTTGCGCATTGGCAGATGTACTTGAAAAGTACAAGGCCGACATTACTGCCATACAAGAAATACGATGGATTGGGAAAAGCGTCACAACAACTCCTAAAGGTGACGCACTGTATTATAGCTGTCATGACACAAAGCATGAATTTGGTTGCCGATTTGTAGTTGGTCGGAGGTTAAAACATCTGGTCTCCAGGTTCACTCCTGTGAATGAAAGACTTGCTACAATACGGATAAAAGCAAACTTCTTCAACATTAGCTTTATTTGCGCTCATGCTCCAACCGAAGACAAGGACGAACATACCAAAGATATATTCTACGAGTGCTTAGAGCAACGGTCATAGTAATGCCCATGGCATTAAAATTACTCTAGGCGATTTTAATGCCAAAGTTGGAAAGGATAATGTCTCCACAGTGAAACATCTGACAACGGAATGAGCTGATAGACTTCGCAGCGACAAAAACATGGTAGTTAGCAGTACCAGATTTAAGCATCTTGATATTCACAAGGGCAACTGACTATCTCCAAATCAAAGAACAAATAATCAAATTGAGCACGTTGTGATAGTTATAAGATATTCATCGAACGTGTTGGATGTACGATCGTTCCGAGGAGCAAACATAGAGTCGGACCACTACCTTGTTGCAGCAAAGGTAAGTACCCGTCTAAATGTTGCAAAGAAAGCACGAACAGATACAACGTGGAAGTTGGATATCGGTAAGCTGCAAACACAATATTCCACTCAAAATGAAGTCCGAAAATTCTACCAAAGAGTGAAACATCAAACTGATGGTTTTGATAGAGGCACATCCTCCTGTAGAGACGAGCAGGGAAATCTGGTAACAGATACAGATGTTGTGCTCGGGTTATGGAAAGACCAATTTTCCAAACTGTTGGTATCCAATAATAGCAAAGACGAAGATACCACAGATCCAATTCCAATTGAGTGTATACCGCCCAAACAAGATGAGGTACAGACATCTGCAAACAGGTTGAAGAATAATAAGACCGCAGGAGCCGATGGCTTACCAGCCGGCCTGTTAAAGACTGGTGGCGACATGGTACTAAGGTATATGCATCAGCTAGTTAGCACGCTCTGGCAGGAAAAACGTGTACTCGACGATTGTAACCTGAGCATCCTGTAAACCATCCATCTAACTATAGGGGCATAAGTCTGCTCCCTATTGCTTATAAGCTAGTGTCAGGGATATTGTGCGAAAGCTTATGGGCAACGATATAATTGGGCCATACCAATGCTATCTTAGACCTGGCAAATCCACAATTGACCAGATATAAACCTTACGGTAAATCCTTGAGAAGACCCAAGAGATGCAGATCGACTCATTTCGTCGATAAAGCAGCCTTCGACAGTACCATACGTTCAAAGGTATTTCTAGCGATGTCTGAATTTGGTATTCCCGCAGTCAGTTAAGACAGCAAAGAACCTCTCCGAACAGTTTAGTACGAAAAAAGAGTTTACAGACAAGGAGACAGACTTGTGTCGTGTCAAGATACAACGACTGTGTTGCCTAGGCCATGTCATATGAATGAGCGATGATGAACCTTCTAAAAGGCGTAAAAAAGTGGGACAATTCGGTACACCCAGAACTGGAAGGCCAAGGCTTCGATAGAGCAAAGAAGTTGAAGACGAGATAAAAAAGCGCTATTCCAAATTGGGAGAGAAATGCAAAAACCAGAGCGGAGTAAAAATCTATTCTAAGATCGGCTTAAGGCCTCGTCACATAAGAGGATTTCTGGCTTAATTTATTAAGTTGCCTGTTCTTCCAGCTTTAAGTCAAAAGTCAAAGTATACGAAAGTCGTGTTTCAGCACAGATTCAGCCACGTAGAGATGCGGCAACTCTACTTAAAGAATTAAGCCAGAAATCCTCTTATGCGACGAGGCCTTTACTTACACGCTGTCTCCAATTATAGAATAGAAAATAACACTTCGTACGAAACGAGGTTTCAGGCAAGGATACAACCTGATGTGTGATATTTTCAGCATATTGTTCATCGATAGGTCGATTAATGGCAAGCGAAGCGCACGTGTGAGTGGTATGCCAACATAAGTCATACGCAACGAGAGAATTTACAAACCATCCTATCAGGTTTATCCTAAGAACTGCAACAGGGTGTCTGTTCATATCTTCGGTGAACCACTTATATAAGGAGGTAATGATTTTGACGGTACGGTGCATTATGTGCTTGGATGCTATAGGTAAAACCATCCATCATAATCTTGTGGATAGATATTCCACGCCCAGGCATTTTAACGGAAATATTCAAGATCAATAGAAGAAGTCCAAATACATATTAGACAACAACAAGGAGAATATTAACGCCGTAAGACAATTACATGGTTAAATCTAATTACATAGGCCATCTTGGAAAAGGGCTGACTATGTTACTGCAAATAAGGTGTTTAAATATGGCCTTACTGAGAGTAAACGCAGAAGGAGAGGGTCAATGCTCAAAGGAAAAGCTGGAGTGACTGCAATCACTTCTAAATCGTATTTCTTATCACCGAGGCGCTTTGATGTCAATTATTGCTTATCAAGTCAGATGTTCGGTTATGGGCACCTAAGTAAGAAAGCAAGGCAAGTTAGCCATGAATTGTTTATGCATTGTATTTGTGGGTTTGAAAAATTAAATATTTATATTTATCATCGTTTAAAATTTTTAAAATTTCTATTTTAAATAGAACAGGAACTATACCATTGGTCAGTGCAGATGTATTATCTATACGTGTATACGAATATTAATGACAGTTTTTCATTTCAGATGCCAAACAAAATGCCAGATACTATCAATAAGTGGGAAATTTGCAATGACCTCCTTTTTTCGGTATGACTCACGGAAGAAATTTCCATAGTTAAACGTTAACAGTTAGCGGAGGCTCTGCAACTAAATCATTTCATTGTTTGTTCGTTGTTTGATGCAGCTCAACTGGAAAATCTATTAATCATAATTGATGCAAATTGATTCCCATCCCACAAATGAAAACGACCCAGCAGCAGTGGCAGCAGCACTATATCACCAGTTTTTCTCTTTGAGCAAAGCGATTCGGAACAATCTATGGCAGACAAACACCATCATCACCACCTAAACAACCATCCAACGAAAGGTAAGCAGACAACAAACAAACAGAAAGTTGGTTACCTTATCGAAGGCAGTTAATTTTGGTTTTGCAAAATTTCATAATGACAATGCAATGACGATGACGATAACAACGACTACGGCGACGACGAGTAACACTGAAAAGTAGGCCAAAGAGAAAATCTGCAGTTGCAGCAGCAACTAACAATCACCAGCGGTTATTAGAAAAAAAGCGGCACAATTCGCATGCAATAGAAATCATGCAGGCATTTCGTACACTTTCTAATGTTGTTGCAAAAACTAAAAGCAGCAAAAAAAGTGGAAACGAGGTAAGCAATGCCAACAGCAACAGTTGGATGCACATAATCTGCACCGTCCTGCCCGTTGTTGCAACGTCGTTTTGGCCCCCTCCGCTCAACAACACATAAATAGAAAGCAAATGAAAATTTCTACCAACCATAATACCTGAGACCAATATCTGGTATCGCATATCCGCAGAGGCTGGGTTAGATAGGCAAAGGGGATTATTGCAGTGATGATAAACAGCAAGAGATTGTATCATGTTAATATTGACTAAAAATGGCAACAACGAAAAAAATAACATGGTACACATTCACTCATAATTATTGGCAGTGTTGTAAAGTTTTCAAGATGAAGATGTTGCGACTTATTGCTGCAACGATTGATTGCCAGGCCCACGATCACACAAGAGGCTATATGTTTGTCTGAAACATAGATTGGTTCATAACTATTTGAGAGATTATTTCCTGATTTTATCCAGTCCTTACAAAAGAATATGAGGTCTGAACGCATAGTAAGTCTGCTAGCCTTAGCCTTTTTTCTTTACCGCAAGGTGGAGATCAGGCCAATCGTGTATTTTTAGGTCTAATAAAACCGCTTTAGTATGGCCCAATTGTTTCATTGATCATAGTTACCCAGCAACAAGTAAAAAAGTATCAGTCGGCTTTGCCGACAGAGATATACCCTCAGCCTGTGTAAATTGAAACACTTTTTTCACAAAAAACTTATGTATTTAGGGGGTTTCAAAATTTTGGTCGACCGACAAAAATGTTGATTAGGATTAAAGTTCAAAAATGGAATGGACCGACATAGACCATGGGTGTGCCATACACCCTTCGGGCTGTTTTCTCATGAAGTATGGACTTGCCCATAAAACAACTTTTACCATCGTAATTGAAGCAGCAAATGTAAGTTGCTTCAACAAAAATCAATGTGATTCAATAGCAGATCTTAAAGTGAACTTATCCAAAATTGTGTGTGGGATGTACGGGATGGAGTGGACAAATATAGTCCATATTCGAACCTGATCTATATCTGGTAGATATTATGAGAATGTGTAAAGTATGGACCAAATCGGTCACTCCCATCAAGAGTTATCGTGCGCACAATTTTTCCGAATATTTTTGAACTTTTGTGGGGTAGGTACCTGAAGGAGTGGACCGATATGGCTTATCTACGAACTTAAACTAAGTTTGGAAACAATATTACGAAGGCCAAATTTTGGCCGGAATCGGCATTTCCATTCGAGAATCATCTTGCACTTCCACCCATAAACATGGTGTCATAGGGTTTGTTTTTCAACTTTCAGGCTATTTTTTCAGGAAGTATGGACTTGCCCCTGAGGAATCTTGTACCTTCGTATAGGGGACAGTGAATACAAGATGTTACAACAAAAACAAAGGCGATTCGAGAGCAGGTCCTAAACTGAACTTTTCCGAATTTTTTTGCGGGAGGTACTCGAAGGAGTTTGCCGATTGAGTCCATATTGGAACATCATCTAAGTCTGGTAAAAATGTCATAATGTGCAAAGTATGGACCAAATCGGTTACTTCCTTCAAGAGTTATCGTACGCACAAATTTTCCGAACATTTTCGAACTTTTGTGGGGGAGGTACCGGAAGGAGTGGACCGATATAATCCATCGTTGAACTTGAACTTAGTTTGGACAAAATATTACGAAAGCCAAATTTTGGGCCGAATCGGTTGATCCGTTCGAGAGTAATCTTGCGCTCCAACCACTACACACGGTGTCAGAGGGTTGTTTGTAACTTTCAGTCTATTTTCTCAGGAAGTATGGACTTGCCCCTAATGAAACTTACAGCGTCGTATAGAGGACAGCGAATACAACTTGTGTAAACAAAAAGCAAAGCGATTCGAGATCAGGTCCTAAACTGAACTTTTCCGAAATTTTGTGTGGGAGGTACCCGAAGTAGTATACCGATTGAGTCCATATTGGAACCTCATCTAAGTTTCGTAGAAATTACACGATGTGCAAAATATGGACCAAACCGGTTATTCCCTACAAGAGTTATCGTGCGCACAAGTTTTGCGACAATTTTTGAACATTTGTGGGCAGGGTACCTGAAGGAGTGGACCTATATGGCCCATCTTCGAACTTAAATCGAATCTGGACAAAATATTTCGATACCCAAAATTTGAACCGAATCGATTGATCCGTTCGAGAGTTATGGTGCGCACCAACCAGCCAGACAGACCGACAGACAGACAGACGGACGGACATTGCTAGATCTACTCAAAATTGTCTGAAACGGATATCGTACAAACATACTTGGGGTCTAAAACCATTATTTCTATGAGGCACCGTTTTGGTCGTATCAAAGTGTAAATACCCTCTTTAGCCTAAAGGTATAAAAATTCGGATCCGTATGTAACCCATTACAAAGTAATGCAAACAAGTTTTTTCTGCATTAAAAATAAGATACAAATAATGGGTCATTTCTTAATGGCAAAATTGAGTGTGTGCGATTACAAATCCGAGGGTTGTGTGTCCAAAGCTCATCGTCGGAACAGTTGTTGATGCACATGTAAGCGTTTAAACAACCCTTAATGTTCGTACCCGTGGCAAAGTGTGTAGTACGTTCGGCCACAAACCAGCAGTATGATTGATCAAATCCAGCTGAGAGCAAAATAAAATAAAAATATAAAGTGTGTGTGAAACTGAAAACAAATTCCAACTCACCTGTTCTGTTATGTTTTTAGCTTATTTTTCAACTTCTAGTGGCCATAGAATACCTAGTTATTCTTACTTACTTACAACTTACTTAGCTGGCCCATTACAGAACATTTTTACTGATCGTCACATGATGTCTATGTCATCAGCATAATCAAGTAACATGTGGCTATTGGTGTAGATTGTGCCACTTCTTTTGACGTTTGCCTCTCGTATAACCTTTTCTAGCAGGATGTTGAAGAGGTCACACGAAAGGCTGTCTCCTTGTCTGAAACCTCTTTTGGTACCAAACTCTTCGGAGAGGTTCTTTCCTATTTTAACTGTCAGTTAAAGTCATTTTACAAAGCCTGATGAGCTTTGCGGGGATACCAAATTCAAACATGGCTTGGAATACCTTTGAACGCAGCGGGCTGTCGAAGGCTGCTTTATAATCGACAAAAAGGTGGTAGGTGTCGATCTGCATCTCTTGGGTCTTCTCCAGGATCTGCCGCAAGGTAAATATCTGGTCAATGGTGGACTTGCCAGGTCTAAAGCCGCATTGGTATGGTACAATTATCTCGTTGACCATTGGCTTTAGTCGTTCGCACAATATCCCTGACACGATCTTGTAGGCAATAGGGAGTAGACTTATGCCCCTATAATTAGAGCATACAGTCTTATCTCCCTTCTTGTGGACGGGGCACAGGATACTCAGGTTCCAATCGTCGGGTACTCGTTCTTCCTGCCAGATGGTGCTAACTAGCTGATGAATACACCTTATCAGCGTGTCGCCTCCGGTTTTGAACAGCCCGGCTGGTAAGCCATCGGCTCCTGCTGCCTTATTATTCTTCAGTCGATTTATTGCTGTCTTTACCTCATCTTGGCTGGGTGGTATACATTCAATACCATCTTCTGGGATTGGGCCTGTGGTATCTTCGTCGTCTTCGCTGCTATTGGATACCAACAGTTTTGAAAAATGTTCTTTCCATATCCTGTTACCAAATTACCTTGCTGGTCTCTACAGGAGAATGTGCCTGTACCAAAGCCATCAGTTTGATGCTTGACTCTTTGGTAGAATTTTCGGACTTCATTCTGGTTCCTGTACATCTCGATTTTTTCACACTCCCGCTTTTCCATCTCTTTCTTTTTCCTACGGAAAATACATTTTTCCTCTCTCCTTTTCTTCCGATATCTCTCTCGTGGGCACGCGTTGCTACGGATTGTAAAGTAGCCCTATAACCCGCATTTTTTCTCTTCAGTAGCAGCACGACACTCCTGATCATACCATGGATTCCTTGGTGGAGGTCTCTGGTATCCAAGTATGGACTTTGCGGCTGTTTGCATGGAGTGGACAATACTTTGCCATTGTGCTGATATGTTATAGGGATGAGGAGTGCTTTGATTAAGCAATTGGGCTAGTTGAGTGGAATATGCTGTGGCTATCTGTTGTGATTGCAGCTTATCAATGTCTAACTTTCGTGTTGTGTCTGTTCGTACTTTGTTTGCTACGTTTAACCGGGTGCGTACCTTTGCTGCAACAAGGTAGTGGTCCGAGTCTATGTTTGCTCCTCGGAACGAACGCACATCCAACACGCTCGATGAATGTCTTCCATCTATCACAACGTGATCAATTTGATTTCTTGTTTTCTGATCTGGAGACAGCCAGGTGCCCTTAAGGATGTCGAGATGTTGAAATCTGGTGCTGCTAACTACCATGTTTTTGCCGCTGCGAAGTCTATCAGCCTCATACCATTGTCAGATGTTTTACTATGGAGACTGAATTTTCCGACTGTTGGGCCAAAGATATTTTCTTTTCCAATTTTGGCATTAATAAGTTTCTTCTAGGCGCTCGTAAAATATATCTTTGGTCGGTTCGTCCTTGGCTTCAGTGGGTGCATGAGCGCAAATAAAGGTGATGTTGAAGAATTTTGCTTTTATTCGAATTGTAGTAAGTCTTTCATTCACTGGTGTGAAGCTGGAGACCAGGTGTTTTAACCTCCGACCAACTACGAATCCGCAACCAAACTCATGCTTTATGTCATGACAGCTATAATACAGTGCGTCACCTTTAGGTGTTGTTGTGACGCCTTTCCCATTCCATCGTATTTCCTGTATGGCAGTAATGTCGGCCTTGTACTTTTCCAGTACATCTGCCAATGCGTAAACTGCACCTTCTCTATAAAGAGTGCGAACATTGCATGTGCAGATTCGCAGATCATGGTCCTTTAAACGTTTGCGGGGGTCGTCAACTTTAGAGGGATTTGTTTTTCTTTTCTTTTGTTTTTCATAGTAGGCCGCTTTTTCTAGGGGAGGGTTCGATGCGATGTAACCACAGATCCACTGGAGTTAGGTGAGTAGGTTGGGCAGGCCAGTTGAAAAGGAGTAGTGTGTCGTGCCGACAAATGCATGCTAGGCAGATGTTTTGCACGGTGCGATCTATCTTTGTCGAACGAGCGTAGTTGAGTCATGGCAGTTGGCGCTCCTCAGCTGGGGAATATACTTCGAGGACTTCATTCACACTATATTTGCTTACGGCCTTGGCAACAGCGTCCGTATGAATGCTATTTAAACCTGCTTGATATACCTGTTGCTCTAGGGGTTCTCTCCTGTATCGTTGGACCTCTTCCTGCTTGGTGTGCCTGGGTATGTCGGGCCTACCCACCAGATGGTGATTGGATAACACCCGAGCAAATACTACAAAACATCTCCTTGTGTTTCTTTACTGGAAGAATATTTGCCTCCTCATGTAGATGGTCCACTGAAGACATGTGGACAAGCGGGCTAATGTCAAGCTCGTAACCTGAGATACAGCTGAGATACGACAGTTCCACCATACATTCCATGTACGGTTTATTATAGTTAGGCTCAAGCGAGATAGGTTTGTATTGAACAGACTGGTGGAATAGGAAAGCTAATCCCCCACCTCCACTTCTGGTGCGCTTCTTGTTCAGTACGTTGTAACCACAACAACGCTGTAAACTGCATTTGTTGTTGAGCTTGGTTTCTTGCACCGCCGCAACCTTGATATTCTTCCGATTCATGAATTCCACTATTTCCACGATTTTACCTCGAAGTCCATTGCAACTAAATTGCAAAAAGGATGCATTTTCTGGGATTGGAACAACAACGGCTAGTGTTAATTGCTGCTTGTGCGGTTCCTGCTAGGGGGACTGCGTGGGAGTTTCGCAATCTGACGATAACGACTCGCTGGGGCTGTGTTCATGCAGCATGCCGCGACATAGTCTCTGTCGTAGTCCCTCTCGTGGACAAGTCCAGAGCAACCCCTCAGATGCACCCACTCCTGACATCTATTGCATCTCACCGAAGATTGGATATTAGTGAAGATGCGGTTGTAACAAACCGAGCACAAATATATTGGGCCTGGGTTTTCATCCGTCCCGGTACGGACCAAAAGAATCCGGAGCAGGTATTCTGGTATATGCTGCTCCCAACACAGAAAAACGATACAAATGCAAACATAGGTACACTAAGATGGCAGCCGCTGGCCGGGACACGGATGTTGTGTGGTTCCGGCTCAATCCGGTACGAGAGAACCCACTGCCGATTGATTGGTTGTCCCTAGTATGTTATTGCGACGAGGAGAACTTTCATTAAGTAATTCGGAGTGGATTATACTGCGGCTGTCTGTAGTTGTAACAACTACTACTTATTCGGTGTTATTTCATTGATTTGGCTCTGCTTCCAACTCAAAGTTCAGGAATGACGTCTCTTTATACTTGAGTGAGCTAGTTTAGCTGAGCAAATGAACAGGTAGAGCGTATTATGCGGACTGGTATTATATCCTGGACAGATGTTCTGCGTTACGCCATCAATCTTGACCCAATATGAATTGAGGCGGCTACACCAACCGGATCTTAGTTGCGCTAAAATAACTTTCGTTTATCGATGCAAGTGGCGTTTTTCCGCTACCACGGATGATGAGTAATCTTCGAGAACAGTATTCATACTGTAGTCTATTATAGCCTCCGCTACTGATTCAGTATGAATACTACTCAAACCTGATATGCCTGTCGATTTAGAGATTATCTTATATGTATATCTTTGGACCACTCTCTTTAGATCATGAAGATCTTTCCTGATAAGCCAGGACAGAGAGTACTTTTCCACTAATGATTTGTATAGTTTTGACTATAGATCCCAAGCACATACTGCATCGACATTATCTTGTAGTGCCGAGACACCTGTAGGATCTCAGTCTTCTCATGAAAGTGGTCCACCGAAGACATGAGGAGATATCCTGCGGCCGTATGGTTAACAAGGTTTCACAATAGTAGAAAGGCAGAGGATAAGAATTCCGGGGTATTACCCTTCCTTGGGGAACTGTCTGTTTCACTCTACTGGGTATGACTGGCGACAATATATATAGTTGGATCACAAATGTTTCAAAAATGGCCGGAGAACGGTGCTTTGGGTCTGTATGTTTTGATTGCAGCTTACCGATGCCCAGGATTCATGTTATACCAGTTATTACGTTATTTCTTTCGCTCAACCGGGGGCAAAACTTTTCTGCATTAAGTGACGAGAGTCAATGTTTGCTCTCCGAATCGATGAGCACATCCGATACATAACAATATGATCGATGTAGTTTCTTATGTGATAATCTGTTGGCAACCTCCGTGGTGCAGTGGTAAGCACGTCTGCCTTGGACTTAGTAAAGGGCTGTTTACACTAGTCATCAACGTCATATGACCCGAAATAAAAACATTCCATATCTGCCCACACAGACAATGTGGAGACGTAATTTCACTAATTTTTGCTAGGGTGGAAGCAAAAAGTAAATGGCGTAAGGAAAATCCCCAATATTGCACACATAAGCGACTGTATAACGATGTAAAATTTCAGGTCATATGGCATTGATGGCTAGTGTAAACAACCCTTAAGATTGCGGTTCAATCCTCGACCAGAACATCAAAACTTTTGGCGGTGGCAAATCCTCTCAATGCAATGCATTTCCTGAGTATTTGAGCCATCCAAAGTATTTGAGCTACAAATACAGGCCTCCTCGAAACAGGGATGTTTCTTTCTCTCAAATCCACTCACCTGTCTGCTATATATCTGATTTTTTAAAGAGCGTTCCACATTCTTTCTATAGGTTTTTAACATAAGGAAAGTTGACAACATTGTTCCTGTAACAGAATTAGATTGCAAGTCTTTGCCAAACGGATGTAAGACACAGCTAACACGCTTTTCCAGCAACACACACACAGACACATACATGGATACCAACATCCAACCAACATAAAATAAACGGCTTGCAATGAAGCAACAGTTGTTGCAACAGCGAGTGAATGTGCATTGTGGCTCAGTTTAAAAAGTGTGTTAACTTGGATAATTTCTCTTTTGCCACAGCAACAGATTTTCTTTTTCATTTTGTCTTTCTTTCATCAGCCATTACTTAACGAATTTCCCATTTTCCATGAAATGTCTGTCTGGGTGTGAAACTTGTTTTCCACATCTTCGACATAATGGCTTTTCCTTTTTGCTGCTCTTTTGGGCCAACTGGTTGGTGATTATCATTGCCAAAGCCAAATGCCGGATTGTTGTGTTCATTGTCAGTGTTAACGAAAAAGTTGGTCATGTTATCCCATTCAAATGCATTGTGTGTCGATGTCAATGCAAATACTGGTGATGGAGTGTTGGGGGGAGCGGAGGGGAAGCTTAGTTGTTATTTGGTGGAAATCACGATCAGTGTCGAGTGCAGTCATGCCTTGACTTAAGACACAAAAAGGCTTGCAACACATATTTTTTCGTTGTTTTGTTGTTGTTGTTTGTTTTCTGTTGCAATGAAATGTTGATAATTAGATTGTTGTTACCACAACAACAACAACAACAATATTTGCAATGATGTTGTTGTTAGTGTTGCATGTACATGATGCATTTATTAAGCATGCTGTGTATTTGTGTGGGTCTGTTGTGGCATAAATCTGACAAAAGAAAAAGTAAAATTGTGAATGAGGATTATTTCATTTTAATTATTATTTTTGTAATCCGTTTGGCCATTAGAAATTTCTTTTTTATTTCCGAACTTTGTTGGCGATTATTGTAATCCATCAGTGGCATAAATTGGAATTTAATATACGTATTTAAATATATTTTCAATACGATTTTGGCCGAACATCAGCATTCGATTTATTATAATCTGTGTGGGTGCCACCATGGTGCAATGGTATGCACACCGCCTTGCCCTCTAAAGGTCGTGGGTTCGATTCCCAGGCCGGGCAACATCAAATTTTCAACGGTGGCAAAATACCCCTCAGTGATGTTGGCGACATTTTCTGAGTATTTCAGCCTAACCTTGTAATGATCTCACGTTGATTTGAATGTGAAGGTACTTCTAACGCCCATTAAATAACCGGGCCTGTAATCCATCCTTAAACAAACAGAGGATATGAAAAACGATTTCAAGCAAGCATTATAATGTCTGCACGGAGAATATTGAGATTCTTTACGGGGATAGACGTAGCCATAAATACTCCTTTAAACCAAAAGGGGAGGGCTGGACCGCTCCCTGGCTACACTATGGCGGATATTACAGGAAACATCATTAAACGAGAGTTTTACTTGGGTTAGGTTGACAAAAATTCTTCATCAGCTGTTATATCTGCGTCCATGCCTCAACAGCAGGTAAGGACAAGCAAACCAAATATTCTGCGAACTTCATGCAATGATATTAATATACAACATTTTTCAAACGAGGAAAACGTAAATATCCGCCACTAAACCTACGGCCACTCTGTTCACCACATGAACGGCAGAGGTGAGAACAGAGTTGAATATCATGCTCGATGGTAGCAGAATTCCGACCACAAACAACCCGAAAATTCAAGGGACCACATTCGACAGTATGTTCATATCGTCCGCGCATGCCACAGCTATCTGCGACAAGCTGAGATGCATGAACATGGTCCTCAAGTCCGTAACCGGCAGCCCTCAGGGTGCAGATAAAGAAATCTTGTTGACCACATATAACAGTGTATCCCCTCGTATATACATGAGATAAAAATTCTTTCAGTACAGCAACACAATGCATTACTTGCTCGGGTGTTACCGAGAGAACCATCCTAATAAACATATGGTGGATAGGACCCTCACCCAGTCATGTCAGGAGGAATCTTCTTCACGAGGAGCGGCAGCTGCCACAACAAACAACAAAATTACGCTAGGGATAGCGCAGTCGTCTAAATTCCAATAAGGCAAGGATAGTTGACTGCCAGCTTGCGGCCGAGACCGCACGGCACACTGCGCCGACAAGGCAGTAATAGGAGAATTTGATAGAAAATTTTCCAAAAAAATCTACTGATCGTCTGTATACCCAGAAAAGGGAAGGTTTAACCTTCAATGAAAAACTCAAGTAAAGCTCAGACGACTGAAGAGATGGTTAGTCCATTCTTCATAAGTAAGAATGTTAGTAGGTAACCTGTAGTGGTGACAATGAAGATCTGACGGAACCAACCCCATCAGAGGTTATTTAATATAAACCACCTAGTTAGAATGATAGTCAAGACTAAGGCGGCTAAAGACTTGAGTCGGTATCAATCGATAGGTTGTTGCTTCAAGGCAAAAATAATAATCATTCGTTAAAGACTTTCCCTTAGTTTCCCCTTGATGGGGCCTTCGGCAGGGAATTTAAGACTTTCACTTATGGACAGGGTCCAATACCGGCTACGCAATTGGATCTCCTTTAAAAATTTGTAGTTTTCCTTGGGGTGCGACCTTCTACCGAGAATTCAAGACTTTCACCTATGGACAGGGTTGAACACCGGTTAATTACGTAACCGGTGCTGAACCCTGTCCATGGTGAAAGTGTTGAATTCCCGGTAGAAGGTCGGAATCTTCCATTAAAAATTAAAAGTTTTCTTTGACGGTTGGTCTTTGGTCTTAAATTCCCTGCCGAAGGCCGTCCAGCAATGGAAAATTTTAATGTTTGAAGGGAAATTATTTGGTTAGGGTTCTCCAGATTCAACAATTCTGCAACCTGGACTGGCTGCGTCCATAAACAATCAGAAGACAAGTGAGTGTAGTTAGCTGAGCACTGAAACAGATGCAGCGTATCGTGCGCTGCCGTTCCAAGGCATGTGTTGTATATCACGCTGTCTATTCGGCCGCAATACGAATTTATGCGGCTTCACTGTTGAGGTAAACCGCTCGTTCGTGTTAGCCTTGGCAACTGCCGTCCTTATGTTGCGTAGGTTGGGGGTAGACCCTTGCCGTGGGGGGCAAGGGACAAAATTTGACCGATTTGGTCCATACTTTGCACATTGTGAAATTTCTACCAGACTTAGATGAGGTTCCAATATGGACTTAATCGGCCCACTCCTTCGGGTACCTCCAACACAAAATTTCGGATGAGTTCAGTTTAGGACCTGCTCTCGAATCGCTTTGATTTTTGTTGCAACAACTTGTATTCACTTCCCCCCATACGACGGTACAAGTTTCATCAGGGGCAAGCCCATACTTCCTGAGAAAATGACCGGAAAGGTGCAAAAAGCCCCTATGACACCTTGTGTAGTGGTTGGAGCGCAATATAACTCTCGAACGGATCTGTCGATTCGGTCCAAAATTTGGCTTTCGTAATATTTTATCAAAACATAGTTTAAATTCGAAGATCGGCTATATCGGTCCACTCCTTCGGGTACCTCCCCCACAAAACTTCAAAATGTTCGGAAAAATTTTGCGCATGATAACTCTTGAAGGGAGTGACCGATGTAATCTATACTTTGCACATCTTAATATATCTACCAGATATAGATGACGTTCGAATATGGACTATATTTGTCTACTCCTTCTGGTACCTCTCACACAAAATTTCGGATAAGTTCACTTTAAGACCTGCTCTCGAATCACTTTGATTTTTGTTGAAGCGATTTGCATTCGCTACCTCCATTACGACGGTAAATGTTTTTTCAGGGGCAAGTCCATATTTCTTGGGAAAACAGCCCGAAAGGTGTAAAAACCCCCTATGTCACCATATGTGGCGGTCGGAGAGCACGAACTGTTCAACCGATTTGGTCCAACATTTGGTCTTCGTCATATTATATCCAAACTTACTTTCATGGACAATACCGGTCCACAACTTTCGGTACTTCTGCCCAATATTTAAAAAATGCACTAAAATGCTAGGACGATATCACTTGAATGGGGCAACCAATTTGGTCCAAACTTTGGATCTCCTAAAATTTTATCAAAATTTAGTTTAACTTCTTAAATGGCCCATATCGGTCCTCCCTAGGGATACCTCCCCCACAAAAGTTCAACATTTGTGTCTTAGTGCAGTTAATTCCTAATCCACATTTTTGTCGGCAAGTTCAAATGTCCAAAAAGGGCTGAAGAGACCTTAAATACATTCGATCTGTCCGGAGGTGAAAGTTTTGCTTCACATTGGCTGAGGGTATATATCTGTCGGCGAAGCTGACTGACACTTTTTTACTTGTTTAGTTGCACCAGAGTTAATGCTATCCAAGCCTGCGTAATAGGCTTGTTGATCTAGGAGTCTGCGTTTTGACTTTTGAACCTCTAGAGCCTAAATATCTCTCTTAATGTGCTTGGGTGTAGGAAGTCTGGAGGAACACCCATGTAGGTACTGCTTCGACAACATGTTGCTATGCTAATGCACGGATAAAATATTCGCCTCCACATGAAAACGACTCACTGGGGTCCTGAGGAGGCACCTTGTTGCCGTTCTCAAGTCGGCATTCTGCCAGGTTTGAAATATTCCTCCACTAAAATTTGCAAGCCACACTTAATACAGACCAGCCTATAGATTAAAGCACGGCTGGCATAGCTACCAGAGCGGAGGCGACTTGCTGATAAGGTTTATGTACCATCTATTAGTCACGTCTGGACAAAGGAGATCATACTCTATGATTAAAATCCACTCATTCTATGCCCATGCACAAGGAAACAAATCTCCTTCCCATAAAAGATTTAAAACAAAAAAATTCCAACTTCTAGAAAATTTCAGAATTTACAAATTTCAGCAATTAACATCTACACCATCGAAAAATAGTTATTTTCAATATCCATTGCATTTTGTAGTTATTGTTGATTTTTGCTTGCAAAAAAGAAAGTTTAAGTTTGCACTTTTTTGCATTTGAAATCGGAGAAGCGAGAAGGCGAGTGGGCAACAACAACACCATCAATACAACACATCTTCGGTGTATTGGTGGTGGTTTCTGTGGCACAGTAGGTTAGTCGGTTGGTTGCTCTTTGTTATTGTAGCAGTTAAGTTAGAGTCTAGTCAAATGTCGACTTGTTCGACTCTACAATGGTGGCAACAAAACGGCATTAGACCCACATATACACAGACACAAAACAAAACAATTGCACACATACATACATATGTCTATGACCATCTTTCTATTCATTCAAGTGCAAATTTTCTCTTCTGTCATTTTGGCCGCTTTTCTAATACACAAAACAACAACAAACAAACCAACAAAAAAATGGCTAATACAAAAAAGTGCATTGTGTAAAAGTTGCATTTAACCAAACCGCAATTGTTGTTGCTGGCCATACTTGTTGCACCAACATACATAAACATAGAAATTTGGGATTTCGATATCAAAATCATTGCCCGTCGGAAAAGTTGAATGGAGCAGTCAGTGTCACATTAAAAAAATAAATTACCCACGAAAAACGTGGAAATATGAAATATTGCAAACTGATTCAATTTTTCGACCAAAAATATGTGTGTTCCAAAACCTGCAATTATCCAATTTTATGCTACAAAAGCGTTCCCGTATTCCAAAAAGTAGCAATAGTTGCACTTCTCTTTTAAAAATTTGGGGCAGAATGAAGCTCCCTTCTTCTATTATCTGCTAGATAATCTTGGCTTAGTAGAATCTAGCAACATACTTGGTGGCATCTATTTGGCTGATACGTTGATTTTGACATTTCTGCTGGAGCTTTTGCAATTTCTGTCATTTTTTCCCGTTCCCATACATTTTGGTACTATTAGATATTGAAACTTATAATAATATTTCTATCGGTCTTCAAATAACTGCATTTTACTCGTAATATTTTATTTAAGAAATATCTAGATCGCAGTTGTCACTTACAAAACCTTCTTTGTGGGCATCCCTATTACCACCGCGACCACGTCAAAGAGTTATAGCTATCACTTTACAATTGTCTGAATGTATATATGCATGTGTACTTGTATATGTGAGTGAAGCTACATAATTTGACTCCTAATGTTGTTGACGTTGATCTTCTGTTGTTGCTGCTCTTGCAACTGTTGCAGTTATTGTTGTTGCCATTGCTGTTGTTTATAATAGAAAACTTTCATGTTTTTATGTTACAAACCAATGTTGTGCTGATGTGCCAAAGGGGGGAAGGTAGGTAAAGTTAGATACGTATGTGTGTTGGTATCTCTCTTGCAAAGATGCAATTTTCCAATGCAATGCAATTCAATCCATTACAATAAAAATGCAATAATAATTGCATTTGTCCCACTTTACTTTCACTCGACAAACAACAACAGCAGCAGACATGCTCGTTGATCATCACCGTTGGCTTCAGCGTTACATACATACATTCGTGTTACTTAGCACAATGCAAAAAGGTTCCATATTTCCAGATGCAGTGTTGGCGATAAAAAAATCTGTTTTGCCTAGAAACTTTCATTTGTCTAATAGTTAATGGAATCTAGATATAATTAAATAATACGTTTTTGCAGCAAAATAAACGGTAATGTCGGTTACTAGTCTCAATACTTAATTCTGTTAGTGAAAATAAAAAAAATGTACATGCCTATATTGAAAATATTGCCAAACGGAATGATAACTGGAAGTAGCAAAATTACTCTCCATCTTACAGTGAAGGATATAAGAGGAAGTGTAATCATGACCCATCCCCGCCGATAGATACCATGTAACGATACTGGGCAGGGCGCATCTTGTATCCTCTTTCATCCCGACAGCTCTGTGATGCCACCTTGGATCCTTTTCAAACCCCCGTTCAAAGTTATCTATACTTATAAAAGAGTTCAGTAATGATGACTCACTGACTGATTCATAATCAGCGCCCAGGCTAAACGGCTGGAGCTAGAATCTTGAAATTTTGAGGGAGTGTCACTCTTGGTCCCAAGGTGTCAGATAAGGCTGGATTTTTGGAAATTCGAACTAGAACGGTACGAAAAGTACTAAAAGGTACTAAATATGGTACCCTTAGTATTAGGCAAACGCGAAGAGCTAGAATTCTGAAATTTGGAATGAGGTTCACTGATGGAGAGTTAGAAAGGTGTATCAAAGGGTTTTTGAAAATTCGAACTATAAGTGTACGAAAAGTACTAAAAGTTACTAAATTTAGTACCATTTGGTATTACGTGAACGGATAGAGCAAAAATCTTGAAATTTGGAATGAAACTCAAGGTTTAGAAGATGAGTTGATATAAGGAGGTGGTTTTGAAATTGTGTACTCATGTGTACGAATAGTGCTAAATGGTACCAAATTTGGTACAATACGAATTTAAGTGATCGGATAGAGCTGGAATAGTGAAATTTGAAATTAAGATTACTATTGGGGTGTGGGATTGGGATACTTTTGGAAATTCGTACTTATGGCCACGAAAAGTACTAAATTCGTACTTGTGCGTACAAAAAGTACTGAGTGGTACTAAATTTTGTACAATTTGGATTTAGGTGAACGGATATAGCAGGAATTCTGAAATTTGGAATTAAGATTACTGTTGGAGTGTAGGATTGAGGTAGTTTTGCAAATTTTTGGTTATGAGTACGAAAAGTGCTAAATGGTACCAAATCTTGTACAATTTGGATTTGAGTGATAGGATACATTTGGAATCCTGAAATTCTAAATTAAGATTACTGTTGGAGTGTTGGATAGAGGTAGGTTTGGAAATTCGAACCTATGGGAACAAAAAGTACTAAATGGTACCAAATTTGGTACAATTTGGTTGACGGTGATCGAATGCAGCTGTAATCCTGAAATTTGGAATTAAGATTACTGTTGGCGTGTAGGATTGAGGTAGTTGTGGAAATTCGTACTCATGGGTACGAATAGTATTAAATGGTACCAAATTTGGTACAATTTGGATTTGGGTGAACGGATATAGGTGGAATCCCGAGATTTGGAATAAGGAGTACTGTTGGAGTGTAGGATTGATAAAGTTTTGGAAATTTTTAGTTATGGGTAGGAAAACTACTAAATGGTACTAAATTTGGTACAATTTGGATTTCAGTGATAGGATACATTTGGAATCGTGAAATTCGGAATTAAAATTGATGTTGGAGTGTTAATAGAGGTAGGTTTAGAAATTCGTACTTTGGATACGAATAGTACTAAATGGTACCAAATTTGGATTTGAGTGATCAGATATATCTAGAATCCTGAAATTCGGAATTAAGCTTATTGTTTGAACATAGCACTGAGGTTGTTTTGAAAATTTGTACTTATGGGTACGAAAAGTACTAAATGGTACTAAATTTGGTACAATTTGGATTTCGGTTATCTGATGTAGCTGCAATCCTCAAATTTGGAAATCAAATACCTGTTGAAGTGCAGGATTGATAAATTTTTGGACATTTTTAATTACTAAATTTGGTAAAATTTGGATTTCAGTGATAGGACACATTTGGAATCGTGAAATTCAGAATTAAAATTGATGTTGGAGTGTTGATAGAGGTAGGTTTAGAAATTCGTACTTTGGATACGAATTGTACTAAATGGTACCAAATTTGGATTTGAGTGATCAGATATATCTGGAATCCTGAAATTCGGAATTAAGCTTATTGTTTGAACATAGAACTGAGGTAGTTTTAAAAATTTGTACTTATGGGTACGTAAAGTATTAAAAGGTACTAAATTTGGTACAATTTGGATTTCGGTGATCTGATGCAGCTGCAATCGTCAAATTTGGAATTAAAATACCTGTTGAAGTGTAGGATAGAGGTAGTTTTGGAAATTTTTGGCTTTGAGTGCGAAAAGTACTAAATGGTACCAAATTTGGTACAACTTTGATTTGGGCCAACGGAAAGAGCTGGAATTTTGAAATTTACCGTCGAAGTGTAGTATAGACGTTTTTTGAAAATTCGTACTTATAGGTACGAAAAGTACTAAATGGTACCAATTGTGATACAATTTGGATTTGAGAGATTGGATAAATCTAAAATCCTGAAATTATTATTAAACTTAGCATTGTGAAAGTTTTAGAAAGTCATACTTATGGGTACGAAAAATACTAAATGGTACTAAATTTTGTACGATTTGGATATGGGTGAATTAATAGAGCTGGAATCCTGAAATTTGGAATTACGATTACAGCCGAGTAATAGGATTTAGGAAGTTTTGAAAAATCGTACTTATGGGTACAAAAAGTATTAAATTAGATACAATTTGGATGTAGGTGAAGGGATAGCGATAGAATCCTGCAATTTGAAATTATGATTATTGTAGGGCTATTAGATTGAGGAAGGAATTGTTCTAAATTTGGTACAATTATTTAACGGATAGGGTTGGAGTCCTGAAATTCGGAATGAAAATTACTGTTAAAGTGAAGGATTGAGGTAGTTTTCGAAAATCTTACTTATGGGTACGAAGAATACGAAATGGTACAAAGTTTGGTACAATTTGGAATTGCACGAAAGAATACAGCTGGAATTTTGAGATTTGGAATTACGATTACTGTTATTATTTTGTATTAATGTCAGTGTAAGGTTGAGATATGTCGTCGAAATACATACCATAAGTATACGAAAAGTACTTCTTCTTCTTTATTTACTCATCCGTTATTCGGATATTGGTGATCGTACAATAATATTTCAATGATACATATATGATACCAAGTATATATTTATAATTATTTGTTGTTACACAATGATGTTCAGCTCCCTGTTCTTAGCGGCTTGTAAAAGTGTGTATTCATCATTATAGCCGGTCCATGTCTGGATATTTTTGAGCCAGGTTGTTTCTTTTCTAGCTCTTCCGCGCTTTCCGTCGATTTTTGTCTTAAGGATTGTTTGTAGAATCTTGTATTTATTATTTCTAAGTATGTGTCCAAGGTATGAGACTTTACGCTTTTTTATTGTTGAGATTAGCTGTCGGTTCATATTCATCCTTCTAAGTACTTCGTCATTTGATATTTTTGAAGTCCAGGGTATTTTCAGTACTCGTCGGAATGTCCACATTTCAAAAGCTGCCAATTTTCTTTCATCGGACATTTTAAGTGTCCAGACTTCGGAAGCATATAAGAGGACTGACCAAACATAGCACTTGATAAATCTTATTTTTGTTGTCACATTTATGTCGTGACTTGTTAATACTTTTTTGTGTTTAAAAAAGGCATCTCTCGCCATTTCTATTCAGCTGTTAATTTCTTTTGAGTAGTCCCAACGGTCATTTATTAGTACTCCCAGATATTTAAATGTGTGTACCCTCTCGATTTCCGTTTCCTTTATAGTAAGCTTCACGTTGCGATGGTCGTTTTTTCTGCTTACTATCATGTATTTAGTTTTTTTCATATTAATTTTTAACCCATACTTTTCACTTGTGAGTGCCAATTTTTCTATAAGTTTCTGTAGACCTGATATGCTCTCAGCCAGTAGTGTGGTGTCGTCTGCATATCTTATATTATTCACAATATGTCCATTTATTTTTATTCCAATATTTCCTCCATCTAGCGTTTCTTGAAATATTTTTTCCGAGTACACGTTGAATAGTAATGGGGACAGTATGCATCCCTGTCTAACTCCTTTTGAGATAATAATATCATCACTTTGTTCACCATTGACGTCGATTCGTGCTTTTTGGTTCCAATACAAATTTTTAATACATCGTAATTCTTTTCCTTGTACTCCGATAGATGTCAAAATGTTCATTAATTTATCATGGTTAACCGTATCGAAGGCTTTCTCATAATCGATGAAGCAGATGAAAACATCTTTTTGTGCCTCTCTGCATTTCTGGACTAAGACTTGTAAACAGAATAGAGCTTCTCGGGTACCAATCCCTTCCTTAAACCCAAACTGCGTTTTTCCCATAGCATGTTCGCACTTGCTATAAATTCGTTGATGTATTATTTTTAGGAATACTTTCAGTACGTGACTCATTAAACTTATTAATCTGAATTCACAACATCGTTTTGCATTGTTTTTCTTGGGAATGGCTATGAAAGTAGATTTGAGCCAATCTTCTGGATATTGTCCAGTGTCGTATACCTGGTTGAAAAGGGTGATGAGGAGTTCTTTATTGCTGGAATCTATTAGCTTTAAGACTTCAGAGGGTATTTCATCAGGTCCTGTGGCTTTTTTATCTTTTAGAGTTTGTACGGCGCGTTCTACTTCTAATCTTGTTATTGATGATCCAACTAGATAATTGCTTATATTATTCTCAAGAGGTGCTCGCTGCTCATCCGTGAAAAGTTTTTCTATATAATCTTTCCATATAGTCTTTCTTCCCTCCATATCAAACACTGCTTCATTATTATCATTATATATAATTGCACGTGTCTTTCTTCCATACGTCCCCGCAGATTCCTTTATCTTTTTATGTAGGTTAAAGTCGTCATGTATGGACTGTAGAAATTCAATTTCTTGACATTTTCTATTTAGTTGGTCATTTTTTGCTGCGCGGATTGCCGATCTTATTTCTTTGTTTATTTCCCAGTACCTTTCATAATTATACCCTACACCACTATGTGGGGAGGGTATTATAAGTTGGTTTTGCCCAAAAAGTTTGTAACGCATCGAAATAATGGTCGCAGACCCATACTTATATATACCAAAATGAATGTCTCGACGAGCTGAGTCGATCTGGCTATGTGTGTCCGTCCGTCAGTCCGTCCGTCCGTCTGTCCATCTAAACCTTGTAATCATGCTAAAGGTCGCAATTTTGATCGGATCGTCAGGAAATTTTGCATGTTGATGGGGGCCCCGGAGGGGAAGAAGCCTATTGATTTTGGTGATGGTCGGATAATATTTAGGGGTCGGAAAGAGCAAAAAACTTAGACGGATAAAAAGACAACGTTTTTTTCCAAAGCGATATGAAGTATACCAAAAGCAAAACCTGACTATAAAAGTAGAAAACATCACCTTTCTAATGATGTAAAGTAGGTGCTCGTTGGTGATAAAACAACGAAGATATCACAATAGTAGCAAATAAAACGCCAATTTTCATTTTTGCGATTTTAATTATATTGACGTATATGACAGCTTTACTTGTAAACTTTCCAAAAGCAAAGCCTGACGATGAAAGTAGAAGATCCCGTCTTTACAATGCTGCAAACTTGGTCGGCGTAGGTAACCAAATGACGGAGATATCGCAATAGACGATAATACATCCCATTTTTCTATTTTTTTGGAAATCAGGCTACAGGTCGCAATTTTGATCGGATCGTCACAAAATTTTGGGGGTTAATGGGGGTCCCAAAGAGAAAGAAGCCTATTGATTTTGATGATGGTCGGATAATATTCAGGGGTCAGAATGGGCAAACACTTATTTGGAGAAAAGGTCTACGTTTTATTTCAAAGCCAATATCTCTGTATCTTTAAGAGGTATATCAAAAACAAAACCAGGCAAGGAATGTAGAAAATATCACCTTTACAACGATGTAAAGTAGGTTGTCGTAGCTGCTCAAACAACAGAGATATCGCAATAGTCGGTAATGCATCCCATTTTCTGATTTGTTTGTAATCACGCTACAGGTCGCAATTTTGATCGGATCGTCACAAATTTTTTGGGAGTGGATGCGGGTCCCACAGAGGAAGAAGCCTATTTAGTCACGAAGTCAGTGGTCACGAAATTTTGGTTGCTTATGGGGGTCCCAGAGAGAAAGAGGCATATTATTTTTGGTGGTAGTCGGATTATATTCCCTAAAAGAAATGTTTACCAGTGAAAAGCTTACGTACAGGGGTAGTGGTGTAGGGTATCACATGGTCGGCCCCATCCCGACTATAGCCGTTGCTCACTTGTTTTTATTTTTATGTCTACTTCTTTCTTCCCGAAGTTCTCGAATTTCGTCTGTTATCCAGTTTTCAGTTCTTGCCATAGATCGGTTTCCCAGGATGCTTTTAGTTACTGTGTTCATAGTAGTTTTTAGGTTGTTCCACAGTAGATCCGGACTGTTTGTTCCTTGATGTTTTCTAATTCTCCATTGATTTGATGTTGCAGTTGGTTTTTTATGGTAGGATCGCTAAGTTTTCCGATATCGATTTTTGGCTGGGTTTTCTTTTTCCGTATAAGCGCGAGTTTGAGGCGCAGTTTTGAGACCAATAGATTGTGGTCTGTTGGAACATCTGCACCTGGATATGTTGTACACTTGGAAACACAGGAGTTATATCTTTTGTTTATCAATATATAGTCTATTTGATTTCTTACTATATGTCCATGGTTGTCTTGCGGTGATTTCCATGTGTATAATCTCCTGGGGTGTAGACGATAAAATGTGTTCATGATCTTCATATTGTTTTCTTGGCAGAATTGGATAAGTCGGTCACCTCTTTCGTTTCGGTCTCCAAGACCATATTTCCCAGTGATGTCTTTAACTTCATCGTTACCAACCTTCGCATTAAAATCACCTAGTATAATATTTATTTCATGACTTTTTGTCATTCTTAATAGTTGCGAAGTGTTGTTATAGAATTCCTCGATGTCATTGGCATTTGCATCGCATGTGGGAGCATAAATTTGGATTATGTTGATGTTTATTGGTTTTGCCATTATTTTGAGTAGGATGACTCTATCTCATAGTGGAACATACCCAGTTACGCATGAGGCTATGTGGTTTTTTACAATGATACACACTCCATTTCTATGAAGGCCGCGCTGATTTCCTGAGTGGTAAACAGTGACATTTTCTGATCTAAAATCACAACTGTCCTTCCACCATGTTTCGCTAACACCTAATATGTCTATTTTAAGACGATTCATTTCACTGATGGTGTTGTTCAGTTTTCCAGTTTCATAAAGACTTCGGACATTCCATGTCCCAATTGTGAATTTTTGTTTGGTTTTACCTCCGGGGATTCTTAGCACCCTCTCTTGGCCGGAGACTGAGGGCCGTGTATTTTGCGTTGTATTGTTCATGTTGTACGATTTTCAAGGGATGTTGCTTCAGTGGTTTCCCGTTGCCTTCTGAAGGGTTTATAGTTTTCCGTCTACATATTCAGCCGCTTCAATGGAGTACAGACGCTGTTTGCTGCCGCCGAATCTCGATCAGACGCTGCCTTTTTCCTTTTATTTTTGGTTCGCCCCACATATTTTATTTTTGCGGTACCCGTCATATCTGATGAGCTTTCCCCTATCTTAAAGTACTTAATGGTACTCAATTTGTTGTTGGGTGTAGGGACAGTGTTGGATTCTGTATTTGTTGGATTTAGGGTAAGTATTGGTGTGCAACGTTGGTATCGCTGTTAATGTGTAAGGGTGATATACGGCGGATATTTTTGAAAATCGAACTAAAGGGGTACGAACAGTACTAAAATAAAAATAAATATTGATTAAAATTGGTATTAGTACAACAAAATTTTCAGTGTTCGCCATTTCTATATTATTTATTGTTTATTTGTGTTTTATACCCTTTCCGCATACGAAGTATCGGGTACTTTGCTAGTAAACTATATAAACATGAGCATGCACAGTCCCCAAGAATGGTCAAACCGTTGTTTGAGACTTTATTATTATAATTTTTTTTGAACATCATTGAACCTACGATTGTCCGGATTGTTTACAACAGAGGGTAAATTAGGAACATGAAAGCGCATATATCCTTAGTTATTTAAATTGACCATAATGGACCACGAATTTAGAATTAATTTTAAAGCCCGTCTGTCTTTTTTTACTTAGTTGGCCAATTACAGAACATTTGTTCCATAGACCGAACTAAGAAAAGATCTCCATTCCTCTCTGTTTTTCGCTTGACTTTTTGGAATACCGCGCCTTTCCATTTCTTCATCCACTTGTTTGCTCCATCGAAGCTTAGGCCTGCCGATTCTGCGTGCACCGCCATGTGGCATGTATTCATACGCCTTTTTAGCGGGTTCATCATCGCTCATTCTCATGATATGGCCTAGCCAACGCAATCTTGCATCTCGATACGTTTAGCTATATTCATGTCTTTGTATAGCTTATATAGCTCGTGGTTCATACGACGTCGATATTCACCGTCAACGCAAATCGGCCCGTAGATCTTTAGAAGAATTTTCCTCTCAAACACACCAAGCACTGCCTTATCTGCTTGCGCAAGTACCCATGCTTCGGAGCCATACATTAGCACTGGTAGTATCAGCGTTTTGTATAGTGTTATTTTTGTTTGACGAGATGTGGCTTTGTTTTTAAATTGCTTACTTAGACCATAGTAGCTTCTGTTGGCCAATACAATTCTTCTTCTTATTTCACAACTGATGTTGTTTGTTGTGCTTATGGCAGTGCCGAGGTAGACGAAGTCTTTAACTACCTCAAAATTGTAGGTACCAACTTCCACAGTTGGTCCGAGCTCTATGGACGCTTTGCGCGTCGACACCATCAATTTGGTCTTTTCGCCGTTTACCGCCAGACCCACTTTCGCAGATTCTGCTTCGACCTTCCTAAAGGTATCAGTTACTTCCTTTACTGATCGTCCCATGATGTCTATGTCATCAGCATAGGCAAGTAACATGTGGCTATTGGTGTAAATTGTGCCATTTCTTCTGACATTTGCAAGGCTGTCTCCTTGTCTGAAACCTCTTTTGGTACAAAATTCTTCGGAGAGGTTCTTTCCAATTTTAACTGAGGACCTTGTATCAGTTGAAGTCGTCTTACAAAGCCGGGTGAGCTTTGCGGGGATACCAAATTCAGACATTGCGTGGAATACCTTTGATCGGGGGGGACTGTCGAATGCTGCTTTATAATCGACAAAAAGGTGAAATATGTCGATCTGCATCTCTTGGGTCTTCTTTAGGATTTGCCGCAGGGTAAATATATAGTCAATGGTGGACTTGCCAGGTCTAAAGCCACATTGGTATGGTCCAATTATTTCGTTGACCATTGGATTTAGTCGTTCGCACAATATCCCTGACACTATCTTATAGGCAATAGGGAGAAGACTTATGCCCCTATAGTTTGAGCATACAGTCTTATCTCCTTTCTTGTGGACGGGACAGGTTCCAATCGTCGGGTACGCGTTCTCCTTGCCAGATGGTGCTAACTAGCATACACCTTATCAGCGCGTCGCCTCCGGTTTTAAACAGCTCGGCTGGTAAGCCATCGGCTCCTGCTGCTTTATTATTCTTCAGCCGGTTGATTGCTGTTTTTACCTCATCTTGGCCGGGCGGTATACATTCTATACCATCTTCTGGGATTGGATCTGTGGTATCATCGTCTTCGCTACTATTTGATACCAGCAGATTGGAGAAATGTTCCTTCCATATCCTGAGCACGCTATCTGTATCTGTTACCAGATTACCTTGCTGGTCTCTACAGGAGGATGTGCCTGTACCAAAGCCATCTGTTTGATGTTTCACTCTTTGGTAGAATTTTCGGACTTCATTCTGGCTCCTGTACATCTCGATTTTTTCACACTCCCGCTTTTCCATTTCTCTCTTTTTCTTGCGGAAAAGACGTTTCTCTTCTCTCCTTTTCTCCCGATATCTCTCTCGCGCGCTACGCGTTGCTACTGATTGCAAAGTAGCTCTATATGCCGCATTTTTCACTTCGGTAGCAGCACGACACTCCTGATCATACCATGAATTCCTTTGTGGAGGTCTCTGGAATCCAAGTATGGATTTTGCGGCTGTTTGCATGGAGTGGGCAATATGTTGCCATTGTGTTGTTATGTTATCGGGACAAGGAGTGCTCGCGTTATGCAATTGGGCTAGTTGAGTGGAATATGCTGTGGCTATCTGTTGTGTTTGCAGCCTATCGATGTCCAACTTCCGCGTTGAGTCTGTTCGTGCTTTATTTGCAACGTTTAGACGGGTACGTACCTTTGCTGCAACAAGGTAGTGGTCCGAATCAATGTTTGCGCCTCGGAACGATCGTACATCCAACACGCTGGATGAATGTCTTCCATCTATTACAATATGATCAATTTGATTACTTGTTCTTTGATCTGGAGACAGCCAGGTGCCCTTATGAATATCGAGATGATTAAATCTGGTACTGCTAACTACCATGTTTTTTGCAGCTGCAAAGTCTATCAGCCTCATACCATTGTCAGATGTTTCACTGTGAAGACTGAATTTCCCGACTGTTGGGCCAAAGATATTCTCCTTTCCAATTTTGGCATTAAAATCGCCTAGAATGATTTTAATGTCATGGGCAGGGCAACGGTCATATGTTTCTTCTAAGCGCTCGTAAAATATATCTTTGGTCTGTTCGTCCTTTTCTTCAGTGGGAGCATGAGCACAAATAAAGCTGATGTTGAAGAATTTAGCTTTTATTCGAATTGCAGCAAGTCTTTCATTCACTGGGGTGAAGCTGGATACCATATGTTTTAGTCTCCGACTAACTACAAATCCGCAACCAAACTCATGCTTTACGTCATGGCAGCTATAATACAGTGCGTCACCTTTAGGTGTTGTTGTGACGCCTTTCCCAATCCATCGTATTTCCTGTATGGCAGTAATATCGGCCTTGTACTTTTCAAGTACGTCTTCCAATGCGAAGACTGCACCTTCTCTATAAAGAGTGCGAACATTCCAGGTGCAGATTCGCAGATCATGGTCCTTAAAACGTTTGCGGGGTTCGTCAACTTTAGAGGGGTTTGTTTTTCTTTTCTTTCGTTTTTTCATAGTAGGATGTTTTTTCTAGGGGAAGGTTACTAACCCGACGCCCAAACCCAAGTTTTTAACGTTCTTATTGGTGAACGCGCGGCACATGTTAGCTCACTACCTTTAACGGGTGTTAAAGGCAGTTCCCCAGGTGACACCACGGGGAGGTCAGTGTCCACTTGAGATGAAAGAGGGACCAAGATAAATCCTGGGCTTTGCCATGTTAAAGCCGGTCAAGACCGTTGCTTGGTATCATTCATCCCCTACGTCACCCGTCTGTCTTTTTTTACTTCAATTTTTGAATACCATCAGAATAAGGGTCTTCGTGCACTACGTCTATCGTGAAGAGTTGTTGTTGTTGTTGTAGCAACGAAAATATGTTCGATCGTGTATTATTTTAGTTATCAGGTTCTGGTTCCTCTGTATGGAGACTCAAAAATTCTGCAACTTGGGCTGGTTGCTTCCACAAAGAATCAGGAAACAAGTGAGTGGGGTTGGCTGGGCAGCTAAAAGAATGCTTAGAGTCGTGTGGTCCCAATCCACATGCAGCGCATGTGTTGGGTATCGTGGCATCAATCCGGGCCTGATATCATATTGCGGCTGCATCGTCCGGATCTTATCTGGGCTAAAATCACTCGTGTTTGCCTTGGCAGCTGGCGTTCTTGTTCACTGCATGTCTGTATTGCCTGCGCGACTGCATCAGTGTGGAGCTATCCAAGCCTATCTGATAGGTTCTCGTTTATACCTTTGCACCTCTCTAGATCATGAAAATCTCCCCTGACGTGCCTGGGATGCTCATTGCGATATCACCCAAACAGGTACTGTATCGATAATATCCTGTCGTGTTGATGCACCGATAAAGCCTTCGCCTCTTCATGAAGATGGCCCACTGGCGTTATAAGGATGCATCTGTTGCAGTCCTCAGGCCGGCTTTCTGGCAGGTTTGAATATTCTTCCACTGCGTACTGCTAAGATTTGCATACCACGCTGGCACCGCCTAGCTTACCACAGACCGGCCTATTGCTTTGTAAGAGGTCAACAAGGTTTCTTTGTCAGCACCCCAAGTGCTGCCGGTGAGCAACTTGAGGACCTTGTTCCTACTTCTGATCTTCTCAAATAGCTGTGGCTTAGACTGACGACTTAAACATGATATCGAATGTTACATCCAAAATGTTGGAGTAGTTAGTGGTCGGAATCAATGCACCATCGACCACTATGTTCAGTAAGACCCTCATTTCTGCCTTCCAAGTGGTGTATAGTGTGGCAGTGGATTTAGTTGCGGATATTCTCATATCCCACAGATGCAGAGGACTGCACTAGATAAGTTATGTAAACATTTAACCTATCACAAATGTCATCGACGATACGACCCGACGCCAAGATCGTACAATCATCCGGCTTTGTTTCTTTACGTTAAAGTTTCTTCAAGTTTTCCCATTTTTAACTCGGAAAGCGTTCCTTAACCCCAAAAAGTAGTAAAACTGGAAGCAATTTTTAAGAGAGTTAGAGAGGAGAGAGAGCCAAAATGGCTTTCTCTTTTACTACTTTCTGCTCGACAAATAATAAAATTAAAACCAGTGAAATAAAAAACAGTGAAATGTATTTTGTTTGTTATTTTATTTAAGCAGTCATGTTTGTTTTTTGATTTTGCTGCCAGATCTACTATTTTTCCGTTTCTTTACTTTTGTGCAAAACTTGTTACGTGAGAGCAATTTTCACATTTTTCTGAGAGAATAGATAACTTCTCTCTTTTGCTACTTTTACTATTAAAATAGTAAAGGAACAAAGTGATGATGATATCTATGCGGTCTGCAGGGTGTGGAATAAACAGTTCCGGAATTATCAACCCCCTTTGGAAACTCCCCGTATCACGGGGGTTGGACTTCTTGTTTCTGAATTCCACAAACGACTGGCGTCCACACATATATTTGATTATCGAACGTTTCAAACACGGCTGGAGAGTGGTCTTCTCTATAACCTCGAACAGCTTGGCATGGTTCGGCCTGTACGATTCACCTCTGCTGACATCCTTGCCGGGCTTCAGTAGCAGGACCACGCTGCCAAATTTCCACGCTTTTGGTATAATATAGATGGCTCAACTCCGGATCCTTCTATTGATATTCCGTGTGGGTCGATTTCACGTTTTGGATGCAACATCGTCCATCGTAGATTGTGGTGGTACCTCCTCGGCTGGGAGGGCTCTTCTTATACGGCGTAGCATACTCCTCTACGCCCTATCGCTCTCTGGGTTCTCTATAAACTGCCGGTTTAACTAACACACGCACCTGTTTGGGTCAGTTACTGTCACGCCGTTGAAAGTAACAGCCGGTCTATCATCCTTCCTTCCCGGATTTGAGAGTATTTTAATCGCTCCATTTTATCGAAAAAAATTAACTTTTGTAGGGGAGTTACCCGAAGGAGTGTGCCGATACGGCCTATCTTTGAACTTGACATAAGTTTGGACAAAATATTACCTGGACGGACTGGCCTAAACCAAAGTGTCTGAAACGGATTTAGTCTAAATATTTAAAACCAGTATTTCGACAAGGCACAATTTTATTCATGTCAAAGTGCATTTACCAACATTAGCCTAAAGGCTAAGGGTTTACAAATAATTGGAGGTTGAGGCAGTAAAATCGAACGAGCCAATATTATCCAAAAACATTTTCAAATAGTTTTTATACCCTCAGCATTTATGCTAACGAGGGTGTACATACGGGCAAAATGTGCCTCATCGAAATATTTTAGACCCCAAGTATGTTTGGGCGAAATTTGTTTCAGACAATTTGGAGTCGATTGAGCAATGTCCGTCCGTCTGTTTGTCTGGCTGCCTGGAGCACACGATAACTCTCGAATCACGCACGATAACCAATCAACCCATTCGATCCAAAATGTGGCTTTCGTAATATTTTACCCAAACTTAGTTAATGTTCGAAGATGTGCTATATCGATCCACTCCTTCCGGTACCTCCCCCACAAAAGTTCGAAAATGTTCGGAAAATTTGTGCGCACGATAACTCTTGAAGGAAGTAACCGATTTGATGAGGCTCCCAAATGGTCCACTCCTTCGGATACCTCCCACACAAAATTTCGGATAAGTTCAGATTAGGACCTGCCCTCGCTTTGCTATCGCTTTGATTTTTGTTGCAACAACTTGTATTCATTGCACCCCATACGACTGTACAAGTTTCATCAGGGGCAAGTCCATTTTTGCACCATAACTCTCGAACTGTTCAACCGATTTGGTCCATCATTTGGTCTTGGTCATATTATATCCAAACTTAGTTTCATGGGGCAATACCGGTCCACAACTTCCGGTACTTCGCCCCAATATTTAAAAAATGTCACTAAAATTCTAGGACGATATCACTTGAATGGAGCAACCAATTTGGTCCAAACTTTGGATCTCCTAATATTTTGTCAAAATTTAGTTTAACTTCTAAAATGGCCCATATCGGTCCTCCCTAAGGGTACCTCCCCCACAAAGGTTCAACATTTGTGTCTTAGTGCAGTTAATTTCTAATCCACATTTTTTTCGGCAAGTTCAAATGTCCAAAAAGGGCCACAAAATTCTAAAGAGACCTTAAATACATTCGATCTGTCCGTAGGTGAAAATTTCACTTTACATTGGCTGAGGGTATATATCTGTCGGCAAAGCCGACTGACACTTTTTTACTTGTTCTCCCAAATATATCATGCCCTGTCTTGTCTGTCAGCCCAAGTACCCAGTCTTCAGGTCCATACATTAGCATTGGTGTCGCTGTAGCAGCATGAAACCTACGTAGAAGCATGGGTTTGATGTTGGGTTCGTAACCGCTGGCCGAAACACTATGGTTTCGGGTCAATCCGGTACGAAAGAACCAGCTGCCGTGGAATTGATTAGCACTGGTAGTTCCGTGTCTTATATAGAGTAATATTTGTCTAGTGGATTTAGTATCGAAGCAGTTTCGGTTGACCAATGTTTAAAATTTTGTGCTGTTAGTTTTATTAATGGCGTTGGCATAGCTGACTTATTGGTGCCTTACCCCCATTCAGGAAACGTGGTCAGCTACCAAAATATGTACTGAGCGACTCAGCTGTGCTTCCACGAAGGTCCGATTTTTAGAACGTTTCCAAACTAAAATCTTTTTAGGAGGTAAGCTGACATTTTGTCTACTAACATTTGAAGAAAAGTCGAAAATAGTAGAATAATTTTGGAGGTAATCACAAGACAGTGGGATAAGCCAGTTGAACGTAATGGATCCATATAAAAGCCTGTAGATCTGGTATTTAAAGCTATAGGACCTCACATTTAATTCCAATTGTAATTTCAGAATTTTTTGTAAGATTATTACTCATTTATGTACGCTTCAATAAGTAGACAAAAGCACAGGATATCCTCTTTTTCATAAAAAAACGGCTCCATTATTTCTTCACTAATTTCTCCCAAAATAGCGTAGTTGTAAGTTGTACATACATATAAAAAATAGTTGTTTATCTCTCGTCTCCTTCCTCTAATGCTTTCATGTCAACGAATCCCAGCATACCAAATGATTTGAGAATAATATTGTTACGAATGTAACTGATAGGTTTAAGTTAGTTTAGTTTAATTTCCGTTAATTTAAAAATTTGAATTGTAACGTAAAGTTTTATTACGCAGTTACTTTATTTAAGCAACAACAACTACCATGTAGAACTCTCTTCATTATTCTGGATGTTACTTTACCTTATATTAATATGCGTTTGTTTTGTTTTGCAACAGTCATGTAATTATTGTTTAGTTTGTTACTTCTTTATCTCTTAAATTTGTTGTTGTTGTAATTACGTCACTCGTATTTCACCCATGTATGTATGTGAATGTGGTTGTTCGCTTATTGCGAATGTGCGTCTGTGTGTTCGTTGCACAGATTCGAGATGTTGCCAGATTTTGTGGATAATTCTAGACCAAGGAGATTTTGGGTATAAATATGAGATGCCGGCCAAACAGTGAGCAGTTGTGAATTTTATACCGAAGTGTAAACATCGACTAGTAAAGAAGTAAAGTAAAGCTGTGTACTTAGCTATAACACCCAGTTCCGAATAAGTGTAATAAAGTAAATAAAGCATTGTAGAAACGTAATCTAAAACGAACCCTGTTTTATTTGGTACAAATCGTATCGGGGAATAAAACAACGTCTACACGGAGATTAGTTAAACCTAATTCCGTAACAATATTGTAATAAAGTTGGGTAACAATAAGGTCCGAAATTGAATGGGATCTTATGAGCTCGGCCAGAATTCATTTCGGGCCTTACGTTAACTGGGTTTTATACCCTCAGCATTTATGCTTACGAGGGCATATACACTTTCATACGGGCAAAATGTGCCTCATCGAAATAATGGTATGTTTGGACGAAACCCGTTTTAGACAATTTGAAGTTGATTTAGCCATGTCCGTCCGTCTGTCTGGCTGAAGCGCACGATAACTCTAGA
The DNA here is from genome assembly GCF_047663935.1 of Musca autumnalis. Classification (NCBI taxonomy): domain Eukaryota; kingdom Metazoa; phylum Arthropoda; class Insecta; order Diptera; family Muscidae; genus Musca; species Musca autumnalis. The sequence goes on along the minus strand of NW_027411755.1, from coordinate 262,004,950 downwards.
ACGGATCAACCGATTCGGTCCAAAATTTGACTTTCGTAATAAAATTTTTCCAAACTTAGCTCAAGTTAAGAAGATAGAATATAGGTCTGGGATGATTTAAAGACCCTTCGCATTTCTGATTCCTGGGATTCTACTGAGAAAAAAGTCCACTAGACCATACGTCTACGGTGAAAATTGAGCCTCCAGATTTTGGCATATAACAGCCAAACCATTGAGATTTTCTATTCAACACTAAGGAAAAGACAATAATGAAGAACTCTCAAGTACATCGCAAAAGCATTGGGACACTCCTTCAGGCAGTTTCGGCCTTGTGGATAAAAAACTTCAAGTCAAAAATGGGAGGATCGATTTTCACCGTAGTCATAGTCATCTAGTGGACTTTTTTGCTCAGTACAATCCCAGGAATCAGAAACGCAAAAGGCCCAATAAGTTGTTTTCCTTCCATACAAATCGCTGCGGTCTATAGTCCACTTCTTCTGTTACCTCCACCACAAAACTTCAAAACTGTTCGCTAAAAATGGTGCCCACGATAACTCTCGAAGGCAATAACCGATACGCATCGGTAAAATTTCACATCGTAAAATTTCTACCAAACATAGATGAGGTTCGAATATGGACTACATAAGTCCACTCCTTCAGGTACCTCCCACCCAACATTTCGGAAAAGTGAAGTTTATGAGCTGCCCTACGGCACCATATGTAGTGGCTGGTGCACTCGATAACTCCCGAACGGATCAGCCAATTAGGTCCATTCGTAATATTGTGTCCAAACTCAGTTTAAGTTCGATGATGGGTCATATCGGTCCACACCTTCGGGTACCTCACCCACTCGGGTACCTCACCCACTCGGGTACCTCACTCACCTCAAGTTTAAAACGATAAGGCAGTGGCCGATTTGGTCTATACTTTGCACATCAGAATATTCCTACGAGACATATATCAGGTTCAGGTTCGGAAAAGTGCAGTTTAAGAGCTGCTCTTGAATGAATTTGATTGTTGTTGTAACAACTTGTATTCGCTACCACCATTATGACGGTACAAGTTTTTTCAAAAACAAGTACATACTCCCTGAGAAAATGGCCCGAAAGGTGTAAAAAGCACCTAAGTAGTGGCTAGAGCGCGCCCAATAACTCTCGAACGGATCAGCTGATTTTGTCCAAAAGTTGGCTTTTGTAATATTTTGACATTCTTAATATAAGTTCGAAGATGAGCCTGTGTGTACCTCCCCGACAAAAGTTCCAAACTTTTCGTTAAAGTGGCACGTGCTATATGTGTTGAACGGAGCAACCAATTTGATCCAAATTTTGAATTTTGGTAATATTTTGTCAAAATGCAGATTTACTTTTAAAATGGTCCATATCGGTCTTCTCCTTAGGGTACCCCCCCCCCCCCCCCCACAAAAGTTCAACATTTTTGTTTAAGTGCAGCTTAGGATATGTTAGAAGATCCTTTAGAAAAGTATACCGATGCTACTCCTTGTGGTCCTGCTACTGCGATATTATTTTTTTCATGCGCAAGCACATGCTTCCTAACATAGTGGTCCAAAACCTCTAAGTTATACGGTGACCAACTGAAATGACTTGAACTCACACAGGCTGAGGTTATATCTCTGTCGGCAAAGTGAATCTATACTGACCCTGTAGGTCAGAAGAAAAAAATAAGATGCTTCGTTGGGCTATCAGCTGTAAATATAAACAATTCTTCTTCTTATTAAGGGAAAAGTATCAATAGTTGACAAAGTGTTGACTTTGTCACTATAATAGTAGACAAAGTGGTGACATGTCGACACATGACCCCATGCTTCCTACAGGGTATACATACATATTTAAATTTAATAAGTGCCTACTTAAGTGATCATCAGGATAACTAGAAAAACATATATAAACGTTTCTCAAGCTTTTTTCTTAAATATTTTGTGAATCCACTATTTTTTCTCAACTAATTTTGAAATTTTACTTCTATTTGATATGCTGGGATACTATTTGCCATTATTGTTTAAGTATGGAATGAATGCCTGTCATGTATATGTGTTCGCTGCAAAATGCCAAAGTGTTTGTAAACCATTTGGCGAAAAATGTAGGTCAAGCTCAATAGCAGCGAGATTGCATTTATTTTGTTTTTGTTTTCATTGCTTTGGTTGGTTGGATTTTCTTTTTTCTGCAATCGGCAGTCAGTCAGTCGGACAGACTAACTCTCTTTCTAATCTCTCTTTTCTTTTGCGTTGACGTCGTTTATTTTCATTTGGAAACCTTTTACAATATGACGGCGACGGCGAGTATTGGTTGCAGTGGTTTGATGGTAACATCGGCAACAGTTGGCTGGCTGATTGTGGGCTGGTGTTGCAATCGCGCTGTTGCATTGCATTTTCTTTTTTGCCACATCTCTCTTTTTATTGTTGTTGTAGTTGTTAGTTAGTTGTTTAGTCATTGTTTGCCATTCATTGATGTTGTATAAAACAACAACAACGAAACTTGCAACAACTTTTCAAATCTGCGTTAACATAAATTATATTCCATAATATTATTGGTGTTGTTGTTGTAAATTACATTGGAGTAGAGAGTTTTTTTTACACTAAACCATCGTTTTCTATGTAGGCCATTTCAACAAAGTTCCTGCACAAACCGATGCACGCCGGAAAAGTTCATAGAAAGAAAAGCAAAAACAAGATAAACGCTGCTGCTAATAATAACGATTTTCCTGGCCAAAGTCTTTTTTTACAGTTTTCGTGTTTCGTCTTTTTGTTTTGTTGTAAACGGCAATAAGTGTTGCAGTTGACCTTTATTTCAAGAAAACAATCAACGGTATTGTTTTTTTTCTAAGAAATGATATTTGTAAGGACAACATTTGCGCGGGTGTCTTGTTATCTGATCTTGGGAAAGTTCTACCGTGGACGTAGTTATTCTTTAGTTAGCAAAGAATTTTAACTTTAGATGTGATACCAAGACTCAAGCAATCATATTTTAAAGAATAATTCTTTGTGGAAGAATTGTGCTGTAATAATATAAGGTAGTAAACTGACAACAGAATTAAGTACGGCTTAGACAAAAGCCTTATTAAATGCAGATTGTTTATACTACTTTTGACATTTTTTGTACTTAAAAAAAAAAAAAAAAAAAAAAAAAAACGAAAACGAACAAATTGGCGCAAGGGTGAATTACTCTGAATTAATAAACAATATATGATACGCCGACGACACAAGATTAATTGCCACTAGCCTATATGGTATACTATGGTAGAACAATATTAGGTAACAGCAATACCCAGCTGATTGAACTGGGCTATAATGTTAGTGTCAAATTCCATACGTCATTTTATATTATTATTTCTATTTTCGATGTGTATTAGGGACATATATTTTTTGAGAAAAAAATATATCATTCAGAAAAGCCCATAAAGACTTCTTCATTTCAAATATATGTAACCTCTTCCATGACCGCACAACGTGCCGCACACTATAACACCGCTTATAGAGGCGGTACAACATTTGTTAATATGCGTGATATTTTGATAAATTTGAAAAAATTAAGCCCTAATAAACATGAGCTTTTTGATTTCAAAAACAAAAGTTTGAAACAGCTTCTCCTTGTTCAATGACCCCAAACGTTTTTGCAAGAATTATACTTTTCATGAGAAATTATCCATTTAGTGGAATGATATGGATACTTTCAAATTGAAAATTTAACGAATTTTCATGCATGTTTTTCAAAATATTCAATCAAATGTAAAAAATATTAGTTTTATAAATTCCAATAATTTATAGGCATTTCCTTGTTTTGTTTACATGTACCGGTGACATTAACATTACAAACAAAAAAATTTCTATGTGGTTGTTGTTGAGTTGTATTTGTTGTATTATTTACTCTACCTTCTTTGTCCTACCACGATGGTTACATTAAAAAGACGAAATATATGGTAATAAGTAGAAAAACTTACCAAAACAACACATCGTTGAAAATAAAAAATGACGAAATAGAATGGGTAAGGAACTTTAAATCTCTTGGGGTCCTTATAAATGACCAATGGGATACGTCGAGAGAGATAAAATGCCGAATAGAAGTAGCCAGGCAATCTTTTTTTAACCATCTCGAAATATTAATAAGTCATGACGTTAACATTACAACAAAAATGCGCTTTATAAAATGTTATATATGGTCCACTCTACTATGTAAAGTCAATCGACGAACAAAAATTGAACGCATTTGAAATGTGGATTTATCGCAGAACTTTGAAAATTCCTTGGACCGACCGAGTACCAAATGAAGTCCTGAGAAGAATGAACACTGAACGACAACTTCTTGAGGTCACATAATGAGAAACGAAAAGTATTCTTTTATCCAGAGCCTAATTAAATGTCAAATTGAGGGAAAAAGGCCAAGCGGAAGAAGAGAAATATCCTGGATGAAAAACATTTTGGAATGGACAAATCATCGAGATGAAAGAAGTCTTATCAACGCTGCGAAGAATAGAGAGCTCACCATTGCTGAATAATTTTCCACAACATATTCATAAACTCATACAGTGGCGGACAGCTAATCAGGGACAATAAATTCAGTTTAATAAAATAGTCGATTTCATTTAAAAATGTGAAGATTTTGACGAAATAAATTTTGCATATATAGTATTGGTATAAGCACTATAGAGTGATGTCAAAACGTAAGGAGATTCCCCATACGTGCGGGAAATACAATCCACTTTTCTAAAAATGGTCCATATTATGTCAGCATGCTGATGACTAGACAGCGGAATCCTATGCAAATGCATATATGGATAGGATGGTCGTAGAGAAAATCTGATTAGACAGAAACTCGTTTTATTACAAAATAAAGCGAATTAGGCCCAGCAATTTTCGCATATTTTGCATATCGTGCATATTTTGACATATTTATACATATTTGCATAAAATGAGCATATGCAAAAATATATTCAAGGATTTGTGGTCTATATATCCCACCGAAATGCCTGAAATTTGGTATTATGTCTTCGTTAGGGGTATGCAACTTTACAAGTGAAATTTGTCCGCATAGGTCCACGTCTTCATATGGTCCCCATAGAACGGTACCTCCCGATTTCCGATATTTTGAAGGATGTGGCCTCAACATCACACTAAATTGGCTGACATTTTGTATTAAGTTTTCGATGGATTACAAAACTTTCCACCTGAAATTTGTCAGTATAGGTCCACGTCTTCATATAGCCCCCATAGAAAGGTACCTACCGATTTTCGGTATTTTGAAAGTTGTAGCCTGAATATCCCACCGAAATGAATGAAATTTGGTATTTAGTCGGATATAAAATTTTCCACCTGAAATTTGTCGGTATAGGTCCATGTCTTCATATGGCCCCTTAGAACGGTACCTCCCTAATTCCCGTATTTTGAAGGTTGTGGCCTCAATATCCCACCGAAATGACTGAAATTTGGCATTTTGTCTTCCTTGGGAGTATAAAACTTTCCACGTGAAATTTCTCGGTATAGGTCCACGTCTTCATATAGCCCCCATAGAACGGTACCTCCGGATTTATGGTATTTTGAAGGTTGTGGCCTCAATATCCCTCCAAACTGGCTGAAATTTGGTATTAAGTCTTCGTTGGGGTTATAAAACTTTCCAACTGAAATTTGTCGGTAGATGTCCACATCTTCATATAGCCTCCATAGAATGGTACCTCCAGATCAGTTGAGTAGTATTTTTAGGTTGTGGCCTCAATATCCCTCCGAAATTGGTGAAATTTGGTATTAAGTCTTCCTTGGGGGTATACAACTTTCCACCTGAAATTTCTCGGTATAGATCCACGTCTTCATATAGACCCCATAGTAGGGTACCTCCCGATTTCCGGTATTTTGAAGGTTGTCGCGTCAATATCCCGCCGAAATGGATGAAAGTTGGTATTAAGCATTCCTTGGTGGTAAAGAACTTTCCACCTAAAATTTTTCGGTTTAGGTTCAGGCCTTCATATAGCCCCCATGGAACGATTCCTCCCGATTTTCAGTATTTTGAAGGGTGTGGTTATACCTTTCTCTATTTTATTGACTTGTCTGAAGAGAATTTTAAACAGAAAAATTGTAGACACAAACATTTTTGTAGATATTATTGAAATATTTGTTTCATAAGAGAATATGTAAAATGCATAAATTTTGCAAATGCAAAAGTGGGCGTGGTTGGGTCTTTGGGTCCCAAACCAGTACCTAGGGTCGGAGACACAACAACCATTGTCTCGCAAATTAATTATCTCATCGATACGTTCGTCAGTTTTGTTAAAATAGAGTTCTTAAAAAGTATGGCATGGGGGAGGTACCCCGTCACCACCGAGATTCAACGAAAGATATAACCTATTTCCACCACGGGTCCTCCTGGTAGATTCTCTGAAATTTTCAAGAAAATCCGTTAAGCAGTTTTTGATATATAAGCTATTTAAAAAAGTGGGCGTGGTCGGGTCTTTGGGTCCCAAACCAGTACCTAGGGTCGGAGACACAACAACCATTGTCTCGCAAATTAATTTTCTCATCGATACGTTCGTCAGTTTTGTTAAAATAGAGTTCTTAAAAAAGTATGGCATGGGGTAGGTACCCCGTCCCCTCCGAAATTCAACCAAATATATACCCAATTTTCAACACGGATCCTATCAGTAGATTATCTGAAACTTTCAGGAAAATCGGTTAAGCAGTTTTTCATATATATCGTAAGCTATTTAAAAAAGTGGGCGTGGTCGGGTCTTTGGGACCAAACCAGTACCTAGGGTCGGAGACACAACAACCATTGTCTCGCAAATTAATTTTCTCACCGAATTGTTCGTCAGTTTTGTTAAAATAGATTCTTAAAAAAGTAGGGCATGGGGGAGGTACCCGCTCCGAAATTCAACAAAATATATACCCTTTTTTCACCACGGGTCCTCCCAGTAGATTATCTGAAATTTCCAGGAAAATCGGTTAAGCAATTTTTGATATCTAAGCTATTTAAAATATGGGCGTGGTCGGGTCTTTGGCACCAAACCAGTATCTAGGGTCGGAGACACAGCAACCATTGTCTCGCAAATTAATTTTCTCACAGATACGTTCGTCAGTTTTGTTAAAATAGAGTTCTTAAAAAAATAGGGCATGGGGGATGTATCCCGCCTCCTCCGAAATTCAGCAAAATATATACCCTATTTTCACCACAGGTCCTCCTAGTAGATTATCTGAAATGCAGTTTTTAATATATAAGCTATTTAAAAAAGTGGACGTGGTCGGGTCTTCAGGCCCCAAATCAGTACCTAAGATTGGAGACACAACAACCATTGTCTCGCAAATTAATTTTCTCTCCGATACGTTCGTCAATTTTGTTAAAATAGCGGTTTTAAAAATTAGGGCATAGGGGAGGTACCCCGCCCCCACCGAAATGCAAAAAATATATAGCCTACTTTCACCACCGGTGTTCCCTGTACATTCTCTAAAATTTTCAAGAAAATCTGGTTAAGCAGTTTTTGAGTCTATAAGGAACATACAAACATACTAACATACACACATTGTCTTTTATATATAAGGTTTATTTAATCAAAATCTACACATTTTAAATGAAATCGAATATTCTATTAAACTCAATTTATTGTCCCGACGTGAACGTGATGTCGAATGTGACCCTTAGAATTTTGGGGCATTTTGTGGTCGTAATCCTGTTACCATCGATCACGACTTTCAACTCTCTTCTCACCTCACCGTGGGAGATTTAGTGGCGGATATCTACATATTCCTTCTGTGGAAAAGGTGGTAAGATCGGTTAAATAGGAGTTCAGTCTCGCACAGATGTCATCAGGGAAGGTACTTGACGCCAGGATCGTGCAATCATCCGCATACGTTACGATCTCGATGCCGTCTGGAGGGGGCGGAATACAGGAGAGGTAGAGGTTAAACAGTTCCGGAGATATAGCCCCACCTTGGGGAACTCCCTGTTTCACACTACGGGATTTGGACTTCCTGTTCCTAAATTCCACTTACGACTGTCGTCCACACAAATTGATGATCCAACATTTCTGACTTGGCAGGAGGGTTGTCTGCTCAATGTCCTCAAACAGCGTGGAGTGACCTGGCTAAGTCCTTGTCAAAAATATATGGAGATGGCGTGCTGTGCTGCTTACAGAATCCATGCTGATGATCGGCAACTGGATAGCTATTTCTGACGCTGGGGAGGACTAAGACCTCAAGGGTCTTTGCTACGAGCGACAAAAACTGACATCCCTGCCGGGCTTCAGTATCGGGACCACCCTGCCCATTTTCCAGACTTCGGGAACAATGTTTCAGCATTACCATGAAGATTCCATCAGGGCCCAACGCTTTGGATGATTTAGCGTTTCTGATGGCATTCGCAACATCTTCCATTGTGAACTGTAGTTGTTCATCCTCTGCAGGAAGATATCTGATGCGACTTAATACTGTTCTCTTCGTCCTGTCACTCCTTGGGTGCTCGACAAATTGTCGATTAAAATAACGTAACGTCGCAAAACGTGATTGAGGTACTCTCTTCCTTCTTTCCAGGGTTCGAGAGTGACTTAACTGTTGCCCACAATTCACTTATACACGCTCTTAAACTCTTCAGATGATTTAACCACTTGTTCGCTAATGCTCGCCGTCCAACCGGATAACTTCCAGTGCCAGCTCCCTGACTCTGGGGTCACAGGGGTTGACTCAACGAAGCTTATCGCGCTCATTTGCTAATCCCGTCGCCTCTGCTGCTGGTCTCACTTCGGTATTCGGGTATTCGATCAGCAGGTATATGGCGAGCGGCTGCAGCAGCGATGATGTCTCAGAACGTCTCTGAAGCGGTGATTAGTGAACTCTCTGAACTCGGCCAAGCTGCTTTTTCATGAGTGAAGTGTGTGCGGCGTTCAGAGGTGATGAAATCGGGCGGTCGGCAAATGGAGACAATTATGGGGAGATGGTCTAATCCATGGCAGAACTGCCAGGTAGTGGTATCACACCAGCTGATCGAATATGAAAAGTCAAATCTCTTTATAAAAAAATTATTTTTGTTGTAATTTCTCCAACAACATAAAGAAAGTTTTGACATAACATATTCAAAATTTTACGATGCCACTACCTGGGTAATTGTGCCATGGTCTAATCCAAGAGAAATCACGGGTTGCCAGGTAACGTCATTTGTCAGACCAGGGGCTCATTCTGTTTCTATGAAAATATGAAATGAAAAATTTTATAAAGGAAAAAACTGTCAAATGAAAAAAATCATAAAGAAAATATTTTTCATTTCAAATTTTCATAGAACAAGAATCCAGCCCCTGGTGGCACGATGGTTGTGTCTGGCAAGCTCTCCTCTTGTTCTAGTAGGGGCGTCCTCATTGAACGCGCAAAACGTAGAACTATCAATCTACTCAGCCAGCGCTGTACCCTTATGGTTGATCCCGAGTACCGAATGCCACAACTCATGATGCGCATTAAAGTCCCCCAAGACCAGACGGTTATGATCCACCAAAAGCGGTCTTATGCTAGGCTTGTTACCTAAAATACAGGTATATACCGGCGGGATGTATACTCTACCTCATCAGTTCCGCACCTGACTGCTACCCCCATACATTCCACGTACGGGTTATTAGGGTCAGGCTCAAGCGAGCTACGTCTGTATTGAACAGACTGTTGCAATAGGAAAGCTAATCCTCCACCTCCACTTATGGAGCGATCCTTACTCAGTATGTTGTAACCTCCACAACGCTGTAAGTTGTTGCTGTTGCTTCTTCTTCCGAAACATGAAGTCCAATATTTCCTCGATCTTACCTCGGAGTCCATTGCAATTAAAAACACATCGAAATATTCGTCGGAGACCCCATAAACTATACATACGTATATGTACATATGTTACCGATCAGGATAAAATTCTAAGTCGATGTAACGATGTCCGTCCGACAGTCTTTTCTGTTGAAATCAAGATACAGCACGCCCGGCCGAAGTTAACGCCTTTTTCACTTGTTTAATTTATGGCAAATCTTATATACACAGTGGAATGAATACTGGTTTTAGATCCAACATATTTATACAAAGGCCGAAACAAACAAAAAATACCATGCCAGGACCATGTTGGGAATATTGTCCTGCAAAAAAATCTAAGTCCATATAACCATGTCCGGCTGTCAGTCTATCTGTTGAAATCAAGATACATCTTCGTTTGAAGGTTATGGCCTCAATATCCAACTGAAGTTGTTAAAATTTGACATTACGTTTTCATTTGGGATATAAAACTTCCACCTGTAATTTTTCGATTAGATCAACGTCTTCATATAGCCCCCAAATCGAACGGTCCCTCCCAATTTTCGGTAGTTTGCAGATTTTAGCGTCATTATCAAACTGAAATGACTGAAAGTTTGTATTTACTCTTCCAAGGGGTATAAAACATTCCGGAAGATATTTGTTCGCTGTGTTCACGTTTACATATAGCCCCCATAGAACTGTGCCAACCGGTTTTCGGTATTTTGAAAGCTGTGGCCTCAATATCGCACTGGAATTGCTAAAATTTGGCATTAAGTCGTCGTCGTTATCGGTATAGATCCATGTCTTTATATAGCCCCCATAGAACGGTTATAGAACGTTATTATTGCGTGTTGTCAGAGGATACAAGAACTCAATTCGGAAATTTTTAAATATTGTTCTATGTTTTGGAAAGAACAACGATGACGACAGGGGTTCTTTGGAAGGAGTTTGCTACATTTCCCTTCTGAACCAAATGTAACTTTGTACAGAAAATTGTCAATATAAAGTGATTCTCATTAGATATTCTACTCCTACAAGGAATAAGTCTTAATGGGGAGGAAGAGCTTAGTATTTTCATAAACGAAGCGAAAGTAATTGTTCCAAATTACTTCAATACAGAAGTAATTGTTCAAAATTACTTTAATACAGTTCGTGGTTAACATTTCTCACTATTATATTGGGTTAGATCTATATATATATATATATATAGTAAAAAAATGAAACATGGCCTCAAAGTAACATAGGCTATAAAAATTTCTGAAATGCCGCGCTGATCCGGAGATATAGCATCAGAATCGGAGGTTCCTCCTTAACATTTATATTTTTTATGCAAATATCTACAGAATGGAAACAGATAATGTCTCCAAATTTTGGATGTGTGAAGGATTTTGGTCTAGAAATAAATTTGCCAAATTATATTGAAATCGGTTCAGATTTGGATATAGCTCCCATATGTATTTTAGCCGATTTCATGTATTTTATGCATTAAACACGCTATGTATGTCCAATTTCAATGAAATTTGGAATGTGTGACGGAATTGGGCCTAGAAATAAATTTGCTAAATTGTATTGAAATCGATTCTGATTCGGATATAGCTCCTACATATGTTTTCGTCCGATTTCATGTATTTAATGGTTTTAATGAAAGTCCGAATTTGTAACGAAAATTGGCCCACAAATAAATGTATCAAAATATATTTTACATTATTCAGGGTAGTGAAGCGCACCGGGTTCAGCTAGTATGCTTTAGAAGGTGGCGCAAAAGTAAAACTTTGATTCTTCTTGTGGATTATTTTTATTTGGTCTTTTAATTTTGTACATCAAGTAGAGAATATGATGTCAGATCAATGGCCGCCGCCACAGTTTATTGTCATTTGAGCCCCTTTTTATGGCATTTTCCAACACTTTGGCCAAAACTTCCGGCGATAGGTCCTCACATTCTTGACGGATATTGTCTTTAAGAGCTGAAAGAGTTTGAGGCTTGTTGACATAAACCTGCGACTTCAAAAAGCCTCACAAAAATAAGTCTGGAGCGGTCAACTCAGGCGATCTTGTTGGCCAGTGCAAATCGCCAAAACGGGAGATTAGGCGCCCGGGAAATGCATTCTTCAGCATATCGGTTGTGGCACGTGCAGTGTGTGCCGTTGCACCATCCTGTTGGAACCACATGTTTTCCAATCCCAATTCATCAAGTTGCGGCAAAAAGAACTCGTTGATCATTGCTCTGTAGCGCTCACCATTCACAGTAACCGTTTGGCCCGCGAGGTCTTCGAAAAAAAGGGGCCGATGACTCCTCCAGTGAAAACAGCACACCACGGATACTCCGGGGTCTGCCACGCCTGGCAGCATATCGTGTTGTGCCAGTCTCTTCGAGGCGAGCGACTAAACGTCGCAGTGTGTCACCAGTAGGCGTTGGATGGCCAGGAAATTTACGACGAAATTCACGTTGTGCCAAAGTCACCGACCGATTATTGGTCAAATAAATAGTCACCAATATTCCGCGTTCTGGAGCAGTGTAGCGTAACATTGTTTATTAACGGGTATTTCGCATGTGTTTACTACACAAATGTCAAAACAGAACTGACATTAGGTGCCAAATGCAAAATTTATAGCATTTTCTGATAGGAGGATTACTTTTGCACCACCTTGTATTTGTAAAGTGTGGTACACACGATCAGTTTTGACTGTCAGTTTTGCTCAAATAATTGGTTGCTTGCCAGTGTGGCCGTTCATTTTGACACTTATCGATATTTCCGAAAAATCGACAGTCAAAACTGATCGTGTGTACCCCGCTTAATCAGTAGTGGGATTCTCTAACGCATTTTTTGGTTACAGACGAATTGACCCGAAATCATAGTGTTTCGGCCAGCGGCTGCCAACCCAGCATCAAACCTATGCTTCTACGTACAGTATCGGCCAAAACTAAAGCACCCCCTCAGTAAATTTTTTTGAAATTATAATTTTTTTATGAAAACTAAATTCTAAATTTATTTTTTATTTTTATTTTTATTTTTCTTTTTCTTTTTATTTTATTTTTTTTTTTTTTTTTTTTTGTTTATTGTTGAAGCTCAATCTCATTTTCGATTGTTTGAGTGGAGTATTCCCCCATTGGCTCAACTTCATTTATTACCCTCTATTACAGAGAGTAATGTTTTTCAAAACGAACTGACAGTGTTGCAAAATTTTACTGATCGCTACCAATATCATGATTTCATCCCGGCGAAGGGAATTATGAATTGGCTTCTCAGTTTTTGAAATGATGCCTTTTTAGCGAAAAACTGAACTCTTTAAGTGTCTAGTATTCTCATATGAATGAGAATCACACTCACTTTTCGGCTTTTCCAAAGAAACACCAAAATCAAAATATTTTGCAACATGTCAGCACGTATCAACTAAGAATTCTTCGAATTCTGTGAGTTGAAAAAGAACACCAACACAGTTGCCTGTGAGGTTGTTTATTGGAATTTTGTTTTTTTTTTTTTTAATTTTTAATTGATAACTCCCTTCGCCGGGATGAAATCATGATATTGGTAGCGATCAGTAAAATTTTGCAACACTGTCAGTTCGTTTTGAAAAACATTACTCTCTGCAATAGAGGGTAATAAATGAAGTTGAGCCAATGGGGGAATACTCCACTCAAACAATCGAAAATTTTTCTTTTTATTTATTTATATCTTTATAATTGAAAAATACAAAAATAAGGAGATCAGAATTTAATAAAGAAAAGTTAAAATTCAAAAAACATTTTAGGTCGCAAACATAAGCGGACAAAACTAAAGCACCCCCCATTTGAGGTACAGCAAAAACTATTGAAATCAATATTTCGTTGCTAATCCTCTATTCTGGATGACACAATCACATCTTTTAGGCATAAAGGATACTAAATTATTAATTATTGCAGGCGAAATAATCGGTTTTCGGAAAATTTAGCTTAAATCCTCAAAATACTGAAAATCGGAAGTTACCGTTATATGGGGGCTACACCCAAACGTGGACCCAGGTCCACAATTTTTGGTGGATATGTTTTGTAACCACTAAGAACCCTAAGTACCAAATTACAGCTAATTTAGTAGGAAAATGTGGCTTAAATATCCGAAATACCGAAGATCGGAAGGTACCGCTTTAAGGGGGCTATACCAAAACGTTAGCCGATATTGTTCATATTCATCCAAAAATGATGGTACAGCATCCACTAGTCAAATACAATACGCTAACGTTTAAAAATTAGCAAAAGAACGAATTGCAGAAGAACGATAGACGCCGGCTTATTCAGTCGACGACCAACTCCCTATCAGTTTTCTTACTCTGTCCTTTATGTTGCAACGGCAGAAAAAACAAAACTCACGGGGTGTTTACATTCATAATCGGGCTGTATAAGTTTTAATCGCTGTTTTGTGTTCTAAACGGGATTTCGGTCATAACGTATTTGGATAATACGGACGCCCCAAAAGCGCTTTTGTGGTAGGATGGTGAATTATTTAAGTACGTTACGTTGAATATTAGGTATGGGCTTTATAGTCAGGAGAGAAAATTTTAAAAAACCTATTTCAATAAAATAAACAGCTATTAATATTTTTTGTTTAGTTTATTTAATTTTTGTTTAAAACTATTACAGTAATGAATAATTATAATTATATAAGTTTTATTTTACATACATTATAGTTTACTTTTGCTGTTATTTACTTTTTGACTTCTCGATTTTTTTTATTTTCTTTTTTTTCTTTTTTCTCTCAATGGAAAATTGTATTTGTTTTTTTTTAATTTTTATTTACACAGAGAAAAACAATTTTAAGTATATAATTTGTTGTTGTTATTGTTAGTAATAAACTGTTTGTTGTTGTACATTAACTTACATTTGTATATTTATACGCGCGTAGATAGAAATAGTTGTATAGTTGTTATAATTTTTGTAACTGATTTGTAAAAAATAAACGCATATTTCGATACATATAGAGCGTGTTTGAAGCAATGAATCAATTTAAGAATAAGATATATCCATTTGTTAAGATTTGTTGTTGCTTTATCTCAAAACATATTCTATTTTTGTTATTTAGCTTATTGATCATGATCATTTTGGGGTTTTGATTTGTGGGATAAATTAGCCAAGAATTAGCACTTCATTGATTGGTTGGTTGGTTGGTAGTAGAAATAAAAACAAGGAACTAATAATGAAAAATAATTTAACAACTCACACAAATGTTTAACACATATTCAAGTATATATTTTAAATATTCCAACAAATATAATTTAAAATTGTTTCATAATTATTTATGTATGTGTATACATAAAAAGAGATTGGCATAACTTGCATAATCTGTTAGATCTTAGAAGTTACCGACCACTACCTCATAACCTCTTGGGATACACCATTTAAACATATTTTGGGTACGTGTGTGTGCTCAAGATGTTATTATAAAATAAAGGGGGGAAAGTAAGAGGATAAAACTATTTTAAACTTATCGTCTGTGTAAAATATTGGACAGTGTACGCATTTGTTTTTGCAATTCGGAATCCATTCTGGCAGCTTCTTCTTCGAAAATATTACGCATCTCACTCAAATCGGGCAATTTATTTGTCTTTATATTTAAAATATCACCAAAGAATTGTGTCCAGACGTGTTTCTTTAGATAACGTGGCAGTTTCTGTTTGATGTCCCAAGTATCACCGCGCTTCTGCAATTGCATATATTCACCGAATAGCATTACATGCACTGTTCCCGCAATGCAAAATAGATCAGTTTCATACGACCAAGAGCGACCCTCTTGCATCTCTATACATGTAAAACCGTCCGTTTGTATAACTTTTCGGAACTTTGTCTTGTCGCCGTCAGGGAATAACGTCATATCAATGGCACAGCCAAAATCAATTAGACGCAACGAAGGGAAATGTAGATCGGTGCTGGGCACACGCATCAATAGGAAATTATCCGGTTTGATGTCGGCATGAATGATTTTATTCTGATGCAGGTGGCTAATTATATTACAGATTTGTGCGGAGAAATGCATGACCAACGATTCATGCATTACTTTGGTTGTGGCCTGACGTATCTTATTGTTGATATCTAACAACGAGCCATAGGGTGAAAATTCAGTAGCAATTATACTGGCATTGGGTGCAATTATAGCTGTCGATATATCCATAAGACCGGGTAAAATGTTGGGCGACTTTACACGCTTTAGAACCTGAAAGGAAAAAAAAACAAAAAGAAAATACTTTTTAAATTTGCGCCTAAAACTTTGCTACAAATGTTGAAAAATAAGTTCGTAAAAGCTCTTGTACGAAACACATAAAAATTGTTTTTTTAGCAACATCATTACGGGGTTATCCATTACCCAGTATATATAAAATACGAATACATGTATTTATTAAATCTGAAATTACATTCCTCTTGCACGTTGCTGAATGGGTTGACTCTATACCAATTTCAGATTTGTCTTACATCTTGCGTCATTTTAGTTGCTGAAGATTGCAGTGTTTTTTGCCATCCTAAATTGTGACTCAGTTGAGAAGCGATTGATGAATTTGCTCTTCCTACTACTGATGTTTCCTTTGGGGATTTTAAGGGGATGGCCCCCACATGTACATTTCAGAGAAGTAGAAGTACCATAGAATATGTGTTACAATTTTCAATTTTTGATTTTTTTGGTCCACCATTTCAGTAAAAACTAATATTTTTAAAATGTCTATCGATGAAGGACTAGATCTTTATGTTTTAAATAAGCCCACAAAAATATATGACGATCGGATAATTGGTTTTCGAGCTAGAGTTAGCACCGCAAAACGCATTAAAAAGGCTATCATGGACGATCGTTTGCACAAAACCATATTTTTTTCAACAAAAAAAAATAATAATGTACTATATTATGATTTGCTCTTTCAAATGAAAAAAATCTACCAAAAAAGTTGGGTAGTTTTCCTGAAAAAAAAAATCATGAAAAATTGCCCTTTTGGGCTTCACAATGAAAATCAGCTGTAAAAAATTACTGATTACCTTCACATTTTTATATTTGATTTCTTTAGAGTTCTCCCCCGACATCGGGAATTATACTTGCACATCATTCCTCAAAAAAGGTAGTGATTGACGAAATCTATGGAACGATCTGTTCTGATAATTATGCGGCGATAATGTGATATGAGGGATTTCTACAATGTTTGCTTACAGATTCGATGATGACAATTGGCACAAACATTTCTTCATATGATGGTGGGAAGGAGTAATACCTCGATTCTCTTTTGCTACTGACGACTAAACCGCTTTGTACGAATTAACTTTTTTGATTCCTTCCCAGGCATCCACTGGGTGATACATCTCCGTCTGAAGATCATATGCGAATCAAATGTTCCATGGAGTTACTGTTTATGTACTAATAAAAATTGTACAAGAGAAAATCTGTTGATGTGGGAAGATTAATCCATCATACTCTTACTTTCTGAGTAACAAAAAATCAAAAAATCTTAATTGTTCCCGTTTTTTTTAAATAGTCATCTTTAAAAAAAGAATACATTCTTAGCAAATCAAATGTCGGATGTCCGAAACAAAAAACTTCGGAAGCACATTTCGAAAAAATCGTTCCGATTTCTATTCTATTTTCGTAAGGAATTTTTCATCCATTTCGTTTAGATTTCTTTCCGAGTTCAGAGCGAAATTTCGGTAATAATTCTAGCTTCAAAAATTCCCCAAGGATCTTTTTTTAAATTTCGTTCCGAAATGATGTACCCCAATCAACCTTGATTACGGTTTCGGATCCGAAATTGGACTTAGCAGCCGCAATTCTAACCGATTCTAGCGATTGGTTTACTGGGATCTGAATACAAAACGTAAATATTCGCCTTCTATTGAGAATGTAAACTAAAAAAGAACTTTCATTTCTTTTGGGGGGAAATCAAAAGATCCTTACCTGATCACATATATAAATTTCCCATGTATTTGCAGGCTTTTGAAATTTCAATGCTACAACAGCACCTGTAACCGCATCTGTAGCTTTATATACCGAACCATAGGAACCACGACCAATCTCCTTATCTATATTGAATTGTATACTTTCGCTCAATGTCAGTTGTCGAGTATTGGCAATTTTCGGTAATGGTGTATGTATTATCTTATAGTTATCATGGGCTTCACTTTCCGTACCAGGAAAATCGAGTTTTGTGAGAAAAGCTTTACACAACTCACTGCTAAAGGGATCTATAGCTTCTTTGGCCATATGCCGTTCAATAGTCTCTAAGGCTTTTGTCAAACGTCGTTCTTTAGCCTCGGCATCGTGTTGAGTAGAGAAATAGGAATTCTCTTGGTAAGTGGAAATATCTACAGCATTACTTTGATTCAGTGTGGTATTATTCAGAGCTGAGGCATCGCGGAAATTGAGACGACCAACAGCATTCGACAGTGAACAATTTGAATTATCCAATGCAGCTGCACTTGAAAATGAATAGTTGGCATTATCATTGAATGTGGCATTGAGATGAGATTTATTATTGTTATCCGAGGGAATTTTGGATAAACTGTTATTGTTGTTGTTAGCATTTAGAGCATTGACATGACCATTTTCCGCCGATGATGAATTGCTGTTGTGGCATGCCAATACATGGAATTTGTTGGAAACTTTCTTTATTTTTGATGATTTTTGTCGCTTGACGGAAGTCTTTGGCGTTGAAGTTTGTCCCAGAAGATAAGGATGGAAACTATGATTGTTGCCATTGTTGCGTTTCAAAGCGTTTTCAGGCATAGTCGGCGAATCAATCTGAAAATGAGATAATAAGTATTCAATTAGAAAAAGGAAGGATGAAGAGATGAAGCTCTTACCTCTGGCTGGTGATATATTCTCTCAATTGTATAAGCGCTGTAACTATTGTTATTGCCATTGGGAGCTTCGGTGCCGCTACTGGGTCTTTCTTTTTTGAATTTGATTTTAAGCGTTTTATTTTGAGATCCCTGGCTTGGAGTGTGCATACTAAAACGTATTGTAGAAGCTTCGATTTGGTCCTCCAAATCATCTTGTGTATTAACGGCATCGTGTTGATAGTGGTGTTGTTGCTGTTGTGCTTGATGATAGAATTGTTGTCTTTGTTGATATTGTTGATGCTGGTGTTGTTGTTGCTGCTGTTGTTCCTCTTCTTCCGTATCGGGATTGTCGTCATCTTGATCCTCTGTATCAGCACCAGCATCTTCTCCCTCATCGTCTTCTTCTTCAGTTTTCTGCGAAGTTTTAATATACTGTTGAGGCTGTTGTTGCTGCTGCTGATATCCGACTTGATAATTTGTAACCACCTGATGATGGGGCTTATGATAAATTTGATTAACCTGCTGTTGGTGCTGTGTTTGTTGTTGTTGTTGGTAGTATATATTATTATGATGTACTTGTTGTTGTACATAATAATTTTGGGTCGCCGGTTGTTCTTGCTGTTGCGGTTGCGGCTGATGATGATGTACGGGTTCCCTTTTTAAGGTTCCTATCTCTTGTACTTGGACTTGGTTTTGTTGCGATTGAGAATGTGTCTGTAGTTGTTGTATTTGATTTTTCTGTTGGCTTTCTGCAGCAACTTGTTGTTGCTTTTGTTTCAGTTCATCCATTTTTTGCTTATAACGTCTTGCTCTGATCTCTTCCGGACTATATTCTACAGCCTGACCTTGTGGATATACCGTACTTTTGGCATAATAACATATTTTTTGAGGATCATCCGGTTCTTCGAGGAATAGAGCAGGTTGCCATGTTTCATGATTGTTACGGCAGTAGGCTGGAAATTTCCTATTTGTTTTTAATCCGGACACCTGAATTGAAGAATTATTAACGGTAGATTGTGCTCCTGCCGTTGTTGCCGTGGTCGTCTGATGTTTCGTAGAAGCTTCTAAGGCTCGTTCATATTGTTGGCGAGTCATATTAGTAGTGGCTGCTGGCAACTGCTGTTCAACGGGCACAGTTCTCGGGCCCTGTGTTGCCTGGTGGGTTACTGTTTGATGGACATTATAAACTTGATGGGACACTTGTGTCGCACTGACGGTTTGATGTTGAGCTTGGTGGACTGTTGCCGTTGCCATTGCATGTGCTGTTTGTTGCAAATGATGTTGAACATGAACTTGCTGTTGTTGTGGTTGATGATGATGCGCCTGGACGTGAACTTGCTGCTGTTGTTGTACGGTAGCTGGGTAATGATTTTGTACCGGCTGTTGATGGTAAACTTGGTGCGTCGGATGATGTCCCGAAGAGTGTGGCTGATGAGCTACCTGCGCTTGACCGGCAACAATTTGGTTGGGAGCTGTTGTTGTATGATGATAGGAAACCTGCTGTCGGTATTGTTGTACTGTATGCTGGTGTGTCGGTTGTTGGATATGCTGCTGAACACCAACTGCAACTGCAGCATTTGTTGGTGCAGTTTGGTGTACATAGGCAGGGTGGTGTTGCTGCTGCTGTTGTTGTTGATGCAGCTGCTGCTGTTGCTGAGCATGAACCGATTTGGTGTACATTAGCTTACTATGGGCATTATGCAAGTCTGCATATGGCTGTGCCTTCTCCTGAAAGGCTAAATTGTACACGGCTTCCGCCTCTTTAAAACTGTTAATGGACTCATAGTACGTGGCCCAGCCAATATAGAAGCAAGCTGCTTGTTTACCCACTCCGCGCTGATGCAGCACTTGATAGAAATGCAATGGATTATTTTGCATATCTATGTATTTTAGCCATAATCGAACCATTCGCAGGTCCTGCTTGTAGTAATCACTATGCTCATACAGAGTCAGACACCTTTCCAATGTTTCACGAAATTTGTTATCCGGATCACCATGGCCATGATTTTCATACCAACAAATATAGTTCCACCAATGATCTAAGGGATCGGGGCCCTGATACAAGGCTATGGCATTTTCCCATGCTTGTTTGTCCTTCAGAAAGCTGTGCATCTGATCGGCAGGCACAGATGACTGTCTCATGTACGAGTTCATAGCCCACACTCAAAAAATTCCAAAAGTTCCAATTGTTTTTGCAAACACCCCCTTCCCCCACCAATTGACAATGTTGCACTAATGTATAAACAAATGCAGTGTTGTCAGTTTCCACACAGAGTTTGGGCTGTAAATATCCCCGCGTCTCAACCGCGACAGAATTGTTAGATTTTTCCAAGACTCCTCAAACGACTCGTTTGCACCTTTTTTCACTTTGTTATTTTCAGTTCCTTTTAAGCCTTTCGGAACAGGCTATCAATTGAATCACTTTTTTATAAACTGCATTCAATGCAGCCGAAATAAAACAACAAATTAATTAAACAAAAAATCAAGAAAAGAATATTTTCATCTCACAAAATGATGTGTGAAGTAAGAATGTATAAAAGCGAAGCCGATTGTTACTATGGCGGCCCCCTAGCGTAACAATTCAACGGCGTTATCTATTGTTTGTATCGCACCAGAGTTGTATTTTTTAATGTACGGTCAATGTAGCGCTATTTTGGAGAGGAAAGGAAATGTTACGACATTGGAAAAATTTATTATAAAGCTGAAAACGATATACATAAAACTTTCTGTTCTGCGTTAATGTCCAATTTACATTAGCAACTTTTTCGTCATTTAGAGCTGTTTCGTCATTTATTTGCTAAAACAGGCAACATTTTGCGTCATTTACCATACAAAAATAAATGACGATAGCTGCGTCATATATTCTAAACAACGCACGAAAACACCATACTATTATACGCAACCCTGCTTTTTCGTCATAAACTACCAAAAAATGCAGCTGTTTTATGATGTCTTTGTTTGTTTGTGTGTGTTGTAGAAAAGCAAAAATACTCAAACGATGACAAAAGTGAAAATAAATGGTTAAACAACTTGCAAAAATTATGTTTTTTGTTTTTGGAATTAATTTAAGTTATTTGATACACATTTGTGTTGAAATTCCTATTTTTCTGAATAAATATATTGTGTGCGTGTGTTTGTGTTATTGTATATGTGTGTATGTGCGATTGTGTGCGTAAGGAAATGACGCAAAAAAACAGATGTAAATGCACTTCATTTGATTCTAGGATTTCGTAAAACGAAATCATTTATGGGTACTTTACACGATATGTTTTTTACATATGATTTGTCACTTCTCCCATACAAAATGTATATGCAAAGTGACAACTCATATGTAAAAAACATATCGTGTAAAGTACCCATTAATGTGCATATGTAAATTGGACTTAAGCCGTAAATACACCCAACGTTTCAGTAATCGCATTTGAATTAGGTAGCACCTGGCAAACATGTTGCACATTTTTGCTCGCACAAATTTGTCGTGTAAAAAGCTTCTAAAGAGAAAGCTATTCAGATCCATTTTTGTTCAAATACAACTGAACATTTTGCAACTTTTTTGGTGTACCGGAACGCATTTTGGGGGAAAATGTTAAATGTTTTACTGCTATGCCTAAATACGACCGTATTCCCAGGGCGTATGTGGTGAAAAAAGTAGAACACATGTATTCTTAAGAGAACTACCGAAATACGTCGAGCGTATACTTTTTGTAAGTTGAACATTTTCAACATTGACAGAACGTACGATATGTTTTTGTATGTATCTCATATGCCAGACACTGAAAATAACACATGAAAATATTTTAGCTTTTAGGAGGGAGCTGAGGTGAATGAGCTCTCTTTCTCCCTTCTTACCCATAAGCTCAAAACATTTTCATGAAAATTTTCATAGTCTGGCACAAGACTATGTATGTGTGTTATTTGTATTTTGAAAACAAAAGCCCAACAAAACTATAAATACAATTTATTGCAAAGGAAAAAAGTTTGTTTTACGAATGAAAACATGTAATACAATTTCTGTCGCGATTTTTGTGTTTTAAATAGGATTTCGGATTCAACGTATTTGGGTAATACGGACGCTCAGAGAGCGTTTTTGTGGTAGGTAGGGGAATATTTTTTTTACGTCACGACTTAAATTAGGCATGGCTGTAAAAAAATTTTAGTTCTGGAACGAAGCTTAAGTGTTATGCCAGACTATCAAAATTTTAATTAACATGAAAATGCGTTTATAGGTAAGAGGTGTGAAGAGGGCGAAAAATAGTAAATGTTGTAGATTCTTGGAGTTCTGGAACAGACCCTAAATGAACAGGAAAAACAATAGACTTTCAATCAATAAATTGATTAAATCGAGCTAACATGGCCTAAGGAGTTTTGTATTGAAAAATGAATTCTAGCGAAGTACCACACACCCAACCACTACGATCGCCCATACTATCGTTTCGCTGGTGGTTTAAGCCAGCTCATCAGGCACATTTTGAATGTAAATGGCTAGGAGACAAAAGCTGACAATAATAAATAAGAACCCCAGCATAGCCCGGCTAAGGTTTTTTAAAAAAATTCTTAACTTGGAATTTAGACAGTTCATTTGACACAACTCAATTAACAACAATTGGCGTTGACTTGTATGTTTTTATTTTTAATTACATTTTTTATATTTTTCCTATAAATAACGAAAAATATGCAATGTTTGAGAAAAAAATAATAATGTGCAAAATACGTTTTTTGTTTACCCCAAAAATATGATTTTACGCTTCAATGTGCGATACCAAAAAAGCGGCGTCGTGAAGAAATAATTTTGACATTTGGAAAGCGAACAATGCAAGCAATGAGCTGATTGGGTTTCGGCTTTTACAGAGAGAGTTTTGTGTGAAAACATTTACATGTATGTTCCTATACACATCCTCGTAGGACAAAGGGGACTTCTCTCATATCAATGAGTGCAAGCCGATTCATATTAGCTAAACGATATCAGTAGTGCGATTCTCTAACACATTTTTTGAGTTACCGACAAAAATCGGTAAAATGAAAATGCTTATAAATTCGGAAATGAACGATATTTTTCGGCAAGTTAGCGACCAAGAGAAAGTAGTCGTAAAGTTCTACCGATAGCAACAGTGTTCTCAACTTTTATTTGAGCTTTTCATTCATAATTTAGTATTTTAATTTTACCGACATTTGTCGTTAACTCAAAAAATGAGTTAAAGAATTGCACTAGAAACCTACTTTTTATTTCCAAGTCCGAATAGCGTGATTCTCGGGAAATGCCACCTACATTACGCTGAGGGGTATATTTCCACCGTTGAAAGACCTTCAGAGTGCAAGGTGGGTGTGTACCATTGCCCCACAATGATTTTAGAATAGATTTTTGTTGCTTACTCCGCTTGATTGGGGTTAAAGCGAGAAATTAATTGTACTGTTTTCATGCCTGTAATTTCTACGCGTAGTTATCTATGAAGGCCAGAACAGAATCAATCGTCGGTTGCTTTGCTTGCTACTCAAATGTCAAATCATGGTACAATAATTCTTAGGTAGGCCACAGCTATCAGCTGATTACAATTTTTTTTCTTTTTATGGCCTAATCTGTCAAAAGCAGGGTTGTCATTTTGTACTGTTTTTGACATTATGCAATCATAAAGGTAGATGTATTGCTGAATTGTTCCAACAAAAAAAATTCTGTTGTAACACTTTATCTTAAAATTGACAACAAGGACAAATAATGTGTATTCGCGTGGCAAAATAAAATTGTTGATTTTTTAGCAAAACTTACGAATGAATAATTTATCAAATATTGGTATTAATTTAAATTTGTTCCAAAAGTACGGGAATGTAAAAATTAAAATTTTTGTAAAAATTCTGCTGACATTTATCAGCAAATCGGATGCCAGCAATCACGATGTCAGATTAGCCAATCTTGTCAAGTAGAAAATAAGTGAATGACATTTTTTCATTGTCATAAGTTTGGGAAGAACTTTTGCTATTTTTGGAACACTTTTCCAACAAGAATACTCTGGAGCCTAGCTAAAGAAATGTTTTTACACTATATGGCACTTTTAACATATAAAGCTCTAAGTTCCATATGTTTTTGTAATACGGATAGCTATGCAGGTACATCTACCATTATTATTTTACCGTGCCATTTGACGTTTTAAGCCATGGCTGCAGGGTAACATTTCTCAGTGATTTTCATACCTGGCCTACCTCTACTTCATTGTACCATGTGTCAAATTATAAAGGAATGCCAGAGCCTCCTAAAAGGGAACGCAGGCGGATTTGCAAAGAGGCTCTGGCATTCCTTTATAATTTGACATTTTGGGGAAGCAATCGACGATTGATTCGATTCTGGCCTTGAGTTCATAGTAGAGTTGGGCAATTTAACGACCTAGTTCACTGTCCTAGTTCAAAAACGTATGAGCAACGTCATACAAACTAACGTGTGATGTAAGTTATACGCAATTTGGTCATACAAAGGACCGGTGTTCATTGAACTAGGTTGTTGTTGTAGCAGCATATAATGCTGGGTTGGCAGCCGCTGGCCGAAACACTTTTGGTTTCGGGTCAATCCGGTACGTAAGAACCCGTTGCTTGAACTAGGTCGTTCCATATAGTTCAATTGTCACAACTTTAGTTCATAGATATCTCCCGTGTAAAAATTTGATAATTTTAACCCATAGGTATCGTTACGGGGTCGAAAACGGGGATTTTGCCTGGTTGATCTTTGCCAATGTGTTAAAAATTGAAAAACACTTATATGTGGCAATGTTTTTACGAAATCATGATTCATGAATGAAAATCACCAATGTTACCACGTATTTTCAAATATTACACGCCACAATATCATACTCATGGCACAATTACCAAAGTAGTGGTATAACACCAGCTGTGTCAAATCCCTTTAAAAGAAATTATTTTTGTTGTATTTTGCCCAACAACATAAAGAAAGTTTTGACATAACATATTCAAAATTTTACGATACCACTACCTTGGTAAATGTGCCATGGCACATTCCACAAAATCGAATTCCACTACAGATAAAAGCTGTGTTCCTTTATTTGCCTGAGGTTACCATTTTTAACCTGCAAAGCGTTCCTTAACCCCAAAAAGTGGTAAAACTGACAGTAATTTTTAAGAGAGTGAGAGAGAACATATGCCTTTCTCTTCTACCACAGGCTACCAGAAAAATTTCTGCAGGTAAAAATGGCAGAACTCATGGTATAAGTAAATAGGTAGATTTAAATGAAAAAAAAAAAATCTATAGAACCCTTGTTTTCCTTGAATTCCTAAAACTTCAAAATAAAAGCAACAAGTGGGTTTGTTTACAATGCATTTTTTGAGCATTTTATAAAAAACGCGAAAAATGAAAGAAGAGTTAAGTTTTCTCCACATAATCGAGTTGTGAATATGATAAACTGATTGTTTCAATGCAAATCTCACCAATTTCCTCCATACAAATGGTCTAAAAACAATTTTAAAAATCATTGAATTCGATTGTTTTTAAAATCGTTTGGCATATTATTCAAACACCACACACACATACACAGTTTGTTTATATTGTTTTGAAGTTTTAGGCATACTCGAATGAAAAAAATTTAAATTGACATAAAGCTTTGGCTAACCTTTCGTATTAAACCATGGCAGAACTGATTTTTCGACTTTTGTTTGACGATTATTTCACAATGAAGAAAAATTGGACGAAAAACAGAAGAAGAAGTCGAAAGCTGATAAAACTAAATTAGTCTTATGTCAGACTATGAAAATTTTCATTGAAAACGTTTTGCCATTTTCTTCCAAATTTTAATTGACGTCTACACGCATATATGAAATCATATGAAAATTTTGATATTTACATTGCTTTTCATTGGTTTGAGAGTTACGAATTTAAACAAAAAGAATAATTTCAGATTACAGAACCTTGCGTACAGAGTTTCACCCCCTTCACACCTCTTTCTTATAAAGTCATTTGCACGTACATGAAAATTTTCATAGTCTGGCATAAGACTTAAAAACTGTGAAATAATAGTGCGGTTACACTACAGTTTTTTGCCGGGTTAACCCACTTTATGAGGATTTATTGCTTAATCTGGTCAAATCTGACTAGATTTGCAATACAAAAATTAAATCCTCTCACGACTGGGTTTATTTTAAATCCGGCATAAATCCACCAAAAATACAGTGTTGTATTCGGTATTTGTGCAAAAAAATCCAACTCTACTCAAAAAGTACCAAAAGTTGCAACTGTTTTTGCAACAGAGTTTGTCGTGTTTTACACGTTTACGATTGGTCGCATGAGATTTTATGGAGTTAACAAATCTAAAGTTATTTGAAAATCATAAAATTATTTATTTTTTTACATTATACACTTTTTTAACAAAAAGTACGCTTGATACCTTGATACAAAAATGTATCCCTGTGTGTAAAATATACCAATATGAGCAAAGAGGGGACGATATCTCATGCGAGAAATTGTAAATGTGTTAAACACGACTTTATTAGTTATTTTGTATGTATACGTAAACAAACATCAGCTGACAGTTTATATCCTCGAAAAGCTAAGTGTAACCAGCAAAGATTAACCCACTGGATCTATTAAACCCAGTGGGTTAACCTTCAATAGTGTAACTGGGGTATAAAAGACGAAAATTGATTTTTTATGTTTCTTTTTGACATTAGGTGTGTTCGTTTACTCAACAATTTGTACAATTTTGTACAAGTTCAGTAACTTCTTGTAATCGGCTAAGGTCTTTTGCATTATACTGTTGAGTAAACGAACAACATCCAGTAACAATTTGTACAAATTTTGAGTAAACGTACACACATATTGCTACGTCGATGGTCAGACTAGCACGATTTCAACATGGCGACGTCAAGTTTATAGGCGAGGGGTATGAAGTAGTGAAACCCATGTACATGGTTTTCTGTGTTTGTTGTGTTGCCTCTTCTTGTTCTTTGTTGCAAGATTTTTTCTTCAATTTTCTTTCATTTTTATTTTCTCAAACGTTAAAAACAAAACAAACATAAATATATTTAATAAAAACATTTAATTAATGAAATAGTGAAAATTTAACTATTAATATTAATTTAATTATTAATGTTAATTATTTTGTGTTGTTTTTTGGTTTATTTATGTCTTTTTTTGTTTTTATTGGTATGAGAAGCACAACAAGCGCGAATGGTAAAATAAAGAGGACACGCAAAGATCTTAAATTTCACGTTAACGTGTGTGGACATTATCGAAATTTAAAAAGAAACTTTAACGAAATTGGTTTCATGAAACCTTGCTAGTCTGACCATCGACTACCAGATCTACCATTTTTCCGTTCCTTTACTTTTCTGGTAAAAATGCTCATGAGAGAGCAATTTTGACACTTTTCTCTTTTACCACTCTTACCATTAAAAAGTAAAGGAACAAAGCTGAAGCTATAGCTACCGATTTGTTGACTTCTAATCTAAACACTTGCTTTCCAATAAAACCAACGCTTCTTTATGCATAACATCTGGTAGTATTTCCATTGATTTGTAACCTATTTAAGAAAGTGGGAGTGGTAGGGTCTTATGGCTAAAATATGTATATCCAAAATAATGAACAGATTCATATTGAACCCAATACATCAGAAAATGATGATATGGGAATTGATATGAAAAATAACTCATATTGAACCCAATACATCAGAAAATGATGATATGGGAATTGATATGGAAAATAATAATGAAGAAACTATATCTTCACAAAATGAGATTTATATAGTTCAACAAGATGAACTAGAAATGCAAATATGTGCTCTGTCCCTTTACTTTTGAAAATGGTAAAACCGGCAGAAGTAGTAAACTGTTCCCCATATGAATTTTATGGTATCTGAAGTAAAGGAACGCTTTTCGATTAAAAGGTGGTAAAACTTGAAGATTCTTGCACGTAAAGAAACAGAGCTATGATGATTCCATGTGCCATGATAATACTCCGTGATATCGTTTTATTTTGAGTGCCTATAAACTACCATTTCATGGTGATTTATAAGTAAATCACCCCAACAAACCAAAATCGCACGACAAATTTTAATTAATATCTAATTTTTATACCCTCCACCATAGTATGGAGGGTATATTAAGTTTGTTTTTCCGTTTGTAACGCATTGAAATACTCATTTGCGACCCTATAAAGTATATATATTCTTGATCAGGGTAAAATTCTAAGTCGATCTGAGCACGTCCGTCCGTCCGTCCGTCCGTCTGTGGTAATCACTCTAGCATCCACAAAAATAGAGATAGGACGCTGAAATTTTGGGAAAATGCGTCTTTTGTTTGCAGGCAGGTCAAGTTCGATGATGGGCTATATCGGTCCACGTTTTGGTATAGCCCCCATATAACGGTACCCCCCGATTTACGGTATTTGGACGTTTTTAGCTACATTTTCAGACCGATTTGGCTATAATTTGACATTTAGGGTTCTTAAATGTCAACAAACATATATAACAAAACTTGTGGACATAGTTCCACGTTTTGGTATAGCCCCCATATAACGGTACCCCCCGATTTGCGGTATTTTGACGTTTTTAGCTACATTTTCCGACCGATTTAGCTATAAATTGACAGTTAGGGTTCTTAAGTATCAATAAACTTATATAACAAAAGTTGTGGACATAGGTCCACGTTTTGGTATAGCCCCCATATAACGGTACCCCCCGATATACGGTATTTTGACGTTTTTAGCTACATTATCAGACCGATGTAGCTATAATTTGATATTTAGGGTTCTTAAGAGTTAATAAACTTATAAATTAGAAGCTGTGGACATAGGTCCACGTTTTGGTATAGCCCCCATATAACGGTACCCCCCAATTTGCGGTATTTTGACGTTTTTAGCTACATTTTCAGACCGATGTAGCTATAATTTGACATTTGGGGTTCTTAAAAGTCAATAAACTTATATAACAAAAGTTGTGGACATAGGTCCACGTATTGGTATAGCCCCCATATAACGGTACCCCCGATTTACGGTATTTTGACGGGTTTAGCTACATTTTCAGACCGATTTAGCTATAATTTGACATTTAGGGTTCTTAAAAGTCAATAAACTTATATAACAAAAGTTGTGGACATAGGTCCACGTTTTGGTATAGCCCCCATATAACGGTACCCCCGATTTACGGTATTTTGACGGATTTAGCTACATTTTCAGACCGATTTAGCTTTAATTTGACATTTAGGGTTCTTAAAAGTCAATAAACTTATATAGCAAAAGTTGTGGACATAGGTCCACGTTTTGGTATAGCCCCCATATAACGGTAACACCCGATTTACGGTATTTTGACGTTTTTAGCTACATTTTCAGACCGATATAGCTATAATTTGACATTTAGGGTTCTTAAGTGTAACTTAACTTATATAACAAAAGTTGCGGACCTAGGTCCAAGTTTTGGTATAGCCCCCATATAACGGTAGCCCGATTTACGGCATTTTGACGTTTTTATCTACATTTTCAGACCGATTTAGCTATCAATTGACATTTAGGGTTCATAAGTATCAATAAACTTATATAACAAAAGTTGTGGACATAGGTCCACGTTTTGGTATAGCCCCCATATAACGGTACCCCCCGATATACGGTTTTGACGTTTTTAGCTACATTATCAGACCGATGTAGCTATAATTTGACATTTAGGGTTCTTAAGAGTTAATAAACTTATAAATTAGAAGTTGTGGATATAGGTCCACGTTTTGGTATAGCCCCCATATAACGGTACCCCCCGATTTGCGGTATTTTGACGTTTTTAGCTACATTTTCAGACCGATGTAGCTATAATTTGACATTTGGGGTTCTTAAAAGTCAATAAACTTATATAACAAAAGTTGTGGACATAGGTCCACGTATTGGTATAGCCCCCATATAACGGTACCCCCGATTTACGGTATTTTGACGGGTTTAGCTACATTTTCAGACCGATTTAGCTATAATTTGACATTTAGGGTTCTTAAAAGTCAATAAACTTATATAACAAAAGTTGTGGACATAGGTCCACGTATTGGTATAGCCCCCATATAACGGTACCCCCCGATTTACGGTATTTTTACGGGTTTAGCTACATTTTCAGACCGATTTAGCTATAATTTGACATTTAGGGTTCTTAAAAGTCAATAAACTTATATAACAAAAGTTGTGGACATAGGTCCACGTTTTGGTACAGCCCCCATATAACGGTACCCCCCGATTTACGGTATTTTGACGTTTTTAGCTACATTTTCAGACCGATATAGCTATAATTTGACATTTAGGGTTCTTAAGTGTAACTAAACTTATATAACAAAAGTTGTGGACCTAGTTCCAAGTTTTGGTATAGCCCCCATATAACGGTACCCCCGATTTACGGCATTTTGACGTTTTTATCTACATTTTCAGACCGATTTAGCTATCAATTGACATTTAGCGTTCTTAAATGTCAATAAACTTATGTATATAACTAGTGGACATAGGTCCATGTTTTGGAATAGCCCCCATATAACGTTACTGCCCGATTTCAGGTATTTTGAGAATTTTACCAACAAGTTTTAACCGAATTATCTGTAATTTGAACATTTGACATTTGAAATTCTTAGTGGTCACCACACCTCTCCACCAAAAATTGTCAAGAAAGCCCAGATATAACGGTACCTCCCGATTTTCAGTAATTTGATGATTTTAGCTACAATATTAAACCGAACAAGCAGTAATTTGACATTTGAAGTTCTTAGTGGTCACAACACCTCTCCATCAAAAATTGTCAACATAGGTCCATGTTCGGATATAGCTCCCATGTAACGGTACCTCCCAATTTTCAGTAATTTGGCAATTTTAGCTACAATTTTTAATAGAACTAACTGACATTTGAAGGTTGTAGTGGTCACCACACATCTGCATCAACAATTTTCAACATAGCCCCAATATAACGATACTTCCCAAATTTCGGTACTTTGAGGATTTTACTTAAAATGTTTAACCGAACGTAGGTCCATGTTTTTGTATAGCCCCAAAACAAACCTCCCGATTTTCCGTACCTTAGCTTTATTTTTTGGACGAACTTTCTGCATTTGTTTTTCATACCTCCGAACTAGCTGTTAATGACATTTGAAGTTCCCACGTTATGTACCGATTTTCGATATTTTGAGGATTCTAGCTAAATTTTTTAACCGAATTAGGAGTTATTTGACATTAAAGGCTCCCATCAAAAACTGTCAACATAGGCCCATGTTTTATTATAACCCCTATATAACAGTACCTCCCAATTTCTAGCCCACCAAAAATTGTCAACAGTTAGATATAGGCACCATAAAAAAGGGCCTCCCGAATGAAGCATTTTATGTACATTATCTGACATTTTAACGTACTCACTTAAATTTGGGGACAGGAATGAATGTTTTATGGTGGAGGGTATGAAAAGTTCGGCCCGGCCGAACTTAATGCTTTTTTACTTGTTTTATATTCCTTACTAATTAAAATCGTTCGCAAGTTATAAAACGGGATTCGTGGTGCTGCAAAATAAAGTTTAAGAAAGAAACCAAATAATATTGAAAAAAGTAAACGTGCTAAAAATTATTGCAAATTGAAAAAGGAAGAAAACACAAATCTAGGTTTTATGTTCGTGGTCGTCTTTTTGTCTTCTTCAAATACCAAACAAT
Source organism: Musca autumnalis (assembly GCF_047663935.1). Classification (NCBI taxonomy): domain Eukaryota; kingdom Metazoa; phylum Arthropoda; class Insecta; order Diptera; family Muscidae; genus Musca; species Musca autumnalis. Next base: position 261,972,806 of record NW_027411755.1, on the reverse strand, counting down.
CAAATCAAATCATCGTTGCATGTGGGGGTCTTGCAGAGCAGAGGAGCAGAGCATTTAAATGAAAACAATCTATAGAACCCTTGTTTTTCCTGAATTCCTAAAACGTCAAAATTAGTAAACACAAAAGCAACAAGTGGGTTTGTTTACAATACCATTTTTGAACATTTTATAAAAAAACGCGAAAAATGAATGAAGTGTCAAGATTTCTCCACACAATCGAGTTGTGGATATGATAAAATATTTGTTTCAATGCAAAGCTGACGAATTTCTTCCTTACACATGTTCCAAAAACAAATTTAAAAATCATTGAATTCGATAGTTTTTTTTAAATTATTTGGCATATTATTCAAACACCACACACACATACACAGTTTGTTTATATAGTTTTGAAGTTTTAGGCATACTCGAATGAAAAAAATTTAAATTGACATAAAGCTTTGGCTAACCTTTCGTATTAAAACATGGCAGAACTGATTTTTCGACTTATGTTTGACGATTATTTCACAATGAAGAAAAATTGGACGAAAAACAGAAGAAGAAGTCGAAAGCTGATAAAACTAAATTAGTCTTATGTCAGACTATGAAAATTTTCATTGAAAACGTTTTGCCATTTTCTTCCAAATTTTCATTGACGTCTACACGCATATATGAAATCATATGAAAATTTTGATATTTACATTGCTTTTCATTGGTTTGAGAGTTACGAATTTAAACAAAAAGAATAATTTCAGATTACAGAACCTTGCGTACAGAGTTTCACCCCCTTCACACCTCTTTCCTATAAAGTCATTTGCACGTACATGAAAATTTTCATAGTCTGGCATAAGACTTAAAAACTGTGAAATAAAAGACGAAAATTGATTTTTTATGTTTCTTTTTGACATTAGGTGTGTTCGTTTACTCAACAATTTGTACAATTTTGTACAAGTTCAGTAACTTCTTGTAATCGGCTAAGGTCTTTTGCATTATACTGTTGAGTAAACGAACAACATCCAGTAACAATTTGTACAAATTTTGAGTAAACGTACACACATATTGCTACGTCGATGGTCAGACTAGCACGATTTCAACATGGCGACGTCAAGTTTATAGGCGAGGGGTATGAAGTAGTGAAACCCATGTACATGGTTTTCTGTGTTTGTTGTGTTGCCTCTTCTTGTTCTTTGTTGCAAGATTTTTTCTTCAATTTTCTTTCATTTTTATTTTCTCAAACGTTAAAAACAAAACAAACATAAATATATTTAATAAAAACATTTAATTAATGAAATAGTGAAAATTTAACTATTAATATTAATTTAATTATTAATGTTAATTATTTTGTGTTGTTTTTTGGTTTATTTATGTCTTTTTTTGTTTTTATTGGTATGAGAAGCACAACAAGCGCGAATGGTAAAATAAAGAGGACACGCAAAGATCTTAAATTTCACGTTAACGTGTGTGGACATTAACGAAATTTGAAAAGAAACTTTAACGAAATTGGTTTCATGAAATCTTGCTAGTCTGACCATCGACTACCAGATCTACCATTTTTCCGTTCCTTTACTTTTCTGGTAAAAATGTTCATGAGAGAGCAATTTTGACACTTTTCTCTTTTACCACTCTTACCATTAAAAAAGTAAAGGAACAAAGCTGAAGCTATAGCTACCGATTTGTTGACTTCTAATCTAAACACTTGCTTTCCAATAAAACCAACGCTTCTTTATGCATAACATCTGGTAGTATTTCCATTGATTTGTAACCTATTTAAGAAAGTGGGAGTGGTAGGGTCTTATGGCTAAAATATGTATATCCAAAATAATGAACAGATTCATATTGAACCCAATACATCAGAAAATGATGATATGGGAATTGATATGAAAAATAACTCATATTGAACCCAATACATCAGAAAATGATGATATGGGAATTGATATGGAAAATAATAATGAAGAAACTATATCTTCACAAAATGAGATTTATATAGTTCAACAAGATGAACTAGAAATGCAAATATGTGCTCTGTCCCTTTACTTTTGAAAATGGTAAAACCGGCAGAAGTAGTAAACTGTTCCCCATATGAATTTTATGGTATCTGAAGTAAAGGAACGCTTTTCGATTAAAAGGTGGTAAAACTTGAAGATTCTTGCACGTAAAGAAACAGAGCTATGATGATTCCATGTGCCATGATAATACTCCGTGATATCGTTTTATTTTGAGTGCCTATAAACTACCATTTCATGGTGATTTATAAGTAAATCACCCCAACAAACCAAAATCGCACGACAAATTTTAATTAATATCTAATTTTTTTATATTCCTTACTAATTAAAATCGTTCGCAAGTTATAAAACGGGATTCGTGGTGCTGCAAAATAAAGTTTAAGAAAGAAACCAAATAATATTGAAAAAAGTAAACGTGCTAAAAATTATTGCAAATTGAAAAAGGAAGAAAACACAAATCTAGGTTTTATGTTCGTGGTCGTCTTTTTGTCTTCTTCAAATACCAAACAATCAAATCAAATCATCGTTGCATGTGGGGGTCTTGCAGAGCAGAGGAGCAGAGCATTTAAATGAAAACAATCTATAGAACCCTTGTTTTTCCTGAATTCCTAAAACGTCAAAATTAGTAAACACAAAAGCAACAAGTGGGTTTGTTTACAATACCATTTTTGAACATTTTATAAAAAAACGCAAAAAATGAATGAAGTGTCAAGATTTCTCCACACAATCGAGTTGTGGATATGATAAAATATTTGTTTCAATGCAAAGCTGACGAATTTCTTCCTTACACATGTTCCAAAAACAAATTTAAAAATCATTGAATTCGATAGTTTTTTTTTAAATTATTTGGCATATTATTCAAACACTACACACACATACACAGTTTGTTTATATAGTTTTGAAGTTTTAGGCATACTCGAATGAAAAAAATTTAAATTGACATAAAGCTTTGGCTAACCTTTCGTATTAAACCATGGCAGAACTGATTTTTCGACTTTTGTTTGACGATTATTTCACAATGAAGAAAAATTGGACGAAAAACAGAAGAAGAAGTCGAAAGCTGATAAAACTAAATTAGTCTTATGTCAGACTATGAAAATTTTCATTGAAAACGTTTTGCCATTTTCTTCCAAATTTTCATTGACGTCTACACGCATATTGAAATCATATGAAAATTTTGATATTTACATTGCTTTTCATTGGTTTGAGAGTTACGAATTTAAACAAAAAGAATAATTTCAGATTACAGAACCTTGCGTACAGAGTTTCACCCCCTTCACACCTCTTTCCTATAAAGTCATTTGCACGTACATGAAAATTTTCATAGTCTGGCATAAGACTTAAAAACTGTGAAATAAAAGACGAAAATTGATTTTTTATGTTTCTTTTTGACATTAGGTGTGTTCGTTTACTCAACAATTTGTACAATTTTGTACAAGTTCAGTAACTTCTTGTAATCGGCTAAGGTCTTTTGCATTATACTGTTGAGTAAACGAACAACATCCAGTAACAATTTGTACAAATTTTGAGTAAACGTACACACATATTGCTACGTCGATGGTCAGACTAGCACGATTTCAACATGGCGACGTCAAGTTTATAGGCGAGGGGTATGAAGTAGTGAAACCCATGTACATGGTTTTCTGTGTTTGTTGTGTTGCCTCTTCTTGTTCTTTGTTGCAAGATTTTTTCTTCAATTTTCTTTCATTTTTATTTTCTCAAACGTTAAAAACAAAACAAACATAAATATATTTAATAAAAACATTTAATTAATGAAATAGTGAAAATTTAACTATTAATATTAATTTAATTATTAATGTTAATTATTTTGTGTTGTTTTTTGGTTTATTTATGTCTTTTTTTGTTTTTATTGGTATGAGAAGCACAACAAGCGCGAATGGTAAAATAAAGAGGACACGCAAAGATCTTAAATTTCACGTTAACGTGTGTGGACATTAACGAAATTTGAAAAGAAACTTTAACGAAATTGGTTTCATGAAATCTTGCTAGTCTGACCATCGACTACCAGATCTACCATTTTTCCGTTCCTTTACTTTTCTGGTAAAAATGTTCATGAGAGAGCAATTTTGACACTTTTCTCTTTTACCACTCTTACCATTAAAAAAGTAAAGGAACAAAGCTGAAGCTATAGCTACCGATTTGTTGACTTCTAATCTAAACACTTGCTTTCCAATAAAACCAACGCTTCTTTATGCATAACATCTGGTAGTATTTCCATTGATTTGTAACCTATTTAAGAAAGTGGGAGTGGTAGGGTCTTATGGCTAAAATATGTATATCCAAAATAATGAACAGATTCATATTGAACCCAATACATCAGAAAATGATGATATGGGAATTGATATGAAAAATAACTCATATTGAACCCAATACATCAGAAAATGATGATATGGGAATTGATATGGAAAATAATAATGAAGAAACTATATCTTCACAAAATGAGATTTATATAGTTCAACAAGATGAACTAGAAATGCAAATATGTGCTCTGTCCCTTTACTTTTGAAAATGGTAAAACCGGCAGAAGTAGTAAACTGTTCCCCATATGAATTTTATGGTATCTGAAGTAAAGGAACGCTTTTCGATTAAAAGGTGGTAAAACTTGAAGATTCTTGCACGTAAAGAAACAGAGCTATGATGATTCCATGTGCCATGATAATACTCCGTGATATGGTGGGTCTCTTCCCCAGAATAACGCTTTGACAACCCTCCATCTTGTTCCTCTTTACTGTTTCATTCTGTTATCGTTTTATTTTGAGTGCCTATAAACTACCATTTCATGGTGATTTATAAGTAAATCACCCCAACAAACCAAAATCGCACGACAAATTTTAATTAATATCTAATTTTTTTATATTCCTTATATTCCTTACTAATTAAAATCGTTCGCAAGTTATAAAACGGGATTCGTGGTGCTGCAAAATAAAGTTTAAGAAAGAAACCAAATAATATTGAAAAAAGTAAACGTGCTAAAAATTATTGCAAATTGAAAAAGGAAGAAAACACAAATCTAGGTTTTATGTTCGTGGTCGTCTTTTTGTCTTCTTCAAATACCAAACAATCAAATCAAATCATCGTTGCATGTGGGGGTCTTGCAGAGCAGAGGAGCAGAGCATTTAAATGAAAACAATCTATAGAACCCTTGTTTTTCCTGAATTCCTAAAACGTCAAAATTAGTAAACACAAAAGCAACAAGTGGGTTTGTTTACAATACCATTTTTGAACATTTTATAAAAAAACGCGAAAAATGAATGAAGTGTCAAGATTTCTCCACACAATCGAGTTGTGGATATGATAAAATATTTGTTTCAATGCAAAGCTGACGAATTTCTTCCTTACACATGTTCCAAAAACAAATTTAAAAATCATTGAATTCGATAGTTTTTTTTTAAATTATTTGGCATATTATTCAAACACCACACACACATACACAGTTTGTTTATATAGTTTTGAAGTTTTAGGCATACTCGAATGAAAAAAAATTTAAATTGACATAAAGCTTTGGCTAACCTTTCGTATTAAACCATGGCAGAACTGATTTTTCGACTTTTGTTTGACGATTATTTCACAATGAAGAAAAATTGGACGAAAAACAGAAGAAGAAGTCGAAAGCTGATAAAACTAAATTAGTCTTATGTCAGACTATGAAAATTTTCATTGAAAACGTTTTGCCATTTTCTTCCAAATTTTCATTGACGTCTACACGCATATATGAAATCATATGAAAATTTTGATATTTACATTGCTTTTCATTGGTTTGAGAGTTACGAATTTAAACAAAAAGAATAATTTCAGATTACAGAACCTTGCGTACAGAGTTTCACCCCCTTCACACCTCTTTCCTATAAAGTCATTTGCACGTACATGAAAATTTTCATAGTCTGGCATAAGACTTAAAAACTGTGAAATAAAAGACGAAAATTGATTTTTTATGTTTCTTTTTGACATTAGGTGTGTTCGTTTACTCAACAATTTGTACAATTTTGTACAAGTTCAGTAACTTCTTGTAATCGGCTAAGGTCTTTTGCATTATACTGTTGAGTAAACGAACAACATCCAGTAACAATTTGTACAAATTTTGAGTAAACGTACACACATATTGCTACGTCGATGGTCAGACTAGCACGATTTCAACATTGCGACGTCAAGTTTATAGGCGAGGGGTATGAAGTAGTGAAACCCATGTACATGGTTTTCTGTGTTTGTTGTGTTGCCTCTTCTTGTTCTTCGTTGCAAGATTTTTTCTTTCATTTTTATTTTCTCAAACGTTAAAAACAAAACAAACATAAATATATTTAATAAAAACATTTAATTAATGAAATAGTGAAAATTTAACTATTAATATTAATTTAATTATTAATGTTAATTATTTTGTGTTGTTTTTGGTTTATTTATGTCTTTTTTTGTTTTTATTGGTATGAGAAGCACAACAAGCGCGAATGGTAAAATAAAGAGGACACGCAAAGATTTTAAATTTCACGTTAACGTGTGTGGACATTAACGAAATTTGAAAAGAAACTTTAACGAAATTGGTTTCATGAAACCTTGCTAGTCTGACCATCGACTACCAGATCTACCATTTTTCCGTTCCTTTACTTTTCTGGTAAAAATGTTCATGAGAGAGCAATTTTGACACTTTTCTCTTTTACCACTCTTACCATTAAAAAAGTAAAGGAACAAAGCTGAAGCTATAGCTACCGATTTGTTGACTTCTAATCTAAACACTTGCTTTCCAATAAAACCAACGCTTCTTCATGCATAACATCTGGTAGTATTTCCATTGATTTGTAACCTATTTAAGAAAGTGGGAGTGGTAGGGTCTTATGGCTAAAATATGTATATCCAAAATAATGAACAGATTCATATTGAACCCAATACATCAGAAAATGATGATATGGGAATTGATATGAAAAATAACTCATATTGAACCCAATACATCAGAAAATGATGATATGGGAATTGATATTGAAAATAATAATGAAGAAACTATATCTTCACAAAATGTGACTTATATAGTTCAACAAGATGAACTAGAAATGCAAATATGTGCTCTGTCCCTTTACTTTTGAAAATGGTAAAACCGGCAGAAGTAGTAAACTGTTCCCCATATGAATTTTATGGTATCTGAAGTAAAGGAACGCTTTTCGATTAAAAGGTGGTAAAACTTGAAGATTCTTGCACGTAAAGAAACAGAGCTATGATGATTCCATGTGCCATGATAATACTCCGTGATATGGTGGGTCTCTTCCCCAGAATAACGCTTTGACAACCCTCCATCTTGTTCCTCTTTACTGTTTCATTCTGTTATCGTTTTATTTTGAGTGCCTATAAACTACCATTTCATGGTGATTTATAAGTAAATCACCCCAACAAACCAAAATCGCACGACAAATTTTAATTAATATCTAATTTTTTTATATTCCTTACTAATTAAAATCGTTCGCAAGTTATAAAACGGGATTCGTGGTGCTGCAAAATAAAGTTTAAGAAAGAAACCAAATAATATTGAAAAAAGTAAACGTGCTAAAAATTATTGCAAATTGAAAAAGGAAGAAAACACAAATCTAGGTTTTATGTTCGTGGTCGTCTTTTTGTCTTCTTCAAATACCAAACAATCAAATCAAATCATCGTTGCATGTGGGGGTCTTGCAGAGCAGAGGAGCAGAGCATTTAAATGAAAACAATCTATAGAACCCTTGTTTTTCCTGAATTCCTAAAACGTCAAAATTAGTAAACACAAAAGCAACAAGTGGGTTTGTTTACAATACCATTTTTGAACATTTTATAAAAAAACGCGAAAAATGAATGAAGTGTCAAGATTTCTCCACACAATCGAGTTGTGGATATGATAAAATATTTGTTTCAATGCAAAGCTGACGAATTTCTTCCTTACACATGTTCCAAAAACAAATTTAAAAATCATTGAATTCGATAGTTTTTTTTTTAAATTATTTGGCATATTATTCAAACACCACACACACATACACAGTTTGTTTATATAGTTTTGAAGTTTTAGGCATACTCGAATGAAAAAAATTTAAATTGACATAAAGCTTTGGCTAACCTTTCGTATTAAACCATGGCAGAACTGATTTTTCGACTTTTGTTTGACGATTATTTCACAATGAAGAAAAATTGGACGAAAAACAGAAGAAGAAGTCGAAAGCTGATAAAACTAAATTAGTCTTATGTCAGACTATGAAAATTTTCATTGAAAACGTTTTGCCATTTTCTTCCAAATTTTCATTGACGTCTACACGCATATATGAAATCATATGAAAATTTTGATATTTACATTGCTTTTCATTGGTTTGAGAGTTACGAATTTAAACAAAAAGAATAATTTCAGATTACAGAACCTTGCGTACAGAGTTTCACCCCCTTCACACCTCTTTCCTATAAAGTCATTTGCACGTACATGAAAATTTTCATAGTCTGGCATAAGACTTAAAAACTGTGAAATAAAAGACGAAAATTGATTTTTTATGTTTCTTTTTGACATTAGGTGTGTTTGTTTACTCAACAATTTGTACAATTTTGTACAAGTTCAGTAACTTCTTGTAATCGGCTAAGGTCTTTTGCATTATACTGTTGAGTAAACGAACAACATCCAGTAACAATTTGTACAAATTTTGAGTAAACGTACACACATATTGCTACGTCGATGGTCAGACTAGCACGATTTCAACATTGCGACGTCAAGTTTATAGGCGAGGGGTATGAAGTAGTGAAACCCATGTACATGGTTTTCTGTGTTTGTTGTGTTGCCTCTTCTTGTTCTTCGTTGCAAGATTTTTTCTTCAATTTTCTTTCATTTTTATTTTCTCAAACGTTAAAAACAAAACAAACATAAATATATTTAATAAAAACATTTAATTAATGAAATAGTGAAAATTTAACTATTAATATTAATTTAATTATTAATGTTAATTATTTTGTGTTGTTTTTGGTTTATTTATGTCTTTTTTTGTTTTTATTGGTATGAGAAGCACAACAAGCGCGAATGGTAAAATAAAGAGGACACGCAAAGATTTTAAATTTCACGTTAACGTGTGTGGACATTAACGAAATTTGAAAAGAAACTTTAACGAAATTGGTTTCATGAAACCTTGCTAGTCTGACCATCGACTACCAGGTCTACCATTTTTCCGTTCCTTTACTTTTCTGGTAAAAATGTTCATGAGAGAGCAATTTTGACACTTTTCTCTTTTACCACTCTTACCATTAAAAAAGTAAAGGAACAAAGCTGAAGCTATAGCTACCGATTTGTTGACTTCTAATCTAAACACTTGCTTTCCAATAAAACCAACGCTTCTTCATGCATAACATCTGGTAGTATTTCCATTGATTTGTAACCTATTTAAGAAAGTGGGAGTGGTAGGGTCTTATGGCTAAAATATGTATATCCAAAATAATGAACAGATTCATATTGAACCCAATACATCAGAAAATGATGATATGGGAATTGATATGAAAAATAACTCATATTGAACCCAATACATCAGAAAATGATGATATGGGAATTGATATTGAAAATAATAATGAAGAAACTATATCTTCACAAAATGTGATTTATATAGTTCAACAAGATGAACTAGAAATGCAAATATGTGCTCTGTCCCTTTACTTTTGAAAATGGTAAAACCGGCAGAAGTAGTAAACTGTTCCCCATATGAATTTTATGGTATCTGAAGTAAAGGAACGCTTTTCGATTAAAAGGTGGTAAAACTTGAAGATTCTTGCACGTAAAGAAACAGAGCTATGATGATTCCATGTGCCATGATAATACTCCGTGATATGGTGGGTCTCTTCCCCAGAATAACGCTTTGACAACCCTCCATCTTGTTCCTCTTTACTGTTTCATTCTGTTATCGTTTTATTTTGAGTGCCTATAAACTACCATTTCATGGTGATTTATAAGTAAATCACCCCAACAAACCAAAATCGCACGACAAATTTTAATTAATATCTAATTTTTTTATATTCCTTACTAATTAAAATCGTTCGCAAGTTATAAAACGGGATTCGTGGTGCTGCAAAATAAAGTTTAAGAAAGAAACCAAATAATATTGAAAAAAGTAAACGTGCTAAAAATTATTGCAAATTGAAAAAGGAAGAAAACACAAATCTAGGTTTTATGTTCGTGGTCGTCTTTTTGTCTTCTTCAAATACCAAACAATCAAATCAAATCATCGTTGCATGTGGGGGTCTTGCAGAGCAGAGGAGCAGAGCATTTAAATGAAAACAATCTATAGAACCCTTGTTTTTCCTGAATTCCTAAAACATCAAAATTAGTAAACACAAAAGCAACAAGTGGGTTTGTTTACAATACCATTTTTGAACATTTTATAAAAAAACGCGAAAAATGAATGAAGTGTCAAGATTTCTCCACACAATCGAGTTGTGGATATGATAAAATATTTGTTTCAATGCAAAGCTGACGAATTTCTTCCTTACACATGTTCCAAAAACAAATTTAAAAATCATTGAATTCGATAGTTTTTTTTTTTTTAAATTATTTGGCATATTATTCAAACACCACACACACATACACAGTTTGTTTATATAGTTTTGAAGTTTTAGGCATACTCGAATGAAAAAAATTTAAATTGACATAAAGCTTTGGCTAACCTTTCGTATTAAACCATGGCAGAACTGATTTTTCGACTTTTGTTTGACGATTATTTCACAATGAAGAAAAATTGGACGAAAAACAGAAGAAGAAGTCGAAAGCTGATAAAACTAAATTAGTCTTATGTCAGACTATGAAAATTTTCATTGAAAACGTTTTGCCATTTTCTTCCAAATTTTCATTGACGTCTACACGCATATTGAAATCATATGAAAATTTTGATATTTACATTGCTTTTCATTGGTTTGAGAGTTACGAATTTAAACAAAAAGAATAATTTCAGATTACAGAACCTTGCGTACAGAGTTTCACCCCCTTCACACCTCTTTCCTATAAAGTCATTTGCACGTACATGAAAATTTTCATAGTCTGGCATAAGACTTAAAAACTGTGAAATAAAAGACGAAAATTGATTTTTTATGTTTCTTTTTGACATTAGGTGTGTTCGTTTACTCAACAATTTGTACAATTTTGTACAAGTTCAGTAACTTCTTGTAATCGGCTAAGGTCTTTTGCATTATACTGTTGAGTAAACGAACAACATCCAGTAACAATTTGTACAAATTTTGAGTAAACGTACACACATATTGCTACGTCGATGGTCAGACTAGCACGATTTCAACATTGCGACGTCAAGTTTATAGGCGAGGGGTATGAAGTAGTGAAACCCATGTACATGGTTTTCTGTGTTTGTTGTGTTGCCTCTTCTTGTTCTTCGTTGCAAGATTTTTTCTTCAATTTTCTTTCATTTTTATTTTCTCAAACGTTAAAAACAAAACAAACATAAATATATTTAATAAAAACATTTAATTAATGAAATAGTGAAAATTTAACTATTAATATTAATTTAATTATTAATGTTAATTATTTTGTGTTGTTTTTGGTTTATTTATGTCTTTTTTTGTTTTTATTGGTATGAGAAGCACAACAAGCGCGAATGGTAAAATAAAGAGGACACGCAAAGATTTTAAATTTCACGTTAACGTGTGTGGACATTAACGAAATTTGAAAAGAAACTTTAACGAAATTGGTTTCATGAAACCTTGCTAGTCTGACCATCGACTACCAGGTCTACCATTTTTCCGTTCCTTTACTTTTCTGGTAAAAATGTTCATGAGAGAGCAATTTTGACACTTTTCTCTTTTACCACTCTTACCATTAAAAAAGTAAAGGAACAAAGCTGAAGCTATAGCTACCGATTTGTTGACTTCTAATCTAAACACTTGCTTTCCAATAAAACCAACGCTTCTTCATGCATAACATCTGGTAGTATTTCCATTGATTTGTAACCTATTTAAGAAAGTGGGAGTGGTAGGGTCTTATGGCTAAAATATGTATATCCAAAATAATGAACAGATTCATATTGAACCCAATACATCAGAAAATGATGATATGGGAATTGATATGAAAAATAACTCATATTGAACCCAATACATCAGAAAATGATGATATGGGAATTGATATTGAAAATAATAATGAAGAAACTATATCTTCACAAAATGTGATTTATATAGTTCAACAAGATGAACTAGAAATGCAAATATGTGCTCTGTCCCTTTACTTTTGAAAATGGTAAAACCGGCAGAAGTAGTAAACTGTTCCCCATATGAATTTTATGGTATCTGAAGTAAAGGAACGCTTTTCGATTAAAAGGTGGTAAAACTTGAAGATTCTTGCACGTAAAGAAACAGAGCTATGATGATTCCATGTGCCATGATAATACTCCGTGATATGGTGGGTCTCTTCCCCAGAATAACGCTTTGACAACCCTCCATCTTGTTCCTCTTTACTGTTTCATTCTGTTATCGTTTTATTTTGAGTGCCTATAAACTACCATTTCATGGTGATTTATAAGTAAATCACCCCAACAAACCAAAATCGCACGACAAATTTTAATTAATATCTAATTTTTTTTTTTATATTCCTTACTAATTAAAATCGCAAGTTATAAAACGGGATTCGTGGTGCTGCAAAATAAAGTTTAAGAAAGAAACCAAATAATATTGAAAAAAGTAAACGTGCTAAAAATTATTGCAAATTGAAAAAGGAAGAAAACACAAATCTAGGTTTTATGTTCGTGGTCGTCTTTTTGTCTTCTTCAAATACCAAACAATCAAATCAAATCATCGTTGCATGTGGGGGTCTTGCAGAGCAGAGGAGCAGAGCATTTAAATGAAAACAATCTATAGAACCCTTGTTTTTCCTGAATTCCTAAAACGTCAAAATTAGTAAACACAAAAGCAACAAGTGGGTTTGTTTACAATACCATTTTTGAACATTTTATAAAAAAACGCGAAAAATGAATGAAGTGTCAAGATTTCTCCACACAATCGAGTTGTGGATATGATAAAATATTTGTTTCAATGCAAAGCTGACGAATTTCTTCCTTACACATGTTCCAAAAACAAATTTAAAAATCATTGAATTCGATAGTTTTTTTTTTTTTTAAATTATTTGGCATATTATTCAAACACCACACACACATACACAGTTTGTTTATATAGTTTTGAAGTTTTAGGCATACCCAGTCAGCATTTTTTGAAAATTTTAATCGAATTCGAGTCTTTTTTTGATCCGACTGCACGATTAAAAAGCTAGAATATGAGCTCATTTTCTGATCATAAATGACTCCTTTGTCGGTAGGGAAACATAACCTCAGGCGACTCTTCTAAACAAATCACAAATGAGTCTTTTTCGAGTCGTATTTTAATCATTTATTGGTGTTTTGTTGATTAATTTCGAACCCTTTTTCGAGTCTTTTTAGAGTCATGTTTATAATTATTTATGAGTCTTTAGGGAGTCATTTATGAGTCTTTTTGTTAGACGAAATAAATTAAAAAATGTTCTTTTTATTCTTCTTTGTTTCTTTCCTTTGTTTTATAGTCTTTTCTGCTTTGTTATGCCTTTTAATTATCCTTTATGTTGCTTGGTGGTTAGTATACTGCTTCTTCATTTCACTTGGCAAAACCTGTTGTGTTGTGTTTGTCTGTACCTTTAATATTATACGTTACATTTATATCAAAATTTTGTAGAAAGTGTATATGAGAATTTTATTTTTTTATTTACAACCAAATAAAAATAAAACAAAGCAATCAGCTTTTAATCACCTAACTGTTCAAAATATGATCAGAGTATACATAATTATAATCACTTTTCAAACACCTGTATGACCCTTTTTTGATTAAGCATTTTTCAATCTTCCAGATGATAAAAATGTGACAATAAATAACAAAAAAAATTGTCACATTTTAAACACCTCAATGATTTATTTGTGATTGCTACACATTTGTTGTTGTATTTTAAATTGAACTCTTTTTAATCATTACAGGGAGTCACTTTCGAGTCCCTTTCTGATCACACAAGCGACTTAATCAATTTTTGATCACCAAAAGGACTCTAAAAAGACTCCTCAATGTGATTTTTGAAAAAACAGTCTTCTAAATGCTATCTGGGTAATCGAATGAAAAAAATTTAAATTGACATAAAGCTTTGGCTAACCTTTCGTATTAAACCATGGCAGAACTGATTTTTCGACTTTTGTTTGACGATTATTTCTCAATGAAGAAAAATTGGACGAAAAACAGAAGAAGAAGTCCAAGGTACATTTATACAAGGTAGAAGTGACAATCAGCTGTATTCTTACTTTTTTTGTAAATTTAGTTTTCAAAATGTAATAGGGTCTACTCATGAAATTTGAAACTTCGAAATTTGCTACCATAAAATATTGTTTTTCTTCCTAAACGTGTAATAAAAATGACCTACCACAGTTCTGAATGATTTATATTTACATTGTCATTCAAATTTGATCTATTTTGGAGGATTTTCAAAATGTATTTATATTTTTCCTGAGAAAATTTTTAGATCGACCCTATTATTCAATATTTTCTTTGACAATTAATTTTCAATACCAACAATGTTGTTTTTGTAAATTTGTTAGTTGTTGTAATTCATGCACATACCTTCTATAAATGTACCTTGAAGAAGTCGAAAGCTGATAAAACTAAATTAGTCTTATGTCAGACTATGAAAATTTTCATTGAAAACGTTTTGCCATTTTCTTCCAAATTTTCATTGACGTCTACACGCATATATGAAATCATATGAAAATTTTGATATTTACATTGCTTTTCATTGGTTTGAGAGTTACGAATTTAAACAAAAAGAATAATTTCAGATTACAGAACCTTGCGTACAGAGTTTCACCCCCTTCACACCTCTTTGCTATAAAGTCATTTGCACGTACATGAAAATTTTCATAGTCTGGCATAAGACTTAAAAACTTTGAAATAAAAGACGAAAATTGATTTTTTATGTTTCTTTTTGACATTAGGTGTGTTCGTTTACTCAACAATTTGTACAATTTTGTACAAGTTCAGTAACTTCTTGTAATCGGCTAAGGTCTTTTGCATTATACTGTTGAGTAAACGAACAACATCCAGTAACAATTTGTACAAATTTTGAGTAAACGTACACACATATTGCTACGTCGATGGTCAGACTAGCACGATTTCAACATTGCGACGTCAAGTTTATAGGCGAGGGGTATGAAGTAGTGAAACCCATGTACATGGTTTTCTGTGTTTGTTGTGTTGCCTCTTCTTGTTCTTCGTTGCAAGATTTTTTCTTCAATTTTCTTTCATTTTTATTTTCTCAAACGTTAAAAACAAAACAAACATAAATATATTTAATAAAAACATTTAATTAATGAAATAGTGAAAATTTAACTATTAATATTAATTTAATTATTAATGTTAATTATTTTGTGTTGTTTTTGGTTTATTTATGTCTTTTTTTGTTTTTATTGGTATGAGAAGCACAACAAGCGCGAATGGTAAAATAAAGAGGACACGCAAAGATTTTAAATTTCACGTTAACGTGTGTGGACATTAACGAAATTTGAAAAGAAACTTTAACGAAATTGGTTTCATGAAACCTTGCTAGTCTGACCATCGACTACCAGGTCTACCATTTTTCCGTTCCTTTACTTTTCTGGTAAAAATGTTCATGAGAGAGCAATTTTGACACTTTTCTCTTTTACCACTCTTACCATTAAAAAAGTAAAGGAACAAAGCTGAAGCTATAGCTACCGATTTGTTGACTTCTAATCTAAACACTTGCTTTCCAATAAAACCAACGCTTCTTCATGCATAACATCTGGTAGTATTTCCATTGATTTGTAACCTATTTAAGAAAGTGGGAGTGGTAGGGTCTTATGGCTAAAATATGTATATCCAAAATAATGAACAGATTCATATTGAACCCAATACATCAGAAAATGATGATATGGGAATTGATATGAAAAATAACTCATATTGAACCCAATACATCAGAAAATGATGATATGGGAATTGATATTGAAAATAATAATGAAGAAACTATATCTTCACAAAATGTGATTTATATAGTTCAACAAGATGAACTAGAAATGCAAATATGTGCTCTGTCCCTTTACTTTTGAAAATGGTAAAACCGGCAGAAGTAGTAAACTGTTCCCCATATGAATTTTATGGTATCTGAAGTAAAGGAACGCTTTTCGATTAAAAGGTGGTAAAACTTGAAGATTCTTGCACGTAAAGAAACAGAGCTATGATGATTCCATGTGCCATGATAATACTCCGTGATATGGTGGGTCTCTTCCCCAGAATAACGCTTTGACAACCCTCCATCTTGTTCCTCTTTACTGTTTCATTCTGTTATCGTTTTATTTTGAGTGCCTATAAACTACCATTTCATGGTGATTTATAAGTAAATCACCCCAACAAACCAAAATCGCACGACAAATTTTAATTAATATCTAATTTTTTTTTTATATTCCTTACTAATTAAAATCGTTCGCAAGTTATAAAACGGGATTCGTGGTGCTGCAAAATAAAGTTTAAGAAAGAAACCAAATAATATTGAAAAAAGTAAACGTGCTAAAAATTATTGCAAATTGAAAAAGGAAGAAAACACAAATCTAGGTTTTATGTTCGTGGTCGTCTTTTTGTCTTCTTCAAATACCAAACAATCAAATCAAATCATCGTTGCATGTGGGGGTCTTGCAGAGCAGAGGAGCAGAGCATTTAAATGAAAACAATCTATAGAACCCTTGTTTTTCCTGAATTCCTAAAACGTCAAAATTAGTAAACACAAAAGCAACAAGTGGGTTTGTTTACAATACCATTTTTGAACATTTTATAAAAAAACGCGAAAAATGAATGAAGTGTCAAGATTTCTCCACACAATCGAGTTGTGGATATGATAAAATATTTGTTTCAATGCAAAGCTGACGAATTTCTTCCTTACACATGTTCCAAAAACAAATTTAAAAATCATTGAATTCGATAGTTTTTTTTTTTTAAATTATTTGGCATATTATTCAAACACCACACACACATACACAGTTTGTTTATATAGTTTTGAAGTTTTAGGCATACTCGAATGAAAAAAATTTAAATTGACATAAAGCTTTGGCTAACCTTTCGTATTAAACCATGGCAGAACTGATTTTTCGACTTTTGTTTGACGATTATTTCACAATGAAGAAAAATTGGACGAAAAACAGAAGAAGAAGTCCAAGGTACATTTATACAAGGTAGAAGTGACAATCAGCTGTATTCTTACTTTTTTTGTAAATTTAGTTTTCAAAATGTAATAGGGTCTACTCATGAAATTTGAAACTTCGAAATTTGCTACCATAAAATATTGTTTTTCTTCCTAAACGTGTAATAAAAATGACCTACCACAGTTCTGAATGATTTATATTTACATTGTCATTCAAATTTGATCTATTTTGGAGGATTTTCA
The DNA here is from genome assembly GCF_047663935.1 of Musca autumnalis. Taxonomy (NCBI): domain Eukaryota; kingdom Metazoa; phylum Arthropoda; class Insecta; order Diptera; family Muscidae; genus Musca; species Musca autumnalis. The sequence continues at coordinate 261,955,388 of NW_027411755.1, read as the reverse complement.
AAATGTATTTATATTTTTCCTGAGAAAATTTTTAGATCGACCCTATTATTCAATATTTTCTTTGACAATTAATTTTCAATACCAACAATGTTGTTTTTGTAAATTTGTTAGTTGTTGTAATTCATGCACATACCTTCTATAAATGTACCTTGAAGAAGTCGAAAGCTGATAAAACTAAATTAGTCTTATGTCAGACTATGAAAATTTTCATTGAAAACGTTTTGCCATTTTCTTCCAAATTTTCATTGACGTCTACACGCATATATGAAATCATATGAAAATTTTGATATTTACATTGCTTTTCATTGGTTTGAGAGTTACGAATTTAAACAAAAAGAATAATTTCAGATTACAGAACCTTGCGTACAGAGTTTCACCCCCTTCACACCTCTTTCCTATAAAGTCATTTGCACGTACATGAAAATTTTCATAGTCTGGCATAAGACTTAAAAACTGTGAAATAAAAGACGAAAATTGATTTTTTATGTTTCTTTTTGACATTAGGTGTGTTTGTTTACTCAACAATTTGTACAATTTTGTACAAGTTCAGTAACTTCTTGTAATCGGCTAAGGTCTTTTGCATTATACTGTTGAGTAAACGAACAACATCCAGTAACAATTTGTACAAATTTTGAGTAAACGTACACACATATTGCTACGTCGATGGTCAGACTAGCACGATTTCAACATTGCGACGTCAAGTTTATAGGCGAGGGGTATGAAGTAGTGAAACCCATGTACATGGTTTTCTGTGTTTGTTGTGTTGCCTCTTCTTGTTCTTCGTTGCAAGATTTTTTCTTCAATTTTCTTTCATTTTTATTTTCTCAAACGTTAAAAACAAAACAAACATAAATATATTTAATAAAAACATTTAATTAATGAAATAGTGAAAATTTAACTATTAATATTAATTTAATTATTAATGTTAATTATTTTGTGTTGTTTTTGGTTTATTTATGTCTTTTTTTGTTTTTATTGGTATGAGAAGCACAACAAGCGCGAATGGTAAAATAAAGAGGACACGCAAAGATTTTAAATTTCACGTTAACGTGTGTGGACATTAACGAAATTTGAAAAGAAACTTTAACGAAATTGGTTTCATGAAACCTTGCTAGTCTGACCATCGACTACCAGGTCTACCATTTTTCCGTTCCTTTACTTTTCTGGTAAAAATGTTCATGAGAGAGCAATTTTGACACTTTTCTCTTTTACCACTCTTACCATTAAAAAAGTAAAGGAACAAAGCTGAAGCTATAGCTACCGATTTGTTGACTTCTAATCTAAACACTTGCTTTCCAATAAAACCAACGCTTCTTCATGCATAACATCTGGTAGTATTTCCATTGATTTGTAACCTATTTAAGAAAGTGGGAGTGGTAGGGTCTTATGGCTAAAATATGTATATCCAAAATAATGAACAGATTCATATTGAACCCAATACATCAGAAAATGATGATATGGGAATTGATATGAAAAATAACTCATATTAAACCCAATACATCAGAAAATGATGATATGGGAATTGATATTGAAAATAATAATGAAGAAACTATATCTTCACAAAATGTGATTTATATAGTTCAACAAGATGAACTAGAAATGCAAATATGTGCTCTGTCCCTTTACTTTTGAAAATGGTAAAACCGGCAGAAGTAGTAAACTGTTCCCCATATGAATTTTATGGTATCTGAAGTAAAGGAACGCTTTTCGATTAAAAGGTGGTAAAATTTGAAGATTCTTGCACGTAAAGAAACAGAGCTATGATGATTCCATGTGCCATGATAATACTCCGTGATATGGTGGGTCTCTTCCCCAGAATAACGCTTTGACAACCCTCCATCTTGTTCCTCTTTACTGTTTCATTCTGTTATCGTTTTTTTTTGAGTGCCTATAAACTACCATTTCATGGTGATTTATAAGTAAATCACCCCAACAAACCAAAATCGCACGACAAATTTTAATTAATATCTAATTTTTTTATATTCCTTACTAATTAAAATCGTTCGCAAGTTATAAAACGGGATTCGTGGTGCTGCAAAATAAAGTTTAAGAAAGAAACCAAATAATATTGAAAAAAGTAAACGTGCTAAAAATTATTGCAAATTGAAAAAGGAAGAAAACACAAATCTAGGTTTTATGTTCGTGGTCGTCTTTTTGTCTTCTTCAAATACCAAACAATCAAATCAAATCATCGTTGCATGTGGGGGTCTTGCAGAGCAGAGGAGCAGAGCATTTAAATGAAAACAATCTATAGAACCCTTGTTTTTCCGGAATTCCTAAAACGTCAAAATTAGTAAACACAAAAGCAACAAGTGGGTTTGTTTACAATACCATTTTTGAACATTTTATAAAAAAACGCGAAAAATGAATGAAGTGTCAAGATTTCTCCACACAATCGAGTTGTGGATATGATAAAATATTTGTTTCAATGCAAAGCTGACGAATTTCTTCCTTACACATGTTCCAAAAACAAATTTAAAAATCATTGAATTCGATAGTTTTTTTTTTTTTAAATTATTTGGCATATTATTCAAACACCACACACACATACACAGTTTGTTTATATAGTTTTGAAGTTTTAGGCATACTCGAATGAAAAAAATTTAAATTGACATAAAGCTTTGGCTAACCTTTCGTATTAAACCATGGCAGAACTGATTTTTCGACTTTTGTTTGACGATTATTTCACAATGAAGAAAAATTGGACGAAAAACAGAAGAAGAAGTCCAAGGTACATTTATACAAGGTAGAAGTGACAATCAGCTGTATTCTTACTTTTTTTGTAAATTTAGTTTTCAAAATGTAATAGGGTCTACTCATGAAATTTGAAACTTCGAAATTTGCTACCATAAAATATTGTTTTTCTTCCTAAACGTGTAATAAAAATGACCTACCACAGTTCTGAATGATTTATATTTACATTGTCATTCAAATTTGATCTATTTTGGAGGATTTTCAAAATGTATTTATATTTTTCCTGAGAAAATTTTTAGATCGACCCTATTATTCAATATTTTCTTTGACAATTAATTTTCAATACCAACAATGTTGTTTTTGTAAATTTGTTAGTTGTTGTAATTCATGCACATACCTTCTATAAATGTACCTTGAAGAAGTCGAAAGCTGATAAAACTAAATTAGTCTTATGTCAGACTATGAAAATTTTCATTGAAAACGTTTTGCCATTTTCTTCCAAATTTTCATTGACGTCTACACGCATATATGAAATCATATGAAAATTTTGATATTTACATTGCTTTTCATTGGTTTGAGAGTTACGAATTTAAACAAAAAGAATAATTTCACATTACAGAACCTTGCGTACAGAGTTTCACCCCCTTCACACCTCTTTCCTATAAAGTCATTTGCACGTACATGAAAATTTTCATAGTCTGGCATAAGACTTAAAAACTGTGAAATAAAAGACGAAAATTGATTTTTTATGTTTCTTTTTGACATTAGGTGTGTTTGTTTACTCAACAATTTGTACAATTTTGTACAAGTTCAGTAACTTCTTGTAATCGGCTAAGGTCTTTTGCATTATACTGTTGAGTAAACGAACAACATCCAGTAACAATTTGTACAAATTTTGAGTAAACGTACACACATATTGCTACGTCGATGGTCAGACTAGCACGATTTCAACATTGCGACGTCAAGTTTATAGGCGAGGGGTATGAAGTAGTGAAACCCATGTACATGGTTTTCTGTGTTTGTTGTGTTGCCTCTTCTTGTTCTTCGTTGCAAGATTTTTTCTTCAATTTTCTTTCATTTTTATTTTCTCAAACGTTAAAAACAAAACAAACATAAATATATTTAATAAAAACATTTAATTAATGAAATAGTGAAAATTTAACTATTAATATTAATTTAATTATTAATGTTAATTATTTTGTGTTGTTTTTGGTTTATTTATGTCTTTTTTTGTTTTTATTGGTATGAGAAGCACAACAAGCGCGAATGGTAAAATAAAGAGGACACGCAAAGATTTTAAATTTCACGTTAACGTGTGTGGACATTAACGAAATTTGAAAAGAAACTTTAACGAAATTGGTTTCATGAAACCTTGCTAGTCTGACCATCGACTACCAGGTCTACCATTTTTCCGTTCCTTTACTTTTCTGGTAAAAATGTTCATGAGAGAGCAATTTTGACACTTTTCTCTTTTACCACTCTTACCATTAAAAAAGTAAAGGAACAAAGCTGAAGCTATAGCTACCGATTTGTTGACTTCTAATCTAAACACTTGCTTTCCAATAAAACCAACGCTTCTTCATGCATAACATCTGGTAGTATTTCCATTGATTTGTAACCTATTTAAGAAAGTGGGAGTGGTAGGGTCTTATGGCTAAAATATGTATATCCAAAATAATGAACAGATTCATATTGAACCCAATACATCAGAAAATGATGATATGGGAATTGATATGAAAAATAACTCATATTGAACCCAATACATCAGAAAATGATGATATGGGAATTGATATTGAAAATAATAATGAAGAAACTATATCTTCACAAATGTGATTTATATAGTTCAACAAGATGAACTAGAAATGCAAATATGTGCTCTGTCCCTTTACTTTTGAAAATGGTAAAACCGGCAGAAGTAGTAAACTGTTCCCCATATGAATTTTATGGTATCTGAAGTAAAGGAACGCTTTTCGATTAAAAGGTGGTAAAATTTGAAGATTCTTGCACGTAAAGAAACAGAGCTATGATGATTCCATGTGCCATGATAATACTCCGCGATATCGTTTTATTTTGAGTGCCTATAAACTACCATTTCATGGTGATTTATAAGTAAATCACCCCAACAAACCAAAATCGCACGACAAATTTTAATTAATATCTAATTTTTTTTTTTATATTCCTTACTAATTAAAATCGTTCGCAAGTTATAAAACGGGATTCGTGGTGCTGCAAAATAAAGTTTAAGAAAGAAACCAAATAATATTGAAAAAAGTAAACGTGCTAAAAATTATTGCAAATTGAAAAAGGAAGAAAACACAAATCTAGGTTTTATGTTCGTGGTCGTCTTTTTGTCTTCTTCAAATACCAAACAATCAAATCAAATCATCGTTGCATGTGGGGGTCTTGCAGAGCAGAGGAGCAGAGCATTTAAATGAAAACAATCTATAGAACCCTTGTTTTTCCTGAATTCCTAAAACGTCAAAATTAGTAAACACAAAAGCAACAAGTGGGTTTGTTTACAATACCATTTTTGAACATTTTATAAAAAAACGCGAAAAATGAATGAAGTGTCAAGATTTCTCCACACAATCGAGTTGTGGATATGATAAAATATTTGTTTCAATGCAAAGCTGACGAATTTCTTCCTTACACATGTTCCAAAAACAAATTTAAAAATCATTGAATTCGATAGTTTTTTTTTTTTTTAAATTATTTGGCATATTATTCAAACACCACACACACATACACAGTTTGTTTATATAGTTTTGAAGTTTTAGGCATACTCGAATGAAAAAAATTTAAATTGACATAAAGCTTTGGCTAACCTTTCGTATTAAACCATGGCAGAACTGATTTTTCGACTTTTGTTTGACGATTATTTCACAATGAAGAAAAATTGGACGAAAAACAGAAGAAGAAGTCCAAGGTACATTTATACAAGGTAGAAGTGACAATCAGCTGTATTCTTACTTTTTTTGTAAATTTAGTTTTCAAAATGTAATAGGGTCTACTCATGAAATTTGAAACTTCGAAATTTGCTACCATAAAATATTGTTTTTCTTCCTAAACGTGTAATAAAAATGACCTACCACAGTTCTGAATGATTTATATTTACATTGTCATTCAAATTTGATCTATTTTGGAGGATTTTCAAAATGTATTTATATTTTTCCTGAGAAAATTTTTAGATCGACCCTATTATTCAATATTTTCTTTGACAATTAATTTTCAATACCAACAATGTTGTTTTTGTAAATTTGTTAGTTGTTGTAATTCATGCACATACCTTCTATAAATGTACCTTGAAGAAGTCGAAAGCTGATAAAACTAAATTAGTCTTATGTCAGACTATGAAAATTTTCATTGAAAACGTTTTGCCATTTTCTTCCAAATTTTCATTGACGTCTACACGCATATATGAAATCATATGAAAATTTTGATATTTACATTGCTTTTCATTGGTTTGAGAGTTACGAATTTAAACAAAAAGAATAATTTCAGATTACAGAACCTTGCGTACAGAGTTTCACCCCCTTCACACCTCTTTCCTATAAAGTCATTTGCACGTACATGAAAATTTTCATAGTCTGGCATAAGACTTAAAAACTGTGAAATAAAAGACGAAAATTGATTTTTTATGTTTCTTTTTGACATTAGGTGTGTTCGTTTACTCAACAATTTGTACAATTTTGTACAAGTTCAGTAACTTCTTGTAATCGGCTAAGGTCTTTTGCATTATACTGTTGAGTAAACGAACAACATCCAGTAACAATTTGTACAAATTTTGAGTAAACGTACACACATATTGCTACGTCGATGGTCAGACTAGCACGATTTCAACATTGCGACGTCAAGTTTATAGGCGAGGGGTATGAAGTAGTGAAACCCATGTACATGGTTTTCTGTGTTTGTTGTGTTGCCTCTTCTTGTTCTTCGTTGCAAGATTTTTTCTTTCATTTTTATTTTCTCAAACGTTAAAAACAAAACAAACATAAATATATTTAATAAAAACATTTAATTAATGAAATAGTGAAAATTTAACTATTAATATTAATTTAATTATTAATGTTAATTATTTTGTGTTGTTTTTGGTTTATTTATGTCTTTTTTTGTTTTTATTGGTATGAGAAGCACAACAAGCGCGAATGGTAAAATAAAGAGGACACGCAAAGATTTTAAATTTCACGTTAACGTGTGTGGACATTAACGAAATTTGAAAAGAAACTTTAACGAAATTGGTTTCATGAAACCTTGCTAGTCTGACCATCGACTACCAGGTCTACCATTTTTCCGTTCCTTTACTTTTCTGGTAAAAATGTTCATGAGAGAGCAATTTTGACACTTTTCTCTTTTACCACTCTTACCATTAAAAAAGTAAAGGAACAAAGCTGAAGCTATAGCTACCGATTTGTTGACTTCTAATCTAAACACTTGCTTTCCAATAAAACCAACGCTTCTTCATGCATAACATCTGGTAGTATTTCCATTGATTTGTAACCTATTTAAGAAAGTGGGAGTGGTAGGGTCTTATGGCTAAAATATGTATATCCAAAATAATGAACAGATTCATATTGAACCCAATACATCAGAAAATTATGATATGGGAATTGATATGAAAAATAACTCATATTGAACCCAATACATCAGAAAATGATGATATGGGAATTGATATTGAAAATAATAATGAAGAAACTATATCTTCACAAAATGTGATTTATATAGTTCAACAAGATGAACTAGAAATGCAAATATGTGCTCTGTCCCTTTACTTTTGAAAATGGTAAAACCGGCAGAAGTAGTAAACTGTTCCCCATATGAATTTTATGGTATCTGAAGTAAAGGAACGCTTTTCGATTAAAAGGTGGTAAAACTTGAAGATTCTTGCACGTAAAGAAACAGAGCTATGATGATTCCATGTGCCATGATAATACTCCGTGATATGGTGGGTCTCTTCCCCAGAATAACGCTTTGACAACCCTCCATCTTGTTCCTCTTTACTGTTTCATTCTGTTATCGTTTTATTTTGAGTGCCTATAAACTACCATTTCATGGTGATTTATAAGTAAATCACCCCAACAAACCAAAATCGCACGACAAATTTTAATTAATATCTAATTTTTTTTTTTATATTCCTTACTAATTAAAATCGTTCGCAAGTTATAAAACGGGATTCGTGGTGCTGCAAAATAAAGTTTAAGAAAGAAACCAAATAATATTGAAAAAAGTAAACGTGCTAAAAATTATTGCAAATTGAAAAAGGAAGAAAACACAAATCTAGGTTTTATGTTCGTGGTCGTCTTTTTGTCTTCTTCAAATACCAAACAATCAAATCAAATCATCGTTGCATGTGGGGGTCTTGCAGAGCAGAGGAGCAGAGCATTTAAATGAAAACAATCTATAGAACCCTTGTTTTTCCTGAATTCCTAAAACGTCAAAATTAGTAAACACAAAAGCAACAAGTGGGTTTGTTTACAATACCATTTTTGAACATTTTATAAAAAAACGCGAAAAATGAATGAAGTGTCAAGATTTCTCCACACAATCGAGTTGTGGATATGATAAAATATTTGTTTCAATGCAAAGCTGACGAATTTCTTCCTTACACATGTTCCAAAAACAAATTTAAAAATCATTGAATTCGATAGTTTTTTTTTTTTTTAAATTATTTGGCATATTATTCAAACACCACACACACATACACAGTTTGTTTATATAGTTTTGAAGTTTTAGGCATACTCGAATGAAAAAAATTTAAATTGACATAAAGCTTTGGCTAACCTTTCGTATTAAACCATGGCAGAACTGATTTTTCGACTTTTGTTTGACGATTATTTCACAATGAAGAAAAATTGGACGAAAAACAGAAGAAGAAGTCCAAGGTACATTTATACAAGGTAGAAGTGACAATCAGCTGTATTCTTACTTTTTTTGTAAATTTAGTTTTCAAAATGTAATAGGGTCTACTCATGAAATTTGAAACTTCGAAATTTGCTACCATAAAATATTGTTTTTCTTCCTAAACGTGTAATAAAAATGACCTACCACAGTTCTGAATGATTTATATTTACATTGTCATTCAAATTTGATCTATTTTGGAGGATTTTCAAAATGTATTTATATTTTTCCTGAGAAAATTTTTAGATCGACCCTATTATTCAATATTTTCTTTGACAATTAATTTTCAATACCAACAATGTTGTTTTTGTAAATTTGTTAGTTGTTGTAATTCATGCACATACCTTCTATAAATGTACCTTGAAGAAGTCGAAAGCTGATAAAACTAAATTAGTCTTATGTCAGACTATGAAAATTTTCATTGAAAACGTTTTGCCATTTTCTTCCAAATTTTCATTGACGTCTACACGCATATATGAAATCATATGAAAATTTTGATATTTACATTGCTTTTCATTGGTTTGAGAGTTACGAATTTAAACAAAAAGAATAATTTCAGATTACAGAACCTTGCGTACAGAGTTTCACCCCCTTCACACCTCTTTCCTATAAAGTCATTTGCACGTACATGAAAATTTTCATAGTCTGGCATAAGACTTAAAAACTGTGAAATAAAAGACGAAAATTGATTTTTTATGTTTCTTTTTGACATTAGGTGTGTTCGTTTACTCAACAATTTGTACAATTTTGTACAAGTTCAGTAACTTCTTGTAATCGGCTAAGGTCTTTTGCATTATACTGTTGAGTAAACGAACAACATCCAGTAACAATTTGTACAAATTTTGAGTAAACGTACACACATATTGCTACGTCGATGGTCAGACTAGCACGATTTCAACATTGCGACGTCAAGTTTATAGGCGAGGGGTATGAAGTAGTGAAACCCATGTACATGGTTTTCTGTGTTTGTTGTGTTGCCTCTTCTTGTTCTTCGTTGCAAGATTTTTTCTTCAATTTTCTTTCATTTTTATTTTCTCAAACGTTAAAAACAAAACAAACATAAATATATTTAATAAAAACATTTAATTAATGAAATAGTGAAAATTTAACTATTAATATTAATTTAATTATTAATGTTAATTATTTTGTGTTGTTTTTGGTTTATTTATGTCTTTTTTTGTTTTTATTGGTATGAGAAGCACAACAAGCGCGAATGGTAAAATAAAAAGGACACGCAAAGATTTTAAATTTCACGTTAACGTGTGTGGACATTAACGAAATTTGAAAAGAAACTTTAACGAAATTGGTTTCATGAAACCTTGCTAGTCTGACCATCGACTACCAGGTCTACCATTTTTCCGTTCCTTTACTTTTCTGGTAAAAATGTTCATGAGAGAGCAATTTTGACACTTTTCTCTTTTACCACTCTTACCATTAAAAAAGTAAAGGAACAAAGCTGAAGCTATAGCTACCGATTTGTTGACTTCTAATCTAAACACTTGCTTTCCAATAAAACCAACGCTTCTTTATGCATAACATCTGGTAGTATTTCCATTGATTTGTAACCTATTTAAGAAAGTGGGAGTGGTAGGGTCTTATGGCTAAAATATGTATATCCAAAATAATGAACAGATTCATATTGAACCCAATACATCAGAAAATGATGATATGGGAATTGATATGAAAAATAACTCATATTGAACCCAATACATCAGAAAATGATGATATGGGAATTGATATGGAAAATAATAATGAAGAAACTATATCTTCACAAAATGAGATTTATATAGTTCAACAAGATGAACTAGAAATGCAAATATGTGCTCTGTCCCTTTACTTTTGAAAATGGTAAAACCGGCAGAAGTAGTAAACTGTTCCCCATATGAATTTTATGGTATCTGAAGTAAAGGAACGCTTTTCGATTAAAAGGTGGTAAAACTTGAAGATTCTTGCACGTAAAGAAACAGAGCTATGATGATTCCATGTGCCATGATAATACTCCGTGATATCGTTTTATTTTGAGTGCCTATAAACTACCATTTCATGGTGATTTATAAGTAAATCACCCCAACAAACCAAAATCGCACGACAAATTTTAATTAATATCTAATTTTTTTATATTCCTTACTAATTAAAATCGTTCGCAAGTTATAAAACGGGATTCGTGGTGCTGCAAAATAAAGTTTAAGAAAGAAACCAAATAATATTGAAAAAAGTAAACGTGCTAAAAATTATTGCAAATTGAAAAAGGAAGAAAACACAAATCTAGGTTTTATGTTCGTGGTCGTCTTTTTGTCTTCTTCAAATACCAAACAATCAAATCAAATCATCGTTGCATGTGGGGGTCTTGCAGAGCAGAGGAGCAGAGCATTTAAATGAAAACAATCTATAGAACCCTTGTTTTTCCTGAATTCCTAAAACGTCAAAATTAGTAAACACAAAAGCAACAAGTGGGTTTGTTTACAATACCATTTTTGAACATTTTATAAAAAAACGCGAAAAATGAATGAAGTGTCAAGATTTCTCCACACAATCGAGTTGTGGATATGATAAAATATTTGTTTCAATGCAAAGCTGACGAATTTCTTCCTTACACATGTTCCAAAAACAAATTTAAAAATCATTGAATTCGATAGTTTTTTTTAAATTATTTGGCATATTATTCAAACACCACACACACATACACAGTTTGTTTATATAGTTTTGAAGTTTTAGGCATACTCGAATGAAAAAAATTTAAATTGACATAAAGCTTTGGCTAACCTTTCGTATTAAAACATGGCAGAACTGATTTTTCGACTTATGTTTGACGATTATTTCACAATGAAGAAAAATTGGACGAAAAACAGAAGAAGAAGTCGAAAGCTGATAAAACTAAATTAGTCTTATGTCAGACTATGAAAATTTTCATTGAAAACGTTTTGCCATTTTCTTCCAAATTTTCATTGACGTCTACACGCATATATGAAATCATATGAAAATTTTGATATTTACATTGCTTTTCATTGGTTTGAGAGTTACGAATTTAAACAAAAAGAATAATTTCAGATTACAGAACCTTGCGTACAGAGTTTCACCCCCTTCACACCTCTTTCCTATAAAGTCATTTGCACGTACATGAAAATTGTCATAGTCTGGCATAAGACTTAAAAACTGTGAAATAAAAGACGAAAATTGATTTTTTATGTTTCTTTTTGACATTAGGTGTGTTTGTTTACTCAACAATTTGTACAATTTTGTACAAGTTCAGTAACTTCTTGTAATCGGCTAAGGTCTTTTGCATTATACTGTTGAGTAAACGAACAACATCCAGTAACAATTTGTACAAATTTTGAGTAAACGTACACACATATTGCTACGTCGATGGTCAGACTAGCACGATTTCAACATTGCGACGTCAAGTTTATAGGCGAGGGGTATGAAGTAGTGAAACCCATGTACATGGTTTTCTGTGTTTGTTGTGTTGCCTCTTCTTGTTCTTCGTTGCAAGATTTTTTCTTCAATTTTCTTTCATTTTTATTTTCTCAAACGTTAAAAACAAAACAAACATAAATATATTTAATAAAAACATTTAATTAATGAAATAGTGAAAATTTAACTATTAATATTAATTTAATTATTAATGTTAATTATTTTGTGTTGTTTTTGGTTTATTTATGTCTTTTTTTGTTTTTATTGGTATGAGAAGCACAACAAGCGCGAATGGTAAAATAAAAAGGACACGCAAAGATTTTAAATTTCACGTTAACGTGTGTGGACATTAACGAAATTTGAAAAGAAACTTTAACGAAATTGGTTTCATGAAACCTTGCTAGTCTGACCATCGACTACCAGGTCTACCATTTTTCCGTTCCTTTACTTTTCTGGTAAAAATGTTCATGAGAGAGCAATTTTGACACTTTTCTCTTTTACCACTCTTACCATTAAAAAAGTAAAGGAACAAAGCTGAAGCTATAGCTACCGATTTGTTGACTTCTAATCTAAACACTTGCTTTCCAATAAAACCAACGCTTCTTTATGCATAACATCTGGTAGTATTTCCATTGATTTGTAACCTATTTAAGAAAGTGGGAGTGGTAGGGTCTTATGGCTAAAATATGTATATCCAAAATAATGAACAGATTCATATTGAACCCAATACATCAGAAAATGATGATATGGGAATTGATATGAAAAATAACTCATATTGAACCCAATACATCAGAAAATGATGATATGGGAATTGATATGGAAAATAATAATGAAGAAACTATATCTTCACAAAATGAGATTTATATAGTTCAACAAGATGAACTAGAAATGCAAATATGTGCTCTGTCCCTTTACTTTTGAAAATGGTAAAACCGGCAGAAGTAGTAAACTGTTCCCCATATGAATTTTATGGTATCTGAAGTAAAGGAACGCTTTTCGATTAAAAGGTGGTAAAACTTGAAGATTCTTGCACGTAAAGAAACAGAGCCATGATAATACTCCGTGATATCGTTTTATTTTGAGTGCCTATAAACTACCATTTCATGGTGATTTATAAGTAAATCACCCCAACAAACCAAAATCGCAATTAATATCTAATTTTTTTATATTCCTTACTAATTAAAATCGTTCGCAAGTTATAAAACGGGATTCGTGGTGCTGCAAAATAAAGTTTAAGAAAGAAACCAAATAATATTGAAAAAAGTAAACGTGCTAAAAATTATTGCAAATTGAAAAAGGAAGAAAACACAAATCTAGGTTTTATGTTCGTGGTCGTCTTTTTGTCTTCTTCAAATACCAAACAATCAAATCAAATCATCGTTGCATGTGGGGGTCTTGCAGAGCAGAGGAGCAGAGCATTGAGGGAAAAACATTGTCATTGAGTTATAGTTTAGTTTTGTGTAGTAATAAAAACAAAAAAGAAAGCAAAGACCGAACCAACATGGAATATTCTCAAGATCCCTATGAACTGAAACTTTATCAAATGTTTAACAGTTGTGATTCCAAACAGTGCGGCTATTTGGATGAAACGTCGTTAAGAAGACTTTGCGGGCTCTTAGAGTTAAGAGACAAAGGAAAGGTGCTTATCGACAATCTGGCCGCGGAAGGACGCACATCACATGTAACCTTTGAGAACTTTAAAGAAGCATTGCTAAACTTCTTGGGCACAGAACTTGATGGTGGCGGTGGTGTTAGCTCGACTGCAAACGAGTCAAGTAAGTCAGCAGAGAAAGGTGTAGTCGCAGTCAACGATGGAAATGTAGTGGGTAAGTCGATTGTTATTTGGAGTAGTATGGGCGATTCCTTTTTGCGATTTTCTTCTAAATCGCTATCTGACTTTCGCCTTATTGGTATTACGTCAAACCGATACTCACTATCAACCAATCAAGATAAGCCTTTAGAAAGTTTTTTGCTATTGTTTGCATATACCCCTTTGCAGCCATCGTACTACATTAATTAGAATAATTAACAAATTTGCAAAATGTCTTTTGCTTGCTTATCGCCACAACACATTCATTGATTTGGGTAATGTTTGGATATGTGTGTTTGTGGAAATACTGGATATGGCATTTGAATCTATCTTTTTGTTTTTCTAAATATAGCATCATTTTCGTCTTACACAATGCTAGTGGGTACCTACATAATCGATTGACATTTGGTTAGCTGTTAACATGACTATCAGAACGTATAGTATATGGTGTGTGGCTTGGTTTTGATAGCAATAAGAATACCATAATTAATAACTAGTGTAACATGATACATGAGTGTAAGTCATGCAACATTATGGAGTGAGAAAATGCAATATACATATGTACATATAATGACACGATCATGGTAAAGGTGACAAAGAAATGAATTAACAACTCCACTGAAACATCTTGAAGAACAAAGAAAAAGGGTTGTCACACGAAAATACAAATGTGTGTCGTTATGATTTTGCTTTGCAAATTGATGTGCGGCTAAGAACATAGATTGTGTTTAAAATATAATATGTATTGTTTTATACTCTACAAAGAGGGTATAATGAGTTATTGGTCTGCTCCAGATCCTTCAAGAATTTAATATTTTCGAAAATTTTACTATTTTGCCTTATGAATTTGTTAGTTTTACATTATTTGTTAGGGCAAACACTGCACTTTTAACAAGGGAAGTAGAGACGTGGAAAAATAGTTATTTTTGATGATCTACCTATATAGATTCCTTTTTAGGGTTGGTTTTTATATGCCGTTCTGGCCATTTTACATACATGTTCTGGAGGTTTATACCATTGGCTTCCTAGGATTTTCGATAAAGTAAGCCAGTAGTGTCGATTCCGGAACATTAAATCGATATACTGTATTACTTATGCTCATATAATCGCAGAAATCCTGAGATTTTGAGTAAACGATTCCGGATTGTCGACTTAGGGATGTTAAACTTATGGACTGCTTGCGGTATTATAATTTCGCATGTGCAGATTTTTTAGCGCCTCTGTCACCCCCTTTTTTCGTATAGCTTTTTTTCTTTCGAGCATAATCACCACCAGCAACATATTCATTTTCAATATCATCGAAATCAACAGCACCAGGACCATATCGAGGAGCATTTAAAGGAAGAACAGTAATAACAACAATCTCGGGAGCATCTATCGGAGAAATAGCGGCAACAGGACCAGTAGAGACAACTTCTGGAGCATTTATAATAGAACTAGAGGCATCAGGACCAATAGCGACGCCACCTGTGTAGCTGAAATCCTAAAAACTTTAATGCACGTTCGAATTCTGGCCAGTGTATATCCGAAATGTAACATTCCCTTTAGGACAAATAATGTTTAATATATTGCAAAGTTTCTACTGATATATTGTCCATCTCTACGAAGCGCTGTAGGTGGCATGGTGACTGTTTAAGATATCTTCTAAAAACATTCCGTAAATTTCACTTTTTTATACCCTCAGCATTTGTGCTAACGAGGGTAGATACACTTTCATACGGGCAAAATGTGCCTCATCGAAATAATGCTTTAAGACCCTATGTATGTTTGGACGAAATCCGTTTCAGACAATCTGGAGTCGATTTAGCAATGTCCGTCCGTCTGCCCGTCCGTATCGTAATATTTTGCCCAAACTTAGTTTAAGTTCGAAGATAGGTCATATCGGTTCACTCCTTCGGGTACCTCCCCACAAAAGTTCGAAAATGTTCGGAAAATTTGTGCGCACGATAACTCTTGAAGGGAGTAACCGATTTAGTCCATCGTATTATTCCTTCTAGTTATTGATCGGGTTCCAATATGGACTCAATTGGTCCATTCCTTCGGGTACCTCCCACATAAAATTTCGGAAAAGTTCAGTTAAGTTCGAATCGCTTTGATTTTTGTTGTAGCAACTTGTATTCACTGCCCCCATACGAAGGTACAAGTTTCATCAGGGGCAAGTCCATACTTCCTGAGAAAATAGCCTGAAATATGCAAAAAACCCTATGACTCCGTGTGTAGTTGTTGGAGCGCAAGAAAAATCTGGACCGGATCTACCGATTCGGTCCAACATTTGGCCTTCGTAATATTTTGTCCAAACTTAGTTTAAGTTCGAAAATAAGCCATATCGGTCCACTCCTTCAGGTACCTCCCCCACATAGGTTCATAAATGTTCGGAAAAATTGTGCATTATGCGCCTTTTCCAGTCTTTACAATTCTATGTCTTTGTTTATTCCTTTATTTTTGTTATGTCATAATTTAAGTAAGCAAGCAGGCTGCTGATACGATTTGCTTGGTACGCACAGTGGTCGAAATCACTGATCTAGCGGCGCGAAATTTATAACTTGGAAACGAATGCAGATAACTTTCTGAAATTTTTTACAATCTCAGTCTGTGTCCGTGTACTAAATATGAACAACATCGGCTAATATTTTGGTATAGCCTCCATATAACGGTACCTCTTGATATTCGGTATTTTGAGGATTTGTTCTAGTGATCACTAAACCTTTCCAACAAAATTTGTGGACATAAGTCCACGTTTGAATATATGCCCCTTTTAATGTACCTCCCGATTTTCAGTATTTTGGGGGTTTAAAGCTACATTTTCCGGCCAACTTAGGCGTAATTTGGTATTTGGGGTTCCCAGTGGACACAAACATTCTCCACCAAAAATTGTGGACATAGGTCTACTTTTTGATATTGTCCCCATATAACGGTACCTCCCAATATTCGGTATTGTTAGGATTTTGTCTACATTTTCAGACCAAATAAGCTGAATTTTGGCATAGGAGGTTCTCGTTGGTTATACATCTTCTCCACCAAAAATTGTGAGCATAGGTCTACATTTTGATATAGCCCCCATATAACTGTACCGACAGATTTTGGCTATTTTGAGGATTTAGGCTATTTTTCAAGACCATTTATCAGTAAGATTTGCAGCTATTTGCAGCTAAATTGGGGTCATTCGCAATCTTAGTAAAACCAAAATTGGACTGGACCTTAGAGGACCTTTGTAGTTACGCTCCATTCAACAAAAGTATATTGCTCTAAAAACATAAAAAATAATAATTTTTGAAAATTTATTTCTATAAAACTATGTAACTTCAGGCCCCAAACATTTTTTTTTTAATTTAAGTTACACCCTCCTCTATCAATAAAAAATAAACTTTCTTTAGTTTTATTACGAATTTATTTAACAATTAAACAAATATGAAACAAGGTTTTTAGCAACAATTTTGTTTAAATCTGATGCATCAAAATTTCTTGACAGTGAATAACTGAGTGAATATTTACAACAAAAAAAGTAAAAACTAATTTTTAGTCAGCAGAGTGTCTGTAATCGATACAATGGAAAACATTCCGCAATTTTATATTTTGATTTGTTTACTTTCGCGCCGCTAGATCAATGGTTTGGACCAGTGTGGTACGGTCAGATCCACATGGAATTGTGTATAAAATAATGTTTATTTGCTTTTAAAAATCACTATTTCCTGTCATTATTCCGTGACATATTGACATCTTCTCCTTTACCAGTTATACATAACTTACTTATTTTCATTCATTTAAAGCCGAATTATAGAGCCTTTTTGGCTAAAATTCGTTCATGCATAGATCCATCTTTTTCTTAGGATACGGATTTGCAAATATCGTCATATTTTGGTTTTTAGGGACAGCAATTTTTCAATTCTGCCAAAAATCCAAGGAATATAATTATTTTTAAATTTTGTATTGGAAATGTATTTGGAAAATTTGATAATTAAGAACGATTTTTATTTTTGCTAATTAGCTATACGTGTATGTAAGTACGTGATCTGTTACAGATAGTAAAAATATTTAATTTGTTGTTGTACATGTGTTTATTAAACATTTTATTGCGGTCATTTAAATCGCATAGCTTAGCTGTAAATGAAGAAGAATTTTATTTGCAATAATAATATTTAAGAAAACATATGTTCAAAAAGGTCGAATATGAAGTGAGCATAAATTTGCAATTTGTTTTTGTTCATTACAATTGGTTTAAGTACCTATGATTGACCCTTAATACCTACCTAAATAATGTTAACCATTGGAAACACCTGACTTTTATAGCATGCCCTTTAGTTTCTTTGTGTCATGTATTCAGGTAAGTTAATCGGTTGGCTTATCTTAGGCATATGTGGGAAATTCTCATTCGAGGTACATCGTTTAATCTACCTACTCCATTTACGAAATTCGTAATATTTTGTCCTTTAAATAAGCAGCAAAATTTGAAATTGTCATCAGTTGTCTCTAAGACATATTGTGACAAAGATCAGTAGAATTATCTAAAATTGCTTCAAAAGCGTTATTACACGAGAGGAACATGGGAACCCATTTCTTTTATAGAAAAGCCAAAGCATACATTGATCCAACAATGGATGATTTGGCAAGATATTTACGTAAGAAGCAAACATAAAATAATTCATCCATGTTCCATATTAATTTCTTGTTCACTCTTTCTATTTGCAGAAAGATCACTGGTTATATCTGAACAACAGCAGCAGTTGGATCCAGAAGAGACATTTATAGATAGTCCTCCGGAATCTTCTGATCGTGAAGTTTCACCCAAATTGGTTGTGGGCACGAAAAAATATGGTCGTCGTTCTAGGCCACATAATACCAAGGTCGGAGATCTCAGTGTTTCCGATTCAGAAGATTCGACAGATGAAAAAGACTCATCCAATACACATCGTGCTTGTGTAACACAGTCATCCGTTCAAAGATCAACATCACAAACCGATATTCCTGGCACAAGGCGGCGTCAAACTGTTGGCGTCACAGAAACCAAATTGAAACGTTGTGCTTCATTACCAGCCCAAAGAAATCTCTTCAACCAGAATAAGGCAAAATTGGGTGCAACAAATAAAACAAAAATTGGTAATGATTCTTTAATACAGCTAGCAAAGAAACCACTAAGCAGTAGCGTTGAATCTCTTGGTAAGTATTATATGATACAAGCTGTGATCGTTTTATCTTTTCTATTTTATTTGATTTCTTAACATGTCAGCGCTTTATTTTAACATCAGCAAATATCATTTTTCTCTAGAGCTTTTGTTCTCATTATCCATAACATTTTCTTTCCGATGAAAATAGAAACAATCATAAACAATCATTGACATTAAAATGAATTTAAAGGAAGGGAATTTTCAAAGTACTCATTACATGCCTATCATCAACTTTCGAAAAAAGATTTAGAAAAGAAAAGTTTTCATTACCTTGAATTTTTTTGCCACTCACATGTAGAAAACCTATTTTAAAATTAGTGAATAGCTCCAATATCATCACATCAAAACGTGTTTTTCTTTCTCCGAGTATGTCGCCCTCATTACGCTTTCATTGAATTCATACATTGACTGCACACTCTTAGCTTCTTTTCTTCCGGCAAATGTTGTTATTCTTCGGCAATAACTAAAGTATGTATGCACCAGCAAACGGCGCAGCCAATAATCAAGCTAAAATCATTAAAATTGGCCAATTTTCCAACAAAATTGGTTTGTCTCTATGTCATTGTCATAATCTGTTGTTGAATATATTTTCTTGCGACTAGCTTTTCGTGATTGTGTATAGCTATTGTTGTTCTGTCAGTCGTCTCTGCGATGTCGTCCCAGACATCAATGTGTCCTAGCTATTCTTCAAGTAATGCTTAAATTTGTATTTGATATGTGTATTATTTGGATAGTATAAATTCTGACTTCTTTCACTTTTCAAATTCACCACAAAAACGTAAAACAATTTAGGTTTGAAAAATCTTTCATCTGCCATGCACGCTGTTTGGAGTTCCTATGAATGGGAGTTAAGCAAAGCTCATTTAAATACCGGACATTTGGCTAAAGGTTTGTTTTGAATTGAATTAATGCCAATAAGATAAAAAGAAAAAAACAAAAAAAAAATCCAAATACAAAACAATCATTAAAAACGGCTGGTGGTATAAACTGCACGCTCTTCCTAGAGTGGTCTAATCAAATAGTTGTAGTAATATATACGTATATAAAACATCCTATGAGAAGCACCTTGTAATTAGTGTTTTTTGTAGAGTCAGTTCTAGCACAATTCTATATCTATCTTTCTCTCTAACTTCCACTCTTCTACACCCTTAAAGAAATCATTTTCAGTTTGTCTTTGTTTCTTTTGAAATTTTGATTTTCTAATTATAAGAAAAATAAAACTGTGGACATGTAGATGTTATATTGCTATCCTTTATTCTATTCCGTAATAAAGGTTCGGTTTTCATATACAAATTATCAAAATTGTCCTATTCTATTCTAACTATAAAATTATTCCTTTAGATGCTCCCGGCTTAATGGAAACTCTGCCAGTCAATACAATTTTGGATTTGTGGGAACGTTCAAACATTTCCAATGGTCGTGGAATTTTATTGGCCTTGGGATTTGACAGTGATGAAATAAATTTGGCCCAATTGAACAAAGTAATGGAGGAAGAAATACCGAATTTGGATGAAGAACACCAGCAGGCATTGATGAAGGCCTGTTTGGCCTTGCAATCGGTGGAATTGACTAATTTGAGACAAACTTCTAAGCAGTTACATGATGAGAATTCTAAACTTAGATCGGATAACAAGGATGCCAACAGACGCATTGCTTTATTGGCGGTAGAAATCGACGAAAGACATGCCTCTCTGGAGGATGCTACCAAAAAAGAAGTAAGTATTTTATCAGATGAAAAAAAAGAGAAAAATAACAAAAAAAAACCTGCCTACAAATTTAAGAAGATAACATAATTAACTGCAATGTCTAATTCCTTTCCAGATACGTCTTTTGGAGCAAAAACATGCAGGCGTGGTTAGAGATCTAACAGCACGATTGGCTAGTGACCGAGAAAATTGGAGTAATCTCAATTCACGTTTAGAGGCTCGAATAAAAACCTTTGAACAGGACGAAATACGCCTCAAAACAGAATTGGAATTAGTTCGCAAAGAGAACGAAGATTTGGAATCAGAGCAGCATAAAATGCAAAAACAAATTACAGAATTACTGGAGAAGAACATCGAACTGCAACGCGAACTAACCGATATGGATGAAAAGAAACATGCTGGCCAATATCGTGACTCACAAGACAAGAGTATGGCAGATGAAGAAGTTTTAACGTTAGTAGACAAAATTTCAAAATTACAGCTAGAGAACTGTAACTTACGTGATAAGAACGACGAACTTATGGCCGAAGTTGAATCATTACATCATGAACTGAATAAAATGAAAATCAAGAGCAAAAAGTCAGTGTCCTCCCCAGAAGAAGCTCCTGCCTCCAACCAAGAAGAAAGTGACACAAATTCTGGTAATACTGCTACAAAACGTCGTGGCGATTCACCAACGAAAACAAGGCTAATCGAAGAGAGTCCTCGTTTGGGTAAATTAAGAAAATGCACAAATGATGAAACCCACACTGGCAGTGAAAACAGTGATACCAGTGGTGAATGGATGGCTTTAAATTCCGAATTGCAAAATTCACAACAAACAAAGACGATGAAACAGGCCAACGAAGAAATTGAAGCTCTACGTAAACGCATTAAAGACTTGGAGGAGGAACTGAAGTTGGCGAAAGAAACAGTTTCCCAGCAGGTTACTACGGATGCTACGACAGATTCATCTTCTTCGCCCACACCTGAAGAACGTTGCCGTGAATTGGAAGCTAGTTTGGAACAAATGCAAAAGGCCTATGAAGATTGTGAAGATTATTGGCAAGCTAAATTGACGGAAGAAAGAGCTCTATTCGAGAAGGAGCGTCAAATTTACGAAGAAGAACAACAGGAAAGTGACAAGAAATTCACTGAACTGATGGAAAAGGTTCGTGAATATGAGGAACAATTCAGTAAGGATGGCCGACTTTCTCCCATCGAAGAAAAAGATATGCTGGAGCAGCAATATGCTGATTTAGAAGCTGAAGCAGAAGAGATTCGTGAGAATGCACGTAAAATGTTTGAAGAAAAATCTCAAGAAATCGAAATGCTACAAAATGAAATCGAAGATCTTCGCTTGCGCTTGGGTGAGAGTGTGGAAATTTTGACCGGTGCCTATGAACTGAAACCAGAAAGTGCTGCAGGTAATGCCATGAATTTGGCTGAATCATGTAGCCCCGCCAGCTCACCCATTAGCTATCTGTGGCACCAAAGCACCATACAGGAACCCTCGAAAAATTGTCAACAATCTATGGATAATAATATACCAACCCTTATGCCGGTAGCGCCTTTGAGCAATAACGCAGTACGGTGAGTACTTTAACAAGGCAGTACGAATGCACAAACATACTCCTTAACTTCTAAAATTATTTTTATTTAAGAAAATTTTAATTTTCTATAACATTTTTTATTATTTGTTTTAAATATTTAATTATTTTTTTAAAATCACCACTCAATTTTTAGCTGCTCATTTCCTTTGAAATCCCACCAATTGCAAGTGCAACTTCCAAAACGTTTTTTTAATCGGCTTATCGGAAACATTTAATACCTAACCCTACTACTTCCATCACCCGCGTGTCCATAGCCCCCACATAACAACTTCATAACAGTTTTAACCCACCTATAATCCATAGATTGCAATTGCCTTTGCTTATCCTTTGTAAATATACATAAAAAGTGAACTAAAAGTTCAATGAGGGATCTCATAGAGAAAAGAAAATTGGCAACTAAAATCTAAGTAACCTTATTTAATTAAATAACCCCCTCCCATAATGCATTTATTTAATTTTATTTTAGACATAATTTAAAATTGACTATATTTAATAGGTATTTATTTATTTTAAATAAAATGTGTGTATATCATTTGAATGTGCTGACTTATATTGTTATTTTTTTGTTTTATTATTTTTATTGTTTTTGTTTTGGCATGAGCGTTTTTGCATGGTCGTGTTTGTAAATCGTCGTTATATTTCTTGGGTATTGAAAATTTCATAAAATATGGCACAGTCGCACCATATTAAGAATATATGATTGTCATTTGTGCCTGTTTTCTTGTGATGTACAATTAATTGATTCGCTTTAGGCGGCAGTTGAGGAAAATATGTCGGTCTGATAAACAATGACAGAATTTTAAATTGAAAATTAGTTAAATGTAGATTTTTTAAAATGGAAAACTAAAAATAAACCAAGCCCATTGTTTGTACTTTTATGTCTTAAATGGTTCCTTCGCTAGCAATCCCATTTTTAATACCGAATAGAGATAATGGTGTTAGTTATGTTTATTTTTATAATACAGAGATAACAATACTTTACATACATTTTGTATACCATATATAATCAAAATCAATATATTTATTAGATATTTTGAAATTAAAAGGTCTTTTTGTTGATTTGAAGTATTTGTAGGTCTTAAAAATGCGTTTACACCAAGTTAGCCGAAATATGGAAACGCTGTGTTCAACATCATTACAAATCTTTGTTGATATAATTTCGTATTTTGATAGCTGTCTGGCTCAATCATCGAACCCGGTCATTCAGGCGGCATGCTTATTTTTGTACCATAGTTTTCAATTTTCTCGGTCTTAATGCTGGAAGCATTTTTTTACTCTCAGTGTTTGAGGTAACGATAAAACATTGAAATAAGAGTTTTAGGTCCCATTTTGAGTCGATTTAACCCTGTCCGTCTGTGCGTTGCGAAACCAAAATCGCAAACAGAGTACCCGATTGGGTCAAATTTTTGTACATCCTAATATTTTCACCAAATGTAGCTTAGTTTCGAAGATTGACCCTATCGGTACACTTTTTCCTGTAAATGACCACAAAAGTTCAAACAATTCCTCTAAAATTGTGCGAACGATAACGGAGAAACCGATTTGGTCCAACCTTTGCTCATTGTAATATTTATTCCACACAAAGATCAGGTCCGAATATGAACTACATCGGTCCACTTCTTCGGGTAACTTTCACACAAAACTAAAAAAATCCCGAAATGGCAGTTTAAGACCAGCTCTGAAATCGTTTTCATTTTTTTCAGCCGGTTGCCCTCGCGACCCCTATTACGATTGTTCAGGGGCAAGTTCATACTTCCGGAGAAAATGGCCAGAAAGCTGTAAAAACTCCTAAGGTCACCAAGTGTAGAGGCTGGTGTCAAACTTAGCATATAGTAATATTTCAGCCAATAATACATCAAGTTCGTAGATGGACTACATCGGTCTAATTTTTATACCCTACACCACACTGTGGTAGGGGGTATTATGTGTTAGTGCATTTTTATGTAACATGCATAAGGAAAAGAGATAGACCCATAGTTCCTTCTAGGGATATGCATAGAATCACTTTCTGAGTCGATTTATGCATGTCCGTCCGTCCGCAAGGTACAGGTCGCATTTGTTGTCAGATTTGGCTGAAAATTGGGCAAGATCATTTTTTTAGCCGTAGGAATAACGCTATTGCTTTTGGTGGAAATCGGTTCAGATTTGGATATAGCTCCCATATATATTTTCGTCCGATTTGAGGTATTTGATGCACCAAATACGCTACATCTGTCCAATTTTGATGAAATTTGGAATTAATGACGGAATTAGGTCTGTAAATAAATGTACCAAATTATATCGAAATCGGTTCAGATTTGGATATAGCTCCCATATATGTTTTCGGCCGATTTGAGGTATTTGATGCACCAAACACGCTATATACGGCCGAATTTGATTAAATTTGGATTGTGTGACTGAATTCGGTCTATAGATAAATGTGCCAAATAAAATCGAAATCGGTTCAGATTTGAATATAGCTCCCATATCTATTTTCGGCCGATTTGACGTATTTGCTGCACCAAACAGGCTATATACGACCGAATTTGATGAAATTTGGTTTTTGTGACTGAATTCGGTCTAAAAATAAATGTGCCAAATAAAATCGAAATCGGTTCAGATTTGAATATAGCTCCCATATATATTTTCGCCCGATTTCACGTTTTTGCTGCACCAAACACCCTATATCTGCCAATTTTGATGAACTTTGGAATGTGTGACGCAATTTTGTCCAGTAATAAGTGTACTATATTATATAGAACTCAGTTCAAATTGATTTACATATATCTCCTATATTTTACATATTCACAGTGGTGTAGGGTATCATGTAGTCGGCCCCGCCCGACTATGATTCTTTCCTTACTGGTTTTTAATTTCTAAGAATATCGTCGCAATGCATTTTTATAACATTTTGCGTATAATTTTGAATTTGTTGGAGCAAATAGTCCTTGTGATCGTAATTAGTACATAATAATTTTTTTCATACCCACAGTCTTTATGCTAAAGAGGGTATATTGTGTATATACCGACCAAAAATGTGCCTCATCACAATAATAGTTTTAGACCCCAAGTGTGCTTTGACGAGATCCGTTTCAGACAATTTGGAGTTGATTTAGCCATGTCCGCCCTTCTGTCCGTCTGGCTGTAATAATAACTCTCGAATGGATCAACCGATTCGAACCAAATTTTGTCCCGTCCTTCACTTTGAGTATACCTCTCGGATCTATTTGAATTTTTTTTGCCAAAGGTTGTTTTCTCGGTTCCTATAACATTTTTTCATGGGTAAGTCCATACTTCCTGAGATAGTGGCCCAAAAGCTTCGAAAAACCCTGTCGGCAAATAGTAAAATGTCTACTGCGCAAAGTAACTCAAAATTTTCTTCTCAACTTAGTTTACCGTAATTTAATATTTCGAGTTCTCTATGAATCAGAAGTTTTCTTTCTTTCCACATTACAGTATCTACAGATTCCCAGTATTTTGGAGCAAACTTGTGATACAAAATCAATATATTTTATATACGGTGTAATTATTGTGTTTGCTTCTTTTCCATAGGCTGACAACGTATATGCAGTTTGTTCATACAAACGATGTGGGCCATTGAAACTGCGCAATGAACTAAATAGTTCCATATTTGGTGGAACTCTACAGCTGATTGATACTTTCTTAGTGCGCACTACATATTTTCAAATTAGTAACCGATATAGTCCAAGTTAATTTGTAAAATTCCAAACATATATTAGTCCAAAGATCGAATATACCTTCTGATACCTCCTAGAAATGTCCAAAATTATTCAAGTACGTGAAAGTCGGACCTTTCTCTAATCGCTTCTAAATTTGGTTCCTGATAATGGAGATAAATATTTTTAGGGGGAGTCTATGCTACCACCAACTAATATAGTTGATGAGCATGAATGGAGTAGTTCATTTAAATTAAACCAAGCACATAAGTGATATTTCTATCAAATATAGATCAAGTTTTAAATTGGCCTACATGTTTTTTAGCTTTTAGCAATTTTATTGAATGTGGACCTTTCAAATCAAATTGCACTTTCAATAAAATACCAAAGTTCGAAATATACAATTTCGATTTATAAAAAATCGAGTTGAATCAGTTTCCATCACATACCTGATTCTTTCTGTTGTTTTAATATGTACATTGTCATCTCTTCTGAAACCTTTTTTGCTACTGAGAATGAGTTTTTTATAGCTGATACACTCCGCTCCATTAATTAAAGAATGTGTTATTTCGGTGAAACACTTCAAACCGTACAAATTTTGGGATTATTGAAAGAATATTATAAAAATATATAAGTCCCATTATATCGACACTTTTTGTTGAAAGATACTTCACAAGTGTACAAAACAAGAATTGAAAATGTGCTATTTGAAATGTGCTATTGAAATGGAACGGATTATCCAGTTTATACGTTTTAATTTCGCAGGGATACAAACTCAGACATAGGAAATCACGTGAATGTATTTGGTTTGTTGGGTTCCATTGGTAACCCATCACCTTCTACCTCTTATTATTTGTCAATCGTTTAGTTACTATCTTGGCACCCGTGGTACATAGAAGACAGCACAAGGGTGAATAAAATTCTCAACTTAATTTTTATTACAATTCCATGTTTATAAACTAAATATATAGTCAGGTAGTAGTACACCTTATTATAAAATAATTCTTCTCTTGTCCCTTGGGGGTGTTGGTTGCAAATATTATTTTTAAAATGTAATACTTTTTCGATTTAATATGGTTCTGGGAAAGATTAGAATAGAATGTAAAACTCTAATTTCCAAAAGAAACAATCGATAGACATTTCCACGTTTAATGTACATTCACAAAAAAACATACTTCTGCTACTCAAGAAATAACACACGGAACTAACAAACAATTGTTGTGTTGTTTGCATTTTTTCTTTTCTTTTGTTTTATTTTTAGTCTAAATTTAACAACTTCGGAAACTACAATTTTCAGCACACCGCCACAGACATCATTGCAATCGCCGATAGAAAAACCCAGTCAAACACAATCGCAAAATACTGTACCTTCCGAAACAGGAGACGTAGCCGATTGTGAAACTTCATCAACGGCATCGGGTAAAAGTTTCGAAACGCACAGTATACATTCGAATCATAGTCTACAGCAGCGTAATAACAGTCAATTGGCCACCAAGTCTAATGCCAGCACAAAGAATAGTTCAACTAGTCCAACACCGAGTGTTATGAAAGAAGAACTAAAACGTCTGAAATTCTTTGAACTTTCACTGAAGGAGCAAATCAAGGATTTGTCATTGCAAAGGGATGGCTTGATAATGGAATTGCAACAATTGCAAGAAGCTAAGCCAGTACTAGAGAAAGCATATGCGGTAAGTATAAAAAATGTATTTTTCATTCTTATAGTAAATTAAAGGGGTTATAGCTACTTGCAAAATTCAAAAAATCGAAAAAATGACAATCGAAGCAAGACAGAACAGAAATTGGCTGAGATATGAGTGTTGGAAGGGAACAAAATGATGTTTTGTTTTGTGTGTAACATAGAAATGTTAAACACTCGAAATGACATTTTTGAAAGCGATGCGGAGACATGATACAATAAGAAGGTAGCAGCAACTGCCGTTTTTGGTAACATAAGATGTCAAAATTTGACATAAATTCAATGCAATTGACACAATATGTTACCACCAGCTGGGCTTCAGCTGGGCTGATAATGCTACCTTCTTATTGTACCATGTGCGGAGAGATTTTTAACAAATTTTTTTTTGCGAAAAACTATATTATTGTTCGTTATAATCGAAATTTTGATTTTGGTAGTTAAAAAATCATGAAAAATTGCTTTTTGGTGTCCCATAAGAGTCTAAAACCCCTTTAAGGACAATTTATATATGTACAAGAAAAGAACATTTGCCAAATTGGTCATGAGCAAATATCTTGCAAGTGTTAAGGGTAATTTTTTATCCATATAGCGGATATTAGTGCGTCCTTCAATAATAAATTATGTCCTTCAATAATATGCGGGAGTTATATCGCAGATCCATCTACTACATTCTGGTCTTTCCTATGAAAACCCTGTGAATGTTACCTATGCATAGGTGGTTCAACATAAAGATCGATAGATCCGTCCATTGCGAACTATATCGAGTTAATTCACATATAAAATTGTCGCTTACATATTGGGGTGACCTTCCAAAAGCCTTTAACCAAGGCTGACTTCTGAAACATACCAATACATTCCAATTTTTAGATTTCGTCAAAATATTTCAGTTGCACACTAATGCGTTGTTCCTACAACAGCGAATGCATCAGAAATAAAAATGATGCATTTTTTTACTGCGTAAAAATTGGGCAAATGAGACATTTTGAAATACTTACTCGTAGCTTGGCTGTAGTTAAGTATAAGGGTTATGAAACACAATATTTAAGATATTTGCAAAGCAACTGAAGTTTTGGAAGTGAGCTCAATTTACCAGCTCAATTTACCAGAGCACTCAACCTTCGGAAATTGTATACATATGTGTTACAAATACCCACTGACAGAAGCACCATTATTTCTATACCCTCAGCCTTTAGGCTAAAGAGGGTATATACACTTTGATACGACCACAAATGTGCCTCATCGAAATAATGGTTTTAGACCCCAAGTATGTTTGTACGATATCCGTTTCAGACAATTTTGAGTAGATCTAGCAATGTCCGTCTGTCTGTCTGGCTTCGATTCGGTTCAAATTTTGGGTATCGAAATATTTTGTCCAAACTTAATTTAAATTCGAAGATAAACTATATAGGTCCACTCCTTCAGGTACCTTCCCCACAAATGTTCAAAAATTGTCGCAAAACTTGTGCGCACGATAACTCTCGAAGGGAGTAACCGAATTGAACCAAACTTTGCATACGAGTATGGTAATACTACCTCTAGGCATACATCAGGTTCGAATATGAATTATATCGGTCCACTCCATCAGGTACCTCCCACACAAAAATTGAAATAAGTGCAGTTTAGTGACACCTCACGAATCGTTATGAAATTTTTTGTAACAGGATGTTTGTGCGGGCCCTGTTACGTCATTGTAATTTTTTTCGAGGGCAAGTCCATACCCAGCAAACCAATCGTACCGACATCGTAACGAAATCGGAACAAAATTCGGACGATACATTCGAAATCTGATCCGAAATCGTAACGATATCTTAACGAAAGTTGTATGAAGTGGTTGACATAATTTCGGAACGAAATGTCGGAGCGACATCGGATCGATTTCGATCCGATTTCGTAACGAAATCTGAAGAAAATCCTTGTGAAATTCGGAAAGGAAATTTTTTTCCGACATTCGTTCCGAAATCGGAACGAAATCTGCACAAAATCTGAACTATTTCCTGTCCGAAAAATCGTTTAGAAATCGTAACGAAATCTGAACGACTTTGCTTCCGAAATTGTTCAGACTTGTCGGACATCAGACATTTGGTTTGCTGGGTAGTTAGATAATGGTAGAGATAATGGCACATAACCTCAAAAAAACGCTGCACTATGTCGCGAGTTCAAATAAATGGCGGCCAAATATAAAAGGAGTTGGCGTTGGCAGATGAATTTTGGTATAAATACTTATAGTTCACTGACAATGTCGAGAGCAATAGATTTGGAAGGTCGGGATAGTCCCTAATGTAACGTTACTTCTTAATGTTTCGGTATTTTGAATATTTTAGCTAAACTTATCAAACAAATTGGTTGAATTTTGAGATGCGGGTTTTCACTTTACAAAAAACTTTTCTGATAAAAATTATGGACATAGGTCCACGTTTTGATATAGACCCCATATAACGGTACCTCCCGATTTTCGGAATTTTGAAGATTTTACATTGAGGGTTCCCAATGGACCAAAAAACGTTTCTGATAAAAATGTTGTACATTGGTCCACGTTTTGATATAGCTCCAATAGAACGGTATCCCCCGATTTTGGGTATTTTCAAGGTTTTAGCCACATTAAACAACCAATGTAGCTGATATTTATACCTCAGCATTTATGCTAACGAGGGTATATTCACTTTCATATGGGCAAAATGTGCCTCATCGAAATAATGGTTTTAGACCCTAAGTATGTTTGGACGAAATGTGTTTCAGACAGTTTGGAGTCGATTTAGCCATGTCCGTCTGTCTGTCTGGCTGGCTGGTGCGCACGATAACTCTCGTGAAACAAACAAGGAAATGTCCCAGTTTATTCGAAGAGAGCGAAACCCATATCGTCATCGGACTCTTCGGGTTCTTCTTCCTTCTTCTTTTCTTCCTTCTTGGCTTCAGCAGCAGGGGCAGCACCACCAGCAGGAGCGGCAGCAGCAGCTGGGCCAGCACCAGCACCGGATCCAATGTTGGTGATCAAGTCCTTAACATTGACACCTTCCAAAGCCTTGGCGAACAAACCGGGCCAGTAAGGTTCAACTTCAACATTGGCAGCCTTCAAGACGGTGGAGATTTTTTCACCAGTGATGGCTACATCATCATCGACCAAGATAAGGGCAGCATAGACGCAAGCGAGTTCAGCTTAGTTTAAGTTCGAAGATGGGTTATATCGGTCCACTCCTTCCTGAACCTCCCCCACAAAAGTTCGGAAATGTTCGGAAAATTTGTGCGCGCGATAACTCTTAATTGAAGCAACCGATTTGGTCCATACATTGCACATCGTGAAATTTCTACCAGACTTAGATGAGGTTCCAATATGGACTTAATCGGTTCAGTTTAGGAACTGTTTTGATTTTTGTTGCAGCAACTTGCATTCACTGCCCCCCTTATAACGGTATAAGATTCATCAGGGGCAAGTCCATACTTCCTGAAAAAAATGGCCTGAAAGGTACAAAAAACCCTATGACACCGTTTGTAGTGGTTGGAGAGCACGATAACTCTCGAACTGTTCAGCCGATTTGGTCTTCGTCATATTATATCCAAACTTAGTTTCATGGGGCAAAACCGGTCCACAACATCCGGTACTTCATCCCAATATTTAAAAGTATCACTAAAATGCTAGGACGATATCACTTTAATGTGGCAATCAATTTGGTCCAAACTTTGGATCTCCTAATATTTTTTGTCAAAATTTAGTTTAACTTCTAAAATAGCCCATATCGGTCCTCCCTAAGGGTACCTCCCCCTCAAAAGTTCAACATTTGTGTCTTAGTGCAGTTAATTCCTAATTTTTGTCGGCAAGTTCAAATGTCCAAAAAGGGCCACAAAATTCTGAAGAGGCTTTAAATACATTCGATCCTGTCTGTGGATGAAAGTTTCACTTCACATTTGCTGAGGGTATATATCTGTCGGCAAAGCCAACTGACACTTTTTTACTTGTATTTTTTCTTAAGTACATATTTAAAATTCTGCCTCTACCTCCGGAAATCTTATATGTGTTACAAATATCGACAGATACCAGAAGCGCCATTATTTTTTTTTTTTTTAATTTCCCATTTACAGAGAACGGCGCATCCTTCATTAATACAAAGGGTCAATCAATTGGAATTGAAAAATCGTCATTTACAAAATGTAATAAAACAACAACAACAGTATACAGAGTCAATAATGCAACGTAAGTTCGAAAATGTGTGTGTTTGCCTACATGTGTATATCATATTATTTTTTTTTTATTTATTAGAATCTTGGCGTAATCATCAAATTGAATTAAATGATTTACACGGTCGTTTAGAAGCTCAGGGGGCTTTAATTGTTGAACAAGTCCAGCGTTTGCAAAAGGCCGATATACTGGTCAAAGATTTGTATGTTGAAAATTCACATTTAACAGCATCGGTGCAGAGATTGGAACAACAAAGGGTGCGGGCAAGTATGCTGCAGCAACAGCCACAACAGAGACAAAATTGTTCAGTACTACCAGGAATGCCTTAAAACAGTTAAAAGTTGATTTAACCTTAGAGAAAACGAAACAAAAAGACAGCTTAAGCATTACGGTTAGAAGTCGGACATTTCCCAGAACAAATATCTACAACTTCAATGGATATATTTGGAAGATTACAAAGTGATCGATTGGAGAGTTGTAAGTCTCAATTCGACACTTCTGTTTAGTTGAAAATTGTGTGTCACAATTATTTACGAAATAACCAAAACAACCATAACGACCACCACCCAAAACAAGTTATTAACTTTTAATTACGCAATTTAACAAAAAGTGAGACTATTGCAATATTTTTCACACAGACACTTAAACTTTACCATAACAAATGAAGTTAGAAATGTTATAACACTGCAATCGTTTCCACAAAGCCTTCCAATAGACTACTTACATCTACTATTTACTAATATTACCCAAAAACTAAATATTTAATTTATTTTAAAATACTTATGTTCGGTTACAACGAAATAGACCAAAAAGACAATTAATACAAAGCCAGAAACAATAGAAAGAAATCTCTTTAAAATCCCAAGAATTTTAAGAAAAGGTTAATACTTTAAATATGCGCACAATACATATACAAACAAAAACATACAATTAGGAACCTTAGAACAAATTTTATTTGGCGCAATTTTTTCTGTTATAGTTAAAACTCAATAGTTGTATAACTATATTTATTTAAATATAGTAAAATTAGTGAATTAAGTTTGCAAAATATTTGATTGTATTTTTGTGTGTTTTTTTTTTCTAAGAAATTGTTGAACTGAATTATTTACAGCTTTTGCTCATTGATTTTTTTATGTTTTCTAGTACATCACATGGTGTATTATTTCTCCTCAGAAAAAAATAATATCATCATTTTTATATATAGATGAATGCTCAATATATTTTAAATTTTTACAACCTTAAACTTTACTTTACAACTATTTTATTTCTAACTTAAAATTAATTTTTTAATTAAAATCAACAACACAGTATACAAAATTTTCTTCAAAAATAGATTGGGTTATGGCCGAAACGTTTTTATGTATCAATCGTCAATATCATTGCGCTAATATTCTAGTTATATTTAGAATGTCTAGAGAAAAGGTGTCAACCGAGGCATATTTAAAAATCTATCCAGACAAATTTAATCATTATAATGTCGACTTGAAGCGCCGTTTTATTTCTTAAAAATCTGTATAGTGTTCTAATTACTTTTGCAAACGTTCAATGTAATGTATGACTTTTTGCTTACGGATTTATGGCCATAATCCGATCTTAATGGATGTAGAATACTGTGTTAAAGTAAAATTGTAATTTTGTTAAGTATTATCAAAATTTTATGAAAATGACAACCTTTTTATTCATATCTTAACATTATTCCAATATTTCCAGAGTACAGTATTAGTATTAAACTGATGATATTATTTGAATTCCCAACTAATTTATCCTATCCTTAATTCTCTCTAAAAAACTATTTGATTCCTCCTACGATGACTTGAGTCATATAATTATCTGTTAATTGCATTTTCTTGGCAATTATGATGAAAGAGTTTACAAAACTCCTAACTACTTTTTAGCTCTTCTAATTGTAGTCTATAAAACTGAAATGGAATATTGTTGTTATCAATATTCCCACAATTGGTGATTGTTTTACATTTTTTTTAAATCTTGATTGAAGTTATTTTTAACTCATTGGATCTTGTACATATCCTAATTATAAAAAAAAGAAAGTATTAATATTTTTTATTTAAAATTTGTAAATGTTATTCTAGCCCCTGCCCTCCATTAACACAACATTTTAAGTTATAACAAAACTAAATTATGTTTTTTTATTTTTATTGAAAACCCAAACCCTGTAAAATGTTTGCTTTTAAGTTTATTATTTTATTGTTAATCAATAAAGATAAGAAGATAAATAAATTAAATTTAAATTTATTAAATGTTGACTTAAATTTTAGCATAAAAGAAAATAATAAACTACAACCAAAACAGACGAAATACGAAACCCTTTCAAACTTTATTCAAACCAACAAATACGAAACTAAGAAATGTTTATTGTAATAGTTATAGTTTATTAAAGGTATTGAAATTAAAAATGAAGAGAGTTACAATTAAATATTATATTATTTGAATTCAATCATCATTATGCTGTTGTCGTTGTTGTTCTCCACGTACCACAGGTAAGGTTACCAACATGCTAAAGAGGCGATGTCTTCACGAAACAAAGTAAAATGAAATAAAAAGAAAAAACATGAAATATCAAGAAACATGTACGTAAATTAGGTAGTGTTATAACTTTTTTTGTGTGTGGAATATCACCACCGTATTTAGCGGGGTACACACGATCAGTCTTGACTATCGATTTTCGGAATTATCGATAACTGTCCAACCGTCCAGCAATTACAAAATATTTTCTGGTTGCCTGATGACCGACAAAAGTGAACGGCCACACTGGCAAGCACTGACAAGCAACCGATTATTTGAGCAAAACTGACAGTCAAAACTGATCGGGTGTACTCCGCTTTATGTGAAGAAGTTTGTCTCCCGATAATGAAAAACTGTTTCCATAAAAAAATTCGCACAGTCTTTTCTACCTGGAGCTCACGATAGCACTCGAATTATACAAACCGTATAAGGGGTGTATTCACATATTCAGGGGAACCGGCTAAAGTAACATGGTAACCGACTCTGTCCCCCAAAAAATATGTCTTCCGTAAAGAGCGCATTTATACCGATCTATAAAAAAATGCAACAAAATCGGAGAGTTTTTAGTAAAGTTATTTCATGGCAGATTAGTCCCTTTAAGCCACGTGTGTAAACGTAAGCCCAACTGGAAAGACTCCTATTTTTGAATTTAAAACTTGAATTTTTGTGCAACACTTTCAGTACGGACATGTTTATACCCTCAGCATTTATGCTAACGAGGGTATATACACTTTCATACGGGCAAAATGTGCCTAATCGAAATAATGGTTTTAGACCCCAAGTATGTTTGGACGAAATGTGTTTCAGACAATTTGGAGTTGATTTAGCCATGTCCGTCCGACTGTCCCGCTGGCTGGTGCGCACGATAACGGAGCACCGATTCGGTTCAAAATTTGGCTTTCGTAATATTTTGCCCAAACTTAGTTTAAGTTCGAAGATGGGTTATATCGGTCCAGTCCTTCCGGTACCTCCCCCACAAATGTTCGGAAAATTTGTGCGCACGATAACTCTTAAAGCGAGTAACCGATATGGTCCATACTTTACACATCGTGAAATTTCTACCAAACTTAGATGAGGTTCCAATATGGACTCAATCGGTCCACTCCTTCGGGTACCTCTCACACAAAATTTCGGAAAAGTTCAGTTTAGAACCTGCTCTCGAATCGCTTTGATTTTTATTGTAGCAACTTGTATTCGCTGTCCCTTATACGATGGTACAAGTTTCATAAGGGGCAAGTCCATACTTCCTTAGAAAATAGCCTGAAAGGTGCAAAAAACCCCTATGACACCGTGTGTAGTGGTTGGAGCGCAAGATAAATCTCGAACGGATCTGCAAATTTGGTCCAAAACTTGGCCTTCGTAATATTTTGTCCAAACATAGTTTAAGTTCGAAGATAAACCATGTCGGTCCACTCCTTCAGGTACCTCCCTCACAAAAATTCAAAAATCTTCGAAAAAAATATGCGCACGATAACTCTTGAATGGAGTGACTGATGTAATCCATCCTAATATATCTACCTGATATTGATCAGGTTCGAATATGGACTATATTTGTACACTCCTTTGGGTACGTCCCACACAAAATTTCGGATAAGTTCACTTTAAGACCTGCTCTCGAATCACGATTTGCGATTTGCATTAGCTACCTCCATTACGACGGTAAAATTTTTTTTAGGAGCAGGGTGTAAAAAGCCCTATGTCACCATATGTGACTCTCGAACTGTTCTACCGATTTGGTGCAACATATGGTCTTCGTCATATTTTATCCAAACTTAATTTCATGGGGCAATACCGGTCCCCAACTTCCGGTACTCCTCCCCAATATTTAAAAAATGTCACTAAAATGTTTGGACGATATCACCAATTTGGTCCAAACTTTGGATCTCCTAATATTTTGTCAAAATTTAGTTTAACTTCCAAATTGGTCCTACCAAGGGTACCTCACTCACAAAAGTTCAACATTTGTGTTAATTCATAATCCACATTTTTGTCGGCAAGTTCAAATGTTGAAAAATTCTAAAGAGACGCTAAATACATTCTATCTGTCCGTAGATGAAAGTTTTAATTCATATTGGCTGAGGGTATACTTCTGTCGGCAAAGCCGACTGACACTTTTTTACTTGTTCACTATAGAGAAACAAATTAAAATAGTTTCTTCATGGTCTACACATTTGTAATTGTAATTCGAGAATTCTATTTGTAATTCGTAACATTTCATTTGTAATTCGAATTATTCCACTTGAAATTCGAATTATTCGATTTGAAATTTGAATTATTCCATATGTATTTCGAATCATTCCATTTATAATTCGAATTATTCCATTTGAAATTCGAACTATTCCATTTGTAATTCGAATTATTCAATTTATAATTCGAATTATTCCATTTGAAATTCGAACTATTCCATTTGTAATTCGAATTATTCCATTTGTAATTCGAATGATTTCCTTTGTAATTTCAAATAAAATAATTCGAATTACAAATGGAATAATTCGAATTACAAATAAAATAATTCGAAATACAAATTGAATAATTCGAATTTCAAATGGAATAATTCGAATTACAAATGGAATGATTCGAATTTCAAATAGAATAATTCGAATTACAAATGGAATGTTACGAATTACAAATAGAATTTTCGAATTACAAATGAAATGTTACGAATTATAATTAAAATGTTTCGAATTACATATTAAAAAGGTGTAAACGGATATGCTGTGTAAATTTTTATATATTGAGAAAAATTGCAAAAAGTTATAACCCTAAGGTTTTGGAAGTATTTCTTACAATAGTGATCCGGAAGTCGATCTTTTATTGCCGCAGTTGCCATTGACATTTCTCGATTGATTGGAACGACAACGTCTTGCTTGTAACTTCTTTGATGTAGGGGGTAGTGGTTGATGGGATCGATGAATTTTCAATTTATATATTTTCGAATTTCTCAACGGTATTGCATCATCTCTAAATTTAGCATAATCTTCGTTTGCAAAAATTGGTTCAATTTTACATCGAGGCTTTACCTCAATATTAGATGCAGGCGCTGATTCAATTGTCGATGGCTTTGTAGTGGTAGGTGCATCACCTGTCATGGTTGGTTTTCCTGTTATCAATGAGGTCAAAGTATTCCATATAATGTTGGAATTTAAGGTGGTCTCATCTTCTACTCCCAGACGTTGATCGGAAAGACTGATGATATTTGCTGCTTCATTATTTGATGGTGTAGAATTTTTATGTTGCTGGTCTTTGCTTGGTGTAGTGGCATTGTTGTCCTTTATAGTTTTGACTGTTGTCGTCGTCAGTTGTGGTGCAATTGAGGTTGTTTGTGGATTGAGAGTTATTGGCTTAACAGTCAAATCATTCTCATCATAATAATAATCATCTTCATTATAGGTGTTCTGTAAATAAAATGAAAATTTAATACATGTTATTGATTGAAGGATACTTTAATAAATGGTCTGTCCAGAACTGCAAGAATCTACTAATTTTTACTACTAATTTTTCGATATCATAGAGGAAGAATTGTTATTGTAGTAAAAAGTAGTAGCTTCTTGCAGGTTCTGGAACAGGCATAGTATAATAACAAATTTCACATTAAAACTAAATCACTAATTTCTAAATTCTACATTAAATAAATGTGGGAACAAAAGTTTGAGTGGAGTTTAGGGAGAGAGTAAGGATGTTTATCCATGTTATCCCGCTACAATTATCTAACGACGATCATAATTCATATATTTCTTTTATTTTATTTAACGTTATGTCGTGTAGGATTTGAATGCTGCAAATTTATTGAATTTTTTTAGAGTAGTTTCAAATTAAATCTGTATATATTATTGGTATGCATTTTTTATATATTAGTTTTAGTTTCTTATGGTCTGTTCCAGAACTGCAAGAATCTACTAATTTTTACTATTTTTTCCGAACCAAATAAAGGAAAAAATGCTATCGTAGTAAAAAATAGTAGCTTCTTGCAGGTTCTGGAACAGAGCATTAAGTATAGTACACACTGACAAGCAAAACTGACTGTCATCGAGGTCTATTTCGTGAATATCAAAGACTAACTGACAAATTTCTTTTGTAATCTCTAAATTATACCGTATATATTGTATTTCAAACGTTTTTAGCTAAATAAAAGTTGTTACTTGCAGGAAAATTGTCCTAAAAGTACGTTGACTGTCAGTTTTGAATGATAGTGTGTACTCCCCTTTCCTTTTATTTGGTTAAGCAATTCTTATGAATTTTGAAATTTAGTCCCAATTTACATTAGGCGAGTTTACTTGCGGCAATTGTCAGTTTGTGGGTGAGAGAGGGTGTTGAGAGGCAAAGGGTTACCATATACCTCACCTCTCTCTCCTACAAAATGACAATTGCCGCAAGTAAACTCGCCCAATGTAAATTGGGACTTACACTGATGGGCTGATTGGCTTTGAATTACAAGTTAAATAAAATTGAATTGAAATTCCTGTTTTAATTACAATTTTATTTTAATAAACTTGAGCTAAATAGACGAAAACTTTGAATTTTATTTAAAAGGAACCGTATTTAAATATTTTATAGCCTTTCCGTTCTTCCAAAGCAAAAGAAGATAGAGGGATTTGGTAGACCTTCGTTTTAATTTTCATATCCACAAACAGGCTTTATATTATATCACTGTAAGTCAAGTTTCCAACACTTTAAAATCGAAATGTTTATGGATTTTAATAATTATTCACATACATCTTGAAAATCATTTTGACCCATTTCAATAATAGCGACATCCTTAATCACGACGTGTATATTGTATTTGCCTGATTGACGTTGATCGTAGACAATACGAGCATTTTCTTCATGAGATCCATCTGCATCTGTGTTCATTTGAACCCCAGAGAAAGATGTTATTGTCATGAACAGCGCAAACAACAACACTGCAGAATGTTTAACCAGTTTTATTGAAGATTGCATTCCTGTCGTTCTGATTGAAATCACGAAAAAAATCAATGCCGTTCTAAAACAGGTGCAAGTTGCGTTTTCAACAACGAAAATGAGACTGAACTTATGTTCTACTCTATTTAGCTACGAAAGGGAATGTTTTCAGGGATTCTGCGTGAATAACTTGAAAAATGCCATCAATACAATACCGGCTTTTAAACCTAAACTAAAAAACAAACATACTCGTACATACATACATGTATGTTTTTGAAGATGGTCAATGAATTCTGTGATCTTGCATTCTTAACAATTTTCAGTTATTTAAAGGCAATGTTTATTTTCCTTGACTTCTTGTTTGTGTTCAAGGGGATATGTGTGAAGAGCAAATATCAATATTTATAGGGAATGCTTAGCTTTGTGTAACATAGGGAAGATGTTTGCATTTCTTATTAGAAACTGTATTAATTTGTAGTGAAACTAAATATCCGTAAAACTGCTTCTCATGTACTTCCCATTGATATTTTGTACCCCTACTCCCTACCATCTGATTATACCATCCGAGTCTAGCAAGTTTTGCTAGAATTGTAAAAAGAGACTTTAAATTTTATTTGCCTTATATGATAGAGATGAGAATATTTCATTTTGATGGGTAATTTATTCATGTTAGGAAACCATGGGTAACATGTTAGGAAACCATGGGTAACATTTTATACACTTTAGCTCTGTTCCTTTACGTGCAAGAATCTTCAAGTTTTACCGCTTTTTACTCGAAAAGCGTTCCTTTACTTCTTACACCATGCAATTCATATGGGAGCAGTTTACAACTTTTACTACTTTTGCTGGTTTTACAATTTTTAAAAGTAAAGGAACAGGCCATTTAATTCAGTTAATTTCTATTTTGATTACAAAGTGCATATAGGAATCATTTTTAATAATTCTCTTACGAGTTGAGCTGAAATGACCTAAGCGATACATTGAAAAATTAGGAGTCTACCGAAGTCCCACAAATACAACCATTATGCTACGTTTCACGGGTGGTTAAGTCTGATCATATTAGGATGTTATAGACGAAGATTAATGCTTGGTTTAAATCCACTCGATTTCAACTGTCAAATCCATAGGTTTAACGTCAAATGAAATCCAGATGAGAATTCATTTGACGTTTGAGCTATGGAATTGACAGTTGAAATCGAGTGGATTTCGTAAATGTAAACTTACCATAAGCTTGGTAAATACAGTCGAAATCGCTTATAACGTCGTCGTTTATAACGTCATATCGGTTATAACGACGATATCCAAAAGTCCCAATTCTCTGGGGCCCTTTATAACCCTATCGCTTATAACGACATATCGGTTATAGCGACAAATTCCGTCGGTCCCTTGACCGACGTTATAAGCGATTTCGACTGTACCATTTATACTTCAATCATTCGAAAGTTGTATATACGAATTAATGTTAGTTGTTGAGTTAGTTGCATGGCACAATTACCAAGGCAGTGGTATCACACCAGCTGTTCGAATATGAAGTGTGAATATCCCCAACAACATAAAGACAATTTTGAAATAACATATTACAAATATGTCGATGCCACTACCTGGTCGATATGCCTTGGTTAGTTGTTTTTAACCAAAATTTTCCTATAGTTCGACTTTGATGGCAAGTATATTTTTCAATGTCCAGCACAAATACTAGGGTCTGGGGTGTGGAAAGTTCCTTTTGGAGGAAAAAGCCCTTAATCAGTATATGCAGAACCCCAAAGGGCAGATCCGCCGTGAGCCGAACTTTTGCTGGAAACCCTAAATTATCCTTCTTTAGTCAAAACATATGTATGTACATTTCGACCTTCTAAATTGCTTCCTTCCATGTCCTTTATTTCAAGAACGGCAATAAAAGTTCCACAAGGTGACATTTTTCAGCTTCGAAATCTTCTGCAAAATGACCGTAATTGTAACCCATTTTGCTGAACACGTTAATATCATGGTTTTTTTGCAGGATACGAATTTCGGAACCGGTTATTCGGAGATTACAACACCATTGTGACGAGCGATGGAGTGTGAGCGTAATGTGTATTGAATACACGGTGAATCCCAGAACATGCCTGAATATGTCGCTTCGATATTATTTTATTCAGTAGTCTTATTTTATTCAGTAGTCTTTTAAAATGATACGACATATTCAGTGCGATCATAAATATTTCCCTCAGAATTTTCCGCACGGAAAATAATTTAAAAATGCGAAAATCTTTTAAAATCGATATTTTAAAACGTTGAAAACCTACTAGAATCACTTAATTATGGAATATTTTCGCCGAATGGACACGCAAAAAGCGCTCGGCACATACAATGCGTTGAGCGTTGCGGTACAACAACCACATGAAAAAAGTGTAAGTGAAGTATCGCATCGTATGTGCCGAGCGCTTAAGAGATGCAGTTAAAAGCTTGTTTCAAGTCCAATAAAACTAAAGAATATACAGGGTAATCATAAACAAAAATTCCGTGCGGAATTTGTTCCCTTTCCCCAAGGCAAATTCATATAAGGTATGTGCATGAATTACAACAACTAACAAATTTACAAAAACAACAAATGACTTTCAAGATGTATTTTGTCTTCTCTTTCATTGAAGTTGCATTTCTTGTCCATTGTTTAAAATTCGCGTACAAATCTAGAAACAAAAATCAAATGCCTGCCAGAAAGTCTGTATACCAAAAAGTTATTTTGGCATTTCTCTCTCTCGTTAATTTTGAAAATAGAGAAATAAAAAAATGTTCTGAAAACACCAAAATTGTGAGAAAAATATTAAACATGAATGAAAATTATATAATTTAATATTAAATAGATATCTGAAAGAAGGACAAATATTTTTTCAGTTCATATCAATTAATTTTAATCGTCTTTTGGCTGCAACTTTTTTAAAATAAAATAAAAAGTATGAAGATCTGTATACTGTTGCTTTGAATTTTGGTACCATGTTGCATGAACGGGTTAATTTGTGTACGTAATTATAAGAGCGAACAACGTGATTCAAATGCTGGTATGAACATGGCATTAGTCTTTTTTATGTAAGTCCTTGGTCACACTAGAGTGTTTCATTGAAACAATTTCATGAAAACAAGGGTTCCTAGGTTGAGTTTCACAGTAGAGTGATATCATAAAGTTGCTGTAGTGGGGAACTCGATCTATAAATACCTAAAAGTTTCAATGAAACCACTCTAGTGTGACCTTCGACTTAATACATTATTTTAAATCCATGATGTATACTAAATAATTGGAAAATAGTATGAAAGTGCTTTCGTGTATTTTTTCCTCTATCACTACTATATTTTGCAACACCGCTAAAAAAATGGTGATGTATGCAGTGTGTGTACTCAGCCTATGTAAAGGCCGTGACAGAATCAGCTTGTAGCTTGCTTTCAAGTGTCAAATTATATGGGGGAACGCCGGTAGAATTGCAAAGAGTCTCTGGCATTCCTCTATAATTTGACATTTGGGAAGCAAGCAAAGCAAGCCACGATTGATTCTTTCACAACCTTAAATGTATTTAACTTTGGTGGTGAAAAAATCTTACGCACCAACATTTGGCTAGGTAGAACCCATGGTACAATTACTTAGGTAGAAACATCGGCGAATTGCTACAACAAAGCAACTTTTTTTTTAATGTAAACTGTCAAAATTTTCGGCAAATGGTTTCTTGTTGTCTCTTTTTATCGCTTGTGTCATGGTACAATTACTTAGGTAGATGCCTCAGCCCATGGTACAATAAGAAAGGTAGATGGATCGGCGAATTGCTACAACAAAGCAACTTTTTTTGTAATGTAAACTGTCAAAATTTTCGCCAAATGGTCTCTTGTTGTCTCTTTTTATTGCTTGTGTTTGCCTATAAAGTGTAGACATGCTATCTCTTACTTACCGAATCATATGGTTTTTTGTTTTGATTTTTCATGGCGAATTCCTAGTTTTTTGACGTTTTAGATTCGATCAGCTGGGCTGAGACATCTACCTTTCTAATTGTACCATGCCTCAGCCCAGCTGATCGAATCTAAAACGTCAAAAAACTAGAAATTCGCCGTGAAAAATCAAAACAAAAACCATATGATTCGGTAAGTAAGAGATAGCATGTGCTCACTTCAATGTACAAACACAAGCGATAAAAAGAGACAACAAGAAACCATTTGGCGAAAATTTTGACAGTTTATATTACAAAAAAAGTTGCTTTGTTGTAGCAATTCGCCTATGTTTCTACCTAAGTAATTGTACCATGAATTGTACCATGGCTTGTGTTTGTACATTGAAGTGAACACATGCTATCTCTTACTTACCGAATCATATGATTTTTGTTTTGATTTTTCACGGCGAATTTCTAGTTTTTTGACGTTTTAGATTCGATCAGCTGGGCTGAGGCATCTACCTAAGTAATTGTACCATGGTCCGTGTTTAGACACACGGGAAAGTAAATTGAGTTTTTAGGCAATAGGGGTAGGAAAGAGTATTGAGGAGCTCTTTCCTCTCCGCTCTCTCCCAAAAACTCAATTTACTTTCCCGATAAATTTGTGTGTCTAAACACGGACATGGTAGAACCCTAATATCAGCTGGTCTTGTCATTTGTTGTTTTATGGTGGTTTTTTTTTTTTTTTTTTTAATGTTCATCCAGAACATCGTTCGTTCTGTCACTGAGCTATATCCCATTTAATTTT
Organism: Musca autumnalis; assembly: GCF_047663935.1. Lineage (NCBI taxonomy): Eukaryota > Metazoa > Arthropoda > Insecta > Diptera > Muscidae > Musca > Musca autumnalis. Next base: position 261,911,475 of record NW_027411755.1, on the reverse strand, counting down.
GTTTCGTCATTTGTTTGAATGAAAAATTGATAAGTGGCTTATATTTTTGAGAGTCGATAAGAATGTCATTGTATAGAGGCAAATATTGAAGAGAATTGTTTGTTTTTCTGTCATCGTGAAATTGTTGTTGTGTACTTAAATTTTGCAAAGTTTGTAATCCATCAAATATGATTAATTGGGAAATGAGGTGGTTTCTTGTAATGACCATGGTGGTCTATGGATACAGTAGTACAGTTGTAACTACTGTTATACCACCCTCATCGGGAGCTGAAGAAGGAGTAGCAGGCCACGATTCTACTCAAGCAGACACTCCGGTAAATACTCGAAATGTGGGGGATGGTGACTTGACGGTTCTGTGCCCCAATATGGTACGATATGTTTTTGAGAGTGCCATGCCACATGATGAATCTAAATCAGGCATATTTGAGAAATATCCTCCATCCGGAGATGATGGAAATTCTGGAGGTGAAGTCGACTTACGAACATGTGTCGAATCGTGTTGTGAAAAGGGTCGAAATAATACTTGCAATGTTGTTTTCATGTTCAAAGCAAAATGCTACCATGTGCGATGTGTCAGCAATGATGCATGTCTGCCCAAAGAACGTAGATCTTTGCCGGGACGTGTACAAATGGTTTTGGTCAATCCCGTAAGAGCCGATGGTGAAAAAGAGAAATTTTCATGGCTGGATTCCCTGAAATCATCGAAGGCTTTGAATGAAATATTGCCTTTTGAAGAGAGCGAAGGGAATGAAAACGTCAATTCCCTTAACTTTTGGAAACAACCTCACAAAATGCCATACTATTCACGAAGTGGAGAAACCGTTGTGCCCAGTAATTATGATGAGGATGACTTTCCTTTGGCTGAAAAGAGGGTTAAACAATTGCTAATGTCATCACCTTTGGATGAAAGTGAGGGAATACTACCAGAGGATTTGGCATACTATCGTGGGAATTTATCGCCTGATGCAGCAGCTTTAACAAAGTTTTTAACATGTAATATGGATTTGGGTTCGGAAGCAGGCGGTGGCAGATGTCCTCCAAACGAGGAATGTGTTTCAGTCGATGTTAATGCGGGTATTTGCAAATGTGTTCGAGGTTTCGTACGTAACCATTTGCGCGTCTGTGTTCCTGACTCAATAGACTATAATTTATTGGATGAATCGGGAGGAGCACACAATGTTATGATGGCTTCAGCTTCATCAAATGAGGCGACCACAGTACAAAAACCAGAAACTGAGCCTACACCAAAAACTGATACTAATAAAAAGTTAATGGTCTCCGTAGTATCCAAAGAAGTACGTTTGCCTGAAAAAGAAGTCACACTGGCCGCATTTACTGTGCCCGATGAAGAATCGAGCAGCACCAAATACAAGTATCTCTGGACACTAATTAACCAACCCAAAAGTCCAATGAATGGTACCATATCCGATCAAAGCCAATCAAAAGTAAAGTTATCCAACCTTTCAGAAGGTTTGTACACCTTTAAGGTGACTGTGACTGGCGATAACGGAACTTATGGCGAAGCAATGGCTAATGTAACAGTGTTGCCTGAAAAACGTATAAATCGTGTACCCCAAGTTATAATAACACCCAGCGAACAGACTATTAGACAACCCACAACTAATGCAATTTTAGATGGTAGCACCAGTGTAGACGACGATAAAATTGTTTCGTGGCATTGGGAAGTCGTCTCCGGTCCCATCGGATATCAACCGAAATTACCCGAAGTCAATACTTTGCAATTAACTGATTTAACATCACCTGGAAATTATACTTTCAAATTAACAGTTACCGATACGGATAATGTTACAAATTCGACAACAGCAAATATAACGGTATTGAAGGGAACCGATTATCCACCAGTGGCAAATGCTGGGGATGCAGTAATCCTCTATTTGCCCAATAACAATGTTACATTGAATGGCACAGCCAGTTCTGATGATCATGAAATAGTTGCCTGGGAATGGACCAAAGATGCCAGTGATGAAGCTAAAGCTGTAGATATGCAAAATACAAGAACACCCTATGTCCAGCTATCCAACTTAGAGGAAGGCATGTATACATTTGTATTGAAAGTGACAGACGGCAGTGGACAATCGAGTACCGCAAAAGTTCATGTTTTTGTTAAACCACCAACAAACTCGCCGCCAGTTGCAGTGGCTGGTACCAATGTGGTAATTATTTGCAAGAATAATATGTATGTTAAAGAAAAACTGTTAATGTCATTATTATTTTTTTTTTTTAGACAATAAATCTACCAACCAACTGGATGACATTGAACGGATCTGCCTCAACAGATGACATTGGTATAAAATCATATGAATGGAAAGAGATTTCAGGACCTAATTCAGCCAATATATTGAAATCAAATGAAACGGTATGTATTTTGATAACCTGTCAATATACATATAAATATAAATACAAGTTCATACTTGTGGCATAAATGATCGAAATAATTTATACTGAAAATATCAGTATACATTATAATCAGAATATAATGCTTGTCCATGTACTCGATAATTTGTAATAATTATTACAAATGATAGTTGTATACTGGAAAAATTGCTGAAAAGTGTGTTTCAGCAACATTTAGTAAGTAAGAGGACAAAGTCTTATGCCAGACTATGAAAATTTTCATTAACATGAAAATGAGTTTATAGGTAAGAGGTATGAAGGGGGTGAAACTGTACACAAGGTTCTGTAATCTGAAATTATTCTTTGTGTTTAAATTCGTAACTCTAAAACCAATGCAAAGCAATGAAAATATCAAAATTTTCATATGATTTTATATACATATGTATGCGTGTGGACGTTAATGAAAATTTAAAAGAGAATAACAAAAGAATTTTCTAAAGAATAACAAAGAATTTTCTAAGGAAGTCTGGCATAAGACAAACCTATAGTAGCGTAAAAATTTCTGACTGTTGTTCAACAACACCGTTTCATTTAAAACGCCTAAACGTATGCTCAATATTTATTAAAAAAAACAAAGTTTTTAGAACGAATTTTCTTATACGTATCTAGGGAGTGCTGCTTGTTATTAAAATGTACTTCAGATAATTCAATTTAATAATACCGAAATATAGATTGTACATATGTATTAAAATATATTTATATATGTGCGTAAATTATCGACCATCAAAGGATTCGAGTGTTGTAACACATTTTTTAATCCTTTACAAACGGCTTATATTTTAAGGTGGCCAATGCAACCGGTTTGACTCTCGGTCTATACGAATTCCAATTGACAGTAACGGATGAAAGTAATAACACTGCCACGGATAGCATATGGATTAAAGTGGTCCAAGAGAAAAATTCACCACCTGTGGCAAATGCTGGAGGCGACCAAAGTATTACATTACCAGTATCTGCAATTTATTTCAACGGATCTTTGTCTTCAGATGATTTGGGTGTGGTAAAGTATCAATGGACAAGGGAAGATGCCAGTTTAGCAGCTGGGCAAATTGTGGGTACTACTGATAGTAGTCCTGTTATGATTGTAAGTATAGCCTAAATAAGAAAAAAAATGTATCAATATATCATTTCTTCACTTTACAGCTTACCAATCTAGTATCGGGCCGTTATGTCTTCAAATTGACTGTTAGCGATGAACAAGGTTTAACGAGTTCAGATACTGCCAGTGTTTTTGTCCATCCCGATCCAATGCTATTGAATTTGGTACAACTTACATTGCCCATGAATATTTCAATGTTAACACATTCTGCTTTGAACACCATTGTACAAAAAATTGGTCTTCTTATGGGTGATATGAAGGTACAAGTTCGTGATTTGCAACATGATTCTAGAACAAATGCAGCTATATTGGTGTTTTATGTTGAGGTAAGAAAATGTTTTTAATAGGGTAACTTTGGGTAGCTTCGCCAGCGCCAAAAAAAAGATCGTCGAAAGGAAAGTTGAAGCTCTTCAATAAAACCGAAACTTTCCCTAGGACGGTCAAGCGATCTAGGGGAGCAAGCTGCCCCACTTTAACCTATATTTTTTATATATATCTTCTAATGTATTTTTAATTACTCATTAGTCTGAAAAGGCTGGCAAACCCACACCTGTAGATGGTTTGACCATAGAGCGCCAGCTTAAAGAAAAACTTCAACGTGACGCCTCTATATTGGGTACAGTATTTGCTGATGTTCGCACGGTCGTGTGCCAGAATCCATGTTCCGGTCATGGTGTTTGTAATTCAGATACCCGAGCTTGCTTTTGTGAAGCTTTTTGGATGCCATCATTTGGCTTTTTCTGGGGTATAGAGGAGGCTAATTGCGGTAAGCGGTCAACAGTAGTAATTATTTTTTAAGATGTACTCAATTGTTCCATTTCTTTCATTTACAGATTGGTCCGTACTTTATGTTTTTGTGGGTGTTATTGTGACACTTCTGATGCTTTCAGCTGTATTTTGGGGCATTGCCATAGCCTGTCGCCAAAGCAAAAAGCCACGTTCCAGACCAAAAGTGCAAAAGTATTCTCTAATTGGTGCACAAGATGAGGAAGCACCCAATTGTAAGTAAACGTAAATTGCTTTAAGTTTTCGATATAAACCAGAAAGCCCATCTTAAAGTCTATTAGCGCTAACAAACACTTCTAAACAAGTTTGATAAACGTAATCGTAATGGACAAAGCCCGCAAAAAAGGTTTATCAGAATCGCTCAAGTTAGAACTATAAAAATGAGGTAGGGTAGCTTAATATTATTTTATTACACACGCCGCACCGTGGTTCAGAATAGTTTATTCTTGGTCAAAACTCTGTAACTTTTGAACGGATAGAGATATTTTCATAATTTTTTTTATTCGACAGATACATAATCCTTCGATGCATTAAAAGCATTCGAACACGGTAAAAGTCAGATTTCGCACTTTGTATTTTCACTTATTTTGTGTCACTTTCTTGTAAGAAACACTTCAAATATAATAAAAATAAAGTAGAAGATTTTGAGGTTATGTGCGCTTTTAAAGTCCGGCAACGTTCGGCAATGAAAGTGAAAATTGAAATTGGTTCATTAACTCGTGCCGAATGCAGAAAATTTTATGTGGTTTTGCGTAAATTTGCTCGACAAGAATTATAAAACTTTTTTAGGTTTGCATATGAAGTCAGTGTTAAACCTCTTACCAAATAATGTTAGCCACATTGGAGTCTACAGCATTCTGCTGTGTTCTAAAGTCAAACTATTTACAAATCTTTTATAAATATATACAGTTATAGTCAAAATATGTCACATCATATTGTGGGATTTTCAAGGTAATAATTTTAAAGATATTCACATTAAAACTAAAACGAAACACAACAAAAAAGCTTCTGGACTTATCGGACGTCGATGCCTTCAATTCTGTAGACAAATAACAGACCTTCCAGTTTGGAAAAAATTGTTTGGAAAACATTTTTCTAATTTTTTTTTTCAAAATGTATAATTCCAAAATTAAAAAAAAAACTCTTATAAAAACTTATGTATGTATTAAAAAAATGTCTATTTGTGTAAAAAGCTATAATTTATATGGGAAACGGTATGATAAAAAACAAAATTTTCCCATGTAATTTCAAAAAATTTAAAAAAGTGTTAAACGGACGGAACGGGACTGGTACAAAAGTATATATGGACTAAAAGAGGACACTCTCTGGCATCAGTCTGCGGAAACGAAACCTTATTCCATGCTAAAAGTTCTAGTCCACTAAAGTTTAAATTTCATTAAAATTTAGTACCTGAGGAAAAATAAAATAGCTCAATTTGTGTAAACGCTACGGTAATTTACTGAAACGGTTCTTAAAGACAATAACCCAACCAACTTAACAAAAAAACTGAACACAATATCTGCTATAGTTTCTGAGAAATAGCTATTCCCTTCTCCTTACAATATTTTGATCAAGAAGGACCTTCCGTCCACTGAACTAAAAATAGAATCATACTGTACTGCATAATTTAATAGAAATATCCACTTGCCCATTCTGAAATGTGTGATTGAAATGGTTTATTTTTCTGCTAAAAAGCTACGAATAGAATAGAGCTTTCCATGTACGAATATGAATGATAGTAATTTTCATTTCCCTCTTTGCTAAAAGTCTTTAAAAAGTTGTGCGATACCTTTTTTATGTATTATATTTTTTGCATTTCTTTTAGATTCTCGAACATCCCTTACGGATTCTGAGACAGATTCTGATGTTCTTTTTGAATCACGTTCAAAGTCCAATGGAATTTTGCGTTTGAATGGTGTGTCAAAGAATAAACACAATGGTCATGATCGCAGTAAATATCCAGGAAAACATGGACGTAAAGTGAAGACGTAAATACAATATTAATTAAAAACTGCATAAGTTAAGAAAACGAAACAAATCTATTTTATTATTATTATATTTATGTGATAGTTTTCATAAATTTTGTTTAATTTACTTTAAGGGAACATATGTATGTTGACCGTATATATGTATTGTAACGATCTGTATGTTCCTTGTATTGTATGTTCCTTTTGTGTTCAAATTAATTTATACAAACAATATGTATAAGGCTTTATAACATACATATATAGAATATGAAAATATTTATTATTTACGCACATCTTTATTTTAGGTATTATTTATTGCATATATAAAGTACTTTCAATTGTATTATTAAACAGTATAGCAACAATTCATTTTCTGCGCTGGGCGTACATTTCGGCAGTAGTCAGACAGATTTTTCAAGTACATACAAATAATTTTTTTCATGATGATTTTAAAAATTTTAAATATTGCAATCGTGTGATTGTCTTTTAATGATGCCGTAACAAATATGTACTAAATAAATAGGCTCCTTACATACCTCATCTTTTAATGCAGATCTTCAAGCCGAGGCCTGCCACACTAACATCATCAATTTAAAATTCTTCAAGTATTATTAATTCATTCCATTTGTATTCTATGAATATTTAAAGTGCAATATATTAGTTATTTCAATTTAATTTAATAATAATGCATATGTACATATGTCTGAGAAATATTGCCCATAACGTTCAAAATATTAATTTTTTCCTGAGCTTCGTTCTCTTAGAAAATCAATTTAAGCTACGCATTCTAAAAAGTTCAAAAATACTAGGCAATCAGTGTAGTCGATTGAAAACAATTGCCTGAATGCAAGGTGATTCAAATCAACTTACTTATTAATGATCTCTTGCCTCACAGTGTAGAAGTTTTTGCAATGTCATCTCCTATTAGACGTGTCTTCAGTAAATGTAGGCTGAAATTATACACATTTTTCAAAGCAATTGTACTTCCAAAAATGTAAATCATTAGTGGTACATTTTTTTCTGATATATCCAAAGTTAGTAAAACATTTGAGCAGGAGTTATCTGTTTTTTAGTGCTAAGTCCCGGTTCACACTAGCGTGAATTTCATTAAAAAATTTCATGAAATTAGGGGTTCTTAAATCGAATTCCCCACTAAAGCAATTTTATGATTTTACTCTACTATGGAAGTCGATCTAGAGACGCATAATTTCATGCAAATTTTTTAATGAAATCACTCTAGTGTGGACCGGGACTATTTTGTATTGTTGCTGAGCTTTTTGGCCAGATGTTTTAAATTTTAATTTATTTTTTGTTCACAATTATAATAATTAATATTTCATTTTGCTTTTCATTTTTAGTCATACATAATAAAAAATAATGTATTTGTACCTTCTTACGATAACAAAGTAACCATACATTTATTTTTTAAAACGTATACCACCCACACACGCAACACTACTCCTCTTCTACTTCATATTGTACTTATATTGTAGACATTAAGAACGAAAGAAACCCAAAATAAATGTATTATTACTACTATTGTAACTGTATAAAAAACTACAATAACAATAAAGTACATGCTTAATGATAACAACAACGATAATCAATTATTTGCGCCTCCTTCTTTATTATATTCAATTATTTGGGAATTTACGTTTAAAATTATAATATAATCTTGTATTGGCTTTATCGTACAAAGGGTGGGACATTACGACTTTGCGAAAATGTCCATGTTCCAGTAATAGAGCCACCAAACCACAAAAATAACCAAAAACTAGGGGGACAAATGAACTCCAAAATTTTTGTATATCAATAATAGCCTCGGCTGGGGCTTGCTCTTCGTTGGGAAAATGTTTCACTGTATCTTGTAACCATTTATTTATTAAGCCCGCTTCCATTAGCCGCTCCAAATATTTGTCAATATGTGGTTTTAGTGGGGAATTTCTTGTCAAGCCCAAAGCCACAGGCATTTTAACAACACAATCACGCATTATGTGTAGCACAGCATCATCATCGTTGCTTTCAGTTGTCATCAGACGTAGATGTTGTAAAAAGTATTGGTTGTCATAATAGGCATAACCACCTTTGGTAATTTTTTCAGTCTATAAGAAATCGTTAAAGAAACGATATTAATTTAAAGGACATTGACATCTAAAGGAGGTGATAACTTTCTCCAATATCCAAACACACTCTATACTCACCACCCCATTAATATTTGTCAAAACATCTGTATTTGTACCCAATTCCTTAAGTATTGGATCAAATGCATTGTCAAAAAGTTTCTTATTCTCAATGGAACCCACGGATAATGTTAAACGACTTTGCACCAACTCCTCCAAGGTGTCTATAGTTATTTTAGGCGCCGGATTTGCCAAAATGGCAGTAAAACTGGCCCTATAACTGACCGTTATTAAAATACAATAAAGCCAATACCAACCCGTCAATACACGCAATGGCCAATTCCTTGGTACTCTTGGCATGGAGACATACATCAACATGGAATAGGTTAATAGAATACAATTCGAAAAATTATCAAACAAATCTTCTGCTTTCTTAGGCACCGTCATTTGATTCAGATATCGACGAAATTTCACATCTCGAAAACGTTCAATATTTGCCTGGGCGGTGGTGGAGTGTCGTTTGCGGAATAGAGCAAAGAATGATTTTTCATTGAATTTTGAAGATTTTTCACGCATTAGCAGAGCATGCAAGAATGAGAGGAAATAAAATACAGTGCCGACGAGAAACAATGACAACATTACACCAGTCCACATGCTGGAGCTGAATGGTTGAATAAATGTTTTCCATGAATTGTCCTGTGATGATTCGGGTGTAAGAAATGTTAAGCATTCATAGCTATGTGGACGGCTAAAATCCAGTACGGAATTGTAGTCAGTAAATATGTGCAAATCACCAATGGCAATGGCTGCGGAATAGGAGCTCTGCAAAAGGATGCAATCACTTTACATAGGCAATGTGGTATTTAATACAAAATATTAACTTACTATCTGGCCTATTAACCCACTGTACGATCCATTAGGCAGCTTTGTACCCCAACGTTCTGTCTCAGTATCGGGACTTTCATAGAAGTAGGGCTTAAAGTTTAAAACTTTACCCAAAGACTTGATGATTTCAATTTCAAGACCGCCAAATGATTTTCCCGATTCATCTTTGGTTTCAATCACCATGGGAACATGTTGATAGACAGCAATGGGTAGTTTATTGCCTGATTATGAAAAATATCATTAAATTATATGACCCTTCTATGTACCTTGAGTATCAACATAAAATTGAAACCGATGTAGGCCACACCTTTTAGATCTGTTGAAGAGTTGGGAAATAGTTGCATCTTCCTTATACGCCTTCCTTTGGACCACATCAGTAAACGTTTAGTAACCACAATGCCATTCAAAATATTTGGAAAAGCAATTGTTGATATAAGAAACCTTAAGAGGATTTGAACATAACCAAACAAATAATTTCCTAATATAAAAAATATATTCATGCCATCTTCTACCTTCCCTCCTCTTTCAATTGCTTTATATATATTGACGATATCATGTTTGACCAAATATGCAGCATATCTTCGGCTATTAAACGCTCATCGTAAATAAAAACAAATTTACGTTTTGTATTGAGGACACGATATTTTTCCAGAAACATTAGTAAACGTTTCACCTGACCTCCATTTAGCAGAGTGATGAAATGAATTTCACAATTGAAAACTTTAATTTGTTTCAAAACTCGTACAATTTGATAATTTGGTGCCCTCAAATCATCGTAGTCTTTGATTTTTATATAGAAATTTGTTAAAGGCTCACGGGAATATTGAAAGAATGTCCTGTCGTAGATGGGATCATACCATTCATCAGTGATGACAACAAAACAACGTTCGATGCGTGACACCACTAATATTTGAGCCAGAAGTAGACGCAATGATTCTATGGATCTGCTCTCGCTTTGAAAACTGTGGGTGATGTAGTTTTTTGGTGATTATAGTCTTTTATTATGAAATTTCCAACATACATACCTTCTTGGTTCAATAAAACATTCTGCTGACTTAAAATTCCCCATTAGAAGATATATTGTTAGAGTTAGCCGAGTGCCCAAGATGCGTGATATCCTCATGATTGTTTCTTAAATGGCAACCAGTTGAGTACTGAGAGCCGTTGTGTTTTGTTTTAATGGAGGCTTCGTTAACCAAAGTTTTCTGTTGTTACAAGTGACATTTTCAATTAAACTTTACGTTGACCTATGTTGACCATAATTGTTGTTACCTGTCCCTCTCCATATAGGTATGTTAAATTTTATTACAATTGAATGTAAATCTATGTTAACAGAAGCAATACGAATGTTAAATCTGGGGAAGTATTTCTAATAGGAAGCTTTTATTTGTATGTGTGTATATTCATAATGTATGCATATTGCACTCGTTCAACAAAAGGATAAGAATTCAAAATTTTATATTTTTCAGTAGAGACAAAAAACTGTTGAACGTACATATGTAAGTTGTTACTCTCAAGACAAAAAGAGTGGTATAAAGGTATTTTCTGACGAAAGAGAAGAAAAAATAATGGGATATGTTTACAAGGGGTGGAGTTGATCGTTATGTATTGTCGCTGTATCTAAGCATTTATTCCGAATAGAGGTTCCCTTTCTTTTAAACCTCTTTTCATTATAAATTAACATCTTTATAGATTGATACAATATACTCTCGTAATACTTTGTTTAACATAAGTTCGAAGATGGCCTTATCGGATAACTCCTTTAGGCACCTCCGCCACAAAACCTAAACATTTTTCGATCAACACAACTCTCGAATGGAGTAACCGGACATAGATCAGTGTAGGAATTCTGTAACTTTTATCGATTCAAAAGTTGTTAAAATTTCTTTTGTTTTTGTAACAACTACAAAACAAACAAATGAAATTGTTGTAAAATAAACAATGAGTAAAGTTGTTAAAAAGTTACAGAATAGGCCTACAGTAGGCCTATTCTGAAACTTTTTAACAACTTTACTCATTGTTTATTTTACAAAAATTTCATTTGTTTGTTTTGTAGTTGTTACAAAAACAAAAGAAATTTTAACAACTTTTTGATCGATAAAAGTTACAGAATATGCCTACAGGTTCGAAAGTGGACTGCCACTCATCCATGTACCACTCATTCATGTACCAACAATGTTTGCAAAGTGCAGTTTAAGGAAATCATCAGAATACGAGACTCCCCGCAGTCCCCCAGCACTTAACACCAGCACTCGATGTTCCAATCCCTGAAAATGCATCATTTTTGCATTTTAATTGGATATTGTTAGCTCTACGTTTTGCACGGTCAATGAGTGCACCCCTACCAGAATTAGCGGAGATTGTCACAGTTAGACAGACATAACCATCGTATCATCTGCCCCCCTACTCAGTAACTTTTTAACAACTTCACTCATTGTTTATTTTACAACAATTTCATTTGTTTGTTTTGTAGTTGTTACAAAAACAAAAAAAATGTTAACAACTTCTCAATCGATAAAAGTTACAGAATAGGCCTGCAGGGGGCCTATTCTGTAAAATTTTAACAACTTTACTCATTGTTTATTTTACAACAATTTCATTTGTTTGTTTTGTAGTTGTTACAAAAACAAAAGAAATTTAAACAATATCGAAAGTTGTTAAAAGTTACAGAATAGGCCTACAGAGGTCTGACAAAGGACATCACCTGGCAATCTGTCGTTTAACTTGGGTCAGAACATCTCACCATAATTGTCTCCATCAGCAGACCGCCCGATTTCATCATTCACGTCTGAACGTGGCATTTTCATAAATTTTGGGAAAGGTAATCGGCCTAGTTTCAGAGATTTCACTATAGTTATTATAATCACCGCTTCAGAGATCAGACCAATCCTTCTGATGTTCAGATAGCAAAGAAAAAATTCCGAGGCAACAATACTGCTGCATCCGGTGACCATATACCTGCTGGTCGAATGCATTGTGTGAGACCAAATTTACCATTAGAGGCCACGTGATTAGCAAATTAGTGTGATGAGCTTCGTCGAGCAAACCCTAGTGCCCTAAAGTCAGTGGGCTGACACTGGAAATTAACAGGTTGGTAGGTGAGCATAAGCGGAACAACTCATCTGAGGAATTCCAACATTGGAGCCGGAATTAGTGAATTGTGGGCAACGGTTAAGCCACTCTAAATGCCTGAAAACAAGGAAGTTACTACCTCAGTCACGTTGGAGGGTGTTATGCAGACTGATCTGATATTATGCGCAAGTTATTTTAATCGAGAGTTTGTGGAGCATCCTGGGAGTGACAGGGCGAAGAAAAGAGTACTACATCGCATTAGATCTCTTCCTGTCAAGGATAACCCACCACACTTTACAATGGATGATGTTGGGAATGCTATCCGGAACGCTAAATCACCACAAGAATTGGGACCTGTGGGCCTATTCTGTAACTTTTTAACGACAGTCGATATTGTTATTTTTTCGAGAAACTCGTTTTAACAACATAATTGACAACCTTTGAATTCTGTAAACAAATTTTAACAACTTTTGTTAAAAATGTCGTTATAGAAACAACACCAAAATTGTCGTTGTTAAAAAATCGACAAAAAAGTTCAATATTGGATTTGCCTTTGGTTTGTGTGTATGTTTTGTTTATGAATACATTCAAAATTGAAAGCTTTTGAAAGTTTATAGACAATTTGTCTACATTTTTACAGAATAGCACAATCGTTACTGCAAACAATATTTAGTGTCGACAACGTTGTCGATCCGACGATTGTTAAAAAGTTACAGAATAGGCCTACTGATGAAATCTCCGGGAGTCGAGTATCTCACAAAAGTTCTCAACCTATCGCTAGCCATCCACATCATTCCCGAAGTCTGGAAAATGGACAGGACGCAAGCACAGGTAAATAGTATAGACCGATTTCGCTTTTGTCGCCCGTAGCATAGAATCTTGAGGCTTTACTCCTACCCAGCATAGGAAATAGCTATCCAGTTGTCGATCATCAGCATGGGTTCCGTAAGCAGCGCAGCACGACAATAGAGCTGCACGCCATCTACACACATATTAGTAGAGGACTCTACTGGAACATGCCTTGTGGTAGAACAGTAATGGTGACGCTCGACTTATCAAAAGCCTTTGATATTATCATACTTTGAGGACATCGAGCAGACTACCCCCCGGCCATTTGAATGAATTCAGGAACAAGCTGTCCAAGCCTCGTAGAGTGAAATAGTGAGTTCCCCAAGGTGGGGTGATATCTCCGGAACGGTTTAACCTCTACCTCTCCTGTATTCCAACTCCTCCAGACGGCATTGAGATTGTAACGTATGCGGATGTTTGTACGATCTTGGAGTCAGGGTTCTTCCCTGATGTCATTTGTGAAAGGCTGAACTCTTATTTGACGGGTTTACCACCTCCTTCCACGCGAGGAATATGCAAATAAATTTACAACCACTCTATTCAGCAAATGGACTGCAGAGGTGAACACTGAGTTTAATATCATGGTCGATGGTAACAGAATTTCGACGACCAACAACCACCAAATTCTAGGAGTCACATTTGACAGCATGTTAATGGCGTCCGCGCATGCCACATCTATCTGCGACAAGTTGAGATGCAGGAACAATGTCCTCAAGTCCTGACAGCACATGGGGTGCACATAAAGAAACCTTGTTTACCACATATAGCGCGATAGGTCGGTCTGTGGTAAGTTATGTGGCGCCAGTGTGGTCCACGAATATAAGTATCAGAATGCCGTCCTGAGAACTGCAACAGGGTGCCAACTGATGTCTTCAGTGGACCATCTACATGAGGAGACAAAGACTCTTCCAGTACAGCAACACAATGGCACATGATACAATAAGAAGGTAGCAGCAACTGCCGTTTTTGGTAACATAAGATGTCAAAATTTGACATAAATTCAATGCAATTGCCACATTATGTTACCATCAGCTGGGCTGATAATGCTACCTTCTTATTGTATCATGCAATGGCATGCTTTCGTTGCAGTACTTGCTCGGGTTTTAAAGTGAGAGCCATATGGTGAATAGGACCAACCTAGGCATGTCAGAGAGATGTTTATGAGAGAGAGAGAACCTCTAAGTAGGTTTAAATAGCATTCACACCGATGCAGTCGCAGATGCCATTAATAACTATGTGATCATCCCATATCTATCGCAGCTGAGGAGCATCTGCTGCCACGACAAACCAGAGTAGTTTTGATTCAACTACGATCGGGATGGTGCCGCCGCACAGTGGTCCCACTTGTATGGAAAAGAGTGTCAAAAATAGTTCTAATCGAGCTACCGCCTCCAAATTTTAAACGTAGGTTTGTAACAAGCCAAAAAGATAGAAAACCATTTTTAGTGGATGTAGGTCCATATTTGGGTATAGCTCCCATAGAAAGGTACCGCCCGATTTGTGGTATTTTGACAATTTTGGCCAAATTAACCAACCGATTTGGATGTTATTTTGCATTTTGAGTTCTGAGTGAATAAACTACCTCCTTGCAAAAAATATTCAATATAGGTCCACGTTTAGGTATAGCCGCCATATAAATGTACCCTCAGATTTTCGGTATTTTTACCATTCTAGCGAAATTTTCCAACTGATTTGGCTGTAATTTGGCACCTTGAGTTCTGAGTGAACCAAATACCTCTATACAAAATGTCCAATATCGGTCTACGTTTAGGTATAACCACCATATAAACGTACCTCCCGATTTTCGAAATTTTGACGATTTTACCCACATTTTTCAACTGATTTGGCTGTAATTTTGCATTTTGAGTTCTGAGTGAGCAAAATACCTCCTTGCCAAAAATGTTCAGTATAGGTCCAAGTTTAGGTATAGCTCCCAAATAAACGTACCTCCCGATTTTCGGAATTTTGACGATTTTACGGGCGTGGTGTAAAAGGAATAACTTAGCGGGTGGCAGATTGGGGCAGCTGGACTTTTTTTAATCGTAAACTAGAGACTTTCCCCTGCATTCTAAAAAAAATTCGAGACTGACAAATGCTCACAACATTAGTAAAACTCAACATAAATTAATAGTAATTATATTAAAAATAGCAGAAAAAGGCATTTATTTAGAAATTATTTTTAATGAAGTTAGAAAACGATTTATGCATTTGTTTTTTCGTAAAAACATTGCCAATGCCATCACATATAAGTTTCATTTTGAAAATTGCACATTTACCTCTCCAATTTTTTATAATTTTACTCATAACGTACGAATGCTTTGCGGATGTATTTTTCGTTTTTAAGGCCTCACATACATACAAATCACAACTTCTTCGACTTAACTTGGCGTATAACCGCTGTAAATTTAGTCCCAATTTACATTAAGCGAGTTTACTTGCGGCAATTGTCAGTTCGATGGAGAGAGAGGTGAGGCATGTGGTAACCCTTTTCCTCTCAACACCCTCTCTTACCAACAAACTGACAATTACCGCAAGTAAACTCGCCTAATGTAAATTGGGACTTACAAAAATAAGGCTGGATGTTAAAAATTTTATATGTTTAGAGAATATTTATTTCAATCGCAATAAAATTTGTCGCCATCAATTTTTCGATTTTTGTCCACGGGCGGAACCACTGTGCGCCGTCTAAATTCCTATAGGACAAGCATCGATCCTTGTGCAAAACATATGCCCAGCATGCGGCATAGGCCCACACGACACTGCACATTTTAACTGCCATGCCAAACCTACTCAACTAACTCCAGTGGCCACAACCCATAGAAGCAGCTACATTTGTAGAATTGGAAATGAACCCAGAGCCAGATTAAGAAGAATAACGAACTTACAAATATACCATATACTATTACAACAACAACTGCTAACTACCATGTTTTTTGACTGAATTTGAAAAATTTAGCTTTCATCCAAATTGTAGTACGTCTTTCATCCACCGGGGTGAAAGTGGAGACCAGTGGTGGGATACTCTAACCCATTTTTTGGATATCGAAAAAAATCAGTAAAATTAAAATGCTTATAACTTTGGTAATTAACGAAAATTTTCGATAGTTAACAACCAAAATAAAGTTGTCGCTAAGTCCTACCGATATCAACAGTGTTGTCAATTTTTACAGTGTTTTATTTAACTTGGCTTTGGTGTCCGTTTAGTTAAAATCTCGTAACTCATTTTTAGCACAGTTGCATTTGACCAATCGAACTGAAACTGTTTATTGATACTTTTCATTCATAATTTTGTGTTTTAATTTTAATGATTTTATCGGTAACTCAAAGAATGAGTTACAGAATTACACTACAGATGTTTTTACCTACGACTAACTACAAATCAGCAATAGCATACCGGATCCGTCTTACGAGAAATCTTATATGCATTATGCTGTGCATAATAATAAGCCAATATAATCCATGTAAAGGAATGTGTTTAACAAATTCCTTCATAGATACACTCCCACAACAGCTCCACATTTATCCCCATCAAGTTGATATGGCAACGTTTTTTGTTTATTTTTTTCAATAAAACATTGAAAGTAGAATAAACTTCTTCTATATTTTGTGGAATCTATTGCAGTCGGCACATTCCATTATAATCAATCGCCTGCTCTCCACTACACAAAAAATGGACAGCGCCAAGGATAAAAAGACCCGAAAGAACATTTCAAATACGGCAATGAAATCTCGCCGCTTGAGACGTTCCCAAAACAATGCCAAAAACTGTGGTAGTTGTCCTGATCGTCAAATGAATATTAAACAAGCTATTCATGCTGCTGATTCCGACTCCACTGAAGTTGAATCATCCACCGATGAAGAAGAGCGCTGGAAGGATGTTGCTCGTTCGGCTGAAGTACCAGCAGATTATTATAATATTCAAAAATTGGTGAAATACATAAAAGCTGGAAACCAAACAGCCACCATAGTGTCGTTGTGTTGTCTCCAGGATTATGACTTGACAACACAAATTAATCAATTTGCCATACAGGATATTGGTGGTCTGGATGTATTGGTGAATATATTGGAATGTAATGATGACAAGTGTCGCCTGGGTGCCTTGACGGTTTTGGCTGATATTTCGTTGAATATTGATATTCGAAAAACTATTGTGGATTTGGATGGCATACCGCTGATTATAGATATTTTAAATTCCTCGCTGAATAATTTGAAAACTGTAGCAGCCGAAACGCTGGCAAATGTTGCGAAGGTTCGTTTGGCGAGAAAATATGTTCGTGTTTGTGGTGGTATACCGAAATTGGTGGATTTATTGGATATAAAATTGCAGTAAGTAGAGGGCGTTGTATAATTGAGAGAAGCTTTGAATCTTTCGTTGACACTGTTTTTAAGCTTTTGGAAATAAATCTTAGTTTCTGCTCAACGAAATTTGTCTAGCAGAAAATAGGAGAGGAAAATGTGAATGTGCAGTTTATGGAACACACCTCTAGCTGCAAGCTAAACAAGCTTGTGTAAGCTGCACAATCACTATATCAACTAAATTGCCTCTTCTTTGCTTTTTTTAGTATTCTACAGACACCACGCGAAGAATTGAATGTTGAAGAACTTGAACTGCTCAATATGGCCAGGGCTGGAGCCAGGGCTCTATGGTCATTGTCAGATTCACGTCACAATAAGGAGATAATGCGGAAAAGTGGAATTGTACCCTTGATGGCTCGTTTGCTGAAATCCTGTCACATTGATGTGGTTATACCGATTATGGGTACAATACAGAAATGTGCATCTCAGGTAAGAAACCTCCAAGAAATTAATAGGATGGAAAATAATAGTCCACCCCAATTGCATAGCCCAAATTTCAACTGGCAATAAGAACAGAAAATATGGTGGCAGACATTGTAAATCACTTGAATTCAGCCAGTTTGGACTTGAAAATGGAGGGCAGTACTGCCATCTATAAATGTGCCTTTGATCAGGCCACCAGAGATTTGGTAAAAGAAGCTGGCGGTCTGGAACCTTTGGTGGCAATAATTAAAGATAAAACCATACGAGAAAATAAACCACTATTAATTGGAGCCACAGGAGCTATCTGGATGTGTGCTGTATCCGATGCAAATGTTATGAAATTCGATCAGCTGCGTACGGTCAATCATTTGGTTACCTTGCTGAATGATGAATCCGACGAGGTATTGACTAATGTTGTTGGTGCCATAGCCGAATGTGTAAGGTTTCAACATAATCGTGATGTTCTACGGAATGCTAATGGTTTGCCTTCCTTGGTATCATTGCTGAATTCTTCACATGCTCCATTGTTGGAGAATTTGGCTAAAGCCCTCAAGGAATGTGCTGAGGATACGGAAAGTATGAGTATTTTGGAGGATTTGGATGCGGTGCGTCTTATTTGGTCTTTATTGAAAAACACCAATCCCCGAGTTCAGGCATATGCCGCATATGCCATTTGCCCATGTGTGGAGAATGCTCGAGAATCAGGAGAATTGGTTAGAAGTTTGGTGGGAGCTATGGAACTGGTAGTTGGTCTACTGAGATCGAAAGATATATTGGTATTGTCGGCAGTGTGTGCTGCCATTGCAACCATTGCCAAGGATAGCACTAACTTGGCCATATTAACGGATTTGAAGGTGATCTATAAATTGGCTGAGTTAGGTAAGTTTGTTTCCGTAACGTGATAATACGATATTTTTTAATTTTTTTCATTTTTTTATCTTCCAGTAAACACCACGGAAGATTTGCTTAGAAAATACCTGGCAGCAGCCATTGCAAGTTGTGCCACCTATGGTAATAATACTCAAGAGCTGGGACGTCTGCGCACAGTTACACCAATTGTATCCTATATGACCAGCGATGATCCTGAGGTGCATCGTACTACAGCTATGGCTTTGGAAAAGTTATCAATGGATCCGCAAAATTGTATTACTATGCATCAGGTACTTGTAGCACTTACAATATATTTTTTAGTAACAATTTGGCGCCCAATGTGGGGTCCGAATCCACGACCCTTACATTAAGAGTTTCATGCTGAACCGACAGACTTAGGCGGTCACATTTTGTAGCAATCGACGTTCTAAAAGGAACGAAAAATAGAAATCGCAGACCCACAAGTGACAAGAACCGCCCTCATCCGGCATATATTTCGATTTTTCGTTTCTTTTAAAACGTCGGTTATTAACAATTTTTATTTCCCGGATGTTTTATGCAAATTATAAAATTGTTCTTACAGAGTGGCGTGGTACCATTTTTACTGGAATGTGTCGGCTCTACCAACAAAGAGTTACAATTGGCTGCAGCTGGTTGTCTGCGCAATATACGCGAATTGGCATTGAGAGCCGAGGAATATTTACTTAAAATCGATGATGACTGAACCCGCCAATCAAAGGTTCCAAATAAAACACCCATCAATTATGTAGTTTCATTGTATATCTTTGCACTCTTGTTTGTTTGTATCAGCTGCTTAATTTCTCCTTTGGTATAGTAAAATAAATAAATACACTTACAAAAAATATAAATTTGTTCTAAGCTATTTACACAGTCAGTTTACATTGGTGACAATAAAAAAAATATAATTTATCCAAATCACTCTGGATGGCATCTCTGGCTTTGGTTCAGTAGCTTGCATTACTCCCCCTTGTGGAGATGCTCATGCGTCGTTCGACACGATTTGTGTGCGGCAGAAAACCTGGTGGTGGATAACGCCAACGACGAGGCTTCGATAGCAAAGTACCATCTGTTGAAGCACGACTACGGAATGGTGTCTCTAATTCACTGTGCGAACTATTCAAACTACTCGACCGCATGTCATCATTGGATTCGGAATGATCATTTTCCTCGAGGCATGCATTGTTGATGACCAAAAAGGAACGCCTTGTTTCATTGGCCAGAGAGGCAGTTTCATAAAATGAACAGCCCGAATCTGGACTTATAGCCTCGTTTTGAACATCACTTGTGGAACGTTTGAGTTTGGGATTTTTACTGGATACACGCCAAAAACGAAAGACATCTCGAAAAACATCTTGGACCTAAAGAAAAACCGTAATTATTAAATAGAAAGGGAATCCTCATTTCAAAATCTCAATTACCTGATCAACACTCTCCCTTACTGAAATCTCATGAAAACAGGCACAGGATAATTCACGATATCTTCTTTGACCCTCCTCTACTGTGACCATGCGATCGCCAGTTTGATCATTTTTATTACCCACCAATATGACGGGAACATCCGCCATACCATCCTTATTGTTTGAGCCCAACTTACGTCGTTTCTTATTGTAATTAATGAGAAATTTTAGACGATTGCATTCGTCAAAACTGCACTTGTCGGTCACCGAATACATCAAAATGAAGGCATCAGCCCAGCGTATATTTGTCTCCAAATTACTACAGTCGTTTTCCTGCAATCAAAAAACGATAGATAAACATTACAAAGCAGATAATAATACGTGAAAGTAAAACACCTAAAATCAAACCGAAAGCTAAGTTTTCTAGAAATACTTTTTGAAAAAAAAAAAAACAAGTAAGAAAAGTCTATAGTCGGACGGAGCCGACCATGGGATACCCTATACCACTATCCCTGGACAATCTCTCTCCACGGAACTTCTTTTCAATGATTGTGAAAATTTAATTATCAAATATCAGAGATGTAATGTATAACACTTATGACCAAAACCAAACAGTTATCTAGCATGACAAAGACATTTTTGTAGCAGGAAATGAAAATTTAGTTCACACAAACTAAAATGTAATGGAACCCACTTATGTAGTACTACTACTTCCATTGTTTAACCGCTACGTTATTGAAATTTTTACCAATTTCACACAAAAGTTTCAGTCCATTTAACCCGCTAAGTATTATTTGATCTTCACGTTGGTTTGTACGCTTCTTCTTCATCATAAACTCAAACTTTGTTTAAAATTTTGCGGGTTATTATTTTCACCTACAGAGCCGCTACAAAATTGGTTAAAATTTTGTTTTTGGTCCAATTCATCCCCTGAACATTTCACGATCATCACCAAAAACTAATCATTTCTATTCTGTCCCGAACCCAACCTCCTTAAAAAATTCGTTACAATCGGTCCATAATTGCGGCTTTAAGCTTGTTTACAATTTTTAATGGACGGACATACATCGCTAAATCGCTTTATCTCGTCGATATATGAATTTTGGCATACCAAATAAGGGGTCTAGGACGAATATTTCGTGGTGTTACATAAACTTTTGGAGAGACAATATGTAGCATGGGATAAAAATGTGGTTCTCTACACAGAACCCATTATATATTAGGCAGTGGCTCGTTATCTAGCAAACACTTTATTGCAATTTACATCAGAGGAAAAGTCAGTAGTTTTTTCCATATGTAGGCTACTTTGTGAAATATATATGTATGTCCTCAAGGAAAAATAAAATTTTTATATTTTTCATACAAAAGTAATGGTCCATTTCACCCGCTAAAGAATATCAGATCATCATTTAAAATTGTAGGCATCTTTTTCGACCTATGCTCTTACCCGGTGCAAAATTTCGTGACTATTGATGTATAATTGCGACTTCTAGCGAGTTTATTATTACACTACAAACAAATAACGGAATATTTTAGGCTGTAATGGACAGACGGACGGACGGACGGACGGACACACATCTCAAAATCGCTTTATCTCGTCGAGATATGAAGATTGGTATACCACATTGGGGGTCTCCGACGAATATTTCGCGGTGTTACATGAATTTTTACCAAAACAAACTTATAATACCCTTTTCCACATTGTGGTATAGGGTATAATAATGGCCTGTTTCAGTAGACGATTCGAATGCAAACTCTTTCGAAATACTACCAAACTTCTGTTTTTTAAAAAATCTTTGATTCATTTTTGTTTTAAATCAAACAACAACAGGAGTTTGGTCATGGTACAATCATTACATTATAGGGTGGATTACTAGCCCAAAGGCCAACCCAAGTGTTTATAGATCTTATGAATGGATCAGGGTTCACTTGAGATGGAAGAGGCACCATGATAAGTCATGGGCGTAATCATGTTAAAGCCGGTTAAAACCGTTGCTTTTAACATTCTCCCCTACGTCACCCTCACCATACAAACGCGTTTTTAACCTCTAGAAACACTAATGCCACCTTCAATATTCCTAAAAGCGATGCGTCGTGTTATATGGCGGATATACCAAAATGGACTAATATAGTCAATTTTCAATACAAACATAATAAAGCTTTATTTCATGTGGGTCATTGCAAAACAAACTTTGACATTATTACAAATAAACAAAACTTTGCTTTTGTTATTAGTAATTTTGAAGTTATAAGCAAACTGGCTTCAGAGTTGTTTTTTAAAAATTTAATCAACCTGCCCAACCTTCTAATAACACTGTGACACAAAATGGAACTCAAAGTCTGGGGGGTGGAAAATTTCTTTTGAATGTGAAAGCCCTTGATGAGTATACTAAGAACCCAAAAGGAAATTTTCGCCATAGGTCAAGTTTCTGAGATATCGCGCGATGAAGTTTTTAAATTTTTCCCTATAATACTTTGGAAAATAGCTCCATATCTCCGTTTGGCGTTGTTGTAGCTTCATTTTGAGGTGACATGTCTTCAGTCAAATCGATTGACGAATCTTTTTGTAGAACATTTCATTCTTCTAACTCAATGCCTTTCATGTCCTTTTCGTCCTTTATTTCTTGAACCGTAGTGAAAGTACCACAAGATGAAATTTTTCAGCATCCAAATATTCTACAAAAATCTTGCTCAGAAGATTTTAGGTACGGTTCTCTTTGACAACTAATCGATTTTGTCCCGTTTTCATTGTCCTTTTTGATATTTAATCGGTTTTGGTTCAGAAATAAACTATGTTTTGTTTTTCTGTATATTCGTCATTGGGTATTTATTGGTATGTACACATAACCATTGGTTATTGCTTATGTAGACATCTGGGGTGCTTCTGAAATATTTACCACAAATAGCTATTGTAATGATGAACACGTTAATAACAAATTTTCTTGGAGGATAGATCCGGTTATCTCAATTTTTGAACCGGATATTCCGACATAAAAACCGATTTTTGAACCGGTTTTAAGTAACCGATTAAACTTATATGTATACCGTTAAAAAGCTTATAGAGTTGTCAATCAAATTAAATTATTTCGCTTCTGAAAACGTTGTTAGTTGCAGTTCTAGAACAAAAAAACCGTTTTCTTGAACCGTTTTTAAGGAAAAATATCAATACGCGCAAATATGGAGATCAAAGGCTGGGGGGCGAAAAATTCTTTTTGGCGATGAAAGTCGATGAAGGTAATATTACGAACCTGGAAGGAAGTTATGCCGTAGGTCAAACTTCTGAGTTATGACGCGATCAAATTTCGTTAGGTTTTTTGTCATGTAGGTATGTATAGTTTGTCAATAAATTAATTTCGCTATAACTCAGAAGTTTGACCTACGGCATAACTGTCCTTCCAGGTTCGTAATATTACCTTCATCGACTTTCATCGCCAAAAAGAATTTTTCGCCCCCCAGCCTTTGATCTCCATATTTGCGCGTATTGATATTTTTCCTTAAAAACGGTTCAAGAAAACGGTTTTTTTTTTGTTCTAGAACTGCAACTAACAACGTTTTCAGAAGCGAAATAATTTAATTTGATTGACAACTCTATAAGCTTTTTAACGGTATACATATAAGTTTAATCGGTTACTTAAAACCGGTTCAAAAATCGGTTTTAATGTCGGAATATCCGGTTCAAAAATTGAGATAACCGGATCTATCCTCCAAGAAAATTTGTTATTAACGTGTTCATCATTACAATAGCTATTTGTGGTAAATATTTCAGAAGCACCCCAGATGTCTACATAAGCAATAACCAATGGTTATGTGTACATACCAATAAATACCCAATGACGAATATACAGAAAAACAAAACATAGTTTATTTCTGAACCAAAACCGATTAAATATCAAAAAGGACAATGAAAACGGGACAAAATCGATTAGTTGTCAAAGAGAACCGTACCTAAAATCTTCTGAGCAAGATTTTTGTAGAATATTTGGATGCTGAAAAATTTCATCTTGTGGTACTTTCACTACGGTTCAAGAAATAAAGGACGAAAAGGACATGAAAGGCATTGAGTTAGAAGAATGAAATGTTCTACAAAAAGATTCGTCAATCGATTTGACTGAAGACATGTCACCTCAAAATGAAGCTACAACAACGCCAAACGGAGATATGGAGCTATTTTCCAAAGTATTATAGGGAAAAAATTAAAAACTTCATCGCGCGATATCTCAGAAACTTGACCTATGGCGAAAATTTCCTTTTGGGTTCTTAGTATAATCACGAGGGCTTTCATCTCCAAAAGAAATTTTCCACCCCCCAAAAATGCTGCTGCACAGTGTAATTGAACCATGGAGTTTGGTAGTATTCCGAACAAATTTGAATTCGAATGGTCTACTGATACAGGCCATTAATTTTTTTCAAAAAGTATTCCTAGAAAACTTTGGTCTTGGTTCGAGGCTAAAACCTCCAACAAATTTCAGGCGGAAAGTTTTATACCCTCAACGAAGACTAAATAATAGAATTTCATCTATTTCGGTAGGATAATGAGACTAAAACCTTTAAAGTACCGAACATCGGGAGGTACCGTTCGATTAGGGCTATATGAAAACGTGGGCCGAGTAGTACCAAATTATAAAGCTGTCTCCTAAATATTGGATGGTTATATCGACTTCTCCTAGGGAGCTGTCCTTTACATCCGTTAGAACGATAGAAAGATAAAAAGAACGATAAAAACTTGCGTTGGGCCAGTAACCCACCCTACCATGAAAAAATAAACAAAAACAAACCCCTCTAAAGTTGACGAACATCGCAAACGAAGGTGCAATTTACGCATTGGCAAATGTACCCTAAGGCCAATATTACTACCTTGCAGTAAATACGATGGATAAGCATCACACAACACCTACACATGTAGCAGACGCCTAAATTCCTATTGAGCGGGAATCGATCGCACCGTGCAAGACATCTGGCCAGTATGCGACATGGGCCCGCACGACACAAAACACCTTTTCAACTGCCCAGCCAAACCTACTCATCTAACTCCAGTGGATCTGTGGTTACATCCCATCAAAGTAGCCACCTTCCTGGAACTGGAGATAGACCCATAGCCAGATTGAACAGGAGAACGAACATACAAACATAATAATAAATCACTGTTACAACAACAACACCCATAGCTGCCATGGCATAAAGTTTGAGTTTGGTTGCGGATTTGTAGTGGGTCGGAGGTTAACACTTGCTACAATCCGGATAAAAGCAACATTTTTCAAAATCAGTTTTATTTGCGCCCATGCCACATTGACAAGTGCGAGCAGACCAAACGTATATTTTACGAACGCTTAGAAGAAACATATTGCCTTTGTCCTGCCCATGACATTTAAATTATTCTAGGTGATGTTAATTTCAAAATTGGAAAGGGGAATATCCTTGGGACAACTATCGGGGAAGTTAGCCTCCATACTGAAATGTCTGACAATAAAATGAGAACGTGATAGATGGTACACATTCTTCGAACGTGTTGCAAGTACAATCGTTCCTGGAGCAAACATCGACTCGGTTAACTACATTGTTACCGAATTAAACGTAGCAAATAAAGTAGGAATAGAAGTTAGGAAGTTAGAGAACGGTAAGCTGCAATCGCAACAGATAACCACAATATTATCCACTCAACTAACCCAATTGATTAATGAAAGCAAACCTCGTTCCGATAACATATCAGAACCGTAGCAAAATATTGCCCACTCCACGGAAACAGCCGCAAAATCCATTTGGATACCAGAGACCTCCACAAAGCAATCAATGGTACTATCAGGAGTGGCGTGCTGCTACCGAAGCGAAAATGCAGTATATAAGGCTACTTCAAAACCAGTAGTAACGCGTGGCTCACGAGAGTATCGGAAGAAGAGGAGAGAAACGTATTTTCGGCAGGAAAAATATAGAAATGGAAAAACCGGAAATGTGAAAAATCGAGATGTGCAGGAGCCAGAAAGAAATCCGAAAATTCAACCAAAGAGTGAAACATTAAACTTATGGCTTTGGAACAGGCACATCCTCCTGTAAAGACGAGCAAGGTAATCAGGTAACATATACAGGATATGGAAAGATCATTTTTCCAAATAGTTGGTATCCAATACTAAAGAACACGACGAAGATACCACAGATTCAATTCCAGAAGATGGTGTTGAGTGTATACCGGCCGGACCAGTTGAAGTAAAAACATCAATACATCAGCTGAAGAATAATAAGGCTGCCGGAGCCAATGGCTTACAACCCGAGCGACATTCTGATAAGGTGTATGCATCAGCTAGTTAGCACCATCCGGGAAGAAGAACGCGTATCCGATGATTGGAACCTGAGCATCCGATGTCTCGTCCACAAGAAAGAAGTTAAGACTGACTGTATGTTCTAAGTATAGGGGCGTAAGTCTTCTCCCTATTGCATAAGATATTGTGTGAACGACTAAAGCCTATGGACAATAAAAGAATTGGGCCATATCATTGCGGCTTAAGACCTGGCAAGTCCACCATTGACCAGATAGTTACCTTGCGGCAAATTCTGCAAAAGTCCTGAGAGATGCAGATCGATATTTGTCATCTTTTTGTCGATCCTATACGTTCAAAGGTACTCCAAGCAGCGTTGCCGACAGTTTTTGGTCGGAAATTGATAGGAAATCGATATGACACCGTGTGTAGTGATTGGAGCGCAAGATAAATCTCGAACGGATCTGCTAATTCAGTCCAAAATTTGGCTTTCGTAATATTTTTTCCAAACATTGTTTAAGTTCGAAGATAAGCCATATCGTTCCGCTCCTTCAGGTACCTTCCCCACAAAAGTTCAAAAAGGTTTGGAAAAACTGTGCGCACGATAACTCTTGAAGGTTTTGACCGATTTGATCCATACTTTACACATCCAAACTTTTATAATTAGTTCGCTTTAGGATAAAGATAGGGGACACGGGCGATAATAAATCCTAAAAAGCATTAATAAGCGAAAAAATCAGACAAAGTCCGTAAGAGAAAATAAAGAAAATAAAAAATCAATATTTACAAAATCTGTTGATAAATTTCAAATCCTCAATGAAAAACTCGGTTTGACAATGGACCCGAAGAAATGAGGTAGAAAATACATAGTTTTGAATTGTCAAGCATAAAGTCCATAAACAGTTGTCATTAAATTTCAATACGACGGGCCCGCAAAGCGGACCCCGGTCTACTAGTATCACTATAAAATGACCTTCGCGTTATAAAAAAAATATATATACCAATTTTTACTTACATTTTGCTGGCCGGTACCATCCAGGATATCAAATTGAACATAATCATTATCTAATGTCGTGTTAAATGTGTAAACTTTTTCCAAATTCGGATCATATTCTCCAATGTAACGGCGGGTAATAAAACGCACAACCATGGCAGTTTTGCCCACACCACTTTGACCCAAAACCATAACCTTCAAAGACTTCTGTTTGGTATGAATACCAAGTTTAGCCAACGAGGATTTCGGTGATGTTGTATTCATTGGACAAGATGAACTGGAAGACAAAAGATGAACAACAGAAAATACATTAATACTTCCAAAGCACTTTAACCGATCTGAGAGATTATTGCAAATGCTGTGTGGTGCTGTGCTGTGCGATGGCAAACCTTCAACATTTCACTGGAATTAAAATTAAAATTTTACTTTGCGACAGAATGAGTGGTGGCGGTTTGTTGGTATTTACACACTCGCTCACATAACCTACATATTTGTTTCGGGTTGTTGTTGGATTTAGTCTGCCATTCTATACAGTCGGCATTCATAAGTGTCCTTAGAATGGAAACAATAAAACATCGTAAATATTGAACGGGGTAAATGCATGCAACAAAAACAAAAAATTGAACACAATGTTTTATTTCTTGTTGTGTTTATTCTTTTGTATTTGTTGTCCGTGTGTCAAAGTGTTAAAAGGACATGTTTTTTCAATGGTCCCCTCTTGTGTATTTCTTCCCAGAACAAAATGAAGAATGTCACAAATACATGCCATTGGAATTCAATTTAAAGACAAACTCGGGTTTTTGGGTTGCAAAGGGGGAATGTGTAGGAACAAAACATGTGTCCTCAGTAATAAGTTCAACCATGACATTTAATAGGAATTGTACCAAAATATTTACGGTGCTACGCAGTATGTAAATATTACGCAGTTTTGTTGAAAATACGAATTTGTTTATTTCTAAAAATATAAAGGATATTAGGATAATTTTATCGTATGTGGAGGATAAAGCATACACAATTACGTAGCACAATCTTACAAGTAATGTCGTATTATCACACCGTCAATATTTTGGCTAAATACCCTGCACTTTGATACGATCAAAAATGTGCCTCATCGAAATAATGGAAATGGAACCATTTGGTTTAAACTTTGTACAGACTAGTATTTCTTTCAAACTTAAGCCAAGTTTGATGATGTGGTAAATCGGGCAAACATTCCTTACAAACATTCAACATTTATCACTTGGGTGCAATTTGAAATTTTTATCGCAGGTAGTCCATGTGGACTTGATTACAGTCACATATTCGTGAGGAAGTCCATACTTTCTAAAAACACCGTGCAAACTTTGCATGTCGTCATATTATGTTCAAACTTATATAAAATTCGTTGTTGGACTATATCGATTCACTTCTTTTTGTACCTTCCCCACAAAAATCTCCACATAACTATATTTTAAGGTCTGTTTTGTTTTTATCTTGGGTGTATGTTGAGGCTCTGATTACAACATATACATACTTCTTCGCTCGGGTAGGCCATATAGCTCGAGACAATGATCCAAAGTTTCCCCAAAAAATCTACATTGACTAACATTACTTACTATTTACTTATATGGCCTTCTACAGAACATTTCTTCTATAAGCCGAACTAAGAAAATATTACCATTATTTGCTGATTTTCGTTCCTAATTTGGAATATCGTGTTTTTAAATGGTTTTATTTAGCTCACCCCGTTTGTTTTATTTATTATTTATTCTTGGGTCAAATTTAGTAATTCATATTTCACCCTCTTCCTGTCAACCGATTAATCTGAAATTTTGTATACACTTTGGATTTTGGTGACAATATAATTATATTTATTCATTATCATTATAAATTCAAGATGGCGGCCGCTACAAAATGGCGGATAACGTAGGTTTTATCAATCCCATCAATATGGGTATCAAATGAAAGGGCTCAACAAGCTCAACAACAATATACTATAAATAAAAAATTGAAATCCAAGATGGCGGACGCTACAAAATGGCGGATAACGTAGGTTTTATCAATCCCATCAATATGGATATCAAATGAAAGGGCTCAACAAGCAGAATACAATAACAATATACTGTAATAAATTGAAATCCAAGATGGCGGCCGCTACAAAATGGCGGATAACGTTGGTTTTATCAATCCCATCAATATGGGTATCAAATGAAAGGGCTCTACAAGCAGAATACAATATACTATAAAAAATTGAAATCCAAGATGGCGGCCGCTACAAAATGGCGGATAACGTAGGTTTTATCAATCCCATCAATATGGGTATTAAATGAAAGGGCTCAACAAGCAGAATACAATATACTATAAAAAATTTAAATCCAAGATGGCGGCCGCTACAAAATGGCGGATAACGTAGGTTTTATCAATCCCATCAATATGGGTGTCAAATGAAAGTGCTCAACCAGTAGAATACAATGCACTATATAAAATTAAAATCTAAGATAGCCGCCTCTACAAAATGGCGGATAACTTAGGTTTTATCAATCCCCTCATAATGGGTATCAAATGAAAGGTCTCAACAAATAGAATACAATTTACTATGCAAAATTGAAATCTAAGATGGCCGCCGCTACCAAATGGCTGATAACAATTTTTTATCAATCCCACCAATATGGGTATCAAATAAAAGGGCTTGACAAGAAGAATACAGTTCACTATACAGTACATCTTATACACCCGAAAGCCATACTGTTTCCAGCTAAGTACAATTACGGGACGGCTGAAAGAAGAATGTTGCCTTTAATACTATCATGGGCTTCTACTATACATAAAATGCAGGGCAGCACTGTGGATCACGCAGTCGTATACTTAGGTGCGAAACTGTTTGAAGAAGGTCAAGCCTACGTGGCTCTTAGTAGAGTAAGATCTCTGCAGGGACTACGTATGGAGGAGTTGGACTGCAATAAACTAACGGGCAAGAAACCTTGCAATAATGAAGCACTAAACGAATTAAACAGAATGCGAAATAAAAACTAAAAACTAGAAAATGAAAATAGGTAAAAAAACTTTTTAAGTTAAACGGTTTTATGTTAAACATACATTGCAATGTTTAAGATAAATGTACTAAAAACCAAAAAATAATAAAATAGATACAGTCGTGGGAATTATAAACATATGCATAGACTAGACTAAAATAAAACCGTGGGGCACGTCAATTGTCTACAAATTATCGACTTAATGGGCGATTGAAGAATCGTTTAATTCGTCGTTAGGCAGTTGGCCCGCAGACGGTGAGGAAATTACTTACTATTTCTTGCTCATGGAAATTCCAATAGATATACGCTCCATGTAAATAAAAGAGATGTTTCAACTAGTTTATCGTTGGACATTCACACTGCTGTCTGGCGAGGAATTGTTTCAATGCTCGTAGTTTGTGTTTAATCGACAAAGTACTACTCGCTCACCACTATGAAACCCTAAAACTCGCTTATAATCGAGCTTGCTAGCTTGTTTCCACATTCTAGCCCTACTTATCACACGTCCATCGTTGTCGGTTGAACAACTGCCTAATTATAGTGTAAAATTACAAAACAAACATTTTAATCAACGATTGTAGACAATTGACGTGCCCCACGGTTTTATTTTAGTCTAGTCTATGCATATGTTTATAATTCCCACGACTGTATCTATTTTATTATTTTTTTGTTTTTAGTACATTTATCTTAAACATTGCAATGTATGTTTAACATAAAACCGTTTAACTTAAAAAGTTTTTTTACCTATTTTTATTTTAGATCTCGTCATCTACTTATTTACTCCATCGAAACCTTGGCCTTTCAGCCGCTTTAGCATATTCTCTTTCAACCTTTCTAAAGGTATCGGTTACTTCATTTACTGATCAACCCATGATGAAAATGTCGTCAGCATAAGCAAGTAACATGTCGCTGTTGATGTATATTGCGACATTTCTTTTGACATTTTCATCTCTTTAAACAGGATGTCGAAGAGGTCACACGAAAGGGTACTAAATTTTTCGGACCGCTTTCTCTCTATTTTAACCGGGTATCAGTTAGTGTCATCTTACAAAAACGAATGAGCTTTGCGAGAATACCAAACTCAGATATGACTTGGAGTACCTATGAACGTGTAGGGCTGTCGAAGGCTTCTTTATAATCGATAAAAATATGACAAGTATCGATCTACATCTATTATGCATTTTCCAGTATTTGCCACAAGGTAAATATCCGGTTGATGGTGGATTTGACAGGTCTAAAACTGCCTTATTTCGTTGGCTTTAGTCGTTCACACCATAACCCTGACAGTATCTTACAAGCAATATGGAGCATACTTATGCAAATGTAATTATAGCACACAGTCTTATTTCCTTTCTTGTGGACGGGGCACAGGATGCTGGCGCTAACTAGCTGATTCATACCCCTTAACAGCATGTCGCCTCCGTTTTTTGAACAGCTCGTCTGGTAAGCGATCGGCTCCTGCTGTCTTATTATTCTTCAGCCGTTTTATTGCTGTCTTCCCTTCATGTTGGAGGTATACATTCAATACAATCTGCTGGGATCGGATCTGTGGTATCTGTGTGGATGTCCACAATTTGGAAAGTGATCTTTCCATATCCTGAGAATACTATCTGCATCTGTTACCAGATTATCTTGCTCCTCCTGCTTACAGGTTGATGTTTACTCTTTGGTCGAACTTTCGCACTCTATTCTGACTCCTGTACATTTCGATGTTTTCACATTTCTGCTTTTCCATTTATCTCTTATTCCTGCGGAAAACCGTTTCTCCTTTTCACCCAATGACACTCTCGTTGCTACTGGTAGTAGATTAGCCCTATATTCCGTATTTTTCTTTTCGGTAGCAGCACGACACTTTTGGTCATATCATAGGTTCCTTGGTGGAGGTATCTGGTATCCAAGTATGGATTTTGCGGCTGTTTGCATGGAGAGGGCAATACTTTGCTACTGTGCGGAGCTAGTAGTGATTTTATTAAGCAATTGGGTCAGTTGAGTGGCTACCTGTTGTTATTGCAGCTTTTTATACCCTCAGCATTTATGCTAACGAGGGTATATACACTTTCATACGGGCAAAATGTGCCTCATCGAAATAATGGTTTTAGACCCCAAGTATGTTTGGACGAAATGTGTTTCAGACAATTTGGAGTCGATTGAGCAATGTCCGTCCGTCTGTCTGTCTGGCTGGCTGGTGCGCACGATAACTCTCGAACGGATAAACCGTTCGAAGATGGGCTATATCGGTCCACTCCTTAAGGTACCTCCCCCACAAAAGTTCGAAAATGTTCGGAAAATTTGTGCGCACGATAACTCTTGAAGGTAGTAACCGATTTCATCCATACTTTGCACATCGTGAAATTTCTAATAAACTTAGATGAGGTTCCAATATGGACTCAATAGGTCCACTCCTTCGGGTACCTCCCACACAATATTTAGGAAAAGTTCAGATTAGCACCTGCTCTGGAATCGCTTTGATTTTTGTTGCAACAACTTGTATTTACTGCCACCCATACGACGGTACAAGTTTTATCAGGGGCAAGTCCATAGTTCCTGAGTGTGTGGTGGGTGGAGCGCAAGATAACACTCGAACGGATCTGCCGATTCGGTCCAAAATTTGGCCTTCGTAATATTTTGTCCCAACATAGTAAAAAGTCGCAGATAAGCAATATCGGTTCACTCCTTCAGGTACCTCCCCCACAAAACTTCAAAAATGCTCGGAAAAATTGTGCGCGCGATAACTCTTGAAGGGAGTGACCTATGTAATCCATACTTTGCACATCCTAATATATCTACCAAATATAGATCAGGTTCGAATATGGACTATATTTGTCTATTCCTTCTGGTACCTCTCACACACAATTTCGGATAAGTTCACTTTAAGACCTGCTCTCGAATCACTTTGATTTTTGCTGAAGCAACTTGCATTCGCTGCCTCCATTACGACGGTAAAAGTTTTTTCAGGGGCAAGTCCATATTTCTTAAGAAAACAACCATATGTAATGGCTGGAGAGCTCGAGCCGAATACTGCGATCGTCCACAGTTTGGACATCGTAATATTTCTTCGAATATTAAATGAAATTCGAAGGTGGTGCTTATAGGTCCACTCCTTCCGGTACCTCCCGCACAAAAGTTCGAAAATATTCGCTAAAATGGTACGCGCGATTTCTCATGGACGTAGCAACGGATTTGGCCCAAACTTTGGATCTCTAAATATTGTCGAAACTTAGTTTATGTTCAAGTATTCAAGTATCTGTCCAATACTTGTGGTACCACCCGCACAAATGTTCAACATTTTTGTGTGGTTAAAGGTCTGTTCGAGGATCCTTTGGAAATATTTACCGAAGGTTTTTCTAGTGGCCCTGTTTACAGCTGTATTATGTTTTTCGTAGGCAAGTATGGCCCAAAGGCTCAATCTATCGGTATTCCAAGCAAAATTTTGAGCTTTAATTCAAACTATATTTTTGTCGGTTCATACGCCCAAAATTTTGGAAACCCCAATAAATACATAAGTTTTTTTTTCTTTTGAAAAAAGTGTTTTACTCCACACATGCTGAGGGTATATCTCTGTCGGCAAAGCCGAGTGATACTTTTTTACTTGTTTAATTTGCAAATACGGTATCCGGATATTAGCGATCATACAACAACTTATAAATGTATTGAAGTATTTTATGATTTTCATGGGATATTACTTCAGTGGTTTCTCGTTCCTTCTAAAGGGTTTAGAGTTTTCCGTCTCCGTATTCAGTCGCTCCACTGGAGTACAGATCCTGTTTGCAATCGCGCAATATGGGAACAGACACTGTAATTTCACATTTTTGGTTCGCGCCGCATATTTTATTTTTGCAGTACCATATCCACCACGTGGGGAGGTGTCCGATGAGAGAAAAAAAAAACATCTTACCGATGTCTAATTTGTTGTTTTGTGTCTGTTCGTACCCTATTTGTTACATTTAACCGGGTACATACATACCTTTGTCTTTCTGACTGAAATTCGTCGGTAAAGGTCCACGTTTCGATATAGCCCCCATAGAACGGTACCTCTCGATTTTCGTAAGTCTGAAGGTTGTGACGTCAATATCCCACCGAAATATTGAAATTTGTTATTTTGTCTTCCTTGAACCTCATATATTCCAGAAGAGAATTATCAGTATAGGTCCGCGGGTTCCTATATCCCCCATAGAAGCGTAACTCTTCATTTTCGGTATTTTGAAAATTTTACCTAAATATAGGAAATTTTGGTGGAGAATATAACAAGTTCGGCCTGGCCGAATTTAACGCCGTTCTTTCTTGTTCTTTTATATAGGAGTCTAAAAGTCCTAACGAATATATCGTCACCTTTTGCAGAGGAGTTTTTTCATAGTAGTAGTAGCTCTCACAAACTGTAGCTAGATTTTTGCTAAAGAAACTGCCACTGCCGATAAATGTGATTTTCTGTTCTGTTCCGCCACGATGGCTCTCTCGTGGATAAGCATTTAGCCATTTTTTATACCCTCAGCATTTATGCTAAGGAGGGCAAAATGTGTCCAAGTATATTTGGACGAAATCCGCTTCAGACAATTTGGAGTCGATTTAGCAATGTCCGTCTGTCTGTCTGACTGGCTGATGCGCACGATAACTCTTGAAAGGATGAACCAATTTGGTCCAAAATTTGGCCTTCGTAATATTTTGTCCAAACATAGTTTAAGTTCGAAGATAAGCCATATCGGTCCACTAAGTTCGAAAATGTTCGGAAAAATAGTGCGATTTGGTCCATACTTTACATATCGTGAAATTTCAATCAGACATAGATGAGGTTCTAATATGGTATCTACCAGTCGACTCCTTCGGGTACCTCACACACAAACTTTCGTAAAAGTTCAGTTTAGGACCTGTCTGGAATCGCTTTGATTTTTGTTGAAACAACTTGTATTTGCTGCCCCCATTACGGCAGTACAAGTTTTCCTGAGAAAATAGCCCGAAGTTGTAAAAAAACCCTTATGGCACCAAGTGTAGTGGTTGGAGCGCACGATAACTCTCGAAAGTATGAGAGTTGGATATCGTAATATTTTGTCCGAACTTTGTTTAAGTTCGAAGATGAGCCATATCGGTCCACTCCATTAGGTACCTCCGCCACATGAGTTCAAAACTTTTCACTAAAAACAAAAAAAAAAAAAAAATCGCCGGAGCGCTTTTCAAATAAATTGCGATTCAAGTTGACATTTTTAGGAGTGTTTTAGGTTTTCACGATTTTGCTTGAAACCCCTAATTCTACCGAAATGGGACTAAAGAAAATATTGTAGCTATAAAAATTCTCTACAAGATTGACCCTCATGATATTTTCGTAGGTTTTACCGTTATTGAGATATAGAAGTTCAAATTGGGACAATGCATTGACAGTATCTTCTCCTTATAAAACAATGTCATGTCTGCAATTTCCCAAATTAAACTTATACATCTCAAAAATTGTGCAACCTAGGAAAAAATTACGAAAGCCAATCTTTTAGCTACAAGAGCTACAAGATTTTCTCTAGTACCATTTCGATAGAACTTGCGGTTTCCAAGCAAAATCGTGAAAACCTAACAAAAAAACCTACAAATGTGACCTGAACTTCTATATCTCAAAAATGGTAAAACCTAGGAAGAAATCTTAACAGTCACACCTCTAGAAAATTTTCACAGCTACAACTTTTTCTTTAGCCCAATTTCGATAGAACTTGCGGTTTCCAAGCAAAATCGCGAAAACCCAAAATAATCCTAAAAATGTGAATTTTGACCGCCATTTATTAAAAAATTCCTCCTAAAAATCCGCAAAAACTTCCCGGGTGTAAGCGGTTTTCACTTAAAAGAAAGAGAATTTTCATAGCACAATATTTTCTTTAGTCCCATTTCGGTAGAACTTGCGGTTTCCAAGCAAAATCGTGAAAATAAAAAAAAACCCTAAAAATGTCAACGTGAATCGCGATTTATTTAAAAAGCGCTCCGGCGATTTTTTTTTATTTTTCTCATCTATGAACATTGTAGTTCCAGAATTTGCAAAAACTTCCCAGGTGTAAGCACCTTCCATTGGTTCAAGAGCACCGTAATACTTTTTTACTTGTTAAGTTTAGTAAATTTGTTCATATTCTGTACAAAAAAATCCCAGTTACGGTTAGTGACCAACAAACAATACCTTTCCACTTTGTAATATGTACTATTCAAAATTATTTAATAAGGATTTCTATGTTATTCCCTTGTGTATGGAAATAAAGAAAATGATTTGAGAATTCCATACATGGAATTTTACCATTAAAGTCCTTTTTGTCATGCCTTGAACTTTATACCTACGTATTGTTGTCTTTTCGTTTTAATTTCCTTTTTAGGACTTTATCCTTCTTCCTTGACCGGTTTGGGTTGATTATAAATATACTCACATACATATGTTTACATTGGAATGTCAGTCAACTATCCTTAAACAAGAAGGATATAGGCTCACGCCTATGTTTAGATATCATCCCATGATTATATCTAAAGTGTGTATGTTAAGTAGATAGTAATTTGAACGCCATGTAATTTACATATGTATCTCAGTGCGGATAGATATGTTTTATATTATATTGCATTTCATTTTCTGTTCTTTGAAAATTAAAAGAGAAGTGAAAAAGAGATTTTATATACGATAGAATTACGTTTTACACATGCATATGTATTTTACACAAATGAACCTGAGAGGAATTTTAACTCAAACAATAGATACTTTCAAGAACACGTCAAAAGAAAGATTGAGATAACAAATCAAAGCCTACCGCAAATATTAAAGAATATAAATAAGGTCGTATCCGACTATATTATGACGTGACTTATATTTCTCTAGGCTGATTTTGTGAAGTTCTTTGCACGAAATTTTCAGAAGATTACTAATTAATATTCTGCTTAAAAATTAATTGTAATTATTATACATGGGCTCATATTCCTCTGGTGCAAACTTTTATCCTCTTTTAATTAAAAACACTTCATTATTATTTATATAGTTTGTAATCCTTGGGCATCAATATGATAAATTTATTTACATATGTAATTGTGTAAACATCAATCATCCATCCATCCATCCACAATTCCAATTAACAATTACAATAAAACAATAACTGTTGACAAATTTTATCTGACACCTGTTTTGACACAACGGCGTCTGTTTACACAGAAATAATTGAATTTTACTATGTACAACAATCAATGCTCATTGTTATTGTATTTATTATTGTTATTATAACGATTACAACATCGTTTTCACATAAATAAAGGAAAGGGGTGTTACATACAAATCAGTTTGAAAATCAGGTCATAGTTTACATTTTTTATTTTTGTTGTTCTTCGTATCCTTTCATCAAGTTACCATCACCACTGCACTGCTGTCATGGTATGGTAGGGGTACTTTACAAGATCAACAAGAAATTATAAAATTAAATACTAAAATCTGTTAAAAGAAAACACCGGACATCAATAACAGACTCAACCCAGCTCAACCCCACCCATCAGTCTTCTCTTCACCAGCCACCGCAAGGTGTTCTTTATTATGAGCACCACAAACTATGACTGCCTACGATTATTGTTATCGTCGTCCTCGTGCAAGGGAATGACAAAACAGAAAACGATTGAAATAATCGAAAAAGGTAAACAAACGACTAACAAACCCAAAGGTCATGGGAAATGGAACACTTGTTGCCGCCACTCCTGACTAGCCACAGGCGAACTTGAAGGTAACCGAGCAAACGAACGATAATGATGACAACATCAGCACTTCTGCTGCTGCTACTACCACAAGAACAACCAACCAACCTATTTATTGTAAACGGACATTGGACGTTGTGGTGGCTAACATATGCATATAAGTTGCTAGTCGAACGAATGTATTGTTTTACAGTGCAAAACAAAAATGGTGGCATTGAAATTGGAAATATGGGTCCATGTTTTGATTTATCCCCATATAGAGGCGACCACCTGATTTGCATTTCTAAGCCACATTTTACATCGAAATTGGCAATAGTTTGGAATTTTGGGTTTCCAAGTGTCCTCCAAAAGTGATCGGTTTGAGGGTTCTCGCTTACGGATTGAATTGAGACCATCCTAAAGTTGACTGCCCCCGTGATATTGGCCATGGTCTGGGAATCTGCAGTTTACGCATTGTTAGATGTGCTCCTGAAATACAAGGCCGATATTACTGCATAATACGACATTCGATGGACCGGGAAAAAGGCATCGCAACAACCCATAAAGATGACACACTATTAGTCGGAGCTTAACACATCCCAGTGTCCACCGGGGGATGAGATATATGCTAAATTTCAGATAAAATCTTAAATCTTCAAAATCAGTCTTATTTAGGCTCAGGATTAGTAACCCTCCCCTAGAAAAAGCTAACTATGAAAAAAAAAACAAAAGAAAAGAAAAACAAATCTCTCTAAAGGTGACGAACCCGAAAACGTTTCAAGCACCATGCTCTACGAATCTGCACCTGAAATGTTCGCACTCTTCATAGAGAAGGTGTAGTTTACGCATTGGCAGATGTACTTGAAAAGTACAAGGCCGACATTACTGCCATACAGGCAATAAGATGGATTGGGAAAAGCGTCGGAGGTTAAAACATCTGGTCTCCAGCTTCACTCCATTGAATGAAACACTTGCTACAATTCGAATAAAAGAGAACTTCTTCAACATCAGCTTTATTTGCGCTCATGCTCCCACTGAAGACAAGGACGAACTGACCAAAGATATATTTTATGAGCGCTTAGAGGAAACATATCACCGTTGTCCTACCCATGACATTAAAATTATTCTAGACGATTTTAATGCCAAAATTGGAAAGGAGAATATCTTTGGCTCAAAAGTAGGGAAATTCAGTCTCCACAGTGAAACATCTCACATTGGAATGAAGCTGATAGACTTCGCAGCGGCAAAGGAAAGAAGACTTTTTAAAACTGTTGGTATCCAATAGCAGCGAAGACGACGAAGATATCACAGACCCAATCCCAGAAGATGGTGTTGAATGTATACCGCCCTGTCAAAATGAGGTAAAGACAGCAATAAATCGGCTGAACAATAATAAGGCACCAGCCGAGCTGTTTAAAACCGGAAGCGACAAGCTGATAAGGTGTATTCATCAGCTAGTTAGCACCATCTGGCAGGAAGAACGAGTACCCGACGATTGGAACCTGAGTATCCTGTGCCCCGTCCACAAGAAGGGAGATAAGACTGTATGCTCTAACTACAGGGACATAAGTCTACTACCTATTGCCTACAAGATCGTGTCAGGGATATTGTGCGAACGACTAAAGCCTATGGTCAACGAGATAATTGTACCATACCAATGCGGCTTTAGACCTGGCAAGTCCACCATTGACCAGATATTTACCCTGCGGCAAATCCTGCAGAAGACCCAAGAGATGCAGATCGACACCTACCACCTTTTTGTCGATTATAAAGCAGCCCTCGACAGCCCGCTGCGTTCAAAGGTATTCCAAGCCATGTCTGAATTTGGTATCCCCGCAAAGCTCATCCGGCTTTGTAAAATGACTTTAACTGACACGAGGTCCTCGGTTAAAATAGGAAAGAACCTCTCCGAAGAGTTTTGTACCAAAAGAGGTTTCAGACAAGGAGGCAGCCTTTCGTGTGATCTCTTCAACATCCAGCTGGAAAAGATTATACGAGAGGCAAACGTCAAAAGAAGTGGCACAATCTACACCAATAGCCACATGTTACTTGCTTATGCTGATGATATAGACATTATGGGCCGATCAGTAAAAGAAGTAACTGATACCTTTATGAAGGTCGAAGGAGAATCTGCTGGGTCTGACGGTAAACGGTGAGAAGACCATGTTAAAGGTGTCGACGCGCAATGCGTCCATTGAGCTTGGACCAACTGTGGAAGTTGGCTCCTATAATTTTGAGGTAGTAAAAGACTTTGTCTACCTCGGCACCTCCGTAAACACAACAAATGACATCAGTTGTGAGATAAAAAGAAGAATTTTATTGGCCAACATATGCTATGTACTTTGGTTTAAGTAAGTAGTTTAAAAACAAAGCCACATCTCGTCAAACAAAAATAACGCTCTACAAAACACTGATACTACCCGTGCTGATGTATGGTTCCGAAGCTTGGGTACTTGCGCAAGCAGATAAGGCTGTGCTTGGCGTGTTTGAGAGAAAAATTCTTCGAAAGATCTACGGACCGATCTGCGTTGACGGTGAATATCGACGTCGTATGAACCACGAGCTGTATCTGCTATACAACGACATCAATATTGTTGAACGTATCGAGATGCAGCGATTGCGTTGGCTAGGCCATATAATAAGAATGAGCGATGATGAACGAGCCACATGGCGGTGCACTCAGAATTGGCAGGCCAAAGAATAGATGGCGCAAACATGTGGATGAAGAGATGAAAAGGCGCGGTATTACAGAGCGCGAAGCAACAAATAGAGAGAAATGGAGATCTTTTCTTAGTTCGGCCTATGAAACAAATGTTCTGTAATGGGCCAGCTAAGTAAGTAAGAACGGAACAAATTTTGATTAGGATTAAAGATCAAAAGTTTTGCGGAGGAGATACTTAAAGGAATGGATCGAAGGAGTAGAACGATATGGCCCATCTTCGAATTTAAACAAAGTTTGGGCAAACTCGGCTCATCCGTTTGAGAGTTATCGTGCGCTCAGCCAGACAGATAGACAGACGGACGGACATTGCTCAATCGACTCCAAATTGTCTGAAACACATTTCGTCCAAACATACTTGGGGTCTAAAACCATTATTTCGATGAGGCACATTTTGTCCGTATGAAAGTGTATATACCCATTCTAGCCTAAAGGCTAAGGGTATAAAAATTAACTACAAGAATTGTCTTTATGATTTTTAAATCACCACTCATGAGTTATGGTCATCTAAGAATCAAATTACACCTATGGAGAAATAAGCTGCATATGAGGCTAACCGGTTAAAATAACTACGTCATGTGCTAAGTATTTCCATAAACGACACCCACTTTTTAGTAATAGGTTCAATAGATCCGGGTCTAACCGCGTTTTTGAACCCGGATTTTCGGCTCAAATAACCGGATAACTGGATCCGCCCACATGGAAATTATATATTTCCGTAATCAGAGCAATTAACCCCTTCCTCTGGCATTATAATTTCTGAAAAAATCAAAGACTACAGTGATCACTACTGCTGGTTCCTTTTTTAAATAATGTGGGTTAGGTCTTTTGCGTTTTATGTAATTAAGCTACGTCTTTTGGAATTTCTTGAATATAATCGCTTTTTTTAAACGTAGAAGAAAATTCAGCCAGAGCGTGTATTTTACCCGTATGTACCAGATTAAATCAAAAAACTAATTTTGATTTTTTTAAAGATACGTCTTCTGGCATTTGTGGTGACGAAATATAAAAGTCTCAATTCAGAGAGACTGAGGGTATATCCCTGTCTGGTAAAACCGATTGATACTTTTTTACTTGTTAATTATTATTATTTTGTTTAATAATTTATGTTCGCACTTTTGCCCACCACGGTAAGATCATTATTTACAAATTACTGACATGAATACTAATATATTCATTCAAGTTTTTCCATAGACATACATAGTAAGTATGTGTGTATGTAAATATGTATAAGCTCCGGAACATTGTTACAAATTGATGAGTTCCACCATTATTCTTCACAAACAAAAAAAAAACGTTATTCTGTCAGTCTACCCGGGCCGAGACGCATCACTGTTACAAACAAAGAAATACAATCACATATCACTATGACCTCCGCCTGTCAATCATGACTTTCAACCTGTTGTGGATGGAAAGGATGAGAAGCAATATTTTGTTTTGCATTACACGCCGACCATGCCACGCAGATGTCTGATATACATATGTATGTATGTACATAAATACATATTTAAACAAACGAATATCGAATACAAGTGGGTAATATCCTATTTCCATAGCAATGGATGGATGGATAGATGACTATGATGAAGATGTATTCATTCATCAATTGCTGCTACTAGGCACCATCAGCAGCAGATGTAAGAATTATTTGTTTCACTTGGCCTTTGTTTTGCTTCACACAATTAAGGCGAGATGTTAAGGATGAACGGATGGATGATGACTCTTGTTAGGAGGAGGAGGACTAGAATCATTACAGCAAAGGTGTTTTCTTTTTGAAATCTTCAATAGGATATTAAATGGTCGACTTGATTCCACTTCAACTGGCTGTTACTTTTAGTTCTTCATTCATGTGTCTGTGTGTCTTAGGATTTCTTCAATGGAGGAAGACAGGCACACAGACACGTTAGTGGTGAACCAAATAAAGTTAACTCAC
This sequence comes from Musca autumnalis, assembly GCF_047663935.1. NCBI lineage: Eukaryota > Metazoa > Arthropoda > Insecta > Diptera > Muscidae > Musca > Musca autumnalis. The sequence goes on along the minus strand of NW_027411755.1, from coordinate 261,868,654 downwards.
AGGAAATCGTATTATCAAATCAGATGAATAAAATAAAAATAGAATTGTTTTCATTTACATACATAATGCTTACATATGTATGTTTGTGTGTTTTGCAACTTTGGTTTCTATTTTCTTCAGTAATAAAAAACAAGTCAGAATGGCGTTATGTTCGGCCGGACCGAACTTTTTATCCCCTTCACCACGAATTGTATTGAAGTAAATAGGAACAATTGGTATCCTTTCGTTTAGGAAAGTACTAAGCACTTTCTCTTATTCCTTGCAGGAGCAAATTATCTTAACTGATAATAATGCCTTAAAAGAGCTCATATGAGGCGTCATAGTTGTTCTTTCCAAAGTATGGACGAATATTTACAATATTCCGAATGAAGCTTTTGTATCCTTTGATTTAGGTCCGATGTTTTGTGCATACAAAAATTTTTTGTACCTTTAGCAAAGACTAAATAAATAATAAATTTGTGTTATTCCGGTTGAATAAAGTGGCTAAAACTTTCAAAATACCGAAAATAGGTGGTACCGTTCTATGGGGGTTATGTAAAAACGTGAACCAATACCAACAAAATTCAGGAGGAAAGTGTTATACCTCAAACGAAGACTAAATACCAAATTTCAGTCATTGCTGTGGGATATTGAGGCTGCAACCTTCAGAATACCGAAAATCGAGAGGTGCCGTTTTATGGAAGCTATATGAAGAAGTGGACCTATATAGAAAAATTTTAAATGGAAAGTTGTATACCCCCAAGGAGGACCAAATACCAAATTTCAGTAATTTCGGTGGGATATGAGGTCACAACTTTCAAAATACCGAAAATCGGGAGGTACCGCTCTGTAGGGGATATATGAAGGCGTGGTCCTACACCGACCAATTTCAGGTGTAAAGTTTTCTACCTCAAACGAAGACTAAATACCAAATTTCAGTCATTTCTGTCTGATATTGAGGCCGCATGCTTCAAAATTCCGAAAATTGGGAGTTATTGTTCTATAGGGGCTATCTGAAGACGTAGACCTATACCGATCAGTTTCAGTTGGAAGGTTGCATACCCCGAACGAAGACTAAATTCCATATTTCAGTCATTTCGGTGGAATATTGTGGCCATAACCTTTAAAATACAGAAAATCAGGAGGTGCCGTTCTATGGGGGCTATGTGAAGACGTGGACCTATACCGACCAATTTCAGGTGCAAAGTTTTATACCTCAATCGAAGACTAAATGCCAAATTTCAGTCATTTTGGTGGGATATTGATACCACAACCTTTAAAATACTGAAAGTCGGAAGATACCGGTCTATGGGAGCTATATGAAGACTTGGACCTATACCGACCAATCCAGGTTATATACCCCCAAGGAAGACTAAATACCAACTTTCAGCCATTTCGGTGAGTTATTGAGGCCGCAACCTTCAAAATACCGAAAATAGGATGGTACCGCTCTGTGAGGGCTATATGGAGGCGTGGACTTGTATCGCCCAATTTCAAGTTTAAAGTTGTATACCACAAACAAAGACTAAATACCTAATTTCAACCATTTAGGTGGGGTATTGTGGTCACAACCTTCAAAACTGCCGAAAATCGGAAGGTGCCGTTCTTTGGGAGCTATATGAAGACCTGGACCTATACCGATCAATTTCAGGTGGAAAGTTAAATACCAAATTTCAGCCATTTCGGTGTGATAATGAGTTTAAAAACTTCCAAATCAAAACGTGGACCGATATAGCTCATTTTCAATACCAAACATCTTAGAGGTAGTTTACACTATCTATCAATGTCATATGACATGAAATTTTCCATCGTTATATAGTCGCTAATGTGTGCATTATTGAGGATATTCCTTAGGCAATTTACTGTGTGCGTCCACACTAGCAAAAATGCAATAAAATTACGTCTCTATATTGCCTTTGTGGGTAGATATGGAATGTTTTTATTTCGTGTCATATGACATTGATAGATAGTGTAAACAATAGGGTGGGGCGATTTGAACACCACCACGGGCGCCTGGATTTTCTGATTATTGGGATTGTACTGAGCAAAAAAGTCCACTAGACCATATGTCTGCGGTGAAAATCGAGCCCCCGGATTTTGACTTGAAGTTTTTTTCAAGGTTTTTTTTGGATATTTTGGCATATATGTAACAGCCAAACCACTGAGATTTTCGATCCAACACAAAGACAAAAATTTTAGCCAAGACAATAATTAAGAATTCCTTAGTACATAGCAAAAGCATTGGAACGCTCCTTCAGGCAGTTATGGCCCCGAGAATGTGCACATTTTTCGGAAAATATTGATAAATTACACTGCGCTACAAAATTTGACTCAAACTCAGTGGGTGGAAATTTTCTTTTGGAGATGAAAGCCCTTGGTGAGTGTACTAAGAAGGCAAAAGGAAATTTTCAGGATAGGTCAAGTTTCTGAGATATGGTTTGACCAAAATATCCTTAAAAAAATTTTCAAGACAAAATCCGGGGGCTCGATTTTCACCGTAGACATATGGTATTGTGGACTTTTTTGCTCAGTACAATCCCAAGAATCAGAAACTCCAGGCGCCCACTAACACTTTTTCCTTCCATAAAAATCGCCCCGGCCTAGTAAACAACCTCTTAGCAGTAATAGAAACTTCTATACCAAATTATAAAGCTCTGTCTTAAAAAATGTGATTTCAAGAGACAGACGGACATGGTAATATCGACTTAAAATTTTACCCTGATCAAGAATATATATTTTATATGGTCTCCGAAGAATATTTCGATGTGTTACAAACATAATGATTAATTTAATTTCATCCCCCTATTATACCCTCTATTTGTCGGTAAAAAAAGGGAAATCCGATACACTAGGGTAGGATACAATAAGGAGAACTTATTATTGAATATATTATTATTGAATATATATTATTATTGAATATTGCCTAATATATTAATTGTATACATTTTTTAGCATTATGGGGTTTTAATTAGGAATGACGTTTTTGCTAAATAGTCATATCTAAGAAGAAAAAAAAACAATTTGTAGACAATAGTTAATTTAACAAGAAATATTTGTTTTATATTTTGCAGCACAGTGTACTTTGTTTACATTCTATGTAAATAAATTGACTAAGTTTTTCCGACCACAAACTTATGACAGTTATAATGACATTCGTGACACACACCATTAGAATGAATAAGTGAGTCAAGTCAAATGGGATTATCAATGGAATCGAAGCATGTCTACACCTGTGTTGGGCCTAAGATTGTTTAGTGAAACACGTTACTGCTTCTGCTGCTAATTATTATAGGAATTACGTATCCACAGCACTGTACATCTTTTACATGGTAACTAAGCAAATGTTTCATTATAAGCTATACAAATAATATAAACCTCTCATTAAGCTAATTGGAGATAAATTTAAATGGAATTACATATTTGATTAATTGAATGTTCATTGTTTAACATTTCGTCAGAGTGTTTTTTATACGGAAAACATGTGGGTTTTCATTAGAAACAACAGAGAGCACTTTCAGTTTGTTTTTATTCACATTACAATTTCCTAATATTGTTTATAATATTCCATGTATTTCTTTCGTATATATGAAATATATTGATACGAGTATCATAAAAAAGTAAAATTGTTTAAAACTTTGATATATGTATTAAAAACAAAATGACTAAGTGCAATTTGTATTAAATTGTTATATTAAATTGATATTGTTTAACAATTAAAATAGGTTCATAAAAGTAATTTTATTTTTTCTATTTATTAGAAATAAACAAATAATTCGAAAAAAAATTCCAAACAATCATGTTATTTCACACAAAGCCCCGAGTTTCTGATCAAAGATTAATCGTTTTAATATTGAAAGTCAATTTGTTATCCATTGACCTTTACTTTGTTGTTTGTTTCACTCTTCAAATATTTGTTATTTCTTGCAAATCAAAATTTTCAAACACAAAATGATAGATACTTCAACACTTTTACCTCTTCCGTCAAGGTTCAACCACTTGAGGTGCAGAAAAAAGAAGAACAAGAAGAAGACGATTTGTAAGTTCAATCAACTTTTTGCAAAGTAAAGGCAAACAGAAAAAAAAAAGACAAGAGAAGACAAACATAGCAAATATTGGAGGCGTCATTTCCTAAAAAATATAAAAGTAGGATGAAAGAAATTTAAATTTCAAAGTCGATAAGAAGTAATTCCTTGAAATGTATGTAAAAATAAAAAACACTGTAAATAGAAGGAAAATAAAGGACATTTGTAATGATTAAGAATTATGAAAGCACACATGTACGTATGTATGTATGTACGAAAGTTTTGGGAGTTTAAGTAAATTTTTTGCCGTTTGTAATCGCCGGCAAACCTAATACATATGTAGGCTGTTACACAGATTAAAATTATAGCGTTGTAACAAAGACTACTAAAACTTAAGTGGGAGTGATGTAATGATTAAAAGACTGCACGATATTAATGACTACATGGTATTAAAATTTCAACACGCAATTATCCATCTTGTAACTAGATTTAATTTTTTGATTCATTCTTTTCGATAGTTATAGTGCCAAACAACCATTTTAGTTGATCATCGTAGGATTATTTGAGCTGTGCGGTCATTATGTCAGAAAGCATGGACTTACCCACAAAAATATATATCGTTATAATCAGAATCACAGGGAAGGACTACCTTCGATGACAATTTCAAAACAATCCTCGAACAGTTGTTAAAGTACACATAAGCGAAATTTTGAACATTTGTGAAATACCCGAAGCTTATGTCCGATGTAGTCTTTCTTCGAACGTGATTTAAGTTTGTGGGAAATATTAAGATGTCCAAAGGTTGGTCAGCGTAAAATCGTTAAAGCGTTTGGATCATTATATCGGGAAACATGGACATGCACAGTAAACCCACTATATAGCTTTAAGCAGGACCACAGAAAAGAAGTACCTTCCACGAAGAATCATTATAATGCACTTTAGCGAAAATTTTAGCAGGTATCAAAAGGAGGTGTCAGATATAGACCTTCTTGGAACCTGATCGACGTTTGGAAGACATTTACTACGTTTCATGTTTTGGCTAAATCGTATACTCAATTCGGAAGTTATTGTAGAAAGCACATCAGCTTTTCCCCGAAAAAATTGTACCAGTACATCATACTGTGGTTCAAAACAATCCGAGGGATGTTCTTAAACTGCACTTTTGTGACAATTTTTGTGTGGGAGGTACCTGGAGTAGTGGACTTATTTAGTCCACTTTCCATTTTGCTCTCTCCCTCTGGAAGAAATATTACGGTTGCTCCGCTCAAGAGATATCGTTCGCACCATTTCGGCGAAAAATGTTTGACTCTTGTGAGGGAGGTACCAGAAGGAGTAAATCGATAAGGACCATCTACGAACTTGAACTAAGTTTGGTGAAAATATTAATATAATAATAATTGTTCCACAAACATCCCTAACGGGACAAGGGAGACTTCTTCTGAAAATATTAGGATGTACAACATTTTAATCCAATTGGTTTCTCCGTTAGAAATTGTTCGACATTTAGGAGGAGCGGTATCCGAAGTAGTGGGCCTATTCGGAGATGGAACTTTGTCTAAGATTCGCAGTAATGTTACGGATATGCAAAGTTGGGACCGACGCAGTATCCGGTTCGAAACAACACATATGATGGCCGTAGGGGGTTATTAAAGTTTTCGGGCAATTTTGTCAGGCAGTGTGGACTTATTCCTGAAAAAACTTACACCATCGTAATGGGGACAGCAAGAAAAAGATATTTGCAAAAAAAAAACAAGTAAAAAAGAATCAGACGGCTTTGATATAACCTCAGCCTATGTGAATTGAAACTTTCTCCTACAGACAGATCAAATGTATTTATAGCCCTTTTTGGACATTTGAGCTTGTAGATTAGGATTAAAGTTCAAAAGTGTGCATTATGGAGGTGGATCTTATTTTGTGAGTCATATTTTTTGGATAGATATCGCGCCCAGTCATGGTATAACTTTTAGACCAGTATGCCATGATCAATGGACTTGTCCACGGAAAACATAGTGTCGCTGTAAACAAGACCACAACGAACAGATCGGTAAACATTTCCACAGGATCTTCGAACAGACCTTAAATTGCACTTAGAAACAAAAGTTGAACTTTTGTGGAGAGGTACCCTTAGAAGAGGACCGATATGGACCATTTTAGAAGTTAAACTAAATTGGAACAAAATAATTTTTTTAAATATTGGGGGGGGGGGGGGGAGTACTGGAACTTCTGGACCGGTATTGCCCATCTTCGAACTAAAACTAAGTTTGGACAAAATATGACAAATGCCTAATTTTGGACCAAATCGGTTGATCAGTTATCAATTGTTGTGCTATCGAGCCACTACATATGGTGCCATAGGAGGTTTTTACAGCTTTCGGGCTGTTTTCTCAAGAAGTATGGACTTGCCATTGAGGCAGCGAATGCAAGATGCTTCACCAAAAATCAAAGTGACTCAAGATCAAATCTTAATGTAAACTTATCAGAAATTTTGTGTGGGAGGTACCCGAAGGAGTTCACAAATATAGTCAATATTCGAATCCTGATCTATATCTGGTATATATATTAGGATGTGTAAAGTATTGACCAAATCGGTCACTCCCAAGTGTTATCGTGCGCACAATTTTTCCGAACATTTTTGAATTTTTGTGGGGGAGGTACCTGAAGGAGTGGACGGATATGGATTATCTTGGAACTTAAATTAAATTTGGACAAACTATTACGAAGGCCAAATTTTGGTCCGAATCCACAGATCTGTTCGAGAGTTTTCGTGCGCCCCAGCCAGCCAGACAGATGGACAGACATGGCTAAATCAATTTCAAACTGTCTGAAACGGACTTCGTCCAAATATACTTGGGGTCTAAAACCATTATTTCGATGAGGCACATTTTTGTCGTATTATATGAGGGTCATAGGACCGTTAAAATGGACTAGCCTCCATATAAAGGTTCCGGCCATATCGCTTATTTTGAAAATTTTAACCTATTTCAAATATTCCATTAAAATACAGAGCTTAACCTATTCATTTTATTGCTTTAACAAGTCTTAGCAACAGTTAGACCTTTAGAAATATCTGCTTTTAGACGGGTAGACAAGTTCCACGTTTTTATACCCTCCACCATAGGATGGGGTATATTAAGTTTTTCATTCCGTTTGTAACTACTCGAAATAATCATTGTAGACCCCACAAACTATATATATTCTTGATCAGCGTGCAATTCTACATCGATATAGCCATGTCCGTCCGTCTGTGGAAATCACTGTACGCGACATTTTTAAATATTTTAAATGTATTATTCCCATTTTATAACAGAATCGGTTGTAACTTTGTATTTTGTGTTTCCAGAGGCTAAGAAACATTTCTACCATAAAATGTTTATATAGGTCCACGTTTTGATATAGCCCCTATAGAACAATAACTTCCGATTTTCGGTATTTTGAAGGTTGTGGCCACATTAATCCACCGAAATAGTTGAAGTTTGTGGTGGAGGGTATAAAAAGTTGGCCCGACCCAACTTAACGCTTTTCCTACTTGTTTTCTTATAGTAATGAACTACACTTTGATATAACTCCAATATATAAACATGACTTGGTTTAGAGTACTTCTAAAACTTTACCCTTTTCTTGTGGTATCTAAACTCTAACACTACTTAATGACGATCTTCTTAAAACTGCGATTTAATAAAGATAAACAAAAAACTTTGCATTTGATATGGACGAATATGATAAAAAAAACTTCTGGACCAATCCCTACCCTACCATAAATGTTTTCTATATTTGTACAATTTATATCAGGGCTGAGCACGCCTTTGTGCTAGCACACAGGCAAATTGTGAAAACGTACTCTTAGTTTTTTGTGAACCATCAACAATTAAAAGTTTATGCAATTTTTTATTTCTATTTTTTAATAATTTGCACTGTGGACGATTTTAGACACCATCAATGTTTAAAAAATGTTAAAATAAGTAATGAAACATCAAGAAAAACTAAATATTAATTCTCCCTTAAATTTGCCTCTCTCTCTCTATTTTGCTCAGCTCTAATTTATATCTTCAAGAACAAACAAAATTCTTTTCCGCATTATACACCAATAGATTATCCAAAAAATTAAAATTTGCGTATTTCATTCCAGAGATAATTTTATTTTTAAAAACATATTTGTCTAGTTTTTAAAATTGAACATTTTTATTCGCATTATTTCAACACCAGTAGCAGCAACGCTCTTCCAAACCGCAAGCCAGCGCACAGCACTCATTAATTGTTTTAATTGATATTCACAACTTACTGTTAAAACACATTTGCAAATAATTTTTTGTTATTTATTTTCTTTATTGTGTTTTAGATTTTTGTATTTTTGCACTTTTTTAGATCACTTGTTGAGTTGCCATTATTATTATTATTATTATGGACGTTTTCGCGCCTCAAAATTCACGTCAATAGGTTTATTTTCAATAAATATTAAAAATGATTAATTTCTCTTTTTCTTCTGCACTTCCTCTCCCTCTTTGTTTATTTTGCCAAAAGGGGTTACCGATTTGTAACTATTGCAAATTTACACATTCGATGCGTGAGAGAGTATCGTCGCCTTGCGTTTGTTTGAACCGCCTGTTAACGATTAACGTTAAATAAATCATCGCTTTTGTTTATATAAATACATCAGACAAAACAAGTCAACAACAACATATCGGCCGACTATCAAAACACGACTGAGAATGGTTGCGATGGTGGTAACCGTAAAATAGCAACAGTCAACAAGCACCCATCATACCGGCACTCGGCCAGACACCCTCATTCAGTCAACCTTTGAGGCAGCAACATCAACGAGCGTTTGGCTTGTTGCTTGATGGCAACACAATAATCGACCAACACAATACTTTAAGTTCAATTGTTGATGTTCCCACATTATGTTTGCTTTGATGGGAGAAAGAAAAAAACACTCAAAAAAATCATGGGAATATAAAATTTCACCGGCTTTTTGGTGTACTCCTGTTGCACTGTTCTTGAAAGAGGATTCATGTTAAAGTGGTCGATCTGACATCCTAGGGAAAATTAGAGCTTTTTGCCGACTACAAAAACCCTAGTAGAATTTTGTCCTGTCGGATCCAGTTCGGATTGTATGGCCTCATCTAAACCTTTTTTGCATTTATCGGGACTTTATTTCGGAAACGATTAGGAATTTGGCTTTGCTGTCTTTGGCAATATTGTAGCCCTAAAGTAGTAGAACTTATCTTATGAACAGACCATATAAGAAAAATTCCATATAAGGCATCAAAATGGATAAATATAGAACATTTTACATAATTGCTGAAATCCTGGTCAGTATCGGCTAAACTATTGGGAGTTGAACCAAGTAACCTTTTGAAAAAATCTTCCAAATAAAGTTCTCAACAATTCTTTAGAACATTCTGGAACTCTAAAATGCTTTCTTCATGGGGTTTCAGCGGTATTTTGCATCATATCTTTTACAACACGTATTTCAAACACAGTTCCCACCAACAGTTTATTCTCGCATTTCGGATTTCACTACATTATTGACATTTTTATTAAATCGTCGTTGAAAAATGTACTAAAAACAAGCGCGAAATATATACAAATTATCGAAATTTTCCATATTTTATAAAATTTGTGGCAATAAATGTAGTTTTTCGAGTTCATTATTTCACCAAATATTTTATTCTTGCCCTTATCTACAAATTTGCTTCAGATGTTAGATGAAGATACACATAGGTTTCAGAGATATAGCCCAGAATTGCTTTTAAAAGTCAATATTTAACTATGTTTAGATGGGGCCAGAAAACCCAAGCTGGATCCAAATCCCAACTAGGGGTTTTTGTCGTTTGGGTCTGTACTTTCAAAAAATCATCAGCTCAAATTGTTTGCACAAGAGTACCTTAAAATGTTGCACAGTGTTATCTAATCTAATTTAAACAAGTAAAAAAGTATCAGTCGGCTTTGCCGACAGAGTTATACCCTCAGCCGGTGTAACTTGAAACAGGTTTTTCCCAAAAACCCTATGTATTTAGGGGGTTTCAAAATTTTGGGCGTATGAATCGAGTAAAATTTTGAATAGGATTAAAGTTCAAAAGTTCTGCGGAGGAGGTACTTAAAGAAATGGACCTACATAGACCATGGGGGGTGCTATAGGGGGTTTTTACAACCTTCGGGCTGTTTTCTCAAGAAGTATGGACTTTCCCCTGAAAAAAACGTTTACCATCGTAATTGAGGCAGCGGACTTAAGCTGCTTCAACAAAAATCAAAGTGATTCGATAGCAGGTCTTAAAGTGAACTTATCCGAAATTTTGTGTTGGGGTTTTTTGAACTTTCAGGCTATTTTCTCAGGAAGTATGGACTTGCCCCTGATGACACTTGTACCTTCGTATGGGGGCAGTGAATACAAGTTGCTACAACAAAAACCAAGGCGATTCGAGAGCAGGTCCTAAACTGAACATTTCCGAAATTTTGTGTGGGAGGTACCCAAAGGAGTTTACCGATTGAGTCCATATTGGAACCTCATCTAAGTCTGGTAGAAGTTTTACGATGTGCAAAGTATGGACCCAATCGGTTACTCCCTTCAAGAGTTATCGTGGGTACAAATCTTCCGAACATTTTCCAACTTTTGTGGGTGAGGTACCGGAAGGAGTGGACCGATATAATCCATCTTCGAACTAGAACTAAGTTTGGACAAAATATTACGAAAGCCAAACATTGGACCGAATCGGAAGATCCGTTCGGGAGTTATCTTGCGCTCCAACCACTACACACGGTGTCATAGGGGTTTTTTGTAACTTTCAGGATATTTTCTCAGGAAGTATAGACTTGCCCTCGATGAAACTTATAGCGTCGTATGGGGGGCAGGGACTAAAAGTTGCTACAACAAAAATCAAAGCGATTCGAAAGCAAGTCCTAAACTGAACTTTTCCGAAATTTTGTGTGGGAGGTAGCCGAAGGAGTGGACCGATTGAGTCTATATTGAAACATTATATAAGTCTGGTACACATTTTACGATGGGCAAAGTATGGACCAAATCAGTTACTCCCTTCAAGAGTGTCGTGCGCACAAGTTTTCCGAACATTTTCGAACTTTTGTGGGGGGGAGGTACAGGAAGGAGTGGACCGATATAGCCCATCTTCGAACTTAAACTAAGTATGGGCAAAATATTACGAAAGCCAAAATTTGAACCGAATCGTTTTATCCGTTCGAGAGTTATCGGGCGCACCAGCCAGCCAGCCAGACAGACGCACGGACGGACATTGCTCAATCGACTCCAAATTGTCTGAAACACATTTCGTCCAAACATACTTTGGGTCTAAAACCATTATTTCGATGAGGCACATTTTGCCCGTATGAAAGTGTATATACCCTCGTTAGCATATATGCTGAGGGTATAAAAATGTGTTCAGCCAGGTGAAATGTACCGCCTATGGCGCTATATCAAAGTGACTACCTATCTTTACAATTTTTGGTTGAAAAATTTTATAACTGCAGGGAACCTCAAAACTCAAATTACGGATAGTTCCGTCAAACATTGTAGGTAAGACCCTCAAAATACTGAAAATCAGCAGGTACCGCTATATGGGAGCTATACCAAAACATGGACCTATGTTGACGATTTTTAGTGAAAAAGTTTCGTACCCAATGAAAATTCAAATGTCAAATTACAGCTATGTTGACGATTCATAGTCACTGAGAACCGGGAGGTACCGTTATATGGGGGCTATACCAAAACATGGGCTGCTATAGCCCACTTTCGAACTTGACTTTCCTATGGAGAAAATACACCCCATAGTGTTACCACTGATAACCACAACTGTCAAATTACCGGTAGTTCGGTTAAAAATTGCAGCTAAAATCCTCAAAATACCGAAAATAGGTAGGTACCGTTATATGGGGGCTAGACCAAAACATAGACCTCTACTCTAAAAATCGCTAATATGATTTTTAGAGGAGAAGTTTCGTGACCACTGAGAACATCAAATGCCAAGTTACAGGTAGTTCGGTTACAAATTGTAGCTAAAATCCTCGAAATACCGAAAATCGGGAGGTACCGTTATATGGGGGCTACACCAAAACATCGACCTATATTGGCGATTTTTAGAGGAGATGTTTCGTGACCACTGAGAACATGAAATGCCAAGTTACAGGTAGTTCGGTTAAAAATTGTAGCTAAAATCCTCGAAATACCGAAAATCGGGAGGTGCCGGGGGATATACCAAACCATGAATATATGTTGACGGTTTTTGGTGGAGATGTTTTGTGACCACTGTGAACTTTAAATATAAAATTACAGGTAGTTCGGTCAAAAAATGTAGCTAAAATTCTCAAAATACCGAAAATCTGGAGATACCGTTATATGGGGGCTATACCAAAACATGGGCCGATAGAGCCCATATTCGATCTTGAACTGCCTATGGAGGAAATACACTCGGGTGCAAAAATACAGAGCTCTAGCTCAATTATTGTCTACGCTAGAGTGATTACAACAGACGGACATGGCTATATTGAGTCAGAATTTTATCCTGATCAAGAATATACTTGATATGGTCGAAAATGTATATTTCAATGCTTTACAAACAGAAAAACAAATTTAATATATCCTCCATACTATGGTGAAGGGTATACAAATGTTTAAAACTTCTGTAAGATTTCTTAGTCGTAAGAAGTTACAGAATAGGGCCCCTGGACCTTGGAAATCATTACACAGAACTTGATGGCTACCTTTGATATGATTCCATTAGATGCTGGATTCAACGGGAATGGAAATGTGTGTATAACCTAAATAAACATAATAAATTCGAATCTAATGTTAATTTTTATGAATTTTCTCGTTGGAGTTGAGCTAAATGATCGAAGATATTTTGCAAGTGAAAAAGGTTGTTTTTAATTTTGTTCTGAAATTATTTTTTTCTCTGTGTACACACATTACCAATATGAATGAGAGCATTTGCTACGTGTTTCGTACTATTGCAATGGCTTTAATGAAAATGAAAAGAGCAAGTGTTAAATAAAACCGCAATCAACAATAAAGCAGTAGTAATACCCTCGGTTGACAAACTCTAGCTACTGGTATGTGGGCACTTGACGCGTCTGGCGGTGATGATGTCTTGCTAGCAATACAAATAGGTAGGTATGTATTCATGTATATATGTATGTAAATATGTTGTTGTTTTTATTTTTTCTATTGTAACATTTGCTTACATTCGCAAAAAATCATGTTTTAAGCGCCACGGTTGTTTTTTGGTTGTTCAAGTGGTGGCGACAACATCACAGAAGTCCAGCGAGACAATATTAGTGCAATGGTGTTTGTGTTGAACATCACCGCTTTTGAGGTTTTTGCAAATCTAAAAAGGATATTCAACAGGTGTTTGCTTCTAATGTTTCTGCAACATGTTCCTAACAAATTGGCATCAAGTTGGGGTGGTGAGGGAAATGTGTCCGGGAAAATTATATATTAAAGAAGTAAGCAAGGGCTGTAATCGGGACGGGGACGAATATGTGATACCTTACGCCACTCCCTTGTCCATAAGACTGAACCAAAATAATTAGCACGGTGCGCCTGAACCAAATTTAAATTGAAGGTGCCTACACCTGGAATTGCGGATTCTGAAACTACATATTCATAGATGAGATAAATAAATTACAGTCAAAGTTCACATTTTTAGGGTTTTCGTTAGGTTTTCACGATTTATCGCCTATTAAAATAACTCTGAGATTTAACCATCAACAACAACACATTTGCCATTGATATAAAGTTCAGAGGATCTACTTTCCGACATGAAAATAAAATTTCACAAATTGGATTGGTCTTTTTATACCTTCAGCATTTATGCTAACGAGGGTATATACACTTTCACGGGCATATGTATGTATGTGCCTCATCGAAATAATGGTTTTAGACCCCAAGTATGTTTGGACGAAATGTATTTCAGACAATTTGGAGTTGATTTTGCCATGTCCGTCCGTCTGTCCGTCGGTCTGGCTGGCTGGTGTGCACGATAACTCTCGAACGGATGAACCGATTCGGTTCAAAATTTGGCTTTCGGAATATTTTGCCCAAACTTAGTTTAAGTTCGAAGATGGGTTATATCGGTCCACTCCTTCCGGTACCTCCCCCACAAAAGTTCGAAAATATTCGAAAAATTTGTGCGCACGATAACTCTTGAAGGGAGTAACCGATTTGGCCCACACTTTGTACATCGTGAAAGTTCTACCAGACTTAGATGAAGTTTAAATATGGACTCAATCGGTCCACTCCTTCGGGTACCTCCCACACAAAATTTCGGAAAAGTTCAGTTTAGGACCTGCTCTCGAATCGCTTTGATTTTTATTGTAGCAACTTGTATTCGCTGTCCCCTATACGACGGTACAAGTTTCATAAGGGGCAAGTCCATACTTCCTGAGAAAGTAGCCTGAAAGGTACAAAAAACCCCTATGACACCGAGAGTAGTGGTTGGAGCGCACGATAACTCTTGAAGGGAGTGACTGATGTAATCCATACTCTGCACATCCTAATATATCTACCAGATATAGATCAGGTTCGAATATGGACTATATTTGTGCACTCCTTTGGGTACATCCCACACAAAATGTCGGATAAGTTCACTTTAAGACCTGCTCTCGAATCACTTTGATTTTTGTTGAAGCGATTTGCATTCGCTTCCTCCATTACGACGGTAAAAGTTTTTTCAGGAGCATGTCCATATTTCTTGGGAAAACATCCCGAAAGGGATGTTCTACCGATTTGGTGCAACATATTGTCTTCGTCATATTTTATCCAAACTTAAATTCATTGGGGAAATACCGGTCCCCAACTTCCGGTATTTCTCCCCAATATTTAAAAAATGTCACTAAAATGTTAGTATGATATCACTTGAATGGTGCAACCAATTTGGTCCAAACTTTGGATCTCCTAATATTTTGTCAAAATTTAGTTTTACTTCCAAAATGGCCCATATCGGTCCTCCCTAAGGGTACCTCCCCCAAAAAAGTGAAACATTTGTGTTAATTCCTAATCCACATTTTTGTCGGCAAGTTCAAATGTTGAAAAAGGGCCAAAAAATTCTGAAGAGACGCTAAATACATTCTATCTGTCCGTAGATGAAAGTTTCAATTCACATTGGTTGAGGGTATACTTCTGTCGGCAAAGCCGACTGACACTTTTTTACTTGTTCTATATCTCTTGTATTTGACGACATCCGTCCAAATGTCCCTAACCAAAGCAAGGGTATTCATTATTTCAAAACAAGTGAAAACGGAGGTATACCCTCCACTTGTTGAGTAATATGGCTAAAACCTTTAAAATACTGCATCGGCAGTTTTCTGATGAAAAGTTTTGTAGAGCTAACGAAGACTAAATACTAAATTGTATCCCTTTCGATTGGATAATGAGTCTAAAATCTTTAAAATAACGCAAATCGGGACGTAATATTTTATGGGGGCTATTCATTATGTGGCACGTGTACAGACAAACTTCTGAAGGAAAGTTTTGCAGCTTCAACGAAGACAAAATACCAAATTTCAGCCAAACAAATTTGGTCGTACGTGAAACTGACCTGACTACGCTTAGGCTAAAAACTATCAAACTTTCCAAAAAATGTCAAATCACACCTGGCAACACTGCGAGTTGCCTAGGCCAGAAGGTTATCGAGTGACCCTCATATCAAAAATTTCCAAATATTTTATATTTGTTCCGCATATTAAGGATTTTTGTAGCATATCAGAATATCACTTCTTTCTATGTCAATGAAACAAAATGTACTTTGTACAACAAGGTAAATTTATCTTTAACCTCTTCAACAATCTTTTGGTTGTCAGGTCAAATGTGTTTCCATCGTTTCAGTTACCCTTAATGTGTTTAACATAATTTATACGAAATCGATGACTTTCAAATAAGGGTTCATTGGCAAAATACTTGGTTAGAAAATAAGCACAGTGGGACAAAAGTAATATTTTACATATTTTTAAATTTATTTACTTTTGGTGATGATAATCATAACAATAAAATTAAAGATGCAACTGGAAAAGCAAATGGTCTCAAGACAAAAATAATATTGAAAATAGTTTATGCAAACACATTAATTAATACCAATTATATGTATATATTAGATTATTACTTCCATATTAACAGGACAAAACATAATAATATGTATTTAAGTTTTTTTGTTAGTCTCCAAATAAATCGTGCTTTTTATTCCAACTAACCTTCTTAAAGCCTTGTTACCATGGCTTTAAAACACTCTCAAGGATTTTTATAACTAACAATGACAATGGACCATCTATTATGAAAAGCACTTCACGCTTGAATTGTAACGAATGTGTTGACATATTAGTGTGTGCATGCCTTGTGCGTGTGAGTTGTTTATACACTTGAAATTATTTAAATTTTAAATACAAAAACAAGCGTCACCTTTACATATCTGCAAAAGAATGAACGAACCCACCAACCAACCAATAATCCATAGTGTTTTTCTTAAATGTCGGTGTCAATCAGGAATATATGACGCATGTATTTGTTATGCACACACACAAACACATCTAATGTTACATAGATATGAATTTTATTTGTATGTCCCAACATTATTATTCCTTGAATTTAAACTGGGTATTGACACACTATGTAAAGAATATTAGAAAAAAAGAACTGATTTGTTTTTCAAGACTTTTCCAAGAAAGGCTGAAGTAATACGATAGATGTGATTCACATGAAAAACAGGAATTGTATAATAAATTGATTATTAGAAAGGAAACGTTAAATTTAAGTATATAAAATAGCTATGAAAATGTTATAAGCTATGAAGAAATATGAGCTTTTTATAATTGTATGTTTATATTATTTTTATTTCAAATCTAATCGAATTCAATTGGAATGTTGCTAGCAGTTACTATATTACAATTTGTTAGAATTGCCAAATGGCTGAGTACAAATGTTGCAAATCACTAATATTCGTATGAAATGTTCATGGGGTCGTATGACTAATGCAAAACAAAGTGTTGTTACAGGCGTATGATTCATATTAATTGGACATATTACGGTATTATGTACTTGCAAATGAATTTTCATTCATTTATTTCATTTGAAGTATGTAAACAAAATATTAGAATTGAGTATAATAATTTTAGAAAAATAATAATTAATCCCAATTATATTTGTTTATGTATGCCCTACAAGGCGAGAGTTGAGTGAAAAATGAAATAAAACTTGTTTTTATTGTCATAGTAATAACCTGACCAAATAATCCCTTCAAAAACATCAGTACATATCGTCGGTGTCATGCTTTTTGACATTTTGAGATAAAGGTACCTTACGAGGTTTTGAACCATGCTCTTTCAGATTTTTTTTTCTCTATCTCTTATAATTTCTGAGATTTTCAGATGCCAGTATGTTCCATATCCGCTTTGTGACCCAAAAAATCTTGCCGTTTTGTTTCATATCCATAAAGCCTTGCGTATGGAACAAAACAACTTTCAACTTTTTAGTTCCATATCCATGTCGTTTGGCGTATGGAACAAAAAGAGACAAAAACGAATTGTTCCGCACTCAAAATGATGGCGTTTGGAACAACAAATTGCCCATTTTTTGCCAAGTTACGAATAATGTGGCGTATGGAACAAATTGTTTTAAAGGACTTGGTTTAAAAACTAAAGAATAATAGTTTCTAAATCCAAATATTTTTGAATATTGTACTAAGTAGCTCTACCGATTTTCATAAAAATCGGTTCAGATTTGGATATAGCCCCCATATATATCTTTCCCCGATTTTGCTATAACTCGGTCAATTTAAATCAAATAGCCTTCAAATTTTATATGTGATATTTTCTTAGGCCCCTGAGTAGTTTCACCAATTTTCATAAAAATCGGTTCAGTTGTCTTATATCATATATATCTTTCCCCGAGTTTGCTATAAATCGCTCAATTATTGATGAATAGCCTTCAAATTTAACATGGGAAGTTTCCTCAGGCTACTGTTACCGATTTTGATTTGATTTCGCAAAAATCGGTACAGATTTGGAATAGCCTCCATACATCTTTCACCGATTTGCTATAAATCGGTCAATTTTTGAAAAATAGTCTTCAAATTTAGCATGGGATGTTTTCTTCCAGTTTCACCGATTTTGGCAAAATCGGTTTAGATTTGGATATATGTAGCTCTCATATATATTTTCGCCCGATTTTATGTATTCGATGCACTAAACACGTAATTGAGTGAGACCAAAGTTTATATTTTCATTCCTGTGTCCTCATAAGTACTTGTGCAAACATTCAACGGTCAGCGGTAAAACTGAACAGGGGCCTGAGGAACATCCCATGTTAAATTTGAAGGCTCTTCATCAAAAATTGAGCGAATTATAGCAAATCGGGGGAAAATATATATGGGGGCTATATCCAAATCTGCACCGATTTGTACGAAAATCGGTAGAGCTACTCAGGGCCTAAGAATATATCACATATAAAATTCGACTAATTTTAAATTTAAATTATTCGATTAAAATTGATCGATCTATAGCAAAATCGGGGAAAGATATATATGGGGGCAATATCCAAACCTGAACCGATTTTTGTGAAAATCAGTGTAGCTATTCATGGGCCTAAGAAAATAAGACATATTAAATTTAAAGGCTATTCGATCAAAATTGAACAAGTTGTAGCAAAATCGTGAAAAAATATATATATGGGGGCTATATATAATCTGAACCGATATATCTCCGAAGGTTGCAGGGATGGGCAGAATGTTTTTACACATTTCGCTTCGGAAGAGATGTCCAATTAACGGAAATCAAGAGCCAAGGTGGCAATAGGTGGCAATCAAAAGATATAGGGCCTGTTTCACTATGTCGAAAGAAAATGAATGCGAACGAAAAACCCCTAAACTTTTCTTTTCGTGGTAATATTGACTTTGTTTTTGGTTCGAAACAACTACAAAATTTGAAAATCATGCACGAGTTAAGTAGTTTTTCTTTCGTCTTCATTATCGTTCGACATAGTGAAACAGGCTGATACTCTAAGAAATATTAAGAATTTATATTTTTTATTAAATTTAAATGTTTAATTCTTGATAACGGTACTTTGCCCATGTGCAGTTGACGTCTAATTTTTGTACTAAAAATTTATATATATATAGCCCACCCATCAAATCCCCATCCAAAACTTTTAATATTATCAACAAACTTTTCAGAAAATTTTATTTTAAATGTCGTCAAATTGTCATATGGTTATCGCTTTAAATTACCTGGGAAATATTTTTCATATTTAAAGCGCTATAACTTCGTTATGGATGCACATATCGACAAAATTCCTTCAGATACATTGTATCGGATGTGTTTACTGTAAGAAAAAAAAAACATTTTTTGATTTTTGTCCACGCGGCAACACTGTGTGGAGTGGTATTAATTATATCCTACACCACTATGTGGTTTTGGCCAAAAAGTTTGTAACGCATCGAAATAATGGTCGTAGACCCATACATACATATATATAACAAAATGAATGTCTCGACGAGCTGAGTCGATCTGGCTATGTGCGTCCGTCCGTCAGTCTGTCCATCTAAACCTTGTAATCACGCAACAGGTCGCAATTTTAATCCGATCGTCACCAAATTTTGGCTGTTGATGAAGGTTTAGGAGGGGAAGAAGCCTATTGATTTTGGTGATGGTGGGATAATATTCAGTGTCGGAATGGGCAAAAAACTTATTTGGAGATAAAGTCAACATTTTATTTCAAAGCGAATATATGGAGTATATCAAAAGCAAAACCTGCTAATGGAAGTAGAAAATATCACCTTTACAACGATATGAAGTAGGTTGTCATAGGTGGTCAAACAACAGAGATATCGCAATAGTCCGTGATGCATCCCTTTTTCCATTTTTTGTGCAATCACACTACAGAGAAAGAAGACTATTGATGGTTGGCGTACAATTTTAATATTTTGAATTTTACCAGTCAAAGGCTTACGCACATGGGTAGTGGTGTAGGATATCACACAGTCCGTCCGTGGCCGTAATACTTTGTCCAATCTTAGTTTAAGTTCGAAGATAAGCCATATCGGTCCACTCCTTCAGTTATCTCCCACACAAAAGTTTGAAAATGTGCGGAATAATTGTGCGCACTATAACTCTTGAAGCGAGTAACTGATTTGGTCTATACTTTGCACATCGTGCACATCAGATTCGAATATGGATATCAACTCTTTCGGGTACCTCCCACACAAAATTTCGGAAAATGCAGTTTAAGACCTGCTCTCGAATCGCTTTGATCTTCGTTGTAACAACTTGTATTCGCTGCCCCCATTACGACGGTAGAATTATTTTGGGGGGTAAGCTCATACTCCACGATAACATAAATCGCTAATAGGATCCATAGTATAATTACACTGTGCAACATTTTTAAGGTGATCTTGTGCAAACAATTCGAACTGAGTATATTTTGAAAGTACAGACCCAAACGACAAGAAACCCTAGTTGGGTTTTGTTGTGTCAGATCTAGCTCGTATTTTATGGCCCCATCTAAACATGGTTAAATTTTGAGTTTTTAAAGAAATTCGGGGCTATATCTCTGAAACCAATACAAATCTTCTTATGATCTCTGAAGCAAAATTGTAGATAAGGACAAGAATAAAATATTTGGGGAAATAATGAACTCGAAAAACTACATTTATTGCCTCAAATTTCAAAATATATGCAAAAATTCCACAATTTTTATATATTTCGCACCGTATCTCCAAAACCCTTAATTTTCTCTGAATATTTTCTTTTGAAAAAATATTCCCTGGAATGTAATACACAACTATTCAGAACATGTCATTGTTGTAAAATGCCTCTATGTCGTTGTTTTCAGTACATTTTTCAGGGACGATTTAATAAAAATGTAAATAATGTAGTGAAATCCGAAATGCGAGAATAAACTGTTGGTGTGAACTGTGTTTGAAATACTTGTTGTAAAAGATAAGATGCAGAATACCGCTGAAACAACATGAAGTAAGCATTTTAGAGTTTCAGAATGTTCTAAAGAATTGTTGAGAATTTTTGTTTCCATTTGTTCGGCTTAAGGTCAGAAAATTAAAAACAGAAAATTTGTCGGTTTTTAGTTTATGTTTTATTTCCGATATTTCGACTATCTTCGATAGTCATCATCAGGGATTTATTTGCTTTAAAAGAAACAATTAACATTTGTTTATATATAAACATAAATAACACAATCATATAACAATATTTACTTTATTTTGGTATTTTTTGTTGTTAAACTGCAACCGCTTTTTCATCCTCTTTTGCTTACATTAACTTTCCAACTAAAGTTTTTTGGTGTTTTTAATTGTATTCCTATAAATCTGCGCACAGTGTTCTGTGTCAGACTTATAATTCATTCTGTTTTCAGAATGTTGAGAACTTTATTTGGAAGATTTTTGCAAAAGGTTACTTGGTTCAACTCCCAATAGTTTACCCGATAAAAGATAAGTTCTACTAGTTTTGGGCTACAATATTACTAAAGAAAGATGGGTGCGTATAGGAATTCTTAATATTGTTCATATATTTAGATACATCGCACAGTGGTGGACTTACAAGGGAAGGTGTGACAAATATACTTCTAGATAATGTATCAAACTAAAATTTGTATCAATGGGTCCGTCCTAGAGTCCTAAAAACACTCTAACCAAAATATTCCGAGATTCCCGTATAAACAAATCATCCTGAATTGAAGTATTTTACTGTTACCAACACATTGTTAAACCATATTTGTTGTAATCCGTTACCAGGAGTTCTTATTGCATAGCAAAACTTTCCGTGACAAATTATCAATAGTGGTCCATGATTTGGAATACTCCATCTATGATATATATTTCATGTAAAGTATTTTATATATGATAACCAAATATTCAAGCAGAATAGGTTTAAATAGTGACCTCATAGAATACTACCTAATGTGATGCCGGTTCTTTTTTGGTCACTCCTCTATATAGGGGTGTCCAAAAAGCAAAATTATTTATTCAAGTGAATACCCCCAAAACTTTTCTTAATGCGAGTTTTCAATGTGGTTCCAAATTACCATGATAAAATAAATCGCTAATAGGATTCATAGTATAATAATTACAATACAAACAATTTTGAAATATATAGGTTCTTGGTTTCAATTTGATACTAGTGTTAATTCTTGCATACATCTGTATTAAATATTTTCATTTTGACCAATATTATAACTAAACTTTCTGGTAACACTTGAAAATTAGAGACCTTTTTAGAAGTAGGAAAACGAAGGTTAGGCCATGTTTATATTATAGCCTTTTGCAGGGTTAACTTTCTTAATGAGGATTTATTTGACGTTTACGCAAAGGTATTGATATTTGAAACCCAGTGGGTTTTTTAAATTTGGTTATATATAAACGTACTATTGGGCAATTTACTAAATCTTTCAACATATGTTAAGGCCTTAATGGTAGACCGTTATTTAAAAACTCACTTAACCCTCTTAAAGCCATTGGTCGTTTAAACGCCTCAAAAAATGGTTGAAAAAATTTACGTAAAAGTCGGTTGTTTTCGCATATTTTTGTGTGAATTTTTGCATTTTTTTTATAGTATTTTCTGTTATCTATCATTCCACACTTATAGAGCTTCCACGCAATTGGCTTAAAACCCAAGCTATTCCAAAAACTCGACTTTTTTGTAATTTTCGAATTTTGATGAAAAATTTAAATAGGCGTTAAAAATTTAAACATAAATGTTACATTTATATAAAGTTAAGGATTTGTTAGGAACATAGTAAGAGTATTTTCTTCATAAAAAACCAAGGGATTGTCATGTAAGAATATACAGATATCACCCTTCCAAGTATTCGGCATTTTTAAAAGAAGGTCCGATTACAGGAAAACTGTACGTTTCAGAGAAAAAAAATTATTTTAGAAAATTCTTAAAAAACCTCAAAAATATCATTTTTATATAAAACTAGCTGACCCGGTCCGCGTTGCTGGCCCGTTTTTGGTTTTCCGTATAAATATTTATGAACCATCTACATATTTATAAATCTACACCTTTTCAGATTCAATTCGAATCATGTTAGTTGTATTTCGAGAATTCCATTTTTAATTTTAATTCGTAACATTAATTGGATAATTGCTTTTGTAATTCGACTTATTTTACTTGTAATTCGAACAATTTTTTTTTGTAATCCGAATTATTCTATTTTTATTACAGTGTTTTATTTAACTTGCCTTGGTGTGTGTTTAGTTCAAATCTGGTAACTCATTTTTAACACGGTTGCAGTTGACCAATCGATGACAATACACGAATATGAAATCAAAACCAATATTGGTCCATCTTTACACTGTTTTACAGTGTTTTATCTAATTTGCTTTTTAAATCTGGTAACTCGTTTTTCACGCAGTTGCAGGTGACCAATCGTACTTAAACTTTGCACACTTTTCAGATTTGGATGACAATATATGAATATGAAATCAAAACTAATATTGGTCTATTCTTACAGTGTTTTTACGGTGTCTAACTTGACCCCCTTTTAAAATCTGGTAACTGATTTTTAGGACGGTTGCAGTTGACCAATCGAACTAACACTTTGCACATTTTTCAGATTTAGATGACAATACATGAATATGAAACCAAAACCAATATGGGTCCATTTTTTCCTATAGCCTCCATATAACGGTACCACCCGACTTCTGGTATTTTGAGGATTTTGTCTTAATTTTTAGCCCGAATTTGCTGTAATTTGGCATTTGGAGTTCTCAATAGTCCAGGAACTTCCCCACTAAAAATTGTGGACTTAGGTCAAGGTTTAATATAGCATCCATATAACTGTGCCACCCAATTTCAAGCATTTTAATCTACATTTTCTGCTCAAATGGACTGTAATTCGGCATTTGGGGATCTCAGTGGTCAAAAAATGTATTTACTAAAAAGTTAAAAATAAAAAATAATTTAAAAAAATTAAGTTTCAGTGTTTTATTTAGAAATGAACGTAAAACTAAAAAATAATTTGTCGCTTAGCCTCAATATATACATTCTTTCTCATGATAGAATCTCTCAAATAAAACGCTTGCCGTTTAATTTTGCCACCATTCATAATTTAAATGCAAGCATTTTATTTGAGAGATTCTATCATGAGAAAGAATATATTTATTGAGGCTAAGCGACAAATTATTTTTTAGTTTTACGTGCATTTCTAAATAAAACACTGAAACTTAATTTTTTTAAATTATTTTTTATTTTCCCTTTTGTTCCTTTCCTTTTTATAAATGGAATAATTTGAATTACAAATAGAATAATCGAATTACGAATGAAATGTTGCGATTTTCGAACCGAACTAACGTACCTATGCATTCTTCTTGAAACTTCATAAAATAAAATTTTTAGCAAAACTCTCATGTAATTGTATCCCCAGATATAAAATAGAAAATTCTTTTAATTATACCCTCCACCATAAGGGCATAACTTACTTTTGTTTCCGTTTGTAACACTTCGATTTTTTTTTTTTGATCAAAATCAAAATGAGTTAATGTAGCTATGTTCTTCAGCTGAAATCAAGATACAGCCCGCAATATTAAAGACTGAACTTTGTAATTTCTCCCAGGGTGTTCGGTATTGCAAATGGCTTATACCGGTCCACGTTTTGATATAATTCCCATGGAACTGTACCACCCTATTTTCGGTAGTCGCCATATTATGGGATTTAGTCTTCCTTGGGGTATAACCATTCCCATTCTGTGCCCAGTTTTTTGATAAAGCACCCGATGTTGGGTATTTTTAAGATTTTAGCCAAATTATTAAACTGAAATCGCTATAATTTGGTTTGTTGGTGTCGGTTGGGGGTCGTAAATAATCCTGCAGAGAACTGTCGCCACAGGTCCACTTTTTGATAAAGCTCCCATAGAACGGTACCTCATGATTTTCTATAGTAAAGAGGTTTTGCCTAATTTTCCCACCGAAATAGTTGTTGTTGGTCTCTGTCGGGGGTCGTAAACTTACCTGCAGAGACTTGTCGGTATAAGACCACGTTCTGATATATCTACCGTAGAACAGTTTGGCTACCGTCCTACCGTCATGGCTAGAATTTGGTATTTAGTCTTCGTTGTAGGTGGAAGACATTCCCACAAAGACTATTCGGTACATGTTTAGGTTTTAATATAGACTACATAGAACCGTACCTCCCGATTTTTATTATATGCAAGGTTTTAACCGCATTATTCAACCGATATGGCCATATTTGGTATTTAGTCAACCTTAGAGGTTTTAGCCACGTTACCCAACCGAAATGGCTAAAATCTGGTTTCCATATAAATTGTGGTGACTGGTAAAAAGGTTCGGCCCGGGCGAACTTAACACCGTTTTTATTTCTTGTACACATGTAAACATGAAAACATCAGTGATTCATGAAAAATTCAAAACGCTAGTTGAATTTATCTTGACCTTGCTGTATAAAAAACTTGATCTTGATCGAGTTATTCCATGCACAGAAGTCAACCTCCTTGGCGTGTTTGCAGTAAGAATAAAGTTTTCAATAATTGGACGTTATCGCGGTATTCTGCTTCCAAAACACTCATTAATAGCAGAGGCCACCATTGCTGATGTATTGAATACTATTATGTCTAACAATCTCTGAGATTGTTAAAACGCGATGTGGTGGAGGTCCCCCACCCACTTCATTTTCGGTATTCTCCCACCTTATGAACCTACATACAAATTTTCATTTCATCAAATTCGTTCTAGCCGATTCGGAAGTTTAATTTAGAACATCATGTCAGTCTTAAAGAACTTGACATACATTTAGATACATTATAGAAACACCGCATTGTTGGCCCGTCGTTTTAGTGACCAATGATAACTTTTTAGACGTTCTAGTTATTTAACCATCTTTAAAATTAAGTTTTGCCTGATTTCTCAATCGACTTTTTTGAAACTTCGGTCAAGCGACATTTAACATTATCGGGGTTTATCGCGCACTTATTCAAGCCAGTGTTTATAGCGTTTTTGTAGTCACGCTTACTAAAATGAAGTATGTATATTATCTATAATTATACAATTTTGAAAAACTGGGCTGACCACGATATTCTACTTCCGAGATGACCATTCAGGATCAAGACAATTATTATCATAGTATGGCAAGCAATTTTTAAACCGTACGTTCAAAAATATCTTTGATTTCACGTTTTCTTAAAAAAATTTGTGGGGAAGGTACCCTGGTCACTCAACTGACCAATATAAAAAGTAGCTAAAAACCTATTCTCAGACCTAAAAACTCCATATACAAAATTTCGTGAAATTAGGTCCAGCCGTTTCGGAGGAGTTTAATTTCGAACATCATGGCAGACTCGAAGAATTTTATATATATATAGATTTTAGGTTTTTAAGCAAACAAATTTTCGGCGCTATGTGGGTTAAAATATAACCATTTTTTCTAATTTTTTAGTGTTTTATGTATTTTATATATTGGGAAGAACTAATAATAGTATTTTCTACATTAATTATTTTAATTTTTTCAGGTACAAACATGACTTTATACTATAACAAATACATACTATATATGTACAAGTGCTGAAATATTTTTCCAAAGACCAATCTCATGTGCTCCATAAAACTTTGTGAAGACTATATTTATTATACGTGAATTTTAGTGGTTTTATACTAATTTCTTATATAATTCAAGAAAAATACAAAGTTTATTTAATGATTTGAAATATAAACGGCAAAACAAAATCGCAGTGGCTTTCTCAAATATATGAGGACATAAAATACAAGCCTGAAAAACAATAAGTTATTAGTTTTGAAATTTTGCCTGTTTGGGCGAAGATCATTTTAATGTTAAATTTTAATAAATGTTCTCGTGGGAATTTGGCTTAATGTTATTAGTTATTAAGAAATAAAATTCAATATATACGTGGTAGAATCTGTTTTTACTCACTTGCCTTAAAAATGTTTCACATGTTAACAAACAATTTCTTTATTATTTAAAATATACTTATCGGTTACAACTTTGAATCAATGATGGCAATGCTTTTTGCTGTCGTTGTCGATAAAGTTGACCGCATGGTACAAATACACAGGTAGCCGCATCGACAATTGTTGGCAACATAAGATGTCAAAATTTGACATCAATTCAATGCAATTGACACATTATGTTACCATCAGCTGGCATGATAATGCTACCTGTATTATTGTACCATGGTTGACCGGTTGGTTGTTTTTTTTTTCTTATGCGTGCGAACATATGTTTTTGACAAATGCTTGTATGGAAGTTGTTTTGTTTGGTTTTTGCAATTTCAGCATTTTAGCAGAGTGAAAAATCGAAATAACTTTTATTTATTAACTTATTTATATAAAACTAAAAATGTCGTCGAGAATTATAACACTGGCACAATTAACGCCAAAGATGTTGAGTAAGTTGGGAAATAATTTGTGTGTGCAATATTATTTATGCCGGTAAACTTAATCGACAAAAATGATTGCATAAAAAGCTAAAAACACAAGTGGCTTACAACTGCATTTTGTATAAGTAGTTACGATAAGAATAAAAACGTTGTTTTTTTTCTATTCTGAAATACAGTGGGCACCAAAGTACTCTTTACATCACACAATATTTTTTTATTTTATTGTTACACAGATATACGAATATGAAGCATATAAAAATGGTAACAGTGGCAAAAAATTGTAAAAGTGGCGAACTGCTCTCATATAAATTGTATGCTTTTAAAAGTAAAGGAACACTTTGCGGGTAAAAAGTGGTAAAAACTGGTAACCTCAGCCACGAAGACTAACCGTTCGGGAAGAAATGAACCACGTCCACGACACTATTTGTGGATGCCGCTTTCGAGACTTCCTAGAAGTTCTTTTAGCGACAAAATTTGTTGTGACGAAAAAAAAAATATTAGCTCTGTTCCTTTACGTGCAAGAATCTTCAAGTTTTACCACTTTTTACTCGAAAAGTGTTCCTTTACTTCAGACACAATACAATTCATATGGGAGCAGTTTACAACTTTTACTACTTCTGTCGCTTTTACTAGTTTTAAAAGTAAAGGAACAGACCAATTTTTTTTATTTTGTTTTTTATTTTTCTTTTTCTTTGTTGCTATTCTTTTAATTTTTACATTTTTATTATTCTAATTATTTTTCCGAAGTTCATAACTATTCTTAGTTGAAATTGTCGTCTACATTAATTTTGTCATTTTAAAAATGTGATGCTGCCTGGCATGTGAATCATACCTGTGACATTAAGAATTCATCAGATAGACTTATGTCTTATATTAGTTCAAGAATGTACATTAGGGATATAACTTTTTGCGCTTTTTTGCATTTTTGAACTTTTGTGGGGGAGGTTACTGAAGGAGTGGACCGATATGGCTTATCTTAAAACTTAAAATATTTTTGGACAAAATATTACTTAGGCCAAATTTTTGACCGAATCGGCAGATCCGTTCTAGAGTTATCTTGTGCTCCAACCACTTCACACGGTGTCATAGGGGTTTTTTGCAACTTTCAGGAAGTATGGACTTGCCCCTAACGAAACTTGTACCGTAGTATGAAGGACGGTGAACACAAGTTGCTAAAACAAAAATCAAAGCGATACGAGAGATGGTCCTAAACTGAACTTTTCCGAAATTTTGTGTGGGAGGTACCCGAAGGAGTGGGCCGATTGAGTCTATATTGAAACATTATCTAAGTCTGGTACACATTATACGATGGGCAAAGTATGGACCAAATCGGTTACTCCCTTCAAGAGTTATCGTGCGCACAAATTTTCCAAACATTTTCGAACTTTTGTGGGGGAGGTACCGGAAGGAGTGGACCGATATAGCCCAGCTTCGAACTTAAACCAAGTTTGGGCAAAATATTACGAAAGCCAAAATTTGAGCCGAATCGGTTCATCCGTTCGAGAGGTTTCGTGCGCATTAGCCAGACAGACAGACAGACGGATGGACATTGCTCAATCGACTCCAAATTGTCTGAAACACATTTCGTCCATATACATACTTGGGGTCTAAAACCATTATTTCGATGAGGCACATTTTGCCCGTATATAAGTGTATATACCCTTTCTAGCCTAAAGGTACAGAAGTTTTTATTACTTGCAGGATGGTTGGTATTGAAAATGGGATATATCGGTCCACGTTTTGAAATAGCCCCCATAGAAAGGTACCTCCCGATTTTCGGTATTTTTAAGGTTTTAGCTTCATTATCCTACCAAAATGGCTGAAATTTGGTACGTAGTCTTCTTTAGTGGTATAAAACTTTCCCCCAGAATTTTGTCGGTATCGATCCACGCCTTCATATAGCCCCCATAAAACGGTACCTCCCGATTTTCGGTATTTTGAAGGTTTTAGCTTCATTATCACACCGAAATTTTAAGTTTTAGCCACATTCTCTTACCGTAATATAGGAAATTTTGTATTTAGTCTTCTTTGAGCCTTAAACCTTTCCGTCAGAAATTTTTCGGTATAGATCGACGTTTTGAAATAGCCACCATAGAACTGCGTCTCACATTGTTTTACCGAAATTTCTGAAATTTAGTATTAAGTCTTCTTCATACACGAAAGGAAACTAATTATTCCATTTTACTTCAATACAACTTGTGGTGGAGGGTATAACAAGTTCGGCCCGCTTGAACTTAACGCCGTTTTTACTTGTTTTAATTAATTCTCCTTCAAGTTGAGCTGTAATGGCCTAAGAGTAATATTCAGGTTGTATTCTTATATTAAAAAATTCAAAGTTTTATTCTTATGCTAATATCTCCGCTTCTAATAAGGGTATTCCAAAAGCAAATCCCGTCAATGGAAAAAGAAAAGATTACCTTACAATGCACAGTGGTCCGTCCCGCTTGTATGGAAAAGAGTGCCGAAAATAGTTCTCATCGATTTAACTCCTCGAAATTTTAAACATAGTTTTATAACGAGCCCAAAGGGAGAAAAACAAATTTGGGTGTAGCCCCCATATAAAGCTACCCCCGTATTTTTTATATTTTGACGATTTTAGCCAAATTTTCCAGTCGATTAGGCTGTAATTTTGCATTTTGTGTTCTGAGGGAACAACATACTACCTTCCAAGAAATGTTAATATAGGTCCACGTTAAGGTATAGCTCCCATATAAACGTACCTCCCCATATTCGGAATTTTGACTATTATAGCCAGATTTTCTAACCGAGTTGGCTGTAATTTTGAATTTTGACTTCGGAGGGAAGATCATACGTCCGTGCAAAAAATATTCAATATAGGTCCATGTTTAGATATAGCTCCTATATAAACGTACCTCCCGATATTCGATATTTTGACGATTGTAATTTTGCATTTTAAGTTCTGAGGGAACACCATACGTCCTTGCAAAAATTTTTCAATATAGGTCCACGTTTCGGTATAGCTTCCATATAAAAGTATAAAAGTATTGCCAATGCCATCAGTTTTATTTTGGAAATTGTACATTTACCTCTTAATTTTTTGTATAATTTCACTCATAATCTACGAATGCTTTGTGAATCTTTTTTCGTTTTTAAGGTACCACATACAAATGTCAACTTCTTCGATTTAACTTGGCATATTACCTCTGTAAATTGGCAAAAATAATACTGGATAATAAAAATTTAATGTGTTTAGAGAATATTTATTTCAATCGCAATCAAATTTGTCGACATAAATTTTTCGATTTTTGTCCACGTATATATTAGAATGGTAAGAACTTTAGTATCCACTTAAAAGAAAAGGAAAAATGTTTAGCAGTGAACAACCTATCCACAGGGGTAGTGGTGTAGGATAGTGTTGGGCAATCTCGTTCATTGAGCGGATCGATCTTTTTCATTCCGTTCACCAAAAAGATCCGGGTCGTTTACTTCG
Source organism: Musca autumnalis (assembly GCF_047663935.1). Lineage (NCBI taxonomy): Eukaryota > Metazoa > Arthropoda > Insecta > Diptera > Muscidae > Musca > Musca autumnalis. The sequence continues at coordinate 261,837,848 of NW_027411755.1, read as the reverse complement.
TTCGTTGGCTCTTTTTCGTTCAACAATACATTTGACTGTATTATTTTCTTTTGAAGTCTTTCGTTCTCTGCTGCATATGACTCCGTCGTTCTTTTCACCGAATCGTTCTTTTGAAAATGTTCGTTACGAATGACACAACTGTTGTGTTACTTGCTTGTTTGTGTGCTAATGGGGGTGGTTTTGTTTCTGAACGTAGTGGTGGTGGTTTTGATATGAAAGAACCAGATGAACGAATGATGCAAAAGAAAGATATGACCGAGATGTGCTACTGAATGAGGTGAGTTACTGAGCGAGAGTAGCTCTCTGAATCATTGTTTGTTTTGTGTGGAAATTTGTGCTGCTTCTGCTAACGCAGCGTTTGTTTAGAGTTTGACTGCAAAACCAATGCTGCTAATTTTGTAAGCAGCAATGACTCGTCCATCGGGGATCTAAATGAACGATATAAAAGAATGAGCTGGATACGGATCCGTTCGTTCTTTTCACGGAATCGTTCCTTTGAGCCGGTTCGTTCATGAACGACGCAACTCTAGTGTAGGATATCACATAGTCGGCTTTATAGCCTTTGCTCACTAGTTATTAATCTAAATTGAATCTGTAAGTCGATCGGCACTGTTATGTGATTACTTTGTACTTATGTGTTTCTACTTTATTAATTATTATTATTAAGATGCAATCGCAGATGTCTGCCTAATCAGAACAAAAGCTTTCGCTTTCTCTGAAAGCTTTCGACCTTTTTGATCTACACTACGGTGGACATTAAAAATGGGAAATTTGCGATTATTTATTTGAGAATTTTCCATGTTGTTAAGAGATGTTGTGTATTTGATCACGAGAAATTGGTAAATTTCTTCGTGCTATTTTTGTTTCTATTTATTTTCACAATTGCAAAAAAGAACTCAACAATTTCATAAGTATTTGGAACGTACAATCATCTCGAAGTGTTTGTTTTTTCTCGGGTACTTTATTGAATCTACACCTCAAGTCAAGAGTAAGTAAAATTCTTTAAATTTTCCAGTGTTAAAAGATATTCATAATTTGTTACAAATACAATTATTTTGAATAACAGTGTGTCAATATTTCATTTAAAAATTGATAGATTTTTGATTAAGGAATATATAGATTTTTGTTGTTGTTGAAAAGACTGTTTAGTTGTTAATAAATCCTTCAAAATATTAAACGAAACTAAACATATTTGTTTATATTAAAAATATGACGTAACAATGTTTATTTACATAAACAAAGGAATCAACCAAGCAGCTACTAAACAATTATGAGAAATCACTCACTAAGACCATGTTAATGATGGGAATATTCTTGGTGTACATACAAAATGGGCATTGAATTGTAACAACATTTTATTTAATATTTGAACTTCAGACGAATATAATTTTTAAATTATGAAATTAATTAAATTCTTTTTTAAAATTGTTTAATTTTTGTGTGTGAATTTTGAACTGTTGTGAGAGAAGCATCTGAAGGTGTTGTCCAATACAAATCATCTTGGAATTTGATGTAGTTTTGGAAGAAATTCTACAATGTGTAATGTTTCGGCCAAATCGAATACTCATTCGGACCAAATCGGATGATTTGTTAACTGGCGAACAGGGCTAAATTGACTCCAAACTTGCCTGAAGCGGATTTCGTCCAAACACATTTGGGATTTAAAACCATTATTTAGATGGGGCACATTTTTGATCGTATTAAAATGTATATACCCTCGTTAGCCTCAAAGCTGAGGGTATAAATATGAATTCTCTATTCTGCAAAAATTAAACTCTTTATGTTTCCAATAATTAAAAAAACAATAAATGTTAATCTCTGTCAGCCTAGTTCTTAGTAATCGCATCCATTTTCACATTTCTCCATTCATTTCCCGAATGCTATTCTTATTAAGAGAAAACAAATTGTGTTTATGAGAATATCAATCGGCTGGGAAATCAAAATTTTTGTTAAGGTGGTCTCTGTATATGAGTGTGTTTACATTTAAAACATACATTTTATAATGCTGATCGACATCGATGTAAATCAAATAGGAATATTTTTAAATTTTCGCAAATTTATCGTTGAGACCATAAACAAGATTTTCGTTTGCAAGAAAATAAATAAAAACCACACCAAACAAATTTCAATTTTTTTTGGCATCACGGGAATGCTTATCATGTAAAAGAGAAAAATGTACATTTCTTTTTTAAAATCACTGGCCATCTGTAAAATAAAATATTACGATTTACAAATACTTAATTTCACGCTCTTTTTAATGTTCCACATATCCACCATTTGAATACATTTTTTTAAACTTCTCTATACGTTTTTGAAAACATCTCTATCACTTATAGATTTAAACCCATTAAAAAGGAAAAATTCATTTATAGAATCACATTCCTTCAAAGGTCTCTACACAAATCTCAAAAATAAACAACGCGTGTGTCCACAAAACTTATCAATCCAATTTTCATTACCATTTGATGGCATTGCGTTGACTGAAATACGTTGTTGGGAGGTGGTATATTTCGGGTTGATGATCGACCAACTGCATCATAAAATTTTAAAAATTTATTTTTATTCCTTTTTTTTTCAATTTAATTTTTTTAATTAATGATGTTTTATTTTCTTTGGTTCTCACACGCGTAGCTAGACAAACACGCACAAACAACCGCACTAAACGGAATAATTAGAACTGAATTCGAATTCGAATAAGGCACAAAAGTATTTCTTGGCCAATTTTTAAATTAAAATTGAAGAAATGATCTACATATAATTCGTTGTGAATTGTTTCCATATCTGATGTGTTGTCGGCAGAATAAGAACATTTTGTATTCATTTCCGACATATGTATATTTTTGTTGTTAGCATTACAAGAAAAAGAAAATAGACTATAAATTAGTACGATAACAAACAATGGCGTAGTTAGTCATTTTGCTAGAGAACAGATAAATATACTGAAATTATTTTGAAAATAATTTGCCTGTTTGCCATTTCTGAAATGTGAAAAAGCCCTAATCATCTCAGGAAAATATTTTTCGGAACCTTTGTTAAATTAAGTATATTAGGCTAACCACCTGATTACGCATGTGACACAAGTGTCCGTTCGAAAAATTCCAATAAAAATGCAGCTCCATAATTACTTACTTGGGACAAGGGAGACTTCTCCCATATCAATGAGTGCACCCCGATTCATATTAACTCAATGATATGGGACCTACTGTTTATTGTCGAGTCCAAACGGCGTGTCCAAAGACACCACTTGTAGAGAGGTTTTTCAAGGCTGAAATACTCACTGAGGGTTTTTTAATGTTCGCTTCTTGTCCCTTCTGGGATGTTTGTGGAACAATTATAATTACTTACTTACTTGGGCCGTTACAGGACATTTGTCCTGTAAGCCAAACTACTAAAATATTTCCATTCCTCTCCATTTGTTGCTTTACTTCATTAGTTTGGAATACTGCGTTTTTACGATCTCGTCGTCCAATTGTTTCCTCCATCGAAGCCTTGACCTTTCAAATCTGCGTGTACAGCCATGTGTCCCGTATTTATACGTCTTTTTAGTGGGTTCATCATCGCTCATTCTTATGACGTAATCGTTGTATCTCGATACGTTTAACTATACTGATGTCGTTGTATAGCCCAAACAGCTCGTGGTTCATACGACGTCGATATTCGGCGTCAACGCAGATCGTAGATCTTTCGAAGAATTTTTCTCTGAAACACACCAAGCATTGCCTTAGCTGCTTGCGCAAGTACCCATGCTTCGGAACCGTACATTAGCAAGGGTAGAATCAGTATTTTGTAAAGCGTTGTTTTTGTTTTTTGTCCTTACACTGCTTACTTAAACCAAAGTAGCATCTGTTGGCCAATACCATTCTTCTTCGTATTTCACAACTGATGTTGTTTGTTGTGTTTATGGCTGTGCCGAGGTAGACTTATTTACTTAGGTGGCCCATTATAGAACATTTGTTCCATAGACCGAACTAAGAAAAGATCTGCAGTTCTCTCTGTTTTTCGCTTCGCTTTCTGGAATACCGCGCCTTTTCATTTCTTCATCCACTTGTGTGCTCCATCGAAGCTTAGGCATGCCGATTCTGCGTGCAACGCCATGTGGCATGTATTCATACGCCTTTTTAGCGGGTTCATCATCGCTCATTCTTATGATATGGCCTAGCCAACGCAATCGTTGCATCTCGATACGTTTAACTATATTCATGTTTTTGTATAGCTTCACCGTCAACGCAAATCGGCCCGTAGATCTTTCGAAGAATTTTCCTCTCAAACACACCAAGCACTGCCTAATCTGCTTGCGCAAGTACCCATGCTTCGGAGCCATACATTAGCACGGGTAGTATCAGTGTTTTGTAAAGCGTTACTTTTGTTTTACGAGTTGTGACTTTGTTTTTGAAGTGCTTACTTAAGCCAAAGTAGCATCTGTTGGCCAATACAATTCTTCTTCTTATTTCACAACTGATGTTGTTTGTTATGTTTATGGCAGTGCCGAGGTAGACGAAGTCTTTAACTACCTCAAAATTATAGGTACCAACTTCCACAGTTGGTCCGAGCTCTATGGACGCATTGCGCGTCGACACCATCAACTTGTTCTTCTCACCGTTTACCGCCAGACCCACTTTAGAAGATTCTCCTTCGACCTTCATAAAAGTATCAGTTACTTCTTTTACTGATAGGCCCATGATGTCTATATCATCAGCATAAGCAAGTAACATGTGACTATTGGTGTAGATTGTGCCACTTCTTTTGACTTTTGCCTCTCGTATAACCTTTTCCAGCAGGATGTTGAAGAGAACACACGAAAGGTTGTCTCCTTGTCCGAAACCTCTTTTTGTACCAAACTCTTCGGAGAGGTTCTTTCCAATTTGAACTGAGGACTTCGTGTCAATTAAACTCATTTTACAAAGCCGGATGAGCTTTGCGGGGATACCAAATTCAGACATGGCTTGGAATACCTTTGAACGCAACGGGCTGTCGAAGGCTGCTTTATAATCGACAAAAAGGTGGTAGGTGTCGATCTGAATCTCTTGGGTCATCTCCAGGATTTGCCGCAGGGTAAATATCTGGTCAATGATGGACTTGCCAGGTCTAAATCCACATAGGTATGGTCCAATTATTTCGTTGACCATTGGCTTTAGTCGTTCGCACAATATCCCTGACACTATCTTATAGGCAATAGGGAGAAGACTTATGCCCCTATAGTTGGAGCATACAGTCTTATCTCCTTTCTGTGGACGGGACACAGGATGCTCAGCTCTCAATCGTCGGCTACGCGTTCTTCCTGCCAAATGGTGCTAACTAGCTGATGCATACACCTTATCAGCGCGTCGCCTCCGGTTTTAAACAGCTCGGCTGGTAAGCCATCGGCTCCTGCTGCTTTATTATTCTTCAGCCGGTTGATTGCTGTTTTTACCTCATCTTGGCCGGGTGGTAAACATTCTATACCTTCTTCTGGGATTGGATCTGTGGTATCATCGTCGTCGCTACTATTGGATACCAGCAGATTGGAGAAATGTTCCTTCCATATCCTGAGCACGCTATCTTTATCTGTTACCAGATTACCTTGCTCGTCTCTACAGGAGGATCTGCCTGTACCAAAGCCATCTGTTTGATGTTTCACTCTTTGGTAGAATTTTTGGACTTCATTCTGGTTCCTGTACATATCGATTTTTCACATTCCCGCTTTTCCATCTCCCTCTTTTTCCTACGGAAAAGACATTTCTCCTCTCTCCTTTTCTCCCGGTATCTCTCTCGTGCGCTACGCGTTGCTACTGATTGTAAAGTAGCTCTATTATATGCCGCATTTTTTTCTTCGGTAGCAGCACGACACTCCTGGTCATACCATGAATTCCTTGGTGGAGGTCTCTGGTATCCAAGTATGGATTTTGCAGCTGTTTGCATGCAGTGGGCAATATTTTGCCATTGTGTTGTTATGTTATCGGAACAAGGAGTGCTCTAATTAAGCAATTGGGCTAGTTGAGTGGAATATGCTGTGGCTATCTGTTGTGTTTGCAGCCTATCGATGTCCAACTTCCACGTTGTGTCTGTTCGTGCTTTATTTGCAACGTTTAGACGGGTACGTACCTTTGCTGCAACAAGGTAGTCGTCCGAATCAATGTTTGCGCCTCGGAACGATCGTACATCCAACACGCTCGATGAATGTCTTCCATCTATCACAACATGATCAATTTGATTACTTGTTCTTTGATCTGGAGACAGCCAGGTGCCCGTATGAATATCGAGATGCTTAAATCTGGTACGGCTAACTACCATATTTTTGCCGCTGCAATGTCTATCAGCCTTATACCATTGTTAGATGTTTCACTGTGGAGACTAAATTTTCCAAGTGTTGGGCCAAATATATTCTCCTTTCCAAACTACAAATCCGCAATAATTTTGCGAAAATAAAATGATTGTTTCATCCTGTAGTGCGATTCTCTAACACATTTTTGGAGTTACCTACAAAAATCGTTAAAATTATAATGCTTTTAATTTCGGTAATTTGACATATTATTCGGTAAGTTAACGACCAATAAAAAGTAGTCGTATAGTTTTAACGATAGCAATAGTGTTGTCAACTTTTATTTGAACGTTTCATTACCGATTTTTTTTGTCGGTAACTCAAAAAATGAGTTAGGGAATCCTATCCTAATGTATATTTTTCATAGTACTAGGAACATTATTTTTTCTTTGTTTGATACGGAACATCATAAATCCTTACAAGATTGAAAACCTATGTAGATTCATTCGTTTTGGGATAATAAGCTAACATTAACAAAAATGTAGGTTTTTTATTCTGGTAATTTGGAGTGTATAACACATTGGTTCTTTGCTTGCAAACATTGCATTCATGTTTTTTCTTTTAATTTTAAATTGCATTGCACAGGAAGTTGTTTAAAAACAAAATACTAATTAATTAAGAATTTAATGCCAGACAAAGGACATTTCTTAAATAGGCCTATCATTTACAGTTTTTATTGCAACTTGAACGATTTTACAATTAATGCATTTCAATATTAAAGCCTGTACGATCTGAAACAACATATTCGATTATGACAGAAACCGGTTTTCGATTGCATCACATCCTTAAAAATTGACAATAAAAAATAAATAAACCAACGGAATGAACCGTATACGTAGATAGGTCAACATGTGCTGTTGCTGTTTTGTTATTGTGATGCGATAATAAAAAAAGACGGAGAACACATTTTTTGGATGAACATTTATATAAAATCAGGCTAACAATATCTTTACATGTAAAGAGATATTATATTTATCCCATAGATCAGGGTTTCTATAAAATTTTGCTGGAGTCGGAGTTGAAGCCGGAGTCATGAAAAAAGCTCGATCTAGCCAGATCTACATTTATTACAAATGTTTTTATGTTATTTTTCTTATATATGAGAGATATGAATATCAACGTTTGGTGGTAAATTTGTTCATAAAACTGAGATTTTGGTCTAATTGACTGTTAAAAGTGCACATTGGAAGAAAACCTCCTTGTCATCTCTTCTGTGGTGCGATTCTCTAACTCATTTTTTGACTTACCGACAAAAATCGGTAAAATTAAAATGCTTATAAATTCCGCAATTAACGATATTTTCGGTAAGTTAACGACCAAAAGAAAGTGGTCGTAAAGTTCTACCGATAGCAACAGAGTTGTCAACTTTTATTTTAACTTTTCATTCATAATTTTGTCGGTAACTCAAAAAATCAGTTACAGAATCGCACTGCTGGTCTTCTCATCTCGGATTATATAAGAAGTCTTCTATAAGAAGTCTTTCGTACCTCCCTATGCCATATTAACACAAAAAAAACGCAATATCTTTATAAACAAAAATCAAATGTCGTTCGTTGGTAATTGCATCTGTTGAGAACGGCTAGACCGATTTTTTTTAATGTTCGTCATAGCCCAACTTAGGTTTTTATAGAAAGAAAATTTGACCACGTCCACTACTTTAAATATATTATATCTACAAAACTACTGAGTCGATTTTCCTGAATACCCTAAAATACGCATTCCCTTAATGTGAAATATCCTGTATATTCCGTTGAATTTTGGAAGGAGCGGGGTATGTCATATTTAAGAAAACGCTATATCTTCTTTATAAATAAAATCGAATATCATTCTTGTGTAATTGCATCAGTTGGAACGGCTTGACCGATTTGAATAATTATTATACCCTCAGCATTTATGCTAACGAGGGTATATACACTTTCATACGGGCAAAATGTGCCTCATCGAAATAATGGTTTTAGACCCCAAGTATGTTTGGACGAAATGTGTTTCAGACAATTTGGAGTCGATTGAGCAATGTCCGTCCGTCTGTCTGTCTGTCTGGCTGGCTGGAGCGCACGATAACTCTCGAACGGAGGAACCGATTCGGTTCAAATTTTGGCTTTCGTAATATTTTGCCCAAACTTAGTTTAAGTTCGAAGATGTGCTATATCGGTCCACTCCTTCCGGTACCTCCCCCACAAAAGTTCGAAAATGTTCGGAAAATTTGTGCGCACGATAACTCTTGAAAGGAGTAACCGATTTGGTCCATACTTTGCCCATCGTGGAGCGTGTACCAGACTTAGATCAGGTTTTAATATGGACTCAATCGGTCCACTCCGTCGGGTACCTCCCACACAAAAATTTGGAAAAGTTCAGTTTAGGACCATCTCTCGAATCGCTTTGATTTTTGCTTTAGAAAATTGTATTCACTGCCCTCCATACGACGGTATAAGTTTCATCAGGGGCAAGTCCATACTTCCTGAGAAAATAGCCTGAATGTTGCAAAAAACCCCTATGACACCGTGTGAGGAGGTTGGAGGGCAAAATAACTCTCGAACAGGTCTGCCGATTCGGTCCAAAGTTTGGCCTTAGTAATATTTTGTCCAAACATAGTTTAAGTTCGAAGATAAGCCATATCGGTCCACTCCTTCAGGTACCTCCCCCACAAAAGTTCAAAAATTTTCGAAAAATTGTGCGTACGATAAACTCTTGAAGAGAGTGGCCGAATTGGACCATACTTTACACATCCTAATATATCTACCAGATATAGATCCGGTTCAAATATGGACTATATTTGTCCACTCCATCCGGTACCTCCCACACAAAATGTCGGATACATGTTCACTTTAAGACCTGCTTTCGAATCACTTTGATTTTTGTTGAAGCAACTTGCCTTCGCTGCCTCAATTGCGATGGTAAAAGTTGTTTCAGGGGCAAGTCCATACTTCTTGAGCAAACATCCCTGAAGTTGTAAAAAACCCCTATGGTACCATATGTAGTGGCTGGAGATCCATTCTTTTTAGTATCTCCTCCGCAAAACTTTTGATCTCTAATCCTAATCAACATTTTTGTCAGTTCAAACGCCCAAAATTCCTAAATACATGCGTTTTTTGGGAAAAAATTGTTTCAATATACACAGGCTGAGGGTATATCTCTGTCGGCAAAGCCGACTGATACTTTTTTACTTGTTTTTTTTAATGTCCGTCATAATTCAACTTAAGTTTTTAGGGGGAGTATCTCCCACATGCATTTTTTTAAACGCTATGTGTATTGCCAAAAATTGCTAATGTATCGGTTTGATATTAATCTGCGAGACAATGGTGGTTGTGTCTCTTACCTTACGTACTTATATGGGGTCTGAGGACACGACAACGCCCACTTTTTTTAAATATGTTACATCTACAAATCTACGACATATTTGCCCAAAATTACGAATGTAATATATTTGCGAGACAACGGTGGTTGTGTCTCCTACCTAACGTATTTATTTGGGGCCTAAAGACCCGACCACTCCCACTTTATTCAATATATTGTATCTACACAACTACTGAACGGATGTTCTGAAATTTGCAGACAATTCAAAATTGTACCATGGAAATAGAAAATAAATTTTGATGAATTTCGGAGGAGGTTGGTTACCTATCCTGTAGTGGAATTCTGTAACTCATTTTTCGGGTTACCGACAAAAATCGGTAACTTTAAAATGCTTATAATTTAGGTAGTTAACGATATTTGTCGGGAAGTTAACGACCAATAAAATGTAGTTGTAACATTCTACCAATAGCAAGAGTGTTGTCAACTTTTATTTGAAAATTTCATTCTTAATTTTGCTTTTTAATATTATCGATTTTTGTCGGTAACTCAAAAAATGAGTTACAGAATTCCACTACAGGCACCCTATTCAGTAACATTTTAACAACTTTACTCATTGTTTATTTTACAACAATTTCATTTGTTTGTTTTGTAGTTGTTACAAAAACAAAAGAAATTTTAACAACTTTTTAATCGATAAAAGTTACAGAATAGGCCTACCGCTCTCTATTTTTTTAAACCATATATTTGAAAAAAATTATGGACGTATCGGATTGAAAATTAATTTACGAAAAGATGGTGGTTGCAGCTCCTAGGTACTTCTTTGGGACCTAAAGATCGACAACGGCCAATTTTTTTTTTGAATTTGTCATATCTCCAATGCTAGAGAACCGTTTTATCAAGGTTTACAGTGGGAATGTATATTTTTATTCATTACTGAGGAGGAGGGCACCTTACTCAAGTCCTTTTTTAAAGCTATGTATGCAAAAAATGACCATGTCGGTTTGAACATTAATTTTGGTAGACAATGGGGTTGTGTTTCCGAGCCTACATGTACCAAAATACCCGACGACGCCCATTATTTAACCCACTTAGCGCCGAGAATTTTTTTGCGAGAAAACTTAAATTTTTTTATGAAAATTATATTTTTGAGACTTTCTAAGCATTTTTTAATAAAATAATGTTTTTCTCTTAAATGCATAGTTTTCCTGCATATATGTTGTATAGTTTTCCTTATATGCCAATCCCTTGGTTTTTAATTGAGAAAATACTCTTATTATGTCCCTAACAAATCCTTGACTTCATATGGTTCCAACATTTATGATTAAATTTTTATCGCATATTTAAATTTTTCATCAAAAGTCGAAAATTATAAAAAGTCAATTTTTTGAATAGCTTGGGGTTTTAGGCCAATTGCGTGGAAATGCATATGTCAAATGAAGCTTTATACGCGTGATATGACAGATAACATACAATACTATAACAAAATGCAAAAAACCCCACAAAAATATTCAAAAACTAGAGTTTTCGCCAATTTTTGCAACCATTTTTTGTGGCGTTTAAACGACCAGTGGCTTTACACAGAAAAAAATAATTACTGCATTTCAGGAATAGTGTTCATAAAGTCTTGCCAAGGTTGAAATTTCTGTATTTCATGAACGCCTTTCATAAAGCAAAAAAAATACTGTTTTTTCTGAGAGATTGAAAAAAAAACACTTTTGGTGAGTTGTTGTTTTTGTTATTATTGACTAACCATACCAGAGACAGATTTTGCTACTTTTATTAATTCTTTTATTTTGTATTATTGTAACTTACCGATTTTTCTAATGATTCTCACTGTAGTTGTAACCCATATATATCTGGGTTAAATATGTCACGTACTGAAAACCGATGAAGAAGCGGAAGAATTAGACTTTAAAATTTTTTTTTAATTTAATTTTATAAATAGATCACGTTAGGATAAAAATAGGGAACTAAATATCACCATTCGGCGGAAAATTGGAAAGAGACTGTTAGAGAAAGGAAAGATTATAGATAAAATCTAAAATCCTCAATGAATAATACGGTTAAATAATGGACCCGAAGAAATGACGTAGAGAATCCCTTTTTTTTAATTGTAAAGTATAAAAGATTGCCATTAAAAAACGACGGGCTAGCAACCGGACCCATTCTGCGTTTTTAGTATAAATAACGGAAAGTAAGAATTAAGTTAGGTGTTTTTCCAAGCCACGATAGGTGTTTGGCAAATTTAAACATCGAATCAATGCCTTATAATCTATCTTTTCTGCATATCTATTTTGATCCATTTTGATGTTACAGTGACCCGTAACAAGTCCCACAGTGATCTTCATCCCAATTATACCGAGTAAAAGAAGATAAATCGCAGCCCTTATTGCTTTGGATATCCTACCAACAGTTTCCGTAAGCGATCCATTGTGCTCCCTTTCAAGGTATGTCTCACGAAGTTTGCAGATGTAGTAGCACATCGATGGCCTAGCAGATTCAATAATTGGAAAATAGACTTAAACTTGGTTTAGATGATGTTCAAGTAACAAAAAACATTGTTCCACAACATCCCATACGGGACAAGGGAGACTTCTCTCATATCAATGATTGCACCCCGATTCATATTTAGCTCAATGATATGGGACCTACTGTTTATCGCCGAGTCCGAACGGCATGTCCTTAGACACCACTTGTAGAGAAGTTTTTCAAGGCTGAAATACTCAGGAAATGTCGCCAACATTACTGAGGGGTATTTTGCCACCGTTGAAAAATGTTCGGTGTTGCCTGGCCAGGGATTCGAACCACCGACCTTCTGCGTGCAAGGCGGGCGTGCATACCATTGCACCACGGTGGCACCCAAGACGATGTTCAAGTGCATTATCTTTATTTATTTGGCATATACTGAATGAAGATGACAACTTAAATCCACTGGATGTGCTAAACCAAGGATAGTCTAAACGGAGTATTAGAGCCACCCGAGTAGTTTATCTGTTAATTACATTTCCATTACGTAACTGAGTCAAATCGAATGGTAGCATTCCACTATCGGGAAAAGTAAAAATGTGGATTATGGTGAAATTACAAATAAAATAACCTAAAATTGTCTAAAACTATAACAAATATTTTCCAACTTATTTAACAACATTTAGTACCCTTTTGATAAATAATAACTTATAACTACCAAAAATTTCAATATAAACTCATTATTTGGTAATGGGAAAGCGGGAACAAAATAATTGCTAGCAAATAATTTATTGGAATATAAACAAATTTATTAATTTGTCTATTCAGGCCTACGTGACTTATTTGATGCGGTGAGAGTGACGTGATTTGTTTACAGCCGCATCTCCAAATATCAATCTCAAAATTTAAATATGTCAACTGCGTCATTTGATATGTACAAAATGAGGTTAAGAATAATAACTTCATTATCAGCAACGAATTAATTCTGAACTTTGTTATGCTATGGGGAGGGATAATTTCACTTTCGTATATTTTAAAATCCTATTGGTCATAATTACAAGTTTTCCTTGATTACTGGTAAGCTATATAGGACAATTAAACTAAACGCATTTGAATGTTTCAGAAAATTTTAACTGATCACTAAAATGCATATACGTAAAATGGTTTTCCTTTTAATATAATTAAATATCACTTTCAACGGTAACATAATCTGAAGACTAAAATTCTGTTCGAAAAATCCAATTAATAACAAAATATATGATGTAATAACGGATGTATGCTTCCTCAACATATAGAAAAGGATTAACATAACTTTGGAATATGGAAAGGTGTTCATAACAAAAAAATTGTTTAAGAATTTTTTAAAAGTTGAACTTATCTGAGTAATAAGAAGATCTCATATCTCATACATTATAGGCCACCTAGAAACAGTCATATTTGTTATTAGTTATTATGCCCTTCCTCCACGAAATTCCTTTGTTTACAAATAAAAGTTTGGCTACGTCGGTACATCAGATAAATCCCATTCATTGTCTTTATGGCCAATAGAATAGCAACAATTCCTTAAGTAAATAATGCATATGTAGATGAAAAAATACCATAAAAATAGAAATTATATTTTGAAAGCAAAATTTCATATTCCATAAAGAAAGTGGTGATGATTACTTTTCACCTAAACATTGTGGGAATGTTTACGATTTGCTGCAGCATTTCAAAAGCATTTCGGTGGAACTTTCCATGGGAATTCTTTTGTAAACGCCCCAATCCCCTCTCCAAGATGTATATTTGGATAGTATTTAAAAGAATAATAATTCTAAATCCATTCACATCAAATCGATGCCAAATAACATAAAAACTAAGCCAGCCAGTATAGCATGTGGTAGCTGCATGATGGACAATTTTTATAGTCCAAAATTATTATTCATTGATTGTGATGCTGATGACGTACTTGAAACGCTTACTTTTTGATAATACCATAAGACTAATTCTTGTTGTTATTGTCAATGAATGTGAATGTTTGTTTGTTTGCCTAGTTTGACAGAGCATCCAATATGTCAACAAATCCATAGAATTTCATATTTACGTTGTTCTTATCTGTTTTATTAAGAAAGCAAATACCAAATATTCTTTGAAAATTATTCCATGCACTAATCTGGAAAACAGTATGAGAAATTTTGAAAATTGTGCAAATAAACATTTGTGTGAATTTGTCCCAAAAATATATGCATAGGTGAAAGTTCATATTTATTTTCATATGTATGTATTCCAATAAAATAAACAGTTCCTGACCTTGCAAAATATATTTGTAATTATGATTGCCTTCTTTGTGATTATTATTATTATTTAGAAGCAACAAAACTATACCATTTGGATTGGTCTGCATCTGCAACCCATTCAGATTCCATTTTAATTTCTAAAGTACGAAATGTGTCATTGACCTGCACCTGTAGTGTGGCATTTTTAATTATATAAATATTCCCCCAAAACGTATACTCCTTAATGTACATATCTCAAAAACTCAAAACATAAAAATTAAAATTTTGAAATAAAGATGGAGTCATATTTACTAACAGAGATTTGCCCCCAGCTTGTGACATAAAAACGAGAAGCAATCCCAAATCTGTAAGTCCTGGCGTCAATAAAATATATTGCATTTTTTATACCCTACACCATAGTATGAAGGGTATATTACGTCTGTTTTTCTGTTTGTAACGCATTGAAATATACATTTCCCACCCTATAAGGTATGTATGGGGATTTCTGAGTGAAATCCCTGTGGTGATGCTGCATATCAGCAAAACATTTTAGTATATTTTCAGATTTTTTTTAATGACGGTTTCAGAGATATCGCGCCTTAAAAATGTCAAATTCTGTAAAAACTCTTTGCAAAGAAATACTCATAACTTCTTTAATATTGGACCAAATAGAAAAAAAAATCTGTTTTTGTATTTTTTGTTGTTTTGTTGATAAATATTTTCCCAATATATTTGAAATATTTTATCGACATTCAACAAAAATATGGTGATGAAGCTTTTAATCAAAATTTTCGGGGTGTCTTTTTTTCTGTGTAACTAAATTGATATTAAAAAAACTAAATAAAACTTCAAAACAATTGTTTATAAATTAAACTATTATTTTTTTGGTAAAATAACAAATGTTTCACACTGGTATAAAGGAAGAATTGTATTTGTAAATTTAGAAAAATTAAGAAAAAATAGTAATTATTTCAATTCCACTACTAAATAGGTCTTAATATGTTTGTAGTGAATCGTAGTTTAATACAAAAAAAAATTCAAGAAAATCGGAGAGTGCAATCATTGATGAAAATTGATTTAAAATTTTAAAGCGCGATAATTCCATCCAAGCCCACTGTGCAAAATTTCTTTCTATTTTTATTAGATAGATATATTATACAACAACAAAAAATACAAAAAAATTCTATTTGGACCAATATTAAAGAAGTTATGAGTATTTCTTTGCAAATAGTTTTTACAGAATTTGACATTTTCAAGGCGCGAAATCTCTGGAACCGTTAGTCAAAAAAATTCTGAAAATATACTAAACTGTTTTGCCGATGAGCAGCATCACCACAGCTAAAAATAAGGGAAATCCAAAACCTCCTCCTGAGAAAGTGTGCGATTTCACTCAGAAACCCCTATATATTCTTGATCGGGATAAAATTCTGATTCGATATAGCCATGTCCGTCCGCTGTAATCACTCTAGCGCCCGCAATAATTGTATTTACGCACCCGAGTGTCGTTTTGGTATAGCCCCCATATAATGGTACCTCCCGACTTTCGATATTTTGGTATAATGTTTTTGGTAAAATAACAAATGTTTCACAAATGTTTCACGGGGAGCCACCGTGGTGCAATGGTATGCACACCCGCCTTGCACACATAAGGTCGTGGGTTCGATTCCCAGTCCAGCCAACATCAAAACACTTTTGAACGGTGGCAAAATACCCCTCAGCATTGTTGGCGACATTTCCTGAGTATTTCAGCCATGTAAAACTTCTCTACAAAATTGGTGTCTTAGACACGCCGTTCGGACTCGGCTATAAACTGTAGGTTCCATATAATTGAGCTAATATGAATCGGGGTGCACTCTCATCCCTTATGGGATGTTTGTGGAACAATTATATAACAAATGTTTCACATAGGTATAAAGGAAAAATTGTATTGAAAAATTTAAAAAAATAAGAAAAAATAGTAATCAGTCGAATCCCACTATCAAATAGGTCTTTAAATTTTTGTAATGAATCGTAGTTTAATAAAAAAAATTAAAAAAAATATTAAATTTTAAAGCACGAACATTCCATCCAAGCCCACTGTGCAAATGTCTTTCTATTTTTTTATTAGATAGCTGATAAAACAACAAAAAATACAAAAAATCTATTTGGACCAATATTAAAGAAGTTATGAGTATTTCTTTGCAAAGATTTTTTACAGAATTTTACATTTTCAAGGCGCGATATCTCTGGAACCGTTAGTCAAACAAATTCTGAAAATATACTTAAATGTTTTGATGATAAGCAGCATCACCACAGCAAAAAATAGGGTAAATCGAAAACCTCATCTTGAAAAAGTGTCCGATTTCACTCAAAAATAACCCCCATATAATGGTACCTCCCGATTTTTGATATTTTGGAGATTTTAGCTATATTTTTTTACCAAACTACCTGTAATTAGACGTTTGCGGCTCCCTGTGGTCAAAAAACTACTTCACTAAAAATTTTAAAGATAGGTTCAGATTTTGGAATAGCCCCCATATAACGGTTCCTTCCGATTTCCGGTATTTTGAGCATTTTACCTGTAATGTAATATTTAAGGTTCACAGTGTCACAAAACATATCCACGAAAAAACGTCAACATAGGTCAAAGTTTTGATATAGCCCGCATATAACGGTACTTCCCGTGTTTCGGTATTTTGAGAATTTTAGCTATAATTTTTAACCGAACCACCTGTAATTTTACATTTAAGGTTCTCAGTGGTCAAAAAACTTGTGCACCAAAAATTGTCAATATAGGTTCATGTTTTGGTATAGCTCCCATATAGCGGTACCTCCCGATTTTCGGCATTTTGAGGGTCTTAGGTGCATTGTTTGACGGAACTAAGCGTAATTTGACTTTTGAAGTTCCCTGCAGTTATAAAACATTTCCATCAAAAATTGTAAAGGTAGGTAGATACTTTGATATAGCCCCATTGGCGGTACCTTTCACCTGACGGAACATTTTTTAGATTAGGTTAGATAATTTAGGCATTTAGGGTATCCATGTTAGAAAAATGTTTCCACCTAGAATTGTAAACGGAAACTAATTATTCAATTTTAATTAAGACTATTTTAGGGTGGAGGGTATAAAAAGTTCGGCCCGCCGAACTTAACGGTATTTTGCTTGTTAATTAATTAAATTAATCGAGCTAACATGACCTATGGAGTTTGTATTGAAAAAGTGAATTCTAACGAAGTCCCACGCACCCAACCAATATGCTACGATCATTTCGCTGGTGTTTTTACTCAGCTCATCAGGCATTTGGGATATGAATGGCTAGAGGTCAAAGGCTGAGTTTGATAACTTCTATTTGTACATACATTATTGCAAATTTGCAGATATGAAGTATTTTGAATATGGAGGTTTTTGTGACCTTTGAGCTGCGATGATCATTGAGTTTTTTTTTTTTTGTGAAAACAATCTCATTTTCTCATTTTGCTGCTAATATTAGCATCCTTCTCTTTAAGACTTCTGCCCGATTGTATATTTTAAAAGTTGATTTGGTATTACTGTGTGGGATGTTCCTATCATATGCCTAAAAAGTTCGAGAAGTGCCTTCAATTTTCCATAAAACTATTTTATAGATTGATTAGTCATGTTTTTAGAATTTATGGCTAACCACAAACCCAGTCAAGAATATATCTTCCTAGGTATTCTTGTATTTTCATTGTTGTTGACAATTGTTAAAATTCACTGTCATGGCCTTGTACTGGTCGATTAAACCCTTGAGTGGACCTCAAAAACCTTAAAATGTTTGCGGCTTATCGATATCAGGAGTCCTCATTTTTCTTCAATTTCCTGTAAGAGTTTTCCAAGGTTGGTTTACAAAACTTACACCTCAATCATAGCTTTTATTGGTACATTGAGTGGACAAGTTGCATGGCACATGATAGCTCACATCCTTCAACTGATGTTGCATAAAGCTCCTCTGGTAATACCACGTGTATTCACTAGAAATGAAACAGGAGCCAACATAAGTGCTGCACTTTGTCATGTTAAATAAAGTCAGCCGGAAATTTCCTCAATTTTATAAATGGTGTAAGTAAGACCCAAATCGGTTCATCAAGATTAAATACGATTACCCGTTAAATTTCTCAGGCAGACAAATTGGTGGGGAGGTAAACAACAGTAAAAGTGGAAGTGGGGAATTTATTGTATGTAAAATGTACAATGTACATTGTACTTTATAATTCTAATTAATATATATGACAAAATATTGTATCTGTAAGAAGAAGATTAATCTCGGTAAGACGCAAACACAACAACCCGGTCACCGAAAATTCATCATTTTCACGATAAAAGGTGGACATGCCGTGGATGCGTGAAAAAAATATTTCAAATACATACATATGTATGCATTTACAATGTACTTTGTACATTTTACATACAGTATATTTCCTACTTCCACTTTTATTGTTGTTTGTTTACCTTCCCACCAATTTGTCTGCCTGAGAAAAATCGTTCTTTGTTCCGGATAAGAATGATTTGTGCATGCATTGACAAACAAACAGAGACAAGTGGACAGACATCATCATCTGGATGCTTGTAAATGTGGACAAAAAGATGGTCCGAATCCCCTTTCTCGAAATCATTCTTATTATTGTTGTATTGTAATATCGGCGACGTTTCTTCTGGGTCCGGTAATCAGAAGGAATACTAATAAAAATAATAATAACGACAAAAAGTTTTTAATATAAAAGATCAATTCATTTTACAGCTGATCATCAGAAACGCTGGAGATTGTCTAGAACAAAGTTGTCGGCTACTGAAAAGAAACAGCTCCGCGTTTTGTTTTCGTAATTAGTAATTAGAATTTCAAATTGAAATTGAAATAACAATAACAACAAGACAACAACAATAGTAATAATACCACATAGTTTTAATAAACAACTAGATTTGGTATTTCAAAACGTACGTCATAGGCAGCTAATAAGTGAAATAACTGGGTATGTAGTGTGCCCAGTCAGACTTTATTTGAAAACAATAACATAAAATATGTACTGAATAGTGGTGACGTTTTGCTTTTGTGCTTTGCTTTATTCGCGTGTTACCAAAGCTGTGAAGACATTTCAAGTGTATATGAATGTGTTTTGATTTTGTGTGGCGTGTGTCTTCTTTACAAACACGTTTCTTTGAAGAAAAATTCTAAAAATCACAACAAAAAAAGTGAGAAAAAAACTACAATAATTAGTTGTTGATTGGAAAGTGATGGACTAGAACTCGTAACCATTTCCCGATGGCAAAGTGTGGACGTACATTGGTGTCATACATTGTGGACAGTGGCTTTCTCATGCGAAAAGTAATATTTTCCCAGGTAGGGACACCTACAGAAAATCTAAGTGAATTGTGTTTTAAAGTCAGCTACAGTTTCTGTTGCCAAGTCTGCTAAAACTTATCCTGATAGCAGGCTAATTCTATTTCTTAACTTAATTAACGGTAAATTGGTACTCAATATTGTAATAGTACGTTTACATTGTATTGTATTTAGTAATTCCAGTGGTTTAAAGTGATCAATTCCATTACATACACACCAAATAAATGCTCATAAAGGATGTTAACAAGCCACATAATGAAAAATTATACATTCTAAAAAGACGAAATATCGATAGATATGGTTCTTTGGGGAATCCAAAAAGAGAACCTCTACTGACAATTTATTACAAGAACATTTTCCGCCTAAAGAACAAACTGTCAAGTACAGTATCACATGCCTCAGTTAGTAACCATGCTTCAGATCAGTGCAACAGCACGGATAGTAGCAGTGTATTATATAGAGTGACATTATGGCACATTTGCCACAAACACCCCGATCTATATTATCTAAATAATATGTGTAGAGTTGGCCAATCTCGTGTAATTGAACGATCCGGATCACTGTCCTCGTTCAAAGACGAATGAGTAACATCATAAAAACCAACTTATGAAATTAAGTATACGCAGTTTTGTCATAGAAATCACCGGTGTCCACTGAACGAGATAGTGATCCGGATCGTTCAATTGAACGAGATTGCCTAACTCTAGATATGGGGCCTACTGTGTTTATCGCCGATTCCGAATGGCGTGTCTTACAGCACCATTTGTAGAGAAGTTTAACATCGCTGAAATACTCAGGAAATGTTGTCAACACTACTGAGGGGTATTTTACCACCGTTGAAAAATAGATGTTGCCTGATGTGCATACCATTTCACCATGGTGGCACTAATTTATAACAAATTTTTATACCTTCAGCCTTTAGGCTAGAAAGGGTATATACACTTTCATACGGGCAAAATGTGCCTCATTGAAATAATGGTTTTAGACCCCAAGTTTGTTTGGACGAAATGTGTTGCAGACAATTTAGAGTTGATTTAGCCATGTCCGTCCGTCTGTCTGTCGGGCTGGTGCGCACGATAACTCTCGAACGGATGAACCGATTCGGTTCAAATTTTGGGTTTCGTAATATTTTGTCCAAACTTAGTTTAAGTTCGAAGATGAGCTATATCGGTCCACTCCTTCCAGTACCTCCCCCACAAAAGTTCAAAAATGTTCGGAAAATTTGTGGACATGATAACTCTTGAAGGGAGTAACTGATTTGGTCCATACTTTGCACATCGTGAAATTTCTACCAGACTTAGATGCGGTTCCAATATGGACTCAATCGGCCCACTCCTTCGGGTACCTCCCACACAAATTTTCGGATAAGTTCAGTTTAGGACCTGCTCTCGAATCGCTTTGATTTTTGTTGCAACAACTTGTATTTACTTCTCCCCATATGACGGTACAAGTTTCATCAGGGGCAAGTCCATACTTCCTGGAAAAATGGCCGGAAAGGTGCAAAAAGCCCCTATGACACCTTGTGTAGTGGTTGGAGCGCAAGATAACTTTCGAACGGATCTGTCGATTCGGTCCAAAATTTGGTCTCCGTAATATTTTATCAAAACATAATTTAAGTTCGAAGATGGGCTATATCGGTCCACTCCTTCAGGTACCTCCCCCACAAAACTTCAAAAATGTTCGGAAAAAATTTGCGCACGATAACTCTAGAAGGGAGTGACCGATCTAATCTATATTTTGCACATCCTAATATATCTACCAGATATAGATCAGGTTCGAATATGGACTATATGTGTCTACTCCTTCTGGCACCTCTCACACAAAAGTTCACTTTAAGACCTGCTCTCGAATCACTTTGATTTTTGTTGAAACTATTTGCATTCGCCACCTCCATTACGACGCTAAAAGTTTTTTCAGGGGTAAGTCCATATTTCTTGGGAAAACAGCCCGAAAGGTGTAAAAACCCCTATGTCACCATATATGGCGGTCGGAGAGCACGATAACTCTCGAACTGTTAGTTTATCTTCTAAAATTGCCCGTATCGGTACCTTTTCTAGGTACAAAAAGAAGTGGACCAGTCCATCTTCGAAGTTAATGAAGTTTGGAAGAACTATTACGATATGCAGGGATTGAACCAAGTCGAGGATTCCCTTTAAGATCCATTTTAGTTGGCTTTAGCCAAAAATTTATACTGTCGTGATATGAGCAGCGAGGACTGCTGCAAAACCATAATTTCTAAACTTTTTCTTAAGGTGCAAAACTTGTGAAAAATGTTTAAATTTTGTGTGGGAGTTACCGGAAGGAGAGAACAGATATAGCTCAAATTCGAACTTTAAATGTAAGAGAAATATTACTATGTCCAAAGGTTGGACTAATGGCAATCACTCCTTTCCACACTTATAGTGCCCGTCGAAAATTTTATTTGGTTTTTTATTTGGTTAATTTGGATTTTTAGAGCTTTTGGGCCATTATGTCAGGTAGCATTGACTTCCACACGAAAAACATTATATCGCTATAAAAAGTAGAGTTGGGCAAGTTCTAGTTCCCGAAACACATCGCCCTTTCTAGTTTCTGTCCCAAAAGGAACTTCTTGGTCTCTTTCTAGTTCCTTTGGGAGTCATATCTTTTCGATAGATATCACATCCATCATTCATTTCAGTGGATCATCGTATAACTTTTGGACCAGGATCTGCGAACAGACTCTAAACTGCACTTAAACACAAATGTTGAACTTTTTTGGGGAGGTATCCTAAGAAGAGGATCGATATGGGCCATTTTAGAAGTTAAACTAAATTTGTACAAAATATTATGAAATCCAAAGTTTGGACCAAATTGGTTGCACCGTTCAAGAGATATTGTGCATATAATTTTAGTGAAATTTTTAAATAATGGGGGAAAGTACTGGAATTTGTGGGCCGGCATTGCCCATCTTTGAACTGAAAATATGTTTAGACAAAATATTACGAAGGCCAAATTAGGACCAAATCGGTTGATCAGTTCGAGAATTGTCGTGCTCTCCAGCCACTACAAATGGTGCCATAGTGGTTTCTTACACCTTTCGGGCTGTTTTCTCAAGAAGTATGGACTTGTCAATGAAAAAAAATTTACCGTCGAAATTGCAGAGAATGCGAGTTGCTTCAAAAAAATAAATCAACGTGATTCAAGAACAGATCCTAAACCGTACTTTTCCGAAATGTTGTGTGTGAGGTACCCTAGGCGTGGTCCGATTGAGTCCATATTGGAATCTCATCTAAGTCTGGTAGAAATTTCACGTTGTGTAAAGTATGGACCAAATCGGTTACTTCCTTCAAGAGTTAACATGCGCACAAATTTTCCGAACATTTTCTAACTTTTGTGGGGGAGGTACCGGTAGGAATGGAAATAACTTAAACTAAGTTTGGACAAAATATTACGAAAGCCAAATTTTGGACCGAATCGGTTGGTCCGTTCGAGAGTTATCGTGCGCTCCAGCCAGCCAGATAGACAGACGGACGGACATGGCTAAATCAACTCCAAATTGTCTGAAACGGATTTCGTCCAAACATACTTGGGGTCTAAAACCATTATTTCGATGAGGCACATTTTGCTCTCGTTAGTATAATGGCTACGAAATTCTGAAAACCACCTAACCGACATTTTTTGGGGAAAAGAATTTTGGTTATATAACCGGTATTCGATATGTCAATTCGTCGGCAATGCCGACTGATATTGTGTTACTTGTTTATTTGAGCAAAGAAAGCATTTAAGGGCTGTTTACACCATCTATCAATGTCATATGAGATGCCATTTCTTTCACCCATTCGACATTCTCTATGTTTGTCAAAATTGACGTCATCCATACAACTTTCAATTTGTGCGTTCATACCTGCAAGTGTTATTTTCGTATGACATAACCTAAAAATATAAAAACAGCTGTTTTTGTCATTATTTACATTTATTGTTGAGTTGCAATTTTGCGCAAATTTTAATTTTGGTTGAAGGAAACTGAATTGGTAGAATTGGTGTTATAGAGACATTCATGTTTTTGCCACCAAACAATCATTTCAAAGACTGCTTCTTTCGACCAATCGATCTGAAAATAACATTATAAACGCCATCTATTTACTTTACTGAATATTTAAATATACATACCTTTCCATTTTCTTTTTTAAAAGATTTTGTTTTTCATTTTTTGTTTGAGAATGTCAGAAAGCAGCTGATAAATTTATGTTTACATACGAGAATGTCGTATCAAATAGAGCGCTCCCTAAATGAAAAATTTACATATGAGTTGCCAAATCATTTTGATAGATGAACATTTTCATAGTGGTTACACTATGTGTACAACATTCGCAGGTAGAAAATTTGGCATCTCATACGACATTAATAGATGGTGTAAACAACCCTTTATTGTTATGTCACGTTTTGGCTCACAGACTTTAACATATGTTGCATCGTTATTCATTAAAAACGATTCCAGTGCTCACTCTGTTTTCTAATGTGGCGTTGAACGATTTGAAGAAGTCTAGTCGACAGATAGTGATAGTGTTCTCTAGAATAAGGCATAATGTTAACATGTGGTCGATGGTAGTTATGCCAAAACTAAAGCTTCACTGATTTGGTTTAGGTTCCATTTAACGGCTACACCTTCCTCTTGCATAAATCTTAGCCCTTTTCCAGAACCTGCAAGAAGCATTTTTTGTTAATAAATTTGAAAAATTTTACAACTTTTTATTACATGTTAAGCGGCTTACTGTTGACTGCATTCTGAATTCTTCAATGCCACGTTCTTAAAACTTTAGGTTAATTAAAAACGTGTTATAATTTATTCATTAAGATTTAAATAAAATAACACTTATGGATATTTACCATAACAAACAGAAGAAGAAAACATGCCATTAAGGAAGCAAAACAACAACTAAATTGCGATGTAAAAATCATATTTTCTAGCGCTGGCCAGCTCTGCGATATGCGGCGACACATACATACATATGTATATTTGTTTTTATTCTGATATTTATGTTTTTGTTTTGTGGAGAGGGGACTGACGACCAGCTGTTTACGTTAAAAACTGTTTATGGTTTTATTAAATTAATAAAAATCAACGTGTTGCGAATGATTAAGCGAATTGTGTTTTATAAAACAATAACAACAGCAACATCCAGCCAATAATATAGAAGTGTGGGAATGTTTGAATCTAATTTACCTAAAAAAAAATTCTTTGATTTTTTAAATTTAATCAAATTACACATGCGAAACATTTACGAAAATGACACACGACACTTGGCTTGGGTCCCCTGTTTTGCGATTTGTTAAGTATTTCCCTTTTCAATAACCTTGAAGTGTAAAAAGTGAACAAATACTCACTCAAAAAATAAAAACAAAAACACCAAATAAATGGTACTTGTTTCGAAATAAAGATTATTCTATTACATATTTCCTCTACTCAAAATTGGCTACTTAACTGGCTACTCATCACTACAAATGATATTCACGACCACCTTCCTGTCGGGCCAGTCAGCCAGCCCAATGTTGACTATAAATGATTGGTCATGTACACACCACTAGTTAGACAGTCGATATCAACTTGTTTATTATTGTTGTTAATAATATTTTTTTAAAACATAAACAATTCTAAATTCATCTTCACACTATTTTCATTGATTACAATTAAGTATTGTGAATGTTTTTTATACGACTTGAGAATACCCTATTGAGGTTGTTATCAAAATGTAAATCATCTTCAGAAATAGAGAGAAAACTACTTATTGGTGGCATGTTTATAACAGTTCATGAGAAAAAAATAAACATTTGTCCAGGGATGGAACATTGACTTGAGTCAACGTCAGTGTCATTATTATAGGGTTATACCAAGTGTGGGTGCCACAGTGGCAAGAAACCCTTCATAATGTAGGCGAAATTTTTCTTTCATTGCTGCCATGTAAAACGTCTATAGAAGTGGTGCCGTATGACGCGAATCAAACTCGGCGAAAAAGTAGGTCCCATATAGTTGATCTAATATTAATCATGCTGTACCCATTGATATAAGAAAGTCTTACTTGTTCACATTTAAGCTAACGAGGCCGATATTCTTTTATACAATCAAAAATGTGCCTGAAATATTAAACCCCAAGTGTGTTTAGACGAAATCCAGACAAAGACAATTTGGAGTAAATTTGGTCCTGTTCGTCTGTCTGACTGACTGGCTGGCTTAAGCGCAGGATAACTTTCGAACAGATTACCGGATTTGATTCCAAAATTGTACCTCGTAATATTTTGTCCAAAATTAGTTTGAGCCAATTCTGGTAAATCCCCCTCGAAAATTCAATCTCGAAGGAAGCAACCCATTTCCAACCTTTGCACATCGTAATAGTTCAATTGTTGCCTTTAAGAACCGTTTTAATTCCAAATTTATTGTGCTAGAATTTTTAGGGAACAGCTTGGAACAGATTGATGCCCGAAGTGTCCTCTTTCAGTCCATATATACTTTTATAACCGCCCGTTCCGTCCGTTTAACACTTTTTTATGAACTTATATATTAATTATAGTTTTTTTGCACAATGGACATTTTCAGCCCTATTCTGAACATTCCCATGGGAACTGTTTCCCATGGGTGTGAAATTTCCCATTCCCACGTTTTCCACGACGTGGGAACATCAAATCATGGGAATTGAATTTTCGAAATTCGAAATTAGTTACACCAAATTATGATAGCATACTTTTAGGGGGCTGTAATTTTGTTTTGTAATACAAAATGGCTATTTGCATTGAATTCGCGGTTTTTGAATTAGATTAGCAAAAGCACAACTTACTTAATTCAACAACCGTGCATTGATTTATGGATTTTTTAAGTGAATGGAGTCAACGATGTGTGATGTTGTTCTAATAAGCACATTTTCTTCAGATTGTGCGAATTGGTGTAAGCATTTTTTAATTAGTAGGCAAACATAATTTTTATGTAAAAAGTAATAGGAAATTTTTAAGTTTGTAACGAATTTAAAAATTGTATGTTGATACCGAGTAATTTTAGTTAGGGGTTTAACGAGTATATCGCTAGTTTTACTTATTCCTAATGATCGCTAGAACTCGTATTTTGCATATTTTTAAAAAAATTCAAAAAGATAAGTTCGGATATTTTTCTCGATTATTACATATTTTTGCTTGTTATTACATATCGTCACCATAAAAATCGGAAGACGTATCTCAAAAAAAAAAAAATAATAATAATAATAATAAAATACGTTTGTGATTGAATCTAAAACTAAAACACATGCCCTTGCAAAATTTCAAGCTTCTACGTTCAAAAATAACGATCCTATTCAAGAAAAGGCATTTTGGAAAATGGGATAGCATTGCAATAATTTGGCATATATGTATGTACGCCTGTGATCTTTGTCGTGTCGTTGAGGAGACTAACACGTTTTCAATAGAACGTTGGTCGTCTGATTTAAAAAACCCGAAAGTTATATTACGAAAATGAATAAAAGTTGTAAAGATTGTATATATTATGGTTATTTTCCAATATATTTTAATAATTATTGCCAAAAATTCTTTTGAAATTGATTTGTTTTTACTTGTTGTTCTGCGTTAATAGAATCAACCATGACTCTTTTTCTCGTATTTCAATACATATGGTCTGTTCCAGAACTGCAAAAATCTACAAATTTTTACTACTTTTTTTGTTTTGTTCGATAACATAAAGGAAAATTTTTTATCGGTGTAAAACATGTCAGATTCTTGCAGGTTTTTGTATCATATAAGAATATGCAAAATCCGAAGTCTACTAATGACATATTTTACAGTACATTTTGTATGCTTTTATTAAGCAAACACTTGGCGATTATAAATATTTGCAATAATTTTGTCGTGTAGATGTCTTAAAATATGAAATTTCATAAAAATATGAAATTTCTTGATTTTTTTTTTCAAACTCCCACACTGTTTGCTGGGGAGATTTTTCCCACAAATAGACACAAAATTCTCCCACAATTCAAGATAGAGAATGTATACTTTTTTCCCATGGGAACAAATTCCCAATTCGAACTTCATTCAGAATGAGGGGAGATGGGAAATGGGAAAAAAACTCCCACAAAATTTTGTTCAGAATACGAAAATGTGGGAATGGGAAAAAATTCCCAACTCCCATGCGTTCAGAATAGGGCTGTTTATAAATACATGTATATGAGTATTTATATAACTCAAAAT
The DNA here is from genome assembly GCF_047663935.1 of Musca autumnalis. Classification (NCBI taxonomy): domain Eukaryota; kingdom Metazoa; phylum Arthropoda; class Insecta; order Diptera; family Muscidae; genus Musca; species Musca autumnalis. Next base: position 261,810,018 of record NW_027411755.1, on the reverse strand, counting down.
ACGGATTTTTTTTGAAAATACAAGGAGTATCACGGTGCGCCTTAACTTATTTTAAATGGAAGGTGCTTACACCTGGGAAGTTTTTGCAGATTCTGAAACTACAATGCTCATAGATGAGAAATATCAAGAAACAAAAAAAAAATCGTCGGAGGGATTTTCAAATAAATCGCGATTTAAGTTCACATTTTTAGGGGTTCTTAAGGTTTTAACGATTTTGCTTGGAAACCGCTAGTCCTAATTAAATGGGGCTAAAGAAAATGTTGTAGCTGTGAAAATTCTCCAGATTGACCTTTAGGTTAGATGAGCATTGTAGTTTCAGAATCTGCAAAAACTTACCAGGTGTAAGCACCTTCCATTTAAATTTGGTTAAGGCACACCGTGGCATGTTTTTTTTAAATTTTGAAAAAATTTTATTTTTATTTTGAAAAAAAATCTAAAAAAAATGTTTTTCAAAAAATGTTTGCAATTTTTTTATTGCGTTTTGAATTTTCTTAATAGATTGGAATATATGAAAAACTCAAAAACACTTATTTATTGAACAAAAGTAACAAAAACTCAAAATTTTAAATAAATTCCTCTGCATCGAATTTAGGCGCTTCTGATGTATCGGAAAGCTGAAAGTGTTTTCTGTCGAACAAAGAAAAAATTATAAAAAATGTCTCTATCCGTTTAAAAGTTGCAGAGTTTTGACCAGGAAAAAACGATTCTGAACCACTGTGCGGCGGTATATTTTTTGGGGACAAGTTCATACTTTCTGACATAATGACCTAACAGCTCTAAAGACATTACCGCCACCAACCAAAGTGACTGATTAGCACAATGAGTTACGAATTGAGCATCCGATTAAGCCAAAACTTTCTAAACGTACATCAGGTTCCAAGAAGGTCTATTTCAGACAAAACCTTTGAGCACCTGGCTCACAAAAGTTTCGCTTATGGGCAGTTGAATGGCCTTTTGATTTTTTATAGCCTCAGCATTTATGCTAACGATGGTATATACACTTTCGTACGGGCAAAATGTGCCTCATCGAAATAATGGTTTTAGACCCCAACTATGTTTGGATGAAATGTTGTTTCAGACAGTTTGGAGTCGATTTAGCAATGTCCGTCCGTCTGTCTGTCTGGCTGCCTGATGCGCACGATAACTCTCGAACGGATGAACCGATGTGGTCTAAAATTTGTCTTTCGCAATATTTTGTCCAAACTTAGTTTAAGATGGGTTATATCGGTCCACTCCTTCCGGTACCTCCCCCACAAAAGTTCGAAAATGTTCGAAAATTTTGTACGCACGATAACGGAGTAACCGATTTGGTCCATACTTTGCACATCGTGAAATTTCTACCTAACTTAGATGAGGTTCCAATATGGACTCAATCGGTCCACGTCTTCCGGTACCTCCCACACAAAATTTCGGAAAAGTTCAGTTTAGGACCTGCTCTCGAATCGTTTTGATTTTTGTTGTAATAACTTTTATTTACGGGCCCCCATACGGCGGTACAAGTTTCATCAGGGGCAAAACCATACTTCTTGAGAAAATGGCCTGAAAGGTTAAAAAAACCATATGGAACCGTGAGTAGTGGTCTGAGCGCAAGATAACTCTCGAACGGATTTACTTATTCGATCCAAAATACGACCTTCCTAATATTTTGTCCAAACTCAGTTTAAGTTAGATATGGCTTATCTATCGGTTCACTCCTCCCCCACAAAGTTCAAAAATATTCGGAAAAATTGTGCGCACGATAACTCTTGAAGGGAATAACCGATTTGGTCCATACTTTGAAAATCGTGAAATGTCTACTAGGCTTAGATGAGTTTCCAATATGGACTAAATCGGTCCAATCCTTCGGGTACCTCCCACACAAAATTTCGGAAAAGTTCAGTTTAGGACCTGCTCCCGAATCGTTTTGATTTTTGTTGTAACAACTTGTATTCACGGCCCCCATAGGGCGGTACAAGTTTCATCAGGGGCAAAACCATACTTCTTGAGAAAATAGTCTGAAAGATTCAAAAAAACCCCTACCACACCCTGCGCAAGATAACTCTCGAACAGATCTGCCGATTCGATCCAAAATTTGGCCTTTATAATATATAGTCCAAACTTAGCTTAAGTTGGGAGATAAGCCATATCGGTGAAGGGAGGGACCGATTTGGTCCATACTTTACGCATCCCAATATATCTACCAGATATACATCAAGTTCGAATATGGACTATATTTGCTCACTCCTTCTGCTACCTCCCACAAAAAAATCGTATAAGTTCACTTTAAAACCTGCTCTTGAATAACTTTGATTTCTGTTGAAGCAACTTGCAATCGCTGTCTCAATTACGACTGTAAAAGTTTTTTCAGTTGCAAGTCCATACTTCTTGGGAAAACAGCCCGAAATTTGTAAACAACTCCTATCGCACCATATGTAGTAGCTGGAGAGCACAATAACTCTCGAACTGATCAACCGATTAGTCCAAAATTTGGCTTTCATCATATTTTGTCCAAACTTAGTTTAACTTCTAAAATGGCCCATGTGGCTCTCCTTAGAGAACCTCCCCCACGAAAGTTCAACGTTAGTGGTCAAGTGTAGTTTAGGTTAGGGTCTGTTCGGAGATCCTTTGCAAATTTGTACCGATGAAGATTTTTTGGTCCTGTTTACAGCCATATATGTTTTCCGTGGACAAGTCCATGCTTCCTGGCATACTGGTCCAACAGGTGTACCATAACCCACTGAAATGTCTAGTGGGCGCGATATCTATCGAATAGATATGACTCTCGAAATAAGATCCACTTCCGTAATTCACTATGTCGGTCCATTCCCTCCTCCAAAATTCTGAACAGACCCTAAATAAATTCGATCTGTCCGTAGATGAAAGTTCCAATTCACATTGGCTGAGGGTATCTCTGTTGGCAAAGCCGACTGATACTTTTTTACTTGTTGAACATTGTACGGAAAGTTCTCCTGCTTCCTGACAAAATGGACTAAATGCTCTCAAAATCCTACGGTGACAAACCAAAGAAATTACTTCCATAATTAGATCCAGTTCCATAATGGATTATGTCGGATCATTCCATCGGGTACCACTTCCGCAAAATGTCAACACTTTTGTGACTTGATCCAATCTAAGGCCACTTTTCGGGTAGGGTTGAAATGTGATCATAACTACAACAGTAGAATTTTTTGCTAGGGAAAGCCAATTCTTCCTGAGATACGGACCCACACATGTCCCAATATTTAGAGTCACACTTTAATACACCTCTCACAATAAAGCCCCATTATAGGGTGTTAAAAGGTCGGCCAACTATAGAATTTCCTCACCTATGCTGTGCCACAAGAAATTTCAAAACAATAGTATATCATTCTAATTGAGTCTATAATGGACCCATTTCACCCACATATACCAAAGGCCCCCGCCTCCCTTAACAAAATCATATACATTTGCGTGAGAACACAAGTTCGCACACCTGTGATCGGGGTACATCTAACATCTGTCCACGTGAACATCACAAACAAATCTCGCAAAATTTCCAAAAAATCATACGCACACTCAAACACCCCCCACACTGAGCAAATTTGAAAATGTTGTCGTTAAATTTTCCCCCCAAGAACAACAAAATAAATATTATTTTATTTTATATTTGCCAAATATTTTGATTGTGTATTAGTTCCGGTGTTAAGATGAACACGAGTGAGTATGGTGGTGATCCTATATCTGTGTATGTGAGTGTGTGCGAAAATGAATGCTGCCGTTATCGGCCTGTTATCAGCTCGGTCCGTTGGCTACTTAAGTCTCTGCAAACATTCGCCCAATTTGTGATAGCAGCAGCTAGCTCTACGTAAGGTACTCATCCGTGTAATTCGCATGGAAAATAGTTCGGTTCTGTTTCTCTCCTATCTATTTGTCGCCACCACTTCTAACGATTGGCGGTCGGGTGTGATTGTGTTCAAATAAAACAAACGACAGACTACGTCGACTACTATTACGTTCGATAACGATCGACGAGCGTTCATCCAGCCAGAGCCAGAGCAGCATTTCAGTTTTAAAAGCAACAAGTAAAACACACAGACAGTGTAGTCGCTCGCTTCTATATCTTCGCTTAAGACGTTCTGAAACATTCAGATCCAAAAAAAATATATTGCGCCTAAATTGAAACAAAAACAAAGCAAACCGTTAACTTTACCAAAGGACTAACATTTATTTTTTTTTTCTCTCTTGCATTTACTTCCATTTCACTGGAACTGGAATTGGTGATAAATAATAACAAAACAACAACATTGTTCCGCGTAGTGAATAAACGTGTGATTTCGTCATTACTCCTGCTACCGTTGTGGTCTAATTTGATTTTGGCCCAACGTCCTACCTCAACATTGTCACCGCCACAAACCGCTGCAACCCAGCCAAGGCTACAACTACCTCTTTCCACCGAAAGTTTAAACAGAACTTTTGCTACCAAAATGCCTGAGAAACGCATTGCCCCCACCATTGATAATGCTGCCGATTTTGAATTGAAATTGCCCGGGTAAGTAATGAAAAAATTAATAATTAAAAAATTGTTTACCACTTTGCATTGCCAACATGAATCATAATCACCATAGTCCAACTGCAAAAAAAAACATAAAAAAAGAAGTCAGCAATTTTTCCATTCATGTTCATCGCACCTCCTCCCCATGTGTTACGTAGTATTTGCTTGACCTTGGCAGTGATAATTTGCCCCCCATACAAAGATTTAACGTCCACCACGCTGATAAGCTTTTGTTAACAACGTAATAGCCTAGATAGAGGGCGGAGTGTCAGTGTTTGGTGGGAGGTCTGAGAATGCATTTGCAAAACTATCAGTTTACTTCGGGAAGGATTTCGAGTGTTTTATCTGTGCGACAACAAAAGGTGTTACATGTTTATTTTATTTTCGAAGAAAATCACTTGTCTGGCTCGTGGATGTTGTTATTCATCCATGAGTTTGCGAAACAAACAAAACTGAGTTTGTGGTTTGTTGTTTTTTCTTTTCTTTTGTTATTCGTATAAAAATTAATTGTTGAACTTTTTGGAAACAATTAAATTTACAATTATTATCAAACGGGATTTTTATACCCTCCATCGTAGGATGGGGGTATATTAAGTTTGTCATTCCGTTTGTAACTACTCGAAATAATCATTGTAGACCCCACAAACTATATATATTCTTGATCAGAGTGCAATTCTAGGCATGTCCGTCCGTCTGTCCGTCTGTTGAAATCACTCTAGCGTCCGAACGCATTGACGTAGGTGGATGAAATTTTGGGAAAATCTATTATATGTACGTAGGACTTTTGGTATTGAAAGTGGGCTATGTAGGTCCACGCTTTCGTATAGCCCCCAAACAAAATGGCCCGTGACGCGTCGTCGTTTTAAGAATTTTTTAAGATATTTGTCCCATTTTACCACCGAATTGGTTGTAATTTGGTATTTTGTGTCTCAGGAGGCCAAAAAACATTCCTACCAAAGTTGGTTTATATAGGTCCACGTTTTGGTATAGCCCCCATATAACGCTCCATATAAAGTACGAGTCGTTTTTAAATATTTTGAATGTATTAGTCCCATTTGACAACAGAATCGGTTATAGATTTGTATTTTTTGTTTCCAGAGGCTAAGAAACATTTCTACCATAAAATGTTTTTATAGGTCCACGTTTTGATATAGCCTCCATAGGACGATATCTCCCGATTTTCGGTATTTTGAAGGTTTTGGCCTCATTATCACACCGAGATGGCTGAAATTTGGTATTTAGTCTTCGTTGGGGGTATAAAGCTTTCCCCCAGAAATTTGTAGGTATAGGTCCACGCCATCATATAGCCCCCATAGAACGGTATCTTCCGTTTTTCGGTATTTTGAAGGTTGTGGCCACATTAATCCACCGAAATGGCTGAAATTTGTGGTGGAGGGTATAAAAAGTTCGGCCCGACCGAACTTAACGCATTTCCTACTTGTTTAAGTTTTTATTTTTAATTGCTGCTGGTTGGAGATATACATTTGCGATGGAATACTTAGGCTAATCTACACATTGATACGATCAAAATTGTGCCTCATCGAAATAATTGTTTTAGATCCCAGGAATGTTTGGATGAAATCCGTTTCAGACAATGTGGATTCGATTAGCACTGCCCATGTAACAGTCGGTTTGTCTGACTGGTGCTCACGATAACTTTCAAATGAATCAACCAATCTGGACATAATTTGTTCCTCGTAATGGCTGTGTTCCTTTACTTACCTGAGGTTACCATTTTTACCATTTTTAACCTGCAAAGCGCTCCTTAACCCCAAAAAGCAGGGATGTCAACTGTCCCGAGGTAAAAATCGCTACATCCACATACGCACCATAGGTCTGTAGCGATTTTTACCTTAACACAGTTGACATTCCTGCTTAAACAGTGGTTTTTGTACGTCAAAAATCACCACAAGTAGCGGGAAAACCACCAAGTTGGCACGCCTGCCAAAAAGTGGAAAAACTGGCAGCAATTTTTAAGAGAGTGAGAGAGAAGAGAGCACAAATGCCTTTCTCTTCTACCACAGGCTACCAGACAAATTTTTGCTGGTAAAAAATGGTAGGATTGATTTTTCGATATTTGTTTGACGATTATTTCACAATGAAGAAAAAAAATGAACGAAAAACAGAAGAAAAATGCGAACGCTGACAAAACAAAATTAAAAACTGTGAAATAAAAGAAGAAAATTGAATTGTTATGTTTCTTTTTGACATTGCTACCAGATCTACCATTTTTTCGTTCATTTACTTTTCTGGTAAAAAAAAGTTCATAAGAGAGCGCTTTTGAGCAATTTTGACAGTTTTCTCTTTGACCAGCTAATATTTCTTCTAGATATAGATTAGGTTGGAATCTACATATGCAGTAAATGGATATGTATCGCATGGTTTTGAATTATTTCAAAAAACCCTGCCGCCACCAACTAAAATGACTGATGAACACAATTACTTATAAATTGCGCATCCCATTCCAACCGTACATTAAGATCCAATAAGGTTTATATCGGACAACATCTTCGGGTACCAAACTTACAAAAGCTCAATAATTTCACTTAATTGCAGTTTAAGGGCTGTTCGAGGATCGTTTCGTCTCTCAGGTCTAATCTTTATATATTGTAATATTTCTCCCAAGCTTAAATCAAGTTCCATGCAGTTCTATATTCGACAAAAAAAACTCCCCCACAAAATTTCAAAATTTCGCTTAAGTGCAGTTAAGGGCTATTCGAGGATTGTTTGAGATTTTCATCGACATATTTTTTCTTGGACATGTCCATGCTTCCTAACATTAGCTTAAAAAATCCTACGGTACCCACAAATTGCCTGGATGCCACGATAACTATCGAAAGGAATGACTCCCAGAATAAGATCCAGTTCCAAGATGGAATATATTGGTGCTTTACTTCAGGTACACCATCCGCACAAAACACTTTTGCACTTCAAAGTAGAGTTGGGCAATCTAGTTCCCGGAGCGGATCGATCTTTCTAGTTCCTTTTCCCAAAAGGCGTTAAATTGAAGGAACGAGAAAAACGAAAGGAACTATACAAACGCAAGAGTTGGATATAGTTGCAATAGTTCCTTGTCCGGAATAGTTCCTTGGAACTAGTTCGTTCCGGAACTACACAACTCTACTTCAAACCAGTTTAAAATTAAAATCACTTCTCGGATCGTGTGGTTGAGGTTATATCTCTATTGGCAAAATCGACTGAAACTGTTTTACTATTGAACCAATGCATTAGCCCTACTGCTCGTAGATGTACCGCTTGTTTTCATATGGTCATTGGGTCACGTGACCGAATTGTCACCAGAAGAAGAAGATTCCATTTCTTTTTATCTGTCCCATTAAACCTGAGAGTTCTTCTACCAAGGTTAGAGTAGTTTTCAATACCTCCAGTAAGTCCACTACAGGTTTGAGTTTGAATGATTCTCTATATTCTGGTCCGATTTTACAGAATGACTTAACCATTCGTAGGCGTTTTTATCGTTATTTTTTCAATGGTGATGTTGAGAAAATGTATCGCCAGATTTGGTTAAATGAGGATCATACAAGGTTTCAAAGATTGGTTTTTCGGAAAGAACATAAAGCCTCTTTAAAGAATTTTGAATTGAAGACAGTCACGTTTGGTGTAAATTGTACACCATATTTGTTCATTAGAACTTTGCTTCGGTTAGCGTCATATGTTGAAAAGGATTTGCCTTTATCCGGCCACAATATTGCGCCAAATGATGTACGTGGATTATGCCCTAGCAGGTGCTCATGAATTAGCAGTAACAATAGAAGCTAGGGATCAATTGGTTTGTGCTCTGTCTTTTGCTGGTTTTTCTATGAGGAAGTGGACTTCTAACGAAGAGCAAATTTTGCTAGGGTTACGACCAGATCATCTTCTGTCTGAAAAGTTTCTTGAGATTGAGGATGAAAGTACTCCAAAACCTTGGGCATTAGATGGAATGCCAAGCGTTATTTTTTCTATTTATATATATATATATATATATATATATATATATATATATATATATATATATATATATATTCTAAGCGTTGACTATCGAGCGAATATTCACTTCAATGTTTGAACAGACCACATATTTAAGATAAACTCCTTTTGAGACGACTTGGAATCGATTTAGCCATGTTCCTTCTGTCAGACTCGCTAGTGCTCGAAAGCACTACCCTATTTGGTCCAAACGTTGAATAGCCTAACATTTCTTCTAAACTTATATCATGTTCGCAGACGGGCTATCGTTTAACTTTCAGCTCACAAATTTTCACATAACTGCAAATTAAAGACTCTTCTCGGATAGTCTGTACCTTGGGAAGTCTTTGTTTGGTCATTGATCAATTTTTAACGCATGCTATTCTTGGTGTTTCAATTATTAGGAGGGAAAGTACCTATTATCTAATTAAAAAGATCGATTTAGCTAAAGTTCAAAGAGTATAGATAATTGAATTTCTGTAGCCAGTGTTGAATCTATCCATAGGATGAAATCGTGGTTTGGGGGTATATTTCTTCGTCGTTTCATTTTATTTTAGATTCTAGATATGGCTATTTTGCACCAATAACACAAAGAATTACCCACTTTGTTTATTTCGATATGATCGTCTGTACTTAACGTATTGTGTACCTTGTCATGTGACTCTGTTCCTACCGACAGAAGACTAATTTGTAACAGCCTTTGCCCTAAATACATTCTAAACATTACCGGTTCATCGTCTTTTTAGCAACCTGAATAGCTTTCTCAGGATAAGCCATTTAATTTACACCGAGGATTATCACATGCGAAGGATCTTTTGTGAAATAAATTCATTGTCTAGTGGACTCATAACAAAATAATGATAACTAATTTTCAAAAGAGTTTAACACATAAAAAGGAGCTAGAATATAGTTTATAAGCGGTATTCCTAAATAAAAGTCATTTTTATATATGTTATTTGAATACATGTTATATCCCTGACCCAATTTCAAACAATTTCCACGTAATTCAAACAATAAACACAAACTTCAGAAGAAAACAACAACACACTACCTACGTTTTCCCAATTTTTCTAAAATATTCTCCTATAAAATTGTTTTGAAAAACATTTCGGATAGTCATATGAAATATGTTTTATTTTAAAAAACTCAATAAACTTGTTGCCAAGTCATTTAGTTTGATTTTATTTTTTAATTTTTTATTATTATGTTTTGGAAGGCTCGACCACCATGTTTTGCGAATGTTTCCTCCACTTTATTTTTCTACTTAATAATGTCAAATGATTCGGATTTGTTATTGTGTTCTGATTAAAAGTAGGCCATTTTGTTCAACCGAGGGGGTAGGGCGAATGGTCAGGATTGTTTTTTATTACCTTTTTTCTCAGTGGATCTACGTAAATAAACATAAATTGTCAGGAAATTTATGATCCAATGATATTATGTTTTTAATATACCGGTATTTCGTCGGAAATTTTTTTGTTCCATATAAAAGTTTATTAGTCGCACACATGGAAAGCAAATTAAAAAATATATAGAAAAGTTGTTGTCTCACGCTTTTCACATGCTAGCCAAATAAGCAAAGTTCATTGTTGACAAATTCAGAAAACAAATCTTATTTTTTTGGGGCGGGCGTATATTGAAATGGGTCATGATCTATTTTATTCTCTTAAGAGGTATAATAAATCAATTGATTTATGCTAAATGCCTATATACAATTTAAGGTATACATATTTAGATCACCGACCCCCTGGTCATGTTTCTAATACATATAGCCCAAAAAACGCGATATTTGACCTCATTTTATCGCAAAACATATTGTTTTGTTTTCAAGTTCAAATCTAAAAAAGACTTTTCAGTAGGGTAAATGACGCATACCAATTTGAAGTTTAAGGACAGGAATATTTCTATTTTTGAAGGAAACTAAAGATAATTCATCTACCTTTTTAATGGATACAACAAAATAAAATTGCAATGTCAAGGATACCACTAAAAGAATATCTTTATAAATTGTCATTTATTATATATTTCAATTATATTCTACAAGGTCAGGGTATAAATAAAGTTAATACTCTAATAAACCAACAGTGTATAACGAATCAAATATGAGTAGTTGCTAAGTTTACTATAAATTAAATCGATTGCCTCGAAGAATAGGATTTATTTAAGAGTAGTTGCTCTTCATAGAAACTCCATAAATGTATGATCTTTTTCGAGTTTGGTTTAGTTTTTAAGGTTTGCATTATTACATCATTAAATAATTTATCTCAGATTATAAGAATTTTTATAAAAATTGTTATAGCTTTTTTGCCATTGGGTGTTTATTAAAAAAACAGACACACACAAATAAGGCTAAATAAAATAAAACTTGTGAAGAATTTAAATTTCTGCTCATTTTATCAATATTTACGAAATTACATACACCATTTATGTATGTGTACGTACGTATGTGAAAACACTTCACTTCATATCGCACGATTAAAACTATAATCCCAAATAATCTTGCCAATCGAAAGTCAACGTCTGATATCATCATCGCCATGTAATCATAGTGTAGCTTAACATCAACCACTTCCATTATAAATCACTAATAATAATAATGCCAACATGTGTTTTATTACCTCCACCCTTTAGCTTTTTGAACAAGAACAAAACATTGGCACTACTCTTGGATTACGATGGCACACTTGCCCCCATTGCAGATAATCCCAAAAAGACTGTTATGCCCATTGCCACTGAAGTCATTCTCAACAAACTCGCCAAGCATCCCAATGTATTCTTAGCTGTGATATCTGGACGTGGCATTCGCGATGTCCAGGGACGTGTTGGCATCAATGGCATCATGTATGCCGGTAATCATGGCATTGAAATTGAATCGGAAGATGGCAGCAGACACGATTATCAACTACCCACTGAGGTCCAGGAAAACTATACCCATCTGGTTAAGGAATTGCGCGCCAATGTTGAAAAGAATAATGCCTGGGTTGAAGACAAGCGGGTATCGTTGACATATCACTATCGCGATACTCCTTTGGACATCAAGGAACCACAAAAACAAGTGGCCATTAAAATTATTGAAGCCCATGGTTTTAGAGCCAATCAAGCCCATGAAGCCATTGAAGCTAAACCTCCAGTAAATTGGCACAAGGGAGAGGCTGCACTTTTCATTTTGAAACACAAATTTGGTGAAAATTGGGCCGACAACATTAAGGTTATATTTGCTGGTGATGATACCACCGATGAAGATGCTATGAAAGTATGTTTCCAACAACACACACAAATTTATCTTCAATATCTAAAACTTATCTTCTTTCTTTTCAGTTACTCCAAGGCCTTGGTAAATCATTTAGAGTATCAACTGATCCAGAAATCCAAACCTTTGCCGATTTCAGATTGTCACGCCAGGATTTGGTCAGTGATTTATTGCAATGGATTGCCACTGCATATGGTGTCTAACCAACAATATCGTCATTTTCTTTTAATTTAAACAAATTATACTATTATTATATTGTTTTACTACCATTGTATGTAAAATCCCCCCTCTATCGTAGTTTTAAGTGTTATTCAATTGTCATTCATAGAAATTTTGTTGTATTTTTAATGTACAAAACCAACAAGAACATGAAACGGGTACAGAAAACTTATATTACAATCGCGTACACATAATACACACATATACCTAGATATTATTAACATACTCATGCATCTTTAGTCTTATAGAAATTATAGTTAAAAATATGTCACTTCATATTTTGCCTAACCTCCAACAAATTATTGCATAAAACATTATTTAATAAATGAATATTAGAAAAAGAAATCATGAGTTTTTAAATATTTCTGTTGAATTCGCATTTAAACGAATTCATCGGTCGTCATAAAATTGGGGAAGAGTCCTTTGTTTCAATTCTAAGAACTAAGAGAACTGATGAGTCCAAGTGGCGTTGGACAAAACTAATCTCCTCTACCTTTCCCGAAATTAAATCAATGTTAACTGCATCCCACTTAAAACACTTATTGTTTTAAAAATTTAAAAACAATAAAATTGAGATTAAGCTTCATTACCTTACAATAATTTTAGACAAAATGTTTATTCTTAGAAAAATGTTTGAACATATTTTTCGTTCTTTATGAATTCCATAAAAGTTTATTAGCTCTTGATATGATGATTACTGTATTTATAATAAAACAATATTGATGAAGGAAATTGGCGGATTACATGTCTATAGAACAAATTAGCTCCATGTCTTACTTGAAGAATTAGACAGGACAGGTTTCATATACCTGATATCAGATGCATAATTTATTTATACCAAATACCAGATATCAGATGTATAATAGAGGTGAGGATTTGTGAAAACTGAACTTGTATAAGGTGATTCTGATAAAATAAATACACACAGAAAAAAGGCCTCTAACAGAGTTTAAAATGCTAACGCCATATTAGCAAAAGCACCGAATATTTGCAGCTTTGACTGCTAAAATTTCTCCGAAATATGTTTAGCAACAATGAATAACGGCAACACGTAGCAACAAATTTCACAAACATATTCTCAACGATGCTGATGCTATTTGATATTGTTGCTATAATAAAAAAGCATCGCACACGCATACTCATATTTTGCAGGACACGTGATCAACACATATAAGAAAAAATGACAACAATTATAACATAATAGTCAAGAAACAAAACGGTGTATAGTAGAATAGTTCATTTCAAGTCTAACAAGTAAGAAAAGCGTTAAGTTCGGTCGGGCCGAACTTTTTATACCCTCCACCACAAATTTCAGCCATTTCGGTGGATTAATGTGGCCACAACCTTCAAAATACCGAAATTCGGAAGGTACAGTTCTATGGGGGCTATATATACAAATTTCTGGGGGAAAGTTGTATACGCCTAAAGAAGACTAAATACCAAATTTCAGCCATATCGGTGTGATAATGAGGCTAAAACGTTCAAAATATCGAAAATCGGGAGATATTGTATTATGGGGGCTATATCAACACGTGGACCTATATAAACATTTTATGGTAGAAATGTTTCTTAGCCTCTGGAAACACAAAATACAAAGTTACAACCGATTCTTTGGTCAAATGGGTCTAATACATTCAAAATATATTAAAATGACGCGTACTTTATAAGGGGCCTTATTTGGGGGCTATACCAAAACGTGGACCTATATAACCCAACTTTGATAGGAATGTTTTCTGGCCTCTGAAGACACAAAATACGAAATTACAACCAATTCTGTGGTCAAATGGGTCTAATACATTCAAAATATATTAAAATGACGCGTACTTTATATGGGGCCTTATATGGGGGCTATACCAAATCGTGGACCTATATAACCCAACTTTGGTAGGAATATTTTTTGGCCTCTGGAGACACAAAGTACCAAATTACAACCAATTCGGTGGTAAAATGGGCCAAATATCTTAAAAATTCCTTAAAAAGACGACGCGTCACGCGTCATTTTGTATGGGGGCTATACGAAAGCGTGGACCTACATAGCCCGCTTTCAATACCAAAAGTCCTACGTAAATATAACATATTTTCCCAAAATTTCATCAACCTACGTCAATCCGTTCGGACGCTAGAGTGATTTCCACAGACGGACAGACGGACAGACGGACGGACATGGCTATATCGATGTAGAATTGCACGCTGATCAAGAATATATATACTTTGTGGGGTCTACAATGATTATTTCGAGTAGTTACAAACGTAGTGACAAACTTAATATACCCCCATCCTATGGTGGAGGGTATAAAAATATATAAGTTATATTATTTAACCAACAACCAATTTAGTCATCAGTGAGCATAACATAGCACTGGACATCTTCATCACAATTCAGGTACACCAGTGCGGGTAATAAACCGATAAAAGTATTATTAAATGTTCCTTTTGGGGAAAATATTTGACGGGCAAATATCCGAATTGGGTACTTATAGAAAAGTAGTTAACCGGGACAGTTTGAACTCATTTATATGAAAAAACTTTGGGGATTTATGTTGTGGGGCAATTAAACGGGAAAGGCAGTTAAGCAGAGAGGTAGATAACCGGGGTGAAGTGTAGTATTGTTTAAGTTTTTTTTTTTTTTTTTTTTTTTTTTTTTTTTTTTTTTTTTTTTTTTCTTTTTTTTTTTCTTTTCGTTTATTGATGTAATACATTAAATAGAAATACTACTATTAATAAACAAATAGTTGAATATATTAGTATATGTACACTGTTCCCAATGGGACGCTCTAGTACAGCAAATATAATGAATAACTTTGGTTATATACATATATACATAATACACAATAATAAAGTGTTTCATATTTTGATAGGCTATATTATAATGAAAAATATTACAAAAAAAAACATTACTTTTTTATATTAATTTTTTCATTTATGTTAAAAGGTTGTCGGGGAATAAAATAAGTTGATTATGACATATGCCACCAATATTTGGAAATGTTTAGAAAGTCTTTCTTGTCTCTTTGAGTTATAGTTGTATCAAACCTTGTATCATTACTTGAATTATTTACGTTGAAGGCTTTAACATTGGCTCTTCTATATAAATGATAAAATTTTGGTATACCAATACTATTTTGTATGCAATTTATTTTATCTAGGTACATGAATGATTCTGGAGGGACAAATCCAGTTTCTAAGCACATTTGTATATATCGATCGTCGATATAGTATGGGGCCATAATCAGATTGTTTGAATCATTTTCCGTACATTTCAATATATGGTTTCTAGTGAGTTTAATAATAAAATTATCTATTCTATTTATATTTACATTTTTATAAAGTATTTTATTAGATATGAATTTCAGATAGTTACTACTTTGAGATCTATACAGGGAGGTACACGAACGCAAACATTTTCTTTCAAATTTTCGCAATTTCTCCATGTAAGAGGGAGAAATGTTGAACCAAATTGGAGCACCATAACAAAGAATTGTACGCACAATTGTTGTATACAATAGAATTTTGACACTTTTGTTAATATTTTTAGAGAAGAATATATTATTATAAGCAAAGAATGCATTTCTAGCTTTTATTATTTGCTTATTTATATGATCGTTAAAGTATAAAAATGTATCTAAATATATTCCTAAATATTTCACTATCTTGTTTGTTGGAATAACTATGTTATTTTTAGTTGATTTTATTTCAAATTCTTTCCAATGTTTTCTTATATTCCAGTTGCATTTATCAACTGGCGGACGAAAGAGTATAGCTTCACATTTGTTTATATTTATTTTCATGTTCCAGTCTAGGCTATATTGTTCAACAATATTAAAGGTAGTTTGGAGTTTGTTATTAATATTTACAATCTTGTCGTCATGTTCATAAATAATTGTATCATCTGCAAATCCAATAATATTCTCTGTCTTATTTAATAAGTCGTGTATATATATGTTGAATAATATTGGAGCGTTAACTGTGCCCTGTTGTAGGCCATTTATCATTTTGAATACAATTGAACTAATAGTAGTTCCTTTTCCTATTACAAATTTCTTTTCAGTTATCATGTTGTATAGCAAAACAACAAGGTGAAAAGGAAATTTATATTTGAACATTTTGTAAATTAACCCAGGTATCCAAATGTTATCAAATGCCTTTTCAAAGTCAATTAAGCAAGCTCCTGTACATTTTTTGTTGTTCCAGTTCCACTGGATGTTTGATATTAAGAGATTTATGGCATGAATCGTAGAATGTTTATGTTTGAAACCAAATTGCTTTTCGCAAATTATATTAGCTTTTTGACATTGATTTGAAATAATTTTGTTGGTGCAAATTTCAAAAATTTTACTAATATTGGGTAGCAAACTTATAGGTCTTAGATTTTTGGGGTCAGAGATGTCTTTATCCTTTTTAGGAAGCGTAATGACTTTGGCTGTTTTCCAGCAATCTGGGAAATGCGCATTGTTAATCATATTATTAAATAGTGTCAAATAATCGAAAATCAAGGCAGTTGGTAATTTCTTTAGAATAAAGTTAGGAATTTTATCCAAACCATAGGATAATTTACCTTTCAAGTTTGCAAAAATAAACAAAATTTCTTCGCGGGTAGTAAAATACTCCTGAAGTGAAGAACAGTTAATATTATTGGCTAGACTAGTGTCGCTGAAGGTTGTAATTCTGGTATTATTTTCTAAGTACCTCTCTCTGGCTCTTAAAAAGGAATTGAATACATTTATAACTACGTTGTGTATTGTGTTGGAATCATCTATATTTTTTGAGGCGTATATAGACTCTAAATAAGCTCCTATATAGTTAAGTATATTGTCTTCGTTTCGCAAAACATATTTATTAGAGTCACTATCAATTTCTATTGTTTGGTGATCTATTTCAGAGCGGTGTAAAAGGTTTATATCTCCAACTGGAACTTTTAGGAAAGTGATATTTGAAGATGTTTGTTTTTTTAATAATTTTTTGGTATGAAAAAACATTTTTGATGGATCACATGAATTAATTTTGTGTAGCCTTTGTTCCAACTCTTTATTTATTGAAATTGTAAAGTTATCTTGAAGGAGTTTTCTTACCATTTTTAATCTGTTTTTGTAAAAACATAGATCATATGGATTTAGTACATATTGAAATCTATTATGCTTTTTAATAATAGTAAGAATTCTACTTTTTTCTCTTTGAAGACATTTTATAATGGGATTTACCAAACTTTTCAATTGGTTTTTCTCACTAAAACGTGGAACACTTGTAATTATAGCATTGGTTACAATTGAGTTTAATCTTTCAATATGGAACAGAATTTCATCATTTGATAAATTTCTATTATTTGGAACTACACAATCGTTGTTTAAAGCATGCATGATACGCTTCTCGAATTTGTTCCAATTTGTTCTTTTATAATCCAATGCTGACTCTATATTAGATTTAAAAATTACAAATGGGTCTAATTGACTGTTCTTAGAAACAATTATTTTTATGGCGTTATGATCACTGTCGTAATCTAACGTTTCCAAACAATTAATATTATTGGATGCTTTATGAACAAAAAGCCTCGAATCAATTATAAATAAATCTAAAAAGGAATCACATCGTGGATACGAAGGTAGATTAGATGCATACAATGAACATCTATATTGTATTTCATTGTCAGAAAGCCAATCATGTAGAGATATACCTTTGTCATTGTTTATGACGTTCCCCCACATGCTATGTTTACAGTTTAAATCACCACCAAGTATGTAATAGTTGTTTGGGTGCCCCAAGTTGAGATCTTCGTATAAACTAGTGAGATCAGCTTTAAAATTTATATTGTTGTTGCCTGCAGGATAATATGCCGATATTACAAACAATTGGGCACTACCAGTCATAGATATTTTTATTGCACAAGTTTCTAACGATTTAAATTTCTTAGTTGAGCATTCTTTGTATTTGAAAACTTTTCTGACTAAAATTCCTGTACCTCCCCCCCTAGTTACTGAATCTCTATCTTTTCTTATAAAGTTGTATCCTTCGAATGAAACTTTATATTTACTTCCAAGTTTTGTCTCATTTAGTAATACAATATCTGGTTTATATTTATTTAGAAAAATTTGCAAATCATATCTTCTATTTAACTTTATTAATGAATTAACATTTATTTCGATTACAGTTAGCTTATCAGGTGTTAAAAAATCATTTGGGGAAACCATTAATTATTTATCTCCAATGCGGAGTACAATGCATCGATACGTGCATCTTGACTTTGTAATTGTTTTTGTAAATTAGATAATTGGTTTGAAATGTTTTGTATGGCATATTGAAGATTTTGGAAAATATTATTGTTTGTATTAACATTTATGTTATTTTCGTTCAATCCATTATTTTTAAATGCATTTGCGTAACTAGTGTTTTTATTAACATGTAAATATGTGTGGTTACTATTTTGATTTTTTGTTGATTTTCGTTCAATTAGTTTTTGTTTTAGCTGTTTGTAGATTTCACACCCTTTATACGATGCAGGGTGACCATATTTTTTGCATAGAACACAATAGATTTTATCACGTTCGCTTGGATCGACTGATTGCATGTTACATTTCCCAACTTCGTGTTGCTGATTACATTTGACGCATCTCGGCTCCAAAAAGCAGTTGGATGCACTATGGAAAAAGCCTTGACATCTGCGGCATTGAGGTATCTCATCTTTTTTTAAGGGTTCCCATTTAATAAGCCGGTGTAGGATACCCCTTATTGATCTCAGCTCCCTTAAATTACCTTCTGGTTTTATTTGTACCAAAAATATTGGTAGTAGTTTACCTTCCCTTTTAGACTTGCTGGTGTAGAAGGGACTAACTTTTACGAATTTTAATGTTTCGGTTTCATGTTTACGAAGTTCTTCAAGAACTCGTTCTGTTTTTACATTTTGGTCTACATTTTTTAATATGAAGGTTTTGTTTTTGGCACCTCTTGGGGTGTATGTATAGTAATTAGTTTTTGTTTTATTTAGGTATGTAGTAACACGCAGGAAACTTTTCATAGAATTTAGATATAATGTATTTTTGTTCTTTTGTGGATAATGTTTAATATTGAAATCAGAGATTTTAAGACCGTTCTCTACAAAGTCTATTATTTCATTTGTTTCCACATTATAAATGTTGACAGGTGGAACTTTTTCTTTTTTGTTTTGATCTTTTTCAAGATTCTGCTGATCGGTATTAGATTTGTTGTTTTTTAATGTGGATGATTGTTCCGCTATGCTAGGCGGAGGTTTTGATGATGGTACAGCATCGTTGTGATGCTGTGATGAAGATTCGCCTGTTGTTGGGCTTGTGTTTTTGTTGTTGTTCAACACATGTTCTTTAAATTTGGATAGTGATTCAGTGTCACATTCAAAGTCATCTTCAATATTGAGACATGCATAATAGTTGCCTCTTAACTGTTTGTTATTACTCTCCATTCTATCATCACTTTTTCTTTTTCTTTGATTAATATCTTCACATGATGTTATATTTAATGATTTTGAGACAAGAGCATTACTCTTGCTCATTTCACCAATAGTACAGAAGACTTTTTAAGTGATTATAGAACTTTTTTAATTTGTTTAAAGTTTTTAATATTGTTGAAAATGAGACTAGTGCTCCGACAACACGAATAATATTCCGATTTATTACCGACACTCAAAGTACGTGCGTACAGCATGACGGTTTAAACAGAACTGTATTGTTTAAGTTCTACCATATGATGTGGGCATTTTGACATTAAATGACACCTTTTTTAATACTGCGTTGGCAACCCTAATCACTAAAAACACCCTCTGTGGCTAAATCGCTGCGACGAATGGTCAGCCGACTGCTAAATATGTAGCGTGGTTGTCGATTATGCCTAACGAAAAAAAGATTAGGCGTAAGAAACGGCATAAGCAAAAATGTACAAAAATAAGTATGCGTTCGGTTGCTTATTTAGCCGTGTGTGTGAATATTGTGTAGCAGTTGTAGTCTACATGCTAATGTTTTTAGATGTTGGCTTTTAAACCCTGCTCTCTAACATATGTCCCAAACATATTTTGCAGCAAACATATATTTGTTTGGGTGCAAACAAATTATATGTTCAGGTGCAAACAAATACAAACCCAAAAGCCACAAAACAAACAAAAAACAAAGAACATGCACCAGTTGGCGCTTTCTATGAACAAGGGAGCGTAAATTTCAATGTGAAACACATTGAAATGTATGCTCAGTTGCTCTCAGCAAGCGCTCACTGGCTATCTCTAACATATATACATATTTATAAATGGTGGGTTTTATTGAAAGGCATAGAAAAAAACAAAAGCACAACAGACACATAGGTACATAAAAAAATTCCAAAGAAAGACAAAACAGACTTTAATAAAAGAAAAAAACTGAATGAAATAACTTATAAAAAGTCGCACTTTTAAAAAGAGAAAATTATATAGAAACATCGTTGAACTCTTCTCCTTAGTTGTGAAATAAAACGCATTTTCTTCAAAGTTCAAATCGTCAGTGGGAAATCGGCATCTGGAATCAAATGATTATATGATGTAATAAATAGGTACATCCATATTTCAAATAAACATACATATGTATGTATGTATATGAAACATGTATTGATGTAATTACCAATATTAAATGCGATATCTTCCTTGTCCAATAAAATATTTCCATTCACTTTTTGCTTCAATTATAAAATGTATTGGACATTTAATTTACTAAAAACCACAATTTCTTTAAGAGAAGACAAAATACTGATTTATTCACTCACTTTACCGTCTTTACTCAACGATTGTCTCTAGAACACTGAAGAAAAAAGACCATCATAATTAATACAATTTTTTCTTTTCCTCTTCCCTTGCTACGTTGGTTAAGAACAAAGCACGAAACACACGTGTTTTACGCATACACATCACAAAACTTCTGCGTCTCCTGTTACACCATACACACAGCTCTTTATTATAAACCGGCATTCCGCAGCCGCGAAAGCCCTGTTGTTACTCTCTTTGACAAACGTCCTCTCTCCACCCATGAAAAATGTGTTCTAACATAAAAACTGTGTTGGTACCCAAACATATATAATTGAGATATGTTACAAAATGTTGCAAACATATATTTGTTTACAATCAGTCCCAAATAAATATTTCTTTGGATCCAAGCATATTTCTAACATATATTTTTCTGCGTGTACGTAGAAACAACTAGAAAACTTCTGCCATTTTTCAGTTTCCGCAATTTTTGAACAAATTTCTATGGGAAAGACAGTGTTTACAGTTTGCTCTTCTACTAGCTTTACCATCAACACAATCGTTAATATCCGTTATGACTGTAAAGTCCACTGTTCAGACAACTAAGTTAATTACAGTATCATATTTAAAAGTGGGGTATAACTAAAAAATACTATTTCAGTACCATAGTCCCGTTTTAATAATTTTTTATTAGATCTCTGCTGTACGTTAATGGTTGAACTCATGTCGTCCTAATTTATTATCAAATAGCACAAGTTCAGATTTCCTATAAAACTTCTTCAAAAAGGAGGCAATCTTGTGGTTTTTGTCTGAGACTGGCGCAAAATTCAACGACTTGACATTACACCTCGAATTCACTTATAAAATCAGAGTATTAACAAGACCCGACTATAGCCCTATCTTACTTGTTTCTTTATAGTATGAATGAAATTAGTAAGAATAGTCAGTGGACCCATTTGATTTTAAACAAAGATGTCGATTTCGATTTTCTTTCCACTTTTAAAATATTTTTAATAGATATGATACCCTACGCAGGTATTCTATAGATATATTATAGACAAAAGTACATTTGTCTACATCTCTTCTAACAATGAGTGAGTTGTAGTTAATTAGATTTGCATTCGGGAAAGGCACAGAAGACTATAGTCTCAGATTTCCCCGCAAATCCCTATCTATTTGTATATGGCTTAAACAAGAATACCATGCTTCTTATGTGTCGAGGCCTTAACACGATTCAAATTCGTTCGAATTACTACCAAACTCATATTATTGTAAAAATTTTTTGTTTGATCGAAAACAAAAATGAATAAAATATTTTTTAAAAAACAGAAGTTTGGTAGTAGTTCGAACGAATTTGAATTCGAATCGTGTTAGTGAAACAGGACATTAGTCTTATTTATCTACCGAATCGGTTGTTAATTGAAATTTTGCTTCCCAGACTATAGAAAACTTACTCGCAAAAATCCATCCATATACTCGTATATCCGGTATTGCCCAATTTTATGAAATTCTAGGATTTTTGTCAAATGAGAATTGTCCAAATCTCCGATTTTTAAAATAAACAAGAATCTATTCCTTCTTGATCAAGGATACAAATTACTGCGCCCTTTAAAAGTGATGAACAAATTGATGTAAAATGATTACAAACAAGTAAGAAAGTATCAGTCAGCTGAGCCGACAGAGATATACCCTCAGCCACGTACCCGAAGAAAAAAAGTTAACACAATACTTCTGTAGGTTTTTTAGCTATTGGGAAAATTTTCCAGGATGGAAAGGGCCGCAAACAGCAACAAAATTCAGAGTGATCCAAGGCGAGTGCATTTTTTCCAAACTTTGGGTAGGGTGTACCCACAGGAGTGATCCGATGTAGTACATATTCGGACCTAATACAAATCGGTAGGAAATATTTTTTTCTTTATTAGTCTATGGATATTTTCCTTACAGACTATATAATTAAATATGTTGTACTTAATTTTCTGAATTTAAATATATTACAATTTTACTTTTCAATTTACAAAGTTTGAGCTAAATCGATTTCTTTCTTAAAGGGTTATTTTACACATTAGCCAGTTTAGGTGATGCCGGTAGGATTTTCTGGACCTTTTTGGGTCATTATCTCAGGAATTATGGACTTGCCCACGAAAAAAAATTACATCGTCGTAACAGGGGCCACAAGTGCAACCTGCTGCATCACAAATTATTAAGATCAGAAAGGAGTTGTTAAACTATACTTTTTCCAAATTTTGTATGGGAGGTACTCAAATGAGTGGACCGATATAGTCCATATTAGAACTTGATCTATGTCTGAAAGTAATATTACTAATAGCAAAGTTTGGCTCGATTCGGTTTTTCCCTCCTACAGTTATCATGCCCACAATCGTGGCTAAAAATTTTGAACCTTTGTGGGGGAGGTACCGGCAGGAGTGGACCGATATGGTCTAAAAAAACCCAAAATTTTAACCAAATATGTTGATCCGTTCGAGAGTTATCGTGCGCTCCAACTACGACACATGGCATTATATGGGTTGTTTGCAGTTTCGTGCTGATTTCTGAGGATATATGGACTTGCTCTTGAAAAAAATTATATCGTCGTAATGAGGGTAGTGAATACAAGTGGCAGCAACAAAAATCAAAGCGATTCGAGAGCAGGCCTTAAACTGCACTTAAACAAAATTTTGTGTGGGAGGTACCCGAAAGAGTGAACCAATAGGGTCCATATTGGAACCTCATCTATGTCTGGTAGAAATGTCGCGATGTGCAAAGTAAGGACTAATTCGGTTACTCCCTTCAAGAGTTATCGTGCGGACAATTTTTCCGAACATTTTTGAAATTTTGTGGGGGAGGTACCTGAAGGAGTGGACCGATATGGCCCATCTTCGAACTTAAATCAAATCTGGACAAAATATTTCGACACCCAAAATTTGAATCGAATCGATTGATCCGTTCGAGAGTTATCGTTCGCACCAGCCAGCCAGACAAACAGACAGACGGACGGACATTGCTAGATCGACTCAAAATTGTCTGAAACGGATATCGTACAAACATACTTGGGGTCTAAAACCATTATTTCGATGAGGCACATTTTTGGCCGTATCAAAGTGTAAAAACCCTCTTTAGCCTAAAGGCTGAGGGTATAAAAATATCAGGATGTATTGACATAATTGCCAAAGGACATAACTCTAAAATCAGTTTTGGGAATAATGTCAGAATTTCAAGTAGAATATAACGCCCAAAAATCTTGGGGTTAATGTTCGATGTTATGATACTAAGTCGTACTGGGTGTTATAACGACAAGAATATATATACTTTATAGGGTCTCCGACAAATATTTCTATGTGTTACAAACGGAATGACAATGTTCATCACATGAAATTATCAAGAACACCAAAGTACATCAACATTTTACAAATAGCGTAGATTTAAGAGTTACTAATGTCCGTAAATATATCCTTTCAATAGTTAACTAACATCCGACAAATAACACGTTTTTAGGGACATCATTATATGTTTCCGTTTAGCATTGGATGGATTTTAAAACCCGAATACGGAATGGCAAATAAAGAAGAAGATCAGATAAATTAAAAGGAACTTTGTGTTCCTCTTAAAATTAAAAGTACGCCCAAACGTAGACTGCAACAAAAACAAATATACAGATCTTTTGGTTGAAATTGTTATATGTTTACCAAATATGTGATTACAAATCTCTGGTAATGCGAACTTTATTCTTTACTGTTAAGGGATATCAAAATTGACTTTAAACAAGTAAAAAAGTGTCAGTCGGATATTCCGACAGATATATACCCTCAGCCAATGTGGAGCGAAACTTTTACCTCCGGACATATCGAATGTATTAAAGGTCTCTTCAGAATTTTGTGGCCCTTTTTGGACATTTGAACTTGCCGACAAAAATGTGGAATTAACTGCACTAAGATACAAATGTTGAACTTTTGTAGGGCAGGAACCCTAGAGAGGACCGATGTGGGCCAGTTTAGAAGTTAAACTAATATTTGATAAAATATTAGGAGATCCAAAGTTTGGACCAAATTGGTTGCCCTATTCAAGTGATATCGTCCTAGCATTTCAATATTGTGGAGAAGTACCGGAATTTGTGGACCGGTGTTGCCCCTATCTTGCGCTCCAACCACTACACAAGGAGTCATAAGGGCTTTTGCACCTTTCCGGCCATTTTCTCAGGAAGTGTGGACTTGCCCCTGATGAAACTTGCACCGTCGTATGGGGGGAAGTGATTACAAGTTGTTGCAACAAAAATCAAAGCGATTCGAGAGCAGATCCTAAACTGAACTTTTCCGAAATTTTGTGGGTGATGTACCCGAAGGAGTGGGCCGATTGAGTCCATATTGGAACCTCATCTAGGTCTGGTAGAAATTTCACGATGTGCAAAGTATGGTTACTCCCTTCAAGAGTTATCGTGCCCACAAATTTTCTGAACATTTTGGAACTTTTGTGGGGTAGGTACCGGAAGGAGTGGGCCGATATAGCCCATCTTCGAACTTAAACTAAGTTTGGGCAAAATATTACGAAAGAGAAAATTCGAACCGAATCGGTTCATCCGTTCGAGAGTTATCGTGCGCTCCACCAAGCCAGCCAGACAGACGGACGGACATTGCTCAATCGACTCCAAATTGTCTAAAACAAATTTCGTCCAAACATACTTGGGGTCTAAAACCATTATTTCGATGAGGCACATTTTGCCCGTATGAAAGTGTTTATACCCTTTCTAGCCTAAAGGCTGAGTGTATAAAAAGACTAGGTGTAAAAATGGCCCTAATTGTTATATATTATTGCAACTCGACTACATATCGCTCATTTACATTTTTTCTACGACTTCTACTTTATCTTCTGTCAAATTTTTATGCTGATATCTCTAAAACTCGACGACTTACAGCTCCTTTACTACGAGTTTCGCATAATTCAACAACATTTATGAAGCACTAAAACACTTCAAATCATGCTTGATCTTGCACAGAAATTTAGCACTGATATCTGGCTAGCTTTTTGCAAAATATGTTCCAAGTAGTTATTTTAGTTTCTGAATAATAACCTTTTTAAGTTGGGAAGTCAAATTTCAATCGCCAACTTAAAACGCGTTTTTCTCCAAATTCGATTTTTTGAGATGTGTCACTCTTTGAGTAAATGAGCGATATGTAAACAATTATTTGTCCTTTAAATATTTGCAACATATGTAAAAGACAGATGATCGAATTAAACATTTCACTACCTAATAACTAGAATTGGGAAATCTAGTTCATAGTTCAGTGAGTGAGTAATGTCAAACTAACTAGGCGTTAGCACAAGACAGACTGTCTGCAAATACAGCTCTGATTTACTAACACATACATACATTTGTCGGCTGCCTCCCAGCTGTCCATCGTTTTTTCACAGACAGTCTGGTTAAAAAAATGTTCACATTTTTGTAATAATAAGTGAGATAATGATTGAAATGTGTTGAAAACAAAAGAACATGGACAAAAACGAAATATGCGAACGGAAAACAAAAAGAAATCGACGATTTTCATTCATAATTCTACAACTGTTTTTGCAGTTGTCTGGACGCCTACGTCACACAGTCAAGTTTTGGGTTTTTGACAATCAATACATGAACTCAACTGTCCTGTCATGTGTAAACGCAGGGTAAGAGTTTGTTGATACAAACGACCGGAGTCCATTGAACTATGCAGTGAGTCAATTGAACTAAGCAGGTCGTTTATCATTTTGTAAAGTGTGTTGTAAATTATTTTGAACACTATTAAAAATGGCATTTAAATTGAATTGCCCATAATTTGTTGAAGAGTAGTTTTCTGTTTTCACTTAAGTGGGTGTTTTTGTTCCAGATGCAATATGTGTTAATTACACTGTGCTACAAAAGTTGACAAAATTTTTTTGCAGGGGTTCTGATGCATATATTCAGTTTTGTGGGAGTCCATGGAAGACGACAATACCTTTGGCTTCTTTGGGTCACTTCGTTTTTTGATTTTATAACGGTAAATGTTGTGAAAAACGGGGTTTCTTGGATTTTCAACTTAAAACGGACATAACCTCTTTTTTCCGCAACCGACCTTTACAGCTTATTTTTTATTTGAAAGGTGAAATTCATGTCTTTCGAAGAAGCCATAATTTGTAAAAATCGGGTAACAAATGGTTAAGATATAGTGATTTAAGTGTGATAAAAACGCATTCAAAAACAGGAAAATGCTTTTCCTCGTGCTCAAGGCTGCGTAGAAGATACCAAGCTGCGTAATTATTTACTTTTATCAAGAAAGAAATTTAGTTAGCTCTAGTTAGCTCTATGGGTGGCAATCCAAACACCAATGAAATCGGTTGAAAAATGCGTGAGTTATGCCATCTTTAGTGTATTAACTTCTTGGTTTTTCCTTTATTAAAGATTGGTAACTTGTGCGTAATTATTAAGTAGACAAATTCAAATTACAATCATACGCACTAAGGTACCGACTTTTACAAAGGAAAACCCAAAAAGTTAAAACACAATAAATGCCATAACTCATCTATTTTTCAACCGATTTAATTGGGTTTCCCCACTTTGTAAAGCTAATACAATTTTCTTCTTCACCTTTTAAATAAAAATTAAGCTGTAAAAGTCCGTTGTGGAAAAAATAAGTTATGTCCGTTTTAAGTTGAAAATCGAAAAACCCCGTTTTTTACTACATTTACCGTTATAAAATCAAAAAGCGAAGTGACCCAAGGAATCCAAAGGCATTTTCGTTTTCCATGGACTCCCACAACACTGAATTTATGCATCAGAACCCCCGCAAATTTTCACTGTAGCACAGTGTTATTATTCATTTACGAATGAAGTCAAAATTTGCATATTTTCAAAAATTCAAATAAAAAAAATCTATTTTTTTATGATTTAAAATATTTTTGTTATGTACAAGTAATAAATAATCTATGTATATAAATAAAAATCAAATGTCGTTCGTTGATAATGGCATCAGTTGAGAACGGCTGGACCGATTTCGATAATTCTTTCTGTAAAATGAGCGCCATAACCCGACTTGGCCACGCCCACTTTTTTCAATTTTCAATTTTTCTCATTTCTACAAAAACTACTGAACCGATTTTCCTGAAATTTCCCATTTCGTACTTGGTGTTCGATTTTTCGAACAGTAAAATCACTTTTTTTCAAAAAAAAAATTTATAGATTTAAAAGGTTAAATTTTAAACAAGTTTTGGTATATGTATAAAGTCTAATCTGTCAGCAAATAAAAAAAAATTGTTCCCTCCCCCTCGATGTTAAAGGTAGATTTTTGAAACCTATATTTTTGGATACTTTTTAAATTATTTTTAAAAAAATTTTAAAAAACGAAATTAAAAAAGTAATCATGGGGAATTATTGCCAATATATGCAGCCGTTTCACAAAATATAGAGAACATGATTTACATGCGCAAGCGCGAGTTTACAGATGTGCAAAGTTGACTGTTCGAAATGTCAAACGCTGGTACTTAACCTACATATCAATGGGTATATCAAAACGTGGAAATTTACTGACAAATTGCGGGGAAACGTTATTATAGCACCATATAAGACTAAATACTAAATTTCAGCCATTTCTAAAGGATAGTGCGGCTAAAATCCTGAAATACCCTTAAATCGTTAGGTACCGTTCAACGGAGGCTATATAAAACGTGGACCTATGCTGACACATTTCTGGAGGAAAGTTAAGTAGCCTCAAAACATACTAAAAATGTATTAATTTACATCCATTTCTGTACGATAATGCAGCTAAATCCTTTAAATCTCCCGAAAATCGCTCGGTACCGTTCTATGGGTGGCAATCCAAAACGTGGACCAGTGCAGACACATTTCGGGGAAATGTTTTGTAGGCCCAAAGAAGTCTCAGTACCCATCTTCAACCATTTTTTCATACAAAAATGTTGAAATAAATCAATAAAACGACAAATAAATCAATTTTATTTTACTTCTATACATATAGCTTAAGCGCCACTGTTCGAAATTTCGAACACCACTTTTCGGGAAAACGAAAAATCGGAAACATTTTTTTTAGTTGATTTTTGATATCCTAAAAAAGTGTTTTGTTTTTAAAAAATAAATAAAAGTTTTGTTTCGGTACGATATGGATAAAAATAGGCTACACATTTTGTTGAATTTCGGAAGGGCGTTGTACTTCCCCTATACCCTATGTTTTTAAAAATGATATCTAATATATAAAAGACAATGTGTGTATGTTCCGTATAGACGGCTGAACCGATTTTCTTGAAATTTTCAGGGAATGTACAGGAAACACCCGTGATGAAAATAGGAGGTATATATATACCTCCCTCATGCCATATTTTTATAAAAACCATATTTTATCAGTCCCACTTTTTAAATGCGTTACATACCCAAAACTACTGAACCGATTTTCCTGAAAATTTCAGAGAATGTACAGGGAGGACCCGTGGTTAAAATAGGCTATACATTGTGTTGAATTTCGGAGGTGTTTGGTACCTCCACTATGTCTGATTTAATAAAACCGCTATTTTAGCAAAAATTAAACGAGTGATTGAATTAATTCTTCCGAACAACCACCCTCTGAACCACCCCGTTACGAACCACCCTGCTGCGGACTTGCATTCTCCGAACCACTCCGCTCCAAACTTTCACCCTCCGAACCAACCCGCCCCGAACTTCCACCTTCCGATCCACCCTGTTTCGACCTTCCACCTTCCGAACCAACCCGCATTGAACTTCCACCCTCCGATCCACCCCGCTCGGAATTTCCACCCTCCGAACCACACCCTACCATCCACCCCGCTCCGAACTTCTACATATCGAACCACTCTGCAACGAACCACCCTGCTCCGAACTTCCACCCTTCGATTCTCCGACCCTAGGTACTCATTTTGGGACCTTAAGACCCGACCACGCCCAATTTCTATCTCTGAAACTTCTGACCCGATTTTCCTACAAATTTCAGGGAATGTACCGGGATAATCCTGGTGAAAATAGGCTGCATATATGTCCCCTGGTGCTTGGTGAAAATAAACTATATATTTAGTGGAATTTCGGCGGATCGTGGTTTGAAAATTAATTCGATAGACAATGGTGGTTGTGTCTCCGACCCAAGGGACTTATTTGTGGCTTTAAGATCCGACCACGTTCACTTTTTTAAATGTGTTATATCTTCAAAACTTCTAAACCGATTTCCATGTAATTTTCAGATGATGTACAGGGATGGTCCTTGGTGGAAAAATTATATAAATTTTGTTAAATTTCGGAGGTGCGGGTTATACCCGAGTTATCCTATTTTTTAAATGCGCTGTATATGTAAAGTGTACAAACCATAAGACCCGACCACTCCTACTTTCTTAAATATGTTACAAATCAATGGAAATACCAGATGTTATGCATAGCGAAGCTTTGGTCTTATTGGAAAGCAAGTATTTAAATTAGAAGGCAACATATCGATAGCTATAGCTTCATCAGGTATATAAGTTGTACATTATAAGGAGGTGGAAGGACGACACAGTTGGCCCTTAAGCCACTGAACATTCATGTGAATGAAGGAACGAATTTACAATGGCACATAATAATTTAAGAAGTAATTCACCTTTAGATTTCATACAAACACTTCCAGTTATACTATTCCAGCAGATGAAATAAATGCATGCCTCAAGTCATCAGCTTTTTGGCGGTATGTTAAATTTAAATTTTTTATTTATAATCACTTGCAGATCACCACTAATTAGCGATGCAATAAAAATATCGCTGACTTAAGGTAACATAAAACTGCTTCAAGGGCCAGCAACGCGGACCGGGTCGGCTAGTATAATATAAAATGTACAAATATGGCAAAATATACTCAAAATCATGTAAGAATATCAGATTTAAACGAAAAAATTTTTGTAAAAAAAAGCAAATTCCGCTGTCTATTCGTAACTGAATAATAAATAATATATATTACATCTGGAACAAAAACATACACTTAAGTGAAAACATAAAACGATTTTCAACATATTATGGACCAGTCAATTTAATGTCATTTTTAATGGCGTTCAAAGTAATTTAGAGCACACTTTACAAAATGAAATGGTGTAGATTTATTATTCCAAAATGTATATATTTACAAGTATATTTATGTGTGTTTAAAGTAAATAGATATATACAAATAGTATATATAGAAACATAAACAATGTTGTGATTAGAGCTTTTATGTTTCTTTCATAAGGAGAGAATGTTCTTGAAGTGAGAACTTATGAAAAATGATTTCTCACACTGGGAAACAACTATTCCAATTCTTGTCAGTGAATCCGAGTTGTAAATCTATTTTTTAAACTTTTTTTTGAAAAGTGACTAAATTCAATATGAAGACCATCACTATGAGAGAAATAGATGAGAAAAAAAATAAAAATAAAATAAAGGTGAATTTTACATTTTTAAGAAATACTTTTTTTTAAATACATAGATTGAATAGTCAGAATACTGGTACCAATCATCCTGATATCAATTTGACAACAATGTTTGAATTTGTTTAAGAGGTGTCATTGAATTGAATTTTAAGTCGAGTGTAGCAATGTTTACAAAACCTTAATAACCTTATAACTAATAACTTATATCATGCAGTATAAGTTCCTAATTAAAGATTATTAGTGACGCATAATACATCAAAGTTTTCCATAGAATTTAGGCCGATTTTCTTATAGAATAAAATTGTTTCCTATAAATTTTAAAAGCGGCAACACTAATTCTAGCAGAAGAAAGTAGCTGCGTGTGGTAGAGATCTGCCACAGACCAACAATTTCTTCTAATGTGTATATGTATGTGGTAAGTACTTTTGTATGCATGTGTGTGGATTTGTGATATTTTCCTACTCGATCGATTTAGGAGAAACAGAAATTTACATATGCTAGAAAACGAACAGTGTGTGTGTACGTATGTGAACATATATGCTATTGGGGAAAAGGTGGAAAGCAGCAATACGAATGCGCACAGAGAATTTTCATAATTTGGAAAATTGAAATCTCACAAAATTATTGGTTAGCGGGGGGGTTTTTGAATGGTCTTTTCATGAAGAGATCTACCTCCCCCTACGCCAACGCCAACCTATAAACACATTTCGTTAAACGAAGCAAAACGAGGAAAAATTGAAAAATTGAGGTGATGGAGGATTTTTTTGAGAATTGCATAGTCAGTATTAAAAAAGTTGTCCGCTTGTTTAGTACAACGGGAAGAATTGAATTTTGTGGAAAAAAATATTAAAAGAGACCTAAACAAAAATGGCTGAACAAAAGAAGGCTCCTTTGATGAGAAAAGAAGAAGATTACGTTAAGGCTTTGGAAGGGTAATTTGAGTGTGATTTGTGTTTTGGATTTTTTCTTGAAAATTTCTTATGGAAATTGTTTTGTGGTTTGTTATAGTTTCATTACTCCCACCGATCAAGTTGCCTTGTTGTTGGATTACGATGGCACCTTGGCCCCATTGACCGAAGAATTGTCGGTTATGCCTAAGGATACTGAAATCAATATCAAGAAATTGGCTGCCAACGACAAAATCTTCATGTGCATTTTCTCTGGTCGTGAATTGAACGAAATCAAGAACCACTTGAAATTGCCCAATGTAACCTACGCCGGTAATCATGGTTTGGAAGTTGAATATCCTTCTGGCAAGAAATTCAAAATTGAAATGCCCGAAGAATTGTTGGAGAAGCACAACAAATTGGTTGCTGAACTCAAAGAAAAGGTAAGTTGAAAATTTATAGAAGAGAGAGAAAAAGCGGGACATTTTCAATTAACTATTTGTTGTATGTGTTCCGTTTGCAGGTTGTATGCTCCGGTGCCTGGGTTGAAGATAAGAAAATCTCTGTTACCTATCACTACAAGGGTGTCAATGACAAATTGAAAGCCAAATTGATTGAAAGCGCCAAGGGTTTGATCCAAAGCCATGGCTTCCAATTGATCGAAACTCCCTATGCCTTGGAAGGCAAACCACGTGTCAACTGGGATAAGGGTAAGTAAAAATAAACAAGAAGAATTTTATTACGACACCTGTTTGTGTTTTTCTACATAAATATAATTATGTGGGTGCAGGTACATATTTCCGAAACATACACTGTTTTACAAAAAAATTAATATATTTGAAAGTGAGGTTATAATAATGCCGACGGTATTTATTAAAAAATCATGCAAATGTACTAAAGTAACAGCGGTAACAGTTCTAAAGGCCAGAACAGAATCAATCGTCGCTTAATAACCTTTGGTCTGTTCCTTTACTATTGAAAATTGTAAAACCGGCAAAAATAGCAGAAGTTGTAAACTGCCCCCATATAAGTTGTATGGTGTCTGAAGTAAAGGAACGCTTTTCGAGTAAAAAGTGGTAAAACTTGAAGATTCTTGCACGTAAAGGAACAGAGCTCTTAATTAACCCTAATAATTTCTGGGTGAACTACTTCCTTTTAAAGTTTAAAGGACATTTAAAAACTAATACACTTTTTTACTCAGTAGAGTTTAAATTGATTAAAATAAATGTCTCAAAAACATTAGCTCCGTTCCTTTACGTGCAAGAATCTTCAAGTTTTACCACTTTTACTTGAAAAGCGTTCATTTACTTCAGACACCATACAATTCATATGGGAGCAGTTTACAACTTTTGCTACTTTTGTCGGTTTTACCATTTTCAAAAGTAAAGGAACAGACCAATTGTTTTATATTACTTCTAAAGCGGGGTACACACGATCAGTTTTGACTGTCGATTTTTCGGAATTACCGATAACTGTCCAATCGTCCAGCAACCACAAAATATTTTGTGGTAGCCTGATGACTGACAAAAGTGAGCGGCCACACTGCCAAGCAACCGATTATTTGAGCAAAACTGACAGTCAAAACTGATCGTGTGTACCCCACTTAAAGTCATGTTTACATTAGAACTTTTTGCCGCGTTAACCTATTTTTTCGGCACTAATATTACGTTTATATAAAACCGGATTTAATAAACCCACTAGGTTTCAAATGTCAATTCCATTGAGTATACGTCAAATAAATGCTCATAAAGAAGATTAACCCGGCAAAAAACTCCAATGTAAATTACGTTTTATTTGACGTATAAACAATGGATTTGACAATTTTAATCCACTGAGTATACCAAATGCAGTTATATCTAAACGTTCCTTAATACCGTTTGTATACCTTAAAATAATTAAAAACTGATATTGTAAATACCCAATATAGAGTATATATTCGGTTGATTCACTTTCCAAATGTTTGCTGTTGTATTGTGTTATCTTTAATTGATGTTTTCAATAAAACATCAGCAACTATGTATGTATATATGTACATATGTAGAGGTATGATGTTATTCTTTGTTTTCTTGGGAAATTGTAAATCCAAGGGAAATATATTTTCGCTAGACACATTGCTTTGACTTTTATTTTTATGATGTTCAGCTGAATAGCAAAAAATAACGCAAATGAATAATGGGTTTGGGCCGTTTTTTGAGTAGGCGTTGGTTCGATATTTGTTGTTTGTATTTTGGCCAAGAGATCAGCAGCCAAAAAATTCTTTTAGAATTTTTAAGAAAAATGACAAACTTATAGACAACCACGGCAACAGCCACTGTCACAAATCGGCAATATATTATGGACGACGACAATAACAACAACAACAACAGACAGACAGACACTTGCTGCCTGACCATTGCTTTCTGCTGTCAACGCATATAACAAATGTGCAAAATTTACACTGTATTTGAATATTTCAATATTTTCCAAACATATACATACATTCAGATCTCCCATATATGTATGTATAACCACATACATTCATAGCAACATTTAAACTTATACTCATCAGATGCATTTCTGAGTCATTTCAATAATTTTTAGATATGAAAAATTAAAAAATATTATTTTGATTACAAACTCATGCACTATGATGTAGCTTGCTACCGGTTGCTTAATGGTGGTACTATATTGGGTCAATGGCTCTTCTTGCATCCATGCTATTGTACTTGCAGGCGTGTGCCTGCCTGTCACAACCACTGTGTATAAAGATTTTATTATTTTTACAAAGTGAATAATTTGTTAAAAATGACATGTGTGCGATGTCGTAGTTTGTACAGATTATTGCCAGCAGCGCGGTAAACATGAAATTAATTGTTTCGGTTTTTCGATTTTTAATGCGCCAGAAGGCAAATTTTTATATGTTTTTTATGTCTTTGTTATATTTATTTTAGAATTTTTGACAGCCGCCTTGTGTTTCTTTGAAACTATTTATGAGAATAGATTTTTTTCTCAATATTAATAATAATAAACATATTGCTCACATATAGTCCCAATTTACATTGGGCGAGTTTACTTGCGGCAATTGTAATTTTGTAGGAGAGAGAGGTGAGGCATATGGTAACCCTTTGCCTCTCAGCACCCTCTCTCACCAACAAACTGACAATTGCCGCAAGTAAACTCGCCTAATGTAAATTGGGACATACATATGCATGTTATATTGCTATAAATATTTTAAAATTTTCTTGGCCAGTCAAAACAATTATAAGCTTATGGATATGCGGATTTTAAGGAATTCAAATAAATCTAAAAATAATACATTTCTTTGTGCAATTCAGCAACAACCTCATAGCCAATATGTTTTGTATTAAAAGTTTCAATAATGAATGTGTATTTATAATAAGCTCAACACACAAAGACAAACCCTATATAACCAGTGGAAAATCTGAATATCCAAAAGTTTGTCCTATTTTGTATACAAAACCATGTATATTCTCAACCCACTAATGAAAGCCGCATTTAACAAATGTCAAATAAAGTGTAAAGTGAGTTTAAACGAAGTTAGTATTTGAGAATTTTACCGGGTTAACGTTCTTTATGAAGATTTATTTGACTTTTGTGCTGTGGAATTTACATTTGAAACGCAGTGGGTTTATTAAATGGGGTTAAATTCATATGTACTATTAGTTGGAGAAAAAGCAAGAGAATTTTAAAAGCAGTAAAAGTTGTGAGGGAACTCTTTTCGAGTAACAAGTGGTCATGGCACAATTACCAAGGTAGTGGTATCGTAAAATTTTTAATATGTTATGTCAAAATTTGCTTTATGTTGTTGGGGAAATTACAAAATTTTTTTTGTAAAGGGATTTGACATTTAATTTTCGAACAGCTGGTGTTATACCACTACCTTGGTAATTGTGCCATGCAAGTGGTAAAATTTGAAGATGGACAAGTTGTACATTGAATATGTATTTTTGCACATACTTTTAAGAACAATATTTAAATAATAATAGGATTTTGGATTAACAAGCGGAATAGTCCTAGCTTAATGTTGAGTTGTTATGACTCAATTTCTGGCCATGAAAGCTAAGAAGGATATGAAGTTGTGTATTATGATCACTATTTGTGCGAAGTTAAGAGGTTGAGAGAAATTTTTAAGGGCGTGTATAGGGATAGATGATGGAAAGCAATAATCGATTTTTCGACTTTTCGATTTTGGTCTAAAACTAAAAATGCGATTTTTCGATTTGTCGATTATTTCAGTTGTCTTAAAACTCGACTTTCGACTTTTTTATAACCGCAGAAAATCGATTATAATCGACTATTCGTCGATTTTCGAGTTTTCTTTTGAAACCAAGTCAACAATCTATGGACAAACTCGAAAATCGATCACTAGATAACAAAAAACAAAAGTCGACTACGATTTTTAGACTTTTGGATGCAAAAAGTCGATTAATCGTTTAATCGAAAGTCGACTTACCTATCCCTAGGCGTGTAATGTATAAAGCGATTGGGAACCGATTGTTGCCTGAGAAAATGTTAGTGATGTCAATAACGAATACTTTGGGGATTTTGGTGGGTTCCGAAATATCAAAGTTATAATATTGTCTATAGGGAAAAAGGAAATTCGTGATGGTTTCCGATAAAAAAGACCTCGATAAAAAGGTAAAGTGATAAAAGGCTTAAAATCAGAGGTCAACCTATTTCAAATTTGGCTTGGCCGTTCTTTAGTGGTTTACCAACAAAGAGGCCAGACGGTTATGTACCGATGCCTTTATATATAAAGTCGGAGGCACTTTTGCAGCCTGGCATTCTCGCTTACCAGAATGACTACATATAACTGGAATTAGTTTATCCAGTGTGTTTCAATTGACAAATCCATTGCGTATATGTCAAATAAATTCTCATAAAGGAGGTTAACACCGCTAAAAGCTCTTATGTAAACATTATGTAAGTCAATAAAGAATAAAAGAATAAAATGCAAAGCTCATATTTGGCTCGACAGTACTACTTTATTCTTTGTGTCTCCTCTTTAACACTAATGGGCCGTGTCCGTTCAAATGATAACATGACATCAGTTACAGTTTGTTATTGTAGTTATTGTTTTAATAAGTCACACAACGGACCGATTCTGCCCGTGCCATAAGGGATCAAACAAAATCGTTCCGCTGATTTGATGATCCAAATTTCATCGGAAATCCATGGCTTCATTTTACTGTTGGCACACTCAATGTGGTCCTTGGTTGATGAAAGATATGTATGTATCTCTGACAATACTCCACGAACTTCGTTGCTCAGCTGGGAGCCCTCTTAATGGATAAGCAAATTCTGTGGCGATTTCTCTGATTTTTAAACGTTTTATATCAAACTTTTGTGAATGCTTGGAGTCTTTAATCATTAATTTTATACAGATGGCAATAAGAAAGTGGTAATAACTTCCTATATCGGCTTCCGTTTTGATTCATACATCGAGTAATGATCCTCTCCTTTTCCTGCGTATCAAAATACGACAAAACTTTCCAAAATAAAACTAAGAATCATAGACAAATAAAAGAATAGACAAAGAAATCCTCTCACCTATATTCTCTCACTCAATGAGAATTGAGTCAGTTTACGAGATACTCAATTTTAAAAATGGCAAGAACGATACATTTTTAAACTATTTTTTATGGTAAAAGAAAATATGTTGGTAGTATTTGGCCGGATCTACATCCTCATATAAAAAAAAATCAAGAAAATCTTGCAATTTACCAACAAACAAAATGCAATTGAGTGAACACACAGCATATTGGTTGTAAGAGCGAACCCTACAAAAAACAAGCACACTACAATTTCTCTGTCTATTCCTTTATTTGTCTATGCTAAGTCCGTGTTTAGACACACAAATTTCTCGGGAAAGTAAATTCAGTTTTTAGGCAATAGGGGGTAGGAGGGCTCTTTCCTCTCCGCTCTCTCCCAAAAAACTCAATTTACTTTCCCGAGAAATTTGTGTGTCTAAACACATACTAAGAATAGGATAAAGTGTCTGAAAAACTGTTATAATTTGTTATGGATAAATAGGATAAATAGGGATGCCAACTGTTCCGAAGTAAAAATCGCTACAGACCCTAGATCTGCAGCGGTTTTACCTTGGAACAGTGTATATCAAAAAATCACCACAAGTAGCGGAAAAACCACAAACTTAGCAACCGTAAGGATACAATTGACCTTTACAAATTAAAATCCTTCTCGGAATGGTTGTACAGTGTCTATAAACATTAAATAATGGGTTTTTTGTTTGCATTTGGAACATTGTACTTAGAATATAGCCATACGATTCTCCAACAGCTGTTGTATTCATACTGGCGCCCAACGAGGGATCATTACCAATATGTCTCAATAAGTTAAATATATATCGGTATTTCAAAAAATGTTGGTGTGGACCCTAGTTATAGCCTGCAATGCTGCACTTACTAATTTTCCTCTGGTGTCTTATGCTTGGTTTACATTTACGAAATCCACTTGATTTCAACTGTCAAATCCATAGGTTAAACGTCAAATGAAATCTCATCTGGATTTCATTTGACGTTTGAGCTATGGAATTGACAGTTGAAATCGAGTGGATTTCGTAAATGTAAACTTAGCATTAGTCTCGATGACCGCTAGTTGCAAATTCATAATTTTTGTTGAGACTTTTTTTCATTGGAATGTCACAATTTACAAGAAATACATGGTCCGGTTGGGTGCCACCGTGGTGCAATGGTATGCACGCCCGCCTTGCACGCAGAAGGTCGGCGGTTCGAATCCCCGGCCAGGCAACATCAAACATTTTTCAACGGTGGCAAAATACCCCTCAGTAATGTTGGCGACATTTCCTGAGTATTTCAGCCTTGAAAAACTTCTCCACAAGTGGTGTCTTAAGACACGCCGTTCGGACTCGGCGATAAACAGTAGGTCCCATATCATTGAGCTAAATATGAATCGGGGTGCACTCATCGATATGAGAGAAGTCTCCCTTGTCCCGTATGGGATGTTGTGGAACAATGTTTTGTGTACATGGTCCGGTCGACAAACCGCTGGAACGGCTAGTGGTAACCATATCTCCTCGTAGTTACCACTCACTTTCACAATGTGGATTAATCTGTCATTATCTGTCGATTTTGAGATATTGAGATATTGTCCCTAATATCGATACCTCAGATAATCAAGGTTTCGAAAGAGATTATTGTTTAATAGAGACGGAATCGTGATCGGTGTATCTAAGTACCCAAAATAAAAACAATGGATTTTGGGGAACAAAGCTAGACTTCACACCCTTACCTGCTGTTATTTTATGGTGTGTATTGGACGTGGACCCTTCGTAACAACCGAATACCAGAAAACTGTCCATAACAGATCAGTCTTCATAGATCATATAACCACAATTCTTGTTTTGGAAATATGTACTCCAGCATTACCCGCCAGCAAGGTGAACTAGTTGAGGACCGAAACTTGTCGATTCTCAGGATTTAAGTAACAAGTTCTACTTTAGACCCATCACAGTGCAATCATGGCGTGTCATAGGAGGTAACCAACTAACACTCTCTGAATTACCCGTAGATGATAGTATACTAGTTTCAGGTTTACAGTCATATACTAGAATATTCTAATACTGATATACTAGAATATTCTTCTGTTGTTCTTTAGAAAATTGATGCTGTTTATTTGAGAGTTAATATTCCCAAATGTATACTTGGGGATACAAATGTGTCAATGGGCTACCTTTGCATTACTTATGGTAGAAACCATAGACTAATGAAACGTATAGACATAGAAAATTGTAGTGTGCTTGTTTGTTGTAGGTGTCGCTCTTACAATCAATATGCTGTGTGTTCACTCAATTGCATTTTGTTTTTGGGTAAATTGCAAGATTTTTTTGATTTTTTTATATGAGGGTGTAGATCCGGCCAAATACTACCCACATATTGTCTTTTACCATCAAAAATAGTTTAAAAATGTATAGTTCTTGCCATTTTAAAAATTGAGTATCCTGTAATCTGACTCAATTCTCATTGAGTGAGAGAATTTAGGTGAGAGGATTTCTCAGTCTATTCTTTTGTTTGTCTATGGTAGAAACACAATGACTTTTGTTGCTTGCTTAACACTCAATTTCATGTAAACGAATAAAGGCCAGGTACTACCTAATACAAATGCGATTCTGGATTTCTTTATTCTTTTGCATAATGTGAGGCTTGGGTAAGCAAGAATTCCTCATTCTGTTCTCACCTTTAAGGGTCAAGTTTGTACTAGTACGGCTTAGAACTATGACAATTGGGTATTGATAAATAACAAAAATTGTTAAAAATCACCTTGGAAATGAGTAGATAACATTATAGCTATGTTCCTTTACGTGCAAGAATCTTAAGCTGAAAACACATACAACGTTTGGGTAAAGTTTTGTGTCGTTTTGACCGCTTTTACACTGTTGGGCATGATGCCGAAAAATTCAAATTCATTTGAAATATATGCCGGCAAACCCATCAACGCCGGACTTTGGTGGCGGCGTCGCCCTGTTGTTGTTGTTTTTTGTCAACGCCCAACGCAAAACTTTACTCAAACGTTGTATGTGTTTTCAGCTTTAATGTTTTACTTTTTTACACTTTTTACTCGAAAAGCGTTCCTTTACTTCAGGCACCATACAATTCATATGAGGGCAGTTTACAACTTTAACTACTTTTGCCGGTTTTACCATTTTCAAAACTAAAGGAACAGACCATATAACAACTTTGAAAGATTTTTGCTCTGCTCCAGAACCTGCAAGAAGCTACTATTTTTACTAGGATGACAAGTTGTCCTTTATGTTATCGGAAAAAATAGTACAAATTAGTATATTCTTGCAGTTCTGGTAAAAATATTGAAAAAATTCAAAGAATTAAAAACTATGTTTGCAATATCATTTTATTTATTTAAAATTTATTCTACAGTACCATAAATCACTCAATAACACATTAAACAAATTCAAAAGTCTTTGCCACAGTTAATGAGTAAATACATAAAGTAATTAAACAACACATATGTAGATATATCTACTTATATACAAATGTAAATTTTGTATTTCAAAACTATTTTTTAAGTAAATAGAAATAGGAAACCTAACAAAAAAACCAACAAAGATATTACCAAAACATCCACTTTGCAAACAAATTATCTATGAACAGATGAGAAAAATTAAAGAAAATCACAACAAATATTTTTCATTTGGAAACTTTTCTAGTGTTAATGACGCAATTTCAGCAAGCCAATTTCCCCTGCCATCTCCTCTGAACAATTTTATATGTAGACACAATTTGTTATGGCTGTTCTGATTTCTAAATATTCATAAGACAAAATAAGATTACTACTTGTCCATTTTATACCCCAAGTCAGAAAATTTGAATACAGTAACAAGAAAGCAGGCAGGGGGTAGGTGTATGAAGAGGAATATACTCGTACACCTCTTCAGACAAACTCTTCCTCCTGTAGATCATCTCAATATTTTATATTTTTAGCTTCAATTTTTTATATTGAAAAAAATGCCCCCCATTCCCAGGCTATGTGTGTGTGAACCACAAGTGTAGGAGTTGTTGTATAGATGTGCGTAATTTTTTTGGCGGGGAAAGAAAAACATACCTACACAGTATAATTTTACTTTCGAATAATACAAAAGTAATTTTTGAAAGAAATGACAACACAATTTTCTCTCAAATCATTTGTTATTTATTATTATGTGTGGGTATCTGGACCACCTCCAGGTTTTTTGATTTTTAGCACACCTAGGTGTATGTATGGAACTGAGCGGTGTGTTTTTTGTTTAAGGTAGATGCTAATCATGCACACCCATACATACATAAAAATGTACACAAAAGATGTCATTTTGTAGCATGTCATAATGAGAATGTGATGTTTTTTGTTAAAATTCTATTTTTTGTTAAGATTTTTCTGCGTTCGCCTACTTGTCTGTAGTCTTCTCATGTGCATTTCAAACAAAAAAGAATATTTCTTATGCACTTTTCTTCAACTCGGCATTTTTTCAGACGGCACCAATAATTTCTTCTGTTGTTTTCTAGGCAATATTCAATTTTGTTAAATATGAAAAAAGAAGAAATCCTAAGATTTTTATGTTTCTATATCCCACATATTGTATATTTATACACTGAAGAACAAAAGTATGCAAATACATACCGACCTATGTGTGTATACATGTGTGCGCTTATGATATATTTCGTGTGTCTCTTGGTATTTTCTTGACACACGTTATGCTTATTATAATTTTTTTCTATGGACAATAAAAATACGTTGGACTTTTTTTGATTTGTGTGGAATTTGTTTACGTCGCATCTTTTCCTTGTTTTTTTATATTTTTTGTTTCTTTCTGCGGTGACAAGACAATTAATTAGTGTTCTGATTTTGTTATTTTTGGAGGCATAAATTCTGCTGTAACATCAAAAGAATACATATTTTTTTGTTTTTCTTTTGCAATCAGGCGTAAATTTCTTAGACAAACGTTTGTCTTAAAATATGATTCTTTTCACAGATAATTAAGCAGATTGATGTGTTTGTTTATAGAATGTCTGTTGTTGTCTTATACATGTTCAAATATTGATCAATATTCATCCACTATTTATTGATCGTGTTGTTTTTGGCCAACAAAACACTAACGTATTTTCAGTTTATCATATTTCGCAAGCAATAATAGAGACAGTTTTATTTAAAATAGATTTTTTGGTGCATTGCAAGTTAAAAGGGCAGAGTTGTAGTTCTCAAATTTATTTATAAATCACAACATTGGCGGTCTTTTTTGTTGGGATAGCTGTTGCAATTTTATTTTGTTTAATATTCAGACTTAAGCCTTGTTGACTTATAGGTCATTTAGATATGACTTCATTAGCCGATTTTAGACATTATCAGGTTTAATTTGTTAAATCCAGTCATAATCCACCAGATTTGCCATACAAAAATAATAAATAAATCCTCGTATACAACTCTGTTTTTTTGCAACATGTTGCTAGAAAATACAAAAAGTTGCAAGGTGACACAAGAAACAAGGTGGATGCATCGGTGAATTGTTGCAATAAAAATAATTTAAAATGTCAAAATTTGTAAACAAGGCGGAAAATTAAATTTGCTTTGAAATACAAAGTTGATTTTAATCAACCAAGACTAATGCTACGTTTACAATTACGAAATCCACTCGATTTCAACTGTCAATTCCATTGCAAACGTCAAATGAAATCGAATTGATTTCATATGAAATTTCATTTGACGTATACGCAAAGGAATTGACAGTTGAAATCCACTCGATTTCGTAAATATAAACGTACTATAATATTTACGACGTCTAAACGAAAAAAATAATT
Source organism: Musca autumnalis (assembly GCF_047663935.1). NCBI lineage: Eukaryota > Metazoa > Arthropoda > Insecta > Diptera > Muscidae > Musca > Musca autumnalis. The sequence goes on along the minus strand of NW_027411755.1, from coordinate 261,766,748 downwards.
CTTTATTCGCTTATTAGTTAGCATTAGCAGCATAATGTGCTAACATTGACAGTTGAAATCCACTCGATTTCGTAAATATAAACGTACTATAATATTTACGACGTCTAAACGAAAAAAATAATTCTTTATTCGCTTATTAGTTAGCATTAGCAGCATAATGTGCTAACATTTTCAATATTAAACAATAAGTTTGTAATTTGCCGTATGTTTTTTGAGACGAATTAAATTTACAACAACTTTTTTCGACGTTTCAAATTCGATCAAATGGGCTGATGTCTTGGTAATTGTGCTATGAACAAAAATCAGCTGACTGCCATTTAAATCCTCCAAAGGTATATCTAAATGCAAAGAGATTTGTACTGCATTTATTAAATCCAGTTGAGGATTTATGGCTAGTCTAAATGAGCTATTAACACATGTTCTTCCAGTCGTTATATTACTATTCTTTTGTTTACAAGTTTAATCAAGAACTCCAAGAATCTAATACTTTTTACTTTTTTCGACATCATTTACAGATACTTGCAGGTTCTGAAACAGACAGACATAATATTTTGGACAAAATATATTTACGCCGATTAATAGGCTCATTTTAATATTATCTTTCTTGCACTAGATACGTATAGCTTGCAGTTCATACCACAACGAAATCGATACAATTTTTCTTCTACCGATTATCTGATTATCTATTGGTCTGTTCCAGTATGTTATCGTAGTAAAAATAAGTAGCTTCTTATAGGTTCTGGAACAGAACATATATCTTCTCCAGAAAAACAGAAAATCGATTATGATATTCAAATAATTAATTGCGTCATTATTACCTTCCATAAAGTCATGCAAAAGACATGAGCTGTGTTCCTTTACTTACCTGAGGTTACCATTTGTTACCATTTTTAACCTGCAAAGCGTTCTTAAACCCCAAAAAGTGGTAAAACTGGCAGCAATTTTGGCACTTTTCTCTTTTACCACTTTTACCATTAAAAAAGTAAAGGAACAAAGCTATGATATAGGCGCAAAAAGCTGATTTCTAGCCGTACTATGACTTCATTTGCGTATAATTGCACCATGGTATTCCTCCTCCGGCATTAAAAATATTTGAAAAAAACTCAATCATCTCCTTAGCACAATATCTGTCACTTCTATGTATAACGCAACAATTACCTCGCAATTACATACTCTTCTATCACAAGTTCCAGAGCAAGGAAATGGGACAAATCAAGTTTTTATATACTTATATATAAATAAAAAAAAAACAAAATTAATTTAATTACTTCAAAAAATATTTAGTTATAATTAACATCTCGACATTATACAAACAAACTTAACATTCTTTTTCCCCATTTCTTCTTCCAGGTGAGGGCGCCAAGATGATCTTGGAAAAACAATTCGATGCCGACTGGGCCAAGAACTTGAAAATTGTTTACTGCGGTGATGACACCACCGATGAAGATGCCATGAAAATGTTGGCCGGCATTGGTAAAACTTTCAGAGTCTCCGAATTGCCCAACTTGAAGACCTTTGCCAACTACCAAATCAAGACTGTCGAAGAAGTCGGTTGGTTGTTGAAGGCCATCCAAGCCAACTATGAAAAGAAGAAGAACTAAGAGAGGAATATATTTTTATATTAATGATAATAATAATAATTCTAGAGTCTTTAACAAAATAAATAATTAAAGTAAAACAAATATAATAATACTAGGGGCGGCGGACATAACTTTTTTGGTACCCAATTTTTATTTATGTATTTATTTTTTTTAAATAAAAACAAAACAAATTGTAATAAAAATCTAAATATTCAAAAACAAGATAACGGAGAAGAAGAAAAACTATTTTATTTATTTAAACATTTAAGGTCATGTTTATATTATAGCTTTTTGCAGGGTTAACCCTCTTTATGAGGATTTATTTGAAATATAAGCAATGGAATTGACATTTGAAACTCAGTGGGTTTATTAAATCTGGTTTTATATAAACGTACTATTATCGTATTTATAATAAAACACAATGAAACGTATTCGATCTTGATTTAATGGGTAATCCAAGGTCGGTGATCCTTTTGTTGCTGATACATGTATGTATTATATTTTACATGCCATTCTATGTATGGCCATTGTATCACTGGAATATACCCCTACACATGGAAAAGGCCAATATTGAGTCCTTTTAATGCAAGACCATTAAAGTTATAACGGATTAGATCCGAAATTTGTGGTTCTATAAACTGCCAACCAAAATGTTTTCTGTTAGGACCCCCCACTCAATCGTTGATAATTTAAAAATAAAGATTGTTATACATTTATATATAATGTATACTCAAAGTGACAAACATACATATGTTGTCCGGATTATCGTGTAATAACAAAAACATATAATTTTTTGTACGTTTAAACCATTAATAATGGACTTTTGCTAGATAATAACCTTACATATAAGGTAAACAAATTCATATTAAGCAAATATTATGGAATGCGACCATATTAAGACCGGAAGTAGCGTCCTTGGCTACCAAAGTTACGTCTTATATTCATCCAGCGTAATTAAGTGACTTTTGCTGATTACTTTTGTCATCTAAAACTTCTATACAGCTGGTGTATATTTATGCATAGTTTTTTAAGGATATAAACTTTGTAGCCCATGTACATACACTGCCGCACACTTGAATAATTCACTTGCAAAATTTTTTCAACCTCCATTTTTTTCCGGTGAAGGAAATTGACGGTCAAGGACTCTACTCGTTTCCTCATTTAGCTATAAATCCCAATGAAAACTAATATAAAAACAAATCCCAACGCTTTAAATGATTTAAACATTTCTAGCTAAAATATCCTTGGAATACATTACATGCCCCGAAGGGGCTTTCTCTTCCTTTTGAGGAAAGGGCTACTCAACATCGATTTTTCATGGAACCAGGCTACCAAACACTCGGTTTTAAATGCAGATAGTTAATTCTATATTGACTTATTACTTAGTTGACATTGAATTTCTAGTACGTCGAGATTTCAACAGAAAACTTTGAAAAACTTAAATTTTCTTATTTATCGCCAATTGCTATTGCTAAGATCGAAAACTTCAATGAAATAAATAAGAATCTAATGCTCAAGATAGGAAAAAATATTAATGTCCGGATTACCGAGTCTACAATGTAAAAATTTTAGTGTCCGGATTACCGCGTTGTCCGGTTTAACAAGTGTCCGTATTATCGAGACTATACATACATATGTATATATACAATATTTACTGGCAAGCAAAAGTGTAGAGCGATTCTCTAACTCATTTTTTGAGTTACCGACAAAAATCGGTAAAATTAAAACGCAAAATTATTAATGAAATGTTCAAATTAAAGTTAACAACGCTGTTGCTATCGGTAGAACTTTGCGACTACTTTATATTGGTCGCTAACTTACCGAATAATATCGTTAATTACCGAAATTATAAGCATTTTATTGAAATTTTGCCTTTTTAGGGCGAAGATCATTTTTAATGATTTTTGTTAATTTTCTCGTTTAGAGTTAAGCTTGATGATCTGAAATTATTTGCAAGTGAAAAAGGAAAGCCAAGGACTCGAACCCACATAGTCACCAAAATTACGTTACCTGGTTTCATTGGTGGTAAAGCAAATCTTCGGACGTATCTAGAAACTAGCGGATCGTATTACTCAAGTTACTCAATATTGTTCTATGTGAACTCCCCTAAAATGAAGTTGAGCGCCATCTATTGCGTATTAACGAAAGATTATTTTTAAACATATTCACAAGCAGTGTTGCCGTTCGAAAAATTTTTTTCGGCCCAAAATTTTCCTAATAGCTGTGTCTTTTTACGTGATAATTTGTAATAATTATTACTAAAGTTGCAGATTTTGACAGTTGTATAAAGGAAAAGTTGCTGAAAAAATGTTTCAGCAACATTTAGTAAGTAAAAAGACACCCCTAATAACTGCCCAAAACAACCTAAAACGGCCCAACATTAAAAATTAAAAGAAAAATACATACATATATATTTCTCATAGATACATTTTATTACTTTTAGAAAAATCCAAAAAATATTGTCTATTTTTACGTAAAGGTAGTATGTCGCAAAAAATTGTCTGATATATAATGATTGGAAGGCAACAATTTATTGTGATTTGAATGTAGCATATAAACTTTAAGTGCGTGTTTCTCGAAATGGCGTTTTTGAAGTCGGTGCCAACGATATAACGAATAAAACGAATTGACCGATCTTCATATGACCTTATTATATTATTCATGTTATTAAATACATAAAACGCTTGCCTTTAAGTGAGACAGATTAAAAAATTATTTTGCCCAATTTTTTGACAAAAATAGTCAATTTTTTCGTTAAAATCGAAATTTTGACTTTGACAGCTCAAAATTTTTTTAAAAATATTTTTTTAATTCTTTTTTATTAGGTTCCTAAAACGCTTACAAAAATATACTATGATCGGCCCATCCGTTTTCGAGCTATCGTTGGCACCGCAAAACGCTTTTACAAAAAGATGGTTTCGCAGATAGCCATTTACCTCAAGAATATGCACTATTTTCAAGAAATGAATCTTTACCAAACACTTAAGTATCATGAAAAATATATTTCAAAACCCGGGTAACTTAAAGTTAAAAGTGACCATTAAACTACTAGGAGGACCTTCTTGGCATTAAGTTTTAATGTGAAAATTAAATTTTTTAAGCCACCAAATTGCTTTATTTTACGTTTTTAAATCCATCCAATAGTAAAAGTAAGCATGTAATAATAGCCCAAAGACTAATATTTCATAAAATATTGTTTAAAATTATTAGCATGAAAACGGCCCTAAATGGATTTGGGCCGCCCATCGGCCCAAAATTAAGAATTATTTTTTATTCGGCCCAAATTTGGGCCGAAATGCCCAAAACGGCAACATTGTTCACAAGAAACGAACTGGGGGAAAACGACAGAGTTATGGGTACTTTACACCATATGTTTTTTACATATGAGTTATCACTTTAAGGCCTGCGTACATAAGCTGCCTTGCCTGATTGCCTTGCTTTCCTGACATAATAAAAATAAAAGAATAAAGAAGGCCGAGCAAATTTCGATCTGGGTTGCCCTTTTCTTTTTTATTCTTTTATCAGAAGTAAGCAAGGTAAGCAGGCAAGGCAGCTTATGTACGCAGGCCTTTAGCGCTGAATTGCTTTCTCTTTGGAAACTGTTTACAGACAAGTTTGGGCGAGCAAAAATTTGCAACATGTTTGCCGGCTACTGATTAGCTATCACACCGACTTTGACATTTGTTCCAGATGTAACCGTCTTCACAATTTTTACGTTACCGTACTTTTTGATAACTTTTGTGTATAAATCGACGTACTGAAACAGGGGTCTAATTCTGTTTCTATGACAAAGTGAAATAAAAACTTTTATGAAGGAAAAAACTTTCAACTGGAAAAAATTATAAAGGAAATGTTTTTCATTTTAAATTTTCATAGAACAAGAAAAATACTTAAAAAAATTCCAATATGTTAGAAAAATTGTCATGTAGCACAATAAACGAGGCAAAAAATTAATTTCAATTCTTCTAGTTCGCTTTAAAATTTGGTATGTTTCAGTTCTGCAAGAATTTACTAATTTTTACTATTTCTTCGATAACATAGAGGAAAAAATATTATCGCAGTAAAAGATAGTAGCTTCTTGCAGGTTCTGGAACTGAGCAATTATTTAGACTTTCATGTTTTACTGGAGAAATATAATATTATAGCTTTTTGCCGGATTAACCTCCTTTATCAGGATTCATCAAGATTAAATTAAAAATTAAATTAAATATTTTCTTACATCATCTGTTTGGTTCTGTATTTGTCGTGCAAGAATCGTCAATATTTTTTATAAAATCTACAATAGGCGTGCCTTTCTACTTCCCAGCAAAAAAGTTTGGAAGTAGTGCAATGCAGAGTTATGATTTCAATACATCTTTCGATGCAGTCCACACGGAGTTATGACAAATGCACTCCGCTCGATACATTTTAGAAGCACTCGCTTATAGATCCCTAGCCAAGAAAGCCAATTTTTTGATCCCTACACTCGCAGTGTTTTTTTTTTTCTGAACACAAGAAAGAGTGTCTAAAATTATAAGAATTTGTTTACAAAAAAATAAAGAAATACAAACTAAAGATACGAACATTGCTGTAAATCTCGAGACGCAAATTATTTTTGAAGTGGAGTTAGAGTTTTTTTTTGGAAATCTGAATTGGAGTTGGAGGAAAAATGAAAAACCATTTGGATGATGAAGCAATATCAGTTGCGGTGTCACAAAAAGAAGAGCAGAGGAAGTAAACTCAGTTATGATCAAATTTAATGGAGAGTTTTTATCATTTGTATTAGTGTAATAAAGTTAATATTCTTGTGTTACACAAATAAGCAATGTATTTTATTTATTTTGGGATATTTGCAATGGCTTGCATTTTATAGCATCTTTAGACCGCATTTAAATTCAATACAAAACACTGCATGAAAGGCTGTGATTTGGATCGAAAATGGAGTGCATCCTAGCTGTGTGCCGTGGAAGCAAAATGGAGTGCATCCTAGCTGCGCGCTCTCTTGTAAAATTCATAAGTGAATTCATAGGAAAAGATGTACTCCAGCGGCAATTGTTCTAGTGATTTAACTGCATCCGCGGATGCAAACTTTTTGCTGGGTTACTAAATGTAGCTGAAACATTTTTTTTAGCAACTTTTCCTTTGTACAACTGTCAAAATCTGCAACATTAGTAATAATTATTACTAATTATCACGTAAAAAGACACAGCTAATATGTGTGTTCGTTTACTCAAAATTTGTACAACTTGTTACTGGATGTTGTTCGTTTCCTCTATAGTACAATGCAAAAGACCTTAGGTCCCGGTCCACACTAGAGTGACTTTCATCAAAAAATTTCATGAAATTAGGTGTTCTTAAATCGAATTCCCCACTACAGCAATTTTATGATTTTACTCTACTATGGAGGTCGATCTAGAGACGAATAATTTCATGCAGTTTTTTCAATGAAATCAATCTAGTGTGGACCGGGACTAGCCGATTACAAGAAGTTACTGAACGTGTACAAATTGTTGAGTAAACGAACACACCACTCTTAAGTCCAATTTACATATGCACATTAAATGATTTCGTTTTACGAAATCCTAGAATCAAATGAAGTGCATTTACATCTGTTGCACATACGCACATATACAATAACACAAACACATGCACACAATATATTTATTCAGAAAAAATAGTAATTTCAACACAAATGTGTATCAAATAACTTAATTATTAATTCCAAAAACAAAAAAAAAACATAATTTTTGCAAGTTGTTAACCATTTATTTTCACTTTTGTCATCGTTTGAGTAATTTTCTTTTTCTACAACACACACAAACAAACAAAGACGTCATAAAACAGTTGCATTTTTTGGTAGTTTATGACGAAAAAGCAGGGTTGCGTATAATAGTATTGTTACGGAATTAGATTTAACTAATGTCCGTGTAGACGTTGTTTTATTCCCCGATACGATTTGTACCAAATAAAACAGGGTTCGTTTTAGATTACGTTTCTACAATGCTTTATTTACTTTATTACACTTATTCAGAACCGACTTTAGTTACAAAGCACACAGCAAGTCTCTAGTTAGCACGCAGCACTTCTTTTACCGATCTGTTCAGTTCAACGCGTAAAACACAACTACTCCGTCATTGCCATTTCCCCGGTATTTATACCCCAAAGTCTCCCTGTTCTAGAGTCCTCCAGAACACATATGGCAACATCTCGAATCTGTGCAGCGAACACACAGCCGCACATTCGCACTAAGCGAACAACCATACTCACATACATACATGGGGGAATACAATTGGACGTCAAGCACAGTAATGACGTAACAACAACAAACAAGTGCAAAGAAGTAACAAACTAAACAATAATTACATGATTATGGCAAAACAAAATAAAAGCAAATTAATGAAAGGTAAAGTAACATCTAGAATAATGAAGAGAGTTCTACATGGTAGTTGTTGTTGCTTAAATAAAGTAACTGCGTAATAAAAACTTTACGTTACAATTCAAATATTTAAATTAACGGAAATTAAACTAAAATAACTTAAACCTATCAGTTACATTCGTAACATTGCCTCCCGCTTAAGCCTGTTCGTCCCGAATAGGCACAGTTCCCTCTCGGTGGTATGGGCATTGGTAACACTGCCTCCCGCTTAAGCCTGTTCCTCTTGACTAGACGCAGTTCTCGTTCCGTAGTGGTGGCAACCGATTTAGATGTACCCTCTACTGCGTCAGCTTTGGACTTCTGCTCTTCTGGACGTTGCTTTCTCTCCAGGAATCTTGACGTTATACCTTCTTTCTTTGTGGTCACCTTCCTAAGTGCCACCTGGTCTTCATCAGACTTGTCCTTCCTTGTTGTACGGCCGTTTCCTCGACGTACATCTTCGCTTTTTCCTCCTCGTTGCGAGATTTTTCCGCTTTCGTACTGGCCATTTTTCGGCGGCTTCCACCTTCAGCGTACGGACATCTACAGCGATTTCGTCAGATTCTGCACTAGGGCGACACATGCTTTTCTTCTCTTTGTAGCCCACATTAATCGGTATTTCCACATTGGACCAAGTCATCACACGGTGCTTTATGTCCAGGTTTATATCGAAGGCAATCATGAAGTCTACACCAAGTATAACTTCGTCCACAATATCGGCCACTATAAAATCGAAATTTACCGATTTTCTACCCATGCTCAGTCTTTGGTAGGCCTTTCCATGCACCGTTGTAGTCTCGCCTGTGGCCGTCCGCAATTTAACTCCATTTAACGGCAATACCTTCCCTTTTACCAAATCCGGTCTAATAATGGACTTTGTTGCACCGGTGTCCAATGTCAAGGTACGCAATACACCATTGACGAAGCCTTTAACCGTCAAGTTGTGATTCTTCTGCTGGACTATGGCTATAGAAATTGTGGGACCATCGTTTTCATCCTCTGCCAGCGGCGCCTCGTGATTAGCAGAACTTGCTGTATCTGATTCACCTGATGTCTCTCTTTGCAGATTCTTGGCCACCGTTTGGTCGTTGCTTTTTGAAGGCGGTAAGGTGGATCTGGGCCTTGCTTGTCTCACTCTGCATTCTCGGGCCAAGTATCCAGTTTTCCGACAGTTATAACAAGTCTTTTTCGTTCTAGCAGCCCCTCGTTTCGCACGCATCAGTGCATCCTTCAGCAGGTCGACAACGGTCTGGGAATTGCTGTCCTCAACTTGCAGCCTCCGCACGTTGTAAGCTTTAGGTTTCACCAGCATCTTCGCGGTTTCTTGGGCCAGGGCAAATGACACGGTTTCTGCAAATGTTCCTATCGGTGCCGCATACGTCGCAAATTTTACCTCTGGATCACGAATACCACTAGCAAATGTCTCAATCTTTATGCGGTCCACCAATGGATGTGTCTCTCCTGGATATGCCAACTGCGCCAACCGCTCTATATCAGCCGCAAAGTCTTGTAAGGTCTCATTTGGCTTCTGGACTCTTCCCCTCAGTTCCATTCGGTAGATCTCTTGCTTGTGTTCACTACCGTACTTACGTTCGAGAGCAGCCATTATATCCCCATAACTGTTTCTAGAAGCGGGGGGAATACTCTGTAATACGTCACCAGCATCACCCTTCAATGCCATAAGGAGTGATACCGCCTTTTCGTTGTCGTTCCAAGAATCTCTAGCAGCCACTGTCTCGAACTGTAATTTGAACACATTGAAAGAGGTAGAGCCGTCGAACTCATATTCATCGATGTTCATTCCACGGCGCTCGAACTCTTCCAACAAGCGTTTTTGTAGTTCGGCCTTGTTGCCAGTAGAACACAACTCCAACTTACTTAGCTCCTTCTTCAAGTCTTCCACTCGTAGATCCTTAAACTTCATTGTAGGATGATCGTAATCTCACTGCTGACACCAATTGTTACGGAATTAGATTTAACTAATGTCCGTGTAGACGTTGTTTTATTCCCAGATACGATTTGTACCAAATAAAACAGGGTTCGTTTTAGATTACGTTTCTACAATGCTTTATTTACTTTATTACACTTATTCAGAACCGACTTTAATTACAAAGCACACAGCAAGTCTCTAGTTAGCACGCAGCACTTCTTTTACCGATCTGTTCAGTTCAACGCGTAAAACACAACTACTCCGTCATTGCCATTTCCACGGTATTTATACCCCAAAGTCTCCCTGTTCTAGAGTCCTCCAGAACACATATGGCAACATCTCGAATCTGTGCAGCGAACACACAGACGCACATTCGCACTAAGCGAACAACCATACTCACATACATACATGGGGGAATACAATTGGACGACAAGCACAGTAATGACGTAACAACAACAAACAAGTGCAAAGAAGTAACAAACTAAACAATAATTACATGATTATGGCAAAACAAAATAAAAGCACATTAATGAAAGGTAAAGTAACATCTAGAATAATGAAGAGAGTTCTACATGGTAGTTGTTGTTGCTTAAATAAAGTAACTGCGTAATAAAAACTTTACGTTACAATTCAAATATTTAAATTAACGGAAATTAAACTAAACTAACTTAAACCTATCAGTTACAAGGTGTGTTCGTTTACTCAACAATTTGTACAAGTTCAGTAACTTCTTGTAATCGGCTAAGGTCTTTTGCATTGTACTGTAGAGTAAACGAACAACATCCAGTAACAATTTGTACAAATTTACATTCGTAACAGTATGGTGTTTTCGTGCGTTGTTTAGAATAAATGACGTAGCTATCGTCATTTATTTTTGTATGGTAAATGACGCAAAATGTTGCCTGTTTTAGCAAATAAATGATGAAACAGCTCTAAATGACGAAAAAGTTGCTAATGTAAATTGGACATTATTTCCTTTGCCTCAAAACAAACAACACATTTTTAAAACAAACTTGAATTAGTGTTTCTTACGTATTTATTTTCTTGTCGACATACAAAAACAGAAATCTAGTTTTATTTATTTATTATACAATTTTTTTTTTTTTTTTTCGTTCATATTTATTAATGCCTTCTATCTTAATTTGATATTTACATTATTTTTGACATAATTTAAGTATAATATTAATTCAACAGGGTTCACCCAGTGGTTCGCCCATATAGTATAGTTTTTAGATGTGGTAAAATAGTAAATTAATAAGTTATAATATAGTTGTTATGGATCATATTATGTATATATGTATGTAGTTCTCAAATGAAATCTTGTGGGGCCCTCCTTCTCAGTCTTGTGAAAGTATGGGAGGTTGACATCAAGTTTGCGGCTAAAGGGTTTGGGTGAGCATCTATTCTCAATTTGTACTTTTGAAGTTGATATATTTTTTCTTCATGGACAGTTCTCATGTCTAGTTCTTCGTGTAATCTCTTGTTGGTTATATAGTGAGGAGCTCCAGCAATTTTGCGCAGTGTTTTGGATTGAAATTGTTGTAAAAGTTTAATTGTTGTATTGGAGGCGGTTCCCCATAGCTGGATACCATATGTCCAAATGGGTTTTATAATACATTTATATACGAGTAACTTATTTTCAAGTGACAGTTTTGATTTGGAGCCAAGTAGAAAATTCATTTTATGGATTTGCAAGTCTAGAGCTTTCCTTTTTGTTTTTATATGAGTGTGCCATTTCAGTTTGTTGTCTAAATGTAGACCGAGATATTTTACTTCTTTTCTCTGTGGAAGCTCTATTTGATTCATTTCAACAGGTGGACAGGTTTCGTGGTTGAGAGTGAATGTTATTTGATTTGGCTTTGACTCATTTGCTTTTATACGCCAACACTTAAGCCATTGGCATAGTGTGTTTAGATATTTTTGGAGCTGAATGCTAGCCATATTCGGATTTTTGTGTACTGCAAGAACGGCTGTGTCATCAGCAAATGTGCCAATAACAGCAGAGTCAGATTGTGGTAGGTCTGATGTAAATAGAAGGTACAGTATTGGGCCCATAACACTTCCTTGTGGGACACCAGCTCTTATACAACAAAGATCGCTATTTTCGTCAATCTCGTGTACGTAGAATAATCTGTTTTGAATGTAAGATTTTATAAACAAGTAATAGTTAATCGGAAGAAGCCGCTTAACTTTGTACAGTAAACCATCATGCCATACTTTATCAAAGGCTTGTGATATGTCTAGAAAAGCTGAAGTGCAATACTGTTTTGATTCAAATGCAGTATTTATTGTTTCAACTAAACGATGAATCTGCTCAATTGTTCCATGGTTCTTTCTAAAACCAAATTGGTGTGGTGGGATAAGCTTTTTCGCATCGATTATCGGCATGAGTCTTTTAAGAAACAGAGACTCAAGAACTTTCGAGAGTACAGGTAATAGGCTAATTGGCCTGTAAGATTTTACTTGGTCCTCAGGCTTTCCAGGTTTTAGGATCATTGAAATTTGGGCCACTTTCCATTGTGGAGGAATGAAATTGCGTGTTAAGCATGCATTGAAAATGTAAGTAATAAGGTTAATACCCTCTTGTGGGAGTTCCTTCAGGACCTTCGGAGTAATAAGGTCATAACCCGGGGCTTTCCCAAGTTTTAAGGACATTATTGCTTGATAAACTTCATTTTTTGTAAACTTTTTAATGGGCAAATCAAGTTGATGTGTTTGTTTTATGTAACTTTGGATGTAATTTGGAGTTTCGTCAAAGTTATTAGGTGTAAATACTTCGTATAAGTGATTTGCAAACGTTGTTGCTTTTTCCAGGTTACTTTTAGTCCAGCTATTATCTGGCTTTCTAATCGGATAGTTGGTCTTGGGTTGCTTTCCCACATTTCTAGTTATCTTCCACAGCGAATAGTCCGTGGACATTGTTGGGCCCAAATTTCTGAGTTCTCGCTCAGTATTACAGTCATTTATGCTTTTCAACAACTTTTGAAGATCAGAAGTAATTTTGTTTAGTATTCTCTTGTCATTTGGAGATTTAGTTTGTTGCCAACGTTTTTTTGCCTTTCGTTTTTCTGATATTTTCCTCTGTACTGTAAAGGAAGTATTTGGGGGTTTTTCGAAGCAGATCTTGGGTGTGGAATTCCACGAAGCCATTTGGACAACGCGGATGAGATGTTCAACTGCATCCGTAATTTCTTCTTCGGTTTTGAGAGATAGCTTTTGATTTAATGTATTGCTGATTTGGTAACGAAACAAATGCCAGTTAGTCCTCTTATTATGGAGTTTGCATGTTTGGTTTTGCAGTATATGTTGTGAATGTAGGATTAGAGACACTGGTGAGTGATCTGAAGACAAGTCATGACTTACAACACATGTTTGTGAATTTGTTGGAATACCTTTGGAGACACAAAAGTCTATGAGATCAGGTGATTTATTTAAATCTGTTGGCCAGTAGGTAGGCGAATTGGGAGAAATAGTTCTTAGGTTCAGGTCTTTTATTGCCCAGTAAAGTTGTCTACCTTTCGGTGTTGTAAGACGTGATCCCCAGTGTACATGCTTTGCGTTGTAATCTCCGCACGCTATGAATTTGTTTCCAAGAGTTTTGAAGAAGCTAATGTATTGATCTTTTTTAATATTATGCCTTGGTGGACTGTAGAGAGATGTCACTGTAAGAGGACCATGTATAGTTTGTACAATAATATTTGTTGCTTGAATTTCATCTGTGCAATAGTGTGTGCCTTGGTGATGTTTTATTGACTCCTTTATTAGTACCCCTGAGCCACCACGCGCCTTACCGGATGGGTGCATCACTTGGTAGAAATTATATTTTGGGATAGAAAAGTGGTGTTTTTCAGTAAAATGAGTTTCAGATATAAGAACTATATCAACTTTGTTGGATTGTAAGAAATTTGTTACTTCTAGAGTGTGTTGTGACAGGCCATTTGCATTCCAAAATATAATTTTTAGAGAATCCATTATTTAAATATATGAAAGTTTTGCATGACTTAAGGCCTGCGTACATAAGCTGCCTTGCCTGCTTACCTTGCTTACTTCTGATAAAAGAATAAAAAAGAAAAGGGCAACCCAGTTCGAAATTTCCTCGGCCTTCTTTATTCTTTTCATGGTATAATAAGAAAGGTATGACAGAGCTCACAGCTGATTACAATTTTTTTCATGAAGGTGACCGACTTCTGTCAAAGTATTTTTTATATTTTGAAAATTGTGAGCAAAACAAAATACATAATATATGTATGTATTGAAGTTTCAATGGAATTTTATTTTAACACAACATTAAATTAAAATTGTGGCAATGAAACGCCAAGAAAATGTGTGAAATACATCGAGTTGGTTGGAAGGTACAATTATAATTTCAGGCAACTAATAAAAGGATGTATAAATGTATAAAGAAATCTGCTGATGCCTAAAGTTTCTTTTTTGTTCTCATTGAATTGGTGGTTTCAAAAACCCATCAGCGTTTTGGATTCGGAAACAAAATAACTTGAATTAATATTTTTACTTGAAAACTGCGGTTTTAAATCTTCCTCCAAGAAAGAAAAGAGGATTTTTAAATGCCATATTGGAAACCTAGTAAAGGAACTTCTCAAGGCTGCTGCAAGTGTTTTTGCAAATGTATTTAACATGGTTTTTTTCTGACCACATCCATACGTACATATTTATTCATTTACACGTAATATAAAAATAAAAACATCAAAATTATAACAACTTTTGAATATGTATTGATCGACGATCTCATTTGCCACTATCTCTTATTATGCGTGCCGCGTCACGGTTTGATATAACTCAGAAAGAAGAAACATCTTGTGATATGCTTGTGGCATTTTGATTCAGGGAAAAAATAACGTTTCACTCCAGAATGAAATATTCAGTTACACTTCATGCATCTATGCATGAGAATTCGAAATCTCCTTATGGCAGACTGCTATATGGGACCTTTTTTCGTGTTTCTTCCTCCATGTCAATTTGTCTTGTTAGTTCTCTGCAATGAATGTATTGAAAACAGCATCATTTTGGGTAATTCCGCGTTAAAATAAGCTGTTAGCTGTAGCCAAGAAAACTCTTAACAACGCTTCTAACGCGATACTGAAAAGTTAAACTTACAATTAATTCAATTTCACACTTTTCAATGATTTTGAAAGTTGAAAACAAAAAAGAAAACAAAAATAAATAAAATAAGTTGATGTTTGTAAATGTGTATGTATAAATAATTTTGACAGAAAGCGGGCATAGCTTCAGGGTTGAGTTTTTACTGTTTTTCAGAACCTGTTCTACCTTATTATACCATGATTCTTTTATTTTTATAATGTCAAAAATGAAGCAGGAAAGCAAGGCAATCAGGCAGAGCAGCTTATGTACGCAGGCCTTTAAGGGCTCAGCACATACGGTCCGTTGAGTTCCGCGTTACAACAACCACATGAAAACTGCAAGAACAAACTTGGCTTAATTCATTTTTCAATACAAAACTCCTTAGGCCATAATCCAATTAATTAATTAAAAACTTTCATAAATAATGGCCTTCGTCCTAAAAAGACAATAATAAATAAAAAACTTGGCATCACTTACACATTTTTCATGTGGTTGTTGTATCCAACGCGCTACGCACAACGGACCTAATATGCCGCGGCCTTAAAGCAAACCCGTTCGTGGGAATTGATTTGGTTACGAAGTTTTTCGGCAAATCACACACACGCGACCCGAACGCAAAGTATGAGAGCAAATGTTTTGATTTTTTTACTTCAGTCTTGTACTGAATTTCATGCAAGCAGGTTGATGCCGCTTTATTTGTTTATTTTTGGGTACACAGAAAAGATTTTGCAGTTGTACAGCAAATATGTGGAGGGAAGAATTTGAAAATGATTTTTGTTTTGTATTAATATTTTTAATGACGCAGAATGCCTCGTCTGCAATGCAACAATAAAAAATGTATGTATGCTTAGAAAGTCTTAAAAAATCATTTTTATATACAATTTGTTTTTTCTCTCAAAAAAATTAACATATGAAGAGAAATACTTTTCAAATTATGAAGTTATTTATATTATTTTTAATTTAAGTCATACAAAGCGAACGCGCCAACAATATATTTTTCATTTCACACTCAATATGAAAATCATCACCCTGTTCTGTCAGTGTAATTTTACCCACACATAAACAATTTAAGCGCTCGCTCTTCTTGGTCGGCTATGCCTTTAAGCAATCAGATGTCACTTTTTGCCAACAAACTTTGAGAACCCTGTAGAGAGGTTCGTTTTTCGATCTGTAAAGCCCTGGAGATGTAGATTTTTCAGTCTATTGATCCCTGGAAAGTTTTAAAAAACAAACATCATCTGGTTGCTGTCGGTTGTCGTGTCAATTCTTCTTGATAAAATAAAAGAATATAAAAGATAAAATATTAACTCCTTCATAATTTGAATACTTAAACATTCCATAGACATGGATTCCAAATTAGATGTAAGTATCTGTGGTTCCCAATATTAAGACAGTTACTAAACTATTTCATTATCCAACTCTAGATGGATGACTATTCCAACGCTAGTCTGGAGGGTGATATGTCAATACCAGGAAGGCAAACTAATGCGCCAATAGGAGCCCCAGATTTTAATACACTGGATGAGCCCATTAAGGAAACAGTTGTAAGTAGTATAGAGCAGTATTGGTATAGAGCTGTTTTGTGACACAACCCCACCCGATTCATTGTGAGATGTTATGGTTGTCTCAATTACAATATGTTGCAAATGGTTAGAACCATGGCCTTAAGGCAGAAGGTCATGACTTGAGTCATGGCGAATACACCGTGACGTCTTAGTTACTGGTTGCCCCCGTGGGTGTTATTTTGAAAGAAAGACAAAACTCACGGGGAGTTTTCATTCAAAATAACCACCAATATGTTCGGCACCTTGTTACGTTCAGTGATACAAATTAGGCCTCATGTTGTCGAGCTAAAAGTAGATACCAGCTCGCTTCTACGACATTAGCGAATTCCAAGAGCATATGAGAATATATCAGAATAGGCAATTGAGATGCTCTCGAAATAGTGCACGTGTAGTACTTCAAAGTACCACATAGTAAAAGTTGAATGGTTAACTAATCAACCGAAGGGATGTCAAATTGCATGTTTGACTTTCGCTCTAACGAAGTCCCTGCCGGCTATGAATTGTAATCTTCGCGATAGTTGTATAAACGGAACGGAAAAAGCATTCTTAAAAATTAAAACTCTAAATTGTAAAATAATGTCTTTTTGGTATTTTGTATTTTGTTTTGTGAAATCAATTTAATGTACAAAGATCTCTGGGGTGTTGCTAAAATTACAATGCTAATTATTTTCCTTTTTCTTTACAGTTGCGTGATGTACGTGCAGTGGGTGTGAAATTCTATCACGTTCTGTATCCAAAAGAAAAATCAAGTCTCTTAAAGGATTGTAAGTAGTTTTTTAGACATTCATACCATTTATTAAATGATATTATTATAATGTACTTTCTTTAGGGGATTTATGGGGTCCTTTGGTTTTGTGTACATTCATGGCCACAATTCTACAAGGTTCATCTGCTGGAGACTATGATGGTGGTCCAGAATTTGCCCAAGTCTTTGTTATAGTGTGGATAGGAGCTGCAATTGTAACATTAAATTCTAAACTTTTAGGTGGTAATATGTAAGTATAATTTATATTAAATCCTATATGGGATATTATAACCTTTATTTCATTTTGTAACAGATCCTTCTTCCAATCTGTATGTGTTCTGGGCTATTGTCTAACACCCGTTGCCATATCACTTATAGTGTGTCGTATTATCTTACTTGCTACACAATCGCCTCTGTTATTCTTTTTACGTTTATTGACAACGACAGTAGGATTTCTATGGGCCACATATGGTAAGAATGTTGAGTAATTTATTGAAACATGATTTTAAACTGTAATCGCTTTTTGGAATTACAGCATCCTTCATTTTCCTGGGTGACAGTCAACCACCAAATCGCAAACCTTTGGCTGTTTATCCTATATTCCTTTTCTTCTTCATTATCTCCTGGTTGGTGATATCTCACAATTAAGGTTGGCGACTCATGTATTTTTAAGGGCCATTATATAGAATAAAGCAATAGCAATAATATTGGCATTTTTGTGTGAGTTTTTGTTTTTTTGTTAATTTAAATTGAATATTAATTTCGTTGTGCAAAAACAAAAAGTATTTTATATTTAACTTTCAATAAAAATAAATTAATGCCTTTTATTATGACAAATGTTGAGGAAGAGAAAAATTACCTTTTGCTCATCGCCTAGACAGTAACACGAAAAAGGAAGTAAATATTTCTTATCTTTCCACTTAATTGAAATAAGTGTAAACAAGTCTCTTATCTAAGTAAAGGCATACTAAGTAGACAAATTTTCTTCCGAAACATAGTATTTGCTACAATAATAATTAATTGTGTCGGAATGAAGATACGCTGAATTACAAGAGAGCAATATTAAACGTGTTCCAACCCAAAATTGAGTGAAGATGGTCTTCCAGGCAAAATGTACCGATATACTTTTGTACTTCTTTTTGTTCAAGTTATAGAAAACTCGTGCTCAATTTAACATTATGATATTATACAAGAACGAAGAATATAAGACTAAAGGCCTGGGTACATAAGCTGACTCGCCTGGTTGCCTTGCTTTCCTGATTCATTTCTGACATAACAAAAATAAAAGAATAAAGAAGGCCGATCAAATTTCGAACTGGTTGCCCTTTACTTTTTTATTCTTTTATCAGAAGCAAGCTTGAAAAACTGGAAAGCGTAGGAATGGGAAATTTTGATCCCATGGGAATGTGCAGAATAGGGCTGTTTATGTTTTGTCAGAAATGAAGCTGCCTTGCTTTCCTGCTTCATTTCTGACAAAACATAAACAGCCCTATTCTGCACATTCCCATGGGATCAAAATTTCCCATTCCCACGCTTTCCACATTCTCAACTACGTGGGAACAGCAAAAGATGGGAGAAGAAAATTCGAAATTAGTTACACCAAATTATTATAGCATAATTTTGGGGGCTGTAATTTTGTTTTGTAATACAAAATGCATATTTGCATTGAATTCACGGTTTTTGAATTAGATTAGCAAAAGCACAACTCAATTAAACAACCGTGCATTGATTTATAAATTTTTTAAGTGATTGGAGTCAAACAAACGATGTGTTGTGTTGTACTATAAGCACATTTTCCTCAGAATGTGCGAACTGGTGTAAGCATTTTACAGTGTTTTGTTTTTAATTATTAGGCAAACATAATGTTTGTGTATAAAGTAATAGGAACTTCTTAAGTTTGTAACGAATTTAAAAATTGTATGTTGATGTCCATTCGGAATAATTTTAGTTAGGGGTTTAACGAGTATATCGCTAGTTTTACTTATTCCTAATGATCGCTAGAAGTCGTATTTTGCATATTTTTAAAAAAAATTCAAAAAAATAAATTCGGATATTTTTCTCGATTATTACATATTTTTGAGTGTCGCCATAAATTTACGAAGAAAAATAAAATTTGTTTTTTGATCCATCGATTATGGATGGCAAACTCAACTGAAGTTGCGTTGCCAGAAGTGAAAATCACTCAAAAAACAAGTGAAACGACAGAAATTTTTGTCAAATTTATTCAATATCAGTGTTTTTTCGGCTATTAGTTAAATTGTAAAAAAGTATGAATTTCAATACAGAAATGGGGTTTTCTATTATTAAATTTGCTGTCGGCAACGCAACTGGAGTTGGCTTGCCATCCATAATCGACCCCTAAGACTAAAACTAAAACACATGCCCTTGCAAAATTTCAAACTTCTACGTTCAAAAATAACGATCCTATTCAAGAAAAGGCATATTGGAAAATGGAATAGCATTGCAATAATTTGGCATATGTATATGGTAAATTTCAAATCTCCTTTTCAATACCATTGACAAAAAAAATTAAAAATTTTTTGCGAGCACATCTGCGATTTTTGGGACTTAGGTTAAGAAAAAAATTGTGGTTTCAAATATGTTCGCGTTCACAAAATTGGATGCTGCACCCAAAAGTTATAGGGGGTTTTATTCCCCTATAAAGAAAAAATATTTAAAAATTCCCTTTGGGTTTTAATAAGAAAATATATGTATAAATCGTTTACAGAATGTTATATCTATCCGCCGATGTTAAAATATTTCTAAATTTGTTTTTATTTTCGCGGAAAATCAACAAATAATGAAAAAATCTTAGAGTAAATTTAATTTATTCTAACTCAGAGTTCATATAAATCTCAAAAAAATTAATTTAAAATTTCTACACCATCTAGACAACGTATAGAAATATGTGAGACCAAAATTATAAAGATTGGGTTCATAAGATGCATATTACAGCAACAACAAAAGACAAAAACTTATTGTGGAAATATTATTACAAAAATATATTTTTTGGTTTAATACGAAAAATTGAAAAAACATTCTTAGGAGTTATTCTACTATTTCGCTAAATTTCCATACAAAACCTTAAGTATTTTGCTAAAACTTCTTCGAGGACAATAGTTTGTCATCGTGAAAGTATATTTGCTTAGAATGATAAGCAATAGAGTTAAGAAGTACAGAGTAATATTGAAATCACAATCAAAGAAAAAACACAAATGTTAAAAAGCGTGTAATTCGCTAATCCGTTTAAATCAGTTGAGGTGCATGTGCTTTTCGGATACAGGGAGTCTATCAATATGGATGGATTTGCCCATGTTTCATTCAGCGGCCAAAGTGTGCCATCAGTTGCATCTTACTATTCAAAAAATATTCAAGCGGGCAAAAATTGCGCGATGTGCATTTGATTATAAGGTGCATCCGATTTCAATTAAAAATATGCCGCCTATTAAAAATATGCCAATATAAATGATTTTAGACAGATTCGTCAAGACATGCGGATGTGCCACCACATCCTGTTTTGGGATAAATAGGGATATTACTCCCGAATCTTTGTAATTTGTGACACCTCTTTTTGGCAAATATTATAATCGCTTATTAAGGATTACATTTATGTAAAAATAATCAAAGAAAATCGCGGTTCAATTCGCGGAATTGTCAAAATATATTTTTGCAGAATATCCTACTTTCAAGGTATCTATATCCGGCGTTTTAGTGGATGGATTCGAACGCGAAAGGTCTTATTAGATCCGGCACGTAAAAAAACTAAAATCACGCGGGGTTCAGGCGTACCTGTACGACAGTTGTAAATTTTAAAGCCAAAAAATAGGTTTTTTCAGTAAATTTACGCACCAAATTTTGGCCTTTGGACTCCTTTGTAAGCTGTACGGAGCACACTCATGAGATATACATCGAACGACGTGGAATCGCGAGTTCTACAATCCTGTAACTAGTTTGAAAATATTATCCAGTTGCACCATCTAATTATAAGAAAAATTCGAAAAACACTGAAATCAAAACTTCAAAATGTCAGCATCGATTTTAGTGGGATGTAGTGTATATATCGAAAAGTCATTCACTAGAACCATGTTTTCCAAGGGGTATTCTTAGTTCTTTCTTTGAGCACAGGTTTGAATTTTGCGTGGTTTGGCCAGAAATCAAGAAAGAACACAAAAAAACTTGTTTACTTCAACACATTTTTCCCATTTTTTATATTACCACCAACGCAGCTTCCACGAAAATTATTTGTTATGGTCCATATTATGAGATCTTGGCTAAAACACTTCAATTAATATAAATGTATCCATGTTTTATAAAATATATTAACAGTTCGCGACTTATTAAATGGTGAACCTCAACTTCAACGATTGTAAAACTTTTTTGAATATTGCCATATGTATGTACGTTTGTGTGATCGTTGAGGAACTAACACGTTTTCAATAGAACGTTAGTCACTTGATTAAAAAACTCGAAGGTTATATTACGAAAATGAATAAAAGTTGTAAAAATATTATGCCAAATTTTTTTTTTTAAAATGATTTGTTTTTATTTACTGCGTTAATAGAATCAACCATGACTCTTTTTCTCGTAATTCAATACATATGGTCTGTTCCAGAACTGCAAAAATCTACTAATTTTTACTATTATTTTTTTGTTTTATTCGATAACAAGTCTGACTGAGAGTAAACAGCGATAAAAACGAGTTAATGACAAAATATGCAAGACGTTTCATAGGCTTACCTCATCTGTGGAATCAAAAAATAACTATTAGTAATATAAACAACTAGCAAAGTGCCCGCTACTTCGTATGCGTTAAATATACAAAACAAATAAACAATATATGTATAATATAGAATGGTGGAAACATTTTGTGTACTAATACGTACCACTTTAGTTCGATTTTCATCACGCCTAAACATCAAGAGCAATCCACATTTTTGAGATATTTTAATTGAGGTTCTCAGCGCAAATACGGCCTAACCCAACAACCGCCATCCTTATTTCCAGCTCTATCTGTTCCCCCAAAACCAATTATAGAACTATTTAGTACTTTACATGTAAATACATAAATACGAACCTCCTCCTATTATTTCAAAATTCCCTTTACACAATAACAAATTGCACCAAATCCTGTGCCATTTACAACTTTTCGTATATTTATTGCACATATTTCTGAAATCGGACGTTATAAGCAAATGATAACAGTAATCTTAATTCCAAATCTCACGAATCCAAATCTATCCGTTCATCCAATACAAAATTTTACCATACATGGAACCATTTCGTACCCCTTAGTGTATCTAATTCCACATTTTAGGATTCGAGCGCTATAATTTCACCCAAATCCTAATTGTACAAAATGTAGTACTTTTTGTAAGCATAAGTATGCATTTCCAAAACAAAGTACGCATTTCCAAAACTAACCCCAACAGTAATATTAACTCCAAAATTCAAGATTCCAGATCTAACCGTTCGCTCAAATCCAAGTTGTACCAAATTTAGTACCGTTTAGTACTTTTCGTCCATATAAGTACGAATTTCCAAAACTTCCTCAATCCTACACACCAGCAGTAATCTTTATTCAAAACTTGAAGATTCCAGCTCTAGCCGTTCGCTCAAATCCAAATTGAACCAAATTTAGTACTTTTCGTATTCATAAGTACGAATTTCCAAAACTACTTCCATATCTCAATCCTACACTCCAACAGTAATCTTAATTCCAAATTTCTTGATTCCAGCTCTACCCGTTCGCTCAAATCCAAATTGTACCAAATTTAGTACTTTTCCTACCCATAACTAAAAATTTCCAAAATTTTATCAATCCTACAATTCAACAGGTATTTTAATTCCAAACTTGAGGATGGCAGCTACATCAGATCTCCGAAATCCAAATTGTACCAAATTTAGTATCATTTAATTCAATTCAATTTTTTTTTTCAATTTATTTTCATAAATGGGAACCTAGCCCATAGGGCCAAGAGCGGTTCCAAAAGCTACAAAACATACACTACTCCAAAAGCTTAAATCTAACAATAAATTTAATTTGATAGTCTTAAAATTCATTAACAGGATGTAATTAAAGAAAATATGAAGATCTGTTTAGTAATCAGCTAAGCAATATTAGAAATAAGGAACATAAACAATCATAACAAAAATTTGTACTAGTCGAAAAATTATTAATCTTCAAAATCACTCCGATTGAAATGTTCAAATAACTTCATTTTATAACGGATTAAGGAGCCACTGAAGGTCTTAAGATCTTGCGGTAAACCATTGAACACACGGGCAACCCGTACCAAAAAGGATTTTTCCAAAAAAGGCGTCAAACGCGGTATATGAATTTGTTTATTCCTCTCCGATCTACTAAAAACAAATAACTCTAAAACAGAGGAAGGGGCTTGGATTTGTATCACCTTAAAGAAAAACAACATGCACCTAATATTCAGAAAAACATCAAACGAACTACCAAGAAATTCTTCTACATACGAAGAAATATGATCACGACGTTTAAGCACAAAAACATAGCGCATGACCCTATTAAGCAATAGCTTAAGCTTACGCAAAACATTGCCACAACTTCCACCAACAACCTCAATCTTCTTTATTTGCGTATCCGATATTCGGATGTAAAGCGATCATACAATAGTATTGTTTACATATTAAAAAATATATTTCAAAATATAGATATTATCTAAGTGTATGTAAGCTCTCGATTTTTAGCGGCATATAGTAAGTTGGTTTCATCTCTGTATCCCGTCCAATCTAGAATATTTTTTAGCCAGTATGTCTCCCTCCTGCCTCTGTTTCGGTTTCCTTCTATTTTGCTTTTTATAATGTTTTGTATAAATTTGTATTTTTCATTTCTCATTAGATGACCTAAGTATGAGATTTTTCGCGATTTAACAGTATGCAGGAGTTGTCTGTCATGGTTCATTCTTCGAAGAACTTCCTGGTTTGTTATATGTGCAGTATATGGTATTCTTAAAATTCGTCGATATATCCATATTTCGAAAGCTTCGAGTTTCTTCTCATCTGCACTTTTAATAGTCCAGGTTTCGACTGCATATAGTAGCACTGACCAAATGTAACATTTCACAAATCTTATCTTTGTTGCTAAGCAACCTCAATACAATACAAAAAATGTGGCATTATCAATGCATGTACTACCTGTATCCTAATTTTCTTAGGTAGGACAATATCCAAACAGTACAACTTTCTTAAAATAAAGTTTACCTTGGAAACTAAACAATTAACATGCAGATCAAACTCCAAACCACTATCAAGCAACAAACCAAGACACTTCATCGAGCTTACAACATCTATAGACTCCCTATAGATGGAAACATTTATAGAACTCTCTTGGAAGTTGCCAAAAAACATAGCCTTAGTCTTACTAGTATTTATTGAGAGCCCATTGTTGGACAACCATTTAGTACTTTTCCTACCCATAAGTAAACATTTTCAAAAGTACCTGAGTGCTATCTTCAAATAATAAGCTTAATTCCGAATTTCAGGATTCCAGATATACCCGATAACTCAAATCCAAATTTGGTACTATTCGTATCCATAGTACGAATTTCTAAACCTACCTCTAACAACAGTCCAACATCAATTTTAATTTCGAATTTCACGATTCCAAATGTATCCTATAACTGAAATCCAAATTGTACCAAATTTAGTACTATTTAGTACATTTCCTACCCATAACTACAAATTTCCAAAACTCTATCAATCCTACACTCCAACAGTACTCCTTATTCCAAATCTCGGGTTTCCAGCTATATCCGTTCACCCAAATGCAAACTGTACCAAATTTGGTACCATGTAGTACTTTCGTACCCATGAGTACGAATTTCTCCAACTACCTCAATCCTACACGCCAACAGTAATCTTAATTCCAAATTTCAAGATTACAACTGCATCCGATCACCGTAATCCAAATTGTATCAAATTTGATACCATTTAGTACTTTTCGCATCCAATGTACGAATTTCCAAACCTTCCTCTTTCAACACTCCAACAGTAATCGTAATTCCGAATTTCAGGATTCCAAATGTATCCGATCACATAAATTAAAATTTGGTACCCTTTAGTACTTATCGTACCCATAACTAAAAATTTCAAAAACTTCATCAATCCTACTTACCAACAGTAATCCTTATTCCGAATCTCGGGATTCCAGCTACTCTATCAACACTCCAACAGCAACTTTAATTCCGAATTTCACGATTCCAAATGTATCCCATCATTGAAATATAATTGTACCAAATTTAGTACTATTTAGTACTTTTCCTACCCATAACTAAAAATATCCAAAATTTTATCAATCCTACACTCCAATTGTACTCCTTATTCCAAATCTCGGAATTTCAGCTATATCCATTCACCCAAATCCAAATTGTACCAAATCTGGTACTATTTAGTACTATTCGTACCCAAGAGTACGAATATCCACAACTACCTCAATCCTACACGCCAACAATAATCTTAATTCCAAATTTCCGAATTACAGCTGCATCAGATCACCGTAATCCAAATTGTACCAAATTTAGTACCATTTAGTACTTTTTGTTCCCATAGGTCCGAATTTCCAAACCTACCTCAATCCAACACTCCAAAATTAATCTTACAGGCATGTCACAGAAACGAATTCCGATCGAAAGTTGAATTGATTCCGTATTTATCTTCTTCAGAAAACGAAAAACGAAGAATTTTTCGGAATGAAACCACTTTTGATTTTCGACCGGAATCTAAAGAAGCTAAGACAAAAACGATCGAAATGAAATTTCGGAATTGCAACCATTCCGATCGGAATCTGTGACATACCTGTTAATTTCGAATTTCAGGATTGCAAATTTATCTGATCACCCAAATCCAAATTGTACCAAATTTGGGTACCATTTAGTACTCCAATAGTAATCTTAATTCCAAATTTCACTATTCCAGCTCTATCCGATCTCTTAAATTCATATTGTACCAAATTTGGTACCATTTAGTACTTTTCGCACCCAAAAGTACGAATTTCCAAAATACCTCTATCCTACACCCCGACTGTAATCCTAATTCTAAATTTCAGGATACCAGCTCTATCCGTTCCCCAAAATCCAAATTGTACCTTATTTGGTACTATTTAGTACCTTTCGTACCAATATGTACGAATTTCGAAAACTACCTCCATATCTCAAACCTACGCTTCAACAGTAATAGTAATTCCAAATTTCAGAATTCCAACTTTATCGGTACCCAAATTCAAATTGTACCAAATTTAGTACCATTTAGTACTATTCGTACACATGAGTACACATTTTCAAAACCACCTCCTTATATCAACTTATCTTCTAAACCTTGATTTGCATTCCAAATTTCAAGATTTTAGCTGTATCCGTTCACGTAATACCAAATAGTACTAAATTTAGTAACTTTTAATACTTTTCGTACACTTATAGTTCGAATTTCCAAAAACCATTCGGTACACCTTTCTAACTCTCCCTCAGTTAACCTCATTCCAAATTTCAGAATTCTAGCTCTTCGCGTTTGCCCAATATACCAACGGGTACCATATTTAGTACCTTTTAGTACTTTTAGTACAGTTCTAGTTCGAATTTCCAAAAATCCAGCCTTATCTGACACCTTCGGACCAAGAGTGACCCTCACCCAAAATTTCAAGATTCTAGCTTTAGCCGTTTAGTCTGGGCGTTGATTATCAGTCAGTCAGTCAGTCAGTCAGTGAGTCAGTGAGTCATCATTACTGAACTCTTTTATAAGTATAGATTAACAACTACGAAGCTACGTAGCAAAGCAAACACGTACCATTTGTATTTCTGATGCAGTGTGCAACCAAGTTCTTCTCCCTTAAATACCAAACATTTTTAACCATTTTGATCACCATTGAACTAGATGAACCAAAGGGGCGAGATAAACGAATAGAACAAGATTAACAAATGGGAAATGGAGATGTATGAAAGAGGAGGATATGGTACAAATCGATTTTTTAACAAAATCGTTCTTTTGAAATACATTGTTCCTTCCGGAAAAACACAACAAGTAAACGGCGGAAATTCTCCACATGCAAATATTTAAAGCTTGGGTTTTCTAAATTGGAAAACCACATTCACACACACTATTTATAAGTAATACATATAAACAAATATTTATTGATAGACATTATTAACAAACTGATATTAAGGTACACATCTAGGGGGATTATCATTCTCCATAGTTTTGGAATGAATACTTCTTATAAATTCATTGGAATGCATTAAACATTCTGCACATCCAGACTATTCGAATTGGTGGCAATTTCCAGAGACATTTGTGTGCGAACGCCGTCTCCTTTTGGATTACGGTAGGTAAGTGAATTTGCCCGCGCCTTACGTCCCATAAAGTGACGTTCAACCCATTTTAACATTGTATAGACCGAATCTGTCGAAGGCAAACGATGATCAGCAGCTGTTTTCACAATATCGGATGATGTGACACGGAATGTACGGGCCATACCCTTGAGGGCAATCATTGCATCTTCATCGGTTAAATCATCACCAACATAAATAATTTTAATGCGTTCACTCCAATCGACACCAAATGAGGTACGCAAAATATATATGGAAGCACGACCTTTATTCCATTGAACGGGTGGACGAGCTTCCAAGGCACAATGGGCCTCTGTTGCCCGGAAACCATATTTGATCATTAGGCTGCGGGCCTTTTCGATCATGGCTGGTCTAAGTTGATTGGGTGTTTCACGATAATGAAAGGTTAGGAGAGCACCTTTGTTTTCAACCCAGGCACCATCACGACAAACCTGCGCAAACAATAAAAAGAATATGCCATAATATGATTTCAATAATAGACTTCATAATATATGCTTTGTTTCAGAACCTGAAAGAAGCTACTATTCTTTACTACGATAACATTTTTCCTTCATGTTATTGAAAAAAATAGTAAAAATTAGTAGATTCTTGTAGTACTGGAACAGACCAATAATTTCAATAAGCTGGTTTTCCAAACTTACCGTATCCTGCAAAGCTTTTAGTAGTTCACTGACTTTGTTCTCAAATTCTATGGGCATGGGATGTACGAATTTACTACCATCTGGATGTAGAATTTCCAGACCATGATTACCGGCATATGTTATACCATCAATGCCCACCATTTTCTTAACATTGTCCACATTGCGGCCGGAGATTATGGCCACATAGACATCTGAATGATTGGAGAGTTTAAAAAGTAGATTTTTCATTTCTGGGGATAATGTGGCTAAATCTGGATGAGGGGCTATAGGTGCGAGGGTACCATC
The DNA here is from genome assembly GCF_047663935.1 of Musca autumnalis. Taxonomy (NCBI): domain Eukaryota; kingdom Metazoa; phylum Arthropoda; class Insecta; order Diptera; family Muscidae; genus Musca; species Musca autumnalis. Next base: position 261,738,141 of record NW_027411755.1, on the reverse strand, counting down.
ATAATCCAATAATAATGCCAATTTGTGATTGTAGCCAATATATCTGGGGAAAAATGAAAAATGTTATTGAAATTTGTAGCAGCAACAGTTTTTAACTTACTTCAACAAATAATCATCGAAATCATCCACAGTTACCGGCTGCATTGTGGTAGTACCAACATCATCCATTTCCAGTGTACCCATAGCCTTGAGGAAACAACGCATCCAATGATTGACATCACACTCTGATTCACGTCTTCTCAAACGGCTCATACGTAGTATTCTCTCATCTTCTGGCATTGTTAAGGCTCTGTGTATAACTTCAGCTGCTTGATGTATCTCATAGGGATTACTAATTAAAGCCTCGTGCATCATTTCTCCCGCCCCGGCAAATGGAGATATAATGAGTACGCCGGGAACTGGATTTATTTGACAGGCTACAAATTCCTTGGCCACCAAATTCATGCCATCTCTGAGAGGAGTTACTAAGCAGACTGCAGCATCACGATAAAGAGCAGCCAATTCATCTTGAGCCACATAATCATAAATATAACGTATGGGAGCCCAATTGGCTGTTGTAAAACGTCCATTGATACGACCCACCAATTGATCCACCTCTTCCTTTAACTCTCGATACTCCTTAACATCCGTACGTGAGGGTACTGAAATTTGCAACAGCGAAACTTTTTCCTTATGCTGTGGATACTTTTCCAACAGAACCTCAAATGCCATTAAACGATGCACCAAACCTTTGGTATAGTCCAGGCGATCAACACCCAAAATTGTCTGTTGTTGCTCAGTGCCTTTCAAAACACTTGGCGCCTCCTTAGCCAGATTGACAAAACGTTCATAGGGTATACCAATCGGCAATGGACGCACACGTACCGTACGTCCACCATGTTCTACCAATAGATTGTTACGATCCACACGACAACCCAAGTTACGTTGACAACAATCCACAAAATTCAAGCAATAGTCTTGTATGTGAAAACCAACCAAATCACAGCCTAGCATACCCTGTAGAATTTCATCGGACCATGGGAACAAACGGAAAATATCCCATGGTGGGAAGGGAATGTGCAAGAAGAATGCCAAACGACAGGGTAGTTTCTTTTCCTCCGCCTGTTCTCGTACCCAATTGGCGGCCAACATCAGATGATAGTCATGGATCCAAACAATTGGAGGGTTCTTGTCATTGCCATTGTTATTGGCAAGACACTTTTCCAAGGCTTCTATAGTGCGGGCTGCAAAATGTTTATTCACCGTTATGTAATCATTCCAGTGATCAGCACCAAAGGTAGCTCGGCCAGGCATGGAGTGAAATAGTGGCCAGAATATTTTATTGCAACAACCATTGTAATAACTGTCGAATATTTTTGGATTTATATTAACCGAAACGACCTGTTGAAGGGTGGAAGAGAAGAAATATTTTAAGATGAAATATGAAAATTTCCAGAATAGTTGCATTAAATGAATTATTTCAGTTAGTTACATATATGAAATAATGCATAACAATTGTATCTTTTCTGATTCATTAAGATATCACTGACTGATACCTTTTTACAGTGTTTTTTTTTTTGTGTATATGAACAGAGCTATTGCAAATACTTATTTGCTTTGTTTCCACAAAATAAGAATGTTTACCTGTTCAGATTTCAGACCAGCTGTTGGTGTTTGATCCGTTGGAATTGATTCCGGTATAGGTTCATTTGGATCCTTTAAATGAATGCCAGACCAACCAACCCACAAACCATGACCCCGAATAACAACTGGACACACAGCCGTAACCAAACCACCAGCACTGAAAATTGACAATAAAGTTTAGATACAAATGAGTTTGGAAATGTATTGGGGTGCATCAATATTATTTTTTTAATTACAAAAGCAATATTAGAATTAAAACTACATACATAAACTGTCCATATTATGTATGGTATGATATGAAAAAAAAAACAACAAACAGGGAAAAAACTAAACATCGATTGCGTGCAACGTCATAGGCGTATAATAAATTGAATATATACGTATAAAGTATACGCAACATAGTCATTAGCATTTCGACGCAAAGCTTTGAAACACCATACAGTTATTTGCCAACGATAGAGATGTTTGAAAATTAAATATATACAGAAAAACGTATTAAAGCTGGAACTAAGTCTTTCCTGTTGTGTGGTGGAACGACGTGGAATGAGTTACAACTGAGTTATTAAACGTTTACAATTTTGCATCAATATCAGAGATTAACCTTAAAGGATTTTGGATTATTTGTATTTGTTTAACATTGTTGATATCCCAACTGTTACTTCATTTACAGAAATTTGTTTTAATTTATTTACTTTTTACACCAACATTATAAATCGTCTTATTTTTTTTTTGTTAAAAAAAGTACAATAAGGGCCATTATTATATGTGTTCTTTTACTATCTGATGGATTTCAAAATGCAAAATAAATCAAATTGGAGGCACCAAAAATATAATTTTTACATTGAAAGTTAATTTTGAGAAGCTCCTCCTTCAAATTCAATCATCACTTTTAACTTTAAGTTAGCCGGAAAGTTATAAATCTGTTTGGTAAATCCAAACTATAACAAAAGAAGACTTATAATAATGGGGGTAAAAGTATTTTAGTTGTTTTAGGATCAAAATTGTCATTACAGAATCCAATAGATTTGATGCTGTTTAAACAAAAGTACTTTGGAGGTAGCCAAAACAGACTTGTCCTTGTGGCTATTTTTCCCATAAATTAAGCACTTATTGGGAAATTCAATGGATTTTATAGACAAAATCTTTAGTGATTAGAGTTGTTTAACACTCTGGCAGTTACCTCAAATAATATATAGCGATTGGTATCCCATAAATTTGTGTATTTTGATTCTTGAGCAATGTTTAAGCCAGTTTCCATTAGCCCTTTATGTAAGAATCGACCAAAAAATCGTATCTATAAGGCATTTATTCCACGATAATAATAATATTTTGAAGTCCTCAGGGTGTTAACATTGTGTATACAATAGGGTTATGACTTTTTGACATTTTTTCTCCAAAATGATTTCCTATAGCAGGGATGAATGAAGTTTTGCCTAATAATCACTACGCTATCGTTTATTCCATTGAAATATAAAAAAGTTCACGCACAAATCGATTTTAAAAAATAATTTTTTGAAAAAAATGTATGAAATGAAATTTTTTTTTAATTATTTTTTTTTTGCACGAATGAATAAATATAAGCCTACTAATAACTATAATAATGTTTATTTCATTCAAATATTGAAAATGGTCATGCACAACCACTTTGAAAAAATTTAAAATTTTTTGTTTTTTTGTTAAAAAAATTATATACTTAAATAAAAGCGTTTACGACATTTTTACGATTCTCAGAATTGAAGAAAATTAGTGAAAAATAAATGTTATGTCAGTTTAATTGTCTCATGTGACTCTAAAGTTTATTTTCAATTGTATATCTGCTTACAGTGACTTCAAAAAATTGTCCATAATTTTGATAAATTCAAATTTTAAAATAATTTTGTGCGTGAGGTTTTTTCACCGAATCACCTTATAATTATGATTTTATGTAATCTTATGGCAAAACTCATCACTCTATGATACAGGGATATGAGGTTGTAAAAAAGTCATAACCCTAGTATACAATCAAAATCTATTCAAAAATTTGTTAAACATTTTTTTATACCATAGTGCAAGAATTAAATTAAATTCTTTTTGTTTTATACCATTTTGTGACAGACAGACCGTTCTATATTTTTCTATATAAATTTACGTTTTTAACTGAAAAATACTTCACTTATATTAGTTCCTTTAGAAAACTGTGTTTTATACGATGCAAAACCTAATAAACAAATTCATAGGCCAACTTCAAAAGCTTGTCTTTAAAGTTTGCTTCTTATCAATTTTTTAAAATATGCACAAAATAATTGTTGAATTGAATATATGATTTGGCTTAAAACTTCACACATTATAAAATTTATTCCAAACGTAGACCAAGTTTCAAGAAGTTATATATTGGAAACCATCGGGTACGTCCTTAACAAAAGTTCAAAATTCGCTTTAATTTCGCTTGAGTGCAGTTTTGACCGAATGTACTCCCTGTGGTCCTGTTTACAGCGATATATGTCCATGTATCCCGATATAGTGCTCGAAAATCTGTAAAAACTCATGGGCCCAAGGTGGACACGATAAAGAGTAAACAACTTTGCACTTTGTAATATTTCTCTCAAACTTAAATTAATTTCGAAGATTTATTTTATCGGACAACTCCTTCATGTATCTCTCTCACAGAAGTTCAAGATTTTTGCTTATGTGTTTCTAAATTTTTCATGGGCAAGTTCTTTCTTCATAAAATAAATTCGTACGGTGTCCAACTAAAATGGCTGTGTTGCACGACAACTATCGAAAGGAATGATTCCCTAAATTAGATCCACATACAAATGGGCTATGTCCGTTCATTCCTTCATGTACAAGTTCAACACGCATTTTTTTATAGCAAAACGTCCGCATAAGATAAATACCCCATAAGTTTCAATATTTTTGTCGACAAGCTCATACTTCCAAAAAAGGCCACACAGTTCTGAAAACCCACAAAATACATAATACATAATTCGTCAGTAGATGAAAGCAAAGACATAGAACAAATAAGACTAGACAAAATGCATGCAACAAAAAAATGTTTACGAAACTATGTATAGAAACATTACCCTTAACAGGTTGCAGTTAATTCAAAATCGCAACCAAGGAGGAACATTTTATGTAATGGTATCAGAAACGAAATTTATGAATTCAAGGATCTATTCAAGAATAATTCCATGTCAATTGGATCGGTAAATTCGGTTAAATACGTAAAAATATATAAAAGGAAAAAATGTTATTTCGCCATATCGTAACATAACATTATGTTAAATTCAAAAGCCATCCACTGATGAATGATAGCGTTAAAATGTCCTATCTTGTTATATTTATGTCTTTGATGAAAGTCTCAATTCACACAGAGTGAGGGTATCCCTGTTGGCAAAAACTAACTAACTACGACCCCACTTGTAGAGAAGTTTCGCACTGCTGAAATACCAAGGAAATGTCGTCAACATAACGCTAAGGGTCATTATTATATGTGTTCTTTTACTATCTGATGGATTTGAAAACGCTATAAATCTGTTCGGTAAATCCAAAATATAACAAAATTCGAATTATAATAATGGGGGTAAGAGGTATTTTTTCACCGTTGAAAATGTTACGTTGTTTGGCCTGGAATCGATTCTGAGAATTCAGTGATAGGCGGGCGTGAATACCATTGCAACACGGTCGAACCCTCAACTGAAAACCTTCTTTCCCAAAAATGATTTATTTAGGGGGTTCTCAGAATTTCGTGAACTTTTTTTCGGACAGTATGAAATTGGAAGATATGAAAAATATGAGCTCTTTTGGATTTTTGGGCCTTTATCTTGACAATTGACTGATTCGGATGGAAAATATTGTTTAAATCTTCAAAATAAATGAAATCCGAAATGAAATAAAAGCTATACCACAACGCTTGAGGAAGGGGCTATGGCCACTTAAATTTCACAAAATCGAAACATTTTTATTGGGTTTGGGTTTTATTTGCAACTATTGTGATATCTTCGTTGTTTGATCACCTACGAGAACCTACTTTACATCAAAGACATAAAGTAATAAAGACCTGACAAAATGCATGCAACAAAAAAATGTTTACGATACTTTGTATAGAAACATTACCCTTAACAGGTTGCAGTTAATTCAAAATCGCAACCAAGGAGGAACATTTCATGTAATGGTATCAGAAACGAAATTTATATATTCAAGGATCTATTCAAGAATAATTCCATGTCAATTGGATCGGTAAATTCGGTTAAATACGTAAAAATGTATAAAAGAAAAAAATGTTATATCACCATATCGTAACTTAACATTATGTTAAATTCAAAAGCCATTCACTGAAGAATGATAGCAAAAGAAATGTCTTATCTTGTTGTATTTATGTCTTTGTTTACATCATTAGAAAGGTGATATTTTCTACTTTCATTGTCAGGTTTTGCTTTTGGTATACCCCTTATAGAAGCTTAGATATTCGCTTTGAAAAAAAACGTTGTTTTTTTATCCACATAAGTTTTTTGCCCATTCCGACCCCTAAATATAATCCGACCATCACCAAAATCAATAGGCTTCTTCACCTCCGGGACCCCCATAAACATCCAAAATTTCGTCACGATCCGATCGAAATTGCGACCTGTAGCGTGATTTCAAGGTTTAGATGGACAGATGGACGGACACAGATCGACTCAGCTCGTCGACACATTCATTTTGGTATGTATAAGTATGGGTCTACGACCATTATTTCGATGCGTTACAAACTTTTTGGCAAAACCAACTTATAATACCCTCCCCACATAGTGGTGTAGGGTATAAAAACTTGTACCTAAGCGATAACCTTAAAAAATTTTTGACGGATTTATGGCGAAAAAAAACTATCTTAATAATGGATAGTTTTTTCGCCATTAAAATCGAAATTTTGACTACGATAGTTTATAATTTTTTAAAAATAGATATTTTTAATTCCGTTTCGCTTAAGTACAAGATTATTAGTTTCTTAATGATCCCTCAAAAACATATGCTGATTGGTTTATTCGTTTTTGAGCTACCGTGGACACTGCAAACTGCTTTAGTAAAGACAGTGTTTCGTATGTGGTAATTTTTCAGAACACTGTGCAATATTTTTCAACAAAAAAATCAGAAAGTAGCTCAAGGTGTGATCTATCAGATGAAAACAAAACCTTCTAAAAAATTTGGTAGATTTCTTGTAAAAAATTCATGAAAATGACATTTTTCGTGCTCAAATACTAAAGACCAAGTTCGACCTAATAAAAAGATTTCAGAGTCACATTTGAATTAGGTCGAACTTGGTCTTTAGTCATTTACCAGATATGACTTAAGCAAGAATGCCATGCATCTTATGTGTAGAGGCCTTAAGTTTGAAAGAAAAATATAAGGGTCTACAAAATATGAGCCGAATCGGTTGATCCTTTGCAGAGTTATGGTGAGCATCAGACAGCGAGATAAGAAGGCGGACGACCGGGCTAAATCGGATTTCGTCCAAACTTATTTGGGGTCATAAACATTTTTTATGTTTAAACACATCCTGGAAAGGTTAAGGGGTGAGGGTGTAAACATGGTGGAATAATACCCCGTTTATATATAACCGGATTTAACAAACCGACTGGGTTTTAAATGTCAATTCCATTGCTTATATTTCAAATAAATCCTCATAAAAAAGATTAACCCTGCAAAAGTCTATAATATAAACGCCGTGTAAGAAGGTGTTACATCAAATCATACCAAACGTCAAATTTTATCACAATAATGTATTACTGTGAATTGCTTGTTTATATTTGTATGATATTTTATTCACAATAGTACATTTTGACATCTAGTCTGAAAATCAGCTGTTTTTGGCGCTGTACCTTGTTATTTTTTTTTTTTTTTGGAATATGGTTGTTCTTGGTAAAGGTACCCAGACGTAAACCACCTTGTTATTGTGCCATGGGTGTAAATATGTCTCTCATCGGACTAATGGTTTAAAGGCCTCGGTACACAAGAGGCATGGCAATCTTGCTTTCAAGTCATTTCTGGCAAAAGAATGAGAAGCAGCTGAACCAAATTCGACCTAGGTTGCGCTTTGCCAGAAATAACTTAAGCAAGAAAGCCTGCCGCTTATGTACCGAGGTCTTACATAAATTTGCCTGAAATCTGTTTCAGACAATTTGGCATGTATAGCTTTGTTCCTTTACTTTTTTAATGGTAAAAGTGGTAAAAGCGGAAAGGGTCAAAATTGCTCAAACTTGCTCTCTCATGAACATTTTTAACAGAAAAGTAAAGGAACGGAAAAATTGTAGATCTGGTAGCAATGTCAAAAAGAAACATAAAAAATCAAATTTCTTCTTTTATTTCACAGTTTTTAATTTTGTTTTGTTCGACTTTTTCTTCTGTTTTTCGTTCATTTTTTCTTCATTGTGAAAGAATCGTCAAACAAATGTCGAAAAATCAGTCCTACCATTTTTTACCTGCAGAAATTTGTCTGGTAGCCTGTGGTAGAAGAGAAAGGCATGTGTATGTATCTGTTTGGTTTACACTATACTCTCTATTGGAAACGGATTTAAATTTATAGCATTAAGACTCATCTCTTTGTATTTTTGCGAATGCCACCACTCCTTAGACAATGGGCCCTTCTGTACTGGTTGGTGCACACCACAGTTTTTGAAGGAATTATCAGATATGTTTCCAACTTTATACATTGTAATATTTTTTTAAATTTAGATCCATTTGAGGACAATGTTGGTCCACTCTTTTGTGTACCTCTCACACAAAAGTTCACAATTTTTTACACTAAAATTGGCTATAAGGTATTTTTTGATATTAGCGTGATACGTAGTACTTGTGGTCCCAATTACAAATATTTAATTCTCTTCGCATCAATATAAACTTCATAAGGGTGCCTCAGAGAATGAATGAAATTCCGTTTCAGACAATTTAGAGCAGATTTTTGCACTTAATGGATGCTTAAGACATAGACTCCGATCTTGTGGAAATTTATCACAGGTAGACCTTGTCGTAACTGCATATTTACGTAATATTGGCCCAAAAATTAAAAAATGGGTTTAGTGGCGAAACTTCTATTGTATAAAACGCCATTTGGATTAGATGAGGATTTATTTGACGTATATGTAATGAAAATGGCATTTGATATCCAGTGGATTTATTAAATCCGGTTATATGCAAACGTACTTTAAACTTTAATAAAAATAGTTATGCTGCATTTTTAATAGAATAACTCTACACATGGTTTAATAAGAAAGGTTAGCCAAAGCTTTATGTCAATTTAAATTTTTTCATTCGAGTATGCCTAAAACTTCAAAACAATATAAACAAACTGTGTATGTATGTGTGGTGTTTGAATAATATGCCAAACAATTTTAAAAACAATCGAATTCAATGATTTTTAAAATTGTTTTTAAACCATTTGTATGGAAGAAATTGGTGAGATTTGCATTGAAACAATCGGTTTATCATATTCACAACTCGATTATGTGGAGAAAACTTAACTCTTCATTCATTTTTCGCCTTTTTTATAAAATGCTCAAAAAATGCATTGTAAACAAACCCACTTGTTGCTTTTATTTTGAAGTTTTAGGAATTCAAGAAAAACAAGGGTTCTATAGATTTTTTTCATTTAAATCTACCTCTTTACTTATACCATGACTCTACACATTCTATTATTTGTAGCATCGTGTTCGAAATGTAACTATTTATAGCATAATAAGATGTCAAACACAGTTATCACTTACTACTGTCTATCAACTATTGCTAACCACTGGCCCATGTAACTTGATTACCATACATTCTTACTTTTCTCATAAAAAACAACAGCAGCAACAACAACAAGAACAAATTAATATACAAATACTACAATCAATAGTGATAAGAATAAAAAAATTCCTGATTAACGAAGAAAATTATAATTAGTGTTGTTATTGTTTTTGTTGTTATTGCCATTATGAAAGGCCCTATCTATCAATCAGGCAGCAAGAAGCAGTTCCGACGAGGACACAATGACAATGGACTCAATGTCACTGACATTTCAGGCAATCCGAAACGATCTCCAAAGATCAAAGTCGTCACAATACTTTTTTTTCTTTCTCATATCCCCGTTCATCTTCGTCATCACAGTTAATTGGCCATAAAAAGAAACACTTACCTTGCTTTACGTTCCAATTTTCCGGTTGTGGGATTTCTAACCAACACAAAAGGCAGCCGATTGGAAACAACAATTAAGCTGGCTTTTGTGGTGGGCTCGGCTGAGTTGGTAACAATTATTTCCGTTTCAACCATTGTTGTTGTTTCTCACTAGTTTGTGTTATTGCGTTTTAGAAGGTGACAGTTAAAAAAGTTTTCTTGTTTTTTTGTTGTTTGGTTTTGCACTAAAAATTCATTATCCTTAAATTCACTCCTTTTTCCACTTCCAACACCGAATTGTTTTGTGGATATGTCACTCAACAATAGACTTTGAGTTTTTATTTCAAATTAATGCGAATTGTCTTTTTGTAAAGACGCTCGTTCCTCGGTGTACCCTCGAGCAGATGAGTCTGTGATCACAACCGAAACAGTTCTGAATAAAATAGACCGTAGACAAACAACCTATAGCTAGCGCCAAAACCAAACCCCGATGCAAACACACAAAAAATGCAGTTCGGAGCGGCTCATTATCGTTCTCATTCGGCTGCATTTAAATGCATCGATCAGTAATGTTCCGCTGCCCGCTGGCCACCGACGTCAGCAATCGTTGTTTGTTTCTTATCAGTCGAAGAAAGCAAAGCTCGACCAGATGAGAACAACAATAGAGATAGAGAAGAGGATAGGATCAAATGGTAAGCCTGTAACTACTTTACGGTGTATTTGATTAACTTATCATCAGCTCACTTACTATTTATTGTTGTCGTTGTTGTCATTGTCTTATTGTTTTCAATGTTTAGTTTTGCACAAATAAACTGTTAAATTCTTTGGCAAATAATTACAAAATACAAATGTAAGAATGTTTGTATGGCAGTGTGCGTCTGTGTTTGCCGTTTCTTTTGATGATGGCATTTTCGAATATGATCTCCTTCTGGTTTTGATTACATTTCTTTCATGTTTTCTGCCATGGTCTATCAACATTTCAGGTCATATCTGGTGTATTCCAGCGATTTCTTTTCGTCGTCTCTACGCCCCAGGCGACGACATTGTTGTATTCTAAATATTTATTTTGAATTATTTGTGGCTATTTAAATAGTTGGACTTTTAAAATAGAATACACGTGAAAAAATGAGGAACATAGCTTAAAGTTCGCACTATTTGTTTACTAATTAGAAGGACAAATTGTAAATTTCATGCCTACAAGATGATGAGAGGTCTATAAATATTGTGTTTAACAACAATATATCATCGTAGGGACATTTTATGCATTTTTAAATATTTATTTTAAAATCCAACTAAAATGTATAATTTTAAGTTTAATTCCATATCTTCCCAAAATAAACTTTTTTGACTTGTACATTAAGAAATTATCCCAAAAAAATCACTGAATTAATTCTCAAAACAGTGCTAATAATGTTTGTTTCTTATTATAAATATCCCGGCATTCCATAGTTCAAAGTATTTATTTTTGAACAACAACGCTTTGACCCTAATCTATATTCTATTCTACGTACGTACCTACGTACGTTCGTTGGGTATATATGTTATTTTTTATTCATTGTATATTCGGGTACATTGATCTATCTCACCAAAAGGTGCCTTCGTGCCTACTTATACGCGGTATTATGTCGTAAGACTCTCGTCTATGGGCGTGTGAATTCAATTTGTATTATGAAAACAAACCGATATGTATTTTATATTATATGGATCTGCTGTTCCGCTATGACATATTAATTTTTTGCCGCTGTATTTGCTTTGTTGCGGAAGGACGCAATAAAATTTAAATTGAATATTTGAAATTATCTCTGAAAACGGTCAAAGACATTGCAATGTTATTATTACATGATCATAGGTATATCCCATAATCATCGATCATCAATGTTAATGGAATATTTTGGATGAATTCGGTCGGCAGAGTAGGGAAAATAAGTAACATACAGTCGAACATGTTTATACAGATCGTTTACTGGTTGTAATAATACAAGGGTATTCTTTTTTTCATCAGAATGCTTTTAAACGAACGTAAAGATCTTTCTATTTTTTTCATGTGTATAAAATAACAACAAAGAGCATAACATTTTAATGAACAAATTACGTAGATAGAAGTGCAAAACAAGGTTTATAAATAAGCATATTTTAAATGACCTATCTTCGAAAACAATAGAAAAGGGTGTTGATTTCAAGATGATGACATAATTTGCTTTTGTTTTTAAAAAGACAATAAAATGTTGTTCTTTAAAGTCCCGGTACTTCTAATTTGTGTCAACGAATTGTTTAGGAACTCAACGAATTGTCTACGTCTCTAACTAGGCGTTTACACCAGACAATTTGTCTTCAAATACATCTCTGATTTACTAACACATGCATTTGTCGGCTGTCTCCCAGCTGCCCATCATTTTTTCACAGGCAATCGGGTTAAAAAAATTTTAACATTTTTGTAAAAATAAGTGAAATAATAAGTGAAATGTATTGAAAACAAAAGAACATGAGCAAAAACAAAATATGTGAATGGAAAACTAAAAGAAATCGACAAATTTCATTCATAATTTTACAACTGTTTTTGGGTTTTGAGTTTTTCACATTCAATACATGTACTCAACTGTCCTGTCATGAGTAAACACAGATTTAAGGAATTGTGAAAATTATTATAGCCAATAGAATTTGCTGAGTTTGCCTATGTGAAAATACTGTCTACATATTGTTTATTTAGAACTGTGAAGAAATCATACCCAATGGTTGGAACTTCAGCCTACTATCTCCCGTACCCAAGAAAGGAGATAAGACGGTTTGTGCATATTACGGAGGCATAAGTCTTCTGCCCATTGTATACAAAGTGCTGTCGGGCTTACTGCGTGAATGTATATAATTTATGGGCAATAAAATAATCTGGTCATATCAATGCAGTTTTAGACCTGTTAAATTAACAATTGATCAAGTCTTTACACTGCGCCAAATACATACCACCTGTTCGTCGATAGGTTACCTTCGGTCACCTAATACGATTATGCAAGATGACATTGACTGACACAAGATCAGCAGTTAAAATAGGAAAGAACCTCTCCGAGCATTTTAAAACAAAATGAGGTTTCAGACAAGGTGACAGTCTATCGTGTGGCCTCCCAGCAAAAATCCTCATTACAAACCTCCTTTCCCACCCAATATTTTAACAAAGGCATGTCGCGCGAAATATCTGGTTATTTTGTAAAGACTGAAATAAGTAGTCAGAATCTACTCAGTATCTACTTATTTCAGTGGTTACCATCTACATTGTTCAGTGGTTACAAAATAACCAGAAATTTCGCGCGACATGTCCTTCTTAAAATAATGGGTGGGAAAGGAGGTTTGCAGATTGGTCCGTAGATCTTTCGAAGAATTTTTCTCTCAAACACACCAAGCACTGCCATGTCTGCTTGCGCAAGTACCCAGGCTTCGGAGCCATACATCAGCACGGGTAGTATCAGTGTTTTGTAGAGCGTTATTTTTGTTTGACGAGATGTGGCTTTGTTTTTAAACTGCTTACTTAAACCAAATTAGCATCTGTTGGCCAATACAATTCTTCTTTTTATTTCACAACTGATGTCGTTTGTTGTGTTTACGGAGGTGCCGAGGTAGACGAAGTCTTTTACTACCTCAATATTATAGGAACCAACTTCCACAGTCGGTCCGAGCTCAATGGACGCCCGTCGACACCATCAACTTGGTCTTCTCACCGTTTACTGCCAGACCCACTTTAGCAAATTCTCCTTTGACCTTTAAAAAGGTATCAGTTACTTCTTTTACTGATCGCCCCATGATGTCTATATCATCAGCATAAGCAAGTAACATGTGACTATTGGTGTAGATTGTGCCATTTCTTTTGACGTTTGCCTCTCGTATAACCTTTTCCAGCAGGATGTTGAAGAGATCACACGAAAGGATGTCTCCTTGTCTGAAACCTCTTTTGGTACAAAACTCTTCGGAGAGGTTCTTTCCTATTTTAACTGAGGACCTCGTGTCAGTTAAAGTTATTTTACAAAGCCGGATGAGCTTTGCGGGGATACCAAATTCAGACATGGCTTGGAATACCTTTGAACGCAGCGGGCTGTAGAAGGCTGCTTTATAATCGACAAAAAGGTGGTAGGTGTCGATCTGCATCTCTTGGGTCTTCTCCAGGATTTGCCGCAGGGTAAATATCTGGTCAATTGTGGACTTGCCAGGTCTAAAGCCGCATTGGTATGGTCCAATTATCCCGTTGACCATAGGCTTTAGTCGTTCGCACAATATCCCTGACACGATCTTGTAGCCAATAGGGAGTAGACTTATGTCCCTATAGTTAGAGCATACAGTCTTATCTCCCTTCTTGTGGACGGGGCACAGGATACTCAGCTTCCAATCGTTGGGTACTCGTTCTTCCTGCCAGATGGTGCTAACTAGCTGATGAATACACCTTATCAGCGTGTCGCCTCCGGTTTTGAACAGCTCGGCTGGTAAGCCATCGGCCCCTGCTGCCTTATTATTCTTAAGCCGATTTTTTGCTGTCCTTACCTCATCTTGGCTGGGCGGTGTACATTCAATACCATCTTCTGGGGTTGGGACTGTGGTATCTTCGTCGTCTTCGCTGCTATTGCATACCAATAGATTTGACAAATGTTCTTTCCATATCCTGAGTACACTATCTGTATCAGTTACCAAATTACCTTGCTGGTCTCTACAGGATGATGTGCCTGTACCAAAGCCATCAGTTTGATGCTTGACTCTTTGGTAGAATTTTCGGACTTCATTCTGGCTCCTGTACATCTCGATTTTTTCACACTCCCGCTTTTCCATCTCTCTCTTTTTCCTGCGGAAAAGTCGTTTCTCCTCTCTCCTTTTCTCCCTGTATCTCTCTCGTGCGCTACGCGTTGCTACGGATTGTAAAGTATCTGTTGTGATTGCAGCTTACCGATGTCTAACTTTCGTGTTGTGTCTGTTCGTACTTTGTTTGCTACGTTTAAGCGGTTGCGTATCTTTGCTGCAATAATGTAGTGGTCCGAATCAATGTTTGCGCATCGGAACGATCGTACATCCAACACGCTGGATGAATGTCCTCCATCTATCACAACATGATCAATTTGATTTCTTGTTTTCTGATCTGGAGACAGCCAGGTGCCCTTATGAATATCGAGATGATTAAATCTGGTACTGCTAACTACCATGTTTTTTGCAGCTGCAAAGTCTATCAGCCTCATACCATTGTCAGATGTTTCACTGTGGAGACTGAATTTCCCAAACTCATGCTTTACGTCATGGCAGCTATAATACAGTGCGTCACCTTTAGGAGTTGTTGTGACGCCTTTCCCAATCCATCGTATTTCCTGTATGGCAGTAATATCGGCCTTGTACTTTTTGTCTGCCAATGCGAAGACTGCACCTTCTCTATAAAGAGTGCGAACATTCCAAGTGCAGATTCGCAGATCATGGTTCGTCAACTTTAGAGGGGTTTGTTTTTCTTTTCTTTCGTTTTTTCATAGTAGGCTGTTTTTTTCTAGGGGAGGGTTACTAACCCGACGCCCAAACCCAAGTTTTTAACGTTCTTATGGGTGAACGCGCGGCACTTGTTAGATCACTACCTTTAACGGGTGTCAAAGGCAGTTCCCCAGGTGACACCACGGGGAGGTCAGTGTCCACTTGGGACGAAAGAGGAACCAAGATAAATCCTGGGCTTTGCCATGTTAAAACCGGTCAGGACCGTTGCTTGGTATCTTCCATCCCCTACGTCACCCAATATGTAACAGCCACCTTTGCCAAAATTGAAAAAGTGTCTGTCAAAGTGGGTCTGGCGATAAGACGAAGTTCATAGTATCAACACGTTAGATGCCCCCGCCAGAAAGGCATATCAATACGAGCCACTCGACAAAGTTAATGATAATATCGCAAAGCAAGGCATCCAAAATTAGAAACGTTAAGCTGAAGATCGGTGCGTTTGGAAATCTATTCTTAGTTCGGCTGATAGAACAAAATGTTCTGTTTAGTGTAAAAGCCATCTAAGTTTGTAAGTTGGGAAGTCAAGTCGTACACTCCCCAAAGACTAAAGAACGAACATCTATCTTCCTCTCTACTGAAAACCTTAGAAAGGATGCAGTGCCTACATTAATGTCAAAACGGTGGAAACTGCGCTAAATGAAGTTGTGGTTTTTATCGAAGGGAACATGAAAATTCATAAATCATGACCCCTAAAACGTTTGCAAGGATTATAACTATTAAGGAGGCTTCATCCTAAACTCAAGTTTATATCGTTTTATACCAAACACCACTATGCACAGTGGATGCGCCCTATGACAAAAAATCAAACGAAACGCTTCAAATTTTTCGAATCTCAACTTAATTTTGTCATTTTTTCGCGATTATCAAGGAGAACATCTAGTTCAATGGACACCGGTCGTTTGTACGAACAAATTTCACATGTTAGTTTGTATGAAGTTACTCATACGTTTTTGAACTATGAACTAACTCTAAAATCAATCATCGTATAAGTGCATAGTCTAAACCAAGTTTAAGCTTCGTTTTGCTACTTATAACAATTCATCTAATTTGCAAGGGTTACCAAATGTTTTAGTTATAATATAAGAATTTCTCACAATTTTAATTACTTTCCAAGCATCTGACTATTTTGACGTTTTGCGGACATTTACGGTTTGGGCAGTTATGTTCAAAAGTTTACCTCGGTTTTTCGGTGCTAAATTTGTATTTTTTTTTTTTTTTTTGAATATTTACTTTCAATTTTATTATCCTTTCTTATATTTATGTCAAATTATATACAATGTGGTGTTCTGAACTCTAAGTTCTTTATTAAAACCTATCAAATCATGGACCAATACTGAAAAATTTTGTATGGGAAATGAAGTAATTATATCGTGATTTGGGGTCGAACAACGAATAGAGAGAGAATTACCGTTAGTCTCAACAAGGCATTACCATTTTTTACCCGAATAAATTTGTCTGGTAGCCTGTGGTAGAAGTGAACGCCATTTTTGTTCTCTCTCTTAAAAATTGCTTCCAGTTTTACCATTTTTTGGGGTTAAGGAACGCTTTAAAAATGGTAATAATGGTAACCTCAGGCAAGTAAAGGAACAAAACTTATGTATGTACAACAAAATTAATATCTAGAGGAGTTTAGTCGGTCTACCTATGTGTGTTCGTCCTCATCTGTTAATCTAAAATATTAGGAGCGAATATACTAGCTACTATTTGGCATATGCAGACTATGAAAATTTTCATTAGAAAATTCATTGTAAGTCCATATTTATATTAGGCAATTTTCCTTGAGGCAATTGTCACTTTGATGGAGAGAGAGGTGAGGTATACGGTAATCCTTTGCCTATCAACACCCTCTTTCGCCGACAAACTGACAATTGCCGCAAGGAAAATTGCCTAATGTAAATATGGACTTATTCTCTTTTAAATTTTCATTGACGTCCACAAACATATATAAAATCGTATACAATTTTTGATATTTCTGCCTTGGTTTGAGAGCTACGAATTTAAACACAAAGAATAATTTCAGATAACAGAACCTTGTGTACAGAGTTTCACCCCCTTCACACCTCTTACCTATAAACTCATTTTCATGTTAATGAAAATTTTCATAGTCTGGCATAAGACTATCACACCTTTACATTGACGTAGGTTATCATGAAAAATATAAGCTCATACAGCCATCATTCAAACCAATAGTGAAGTAAAACGACCCAGAGGAAGAAAAGAAACAACATGGATAAATAACATTAAAGATTGGAGGGTACTGCAAGAAGAAACTTTTCGATAACTGAATAAAAAATGCCATCTAATCGTTTAACAAAATATTAACAATTAGTTCATTTAAGTAGTAACACTAAATTTTAATTGTATGATCGCTAATATCACATGGCGGATTGGGAAATAAAGAAGAAGAATGTTTGTGGAAATTGTCACATATCGGAAATATCGGCATAAGCACTAACCCATCCCAATTTTCCATTTTGAATAGGGAGATTTCAATTAAAGTGTCTAGTAGTAAAGAAGATTTTATGACCTTAGGAAATTTAATAATAACTGTTCTATTAAGTAGACGTGTTCAAATAATGTTACCAGCTAATCAAAGAAAACTAGCAGAGCTTTTACCCCGTATCAAGTAGGTTGTAGACTAAAAACATAATCCTTCCGACTAAACATTGATATTACTCCTCTTCTTAATTGCATACATACATATGTATGTATACGAACACATGTCTACCAAATCAGATAATTAGCTAGACACACTCTCTCTGAAATTTGCATTGCAAATATGTATAAAATCTGAACTTTGATCAATATATATGAAAGTGCCTGCCTTACCAGACACGGTGAACTTGTAAATGAGTGAATGTCACAACAATAGAAAAAAACATCCATGGTTAGAAAATACAACGGTAATAAAATTCGAAAAGCTGATAAAAAGTGAAGATTAAAAAACTACGTTTGTAACAAAAAATTATTTGTTGATGGGTGAGACGAACGTCCCCTTATCATGGGTATTAACTGCTATTACTAATGTTTGTTGTAAATATTGTTAAGTTTCTTCGAACGGTAAATGCATACCGGACGCATGTTGTTGGTGGTATTTGCAACCCCACGCGAAATCTAATTGTCTGTTTGTTTATTTACACTTCTTATCATTGTGGAAGTCTTGGGGCTTAAATGGCTTTTAAGGAACTAACCTTGTTATGACCGCAAATGTATTAATTTGTCACTGAAGCGTAAATATTTCAAATAGTTAGAAATGGAAAATTTGCCAAGGCACTTGATCAAAGAAGTGACTGAGTATATATATGTATATATGTCCTTTATTTACATCGGTATATCTTACATAAAAAATTGCATCAATTACATAAAAAAGAGATGTAAAAAGTTCAGGTAGAACATAGGGCATAGGACTGAGTATGTAGATGGCTACATTTTATAAAGCATTGTGTGATCAGGGTCAGGATCAGAGAAAAGAAAATATTCTCTTTGGAGAACTATATCCTTAATGTCCCATAAATACAAATTCAATAACCATGGAGAGCAACGTCCTCAATAATTTGTTATAAGATTTGTAATCTACAAATAAGTTTGAATTTGCTTCTTGCCCACACAACATCAACAAGTTTGTCATTGAAATTAGCACTTAATTAATTCATTTTTATTTCATATGCAAAATAGTCACACAAATCGCAGCAGCTCAAGAGAGTGTGAGACACATTGAGATTGATGTTTCATTTTAAAATGGAATTAGACCCTACCTAGCAGGTCTCTCGTATCTGTATGCCTCTGTTCACTCAGATGACGACTTATAAACACGCGCTTATCACGTTAATATTCCAACAAACTTACGTGATAGTTACATATGTAGCCACCTATAAATCTCACCCCCAACAGCCAGCCCCTCCTTCACATTCCTTGACTTGGTTGTTTAGGCGATTCTATTCAATATTTTTCCATGCAAAAGTGCCGCAGCAGTATTTTTTCACAGCTGAATGACTGCAATAAAAAAGCCCGTGAAGTGTTTTGGTGATAATTCGCCATAAGTATTAGATTAAAAGGGATTTCTTTTATTTTCAAATTGCACATTACAACATCAACAACAATTGATGATAATGACGATATGAGTGCTATATTTGTTTGTTGTTGAGAACATTAGAGTGTTAATTGATAGTTCAGGAAACGTAATTGAAAACTAAGGATATTTGGATGACCGGCCGTATATGGAAATTGGAATTCTTACCCCTTAATTTTTTCATTTGATCCAAAAACCTTATATTCGAAATTTTATGGCAATCGGCTAACGTTAACCCGTGCCAACCTAGCGGTCTTTATTTCCATAGTAATTTGTATGGGGCCAAAGGTGCATTTTCAGAAAAATTCTCCGCAATTATGGTTCAATCGATGAAAAACCTTTACCAGTTCATTGTTGTGGCTAAAAAACGATTTCTACAGAAATTGATGACGTTCAGTTAACGATAGCCCCTGCCCCTGACTGATCTTTATTTCCATAGTACTTTGTATGGGGGCCACAATAATTTTCCAATCGATGAAAAAAATTTAAAAGTTCATTATTCTGGCTAAAAAACGAATCCTAGAATATTATATTTTTTCGTAATGAGCGCAACAAACGCTACTTTCGTACAAAACTTCAAAAAAAACGGAGGGTTTTCGTTGGGGTCGTTCCCGTTGGGCCTTCGTTTACACATGTGGGTTAAATGGGCTATTTTTGCATAAAATGACTCTAACATGGAGTAACTCTACTAAACACGCTCCGATTTTGTTGTTTCGCTCTTCAATGAAACATATATCTTTTGGGGGGAAAGACCCGGCAACTTCCGTTATTTTAGCCGGTTCGTCTGAATATGTGCATATTTCTCTTATATCAGCATACAAATTATGTGTTAAAGAACAACTATATCTCAAGAATGGTTCCTTCGAGGAAAAAAATGATTAGAACCAAACTTGTAGATAATTTTTCTGTCTACAATATTTACTTTAGTCACTTTTTGATTAGATCAGCCGTTTTCAAAAAATAAATCCGAAAACCTAAAAACCCTTAAAATTCGACTTTGACCCCGAATACCTTTTTTGCACACATGGGATCGATGGGGACTTTTAGGAGGTTGCTTCTAATGCAAAACCCTAGTTATCCATCAAAATTCAGCTTTGTGGGAATTTTTGCAATTTCAATGTCTATTTTGACTGGGCTAATATGTTATTTCCAAAGAGTTCCCAAAAAAGAAATTTTGTTTTCTTTCTGGGTTACGCTAATGGACAATGTACCTTGCACTCATATGAATAAGAAATGTGATTGATATATACGAAAAATGTGATAGATATGATTAACTATAGCAATTCATTCTCGAATAGCTAATAGCAGTCCTTCTTCAACAATAGCCGAGGTCTCATATCGTTATGTTCACAATTTTTATAGGTAAATGTTTTGACCACTTCGTTTTTAAAATGAAGCTAAAAACGTCTAAGAACCCCTATACCAAAACATGGACCTAAGTCTGTTTTTAGTGGATCAATTTTTTGACCACTAGAGGATGAAATATACCAAGCTACGGCCCTGACCAGCTTTAACATGGCAAAGCCCATGACTTATATTAATCCCTCTATCATCTCAAGTGTACACATTCTCAAGAAGTATGGACTTGCCCCCGAAAAAAAAAGGTTACCGTCGTAATGGAGGCAGCGAATGCAAATTGCTCCAACAAAAATCGAAGTTATTCGAGAGCAGGTCTTAAAGTGAACTTTTCCGAAATGTTGTGTAGGAGGAGTGCATTCGAAAATTTTGTGTGGAAGGTACCAGAAGGAGTGGACCGATTGAGTCCACATTGGAACCTCATCTAAGTCTGGTAGAAATTCCACGATTTTCAAAGTATGGACCAAATCGGTAACTCCCTTCAAGAGTTACCGTGTGCACAAATTTTCCGAACATTTTCGAACTTTTGTGGGGTAGCTACCGGAAGGAGTGGACCGATATAAGCCATCTTCGAACTTAAACTAAGTTTGGAAAAAATATTACGAAAGCCAAATTTTGAACCGAATCGGTTGATTCGTTCGAGAGTTATCGTGCGCTCCAGGCAGCCAGACAGACCGACTGGCATGGCTAAATCAACTCCAAATTGTCTGAAACGTATTTCATCCAAACGTACTTGGGGGGCTTAAACATATTATTGTGCCCCTATGAAAGTGTACCCTAGTTAGCATAAATGCTGAGGATATAAAAACAAAGAAAATGAAAAACAAAGTTGACAACCCACGCAAACGTTTTAAGGAACATGATCTACGAATCTGAGCCTGGAATAAAGAGTACGAACGAGAAGGTGCACTTAACGCATTGGCACATGTACATACTTGAAAAATACAAGACCGATATTACAGCTAATACGATTGGGAAAGGTGCCACAACAACACCTAAAGGTGACACAGTGTATTACAGCTGTCATAATATAACTCATGAGTTTGTTAAGGATTTGTATTTGGTTGGATGTTAAAACATCTGGTCTCCAGCTTCACCCCAGTGAATGAAAGACTTGCTACATTACGGATAAATTAAAAATCCGTCAACATCGGCTGAAGACAAGAGCGAACAGACTAAACATATGACCGTTGTCCTGCCGATGACATTAAAATTATTCTAGGCGATTTTAATGCCTAAATCGGGAAGCGACAAAAATATAACCAGACTTAAGCATCTCGACATTCATAGGGCTAACTGGCTGTCTCCAGACCAAAAAAAAAAGAAATCAAATTGATCACGTTGTGATAAATGGAGCCATGCATCTAGTGTTGGATGTACGAACTTAGTAAATAAAGTAAGAACAGACACACCACGAAAGTTGAATATCTCTAAGCTGCAATCACAACAGATAGCCACAGCATACTCCACTAAACTCTTTATTAAAAGAATCTAACATATCAGCACAGTGGCAAAGTATTGCCCATTCCATGCAAACAGTCGCAAAATCCATACTTGGATACCAGAGAACTCCACCAAAGAACCCATGGTATGACCGGGAATGTCGTGCTGCTACCGAAGAGAAAAATGCGTTATATAGGGCTACTTTACAATCGGTAGCAACGCGAGAGAGGTATCGGGAGAAAAGGAGAGAGGAAAAAAGTACTTTCCGTAGGAAAAAGGAAGAAATGGAAAAGCAGAATAAAGGCCGAAAATCCTACCAATGATTTGAAACATCAAATTGATAGCTTTGGTACATCCTCCTGTAGAGACTAGCAAGGTAATTTGGTAACTGATACAGATTTTGTGCTCAGAATATGAAAAGAGCATTTTTCAAATCTGTTGGTATCCAATACTAGCGAAGGCGACGAAGATACCACAGATCCAAACCCAGAAGATGGTATTGAATCTAAACTGCCCGGCCAAAATGAGGTAAATACTTTACTGCTGTCTTTACCGGCTAAAGAATAATAAGGCAGCAGGAGCCGATGGCGTGTTAGCCGAGCTTTTCAAAACCGGAGGCGACACGCTGATAAGGTGTATGCATCAGCTAGTCAGCACCATCTGGCTTATATTATTGTGCGAACGACTAAGCATTTGGTCAACGAAATAGTTGGACCATACCAATGCGGCTTTAGACCTGACAAATCTACCATTACAGCGTCCCAATATTTTACGACAATACAACGACATCAATTTAGTTTCGGCGTGTCGTGCTGAACATTTTTTTAACCGTGAGTGATAGAGATTTTTTGTAAAATTGAAAATATCGAAAATCGAACAATGGAATGGTTTATTACATATGCTCTGCTCCAGAACCTGCAAGAATCTACTAATTTTTACTACGATAACAATTTTTCCTTTATGTTATCGAAGAAAATAGTAAAAATTAGTAGATTCTTGCAGTCGTGGAACAGACCAATAGTCTTTGTAGAAAGTCATGGTAGAATAAGAAAAGGTAGCAGCAATACACAGCTGACTGAACTGGGTTGTAACGTTAGTGTCAAATTTGATATGACATTTTATACATTTATTTCTATTTCGATGTACATTAGGGACATATATTTTTTGAGAAAAAAAAAATATATCATTCGGAAAAAACGATTTCCCAGAAAGACTTCTTCATATCAATGATATGTAACCTCCTCCAAGTTCGAACGATAAGCCGCGCAGTAAATCACCGCTTGTAGAGGCGATACAACGTTTGCTAATATGTGAGGTATTTTGTTAAAATTTAAAAAATAAAGCCCTAATAAACATCTGCTTCTTTTATTTCTAAAACAAAACATTGAAACAGCTTCTCCTTTTTCTATGAATTTCCAGCAACCCCAAACTTTTCAGCAAGAATTCTACTTTCTGCGAGAATTTATGCATTTAGTGGAATGATGTGGAAACATAAAAATTGAAAATGTAACGAATTTTTATTCATGTTTTCCAAAATATTCAACCAAATGTGAAAAATTATTATTTTTTAAATTCCAATAATTTATAGACATTTCCTTGTTTTGTTTACAAATACAACTGGCAGTAACGTTACAAACAAAAACAAATTCCTTTGTGGTTGTTGTTCGAGTTGTATTTGTTGTAGTATTAACTTTACCTTGTATTTGTTCTACCATGGTAGAAAGTAAGTCTGTCTGGTTACTTTCCCAGCAAGAATTGTCCAGCAAGAACTTTCTCAGAGAGTAAGGGGTTTTTATTCTCTTTTGCTAGAAATTTTTAAAAAGTAAACAGACACCTTCCCAGCAAAAACCAGCAAGCAATCAGCTGACTTGCCAAAACAAAACAATTTGTCCGCCAATGAAGGAACCAAAGGAAGCAGAAATGTAGTATTTTATTAAAAATAAAAAAGAAAATGACCCATAAAAGGATTTTTCCACTTTGCAACTTTGTTCTCCAAAAAAGCAATACAATTAGGCTTGCTATTTCCACAATAAAAATGTTTTTAATTTTCACAAACATAAATCAACGAAAAATTTAAAACAGATGATTGATTGTTTTCAGGAAGAAGAAGAGTGCAAGTGCTTGCTAGAAGAAATTCGTCCAGCAAGAATTTGCAAGCTCTCAGTGAAAGAACTGTCAAAATGTCTCTCTCGAATCGCTCTCTTTTGCTGGTTTTTTGTGTTAACAGACGGCTTCCAGCAACAATTGGTACAAATTGTTACAAATTTTAGGGTAACCAGACACAGCTAGTATTTATCAAACTAATAGTACGTTTATATATAACCGGATTTAAAAAACCCACTTGGTTTCAAACGTCAATTCCATTGCTTATATTTCAAATAAATCCTCATAAAAAAGGTTAACCCTGCAAAAAGGCTAGAATAAAAATATGGCTGAAATTTGAAAATCTTAACGCTTAATTCATTTTCTGGCATTTTAACTAATTTTATATACCATTATAACAATTCTGACAGGAAGCGGGCATACATGTATGGTTGAATTGCTATCGTTTTTTCGAACCTGTTCTACCTTCCTTATTGGACTCTTGCAGGTTAATGTTAGGTACTTAAAGAATTTAATATCGAAGATAAGTTAGGAAATTCAGTATTTGTAACCAATAGCGGTGCCAAATTCTTTCGGCTTTTAAAAAATTCAACTTAAACAAATAACTTTCGCTTGCCACAATTTGAACTTAGACTTATGTTATACGTTGAAACTTTCACAAGAAACTTTTTGGAATTTACGCCTAAGAAGGGAAAAAAAGTTTTTCTTCACCTCCATTCTCTCCCAAAATCTGTAAAAGTTTAAACGTGTAGCATAAGAGTTAGTTATGGAACATCCTATTCCCGAATTGGAAAAGCTGATTGTTCAGAGATATTTGCAATGCCGGTTCATTTAAGAATATTGTCAATCCATGATATTTCTTTCCGTACTCTGTATGTCTTTCCTTCTATTGTGTTTTGGGTTCCCATTATATGTCTATGATAGTACGCTTTTCTTATTTTTATTGTTCCGAAATTTTTACAATTTCTCCTTTATAAATTTGCAGACATTTCAAAAATACTACATTCAGGCAGGTTCTCTAACATAATAATTATTGATTATTATAAATTATCATTATATGCCAGTTCCAGAACCTGCAAGAATCTACAAATTCTAACTACGCTAACAATTTTTCCTTTATGATATCGAAAAAATAGTAAAAAATAGTATATTCTTGCAGGTTCTGGAACAGGCATATAATGATAATTTACAATAAGCAATAATTATGCTAAGATTACATTTACGAAATTCACTCGATTTCAACTGTCAATTCCATAGCTGAAACGTCAAATGAAATCTCATCTTGATTTCATTTGACGTTTAACCTATGGATTTGACAATTGAAATCGAGTGGATTTCGTAAATGTAAACCAAGCATTAGAGAACCTGCCTGGATTGAATATACAGAGCATATGCGTACATTGTTGCTAAAACGCATTTTACATTTACACTAATACCTCGATTTGCGTTGTTTCGATTTTTGTTAAGCAAAAAATAATAGATTTTTTCGATTTGCGCTGCTGAATCGATTTACGTTATTAAAAATTAATACTTTTGGCTTTGAATTTTGTGAAGAGATAATTCAAAACATGTGGAAACATGTGTTTTGATTTGCGTTGTTTCGATTTGCGTCGGAACCAATCATTAATGCAAATCGAGGTATTATAAAACATGCATCATTTAAGTCGTCAATTTCATACAAATAAATGACGTAAACTCCCAAAACACCTGTTTGAGGTGCAAGTGTAAAATGCGTTTATCGGAAAAAATAGTAAAAATTAATAGATTCTTGTAGTTCTGGAACAGACCAAAAGTTACATGTTTTTATCAGCCGTCTTTCGGGATTTGAGTTTAACGGTTTTAACTATTGAACTCATTATCTGTTAATATTGATTTGTTGACGTGTCGTTTCCTAATATTGATGAATATTGGACATCTCCCAATATTGTACCAAATACGTATTCAAGGAGTGTTCCGAAAAATTGAGCTTGGAAAATACCCAAATATCACTATAAATGATGCAACATGAACTAAAAAAATGATAACGTTCATAACATCGAAGCGAGTTGGGATTTTTTAACACTTCAAAAAATAATTTTGTAGGATGAAAAGGTGTCTTTAATATGGCATACAAAAATAATCCATTTACAGTTCTGTTATAATAAAATTACATATACGGGAAAACAAAAATGGGTATAGATGGGATTCTACCCGGTATTTACCCAAAACTTTGGTAAATACCATGGCACAATTACCCTGGTAGTGGCATCGTAAAATTTTGAATATGTTATGTCAAAACTTTCTCTATGTTGTTGGCGAAGTTACAACAAAAATAATTTTTTTATAAAGGGATTTGACTTTTCATATTCGATCAGCTGGTGTGATACCACTACCTAGTAGTTCTGCCATGGTAAATACCAAATAAATATCTTTTTTGGGTGTTTATTTGGGTAAATAACATTTTATCAAATCAATCAAAATTTGGTTTTTTTTCAGACAGAAATTCAAAAAGAATACCAAAAAGCGGTAAAACCACACGGACTAAACTTTTTATACGTCAAATAGGCCGTTGGAGTTGCTTGTGCGAAACAGTTAGTCCCGGGCCACACTACAGAAATTTCATTGAAATATTGATATGAAATAATGCGTCTCTAGATCGACATCCATAGTAGATTAAAATCATAAAATTGCTGTAGTGGGGAATTCGATTTAAGAACACCCAATTTCATGAATTTTTTTAATGAAATTCACGCTAGTGTGGACCGGGACTTAGCGAAGAATGCAACAATTATAGCTTTTTCGAGGAGGACTCAAATCTCAAGATTATCTGCTGAAGTCGTGGGTTAATCCATCTGATATATCATAAAGTTTGGATTTCGATCCACCATTTATGATTTTCTGCAAGAAGATATACAAAAACTGCTCTAAAAGTTCTCAAATACCGAAAATATCTTTTCATAATATATGAGAGATTTACCAAAATATGGACCATAATTGATTATGTTTTAACTTGCCCCGTATCCAAAAACGGTAATTTTATTCATAGTCATTTAAAATTTGGTAAAACACCGCGTTTTCGCATCTACATAATTTCATGATTTTAGTTTATGTAGTTTATACCCATTTCTACCCAATTTACCCATTTTAATGGGTATTTACCATTTGGGTATTTACCAATTTCCCATCTCTAAAAGTGGGCTTTTTAAAATTGAGCATCTAAAATCAAGAACTGAAATACAATAATCGATTAATAATTACGAAATTGTTGACTTCTTATGCCATTTTAGTAATCAGAATGGTCGAATAATTGGTTCCATATCGTCTGCAGTATGTTTTTCATTGATTCTGACGGAAAGATTGATATTCCTGACGTAATTTTGTCATGATCATAATAGGTTCGTACACTCAGGGAAAGGTGCAACTTAAAAATAAGATCGCGCAATCTTAATTCTATAATTATCTTTTTGCTTGTTTGTTTGGCTTTCAGGTCAGAAATTGAAAAACAATAGATTTTTTGTATTTAATTTTTATTTACAGTCAATCAAAAAAGTCTACATTCACCCTATAAATCTCGAGTTTTAAGGGTAAGGCCGTGTTTATATTATAGCCTTTTGCAGGGTTAACCTTATTTATGAGGATTTATTTGAAATATAAGCAATGGAATTGACATTTGAAACCCAGTGGGTTTGTTAAATCCCGTTATATATAAACGTACTATAAGGAAAAATTTTTATGAAAATCCAAGTACATAGTTCTATTTCATATACCTAATGAACAAAATTGAATAGAACAAAAATATATTCCATAATACGAATAACGCTAAATTCTATAAAAATTGAAAAATTAATAGGGAAAAAGTGTTCATACAACCCAATGAAATATTGAGATTACCGTAAAATTTATGGAATAAGCAATACAAATTTTTCATTTTATTGCTTTATCAAACGTGTTTTGTTGTCCATGATATCTTTTTGGCAAAATAGGAACATATTTGAGTATTAATTGCCGTTATCAGACTTCGCGTATAGCTCGTTAACGCGGACCACTGCAGCTTTTTTTTTGAGTTTTTCGGTCTGGTAGTTTATAAAACCGCAGTGGGAATATAATTTTGAGATCCTAGAGCGCTATGAAGTTATTCTTGTGGATAATATATGCTCCTGAGCTTCGCTAAATATACAATTTCCTGAGTTCTTTCATAAAGTGTATATTTTTCACAGCATTCCAAGGGCAAATTACATGCAGAAAGAAGCCTTTGAATTACTTACTGGAAGTTGTTCGTTTACTCTACAGTACAATGGAAAAGACCTTAGTCGTTTACAAGAAGTTACTGGACCTGTACAAATTGTTGAGTAAGCGAACACACCTATATTCTCACATGATCACAACTGATTTTCGACTAACCAAAGTTCTTATGTTTCTCAATAATGTTTCGATATATTTTAGCATAAGCTCTGTTTACGCGCAAGAATCTTCCTGTTTTACAACTTTTTACTCGAAAAACGTTCCTTTACTTCAGACACCATATAATTTATATGGAAGCAGTTTACAACTTTTACTACTTTTGCCGGTTTTACCATTTTCAAAAGTAAAGGAACAGACCAATAGTGAATGAATCGGGGTACACTCACTCATTGATATAAGATAAGTCTCCCTTTTCCTTTTTGTGATGTTTGTGAAACAATTGTTATATTATTAGCTCTGTTCCTTTACGTGCAAGAATCTTCAAGTTTTACCACTTTTTACTCGGAAAGCGTTCCTTTACATCAGACACCATACAATTTGTATGAGAGCAGTTTACAACATTTACTACTTTTGCCGGTTTTACCACTTTTAAAAGTAAAGGAACAGACCAATTATTTAAGATTGGTGTGATACGGTACCAGAATCCACAAAGTTATTTCTTACAATAAGTTTATCTGTTCCATAAAGAAATTTTGATTTTTGAAAAGCTAATTATCAGGAGAAATGGTGTAGGGTATCACATGGTCGGCCCCGTCCGACTATAGCCTTGGCTTACTTGTTTTGTTTATACATTTATATAACTAAATGTTACTTGTTTTTTTCATTTGAAACTTAAAGAAATCCCTGATGATGCTCATCGGCGATGATCGAAATATTGGAAGAAATAAATAAAAATTAAAAACAAAAAATCTATTGTTTTTCAATTTCTGACCTGAAGCCAAACAAAACAGTAAAAAGATAATAAGTCCAAAGGTCAACGATAATCACACCGAAATTAATTCTATAATGTTAAGTGTAACAGAGAAATAACATTGAAATACATTAAATTGATGATTGATTTTCAATTTTAAATTAATAT
Organism: Musca autumnalis; assembly: GCF_047663935.1. Classification (NCBI taxonomy): domain Eukaryota; kingdom Metazoa; phylum Arthropoda; class Insecta; order Diptera; family Muscidae; genus Musca; species Musca autumnalis. The sequence goes on along the minus strand of NW_027411755.1, from coordinate 261,708,643 downwards.
TGTTTCTACTTATTTCTTGAATTACACTGTGTGTAATTCTTTGAGTCATGGTTTATTAACCATATTCTGACACCACAGCGTGATAGAACCAAAAAATAAGACACATGCCCCGGCGTTTTTCCCTATCACTTCAAATTTCGCGGTTATGGGTCTGTAGATATCAAACCGATCAAAATTGAAGCAAACAACCAACTAGAAAAATTTTCCTTTGATCTCAATAAACAACTTTCTAGAAAATACGAACTATGTAGAAACGGTTTAGAAGATATATGCCTGACAAAATGATCCCTTTTGACATCAAAGCTTCAGGTCTTTGAGTGCCCATAACCGCGAAAGTTGAAGTGATAGGAAAAAGCGGACACGTGTCTTCTTATTTTTGGTATTCTATCACGCTGCGAAATATGTCGAAATATGATTAATAATTTAATAATTTGAAATGCTAATGAAAAGATTAGATCTTTCACGACTTCCTTCGTACCAATGCAAAAAAATGCCATGAAATCTCGTCATCGCATAGAACCAATTCCTTGAAATTTTGAGGCGTAGTTATTCGGTTTTACAAAAACGTATGAAATTTAAAACTTCACTGTTTATTTTAAAAGTACCAAGGCATATTCATATAAGGTAAATGCATGAATTACAACAACTAACAAATTTACAAAAACAACATTGTTGTTATTGAAAATTAATTGTCAAAGATGAATATTAAATAATAGGGTCGTTCCAAAAATTTGTTCAGGAAAAACATAAATATATTTTGAAATCCCCTAAAATAGAACAAATTTGAATCAAAATGTAAATATAATGCATACTGTCGTAGGTCATTGTTATTACACGTTTACGGTGAAAAGAAGAATTTTATGTTAGCAAATTTCGAAGTTTCAAATTTCATGAGTAGACCCTATTACATTTTGAAAACTAAATTTACAAAAAAGTAAGAATACAGCTGATTGTCACTTCTACATACTTTGTATAAATATGCCTTGAAAAGTACCAAATAGAGTAAAAAAAATAAAAATCACTTCAGTTATGCTCCAGAATATTATTGTTAGATAAGTGTTCCAAAAATAGAAAAAAGTTGTACCCAAAACTTAAGACAGCGAAAACAAAAATGCTATTATCTTCTACTTAAAAAGTTTGGCTGATCTAACATCGTGATTGCTGGCATCCCATTCGCAGATACGGCGACATTTCAGCTAGAAATTTTACAATATTTGTAATTTTTCCGTTCCCGTACTTTTAGAACAAATTTCAATAAATGTCAATATTTGTCAAATCACTCATTCGCAAGTTTTACTGCATATTAAAAAATCAACAATTTTATTTAGCCACGCGAATAAAATTTCTTGTCCTTGTTTTCAATTTTATGATATAAGTTGTGTTCTAGAACTAAAAAGTTTTTACAATTTTTACCACTTTTACACATTTTTTACCACAAAGCGTTCCCGTACATCAAAAAGCAGTAAAATGATCAGTTCTCTTTAAATAAAAATGGCGCTGAAAGACGCTCTCTTTAAAAACTTTTAATCGACAAATTTGAGCATGTAAAAAATAGTAACATGCTTGCCGGCTTCTGATTGGCTGAAACGTCGACTTTGACATTTGTTCCAGTTTTTTGTTGACGTTTTTTATTCATTTTTCCGTAACGTTAAGATAGCAGCTAAAAATGAAGAAGAAGCAGCTAAAAAGTTGTTATGGAAGATCAACCCTTACCTCAAGCTCATGGCAGAACTACCAGGTAGTGGTATCACACCAGCTGATCGAATATGAAAAGTCAAATCCCTTTATAAAAAAATTATTTTTGTTGTAATTTCCCCAACAACATAAAGAAAGTTTTGACATAACATATTCAAAATTTTACGATGCCACTACCTGGGTAATTGTGCCATGCTCAAGCTGATGAAGCACAACAACTATTGTACTATTGTCACAGGTCGTGAAGGTTGTATTGGCAATCCAAAAAAGCTGACAACACATCCAAAGTTTAAGTAAAGTTTTGAATCATTTCTGGTCGAAGAATAAAGAAGAAATTAAAACTTGGCAGCACTTTGTCTTTATGCATCTGCCAGAAACGACACAAAGTTTTACTCAAACGTTGCGTTTAATCAAATGCAACACCCCACCAAGGAAGATGCTCCAGTTGTTCGCAAAGAACCCATACACATTCCCCAGGAACATGTAAAGAGTGTGGTAAAAGAAAGTGAAGGAATAAAGGCATGCGTACATAAGGAAATTTCGAACTGGGTTGCCCTTTTCTTTTTTATTCTTTTATCAGAAGTAAGCAAGGTAAGCAGGCGAGGCAGCTTATGTACGCAGGCCTTAGAATCTATCGCACAGCAGCCCCTTGAACAGAAAATAGCTGATGTTGTAGATCCTGTGGAACAGAAAGTTGCAAAAACTGTAGCACCACCACCTTGCACGGTTGAAATATACCATGGTACATGAAATATTCTCAAAAGTATTATACTGTTCTACCAGGACAATTCAAACATTCTCAAAAGTGTTATACTGGCATAGAAACTGTATTGCTTGAGTAGTACTGCACCGTATTTAAATTAGGTTGTTCTTTGATCGTCATACTTGGCAGCACTGCCAATATCAGCTGTCGCCCTCAATCAAATTTAACTTACAAATCCCTAAAACTTATGACAGTTCCATTTACCATCAAAAAATTTATTTATTAAATCTTGTCCTTCCAACATAACTTAAAAAACGTATTTATCAAATCAAAAATGAATATTTGCAGCCTCAGAGGCACTCAATTGCAGTTATGCAGACGTGCATTTATATTATCCAGCAACAGCAGACCGGCATTTCATCCGACGACCAAAACAGGTAAGTTGAACAATGTTACGTATTGAGGTTATGTAGTGAGGAGAGAAATTGTACAATAAAAAATCCTGAAGAAATAAACTTGAAAATTGTAATAACATGTTATTTTCTTTGGTATATTCCATTTTCAGTGACAATACGCGAGGCACACAGCGCTCTATATCAAATGGTAAAGAAGCAACAAAAAACTCAAAATAAAAATCAAGCAAGTGAAACAAAATATCCTATAAGAAGTACGGATGGTTATAGGAGTCCTAGCAAAAGTTCAAGTACTATAAAATCTGCAAATTCGCCAAAAGCAAAATTACTCAATGAATGTGGCATACCATTTTCAAGCATGCCTTCTACAATTTCATCACCAAATCAACAGTCTATGGATAATGAACAAAAAATTAAATCACAAGAAAACTATAAAGTGATTTGACAAGATGTTTGTTTTACGTTGATCTTCCTAAATGGAACCAACATTTACCAATGAAAGACATTGATGCGTGAATTAGAGGTGTTTTTTTACAGACCCGAAAAACATTTCAATAAGGACTACCATATGCAAAATATTTCTAAAGCATGGTAGAAACAGCTCGTTGGGCACACGATAACGTGACCAATATGTTTCGACACTAAATTACTATTGTCTGGGTTGTTGTGGCTGTTTTAAATTTTTAATCAAAATCTTTTAACATAACCATGCCAAAACTATCAGCACATCAATTTCTTTCACTATTAAAAACTTCATTAGAATAGTCAATTCATAAATCTTTTTTAAATCTAATTTCCTTCATTTCCTTAATTTTTCTTACAGGAGCTATGCCGTCCCAGGCTTTCCTGTAATACAGAAGTACTAAGAGCGGTGAATTGTAATGTCAGTCGTAAAGCCAGCAGTGAAAATAAAGAGCATAGTACTTGTGATAAGACTGGATCTGGTGCTCCCACTGGTACACCAGAAGGCGGAGATAAGGGTGATGATAAGACCAAAACAATCCTGTTAGCTTTGGCAGGTGCTTTAGGTGTTGGCGGTTTGGTATGCTATGAATTATAAAACAATATTCATAAAATAATCATGTTTTAACTTTACAGATGTACTACTTTATGAAAGACAAATCAGAAACAACCACAACTACATCGACTCCAGAAATACCCAAACCCAACTCAGCTGATTTACCAAAACATGTTCCATATTTGTTGATAGGAGGTGGAACTGCCTCCTTTTCTGCATTCCGTGCCATCAAATCAAATGATGCCAAGGCCAAGGTGAGTTCAGGCCTTATTTTCTGAATGTATCCATTCCCATAAAAAATGTTTTATATCAGCATTGAAAGCACTATATAGTAAATTATTCACATTTTTCTGGAAACTAGTAGCATCAAAAATAGGGTAAACCAAAACATGGACCAATTCTGATAATGACTATATTAAATTGAGCCATGATAGTTCAGTCATAGGAGGCTATTCAAATATTATAGATTTTTTTAATTACCTGATATCTCGTCGTCAACTTGTTACTATTCTTATGGCGTATGGCTAGACGCTGTACCATCAAAAACATATGTTAATTGGTGATCTGTTGTATAGAAACAGCTGAAAATATCCCTTACATTACTTTAGAATCTTCGGACATCAATACTACTACCATCGATCTTAATTTGTTTACTTACATTAGTGGATTTCAGTTGTCATCTGCTTCGTAAAACACATTTCCTCTTTATATTTATTAGCCCACTCTTTTAACGAATCCTATTACAGTAAGTTTGGCGTTTAACTGACAAAAAAGTTTTGCACTTTCTCATGGTTGATATAAAGTAGTGCCGAACATGCCCTTGTTGCTGGTTACGAAGCTTTTCGGCAATTCACACACACGACTCAAACGCACAGAAAGATCGTAAGAAAGAGAGCAAATGTTTTGATTTGTTTCGTGCATACAAACTTACTAACACACTGTCATAAATTGCCAATGTTTTGAATACATCCACATTTGTTGGCTGCCCTCTTCTTGATCGGCACTGATATATCGTTTACTTTATATCTATAACCTCCCAACTTTAACCCCCTCTATTTTTTCAGGTCCTGATGATCACAGATGAAAATCACAAACCTTATATGCGACCTCCATTGTCCAAGGAATTATGGTATACCGCTCTAAAGGGAGAAATAAGTAACGATTATCGTTTCAAGCAATGGACTGGTGCCGAACGAAGCCTTTATTTTGAGCCTGAAGAATTCTTTATTGAACCATCAAAACTTAGCGATAGTGAAAACGGTGGTATTGCCGTTGCCCAAGGTTTCAAAGTCCAGAAAGTTGATCCCACCAAACGTATTGTCACTCTTAGCGATGGCTATGAAATCACCTATGATCAGTGTCTTATAGCAACCGGTTGCACCCCCAAAAATCTGCAAATATTCACAGATGCTCCACCTGGTGTAAGGGAAAAAGTAATGGTCTATCGCACACCTGAGGACTTTGAAAAACTGCGCAAATATTTGGATAACAAAAAGACAGTTGCTATCATTGGCAACGGCTTCTTGGGCAGTGAGTTGAGTTGTTCTCTGGCCAACTACAACAAAAGCAAAACCGATGCTGGTCGCATTTATCAAATATTCCCAGAAACTGCCAATATGTCCAAAATATTACCCGACTATCTGAGTAAATGGACTATGGAAAAGGTGAAGGCCCAAGGAGTATGTGTTGTACCCGATGCCAGTTTGAAGAGTGTGCAAAGAGATAATGCACATTTGAATCTAGCTTTAAGTACAGGAGAAACTATAATGGCCGATGTGGTAAGCTTTAAATTGATAGTAGATTTTAAGAAGTATTACTAAGTTTTGTTTATTTCCAAGGTGGTTGTTTGTGTAGGTTGTGAAGCCAATACAGACATTGCAAATGGCTCTGGCTTAGAAGTTGATAAGAATTTGGGTGGATTTGTAGTCAATGCCGAATTGGAGGCACGACGCAATCTATTTGTTGCTGGAGATGCTTCCTGTTTCTATGATCCCCTGCTGGGCAGGAGACGTGTAGAACATCATGATCATTCTGTGGTATCGGGTCGTTTAGCAGGCGAGAATATGGTGGGGAAGAGTAAGTATTTTAATTAAATCTCAAACAACATCTCTTTATGATCCACTCTATACTTCTGCAGAGAAACCCTATGCCCATCAAAGCATGTTCTGGTCTGATTTGGGTCCCGAAATTGGTTATGAAGGTATTGGCTTAATCGACTCATCATTACCCACAGTTGGTGTTTTTGCTCTTGGCACAAAAACTGAAAGACAAACAGACAATCTAACAGAGTCGCCCAGTACGGAAGATGGTGAACAAACCAAACCCATAGCCCCTAGTCAGGAAGTAGCCGATGTCAAATGCAACGAAGAACAAGCTGACAATTATGGACGAGGTGTTGTATTCTATTTAAGAGATGACAAAATTGTTGGCATTCTATTGTGGAATATCTTCAATCGCATTGGTCTGGCGCGCACTATTATTAATCAAAATAAGAAATATGAAGATCTAAATGAGGTGGCGAAGTTATTCGAAATTCATTCGTAGAATTATTAAAAATATAACATAGTTATAAATTTATATGTCCTATGTACTTTGGTAAGGTAGAAATGTTTTTGTTGTTAATTTAAATCGATTTCTTTCATCTGCAAGAAGAAATTGAATGTATTGTACGTACCTACGAACGAAGAAAAAATACACAAATAATCCCCTGCATTTTCCATGAACTGACAAAACACACAAAACCCAGCTGCTAATTATTTTTAATGTGTGGTTAAACCCACGTCCTGTAAACGGTGCTTAGATTAGGTAAAATCTAACTGCCTCTAAATAAATTAGTTAATCTTTAGATTATAAATACAAATGTTCTGTAATAGAATTTATGATCAGGTAATAAAAATGGGAACACGCGGATTTTTACGCGTGTCACAGGTATATTGGAGAAAATGTATATAAATTTACTGGCAACTGACCACCAGTCATCAGTCACTGTTCAGCAATGGAAGCCAAATCAAGCCAATTTTCTTTGTACGACTACAGCCGTCAAAGTGAACGCATGTTTGACGAAAAGGATCTATTGAAACAATTAGATCAAGAAGCGGGTAAGTTATTACATTGAGAATAAATTATAAAATATATTTTAGTCTTTCATTTCTAAAATATATTCTCGGTCTCTTCTTTTACAGAACTTTGCATTAATGAACATACAGAAGATGAAGTTACTGCAGCCATTGGCATGATGTTAATGCATTATTCCGCAGTGTCAGATGCTCAATTTACACCTAAAAATAAGCCCATTATACAGGGTACTGCCAAACCATTACCAGTGCGAGAAGAAAAATACCCACAAACAGTGAAAAAGGAGGACACAGTTTTACATAGCATACAACATACGACTGAAATGAAGCGTAAAAATCGTAAAAGTGCAGCAAGCAAATCGTCTTCGCTGTTAGCTTCCTGTCGCAACATTCTAAAAGAGTTTTTATCACAAAATAGTATCTAGTAGATTGTCATGATGTTTTTAAAACATTGTACAAAAAAAAAATAAAACAAAAATGTTCCTTCAAGGATCAGTCTATTTAAGTTAAGAGTAGATTTTAATATGATTATTTTTTAAATTATGTTTAATAATAAAATTACAAATTATTAAAACTGTGAAAATGATCTTGTATTATTTTATATATCATCGCAATAAATGCCCAAAGGCGTAACCCACAAACACAAAACTTTACAGGAGAAGCAAAAAACGTTAAAAAATGTAAAACAGGGGCCTAATTACGTGATTCGATTCGATCGAGTATTTGCTCGTGAAAAAGATTTCGACACGATAAAAAAGCGGCATGACGAGATTCGATCGAAATCATTGATCGAATGTTTCGAGAGTAACCGGTAGTCGAACTATGTAAACCTATGTATACTATAGGGAATATTATGAAGGTAGATGTAAAAAAAGTGTTTTTTTTTAAAGCAAGAACCAAAAGAACAAAATTATGAATGAAAAATGTAAATATTTGTGGAATTTTTTGAACAATACATTGAATAATAATTTCGGTATGAAGTTGTGCTAAGAAAATAAGAAAATTATTAATTCTTGCAAAATCTTTTTGACATTGTTGTAACGGATTGCTAATACATCTACCTTAATAATCCTCTCTCAAAATAAATGAGAGAGAGTTTGGTGGGTGTTTTGCATTAGCCTCTCTGAAAGAATATTTCCTTTGGTAAACAACGGGGGATGAAATGTTTAAAATGTACTTCACTTATAAAATAAAGGCTATTAATATTAAATATGTATGTTTTTCTGTTTTGCAGAAATGCTTATTTTTCAACTTATTTTTTAACGACGGCAAAACTAGTTTTTGTGTAATGATTGCTTGCATTTTGATTCTAAATTTATCACAATTTCTAAAAACGACTGCAAAGGACTTTTCCCAATTTCTCTTGTTATATTGTCTAAAAAATGCTGCCAATTATTTACTAACATCGTTTTTCTTCTATAAAACGACAACAAACAACAATTTTTACATTTTAAACAAAAAGACAATAAGAAATCTTTCATTTTATTTGTTTACGACAGGCAATTTGGCCTCGATAAATTACTCGCAAATGTATGCTCAATTACTCGATAATTTTACTCGATAACGAATGTTGTCATCCCAACTTTGAGTACTCAGGTCGAAACAACTCGATATCGAATCACATAATTAGGCCCCTGTTTTATAGAATATGAATCTTATGAGGGGGAGTTTTGGGGTATTATCACTCACGTACGAATGGAAGTAAGGGGTCGATTATCGATAGCAATTATCGTTGAGTGGAGTTGCCAGTTGTCAAAATTATTGTATGGCAACCCTCAACTGAAGTTGCGAATCTCAGTTGACGAACCGGGTATTTTTCAGCAACCAGTTATTTTCAGTTGCAGTGAATATTTTCGAAGAAACAAGAAGTAAACTTGAAAGGAAAAAAAAATATGTTCTTAACAATTGTTGATTATTTGCATTATTAATTAATTTTGTGTATCAAAAATATGGTGAAAATAACAACAAAACAACAGTTTGAAATATTAATTGATAAATTGAGTGCAAATCTAATGTGCGCATGGGTTCCATCTATACAGCCGACTACACCAGGGAATTTCGTTTTTGAATAACAATGATTTTTGACAACGCAACTTAAGTTTAGTGGCAATGCATAATCGACCCGTAAATAATAAACACAAACCCGCGAAAAAAACTTGGTTTTGGGATCCGTCATTACAACAAAATCTGCAATGTTATCCCATTTTCTGAAATGCCATTTCTTGAATAGGATCGTTATTTTTGAACGTGGAAGCTTGAAATTTTGCCGGATCATGTATTTTAGCTTTATGTATTGAAAAACACATTTCGATCTTCATGTGGGTTATGTCCTTGGGCATTTATGTACATTTAAACTGAAACGCAGAGAAATTTCGATATAAGCATCCACTCGAAATTACAGATATGCTCTCACTGAGCATAGTGATTGTACCATGGTGGAAGAAACAAGGTGATACAACAATACCAACTGATGTCTTCATTTGCTGTCAAAACATATTTTTAATCAAAAATAAATAACAAATACGGGTTACGTCTTTGGGCATTTCAGGTGATGATATGTGTACAACATATTTGGTCTGTTCCTTTACTTTAAAAAATGGTAACAGTGGCAAAAAATGGTAAAAGTGGTGAACTGGTCTCATATAAATTGTATGCTTGTTAAAGTAAAGGAACGCTTTGCAGGTTAAAAATGGTAACCTCAGGCAGGTAAAGGAACAGAGCAATTTATGCGTCGGTTTCTTCTACCTTTTGTGGTTATTTCGTTCAAAAAAAATTGACAGCAAATGAAGAAAATGTTAAATTCGCCTTGGATTGTACCATGGCACAATTACCCAGGTAGTGGCATCGTAAAATTTTGAATATGTTATGTCAAAACTTTCTTTATGTTGTTGGGAAAATTACAACAAAAATATTTTTTTATAAAGGGATTTGACACTTCATATTCGAACAGCTGGTGTGACACCACTACCTTGGTGATTGTGCCATGGATTGTACCATGCCAATACTAATCTTCATATATTCGCAAAATAAAGTGTTTAAAATATGAATGTAGTATGGAGGTCGGTTATTGGTGATGATGATCGTAAAATGGGCTGACTTCATAAACGCAACATTTACTTTGCAAATTTTGACAATCTATTATGAAGACATATGGTCTGTTCCAGAACCTGCAAGAAACTAATATTTGTTAATATTTTTCCATTTTTTATTCAAAAATTGTAGACTCATTTTTACTGCATTTATGAACGGATATATTTATTTGCGTGTTTTTATTTTAAAAACAAGCGTAATACTATGTTTACATTTACGAAATCCACTCGATTTCAACTGTCAATTCCTTTGCGTATACGTCAAATGAAAACTCATCTGAAATCGATATTTTAATAATCATTGCTATTTTTTTGCTGTCGTTTACAAAATCGGTCACGACTTTTTCCTCGTATTTCAACGCCATACGTAATACCCATTTGTCGTATTACGCCACACGTAATACAAATTTGTCGTATAAAAAAAATATTATATTTAAAACGAAAAATCCGTTCTGGGAATTACGAATGTATTTCATTCGATTTTTTAAGGATATAACATGCTATAAAAGTTAAAAATTGTCGATGTATATTATTTTTCATAACATAAAAAATTTAACTGTAAATGACTACGCCAACCGTAATAAGTGTGATTGTTTCAGGACTCCAAAAAACTATAGCTTTGTTCCAGAACCTGCAAGAAGCTACTATTTTTTACTACGATAACATTTTTTTCCTTTATGTTATCGGAAAAAATAGTAGATTCTTGCAGTTCTGGAACAGACCATATAAGTTATAGTTAAAGTGTCACGATCGACATATTGATACCCTATTTTTGTCAAAGAAATATTCTCTTCAATATCAGAGTTTTTCCGAGCAACTAGGCAAAGTCTCTTTTTTAGTGTACGCTTTATGAATGTGTTTTGTTTTTCATTTATTATTGGCCTGTTTCAGAACTGCAAGAATCTACTAATTTTTACTGTTTTTTCCGATAACATAAAGGAAAAAATGTAATCGTAGTAAAAAATAGTAGCTCAATGAGCATCAATGAGAAAAAGTTTGACAAAAAATCATTAGAGAGAGGTTATTTTGTGTGAGAATTCGTTATAGAAAAGTTAAAATAGGTAAAAAAGGGCCGAAAAAAGCTGTGTTTTTAATTTCTCTTCGTTATAGAGAAAAATTCTTTATAGGGTAGTTCGTTATGGAGATGTTCGACCGTATTAAAACGTATCAGTCAATTAATTTTGCCAACAGAGATATACAAGATATACCATCAGAATGTGACTACAAAAAACCACAATTGAAGCAGAGAACAGTAGATCACAAAAAACGCTTTGGAAGTTTAAAATCTTTATACGTTTGTAGGAAGGGTATCATAAAAAGTCGGCTTAATTTTTCTACTGAAAAATAATAAACACATTCTATACAGAATAAAATTATAGCATGAGAGATGTTTGAAGGAGTGCCCCTAAATTTGGGTAATTTACGGACCCATATCTCAGGAGGTATTGTCGTTCCCTAAAAAATAAAAAATAATAAAATGTAGTTATGTTTGGACTATTGGAAAATTTGGTAATGGAAAATATTTAATCTCTTTAAAACCCGAACGAACATAGGCGATTAAATTAGGTAAATGTGTTAAAACATTCTTAATCCATGTTTTAAATAAGATTGTAAATATTCACTGCAATAAAATTATGATGCAGGTAATAAGAATTTGGGTCACGCGAAATTTTAGTACCTGGGATATGTGTTCTGATAAGTGTATAAATTAGTAGACTTGTCTATTCAATGACATTAGTCTTAAGAAGTCCTTGCCAAGCAATGGAAGTCCAACCACATGAAATTGCATTGTACCATTACAACCAAATATTGTTTGAAGAAAAGGATATTTTAAGACAATTGGAAGAAGAAGCTGGTAAGTTTTCAAACGTATTGCGTTTGCATCCGGTAATTAGATAATAATAAAATTCACAAATATAAAATTTGTACACTTTTCTATTTTCCAGAACATTACAATAATGAGCATTCCGAAGATGAACTTGCAGCTGCCATTGCCATGATGTTAATGTACTATCAAGTTATGCCGGAACCTCAAGTGACACCAAGAAATAAATTCATTGCACAGAGTAGGGCATCGAGTAGTTTACATCATTACCACGAAAAACGTAAAAATCATAAAAGTGGAGCCAGACAATCGGTTTCATTGTTAGCATGTTGCCGAAATATATTAAAAGAATTCCTCTCGATAGGTGGAACCACATAGACAGCGATGTTGAAAACATCATTGGTAGGAAATGCAAAAGATCAGATTCCTTTAAGGAATCTTTAGTAATCTTTAAGTTAGTAAAATTGTACAATTATCAGTGTAAATAAAAATACATATGTATAAGTGTAATTTTGATAGAGTGAAACAAGAATAAATACAGAATAAGCAAAGCATTTAGATGAACATTTAACCCGACGTAAAGGACGTGTGAAATTATGACTGACTTTCGAAAAGTCAGTTGCTTTGTATTCGTGCATGAAAGTAGAGGTTCTTAGATCGAGTTCCATACTAGAGTAATTTTATGAAATCTAAGAACTGAAGTTTCGGAAGTCAGCCTATTACCTCACAGGGAACTATTTCCATTTAAATTTGCTGGCCAGTGTTGTATTTGTCCATATGTCGAAGTCGTTTACTGTATATTATTTTTCAATGCGATTGCACATTATCAGCCCAATCATGAGCATCATCTCACCACGATTTTCTCACTCTCGCCTCCTCCCTCCCTCCATAAGGCAGGGATGGAAAATTCAGTACAATAGTACTTTTTCAGTACCATTTCACTATAAATAGTACCGAAGTACCCCCGCGGCCAATTCAGTACCACTTCACAAACTCTAGTCCCACTGGTTGAAAAATTTTATGTGAAACTAAAAATGAAAAATTTACACTTTGCTTCCATGATTAAAATTGTTAAATATGCAAAATGTGTGTACCTTCATATTGGGAATATTCCAAAATTTTGTGAACCTTTATTGATCATTTTCTTCGTGGAGCTCTTCCATCCATTGAGAAACCGAAATACCAAGTTAAGGCCAGAACAGATTCAATTGTCGCTTGCTTTGCTAGCTTCCCAAATGTCAAATTATAAAGGAATGCCAGAGCCTCCTAAAGGAAAACGCAGGCAGATTTGCAAAGAGGCTCTGGCATTCCTTTATAATTTGACATTTGGGGAAGCAAGCAAAGCAAGCGACGATTGATTCTGTTCTGGCCCTTACAGTTACTAAAGTAGATTAGTCACTTAAAAGACTTCACATGGAGCGGTATTGTAGTACCTTCCAATCAGAAGGTATGGCCTACATTAGTTCTGGCAAACTATCGGGAGTCCGACTATCTCTTTAACATCGCTCACCAAGATATGTTTTTGGGCAATCTGTTACGAATTATTTAAAAAAAAATAATAATTTTATTGTCTATAGGAATGTTTTATACTCATATCGAATACAAAATACCTCATTTCAGTTATTTCAATAGGATAATGAATCTAAACATTTAAAATGTCGAAAATCGGATGGTACCGTTTTGTGGAGGCTATATGAGTTTTGTAACCTCAACGAAGACTAAATACCGAATTTCAACACTTTTTTGATAATATGGGTCAAACCTTCAAAATATCGAATATTTTGATGTGTTACAAACGGAAGCAAAGTTAATTATACCCTCCAGGAAGGTATAAAAATGTATATGATTTTCCAACATTCTTCAGATTTCATAATATATGTAAGCCTTTGTTGTTTTTTTTTTACTGAGCAATTTTTTTATTTTTTCTTAAAAATAATAAAAAAGTACCTTTTCAATGAAAAAAGTACCATATTAGTACTTTTTGGAATTTTTAATTTTCCATCCCTGTCATAAGGGAGAACAAAACTCACGTTCGTGAGAGAAGTAGCTATCATAAATGTCAAAAAGGGAGAATGTGAGGCAATTTTCTCTCACGACAGAAATCAAGGTGATTTGAACAAAAAATGAAACTATGGACATGGAAAAAATAGACAAAAAACGAATATTTTGCATTTGCAATGATAATCAATTGTATTTATTTGTGTTTTACGTTGAAACCCAGGAAAAAAATTTGGAAGTTGTGCAATTGGAGTTATGATTTCACAACATCTTTCGATGTATTCCAACAGAGTTATGAAAAATGCACTCCGTTCGATACATTTTATAAGTAGTTGCTGTAGAGATCCCTACAGAAAAAAAACAGTTGGTTGATCCCTACACATTTCTTCAAAAGATAAACGACCCAGCAAAATGTTCGATGACAGATCATGAGTTGAATCATAGGTGCAAGTGACTTGTCATAGGTGCAAATTTAGGTGAATCACCGATGAAATTTACAAGGGAGTGACACCTGATTTCACCTATTCATTGTCATGGCATTTTGCACCTGTTCATTGTCATGACATTTTGCACCAGTTCATTGTCACGGCATTTTGCACCAGTTCATTGTCATGACATTTTGCACCAGTTCATTGTCATGGCATTTTGCACCTGTTCATTGTCATGACATTTTGCACCAGTTCATTGTCATAGCATCTTGCACCGGTTCATTGTCATGGCTTCTTGCACCAGTTCATCGTCATGGCTTCTTGCACCAATGCTTTGGATCCGGATTTTTGCCAATCAGAAATAAAATTCGCAATACAATTATGTAATTTGTTGAATTAATAAGAATACAATGCGCAGATGATTTGTATCGCCAGATGTTATTTTTCTTTATTTTGTATGTAATTTTCAAAATTATATATTATATTAATCTGCAATATCATATTTATCTCTTCCGATGGCTGCAAGAACTTCTTTCAACTTGGGGGTTCCGTTTTTCCAATATTCGATAAATTATGTGTCAATCTCTGAACCAAGCTCATCGTTTGGGAAATCTAGTATAAATTTGAATTCTGTTATTTTATTTCAAAAGAAAAAGCTTATCCTGTAATAGTTACCACGTTATGGTCTCTTTTATACTTATTTTACCGATCTCCTACTTTGCTTCTCTCACTTTGCATGCCATGCTTGTGATATCGTGATCTTTCCATTGGAGTTTTGTTCCCTCGGGTCGCATAACGTCAAATGGCTCGTATTCATATGCCGGTGGCATCTTTATCCATCCTGTTAACATGGCCCAACCAACCCAATAATTGCAGCTCGATATGTTTTACTATATCGGTGTTGGTCGGCTGGGGAAGCTCGTGGTTTATAGACCGGGTCTTTTTCATACTTCTTTTTAATATCCACAAAACGAAACAGGTTTCCAAACACAAAATATATTTTTCTTTTGTTTTATATCAATTTACATTGTATTTTTAATTAAAATATATAAATTTTGCCATTATCGACCACTTTCATCTGACTTTTATTTTCATTTTAACAATTACTTTTGCAAGTACACTTCGATTGCACTCATGAAAATTCGATGAAAAAGATCGGACCTTTCACGACTTCAATTGCACTCATGAAAATTCGATGAAAAAGATGGGATCTTTCACGACTCCTTTCGCACTCATGCAAAAGAACCAGTGAAATCATGATTTCACATGGAATCACTTCCATTTAATTTTGCTGGGGAGAGTGTATTCATTTCGAAGAATTTGTAATAAATTAAAGAAATAAATAAAAATAAAGAAATAACATCTTATGTTGCGAATATTTTTGCGGTAATTCACGAGACGGAAATTTTTAATGGAGTGGAGTTGGAGTCCATGTCGAAAGCTGAGCTAGTGATGGGAAGGCAACATAAAAAACTTTAGGAGGATGAATGAAAATCAGATGCGCTTGGAATAAATCGAGAACGGAGGAAGTAAGCTCAAATGTGATTGAATTTAATGGAAACTTTTTTTAATTTGTGTTTATATAATAAAGTTCTTTGTGTTGTTGTTTTACACAAATAACACTGTGCAACATTTTTAAGGTGATCTTGTGCAAACAATTCGAACAGAGGATTTTTTGAAAGTACAGACCCAAACGACAAGAGACCCTAGTTGGGTTTTGTTGTGTCAGATCCAGCTCGGATTTTATGGCCCCATCTAAACATGGATAAATATTGAGTTTTTAAAGAACCACACCACTATGTGGGGAGGGTATTATAAGTTGGTTTTGGACAAAAAGTTTGTAACGCATCGAAATAATGGTCGTAGACCCATACTTATATATACCAAAATGAATGTCTCGACAAGCTGAGTCGATCTGGCTATGTGTGTCCGCCCGTCAGTCCGTCTGTCCATCTAAACCTTGTAATCACGCTACAGGTCGCATTTTGATCGGATCGTCACGAAATTTTGAATGTTGATGGGGGTCCCGGAGGGGAAGAAGCCTATTGATGTTGGTGATGGTCGGATAATATTTAGGGGTCGGAATGGGCAAAAAACTTATGTGGATAAAAAGACAACGTTTTTTTCCAAAGCGAATATCTCAGCTTCTATACGGGGTATACCAAAAGCAAATCATGACAATAAAAGTAGAAAATATCACCTTTCTAATGATGTAAAGTAGGTTCTCGTAGGTGATCAAACAACGAAGATATCACAATAGTCGCAAATAAAACCCAAATTTTCATTTTTGCGATTTTAATTATAATGACGAATATCACAGCATTGGTTGGGGACTTTCCAAAAGCAAAACCTGGCTATGAAAGTAGAAGATCCCATCTTTACAATGATTTAAACTAGGTCGGCGCAGGTGACCAAATAACGGAGATATCGCAATAGTCGGTAATACATCGCAATTTTAATTGGATCGTCACGAAATTTTGGGTGTTATTGGGGGTCCCACAGAGGAAAAAACCTTTTGATTTTTGATAATGGCCGGATATTATTCAGGGGTCGGAATGTGAAAAAAAAATATATGCCTGTGAAGTTATATTGGAAATTATATTGGAAAAATTAATTTTTAGCAAAGGCGCAAACCATTCACAGGGTGACTCAGAGAAAACATATTTAACTAAAATTGGAGAACAAATTGAATCGCAAATTATAATTTATGGTCATAACTATTAAAATAACGGTAAAGTATAAACAATTCTGAACAAAATGAATGAAGGAGGCATAAATACGTGTTTAATATATATCAAAGAGCTGTATTGAAAAAGACACTGAACAGAACAGCCCATTGTGCCAAAACTATAAAAGATGGGCGGACGAAACTTGGCTTAAATTAAAGGCCTCTTGAATAGCTATCAGCCCATATATAGGTTTTATCCGAAATCAATTTCAGAGATCTGCATTTTGCGATCTACCTTGGGCCCACCTATGAAATATATACTGAACATAATAGCCCACTGTTCCAAAACTATAAAAGATGGGCGGACGAAACTTGGCTTAAATTAAAGGCCTCTTGAATAGCTATCAGCCCATATATAGGTTTTATCCGAAATCAATTTCAGAGATCTGCATTTTTGCGATCTACCTTGGGCCCACCTATGAAAAAGACACTAAACAGAACAGCCCATTGTGCAAAAACTATAAAAGATGGGCGGACGAAACTTGGCTTAAATTAAAGGCCTCTTGAATAGCTATCAGCACATATATAGGTTTTATCCGAAATCAATTTCAGAGATCTGCATTTTGCGATCTACCTTGGGCCCACCTATGAAATATATACTGAACATAATAGCCCACTGTTCCAAAACTATAAAAGATGGGCGGACGAAACTTGGCTTAAATTAAAGGTCTCTTGAATAGCTATCAGCCCATATATAGGTTTTATCCGAAATCAATTTCAGAGATCTGCATTTTGCGATCTACCTTGGGCCCACCTATGAAATATATACTGAACATAATAGCCCACTGTTCCAAAACTATAAAAGATGGGCGGACGAAACTTGGCTTAAATTAAAGGCCTCTTGAATAGCTATCAGCCCATATATAGGTTTTATCCGAAATCAATTTCAGAGATCTGCATTTTTGCGATCTACCTTGGGCCCACCTATGAAAAAGACACTAAACAGAACAGCCCATTGTGCAAAAACTATAAAAGATGGGCGGACGAAACTTGGCTTAAATTAAAGGCCTCTTGAATAGCTATCAGCCCATATATAGGTTTTATCCGAAATCAATTTCAGAGATCTGCATTTTTGCGATCTACCTTGGGCCCACCTATGAAATATATACTGAACATAATAGCCCACTGTTCCAAAACTATAAAAGATGGGCGGACGAAACTTGGCTTAAATTAAAGGCCTCTTGAATAGCTATCAGCCCATATATAGGTTTTATCCGAAATCAATTTCAGAGATCTGCATTTTTGCGATCGTCCGCCCATCTTTTATAGTTTTGGAACAGTGGGCTATTATGTTCAGTATATATTTCATAGGTGGGCCCAAGGTAGATCGCAAAATGCAGATCTCTGAAATTGATTTCGGATAAAACCTATATATGGGCTGATAGCTATTCAAGAGGCCTTTAATTTAAGCCAAGTTTCGTCCGCCCATCTTTTATAGTTTTTGCACAATGGGCTGTTCTGTTTAGTGTCTTTTTCATAGGTGTGCCCCAGGGTAGATCGCAAAAATGCAGATCTCTGAAATTGATTTCGGATAAAACCTATATATGGGCTGATAGCTATTCAAGAGACCTTTAATTTAAGCCAAGTTTCGTCCGCCCATCTTTTATAGTTTTGGAACAGTGGGCTATTATGTTCAGTATATATTTCATAGGTGGGCCCAAGGTAGATCGCAAAATGCAGATCTCTGAAATTGATTTCGGATAAAACCTATATATGGGCTGATAGCTATTCAAGAGACCTTTAATTTAAGCCAAGTTTCGTCCGCCCATCTTTTATAGTTTTGGAACAGTGGGCTATTATGTTCAGTATATATTTCATAGGTGGGCCCAAGGTAGATCGCAAAATGCAGATCTCTGAAATTGATTTCGGATAAAACCTATATATGGGCTGATAGCTATTCAAGAGGCCTTTAATTTAAGCCAAGTTTCGTCCGCCCATCTTTTATAGTTTTTGCACAATGGGCTGTTGTGTTTAGTGTCTTTTTCATAGGTGGGCCCAAGGTAGATCGCAAAAATGCAGATCTCTGAAATTGATTTCGGATAAAACCTATATATGGGCTGATAGCTATTCAAGAGACCTTTAATTTAAGCCAAGTTTCGTCCGCCCATCTTTTATAGTTTTGGAACAGTGGGCTATTATCATAGGTGGGCCCAAGGTAGATCGCAAAATGCAGATCTCTGAAATTGATTTCGGATAAAACCTATATATGGGCTGATAGCTATTCAAGAGGCCTTTAATTTAAGCCAAGTTTCGTCCGCCCATCTTTTATAGTTTTTGCACAATGGGCTGTTGTGTTTAGTGTCTTTTTCATAGGTGGGCCCAAGGTAGATCGCAAAAATGCAGATCTCTGAAATTGATTTCGGATAAAACCTATATATGGGCTGATAGCTATTCAAGAGACCTTTAATTTAAGCCAAGTTTCGTCCGCCCATCTTTTATAGTTTTGGAACAGTGGGCTATTATCATAGGTGGGCCCAAGGTAGATCGCAAAATGCAGATCTCTGAAATTGATTTCGGATAAAACCTATATATGGGCTGATAGCTATTCAAGAGGCCTTTAATTTAAGCCAAGTTTCGTCCGCCCATCTTTTATAGTTTTTGCACAATGGGCTGTTGTGTTTAGTGTCTTTTTCATAGGTGGGCCCAAGGTAGATCGCAAAATGCAGATCTCTGAAATTGATTTCGGATAAAACCTATATATGGGCTGATAGCTATTCAAGAGGCCTTTAATTTAAGCCAAGTTTCGTCCGCCCATCTTTTATAGTTTTGGAACAGTGGGCTATTATGTTCAGTATATATTTCATAGGTGGGCCCAAGGTAGATCACAAAATGCAGATCTCTGAAATTGATTTCGGATAAAACCTATATATGGGCTGATAGCTATTCAAGAGGCCTTTAATTTAAGCCAAGTTTCGTCCGCCCATCTTTTACAGTTTTTGCACAATGGGCTGTTCTGTTTAGTGTCTTTTTCATAGGTGGGCCCAAGGTAGATCGCAAAATGCAGATCTCTGAAATTGATTTCGGATAAAACCTATATATGGGCTGATAGCTATTCAAGAGACCTTTAATTTAAGCCAAGTTTCGTCCGCCCATCTTTTATAGTTTTGGAACAGTGGGCTATTATGTTCAGTATATATTTCATAGGTGGGCCCAAGGTAGATCGCAAAATGCAGATCTCTGAAATTGATTTCGGATAAAACCTATATATGGGCTGATAGCTATTCAAGAGGCCTTTAATTTAAGCCAAGTTTCGTCCGCCCATCTTTTATAGTTTTTGCACAATGGGCTGTTCTGTTTAGTGTCTTTTTCATAGGTGGGCCCAAGGTAGATCGCAAAAATGCAGATCTCTGAAATTGATTTCGGATAAAACCTATATATGGGCTGATAGCTATTCAAGAGGCCTTTAATTTAAGCCAAGTTTCGTCCGCCCATCTTTTATAGTTTTGGAACAGTGGGCTATTATGTTCAGTATATATTTCATAGGTGGGCCCAAGGTAGATCGCAAAATGCAGATCTCTGAAATTGATTTCGGATAAAACCTATATATGGGCTGATAGCTATTCAAGAGACCTTTAATTTAAGCCAAGTTTCGTCCGCCCATCTTTTATAGTTTTGGAACAGTGGGCTATTATGTTCAGTATATATTTCATAGGTGGGCCCAAGGTAGATCGCAAAATGCAGATCTCTGAAATTGATTTCGGATAAAACCTATATATGTGCTGATAGCTATTCAAGAGGCCTTTAATTTAAGCCAAGTTTCGTCCGCCCATCTTTTATAGTTTTTGCACAATGGGCTGTTCTGTTTAGTGTCTTTTTCATAGGTGGGCCCAAGGTAGATCGCAAAAATGCAGATCTCTGAAATTGATTTCGGATAAAACCTATATATGGGCTGATAGCTATTCAAGAGGCCTTTAATTTAAGCCAAGTTTCGTCCGCCCATCTTTTATAGTTTTGGAACAGTGGGCTATTATGTTCAGTATATATTTCATAGGTGGGCCCAAGGTAGATCGCAAAATGCAGATCTCTGAAATTGATTTCGGATAAAACCTATATATGGGCTGATAGCTATTCAAGAGGCCTTTAATTTAAGCCAAGTTTCGTCCGCCCATCTTTTATAGTTTTTGCACAATGGGCTGTTCTGTTTAGTGTCTTTTTCATAGGTGTGCCCCAGGGTAGATCGCAAAAATGCAGATCTCTGAAATTGATTTCGGATAAAACCTATATATGGGCTGATAGCTATTCAAGAGGCCTTTAATTTAAGCCAAGTTTCGTCCGCCCATCTTTTATAGTTTTTGCACAATGGGCTGTTGTGTTTAGTGTCTTTTTCATAGGTGGGCCCAAGGTAGATCGCAAAAATGCAGATCTCTGAAATTGATTTCGGATAAAATCTATATATTGGCTGGTAGCTATTCAAGAGACCTTTAATTTAAGCCAAGTTTCGTCCGCCCATCTTTTATAGTTTTGGCACAATGGGCTGTTCTGTTCAGTGTCTTTTTCAATACAGCTCTTTGATATATATTAAACACGTATTTATGCCTCCTTAATTCATTTTGTTCAGAATTGTTTATACTTTACCGTTATTTTCATAGTTATGACCATAAATTATAATTTGCGATTCAATTTGTTCTCCAATTTTAGTTAAATATGTTTTCTCTGAGTCACCCTGTGAATGGTTTGCGCCTTTGCTAAAAATTAATTTTTCCAATATAATTTCCAATATAACTTCACAGGCATAAAAAATATTTGGAAAAAAGACCAACGTTTTATTTCAAAGTTAATATCTCCCTTCTGTAGGAGGTATATCGAAAGCAAAACCTGGCAACGAAAGTAGAAAACATCAACAACAGAGATATCGCAATAGTCGGTAATGCATCCCTTTTTCCATTTTTGTGCAATCACACTACGAAATTTTGATCGGATCCTCACGAAATTTTGGGGGTTGATGGGGGTGTAACAGAGAAAGAAGCCTATTGATGGTTGGCATACATCCCACTTTTCCATTTTTTATTTGGGTTGTACTGTCGATGCACTTAAATGCGTTTCAAAAACTGTGTTTGAAATGCCTGTTGTAAAAGATATGATGCAAAATACTGCTGAAACAACATGAAGTAAGCATTTTAGAGTTTCAGAATGTTCTAAAGAATTGTTGAACTTTATTTGTATGATTTTTGCAAAAGGTTACTTGGTTCAACTCCCAATAGTTTAGCCGATACTGACCAGAATTTCAGCAATTATGTAAAATTTTCTATATTTTATAGATTTTGATGCCCTAGATGGAGGTTTTCTTATGTGGTTTTTTTTTTCAAAAGATAAGTTCTACTAGTTTAGGGCTACAATATTGCTGAAGACAGCAAGGCCAAATTCCTATTCGTTTCTGAGATAAAGGCCTGATAAATGCAAAAAAGGGTAGATTTAGCCCGGTTTAGGTGACAAACCCCTACTAGGGTTTTTGTAGTCTAAATATGTACTTTCAAAAAATGCATGCTAGAAGTTGTTTGCATTTTCAGTGTTGCATAGTGTAATAAATGCATTTTATTTATTTTGGGATATTTCGCAATGGCTTGCATTTTAATTGCATCATTAGACTGCTTAAAAATGCAATCCGAAGAACGCATATAAATTCAATCCAAAGCACTGCATCTTAAGCACTGATTTGGATCGAAAATGGAGTGCATCCTAGCTGTGTGCTGTGGAAGCAAAATGGAGTGCATCCTAGCTGCGCGCTCTCTTGTAAAATTCATAAGTGAATTCATAGGAAAAGATGTACTCCAACGGTAAATGTACCATACACTTGTAGTGATTCAACTGCATCCGCGGATGCAAACTTTTTGCTGGGAAGTAACAAATAAAAAAAAACAATTAGAAATTATTTTCGCAACTATACATGTTCATCATGTGTATCAATGAAGCAAAGAGTCATATGATGACAACAGGAGTGGAGTACCTAATCAGGAGCAACCCCTTTCTGCAATTTTTTTTATGTAGGTACTTGCAAACTTTGCGGCCTCTCAAGATGATAAGTGACATATCGTAAGTGCCTTTGAATTGTTCTTTGTTCGCTAAGGTTTCCAGCAAAATATTCGATGCCAAAGATTATATTCAAGCATGAGTGCAAGTGACATATTACCACCTTCGCCCATTCTTTTTACAAGACTGTGACCCCTAAAAGATCCAAATCATTTTGGCATGGCATCACTAACGCTTTGGCATGTCATATGCCACGAACAAGAAGAATTCAAAATTAAATTCATAAAGTAAATGATTAAAATATCTACATATTTAATATCTATCTATATATATATAAAAATGGTGTAAAAAAATGTATAGTAATTCATAAAATGAGAACGGCTAGGCCGATTTCTGTAAAATTTTTTGTCAGTTATTCGCATTTTCGAGGAGAAGGTCTTTACGGAAGAACATTTTGGAAAATCCCTCTGGAAAAGTCGGAAAATTGGAAAAATCGAAAATTGAGTTTTTGTATGAAATTTTATTCCTTAATAGCGAGACGAAGTTCGCCGGGTCCGCTAGTTATAAATAAAAACATAACAAAAAGAAAGATAACATTAGATTATTCTTATTGAACTCGTATTTAAAATTCAAATGTTCAAATGTTGAAGAAATGAATTGAATTGTTCTTAGCATTGCATCGGATGTTTCACTTATTGTATTTATTTAAATTTCTGAAGATGGGATCTTTCACTACTTCATTTGTACCCATGCAAAAGATCCAGTGAAATATTGGCATCCCATGGAACAACTTCCACACAAATTTGTTTTTTTTTTTTTTTTATTCCTCAGCGTTATCGTTTCGGCCATCATCCAAAATTCAGTATAAAACATTTTCATTTCTTTTTGCCATTTTATGAACTTAAAAGTATATTTCTTCACTTTTTTGCAAATTGAGAAATTCTTGTTGAAAAAATTGTGTGAATCGCTTTATTTTTGGAAAACATTTTTGACATTTCACACTACTGAACTCGTTTTTGTTGTAGTTGTTGGCTGATGCATCTACCTGGTAATTGTGCCATGGTTCCTCCCTTGTCATTTGTGATAGGTTGAGACGTGAGAAGTGAGGTGCAACTTACTCGTGAGAAGCTCCCTACGTGAGTATTCATGATCGCTATGTATAGCAACAGGGAGTGTTTCGTAAGTCCCCAACAATCGTTTACAGTCTTGAACATTCAGTTTTGGGGCTACTTCTAGTATAGAGGATATAAGAATTTTCAAAATACGCGTAGCATAAATCAAAAATCGGATGCCCTCGCGTTTCAATAGTTATTATAATGCCCGTCCCCATCCAAAGTTATTTCCCCTTTTCCAAAGAATCAACACAAAAATGATCTTCGTTTTAAAAGTATTTTTATTTCTGAAGACAAAAGAAAAAATTATGTTTTTATTTGTTTTATTCAACTACTTATATTTCATGGTATAATTTGCATTTGTTGTTTTTGTTTTCATCGTTTTTTTTTTAATTAAATTAATTAATTGATAATACAGCTATAAGCTATTAAATTAAAGCTAAAAATGTGGGGGGAGGTTTTCCAGAAAGAAACAAATTCAAAATGTTCTTTTTGTTGTTGTAAATTGTGTAAATAGATGATTTTTTCTTTTCTTCTTCATTTCCGTTTTTTCGATTTTCTTTCATATTGGTAATGGTAAGTATGTAAATATATAAGTGTGTTCTTGTTGTATGTATATATGCATATTTTCTTTTTCTCTTGTTTTGTTGTTTGTTTGTTATAAGGCTAAATTGTAAAAATTGTGTTGAATATTTGTTGTTGGTTGTTTGATCTTATGGTTTAGGGTTTTAATAAAACATTTGTTTTTATTTTAATAATTCTTTATGTTTCAGATATTTACAAAGGAGTTGTTGGCTACTACTAAACTTATTAATACAGAAAAATAAAAAAAGAAAACAATGAAAAAAATTATAAAAAATATTTTCTTAAAAACTACATAAAATGTTAAGATAAATACGATTTAATTTTCTTTTTTCGTTTTAATAAAAAACATTAAATTACTGAAAATATTAAAGCAATTTTATATCAGATTTTTCCTTTTCTGCTAAAGTTCTTATTAAGAAAAACATATTTTAATATATTTATAAGTATGTATATGTGTAAAACAGAAATTACTCTTAATGGAAGCCAAGGGGGGAAGAGTTTTTGTTTGTTTTATTTTTTAACAATGCGAAATGATTGTAAAACGAAGACATTTAATTCAGCTGATGTTTCTAAACAGTTTCGCTATTCCTAAGCTAGGCTTAGGGAAATAGAAGAAACAAGTTTAAAACACGTAGAAGGAGTAAAGACAGTTTAAATGAGAGAACAACTTATAAGCGAATTCATTTAACAGAATTTGTTGTTAATTATTGTAAAAAAAGATATGTGTACTTTTAATGAAGAATTCTTTCATTCATTCTATTACTCATGTGGTTGTGGTATACTTTACTCTCCATTTTGTTAATCATTTCTTTATAATTTTTTGCTATCACATTTTGTTTGCAATTATTATTTTTTGTATTTTAATTCTATTAATTTTAATTTTTTTCTTAGAAGAATTTCAAATTGGTTAAAGCTGTTCCAGAGAGAAAAAAAGCTTTGTTTCTAATAAATACAGTAATGTTTTCATTATAAATTGATTGATTTCAATATTTATGTATATAACAAGTAACAATTTTTGTTCTTATTCTCATTTAAGGGCGGGTTGGGGGTCCTATGAAGGATAAGCAATTGGAGGTATTACGAAACCATCGTTAACAAGAGGGGGAGAAGGAAGGGTCAATTCATAAAATTTCTATATTTAGAGTGGGAGGGAGGGGAAATCAATCCTTTAGGTTTTTTATATATATATAGAATTCATTTAGGAGTCATATATAATTCTACTCCTCTAATTTAAATAAAAGTACCTATTTCTTGTAATAAATTGTACATTAGAATAAGAAAAGATAAACTTCTAAATTGGCACATTTCTTAATTTTCTAACAATTTAACAAAAAAATTAAATACAGAGTATAAACATTTGTTGTTGCTGTTTTTCCTTCTTTTAAAAAAAAAAAACATTTACACAGAAGGAAATGAAGACCAATCTTTGTGTTTTTGTTTGTTTTGTTTTCCTAATCACAAGGTATGTATTTCAGAGTACAGTAACAGCAGCTACAAGTGCACAAACCTTCGATGTTCTAACTTTTAATATTTACATCGTTTGTGTCAATCTGTAATCTTGGAAATATCCCAGTCCTAAAATGATTGTCGTGGTGATTTTGAACGTTTGATGTGTACATATTTCCATCTGGTTTTTGTGGGAAATTACTTTCTCAAATCTGTGGCACCCATGCTGTCATGGCTAGGACTGGAGTCCATTTCACTGGATTCACTGTCCATGGGTGTTGGTGTATTACGCTGCTGTTGCTGTTGTGTTTGTTGTTGTTGATTGTCACTGCTGTCATTCAGGCTTGAGTTTTGCTGTTGAGTTCCAGCTCCACCTTCGTTTTCATTGTAACGTATTAATTTGATTGTTGTCAAGCCATCAGCATTTCGTATTAATCTGTAAGAGAAAAAAACATATAAAGTTAGTATTGTATTAAAACTACTCATTAGCCCTCAGTCTCTAAATTTATTTTCCCTATTATTATCAGTTTGGAATCCTAAAGCGGGGTACACACGATCAGATTTGACTTTTGATTTTTCGGAAAAATCGACAAATGTCAAACTGTCCAGTAACCACAAAATATTTTGTGGTTGCCTGATGACTGACAAAAATGAACGGCCACAGTGGCGCAACCGATTATTTGAGCAAAACTGACAGTCAAAATTGATCGTGTGTACCCCGCTTAAAAGCTATGCGTTTGTACTCTTTTTTACAGACAATATCGAAATTTGTTGTATAGTATTTGAATTTAATTTCCTGTCTGACCTCATTATCTGGAGTCCCATTACCAAAAATTGGCATTTTCAATTTCCATTGAAAAAAATCATTGAAATTTTTTAACTGAATTCGACTCCTCGAATAAAAAAAAACTTGTCTAAAAGCTATCTAAGCCTTTTGAAACAATAATTCCTTAATTTAAGCTATTTCTAACCTACTAAATTATTCCATTATCTATCAAGCTCTATTGTCTACAACCAAAATCTTATATACGTTTTGAAATAATTTATAACACTTACGGATAGCAATCGTCATTAGCTGATGGACTGGAATAAGGTCTCTTCTCCACACTACTACTACTACCGCTCACACTCAAATCTGTGGGTTTCATTTCCTCCGATGCTCCGCCGGATGTCTCATGTGGCGACACTGAATTTTGTTCATTTTTCATGATATTGAATTGGAATTTATCATTCGGCGTTGTGGGCAGAGCAGCTGGCGAATTTGGTGGCACACCGTTCGACGACAAATAGTGGAAGGCTCCATTAATGGCATGCATAAACAGTGGTGATGATGGTGGCGGGCCGTAGGCTGCAGCAGCAGCTGCTGCCACAGCGGCGGCGGCTGATGAAATACCATTGGGCAATGTCAAATGATTGGGATTACCTTGTGATGAAGGTCTTTGTGGAGTTTGCATTTGACTGGGTGGAGTTTGGGTTGGCATAGCCCAGCTGGTACCATTGGAGGTTGGGGAGTTTGTAATCGAGGAAGGTGATTGGTTGACATTTGTAGAGCTACCGTTTGAGTTGTTAGCTCCTGGGCTGCCATTTGTGCCATTATTCTGGCCCACCGATTGTCTTAGCAGGGAAATATTTTTAATGTTCTTCAGTTCTGTGGGATTTCTCAAGAACTGATAGCAATGACGTTCACCTTGGACTTTGCGTAAAATATTGACGCGATAATAGTAGCGCAAGGCACGTGACATCTTGTCATAATTCATCGATAAATGGTTCTTTTGAATGCCCCACAATTTGGCCAGACCAGCAGGATCCACAATTTTGAATACACCTGTATCACGGCATTTCCAGGCAATCAAATCACTGTATTTCTGGTTGCGATCATTGAGCAACTGTTGTAAAAAGTCCCACAACAAGCGGCCATCTAAAAAAGACAAGAGAAAAAACGAAAATCAATTAAAAATGCCTTGGCTCCTTAGAGTAGGAATAGTGGTAACTTACTTGTATTGGGTTCAGTGTTTTCGGGGAAAAATTCACGCTTTACTGGTTGCATATAACGGTTGTCGCTTTTGTCGGGGAAGAATTCCCGTTTCACTGGTTGCATATAACTGGGTGTGGTGGGTGCTGATACCGAACCCCCACCCAAATTGGGTAGCTTTTGCTGTTCCAAAGTCAAGTGTTGTTGCTGCTGCTGATGTTGTTGTTGCTGCTGTTGAGACCATGAATTGACAAAGGTATTTTTGATTTGTTGTTTCAAGCTTTGTGGCATATCCTTGAGTATGGGTGTTGTGGGCGGACTGTTGTTGTATTGGGCCACGGCTGCGGCAGCAGCTGCCGCCGCTTGATACGATTGGGCGGAGAAATTCACAATTGTACTGTTGGCTGCAGGTGGTTCAGAATAGCTTTCTTCATCTGAATCCGAATGATGACTACTGGCACTGGTGGCATTATGTTGTTGTTGTTGCTGTTGTTGCTTTAAGGCACTGAAAGCATTGCTGGCGCTCAACGCCGCTGCTGCTGCTGCCGCCGCAGCTGTAGCTGTTGCAGATGCTGATGAAGTGCTACCCGTGCTACTTGCGCTACTGCTACTACTGCTGCTGCCATTGCCGTTATGTGCCGACGATGATGATGAAGACGACGACGATGATGAGGGTGAATTCGATGTGCCATTCTGCTGTTGTTGTGCTTGATCATGGCTTTGGGGCGGGCTGCTGGCTTGTGAGTCTACTGAAGGCGGGGGACTAAGGGTCACCGAATTGGGTGCCATGAAATGATGTGGAGCTAAGTGTGAGGTCTGATGAAAGGCACTTTCTGGCGCCCCAATGGGCGGCCAAGTCGGGGTAGGTGGATGACTGTGCGGTGATAGGGGATAACGGCTGGTTGGTGTGACAGGACTATTTGGTAAATGCCATTGCATCATGTGCGATTCGATGACCAACATCTGTAGGACATTGTGCAAGACATCGCCAGCTCCCGGACACCGATGTCCGAAATCAGCTCGTGTCAGTAGGCACAATGCCTTACCATTCATTTGAAAGAGATCATAATCAACTTTTGGCAAATCGAACTCACGTTCGCAGAAATGCAAGAATACGGCCACATCTTCACGACTCCACAGGCGTGGATCTGACGGCAGAGAGGGTGGCAATTGTGTTTTAAGCTCGGCCAATTGACTAGGCGGTGCTGGAGGACAACGCCATAGCATATCGCTCCATAAGCCTAAGGGCGGATTCAGTGATAACTGTACCGGAAGCATTTTCATTTTGATTTTGTTGTAACAAGTTGGAGAATAATTTTCGTTCGCCTGCTGTTGGTTCTTTATTACTGCCGGTTTCACGTCAATTTATTCCAATGATGATAGAATTAGAAATATTCGTCAATTGTATCATAGGGAAAACATTGAGGTGATTGTTGTTTTTATTGTAGTTTATTAAAAAATATTTTGGAAGACAGTCACAGATTTAAAGCTGCAATTGAAAAAAAAAAAAACATCAAATTAGTTGGAGTTTATTTAAAGAAGATGGGGTAAAACTCTTAATTTATACATTTATAAATAAAACATGTGCATGGAAATGTGTACATTAGTGGGCAAAATTATAGCAGCGGTGTAACGAAATGTGTTGTAATGTTTCTATAAATCGCTACACCTGATTGATTTCCTAAATCTGTCAATTGCAAATAAAGCGGAAACCCTGACGGAATAAATACTTAACTATAAACAGTAATATTGACAGGCTATTAGAAGTAATATTTACAGAAATGCGTGGAAATGTATACATTAGTGGGCAAAATTATAGCAGCGGTATAACTAAATGTGTTGTAATGTTTCTATAAATCGCTACACCTGATTTCCTAAATCTGTCAATTGCAAATAAAGCGGAAACCCTCGCGGAATAAATACTCAACTATAAATAGTAATATAGACAGGCTATTAGAAGTAATATTTATAGATTTTATGTGGAAAATATTAGATATGAATAATGTACGTGAAAACCTTCGGCCTTTGTTCCCAATCGCAAATTAAAAGTGAAAATCGTTATAGACGAGAAGTACAGATTAAAAAAAACATATTAGGTTAGCATGAGAAGAATTTAGATTAAATCAATTGAATGTATGAATGTATATTAGGTTGGGAGGAAACACATTCAGAAAAAAAATTGTTTTTAATGGTGCAGAACAAGTTGGTTTTAGTGATATTAAATGTCAATACAAACTTCAAATCAAAGTTTTTCATATGGGAAGTTATTGTTGTTATTTAAAAAAACTCCTACAAGTTAAAACAAATTTCTAAATTATAAACTAAAAAAATGAGTTTTTGTTTAATTTTTTAATTCTGGTATGCTTTTTGATCGTATTAAACAATTCTCAGCTTATATTTAAGAGCGGTGAGGTGAATGGAACACCTCAGAAACCTCATTCATCACAAACATAAAATTGCGGCAAAATTGAGTGATAGATTAAAACTTTTTTGTTTATATTTTCAATAGATTCAAATAGAAAAAAACGAATAAAAATGTTCTTTTGTAACAAAACTAAAATTCCACTTAAGAGAAGAACTTTTCAATTTGGTAAATGTTGTATTTCGTTTTAATCACATTTCTACCACATCTATTGCATATTCAATATTCTACAACATGTGTTTACTTTCTGAATTATTTCAATATCTTTTCAATACTACATCCACTATTTGTTTATAATTTTTTGTTGAGTAGGTATTTCCTGTATCCTTTATTTTCAACACAATTTATGAGCATTTTTTGTTTCTTTCGATTTTCAAAAATTTTTATTTATGATTCATATTTCTTATTTTTTCCGAAAAATGTTCATTTTCAATACATTTTCGATCATATTTCATTTGTTTCATGATCATTTGTTTTGATTTCAAATAATAATGTTGTTATTGTAGGTAGTTTTTTTTTCTTCTTTTTCAATTTCAATTTGACGAAACTTTTTGTGGGTGTAAATTTAAATATTGTTTGTATTTTGTATAAATTAATATACAAACATCATGTGTACGTACAAATGAATGTATATTTGTATGTACTTTGTATATCTAAATTGTGAGTAAAGACACCATAACAACAACAAAACGCGTCAGAGTCTTTCTTCATCGAAAATCGGTCACTTCCGTTTCGAAAGCAGGGAAATATTTTCACACACAAAATTTGTTCAAGAAACAACAACAACAACAGCAGCAATAATAATACATAAATAAATAGAATACAAGACGTTTACGCGAGTAGAGCAGCAATGCCGCCAACCGCCGACACAGATGTTTAAGATTTTAGGAAATCGAAATCAAATTTCAAATCAAAACCCAAACAGAGTAAGACGGACGAATAAATAAACAATCACATCCGTCTGCCGTCAAACCCGAAAAAATAATGATTTTTTTCTTTTCAATTTTTTGTTTTCATTATAATGTTTTATGATTTGTTATTGTTGTAGTATCCAAAAGAATCTGAAATTACAAATTTTATTCAACAGCAACCCACAATCATTTTCGAAATTGTTTTAAATTTTTGTTTGGGATTTTTTAACACCAAGCACACACATTATTTTAGGAATTCAAAACAAATTTGATTTTTTTGTTCTTAATTTTTTTCTTATTTTATTTTATTAATATTAATTAATTATCCACCTTTTTGTGTTTTTAGTATTTTGTTGATTCGTTTCAAAATTGCAGCACCATTGATTGGCAAATGTTGTTGATATTCGAAAATAGCTTTGGTGTGTTGTTGATTCAGCGATGTGATGATGATGAAGATTATATTGAGACCACTTTGATGACAACGACGATGATGAGTATGGCAAATAATATTCCGAAAAAATTGTTTGAGAACTTTTGTTGTTTACTAGTTGCTGTATTATCACAAATTAAATAAATTTTTCGAAAAAAATTAAATATTTTTTGTTCGTTCGTTTTTTCTTCGTTGGGCGCGCGCAATTATTATGACGACACGGGCACACGGACAACACGACACAAACGATGTTGCTCAGTAAACGTTTAACTTCTTATTGAACACACACTTGAACTAAATATTCGAGTGTAGCAAAGACACGGATTTTGAGCATTCAACAACAACACCACCACTACAACAACAACTACTCACAGTGAGAATACGATGATGATGATGACGACGTCGTCGACAACAACAACAAAAACAACGTCTACAAACAATGTTTGAAGAAGAGGAAGAAAAGCCAACGAAAAAAAGAAGAGAGGAAGACAGTTGTCGGTAATGGTGCTAGAGTTTGTGCTGGATATCTGTCTGTCTGCTTGGTTCGTTGGCTGGCTGGTGGTGTGTTGGCGGCGGCGTTAGCAGGCAATATTGACGTTGAACACAAAACGAACAGCCAATGCCTGCTTCTAACAAATAGGGATGGAAAAAGTAAGAATTTAGTAAGGGGTACTAAACTTGTTCCCTTTCATACCAACATTTTTGACTGGTGGAGGTGGAATACGATTTTGGCTTAAATGTCGTTTAGGGCACCTGTCGGATCGGGTTTATAGTGTATAGTGAACCTGAGGAACAAGTGTCGTTTAGGGGCACCTCTCGGATCGGTCCGAAATTTTTACCATAAGTAGCCCTTGGGACCCTGAACACAACGATATATAATTTTCCGGGGGGAAGTCCGTACTTCCCTCAGGGGAGCAAGTGTCGTTTAGGGGCACCTCTCGGATCGGTCCGAAATTACCATAGGTAGCCCTTGGGACCCTGAACACAACGATATATAATTTTCCGGGGGGAAGTCCGTACTTCCCGAGATATGGGTCTTGAATTTTTTACTTTTATCACCATTATTTTTAAAACCTATGCAATATGGGACTCGTTTTAAAGCTCACGAAGAGTACTTTCCAATGCCGCCAATAATTAATAATGGAAAATAAATTTTCTAATAATAATTTATTAAGTTATTATTGGGCTACGCGATCAAAACTCTCTTTTAATTTGAAAGTGTTCTTAAGTAGCCGGCCTTCGGCCGGGGATTTAAGACTTTCTCCTATGGACAGGGTCAAAAGTGGGATACACGATCAAAACTCTCTTGATTGAAAGTGTTCTTAAGTAGCCGGCCTTCGGCCGGGGATTTCAGACTTTCTCCTATGGACAATGACAGAAGTGGGCTACGCAAACAAAACTTTCTTTTAAATTTAAAATGTCTTAAGTAGCCGGCTTTGAACAGGTATTTAATACATTCTCCTATAAACAGGTGTAAAAATAGGTCGCGTGCATAAAAGTACTCTCCATAAGCTTTAAAACGATGCCCATATTGCCCACGTTAGAATTGTAAAATGTCAAGATCCATATCTCGGGAAGGATGGATTTCCCCCCGGAAAATTATATATCGATGTATTCAGGATGCCATAGGCTATCTACTGCAAAAATCTGAGCCCGATCCGAGAGGTACCCATAAACAACCTAAGTGTGAAAGTACGAAATTTCCTAAATGTCAAGACCCATATCTCGGGAAGGATGGACTTCCCCCCCGGAAAATTATATATCGTTGTATTCAGGATGCCAAGGGCTATCTACTGTAAAAATTTCAGGCCGATCCGTGAGGTGCCCCTAAACGACATTTAAGGCGAAATATCATACTATAATATTAGGTTGTTTATGGTCACCTCTCGGATCGGGCTGACATTTTTACAGTATATAGTCCTTGGGACCCTGAACACAACGATATATAGTTTTCCTGGGAAGTCCATACTTCCCGACATATGGGTCTTGATATTTTACAATTCTAACGTGGGCAATGTGGGTATCGTTTTAAAGCTTATGGATAGTACTTTTGTGCACGTGACATATTTTAACACATTTTTATAAGAAACGTTTTAAATTCCACGTCGAAGCCGACTACTTAGGAAACTTTCAGTTAAAAGTTTTGGTCGCGGCGTAGCCGACTTTACATCCCCGACCGAAGGCACACTTGGCGGCATTTGAAAGTACTCTTCATGAGCTTTAAAACGAGTTCCATATTGCAGAGATTTTAGTAATAATTTTGTCAAAAGCAAAAAGTCAAGATCCATATCTCGGGAAGTATGCACGCAGAGAAGGATCAATCATATTTTATAAACAAAATAGTGTATTTTATAATTCTGAAAATATGTAGTGTTGGTGCAACAATATATGTTGTGTCATTATGTTGAAACAACAATATATACTTTCAGATTTTTAAAATACACTATTTTGTTCTTAATATATGATTGCTCCTACAATATCTCTTCTCTGCGTGTGGACTTCCCAAGCGATACCTACGGTAAGCATTTCAGCCCAATACGAGAGGTGCCCATAAACAACCAAATGGTGTTAAGGTACATTCCCGAACTATCAAGACCCATATCTCGGGAAGTACGGACTTCCCTCCGGATAAAATAGATCGTTGTGACCAGGGTTCCAAGGGCTACCTATGGTAAAAATTTCAGATCGATCCGAGAGGTGCCCCTAAACGACACTTCTTCCTTTAATTATTCATTTTTAATTATTATAGTCTATTTTGGATCAAAACTTGTTTCTTTAATTATTCATTTCTAATTATTCTAGTCTATATTGTATATTTATCAAATTAGCTTCGTTCCCGAACTTTTAGTTTCCCTTATTATACCCTTTCCTTTTATACGAAAAATGTGCCTTATCGAAATAATGAGTTTAGACCCCAAGTATGTTTGGACGAAATCTGTTTCATACAATTTGTAGTTGATTTAGCCATATCCGCCCGCCGTATGGCTGTCTGGTGCACAACATAACTTTCGAACGACGTAACCGATTGGGTCCAAAATTTGGCATTCGTAATATTTTGTCCACACTAAGCTTACAAAAGTTCAAAAATTTCCCCTAAAATGATCTCGAAGAGAACAATCGAATTGGTTATAACTTTGTGTATGGTTATGTTATTTCTAGACAGATCTGGTTTGAATATGTATTATATAGGTCCATGCCTACGGTTACCTTCCATACAAAATTCGGAAAACAGTGAAGTTTACGAACTCCTTTTAGATCGTTATGAATTTTTTTCAGCCTGTTGTCCTCGCAACGCCCTTTACGACGGTCAAATTTTTTAGGAGGCAAGTCCATATTTCCCAGCTTTTGTTTTTATCTGAAAGGTCACACCTTGAGCTACTTTCGGAATATTTTTTGTTGACAAATATTGCACAGTGTTCTGACAAATGGCCGCCTACGAAGCACTGTTTTAACTAAAGCAGTTTGTGTGCCCACGGTAGCTCGAAAACGAATAAACCGATCTGCATATGCTTTTGTGGAATCATTAAGAACCAAATAATCTTATTCTTGAGCATAGCGGAATTAATCCATATACTTTTTTAATAAATTGTCAAAGTCGATTTTAACTAAAAACATGACAGTTTTTCGCCATAAATCCGTCAAAAATATTATTTAAGAAAGGTCTCTTTTATTTGTATATGTATAATAATCCCACATAAACATATGAAGATCGGATAATCCGTTTTCGAGCTACATTGGGCATCGCATTTAAAAATGCCATTTCGAGAAAACCGCGTTTAAAACTTCGACGTTACATAAAAATCACAATGAATTTTTCCCTTCTCTCATATCTAAGACAATTTTTGTCTGATCGAATTCAAATTTTTTGCAACATATTTAATTCTACCTGTACTTTAAAATGAGCAATAAAATTTTTTTCGATTTTGTAAAATTTGCAAGTAGCCATAAACCCTTAAAGGCCCAAAAGCTCCAAGAAACCTTGACGGCACAAACTAAAATGGCAAATCTGCATGGCAAATCTCACAGAGAGTTTCTGATTGGTCCAAACTTTTGACATCATATTATTTCTCATCAGGTCGGAATATGGACTATATCGGTCCACTCCTTCGGGTACCCCCCCAGAAATCGATTTAATCCAAACGTTGTACATCGCATTTTCTCCTACAGCCTCCAAATGATGACCGAATATTGACTACATCGGGCCACAGTTTGGAAAGAGTGCAACAAAATTTTTAAAGTTTTACCAACATGTTATGTATGCGGCCCTAGTTACGGGGATAAAATTTTTTCAGGGGCAAGTGTATACTTCCTGAAAAATTGCCCCATAAACTAAAAAAACCCCTTTATACGTCAGAAGTATTGTGTTGTCTTCTTTTCCTTAGGTCCGAAGCTGATGGTATACCTCTGTCGGCACAGCTGACTGATACTTTCTTACTTGTTTTCTTTAGACTCTCCCAGAAATAATCTTACAGAACAATTTTTGGAATCTAAGAAGGTTTCTCATAATATAAGAATTTATATATAGGAGACAATATCGAAGTACAATATTGACTCCATATAATCCGTATACTCGTTAATATGGATAATTCGGACACCTCCGAAATATGTGGTGTTCAAACTATCGAGATTATACTGTATAGGAAAATTGTGTTTAGGAAATATCCTATGTAAAATCCACAATTTACTTATCGTTCCTTATATGTAGTTAGATTTGTGCCCAAATTAAGACGGTTCTGTTCACAATCGAGAAGTCTACATTTTAGTTAAGGGTCAAATCAAAAGATCGAAAAGTCAACATTTCATTGGACGATAAAAATCGGAAGATCAAAAATTCAACTTTTTATTTCGATCGCGTATCCCTAGGGTGAAACCATCAACAACATGGCATATTTGTGAGTATTTCGATCATATCATTGTATTGTTTAGTAAGTGTCCATTTTGTGAGAAAATTCAGATCACGGACAATTTTCAAGTTTTGGCTACCACCAAAGGACTTTTGTTATCAAATATGTATATTCGATTCTATACTCAAATATTTGTGATTTTGGTCCAAAACTCATGAAAAATATTTTTGTTGTCCTTTTTCTTTCACAATCCTATTTTTTAAACAAAATTTTTTATGTCGATTTATCAATTTAATGTAAGCAGTAAATAATTTAAAACAAATCTAACATTTCTCTTAACTAATTGAAAGTTGCGATGGCAAAAATGTTAAATACATAAATACGAAATACGACCATATGGGGAAGTATTTTGAACAGAGCTGTATGTCAGGATCTTGCCTGAAGTGAAATATATACACTGACGGGATTTTTTTAATCTCTGAATATATATCAGGTTATACATATTTGAACACTTGGACCTTTTTCACTCACAAAGAAAAGGATTCCTATATTGAAGAAAATTGGTACCAAAAAATGTACAATGGTTCTAAATTTTCCATCACTTATACTATCCAACAAAATGTCAAGCAGCGGCAGCGCTGCAGTCTTTATGCACATTAAGAATGACAACAAAAACAACATGCAGAAGAAAAGACAACAGCAGAGCGGCAACAACAAGAAACAATCATATCGCATCCTCCAGCCTTAGATGTTCGTCGTTATGGAATCTGGCTGAGTTTAAAATACGTTTGTGTCGTCATTGGATGGATAATTTAAAGAGTGTTACTGGTTTCGGCCTCCCTTACAAATGCATCTGTGCCTTGTCGATCTGTATGTCTGTCTGTCCTGTTCCGCATGTCAGCCAGCCACTACAGCATAGGATTTGCCTTGGCTACCTGCGAGTATCATTTTTTTGCTTCTTGCTTGATTATGTTTATGTTGTCTTTTTAGTCGTTTGGTCTTCTTAGTGTCGATGATGCTGCTTCTGATGTCTTTCGTGTTGTTGTTGTTTGTGGACCTAGACAGACATTAAACGGAAGTGTGCGCATTCCTTAGCTAAACATCATCAAGCGTTTTTTGCTTTTTCAGCATAAACGTAGAGAAAAGAGCAGGAGAGAAGGTGCTTGCGATCAATACATCCAAACAAACGCTCATCTCAACCCGGACCGTCCATTCCATTCATCCACACCCATATCAAACCGACATTCTGATCATCATGAGGAATATTCACTATTGAACACCAGAGATGGACATTTTTGCAAACAGACAGAGTTTTTGAGACGTACTTTTCCCAAAAAGATTAAAGGAAATAAGACCAAATAATATGGAAATTTGGGAGATATCAAAATTGTATTCCACCGATTATCATCATAAGGAGGAATATTCATAATTGAACATCAGAGATGGAAAATTTTTGAGACATTTTCTAAAATCATTAAAGGGAAATAAGACCCAATAATATTGACATTTGATATCAAAGTTAAAGCACACCTACCTACTATTTTAGTAAAATGTCTAAAATATACATACATACATATGTATGTACCTACCAACCTTATTTGAATTTTATTAAAGATTTTAAACATTTAAAACTATTGTTGGTTTCCCGTTGACTTTTTGATTCAGTTTGGCTTATTTTATAGAACCCGTGTTGTATTTTAGTTCTATACGTCTCTTCCGATTATAGCCAACATTTATTTCCCACAATAGGAACTTTGATCTTGTAGTGGGTTTAAAATATACCCTAATACCCCGTTTGCACTTAACCGGCAAAAAGTTCTAATGCAAACGTTGTTTAAGATGGATATGTGGGGGATATATGAGTAGGTCAAATTTAATGTTATGAATTCCTTAGTCCCGGTCCACACTAGAGTGATTGTAATGAAATAATTTCATGAAATTAGGCGCCCATAGATCGAGTTCCAATTTCATAGGTCTGTTCCTTTACGTTCAAGGATCTTCAAGTGCTACCACTTTTTCGCAGTTTGCACTTTTGGCTAAAATGTCGTTTAGGGGCACCTCTCGGATCGATCCGAAATTTTTACCCTAGGTAGCCCTTGGGACCCTGATTCCAACGATATATAATTTTCCGGGGGGAAGTCCATACTTCCCGTATGTGGGTCTTGACATGAATTTTACCATAGGT
Source organism: Musca autumnalis (assembly GCF_047663935.1). Taxonomy (NCBI): domain Eukaryota; kingdom Metazoa; phylum Arthropoda; class Insecta; order Diptera; family Muscidae; genus Musca; species Musca autumnalis. The sequence continues at coordinate 261,669,798 of NW_027411755.1, read as the reverse complement.
AGCCCTTGGCATCCTGAATACAAATTCTCCGGGGGGAAGTCCACCCTTCCCGAGATATGGGTCTTGACATATTACAATACTAACGTGGGCAATATGGGCATCGTTTTAAAGCTTATATAGAATACTTTTATGCACGCGACCTATTTTTACACCTGTTTATAGGAGAATGTATTAAATTCCTGTTCAAAGCCGGCTACTTAGGATATGGAGGAACAAATCACATAAGAACACATAATTTCATGAAATTTTGTCCAAGAAGTAACTATAGCGTGGACCGAGACTTAAGAACGCAATGTGTAGTTCTGAGAGTGCAAATCTCTCTTTAACCCGTTCTGAAGCCTCACAACCGTACGTTTCAAAAATTTCCCGAATAATTACGATTTTCCACCCCTGTTAATCGCATATCCTAAACGTCAGGGAGTACAAAATAATATCATAAAAAACTTGTTTTCCTTTCTTCCACTTTTTTCCGAAGACGTTTAAGAAGAGAAGAAGAATAAGCATCAGCTCAAGACGTTGGTGACCGAGTAAAATGAAATTAAATCCCGTCATCCGCCATACACATCCACTTACAAACAAACAAACGCACCAAACCGAAGCAGCAGCAACAACAATCACAGCAAAAACGCCACACAAGTATTTATGTTTACATTCAAACATACATACCTTTTTGTTGTATGTACGGATGGATGGATGGATGGATATATGGGATACATACAAATATACTGAAATACCTACTTGTCGTCCCCTTCCTTACCTATACTTTTCAGATAAAGACGGATCGAACGAACGGTTACAACAGCAACAACAATCAAAGCAAAACAAAAGATCCGTATTGATGACGATCATGATAATTGTAATGGTTGTTGTTGGTGGTGTTGTTGTTGTTGTTCTTATTTGTTGTAAGAAGCAGAAGAAGAAATTGGAGATGTTGATGGGGCTTATATTTCAAACAAAACACAACACATGGAGAGTGAAAGAGAGTGCCAACAGTGGTTTTAACAAAAATACACCTTGTCACATTGCATAGAGCAGATATTTTCTCTGCGAGGAGGGAGAGAGCGAGAGTTATTCAAAGAAGGAAACAAGTGAGAATTTAATGAAAAGAAAACAAAACATCATTAAGGCGGCTCGGCTCTTCAAGTCGTGGTTGTGGCTGTTACCCTCTGCTGATGTTGCTGCTGCCGCGATGATGACGACAAAGCAGGTAAAAATATTTTATTTCAGAAGAGGGACGCGAACACAAGAAACCTGTCATTTCAGATTCTTTTTTTGTGATTTCATTTTAGAAAAAAAAAAATACCTCAACAATACAAGAAATGAGATAATGAATACCAAACGAAAATCCCAACCCCTCCCTTTCCAGAGTTCGTGTGTAGTTTTGTGAAAAAGGAAACCCAACCAGTCAATCATTCAGGTTCAACGTTATGTCGTTTGTTGATAAACCCCCCGACCCAATCAATTATTCGGCTAGATTTTGAAGTTGTTTTTCTTTGTTTTTGTAGAGGAAAATCAATTCGAGGAAATCACCAACACTTGCTCTCCAACGGTTTTTCTCACGAAACTGTGATAGTTTCGTTTCATTCGTTCGTTCAAAAGGAAATGAGAATTAGAGGTCTTAACATTACGCCAAGTGTTTGTTTGAGGTTAGATGATGTTCCATAATAATATTTATTGAACAGCTGCATCTGTGTCACCACCACCAGCCAGCCAGGCAGAGGAGATGACACACTGAACCGATTGGAAAACAATTATCAAAATGAAATGAGCCAGTTATTGTTTTTCGGGGAAATATCCCAAAATAACACAAAAAATGAAACAGGTTTGTCTTTTATTTGAAATTGTATTTTAAATCTTGGTAATAAATTAATTAATGACAGTGTAATTATTTTACATTGGCCTTAATGTTGTTCTTAAAACAATGCATCACCTAATATTAAACTAAAAGCTAAACAATTGTTGTTATTTAATAATCTTGTTTTTATTGTTTTTTTAGATGTTCACAGATTTTATATTCGTGGAAGAACATGTAATTAGGTGAATTAATAAAATTATATTTTAACCTGGGAAGGAATGTTGAATTCGGTTGCATTCCTTGTAAATAATCAGATTATGCCTATTCGAAAATTGTTGTGATAAAAGTTGGCAAATACAGTTTGTCAAGTAATTGTTTTTACACTAAGAAAACGAACACTTTTCATGCATTAATTAGTGAAAAATGACAAATAGTTGACATAAAAATATCGGGTTTATTGCAGAAATTAGTTGGTCGACTTGTTTAAGACAAGATTGAATGTACATACATATAAATAAAAAATTAACCCACGTAGTTCAACAATAATTACCAAAAGAAAAAGTTAACACATGTAGTGAAAGGTGTCAAACAAATGTTTTCAAAATGTAATGAAGATTTCAAAATACGTCATGTTTTCGGTAAATATTAGGCATAGAATATCCCTACAAAGAATGTTATCATATCCACCAAGGGGGTACCTGATCATATTACATGTAAACAATGTCCTATAGGTCTCAAGCCAGAAATATCTGAAAACTAAGACGTTTTATGACTTTTTTAGTTCACCAGGATGGACTTACATCCATTACAATAAATATTACCTAAAGCAGAACTCGAGCAGGAGGGTTGCCAGATCGACTAAAAGAGTACCAGGCTATATTAACTGTAAAGGAGTGTTTACACTAGCAATCAATATCATATCGCTCATTGAGTCAAAAAATCGAGTTTCAAGAAAAAAACGTTTTAAGCTGGCGATTGAAATTGGGCTTCCCAACTTCAAATGATTATTACACAAAAAATAAAATAACTACTTGGACCATCTTTTGTAAAGAGCTAGCCAGATATCAGTGATAAATTTATGAGCAAGATCAAGCATGATATGAAGTGTTTTAGTGGTTCATAAACTCCAAAAATTGTTTGTTGAATTATGCCAAATTCCTAGTCAATAAAATGTAACTCCTCGAGTTTTAGGGATATCAGCATGAAAATTTGACACAATATACATAAAGTAGAAGTCGTAGAAAAATAGAAATTGCTAACTCAGAAAACACATTTACGCCATAATTTGAGTAAATGAGCAATATTACACAAAATAAAAACTTTCAATATCTGTTCAAACAAACAATGTGGAGACGAAATTTCCCTGAATTTTTGCTGGTGAGGACGCAAAACGTAAATGGCGTAAGGAAAATCCCCAATATCGCACACATTAGCGACTGTATAACAATGGAAAATTTCAGGTCATATGACATTGATGGCTAGTGTAAACACCCCTTAAACGAGACCACCTAGGTCGAAAATTAAAAAAATATAAAATGTTTTGTCATGTTTTTTTTTTTTTTTTTTCGATATTTTGGACTAAAACATTGAGATTTTTTAAACACTTTAAAGTACAGATAGAATAGAATATGTGGTCGGACAAAAATTAGCTGAGATATGAGCGTTAGAAAGGGAAAATTAATTGGGATTTGTATGTAACATCGAAGTTTGAAACGCGGTTTTCTCAAAATGGCATTTTGGAATGCGGTGCCCACTGTAGCTCGAAAACGAATAATTCGATCTTCATACGGTTTTGTGGGATCATTATACATATAAAAAGCTTGTACTTAAGCAAGAGACTTTAAAAAAAATTTTTGGCGGATTAATGACGAAAAAACTATCAATTTTTCTAGTTAAAATCGAAAATTTAACTTTAACAGTTAAAAATGTGTTAAAAAATTGATATTTGTCAATTCTGCTTCGCTTAAGTACAAGATTATTAGGTTCTTAACGATCCTACAAAAACATATGCTGATCGGTTTATTCGTTTTGAAGCTACAGTGGGCACCGCAAACTGCTTTAGTAAATACAGCGTTTAGTAGGCGGCCATTTGTCGGAATATTGTGCAATATTTTTCAACAAAAAAAAATTCCGAAAGTAGCTCAAGGTGTAATCTATCAGATGAAAACAAAATCTTCTGAAAAAATTGTTAGATTTTTTGTAAAAAATTCATTAAAAATGTAATTTTTTGTGCTCAATAAGTGGCCATAAGCCCTTAATATATCCATTGATTGATGCCATGTGGAGAAGAAGTGTCGTCTTGTTGAAACCAAAATGTAGCCGAGATCACGAGCTTTATTTTTAAGCATCAAATAGTCGGCTATGATGGCCGTCATTGAAGGTTACGTTCTCACCGACATCATTTTTGAAGAAATATGGGCTGATGGTTCTACCAGCGGACAAAACACACGAAACCGTTGTTTTTCTGGATGAAGTGACACCTCTTGAATCTCTTCAGGTTGGTCTTAACCTAAATGCGGCTACTTTCCTTGTTTACATTCCCATTAAGCAAGATGAGGCCCATTTCACTGACAAAATTTGGCTCGAAACACATTCCTCAAGGAAAGCGAATTTTCGTAATAAAGTTGAACGATTTGCAAACATTGTACAATCGCAAGTATTTCCACGATAAAATGCCAAACAATACTAAACAAAAATATCAAAATAAAAAAAGGCCATTGAAAAAGTACCTTTAGTTGGATCGCCCTATATAACGATGCCCAAAGTATGGGCCAAATCGGTTACTGCCTTCGTCGTACCGTCCTAATGGAAGCAGCGAATATAAGTTGTTAAAACCAAAATCGAAGCGATTCGAGAGCATTTTTCCGAAATTTTGTGTAAGGGGAACCTGAAGGAGTGAACTGATATTGTCCATATTCGAACTCTATCTATGTCTGGTCGAAATATTAAGATGTGCAAAGTACAGACCAAATCGGTTAGTGCCTTCCAGAGTTATAGTGCGCATAATTTTTGTGAAAAAATTTGAACTTTTGTGGGTGAGGTACCCGATTGAGCGGGTGGATATGGTCCATATTCGAACTTAACCTATGTTTGGACAAAATATTACGAAAACCAAATTTTGGACTAAATCGGTTAATCCGTTGGAGAGTTATCGTGGGCACCATCTAGCCAGCCAGATAGACAAACGGACATGTCTAAATCGACTCAAATTGTCTGAAACTGATTTTATCCAACCTTTCACACATTTTGTCCGTATGAAAATGTATATACCTTCGTTAGCATAAATGCTGAGGGTATTCCCAAAGAGGGCATAATGTGATTACACAACATTACACAAATGGGGTTTTTTCCCTGGAGAACATTTGTTAAACTTGGGATTTGAATCCAGACATTTAGTATGTAAGTCGGGTTTGCTAACCATTACACCAAGATGCACCCAGACATGGCCCCTTTAAAAATATACCTACAGTATGTTCTTAAATAACACCTAAGATCTGTCAGAGTTGATAACAATTAATTATTTACTCGTTTATTGGAGCAAAGGAGCTACAAAGTGTAATATGCCTTACAGGAACCCCCATTTTTTGCTTTAAAATCATAAAAATATTAACTTTTTTCTACAGGTTTTTGATGTTATTTTTATAGTAGTTTAGCACATTTTCTTCACAATGACAAATACTATTGATATTTGCGATATATTGGAAGACTTTACACTATGCAACACTGAAAATGCAAACAGCTTCTAGTATGCATTTTTTGAAAGTACATATTTAGACTACAAAAACCCTAGTAGGGTTTTGTCCTGTCAGATCCAGTTCGGATTTTATGGCCTCATCTAAACCGGGCTAAATCTACACTTTCTTGCATTTATCAGGCCTTTATCTCAGAAACGAATAGGAATTTGGCCTTGCTGTCTTTAGCAATATTGTAGCCTTAAACTAACTAGTAGAACTTATCTTTTGAAAAACCACATAAGAAAAACTCCATCTAGGGCACCAAAATCTATAAAATATAGAAAATTTTATATAATTGCTGAAATTCTGGTCAGTATCGGCTAAACTATTGGGAGTTGGACCAAGTAACCTTCTGCAAAAATCTTCCAAATAAAGTTATCAACAATTCTTTAGAACATTCTGAAACTCTAAAATGCTTAATTCATGTTGTTTCAGTGGTATTTTGCATCATAGCTTTTACAACACGTATTTCAAACCCAGTTCACACCAACAGTTTATTCTAGCATTTCGGATTTCACTACATTATTGACATTTTTATTAAATCATCGTTGAAAAATGTACTGAAAACAACGGCATAGAGGCATTTTATAACAATGACATGTTCTGAAGATTTGTGTATTACATTCCAGGGAATACTTTTCCAAAAGAAAATATTCAGAAAAAATGAACGGTTTTGGAGATACGGTGCGAAATGTATAAAAATTGTGGAATTTTTGCATATATTTTATAATTTGAGGCAATAAATGTAGTTTTTCGAGCTCATTCTTTCTCCAAATATTTTATTTTTTTCCTTATCTACAAATTTGCTTCAGAGGTCAGAAGAAGATTTGCATTGGTTTCCGAGATATAGCCCCGAATTTCTTTAAAAACTCAATATTTAACCATGTTTAGATAGGCCCATAAAATCCGAGCTGGATCTGACACAACAAAACCCAACTAGGGTTTCTTGTCGTTTGGGTCTGTACTTACTTACTTACTTAGTTGGCCCATTACAGAACATTTGTTCCATAGACCGAACTAAGAAAAGATCTCCATTCCTCTCTGTTTTTCGCTTGACTTTTTGGAATACCGCGCCTTTCCATTTCTTCATCCACTTGTTTGCTCCATCGAAGCTTAGGCCTGCCGATTCTGCGTGCACCGCCATGTGGCATGTATTCATACGCCTTTTTAGCGGGTTCATCATCGCTCATTCTCATGATATGGCCTAGCCAACGCAATCGTTGCATCTCGATACGTTTAACTATATTCATGTCTTTATATAGCTTATATAGCTCGTGGTTCATACGACGTCGATATTCACCGTCAATGCAAATCGGCCCGTAGATCTTTCGAAGAATTTTCCTCTCAAACACACCAAGCACTGCCTTATCTGCTTGCGCAAGTACCCATGCTTCGGAGCCATACATTAGCACGGGTAGTATCAGCGTTTTGTATAGTGTTATTTTTGTTTGACGAGATGTGGCTTTGTTTTTAAATTGCTTACTTAGACCATAGTAGCATCTGTTGGCCAATACAATTCTTCTTCTTATTTCACAACTGATGTTGTTTGTTGTGTTTATGGCAGTGCCGAGGTAGACGAAGTCTTTAACTACCTCAAAATTGTAGGTAGCAACTTCCACGGTTGGTCCGAGCTCTATGGACGCTTTGCGCGTCGACACCATCAATTTGGTCTTTTCGCCGTTTACCGCCAGACCCACTTTCGCAGATTCTGCTTCGACCTTCCTAAAGGTATCAGTTACTTCCTTTACTGATCGTCCCATGATGTCTATGTCATCAGCATAGGCAAGTAACATGTGGCTATTGGTGTAAATTGTGCCATTTCTTTTGACATTTGCATCTCGTATTACCTTTTCCAGCAAAATGTTGAATAGGTCACACGAAAGGCTGTCTCCTTGTCTGAAACCTCTTTTGGTACAAAATTCTTCGGAGAGGTTCTTTCCAATTTTAACTGAGGACCTAGTATCAGTTAAAGTCATCTTACAAAGCCGGATGAGCTTTGCGGGGATACCAAATTCAGACATTGCGTGGAATACCTTTGATCGGAGGGGACTGTCGAATGCTGCTTTATAATCGACAAAAAGGTGACATGTGTCGATCTGCATCTCTTGGGTCTTCTCTAGGATTTGCCGCAGGGTAAATATCTGGTCAATGGTGGACTTGCCAGGTCTAAAGCCACATTGGTATCGTCCAATTATTTCGTTGACCATTGGCTTTAGTCGTTCGCACAATATCCCTGACACTATCTTATAGGCAATAGGGAGAAGACTTATGCCCCTATAGTTTGAGCATACAGTCTTATCTCCTTTCTTGTGGACGGGACATAGGATGCTCAGGTTCCAATCGTCAGGTACGCGTTCTTCCTGCCAGATGGTGCTAACTAGCTGATGCATACACCTCATCAGCGCGTCGCCTCCGGTTTTAAACAGCTCGGCTGGTAAGCCATCGGCTCCTGCTGCTTTATTATTCTTCAGCCGGTTGATTGCTGTTTTTACCTCATCTTGGCCGGGCGGTATACATTCTATACCATCTTCTGGGATTGGATCTGTGGTATCATCGTCTTCGCTACTATTGGATACCAGCAGATTGGAGAAATGTTCCTTCCATATCCTGAGCACGCTATCTGTATCTGTTACCAGATTACCTTGCTGGTCTCTACAGGAGGATGTGCCTGTACCAAAGCCATCTGTTTGATGTTTCACTCTTTGGTAGAATTTTCGGACTTCATTCTGCCTCCTGTACATCTCGATTTTTTCACACTCCCTCTTTTCCATTTCTCTCTTTTTCTTGCGGAAAAGCCGTTTCTCTTCTCTCCTTTCTCTCTCGCGCGCTACGCGTTGCTACTGATTGTAAAGTAGCTCTATATGCCGCATTTTTCTCTTCGGTAGCAGCACGACACTCCTGGTCATACCATGAATTCCTTTGTGGAGGTCTCTGGAATCCAAGTATGGATTTTGCAGCTGTTTGCATGGAGTGGGCAATATGTTGCCATTGTGTTGTTATGTTATCGGGACAAGGAGTGCTCGCGTTAAGCAATTGGGCTAGTTGAGTGGAATATGCTGTGGCTATCTGTTGTGTTTGCAGCCTATCGATGTCCAACTTCCGCGTTGAGTCTGTTCGTGCTTTATTTGCAACGTTTAGACGGGTACGTACCTTTGCTGCAACAAGGTAGTGGTCCGAATCAATTTTTGCGCCTCGGAACGATCGTACATCCAACACGCTGGATGAATGTCTTCCATCTATTACAACATGATCAATTTGATTACTTGTTCTTTGATCTGGAGACAGCCAGGTGCCCTTATGAATATCGAGATGATTAAATCTGGTACTGCTAACTACCATGTTTTTTGCAGCTGCAAAGTCTATCAGCCTCATACCATTGTCAGATATTTCACTGTGGAGACTGAAGTTCCCGACTGTTGGGCCAAAGATATTCTCCTTTCCAATTTTGGCATTAAAATCGCCTAGAATGATTTTAATGTCATGGGCAGGGCAAGGGTCATATGTTTCTTCTAAGCGCTCGTAAAATGTATCTTTGGTCTGTTCGTCCTTTTCTTCAGTGGGAGCATGAGCGCAAATAAAGCTGATGTTGAAGAATTTAGCTTTTATTCGAATTGCAGCAAGTCTTTCATTCACTGGGGTGAAGCTGGATACCAGATGTTTTAGTCTCCGACTAACTACGAATCCACAACCAAACTCATGCTTTACGTCATGGCAGCTATAATACAGTGCGTCACCTTTAGGTGTTGTTGTGACGCCTTTCCCAATCCATCGTATTTCCTGTATGGCAGTAATATCGGCCTTGTACTTTTCAAGTACGTCTGCCTATGCGAAGACTGCACCTTCTCTATAAAGAGTGCGAACATTCCAGGTGCAGATTCGCAGATCATGGTCCTTAAAACGTTTGCGGGGTTCGTCAACTTTAGAGGGGTTTTGTTTTTCTTTTCTTTCGTTTTTTCATAGTAGGATGTTTTTTCGTTTGGGTCTGTACTTTCAAAAAATCCTCAGTTCGAATTGTTTGCACAAGATCACCTTAAAAATGTTGCACAGTGTTATCTTTGATTCTTGGCCCATATGGGGGTTTCAACCCCATTAACTCTGGAAGGGGAGTTAAAATTTTAATTTTTGGTGCAGGGTTGTTTAGGAAAATAATGTTACGAAAGATTACTAACGTTTTTTTCTATGAGTTTGAAGGTCGAATTTAAATTTCCTTAAGAAATTGTGTTATTTACTTAAAGTGGCTCTATTATTTCGTACAGCTCTTTAAGGCTCTGCCCTGCCTAATACAAGGTCAACCTCCAAATTGGACAAATGTTGACTGAATTTTATTTATGGGATACTGTTCCACTATAAAAATGCAAATTGCGCCATAACACACTTTTCAAAAGTGATTTAGAAACGTTAAAAGTGTTATAACTTCTGTGGCTCTATTATTTCGCACATCAGTGTAGGTTCGACTGCGAAAAATTGCCCTAATAGGCATTTTCGAATGCAAACTATATAGGTACTATGTGTTTCAATAACAACCAGAGATATTTTGTTTCGGCTTCAAATACATACATATGTATGCACATCTTTCATATAAATAATGTCATTATTCCAGATGTCCTAAAGGACCCAACATGACATCATTTTGTTTATTTATACGATAAAATGTAAACCAAGTCAAGTAATGAGTAAATAAAATCAAAGAGTAATAATAACAAAATGCCTTCCGTCTGCCCACCATGAAGTAAAATTTAAAAATATGATCGCTCCACGACATTCCTAAAAATAAAATCGATATCCTGTTATTTACTTCACCAGATAAACAAAACAACAGTTATTTTAAGATTTAATTATGCAAAGTGTCGTTGGTTCGTTCTCCTTCCGATTAGGTTTACTTGGTTATCTTAACACGGTCGTCATCACCAATGGATCTTTGGCATATAAAACCGACAAAACAGCAACAAAAAATAACAATTAAGGCGGCAGCAAAAATACTCTCATAAATAAATAACACGACGATGAAAAAAGGAACAACACAGCAACAACAAAAATAGTTCTCCGATCACTCAGTTAGCAGCAGAGACGGAAACCAAACCGGAGTACAAATGGATGCCTGCCTTATGACAACATATTGTTTATGTTTTTTCTGCTTCTTCTTTTTCTACTTTGGCGTTTTCTGTTTCTTCTTAAAAAGTATTTTTATAAAAAAACCAGGGTTTCGGAGTCGGAGTCGGAGTCGGAGTCTACGAGTCGGAGTCGAGCAATTTTGCTGGAGTCGGAGTCGGAGTCTGAGTCGAAAAAAATAACTCGACTCCGACTCCGGGCAAATTTTTTTCCACGTTATAGAAATATAACATTAAATTTGGAACAAGAACATTTTTTTAAAAATCATTATTTATTTTAAAAGAAAATATATGCAAATTATATATTATACTAAGTTAAAGGACAATTCACAGGATATTTACTATCCTCTGAGATCGAATTAAGATTGGACCTTTAACTTCTTTCGTCAGATTTCTTACTGGTCTTCTCACAAAGGTCTACTGGTGTTCTAATCTTGTTTTTAATGAGAAATCATCCTTGTCTTCTATTAAAGACATTGTGGTCTCTATGGGAAATCTTACTGAATACCCTGTGACACAAAATGAAAGTTAAAATCTGGGGGAGGACAATTCCTTTTGGGAATGAAATTCCCAATTGAGAACCCCAAAGGATCCCATAGGATTCATTATATACTCAATGAGGGCTTTAGATGTAGACGTTCAAATAACGGGATCTGTCCGCCAGGAACAAATATAGTTGATGTGTATCCTAGTTTTCTACACAATTAATTGCATATACGAAATTCAATGAAATACATTATCATAAAGTTTTCATGAGAAAGGATCGGTTAAAAATGATAAAGGACAATGAAAACATGACAATGTCGATATCTTGTCCTAGTGGACCGACCCTACATAAAATTTTCCTAGAAACATTTTTGTAGAATATTTTCATTCACGAAATCTCATCGTTTGCTAATTTTTCAGTTCCAAAAAAAAAAAAAAAACATCCATCTGCCTACGTGCTGAGCGGTGTACACAATATAGCTCAAATATTTCAACAAAATTATCCACTCCACCCACACCAAAGTTCAAAATGTGAGCGCTGAATTTTAGTTTAAGTGGTGATCCCTATTTGTAAATTTCAGAAAAAGTAGAAAGTATAAATAGCATATAGTGCCTCAGAATGAGCGTTGGATAGGAACCAAAATCTGCCGAAAAGTTACGTAGTTTTTTCGAAAAACAATTATGAAAAATGGTTTTTATTGAGCTTTACAACTTGGGGTCTCCTTACAAGGCTAAGCACACAAAAATGTTGGCTTACATCCAGTTTGAAACTTGGTCGTGAATTGCTTATAGTTTTTATTGCATGTAGTCCTTACGATTTGTATTGTCCCATCATTTTCACATATTTTGAAAGCTTAAAGATTTTCTCACGCGGAAGAATTCCGCCCAGAATATACTAGTGCAAAAAATGGAAAACCGACAAAAACTTTCCAACTTTGCTATTTTTCAATGTAAGATTCGGCAGAAACACTAATGCATATGTAAGGAAATTAGCACATTAGCTTACATAGGCCAAAATATATTAAAAATTTGTGCACATTTTATTCATTTTTAGTGGTATAGGAATTCACTCTCGGAGTCGACCCGGAGTCTGAGTCGGAGTCGGAGTCGTGAAAAAAACTCGCCTGGAGTCGGAGTCGGAGTCGAGCCAAAAATACCTCGACTCCGAAACCCTGAAAAAAACATAACCCAAACACACGAACGAACATACATATGTACATACCGGACGAGCTACAGGAGGAGAATCATCAATACAAGAGGATGGATGGAATGGATGCTACAAACAGACAGACAAACATATGGTTGGTTGCTCTTCCATACACACATGTGGAATAAATGGGAAATTGTAAAGCAACAACAACCATCTCAACACTATGCCGCATCTTATTCAAGTGGATGAATGTGACGGGAATGGATGGACGGATGAAGGGAAGACAAGATATTTTTTCGGGTTTACTTTGAGGGGGTCTCCAAAAAGATGTTAAACATCAACTCAACTCGGATCGTTAGCCCGTCTAATCGACCAAACAACACTTGGCAAGCACCATCAACCAATCGACCGCACATACCTATGCTAGCTGGCTGTGGACGGGACGGATGTAAGTAGGTATGTACGGGAAATTTATGAATTGTTTAGATGGATGGCTGGCTGGCTGGCTGGCTGAATGCCCAGTCAACGTCGTCCATATGTTGGAGGAATGTGATGATTTGTGTACTACTCGAACAGGTAGTTATATTGTTTGCTGGGTAATAAAATGTGTTCGAATTTCAATTTTTGGTGTGTTATGTTGTTGATCAGTGGCAGCAGCAGCTTGGTTTAGTTCTCTTGGTCGTAGTAGATTGTTGGTTGGAGTTGGTTGATTGGAACATGTAGGTATGCGGATGGATGGAACCGGTTTGAACGGAAACTAAAGTAAATTAAGAAGCACCGACGACGATGGATGAAGCAACCAACAACCAACTAACAACGGCCAAAGAACAGAACAGAATGTATCCAAACTAGGGAAGGTGGAGGGGGAACAAGATCACATTATAATAAAAAGAAAGCTGAAATTGTACACATTGTTGGAGTACAAACATACGCACACACACACAGCAACATTCACTTTAACGTCCGTTTTAAGAAAAACTACATCAATACTGGGGCAAATAAATACAGACAGACAGACAGACGGACGGACACACACACGACGAACCCACCATACGGCTGCTGGATTATTGGGAAAAATCTTAGTAATACAGGTTGTTTTGGCTTAAATGATGCGTAGAAAATGAAAAAGGGGGAGAATCACAAAATGCAAAAGAAAGGTATAAAGATTCCACAACATGATAACCAATCGATTTGTTTATTATCATCGAATATTGGGGTGTAACGATTACAGAGAGGGGAGATTTTGTCACAAGCATACTAAGGAAGTATACTTGGGAGTCCATCGTGGAGCGGCATTTAAAATGTTTGCTAGGTTTAGTAAAGGTTGTGAGTTCAATACCCCTACCCCGACTAGACAACATCAAAGTGTCAGTGAGGTACTAGTGGAATAGGGATGCAATAGGATGCAAATGTAGGTGTTACCAGTTCGTCAGGTACATGTAACTGAAAGTTGATGTAGCCTTTTTACGAGATACACCTAGAGGTCTCTTCTCTGGTACGGCAGGTGATATAGGGTATTGGACAATCTCAACTCTCCACGTCAACAAAGATCCTTACGATTTAGTCGGAGGCATTTTCACAAATAAATAGTTTACAAAAATATTTATAGCTAGTCGGAGGTTAAAGCATCACCCTGGTGGATGAAAGACTTGTCGCAATTCGATTGAAAGCAAAATTCTTCAACATCAGCTTTATTTGCGCTCATGCTCCCACTGAAGAGAGGGACGAACAGACCAAAGATATATTTTACGAGCGCTTAGAAGAAACTTATGACCTGCCCATGACATTAAAATTATTCTAGGCGATTTTAATGCCAAAATTGTAAAGGAGAATATCTTTGCCCCAACAGTCGGGAAATTCAGTCTCCACAGTGAAACATCTGACAATGGTATGAGGCTGATAGACTTCGATATTAATAAGGTCGCCTAGCGGTCTCCAGATCAAAGAACAAGTAATCAAATTGATCATCGAGCGTGTCGGATGTACGATCGGTCCGAGGAGCAAACATAGATCCGGACCACTACCTTGTTGCAGCAAAGGTACGTACCGGTTGGACATCGGCAAGCTGCAAACACAACAGATAGCCACAAAATATTCCACTCAACTAGTCCAATTGCTTAATGAAAACACTCCTCGTCCCGATAACATAGCACAATGGCAAAATATTGCCCACTCCATGCAAACAGCCGCAAAATCCATACTTGGATAAGAGCGATACTTGGATACCAGAGACCTCCACCAAGGAAACCATAGTATGACCTGGGAGAGAGGTAGAGAAGAAAAATGTCTTTTCCGCAGGCAAAAGAAATAAATGGAAAGGCAGGAGTGCGAAAAAAATCGAGATGTACAGAGGCCAGAATGAAGTCCAAAAATTCTACCAAAGAGTAAAAAATCAAACTGATGACTTTGGTACAGGCACAACCTCCTGTAGAGAAGAGTAGGGAAATCTGCTCAGATACTTATAGTGTGCTCCGGTTTTGGAAATACCATTCTTCCAAAATGTTGGTAACGGAAGATACCACAGATCCGATCCCAAAAATATGGTATTGAGTGTATATCGCCCAGCCAAGATTAGGTACAGACAGTTGTAAACAGGTGGAATAATAACCCTGTGCAATAAAATGGATGTAAAAGTCTGGGGAACGGAAAACTCCGCTTCGGGAAGAAAGGCCTTAGTGAGTTTTTTAAGAACCCCGAAGGACAGATCCGCCGTGAGTCGAACTTCCGCGTTATGGCGTGATGAAATTTCTGCTGAAGACCCTGTAAGTCATCTGACATTAGCGTTATATCTTAGTTCACTGTTGGTTTAGCTTATTTTTGAGATGATATGTCTGCAGTCAAATCGAATGAGGATTATTTTCGTAGAGCACTTCCACCTTCTAACTCGCTTCCTTCAATGTCATTTTCGTCCTTTATTTTAAGAGCCGCTATAAAAGTGCCACAAGATGACGTTTTTCAGCTTCGGAATGTTCTGCACAAATGTCGCTCAGAAAATTATAGGTACGGCTCTCTTTGAAAACTAATCGATTTTGTCGCGTTTTCGTGGTCGTTTTGTTTATTTGGTCTGAAAATGTAGACAAAATCCTAACAATACCGAATATTGGGAGGTACCGTTATATGGAGACAATATCAAAAAGTAGACCTATGTCCACAATTTTTAGTGGAGACTGCTTGTGTCCACTGGGAACCCCAAATACCAAATTACACCTAATTTGGCCGGAAAATGTAGCTTTAAACACCCAAAATACTGAAAATCGGGAGGTACCTTAAAAGGGGCCTATATCCAAACGCGAACCTATGTCTACAATTTTTGTTGGAAAGGTTTAGTGATCACTAGAAACACTAATTACCAAATTACAACTAATTTGGAAGGAAAGGATGGCTTAAATCCTCAAAATACCGAATATCAGGAGGTACCGTTATATGGGGGCTATACCAAAATAATAGCCGATGTTGTTCATATTTGTTCCATTATTACCCACGGACACAGACTGAGTTTGTGCAAATTTTCAGAAAGATATCTCCATTCGTTTCCAAGTTATTAGTTTCGCGCCGCTAGATCAGTGATTTCGCCCACTGTGTGGGATGGGACCGTGATCATTTTGTCTCGGGTCATTGAATATCCGATTTAGCCAGAACATAGCACATCGGGTTATTTCAATAGGATAATATTTTCGAGTACCTCCCTCACAAAAGTTCAACATTTTCGCTTAAGTCCAGTTTCAGGGCTGTTCGAGGATCCTTTGAAAAATGTTACCGCGAAAGTACTCTTTGTGGTCACTATTCCTTCAGGTACTACGCAAAAGTTCAACACTTTGCAAATCAAACTTATTAGCAAAACGTAAGGACCTCGGTACATAAAAAGCCTCGCCGGCTGGCTTTCTTGCTCCACTTCATTTCTGACATAATAAAAATAAAAGAATAAAGAAGGCCGAGTCGATTTCGAAGTAGGTTGCCCTTTTTTTTAAAAGAAGAGCAAGAAAGACAGTCGGACAAGCTTCGTATATACCGAGGCCTTAAGCATTGAAAGTCTCAATTCGCACAGGCTGTCGCAACAGCAATGTTCATAGATGAAAAAAATCCAAAAATAAGAAAAAATCGATGGAGGGATTTTTAAATAAACCGCGGTTAAACTTCACATTTTTAGTTTTTCAAGATTTGTCTTAGAACGGCAAGTCCTTTCGAAACGGGACTAAAGAAAATGTTGTAGAGAATTTTCACTGCTACAACGTTTTCTTTAGTCCTATTTTAATAGGACTTGCCGTGTCCAACCAAAATCCTGAAAAACTAAAAAAAAAACCTTGAAATGAGAAATTTGATCGGGATCCATTTTAAAGGCGCTGTGGGGATTTTTTTCTTCTTATTTTTCCCATCTATGGACATTGAAGTTTCATAATCCGTAAAAACTTCCCAGGTGTAAGCACCCTTCATTTAAAGTTAATTCAGGGGCACCATGGGTGACCTTATAGGCCAAAGTAAGTAAAAGTTACTCTATGGTATCTGATGACACCCATTGCTGTTTTATTTTGCATTTCAACCGAATATACAAAAATATGTATTTTATGATCGGAAAGTAGTTGTGCACATGTACGCACATACATACAAACATACATACTTACAAACAATCGGTATGTGTTGAATGTTTGGATAATGATGATAATGGTGCACCATAGTTTAAGGCAAAGTTCTCACACTTTGTTGCATGGGCACATCAAAGTTTTACTTCAATTTCCAACAGATACCCACCTTGTTACATACAAATCCGTATTCATTTGTATAGTTTAACTCCTTCCCCCCCCTCTGCACGTTGCACAATTCTTCTTGTTCCGAACAAGTGGCTATTATCAACTGGTATGCGCAACAAGACATTCTTACGGCTTCCTCTCTTAAATTACCAATCTCTCCGGTAGACCAAAAAAACAACAAAAACGAAACACAGAAATCATCTGGAACCATATGAAAGTGCGGTTGGTGATCATAAACTTGTTCTTACGATGGTCATATTGGTCACTCAATGGGATATTGAAGGGATTTATGGTGGTGGTGGCTTTTGGGTTTTGTTTTTAAATGGAACACACGTCTCTACAATGGAGAAAAAAGAGGAATGCAGAGGTTAATTAAAATTAAGCCATACTTGAGTGACTTTTACCCTTTCCTCGGCGGCGGCTGGTGTGCGCGAGTGAAATACTTAACGTTTGGGGCCACAGAAATTGATAGCATGGATCTCCTTGACACTCTCAGCTATGAACGAGCGAGTGTGTGGCAGCCGTACGACCTCTATCCATCCATCCAACCACCAAATAGCTTTCAACAATTTGTAAACGAACAAATGACGATCGTTTTCAATTTTTGTTTTTTATTTTATTTTTATAAGAAAGGGTCTCAAAAGTCAATTATTCCACAAATATGAAGAATATGAATGACATCATTGAGAATATTAGCAACAAAAACAAAGTGATATGACATCACTAGAGGTCTTCTCAACATAGTTATGTTCAATGTTTAGAAGCAGAGGCAGATAGCCAGTTATGCGTTATGGCCCAGTGGTTATCGGTTATGGCAATCGATTTTGCACTAATGACCTCTCCTCTCCTTTGTATTGCAATGACACCACAATGCCTTAGGAAAGTTTTGTGGTGGACAACAAAATAAGGGAGAGTTTATCAGTAAGAAATTTGATATTTAAAACAAATATGGTCGATCGGTCATATCCATCCATGATCATCATGATGAGAACAAAGGATTGAATCATCTTTGTTGTCATTGGAATTTTTTTAATGTTGTTTTGGGAGGAGTTTGCATCAAATCATCCCCTAAAAAGTAATCACGACTAAATGCTGTTCCTAAGAAGCAGTTTTTTCTGAAAGTTGTTTTAATTTTCTGATTATTTTTGATGTGGAACAAAACAAAATTTGGGCTATAAAAAATGGATGCCATACTTATGAAACAATGGAAGTTATTATGAACTAAAATTCCCCGTGAGTTTTGTTTTTCCGCCGTTTTAATTTACGAGTGAATGTGAAAAAACTTAAGGGGAATTTTCGTACAGAATATCCCCAAATATGAATCGGGGTGCACTCACTCATTGATATGAGAGTAGTCTCCCTTGTCCCCATGGGGATCCGACACAAGCTATTGTTTGGTCCGATACTCTAACAGAAAAACTATTTATCGATTTTGGCTTGACTTTATTTTTTATCGGTGGTACCACCAATTTATTTCGTTATTAATTTCAATTTCCATAACATTATGAAAATCGAAAGACAATATGTAATAAAGTGACACAGACAATAGATCGAAGTTGACTGAAACAAGAAAAAAGGTGTCAGACGGATTTGCTGACAAAGATATACTCCCAACCTGTGTGAATTGAGACGTTTATTTATTGACAGATCGAAACCCGAAATCTTCCCCTAAAAAATTAAAAAATTGTGTGAGCTTTTTTGGAAGTAAGTAAAATATAGAAACTTTTTGGGGTATTCCGAACAAATGCGGAATTTTTACATTTGCATTTGATTTTGATTAAAGCGGAAAATTGTTGATCTTTTTCCTAGGGAGTACTTGAAGTAATTGGCCGCAAAAGTTCATTTTGGAAGTGGATCTAATTTTGCGAGTCACTCATTTCAATACTTAAGATGTAAAAGAATGGCTTGAAAATCCAGGCCTTAGTTGGAGGAGAGTGGCTTGAACATTTATTTTTAAAAATCCACGCCTTAGATATAAAAGAATGGCTTGAAAATCCAGGCCTTAGTTGGAGGAGAGTGGCTTGAATATTTATTTTTAAAAATCCACGCCTTAGATATAAAAGAATGGCTTGAAAATCCAGGCCTTAGTGGGAGGAGAGTGGCTTGAAAATTTATTTTTAAAAATCCACGCCTTAGATGTAAAAGAATGGCTTGAAAATTCAGGCCTTAGTTGGTGGAGAGAAGCTTGAAAATTTATTTTTAAAAAATCCACGCCTTAGATGTAGAAGAATGGCTTGAAAATCCAGGCCTTAGTTGGAGGAGAGTGGCTTGAAAATTTATTTTTAAAAATCCACGCCTTAGATGTAAAAGAATGGCTTGAAAATCCAGGCCTTAGTTGGAGGAGAGTGGCTTGAAAATTTATTTTTAAAAATCCACGCCTTAGATGTAAAAGAATGGCTTGAAAATCCAGGCCTTAGTTGGAGGAGAGTGGCTTGAAAATGTATTTTTAAAAATCCACGCCTTATATGGAGAAGAATGGCTTGAAAATCCAGGCCTTAGTTGCTGAAGAGTGGCTTATATGGCATATATTACACGGATACAAAAACATTCCGTTATATTTTGCAGCCTTTCTTTATTTTACCATAATTTTTCCGTTTTTTTTTCAAACTTTTCCCATAGCAGTAAAACCCAAAACCTCCGATAAAATTGAACAAAAAACGGTAATATTACCCATATGGAGGGACAGGGGCTCCTTTACATACATATTAATCACATGTAGTTATGTAGATTATATATCGTTTTTTTATACATACAAATGAGTACAAGTTATTCTACACCTTAAACATGGATAGGAGAAAGAACAAAAAAAAAAAAAAAACGGAGGACAAGAAGAGTAGTAAGTGTGAAAGCCGCAAAGTATACGACGGAGAAAATATTGGCTGGCTGGGCTATGACCAAACGTGTGTTTTATTCCGGGGAGGGGGTTCTATTTTTACTGTCTCGCCGCCTAGTATCGGCAATAACATAATATCGGAACATGATTTGATATCAAATATTCATTAAATAAGCATTAAATACAAGAAGCTTGTTATTCACAAAAACAAAGCAAACGACAAAGAGTCAACGACCGACCAGCCAGATGGATGGATGGATCGGTTGCTTGGTCGCTGAACGGTGAGCAGCGGTAAGAAAGAAACAAGAATCCAAAGAAACAAGCATGCGGTAAATGTTTAGAGCTAGAAAAAAATCAATTCTTCAATTTGGCATTAATCATCAAAACTTAGACGCTGCTAACACCAACCAATACCGGCGGCCAGCACCAAATGATTGTCGACAGTAGAGTAACAACAACATCAGCAACAAATAAATTTTACACAAATTCCGGGTATAAAAAACGGTGAAGACAAAAACATCAAATTTGTTTAAATGCTGCTGGCGGCTTTTGGCAAGCTATTGTTTTTTGTCGTCGTTGTCTTTTTCTCTCAATTTGATTTTTTTGTTTTGAATTCAAATCTAATTACTGGCCGATAATGATGTCTTTCCCTCCCTATGTTTTTTTCTTTCTTCAGAATCAGCCCTGAGGAAGCCCAAGTTGAATAATTATTGAAGCACCTGTAAATCTTTGTGTGTTATTGTTTTATCTCAAAATTTTGATGCTGCTGTTGATGTTGCTGTTATTTTCTATTACCAAAAAAACATGGTTAAAAGCATTTAAAGCTTTCTTATTTTATTGATGATCTACTAGTTTTATGGCTTGAGGAAATAAGGGGAAGGAGAAAAATTACCAAGAAGAAATTCTATAAAATTTAGCCTACACACGACAACGCATGCGTGACTGACAGACATCAAAATTACTGTGTTATTTAAGAAAAAAAGTATGTAGTGTACAGTTGTTATGGAACGAGAGAAGCTAGACTCTAGCTAGAGGGAATGGATATAACCACAAGTAATCATTATTTAAATGTTATTCTACGACTCGTATTTTTCAAGCTACTTCAGCATTTCCATGTCTGGTAGTGCATCAATCAATAATTGGTGATGCATTAAGAAGTATCATCTCGGGTCACCTATTTTATTTGTGCCGATCTAGTAGATTTGTCGGATTAGTCGGACCTCAACAAGTATCGACATATGTATTGAATTATAAATTAATTATTAAAACCACTTGATCTCAATCGACATGTTACTTTAACATGTTACGAGGCCAAAAATTGTCCACATCAAGTTTGTTAGGTCTCAAGGATCAGATACTCCTCAAGGGAATCGACCGCTGTAGTTCATATTTGAAGTTTGGAAGAAATTGGACCCAATCGCTGTTTGAATTCAGACGTCCATGTATGGACAGATCGAATAGCACCACAAACCGTACGGTTCACCAACGATTTACTAATAACTTCTATTTGGAACTTGAACTTTTGAGGAGAAGGTACCTTAAGGAAGGGACCAACGTGGTTAATTTTGTAATAGGTTAGTCAACGCAGATTTTTTTAAATATTTTGGACCATTACGTCAGGCAGCATGGGCTTGCTGTAAACAGGACCACAAGTACCTCCGGTAAAAATTTCAAAACGATCTTCAGATAGCCCCCAAAACTGAGCTTAAGCGAAAGTTTTGAAATTTGTGAGGGAGATACCCGAAGGTTGTATGTTTGAAAGACGTTTTACGATCTATGATGGAGGAGAAACTACTAATTAAGTACTCATTTAAGCTTAATGATAGCTGTAACGTCCTTCAAGCAGAGATCCTTGATATCAGAAAGGCAGCAGAATTGGTAAAGGACTTGAGAGCAACATTACAGGACCGGCGGCAATATACATACATATGTCGATAGTCAAGCGGCCATCAAGGCCCAGACCAAAGATTTTAAAGCTAACCTTGACTGAAGGAGAGTTCTGAACATAGCAATATAATGGGAAAGGAATTAGCAGACAAGTAAACAATTGTCAGTCACCTTTGCCAACGACGGTGCGCCTTAACTAATTTTTAATGGAAAGTGCTTACACCTTGGAAGTTTTTGTAGATTCTGAAACTACAATGCTCATAGATGAGAAATATCAAGAAACAAAAAAAAAAAAAAACAAGTAAAAAAGCATTAAGTTCGGCCGGGCCGAACTTTTCATACCCTCCACCATAAAATATTCTGAACTAAAATGGAATAATTACTTTTCATTCCTGTCCCCCAACTTTTCATTCCTGTCCTACGTTAAAATGTCAGATAATGTTTATGTACATTTATGCTTCATTCGGGAGGCCCTTTTTTATGGTGCCTATATCTAACTATGTATGTTGACAATTTTTGGTGGGCTAGAAATTGGGAGGTACTGTTATATAGGGGTTATAATAAAACATGGGCCTATGTTGACAGTTTTTGATGGGAGCCTTTAATGTCAAATAACTCCTAATTCGGTTAAAAAATTTAGCTAGAATCTTCAAAATATCGAAAATCGGTACATAACGTGGGAACTTCAAATGTCATTAACAGCTAGTTCGGAGGTATCTGGGCTATACGAAAATATGAACTTAAATGAACCGTTATATGGGGGCTATACCAAAACGTGGACCTATGTCCACAAGTTTTGTCATATAAGTTTATTGACATTTAAGAACTTTAAATGTCAAATTATAGCTACATCGGTCTGAAAATGTAGCTACAAACGTCAAAACACCGCAAATCGGGGGTACCGTTATATAGGGGCTATACCAAAACTTGGACCTATGTCCACAAGTTTTGTTATATAAGTTTATTGACACTTAAGAACCCTAAGTGTCACAATATAGCTAAATCGGTCTGAAAATGTAGCTAAAACTGTCAAAATACCGTAAATCGGGGGGTACCGTTATATGGGGGCTATACCAAAACGTGGACCTATGTCCACAACTTTTGTTATATAAGTTTATTGACACTTAAGAACCCTAAGTGTCAAATTATAGATATATCGGTCTGAAAATGTAGCTAAAAACATCAAAACACAGTAAATTGGGGGGTACCGTTATATGGGGGCTATACCAAAACGTGGACCTATGTCCACAACTTTTGTTATATAAGTTTATTGATACTTAAGAACCCTAAATGTCAAGTTATAGCTAAATCGGCCTGAAAATGTAGCTAAAAACGTCAAAATACCGCAAATCGGGGGGTACCGTTATATGGGGGCTATACCAAAACGTGGACCTATGTCCACAAGTTTTGTTATATATGTTTATTGACACTTAAGAACCCTAAATGCCAAATTATAGCCAAATCGGTCTGAAAATGTAGCTGAAAACGTCAAAATACCGTAAATCTGGGGGTACCGTTATATGGGGGCTATAAAAAATGGTATTCCCCAATTTTCAGCGAAATCGGTCAACAAATGCGACCTGTATGTTGCGAACGGACGGACGGACGGACGGACATGCATAAATCGACTCAGAAAGTGATTCTATGTATATCCCTAGAAGAAACTATGGGTCTATCTCGCTTCCTTTTGTATGTTACATACAAATGCACTAACACATAATACCCCTTACCACATAGTGGTGTAGGGTATAAAAATCGCGGGAGGTATTTTTCAAATAAATCGCGATATAAGTTCACATTTTTAGGGATTCTTTAGGTTTTCACTATTTTGCTTGGAAACCGCGAGACCTATGTAAATGGGCCTAAGGAAAATGTTGTACCTGTGAAAATTCTCCACAAGATTAACCTGTATGATATTTTCGTAGGTTTTACCGTTTTTGAGATATAGAAGTTCAAATTGAGACAATGCACTGACTTTATCGCCTCCTTATAAAACAATGTCATTACTGCAATTTCCCAAATTAAACTTATATATCTGGAAAATGGTACAACCTAGAAAAAAATAAACCATCCAATCTTGTAGAGAATTTTCACAGCTTCAACATTTTCTTTAGTCCCATTTTGATATGACTTGTGGTTTCTAAGCAAAATCTTGAAGACATAAGATAAAAACCTAAAAATTTGAACTGAACCTCTGTATCTCAAAAATGGTAAAACCTACGAAAAAAAAAACTAAAGGTCAGTCTTGTAGAGAATTTTCATAGTTGTTGTTTTGTTTTTCTTATCTATGAACATTGCTGTTTCAGAATCCGCGAAATCTTCGCATGAGTAAGCGGTTTTCATCAAAAGTTTGTTAAGGCGCACTGAGCATGATATTGCTTTATAATGCGATAGTCAGTGCATTGTCTCAATTTGTACTTCTATATCTCAAAAACGGTAAAACCTACGAAAATATCATAAAGGTCAGTCTTGTGGAGAATTTTCACAGCTACAATATTTTCTTTAGGCCCATTTATGTACATAGGACTCGCGGGTTTCAAGCAAAATCGTGAAAACCTAAAGAGCCCCTAAAAATTCGAACTTAAATCGCGATTTATTTGAAAATCCCTCCGGCGTTTTTTTGTTTCTTGATATTTCTCATCTATGAGGATTGTAGTTTCAGAAACAGGGGGATAGATTAGGTTAAAATCTCAAAAGTTTTGCGGTGGAGGTACCTAAATGAATAGACCCACATAGTCCATTTTGTAAGTGAGCCTTATTTTGGGAGTCATTCCTCTCGATAGGACTATTATATCAAGAAACATGGACTTGCCCACGAAAAGCAGCATATCGCTTTACATAGGGCTACTATGAGAACCTTCGGTAAAATTTTCCATAGGATTCTCGCACAGACCCTTAACCGCTCTTAAACAAAACTGTTGAGCATTTGTGTGGGTGGTACCCTAAGAAATAGACCGATAGGGCCCACTTTGGAATAAAAACTAAGTTTGGAACATATATTTCGATATCCAAAGTTTGAACTAAATCGGTTGTTCGTTTATGAGATATTGCGCTTAGCGTTTTTGCGAATATTTTTTTCGAATTTTTGTGGGGTAGGTACCGGAAGGAGTGGACCTATAAGCTCCATCTTCCAATTTCATCCAAAGTTTGGACCAAATCGGTTGTTCCATTTATGAGATATTGCGCTTAGAATTTTAGCGAATATTTTCCAACTTTTGTTTTGGAGGTACCGGACCTAAAAGCACCATCTTGAAATTTCATATAATGTTCTAGGAAATATTACGATATGCAAAGTGTGGACCAACGCAGTATTCGGTTCAGGAGTTGTCGTGCGCACCAGCCACTTCAGATGGTAAGGTTTTTTTTACAGTTTCCGCGTCATTTTCAAAAGAAGTATGGAATTGCCAGTGAAAAAACTTTACCATCGTAATTGGTGCTCTGAGTGGAACCTGTTGCAAGAAAAATCAAAACGATTTGAAAGAAGGTCTTAACCTACACTTTTCCAAATTTGGTGTGAGAGGTATCCGAATCACCTGATCAATGTCTCGGAGAAATATAACGATGTCCAAAGTATGGACCAAATCGGTTGCTGCCTTCGAGTGTTATCGTGCGCACCATTTTAACGAAAAGTTTTGAACTATTGTGGGGGAGGTACCCAAAGGAGTGGACCGATAAGGCCCATCATAGAACTTGATTGACTTTGGACAAAAAAATTACGAATGCCAAATTTTGGATCGAATCGGTTTATCCGTTCGAGAGTCACCGAGCGCAACATCCACAATACATGTGCCATAGCGGTTTTTTACAGCTTTCAGGTCTCTCCCCTGAAAAAAAACCTGGACCGTCGTAATGGGGGCAGCGAATACAAGTTGTTACAACAAAATTCAAAAGGATTTGAGAGGAGGTTTTAAACTGCACTTTTCCGAAATTTTGTGTGGGTGGTACCCGAAGGAGTGGAGCGATATAGTCCATATTCGAACTTGATCTACGTCTCGTAGAAATATTACGATGTCAAAGCTATGACCAATTCGGCTACTCCCTTCGGGAGTTATTGTGTGCACAATTTTAGCGAAAAATTGTGAACTTTTTTGGGGGAGGGATGCCAGTGGCATCAACTACTGTAGGCCATGTGAAGATGCAGAAGAGATAGAGACTGCCAAACGTCTACTTTTGTAGGTACAACTTGTTCTAAACAAGAAAACATCGACTACTAGGTAGATATGAAATAGATACTATCACCTTTCTATCAAACATAGATCCTATTATCTGATAAGCACCTATCATGACTTGGATCATGCCCATCATGGACCATCGATCAATAACACGGCTATACTCTGGAAATCTCCTCTTATTTATCTTTCCAATCGCTACCTCATCACTTTCTTCATCCTCAGTTCATCAAGCAATAACCCTTAATACCCTATCATCATCTTTACTTGATCATATTCAATGTATCCAGGATGCACCAACGGTCTCCGAGTGAAGCAGTCACCTACACGATTGGGATGGCTGCGCATCCTTAAACCTAATATACAGTTTGGACCAAATCCGCTGATGCGTTCGAGAGTTATCGTGCGCACCAAAAAGCCAGACATAAGACAGACAGAGCTAATCGACTTCCAAATTGTCTGACGCAGATTTTGTCCAAGCATACTTTGGGTCTAAAAGCAGTTCGAGAGCCGAAAGGATGAGGGAATAAAAACCTTGATGCTGGTAAAAACAGTGCTAAAATGTTGTAAATATTTCTGGAGAAAATTAATGATGAGCTAGAATTTCGTCTCAGGTTAGGAAGGGACATGGACCAATCATTCCCGTAAGTGAAACAAGCGAATCAATGGGTTTCACAAAGCAAATTACTCGAATAAACCATTTCAGACCTCAATTCCAAACATACTGACAGTAAAATAAAACAATTTTCTAATTAATTTCTCGTTGGAAATCGAGCCGAGAGTCGTCGGCTTTCCTTTTTCAGATGCTCACAAAGCTCGATTTCCAACGAGAAATTAATTAAAAAATTAATACTAAAAATGATCTTCGCCTAAGAAAGGCAAAATTTTCAAATACAATAATTTTCTATTTTCCACTAGCTTTTGCAAACTGCGCTCTAAACAAACTTCCTTTATCAGGTCTTTAGACGATTGGCTTTAAAAACTTTTTACTTGTTCTTAAAAAAAAAAAAAAATATTAATAATTTTGTTATAAGCAAAATAAACGTGTTTTCAAAATAAAAGTTATGTCGTCGCTTCAGACCATCCATCCATCTCTCATTTCTACAAAAACAACAAAAAAGCAAAACAAACTTTAAACTTGTCAAATATATTTTGCTGCCGCTTGAGCACAGATAAAAATAGATAAAAAGAAAGAAGAAAACACAGAAACAAAAAACAAAACATGATTATATCAAACGTTCGATAACCCCGGCTCCCTATTTTTGTTGTTGTTTGAGTTTTTTTCTGAAGCTTTTGTTATGCAAAAACCCAACACAGATACTACCTCATATGGTTGATCAATTGACGGCTATCCAAAAGCTAACAAATACCCCCCTTTAAGCTGAAACTGTCCACAAGCTAGCCAAGAGGAAAGAATTAAACAACCACAACAACAACAATGGCTTAGAAAACAGTTTAAATATTTAATTGATCATTATTCTGTCGAGTATGCGATCAGCAAAGCAAGCAACCAAACAGCCGGGCAGGCAGGCAAATGAAATGAATGAGGAAAAACACACTCTCACACGCACGACACACGATCGTTATAGATTTGCGTTTTTTATTATGTGTGGGATTTATTTAAGGAAATGATCTTTATATTATTATTTTTTTATTTTTTTGTTATATATTGCTGCCCTGTGTTTGCTAGCGCTACTACTGCCGCCTGTCAATCAGCATACCAGGTTGGCAGGCAGGCAGGGTTGGATGGCTGGGCTGTTTGTTCGGTTGTTCTAAGCACAAATGGAAAATGTCGTTTTTTACGGGTTTAGTTGGAATAATTTGCTATATATCTGTTTAACAAATGATACGTCAGACAGACACTACCTACCGCCGATTAAAAACGGAATTAATTGGCATCCGAGACTTGTAGTAATGCCAAAGATCTATCGATGGATGGATGTATGGATGATTTGTATTAATATTCATTGGAATTCATCATCATCGTAAGCGGCAAGTCTATATATATTGATGATGTACAATGTATAATTAATTGGAGGGGGTGAATTAATATTCTGAATGATAAAAAATTTCCGCCCTCTAACACGAGGTGGATTTGAACAGTTTGTTATTCCAAAATGTATAGCAAATATAAATATTGTTTCACAAATCAATAATTATCCACAGATAATTATAAAACAAACATGGCTACAAATTGGAATGTTTTAATCAGTAGGCAAATTAAATATGGATTTTTTCCGGTACAATTTAGAATAAGAGTCAAGAAATGTCTTGAGGCAGATATTTGATTTTCTAACAAGGAAAATAAAAACGCAATAGTCTGGTAACACCCATGCATTGTCTTATGTGCTAGGAATATAGATTGCAAATACGGAGCTGTGGAACATGGATAAAACATTAAAACATGCTATATATGACAAGAAAAAAATTGGATAGTCCATATGATCCGTAATGTAAAAATTGTAGTACTCGGCACTTTTGTTATTGCAGGTATTTTTTGGACTTGTGTCGAAAATTCTATGTTTCACATTTCATTTGTTAATAAGAATTTTATTTACAATTCTATGAATTGCGATTAAATTAAACACAAATAAAAGTACAACAATGTTTAATGTTTGTCTTAAATACAATGTATGCAAATTTCTTTAAATTAGCGATAAGATAAAAATTTCATCAACACATCGTCTCGTCACACTTTGTCGGTTTAGCAAAGTGAAGTCTGTTAGAATTTCTTATGCATCCAAACTGTATACAATATATCGTCTGCTTCGTCGGAAAAGTCCACTTTTTTTGGAAATCGCGTTTTTGTTACAGAATGATAGTACAAGACAAAACACTCGTATGATAAAAAAAAATGGTAGCATGTCGCGTTTTTCGCGTTCCTGAGATAATAGCTCGAAAGCTGTAAAAACGCTCGATATTATGTTTTTCGTGGGCAAGTCCATGCTTTCAGACCATCTGAAATGACTGGTGGGCACAATATCTACCAAAAGGAATGACTCCCATAATAAGACCCAAGTACATCCTCGGCAACACTTTTGAGCTTCAAATCGAATATATTTTTTGTCGGCAAATTCCAAAATGGGCCACAAAATCCGTTATCCAAAGATTCGATATTGTCAATAGATGGACGTTTCAATTCACACAGGCTGAGGGTATATCTCTGTCGGTAAAGCCGACTGATACTTTTTTACTTGTTTAAATATAACTTACGTGAGTGAAACGTGGATACCAGGCCAAATATTTAAAAAAATTACCAATTTTCACACAAAAGTGTTGGTCCATTAAACCCGCTAATTATTATCTGATCACCATGTTAAATTGCTAGTTTCTTCTATGTCTTAAACTCAAATCATTCTTTCAATTTCGCTCCGATTGGACTATTATTGCAAGCTACAGGACAGCTTCAAAATCGGGTTACAAATTTTGGTTTTGGTCCATTTCACCCCATACGACCATCACCACCATCTAATGGCTCTCTTCTGGTAGGAATCCGACCTCTCCACAAAATTTCGTGACGATCGGTCCATAATTGAGGCCTGGAGTTTTATTACAATTGTTAATGGACGGACGAACACACATAGCTAAATCGCTTAATCTCGTCAAGATATGAAAAAATGACAAGAGGAGGGACGAATACTTCGCGATGTTATACGAATATTGGACAAAACGAACTTATAATACCCTTTCCACATTGGTGTGTAAAGTATAAATATTTTATTTTAAAAAAATCCATAAATTGTAGGAAAAGGTCTTAAGTCCATACAAAAATACAAAACTATACAAGGAAAAGGTCGTAAGTCCTAAGACATCCAATTATCTCCCAAACGCGACAAGATTTTATGAAACAAAGTACAGGTATTGAAGCAGAATAAATAAACGAAGAATACTGCCTTTATCACCATAATAAAATCTTTAATACAGACAGCGCTGGAATGTTTTTTCTTCCTCCGGAAAAATTTATGAAAAGGGACTTACGACCTTTTCCGACGGAGCAGACGATATGAACTTACTTGAATATCGTTCTTTCTAGGATGGGACATTGCAAAGCTGTTATTAAAGGAGTATAAATATGAAAGAAGATTCAGATTTTAACACAATAATTTGTGAATCTGCGAACTGCGTAATGACATCAGGTGTGTTCGTGTACAAATAGTTTGTACAAATTTGTAAAAGTCCCGTAACTTCTTATAAACGACTAAGGCCTTTTGCATTGTACTATAGAGTAAACGAACAGCATCCAGTAACAATTTGTACAAATTTTGAGTAAACGAACACTCATATAGTTAAGGGAAAAGTGTTCGAGTGGCTCGTTCGAAAATGTATGGGAAATAAATTTATTCCCATATTTATACCCCTATTATTGCTAGTCGAAATAATGGCTTTAGACCAGCATTATGTTTAACCGAAATCCGTTTCAGTCAATTTGTAGTCGATTTAGCAATGTCCGCCCGTCAGTCTGTTTGGTTGCAGCGCAAACGATTCGGTTCAAAATTTGTCCTCGTTTTATTACATTAACGCTTAGAGTTCGAAGATGGACCATATCGGTCCATTCCTATGGGTACATCTTTTATAAAACTTCATTTTTCGCAAAAATGATTCGCACGATAAGTAACCGATTTGGTCCATAATTTGCACATAAATCGCTCCACTTCTTCGGGTACATAGCACACAAAATTTGGGAAAAGCTGTGAAAAGCCCTACGGCAACAAGTGTAGTTGTTGGAGGGCACGATAACTCTCGAACGGATCAGCCGATTTGGTCCAAAATTTGGCCTTCGTAATATTTTGTTTAAACTTAATTTAACTTCGAAGAAGGGCTACATCGATCGACTCATTCCGTTACCTTTCCCTCAAAATCAGCGATACAGTCAGTGCATTGTCCCAATTTGAACTTCTATATCTCAAAAAGTGCAAAACGTTAACTTAAACAAGTAAGAACGGCTTTAAGTTCGGCCGGGCCGAACTTGTTATACCCTCCACCAGAAGGGGTATTGAAGTAAAATGGAACAATTAGTTTCCTTTCGTTTACGAAAAAGACTTAATACCAAATTTCAGCAATTTCGGTAAAACAATATCGCTAACCTTCAAAATACGGAAATTCGGAAGGTACCATTCTATGGGGGCTATATGAAGGCGTGGACCCATACCAACAAAATTCTGGGGGAAGTTTTATACCACAAACGAACACTTAATACCAAATTTCAGCCATTTCGGTGTGATAATGAAGCTAAAACCT
The DNA here is from genome assembly GCF_047663935.1 of Musca autumnalis. Taxonomy (NCBI): domain Eukaryota; kingdom Metazoa; phylum Arthropoda; class Insecta; order Diptera; family Muscidae; genus Musca; species Musca autumnalis. The sequence goes on along the minus strand of NW_027411755.1, from coordinate 261,638,653 downwards.
TCAAAATACCGAAAATCGGGTGGTACCGTTCTATAGGGGGCTATATCAAAACGTGGACCGATGTAGCCCATTTGCAATACCAAACATCCTAGGAATAATAGAAACTTCTTTACCAAATTTCAAAGCTCTACCTTCGCGAGGAATATTAAAATATCCGCCACTGAATCTAAGGCCACTATGTTCACCACATGGACGGCAGAGGTGAGAACAGAGTGGAATGTCATGGTCGATGATATCAGAATTGCGACCTAAAACTAACCCAAAATTCTTGTCGCAATCTGCGACAAACTGAAATGTAGGAACAAGGTCCTCAAGTCCCTAGGCGGCAGTACTTCACGTACAGATAAAGAAGTCTTCTTGACCGCATATAAGGCGCTATGTCGGTCTATGGTAAGTTATGCGGCGCACAATAGTTCAGAGATCGATTTTCCTGGCCAAAAACGCCAATTTTTTGTTGTCACTGATTATTAATTTCGATTTGGGATTCGATAGTAATCAAATTGAAAGTAAGAATACCAACAAATTAGGTCAAAATATTGAAAAATATGTAATTTTTTAAAGTCCATATTCCACCCCAATAAGTACATGACTAGATGAAATAATACGATGCGCAATGTTTGGAAAAATCAGAAACTCTCTGCGAGAGTTATCTTGCGGATTTGCCATTTTAGTTGGTTTTTTGTGCGTTTAAACCATTATCTCAGGAAGTATGTACTTATCCCCGGAAAATTGCGATCATCGTAAAAGGGCCAAAAGGACAATATGCTTAAAGAAAGGAATTTTGTGTGAGAGGTACTCGAAGGAGTGGACCAATATAGTCCGTATTCGAACCCGATATATGCCTGAAATTAATATTACCATATGCAGAGATATGACCAATGCGATTACTCCCTTCGAGAGTTATCGTGCGCACTATTTCAGCAAAAAATTGCGAACTTTTGTGGGGGAGGTACCGGAAGGAGTGGACCGATATGGCCTACCTTCGAACTTAAACAAAGTTTGGACAAAATATCACGAATGCCATATTTTGGACCAGATCGGTTGCTTCGTTGTTGAGAGTTGTCGATCGCACCAGCCAGGCGTACAGACAGGCGGACATTCGACTCCAAATTGTCTAAAACCCTTATTTCGATGAGGCATATTTTTGGTCGTATCAAAGTGTCTATACCCTCTTTAGCCTAAAGACTGAGGGTATAAAGATTCACTGAAAGGAGCGTGTGGACTAGGACACAAAAAAGAACAGTGAAACATACTGAACTTTGGGGATTTAACTTCAGAATATTTAAAAAGTACCATAGACAACCCAAAAAGCGGTTTTCTTATAGATTTGTGAAATTAAATATTTCCATGCTGTATGCTGGGTCGCATCAAATATCATTCTTGAACATTTATTGAATCAATTAAATTAATTAATAAAATTTTAGATTATATACTTACAATTTAATTTATATATTAAATTGCCCATATACACTTACCTAAAATGAAAAAGAAAATATTACAATTAGGATTTGTTCATTAAAATATTTAAATATAAAATAAATATTTTAAAATTTTCATTGGAAGCGAATTAATTAACATTGACAAAATGTTTTATAAACAATTTTGCAGGTTTAACCTTATTTATGGCCAGGTCAGGCAATGTGCGCTTGCTGAGAGTAAGTGAGCGAAAACTTCAATGTAAAATGCATTGAAATGTATGCTCACTTGCTCTCAGCAAGCGCACATTGCCTGACCTGGATTTATGGGGATTTATTTGACGTGTACTCATTGTAATTGACATTTGAAACCCAGTAGGTTTATTAAATCTGTTTTTATGTAAACGTAATATAAGTCTCATATGCATTTTATGTAAACGTAATATACATAAGTCTCATATCTTCCAAGAAGATTAACCGTGCAGACCCGAAAATGTAGCGTATCCAAAGAAATGGTGTCATAATAAAGCCTAACCTCAAATTTTTTTCAGAATAAAACTCCCCAACAGTAATGTGCCATGAATAATATTTTGAAAATATAAACCCACACAAAGCACGATTTGCTTAAATTCAAAGCATATCATCAAAATGATAGACACACACACACTTGCCTACAATGTGTTTGTTCTATGCTTAGATTTTCAAAGTAATTCAGAATAGAGGAGCGTTTTTTGTTTTGTTCTAAAAAAACAGAAGAAGAACGACAACAACAATAATACACCGATATTTAAGTATTGTAGTCCCGCATTATGAAAATTTTTGTACATATGGGGAATGATCTAAAGGCGCAAGCGTGTTGCGCATTTTAATTACACTCACTTAATGGCACAAAGTGATCGCGCACACACCACTAGAAATAATAATGCCATAAAACAATCATGAACACACACTCATTCGCTCATTCACTCGACAAGTAGAAAAAAAAATAAAACTTTCGAGAGGAAAAACATCATTCATAGGTGGTGGTAGAACCTTAAAGTTTAACAACAATCAACCGACAAACGATCAAAGAGACGAAGAAAAACAAAAAAATCAACAAAACTCGTTGTTGGCGTTTAAACGTCCATCCATCCATCTATCCAGCCCGGCCAGTAAGGCTAAGTACCACCTAGTAGCCAGCAAAACACTGCCAGAACAAAAATCTTACTTGGCAAAAGTTCTAAAACAACTCGAGTTGGAAATGTTCTAAGCTTAAGAATTATGGCAAGCAAACAATCATTTTGCTAGCCAGGCAGCGAGCCAGTTACTATTCAACTTGAAAGCAGGGAGAAGAAAACCAAACCCCCTTAAAGAATAACAACAACAGCAGCAATAAAAACATTAAGAAAAATGCTGTGAATACTGTGCTGCTGATATTTAATAAATGCGGAAGCGGATGTTGAAAACGACTTTTAATCACTCACTAGAGCTGCAATACAAGTCATGCAAGTCCAGAGACTAACCAGTCCACACCACCAGTAAGTCGTCAGTCATTCAGTCAATTCAGGTTGTTTTCATTTCATTCTATGGCAAGAATATAATCGTCAATAAGTAAGTAGTATCTCCCGTTCTCTTGCTCCCGTTTTCTAAGTGCTAGGATTAGGGTTGTCGTTAAAGATGTTATTTTAAGTGTAAATCGTTTTTACGGTGCTTATAGTCAAGGGAACCTTTTGACGTCATTACTGGAATAAAATGCTCATTGACAACAGACAACATAACATTTACAACGGTGGCAAAAATACCCCTCAGCGTTATGTTGGAGACATTTTCGCAGTATTTCAGCTATCTAAAACTTCTCTAGTAAGTGGTGTCCTAAGACTTTCTATAGGAAACGTACATATAGAGGACTTCAATAGAATAAAGGGGCAAAGGATTTCTATAGAACAGAAGGTTTCATCAGAGAAGTTAAATAGAATAATATGCCTTACAAGAGGACTTCAGTCCTTCCTAGAGGACTTCTATAGAATGCCTCAACAGAGGACTTCTATAGAAAAAAAGGCCTCACCAGAGAACTTCTTTAGAATAGAAAGCCTCACCAGTGGATTTCTATAGAATAAAAGGCTTCAACAGAGGACTTCTATAGAATAGAAGGCCTCACCAGAGGACCTCTATAGAATAGAAGTCCTTACCAGAGGACTACTATAGAATAGAGGGCCTTACCAGAGGACTTCTATACCATAAAAAGCTTCACAAGAGGGCTTGATTAGAAGAAAATGCCTGTATAGATGACTTCTATAGCATGAAAGACCTCTCCGGAGGACATTTACAGAACAGAAGGCTTCCTCAAAGGACTTGTATGGAGTAGAAGTCCTCCCTAGAGGACAGAATATAAGGCATTCCTAGAGGACTTATATACGTTCAAAGACCTGCATAGAGGACTTCTACTAAGTATAAGGACTACCTAGAAAGGAATAGAAAGCCTCCTAACTTTCATTGTATAGAAGACTTCCGTGAATGACTTCTATATATTAGAAGGGCTGCCTAGATAACTTTTTTTAATTTCAAGGCTTCCCTAAAGAACTTCCTTCAGGAAAATGAATTGTAGACTAATCCGCATAGTCCTGATTACAACGGTAAACTTTGACAATGGCCCGAAAGCATAAAAACACCTCGCAGTCACCATAAAGACTATATTGGTCCAGAGGTTCAGTATTTTTCCTACAAAATTCAATTTGTTGGGCTTAAATTTAGTTGTAGTACCCCTTAAATACCCCTTACAACTGATTAACAACTATGGAAAAGCCCATATTTCCCAAGATATGAGGTCATGAATCCGAAAAACCCTACAGACACCAGAGAACACGGACATATGGCGCCAGCTTCCAGGACAAAGATGAGTGGTTTTAGCCCGAATTGACCTCAAATTGAAAGCATGACGACTAGGACCGTGCAACTGCTTAACTGTCTAGCTAAACCCACTCAACTGAATCCAGATAAATTTTCTAGTAGAGGCGACGGAACTTGCAAATGAACGGGCTTCGTCATACGAACCATGCAGACCCAAGAGTTAGGGAACTTACTCTTGAAGACAACAGGCTAGACAACACGAATAATAAGGCGCCAGCTTCCAAGACAAAGTTGAGTGGTTTTAGCCCGACTAAGATCCGGACGGTGCAGCCGTCTCACTTCGAATTGAGTACAAATTAAAAGCATGACGAATGGGACCATGCAACTGTTTAGCTAAACCCACTCAACTGACTCCAGATACATTTTCCAGTAGAGACGCAGAACTTGCAAATGAACGGGCTTCGTCGTACGAACCCAACAAGAGTTAGGGAACTTACTCTTGAAGTCAACAGGCTAGCAAAAGCGTAAAAAGTGGCTACACCACCTGCAAAGGGATGATAGAACTTATGTTCCTTTCAACGGCGTGACAGATCCGAAGTGGTGCGGTTGTTATTTTAGCAAGCAATTTATTGAGCACCCCTAGGGCGAATAGTAGTGTGTTACGCCGTATAAGAGCACTCTCAGCCGATGAAGTGCCACGACAATTTACGATTAGCGATGTTGCAGACGTCTATCGAAACGATAAATCATCCAAAGCGCTCGATCCAAGCGGAAACTCAATGGAAATGCTTCAGCAATACAGTATTTGACAAACGTCCTCCTCAATCTATCGTTAGACACCCATATTGTAATAGAAGCCTAGAAAGTTGGCCGGGTGGTCCCGCTACTGCAGCCAGGCAAGGATGCCAGCTGAGGCGAATCGTACAGACCGATCTCCCTTTTGTCGCCAGTAGCGAACATTCTAGAGACACAACATCACCCCATGATGAGTAGCATTTTCCCAGTTGCTCAACATCAGCATGGATTCCGGAAAATGCACATTACAGCACCGCAACAGCATTACACACCATATCCACACATATCAGTCGAGGACTGAACCAGAACAGGTCGTGCGATCGAGCAGTTATGGTGGCTCTTGACCTATCGAAGGCCTTCGATACCGTCAACCATGCCATAGAAAAAACTTCCCTTCAGCCATGTCTGAAACGCAGAAATAAAAAGTCGAAGACCGTAGAGTGAAACAGTGAGTATCACAAGGAGGAGATATATCGCCGTAACTGTTTAACCTCTACCATTCTGAAATTCCACACCCTCCAGCCGACATAGAGATCTAATGAATGCGGATGATTGTACGATCTTGGCGTAGGGTCCTACCGTCGATGACATACATACATATTTGATAGGTTAAATGTCTACATAGCTAACTTAGTGCAGTTCTTCTATCTAAGGAATATGAAAACATCCGCCGCTAAATCCACTGCCACATTGAAATTAGGCTCCCCCTGAACACATTGACCGATGGTGTCCTGATTTCAACCACTAACTACCCCAAACTAACATTCGACAGTATGTTTGAGACGACCGCGCAAGCCACGACTATTTGCGTTGACCTCTTATATAACAATAAATCGGTTAGTAGAAAGCTATGCGGCGGCAGCGTGATATGCAACTGTTAGCGCTATGCAGTGCAGAAGACTGCAACAGGGACCATCTATATGAAGAGACGGGGATTTTACCGGTACATCAGCACAGACGAGGATTTTACCGGTACATCAGCACAACAATATGTAGTCGATGCAGTACCTGTGTGGATGTTACCGCCGCACAGTGGTTCAAAATCGATTTTGCTGGTCAAAACTTTCACGATGTTCAGATCAGGGTGATTGAGCCACAGAAATTCTGGGTGCAAGGCTGGCATACAGACCACTGCCCCTTGGATGTTTTACAATCCCGAAATTACAAGTTATGATTTGGAAACACTAACACCTCTCAGCCTCTTTTCCTACTACCACTCTTTCCAGTTATCTTTTTTAGCTTCATGACAGACTTGTGTTAATTTGAGCTATTTAATGCAATCTTATGGGAAGAACAGTTTCGTCATTCGTCACTCCTGTAGCAGCTCCCTGCAAGAAAATAAAATCAACATCTTTTTACTTCATATATCTCCTCCCAAAGAAAGGTCATCATAGTGGTGTGGACTTGGGGGCAAGGAACAGAAAATAACTACGATGATAGTGTGCGCCGCAGTTGCTGCATTATATTGGCGTTTCACAGCTGCACAGAAAACAACAACAACAACTAGTACAAAATTCGTTCGTTTGATTGTTGTAAACAATCTTAACTAAATGGCAACGGCTTCCTATGTCGTTTTTGCTAGCTATTACTTGCTAAAAAGAACAAACACATAACGAACGGCGGCAATAATAGTTACACAGCTACGGCAACGAACGTCTCAAGTAATTTAATAAAGGAAATTGCAAGTATCGTGTATCTCTCGTTTAAAAAGCACATGCAACAACACATTCTTATAAAGACAGTGTGTGTGTAGAGCATACATCCACGGGAGGGAATACTTCTTTCCCCACATCTAAGGAGCTTTGGGGGTATTACAATTTAACACTCCATTCCTCCTCATCCCATGCAAGAAGGTCTTCGAGAAGTCAAATCATTTTTCCCCACATGACCACTATGTGTCCATAGTGCAGCACTCAATTAGAAGGCCTATTAGTTTTATTGCAACTTGGTGTTGCTGTTGTTGGTGATTCTGTTTCTTAGCCTGTTGCGTTTTTTGTGCTGAACAGCGAACAGGAAATAGGCATTAGAATGCTGTTGCTATAGCAAACACTTCCTTGAAAAGTTGCAGTGTTGTGTTTCTTTTAGACGCAATGGGAATTTCATGAGAGTCACAATCAAATTCCTGCGTTTCTATTGGAGTCTAATGAAGGAAACTATTGTTTATATTGTATTCCAGAAAATAAAGCAGGTTTAGTGAGTTGTTAATGGGTATCCAGGGGATGTAGAAATATTTTATATAATTTCGTAGTTGTTCATTTTTTTTCAGACACCCAAAATGGAATAGGAAATCAATGTCTTCCTGTGGTAATAGAGTTTCCATGATAATTCCTAGATCACTATAAAGTCAATCAGAATCGTTGATTGGATGATAGACACTAATAAATGATTCTGATTACTTAACAGTGCTCCAGGAATTGTTATGGAAACTCTATTATCACGCAAGAACATTGATTTCCCAGGTTGTACCTCTAACCCCTCTTAAATGTTGTGATCAAAATGTGCGGTGCCCTAAAGAAAATTTATTGAATTATTGAACTTTTAAGTAACACATCCTCATTATATCCCAAAAATTGAACTTGTACCCTAGAACTTTAAAACTTAAGTCCCATTTCAGCCATTTTCTTATATCATTACAATATAACTTGTTTTTTCTATAGGTTTCACAAGATTTTTCATTTCGAAAACTGCACTTCACAAACCAAACAAAGTTATTATGATTATTATTGTTGTTATTTATTAATTTCCGGGTTGTTTTATTTCAATTGACTGATTTTTTGTTGTCGTTGTTGCTGTGCCTCGATCTTAGTACTGCGCTCTCTGTTCTGTTCTATCTATGCAGCAGCTGTCAGTAGTAACAGCTACAGAAACAGAATCTCGTACAGAACAGAACAGACAGAAACAGCAATTCAGATAACAATAAACTCTACAATAATATTATTATTATGAATAAAATAATAATAAAAGTAAGGAAAAATTAACAATAAATTAAAGAAAACAAAAATTATATAATTATTATAAATGTACAACACACACATACATACACATGTACATGAGAAGAAATAATAAAAATGGACGCTTTCACATCTAGGCGAGTCATAAAAAAATATGGTCGATGAGGGCAGTTGCAATTTATAATATTATAAATTTCCTTATATACTCGTAGATATGTATGTGTTTATGCATGTATGTATATATTAATAAGTTGAAGAGAGTTATAACTAAATCAAGTTTTATGCCCCACGTTAGAGTGGCTTCAAAAAACATATTTTTAAAAAGATTTTTAGAGAATCATAAGGGGACCGTAAATATTAATAGTGTAATAAACTTATTTTTGTTTTTGAAAATTTTAGCAGGAGTCTAAAAAGGATATTTTCAATGTCCAACTACCTTGCATCTACCTTGTCCTTGGGTGCCAACGTGGTGCAATGGTATGCACACCCGCCTTGCACGCTGAAGTCGTGGGTTCGATTCCCCGGCCAGGCAAACATCATAATTTTCAACGTTGGCAAAATACCCCTCAGTAATGTTGGCGACATTTTCTGAGTATTTCAGCCATGTAAAACTTCTCTACAAGTGGTGTCTTAGGACACGCCGTTCGGACTCGGCGATAAACTGTAGGTCCCATATCATTGAGCTAATACTCATTGATATGAGAGAAGTCTCCCTTGTCCCGTATGGTATGTTTGTGGAACAATTATTATAACTACATTGCAAATAACTCCAATAGCCATAACCAACCCATTGATTTATAAGAGGTTGTGGTTGTAACAGTGTTTATTATTATATTTGTATGTTCGTTTTTCTGTTCAATCTGCTTCGATGGGATGTAACCACAGTTCCACTGGAGTTAGATGAGTAGGGTTGGATGGGCAGTTGAAAAGGTGTTTGTGTCGTGCGGGCCCATACCACATACTGGGCAGATGTCTTGCACGGCGCGGTCGATTTCTGCCCAATAAGAATTTAGGCGAATGCAATATCCCGATTGTAGTTGAGCCAAAACTACTCTACTTTGTGGTGGCAGCTGACGATCCTCAGCTGCAACAGATGGGGGTTGTATTCCGAGGACATAATTCACACTATATTTCCTTATGGCTTTAGCAACTGCATCCGTGTGAATACCATATGAACCTGCTTGATATGCCTGTTGATCTAGGGGTTCTCTCCTATATTGTTGTAGAGACGGTGGTCTAGAGCATGAATATCCTTCCTTATACGCCTGAAAGTGTCGGTCCTAGCCAGCAGATGGTGATTGGGATGGCTCTCACGGTAGTACCCAAGCAAGTACTGCGACGAGAAAGCATCTCATTGTGTTGCTTTACTGGAAGAATCTTTGCCTTGAGGACCTTGTTCCTACTTTTCAGTTTGTCGCAGATAGTTGTGGCGTACGCGCACGACGTGAAAGTAGTGTCGAATGTGACCCCTAAAATTTTGGGGCATTCTGCTAACGTCGACCACGACATTCAATTCTCTTCCAAACTGCGCTGTCCATGTGGTGAACAGAGTGGCTGTTGATTTTATGGCAGAAATCTGCATACTTCAATGGAAAAAGGTGGTAAGATCGGTTAAATAGTTGTTCAGTCTCTCGCAGATGTCATCAGGATAGGTACCCGACGCCAGGATCGTGCAATCATCCGCATACGTTACGATCTCGATGCCGTCTGGAGGGCGGAATACAGTTCCGGAGATATCACCCCACCTTGGGGACCTCCCTGTTTCACTGTACGGGGTTTGAACTTCTTGTTCCTGAATTCCACGTACGACAGGCGTCCACACATATAATTGCTCAATGTCCTCGAAGAGCGTGGAGTGCCTGACTGTATCAAAGGCTTCTGATAAGTCAAGCGCCACCATCACTGTTCTATCGCACGGCCGTCTCTGGTTGAGTCCTTGACAAATATATATGGGGTAATGGCGTGCAGCGCATTTGTCGTGCTGTGCTGCTTACGGAATCCATGCTGATGATCGGCAACTTGATAGCTATTTCTGATACTGGGGAGGACTATGGCCCCAAGGGCCCTGCACGATTTACTATTGCTGGCATCCTTGTCGGGATTCAGTAGTGAGACCACCTTGCCCATTTTCCAGATTTCGGGAACAATGAGGGTGGATAGCGACAAGTTGAGAACTTTAGTGAGATACTCCACTCCCGGCTCATCCAGCTGCTTCAGCATTACCATGGAAATTCCACCAAGGCCCAACGCTTTGGATGATTTACCGTTCCTGATGGCATTGGCAACATCATCCATTGTAAACTGTGGTGGTTCCTCCTCGGCAAGAAGAGATCTGATGCGACGTAATACTCTTCTCTTCGCCCTGTCACTCTTGGGGTGCTCGACAAACTGTCGATTGAAATAATTTGCACATCTCTTCGGGTCAGTCAACGTAACGTCGCCAAACATGATTGAGGTCCTATCTTCCCTTCTACCAGGGTTGATGGTGACTTAACCGTTTCCCACAATTCACCTATACCAGCTCCAATGTTGGAACTTGGATGATTTAACCACTTGTTCCGCTTATGCTGGCCGACCAGCCTGTTAACTTCCCTGACCTGGGGTCATTGGGGTTGGTTCGACGAAGCTCATCGTGCTCATTTGCTGGGAAGTTTGGTCTTACTTCGGGTATTTGACCAGCAGGGATATGGCGAGCGGCTGTAGCAGTGATGATGTCTCGGAACGTCCTTTCCGCTACCTGAGCATCAGAAGGATTGGGCAGTTCTCGGAAGCGGCGATTGGTGAACTCTCTGAAACCCGGCCAATCAGCTTTCTTATCATTGACGAATGTGCGGCGTTCAGAGGTAATGAAATCGGGTGGTCTGCTAATGGAGACAATTATGGGGAGATGGTCTGATGCAAGGACCAGGTGACACGTTGGTTATGTCTGGCGAGCTGTGACACTCTCCTCTAATTCTGGTAGGAGCGTCCTCATTGACCGTGCAAAACGTAGAGCTGTCAATCTGCTCAGTCAGCGCTGTACCTCTCTGGTCGTTTCCGAGGGCCGAATGCCACATCTCATGATTAAAGTCCCCCAGGACCAGACGATTATGACATTCCAAAAGCGGGCTAATGTTAGGCACGTAATCTGTGATACAGCTATTTCTCGGCGGGATGTATACGTTCAGCAACTCTATCTCGGCAGTTCCACACCTGACTGCTACCCCCATGTACGGGTCATTAGAGACAGGCTCAAGCGAGATAGGTCTGTATTGGACAGACTGGTGCAATAGGAAAGCTAATCCCCCACCTCCACTTCTGGTGCGATCCTTCCTTAGCACGTTGTAACCATCGCAGCGTTGTAAGCTACATTTGTTGTTGAGCTTGGTTTCTTGCACCGCAGCGACCTTAATATTCCTCCGACTCATGAAATCTACTATTTCCTCGATCCTACCTCGGAGTCCATTGCAATTAAATTGCAAAAAGGATGCATTTTCTGGGATTGGAACAACAGCGGCTGGTGTTAAAGGCTGCATGTGCGGTTGTTGTCGAAGGGACTTTGAGGGAGTCTCATAATCAGACGACGAGGGAGTTTCGCAATCCGATGACGACTCACTGGGGACTGTATTCACACAGCATGCAGCAACATAGTCCCTGTCTTAGTCCCTCGCGTGGACAAGTCCAGATGATTTCTGGTTTCGAATGACATCTGCAACATCGCTAATCGTAAATTCCTCGGCTGAGAGAGCTCATCGTCCTAGCACTCGCTGTTAGCTATTAATTGTCTCTTCGGATCTGTCACTGTAACGCCGAGGAAAGGAACAGTCGTTCTATCGTCCCCTTGCCATTTTATCATCACGTTGCCTGATGACTGATGAAGAATAAATTCACTAACTCTTGGGTCTTCAGGGTTCGTACGACGAAACCCATTCCGCCTCTTTACTAGTCCCGTCGCCTCTCCTGGGAAATTTGGTATAATTTCGGGTATTCGGTATGTAGCAAACGGCTGCCGCTGCTGTAAAGATGTCCCGGAAAATTATTACAGCAACTCGAGGGTCTGAGGGAATGGACCGCTCTGTGAAGCGAACCAATCAGCTTTCACATGGTTCAGAAATGTATGGCGGTGTCTGTTAATGGAGACTATGATAGTAAATTGGTCTTAGCGAAGGGAAATTACGGGCTGCCAGAGCACGCATTATGTATTTAAGGATTTTTGAAGGACCCTTAGGATGACCAAAAAAGTGAAATTTTAAAGTAAAAAAGTATCAGTCGGCTTTGCCGATAGAGATATACCCTCAGCCTGTGTAAATTGAAACACTTTTTTCCCAAAAATTGGATTAGGGTTAGGATCGCTCCCACTAGTCATTTCAGTTTGGACCAGTATACCAGGAAGCATGTACTTGTCCACGGAAAACATAATATCGCTTTAAACAGGAGCACAACGAACAGCATCGGTTTACGTTTCCAAAGGGAACACTTCGAACAGACCCTAAACTGCACTTAGACACAAATGTTGAACTTTTGTAGGGAAAGTACCCTAAGTAGAGGACCGATATGAGCCATTGTAGAAGTTAAACTAAATTTGAACAAAATATTAGGAGATCCAAATTTGGTCTAAAATGGTTGAAACTTGCACCGTCGTATGGACGGCAGTGAGCAGGTCCTAAACTGAAATTTTCCGAAATTTTGTGTGGTAGGTACCCGAAGGAGTGGACCAATTGAGTCCATATTGGAACGTCATATAAATCTGATAGAAATTTTACGATGTGCAAAGTATGGACCAAATCGGTTACTCCCTTCAAGAGTTATCGTGCGCACAAATTTTCCGAAGATTTTCGAACTTTTGTGGGGGGAGGTATCTGAAAGAATGGACCGATATGGCCCATCATCGAACTTAAACTAAGTTTGGACAAAATATTACGAAGGCAAAATATTGGACCAAATCGGTTCATCCGTTCGAGAGTTATCATGCGCACCAGCCAACAAGACAGGCAGACGGACGGTCATTGCTAAATCGACTCCAAATTGAAACGGATTTTGTCCAAACATACTTGGGGTCTAAAACCATTATTTCGATGAGGCACATTTTGCCCGTATGAAAGTGTATATACCCTCGTCAGCATAAATGCTGAGGTTATAAAGATGGCATCATTTAACACAATTTTAAGAGATTCTTAGGACGACCCAGATACGAAAAAATTTTTCGATGTTTTATAGCTACGAACGTTTCAGCATGTGGATTTTGTTAGATTTTTAGAATGGTTCTCAGGGAGTTTTTTTTTTGCAGAATGGACAACAAAAGTTGAATTTTTAAAGATTTTAAGAGATTCGAACCCAAAAAGGGCACCGGTATTTTTTAACCCATTCTGAAGGGCTCTAAGCGTGTACTAAACCTGTAATTTCCATGAGCATCCGAAGTGGGTCAATAAACCCTATTATTTGTAATGATTTTTGAAGTAGGCAAGGGAGCTAGGGAAGCCTAGCTCCAGCAAATCTTAACTGCTAAGATCGCTCCATCAAAACTTAGCTGTTTACATACATACATACATATATTATTTCTTTCCGATTATTTAATTGTACGTTTTCGCATTAAATAAAATATGAAACCACCCTATTACACATTGACCACAATTCTATAATTAAAATAATAAAAAATGTGATTGTTCATATTGCGAAAAGGGCATTGAAGCAAAAAGATAAGAAGTTCTTTATATGGATGATACTATTCTTACAGATGTTGTCACCTCTCACAGCAAGCACTGCGGAAAACGAAAAGGAAATAAATTTTCCATGAAAAAAAAATAAAAACACAATGCATGACCCAGGCCAACAATTAATCACAAAGCAAAAAATTATTATCATTTTATGGTAAATTATATGAAATAATCAAAAACAAATAGTGGTGCGGATTTTATTAAAAAAAAAACAACAATAACAAAAAGATAAACACCATAAAGGTGAAAACACACTCACACACCTACCACAAAGAGTAGAGATGCACTACCGCAAAATACTTAACACTTCTTTGGCCAAATAGCAAGCAAATTGAACGTGTCAGAGATCTTTGTGGTGCTGGTGAGTGAGTGATTTTATTATGAAGTGGGGTTGGCTGCAACGCCACACCAACCATCTTGGCCTGTGGCATGTCAACTCATTTGTTTGTGAGTTGAGCTTTATTTTTGCTAATTATTAATTATATCATTGTTGTTGCTGTTGTTATTGTGGTGGTTTCAGTTATCAGCTGAAAACCCCAAATGCAGCTGCTGCACAATAATGAGACATGCTTGGATTAAAAAGCCTGCTTCTTAACAATTGTAACAATTAAAGCCTTAAAGCGTTGTTTTGTCGTCACAAACGTTGTTAGAAACAAAGCTATGGAAAAAAGGTAACAGCACAAAGAAGCAGTGGCACTACTTGTAATGATGATGATGATGATGCACCAACCAACCACATCAGCGGGCGCTGTGATGTGGAGTACTGCATTACTCAAGTGATGGTGATGAGCCCGCATATGGTGGCTAAAGCAAATGCATCTTGGTGGCCTAACCTAGCGCATATGTGTACGCAGATTTTTGTTATTATTGTCTCGTCTCATCTCATTGTCACATTTGGCCATCATTGAAGAATGCTAGGAATGCATGAATGAATGAGGAGAATACTCATCAAGTGGCAACATTTGTTTATACGTCCGCCCGTACGTCCGACTGATTGTCTTCTGTCATTTGTGTTGACGTAATTTTCTTGTTATTATTATTAGGCATTCTTGTTATTGTTGTTGCTGTTGTTACCGGTGTTATTATGAGGAAAACATGTATCAAAATGAAGATGTTCGTGTCAATTGTATTTAATTTTGTTTCTTTTTGTAATAATATTGTTTTTTTGCCTTAGGTGTGAGGCTTAGCACCATCACAACTAACACTTCATTGCGGTCTAAAAGCTAATGAGGAAAGATGTGATATAATTATCTTCTACTTAATTGCAAGGATATGCTTAAAACTAAGTTTTGCCTCTCTGTGGCTTAAGTGTTGCCAAACTAATAAGGCGATGAATGATGCTTCAGCACCACAAAGTGGAAAAGAAAACAATGATATTTCTATCCTTAGTTTAAACAAAATTAAGAAAAACACAATTGCACGTAATGAGGATGTGAATCAGGCACAACAAACGCACTAAAGGGACACTAAGGGTGGATATTTTTGAAAGATTATGTGGAATACCCTAACAGAACAATAAATGAGATTTTTAGCAAGGCCCTAAAGGGGCAATAATTTGAATTTTTTTGAGAAAATCCAAACGTGGATTTTTTAATGAATTTTTGAGAAAATCCAAACGTGGATTTTTAATGAATTTTTGAGAAAATCCAATCTTGGATTTTTTAATGAATTTTTGAGAAAATCCAATCTTGGATTTTTTAATGAATTTTTGAGAAAATCCAAACGTGGATTTTTAATGAATTTTTGAGAAAATCCAAACGTGGATTTTTTAATGAATTTTTGAGAAAATCCAAACGTGGATTTTTTAATGAATTTTTGAGAAAATCCAAACGTGGATTTTTAATGATTTTTTGAGAAAATCCAAACGTGAATTTTTTAATGATTTTTTGAGAAAATCCAAACGTGAATTTTTTAATGATTTTTTGAGAAAATCCAAACGTGAATTTTTTAATGTTTTTTTGAGAAAATCCAAACGTGAATTTTTTAATGTTTTTTTGAGAAAATCCAAACGTGAATTTTTTAATGAATTTTTGAGAAATTCGCAGACGCAGACCATATACTTAAGCAATGACATTAACTTTGTATTTCGGAGCAGTGAACCCATATATTCCATGTTCGAGCCTGATACCAATCATTTACACCCACTTCAGCCAACCAGACATACAAGCAGCTAAGTGGACTCCAAATTGTCCTAATCGGACTTAGTCCAGACATACTTGGGGCACATTTTTGTCGCATGAAAGTTTAAATAAATGTAAAAGTACCATAATTAGCGTAAAGGCTTAACACATAGTTTAAGACAATATCTCAGGTCGTTTTGACTTATTTTTGCAAAAGCTTGTCCTCGTGGCACGTCAACACTACTACCTGATATAATGACCCAAAGGCACAAAATACCCCGCCGACACAAACTGAAAAAACCGACTGTATATGTTCACCACCTGAACGGCTGGACTGAGGCTCCCTATGAACATATTGGTCAATGGTGTCCTGATTCCGACCATGAACTACTACAAGGTTCTTAAGACGTTGACCTTGTTAACGTCTTACAACGCAATAGGCCGGTCTGTGGTGAGTTAAGCGACGCCATGATGGGTTATAGTTCTTCTATGCATCGGAAGATACATATACACTACATATATAACCTCAGTAGTCCATTCTTTTGTACTTGTTCGTATTTGTTTTATGATTTGTGAACAGAAAAAAACTTTTTGACCTGACTATATAGGTATTACGGCACGATTAAAGTCGGCGATATCATGCCCCATTGACTTAAATTTGATTTACAATTTTCTGCTTTATTGTCGTCGAAGAGACATTCTTCCAGACCAATTTTCGAACATTAATGAAACATGTGGTCAACTATGGTGGATTTGTGAGCATGATAATACTTAAATTTGTACTGCAAGGATAGTTAAAAATTAAACCTGAGCTAAAATACCAACTATTTTCAATGTCCTTCCTAATTTATCCATCCTAATAATATGGCTAACACTTGGTATTTGCTTTCAGACAATTTTCGAAGCTCAGAAGAGATCTAACGAAATCAAAAAGTCATTTAAAGCAAGTTTATAAAACTGGTTTGTTGGAATATTTCTTGATTTTATCTGAAAGTTCTTGGTAAATTTTCCCTGTTGAGAATTGAACCCACGTTCCTAATAAAGCGGGTCAAATTTGTTGTAGGATTTATCAGAATGTTCCATTTTACTAAACTAAACCAAAAAATTGCGCAATATTTGCATGGGTAGTACAATTTTTCAATTTTATTTGATTCAAACCTATTCTGATGATCGCAAAAATTGGACACTTTTTTGTACATTTTTTATTAAAATTGGGATATTTTCCGAAAATATGGCAACACCGTCAAGTTTTTTCTTGGGAATGTTGGCATAGTACAGGACTCTCAAAAAGTAAATAGTATGGATCTGCAATACGAACACATCAGAAGATACCTTAACATATAAAAAGAAAAAAAATCAAACCTATTCAGATGACCGCTAGTGTATGTATTCTTCTCTTTTCGCCCATCTCTAAAATATTTTCTCTACAACTAACGGAATTCTAGGTGATAGTGGATAGGGTACAACATTTCCCATTACCCTAAAATTTATAAGTTTTGGAATTGCAATTAGTCTGAAATAATTTATTGCAGCCAGATAATTTGTTGTTGATTTTCTAAAAATAAATTCGATCTAGAAAATATTCAAACGGAACTTGACCACTTGAAAAGAAAGAACAATAAAAAAAGAGGATTTTGTTATTGTTGTTATTTTCAAAACAAAATCATTGATTAGATTTAAATACAAACAACACCGCAGCAGTACACCACCAGGTGAAATCAGTGATAACGATAAAAACCGTAAAGACCACCACCACCATTATTTTTGGGTGTATGATGAATAAGAAGAAATCGAGGAACGAAAAATTTTAAATCAATAAACAACAATAACAATATTTGAAATTTGTTTAACTTCCATTTCCGTAAATTTTCATGCTTTATCAAAAAGATAAAACTGTAGATTGTCCGAAGACATTTTTGTTTATTTCTACGAAAATATGAACTAACTATTAATAAAATGTAGATCAGAAGCGTAGCGTAGTAGAGCATAGTAGTGAGTGACAAACTTATCGGAAGCGAAGATAATTGACAATTGTGGTGATATTTAGAAACATCGTTGGAGTACTACAGTGTGTTTTGAAATTAGGTTAGGTTGTAAAAACAGGGCCAGTTTTTGGGCTTTAATGGTGGTACAAGAGGTAATTATGTTCCCTAGAGAACTCTGTATATATTTTCCATGAATATCTAATGTAGGACAAGGTGTGAGATTCTCTCAAATATAAGTATGGTACCACTGTTACATGGCAATAGATTAAAGAACGTTCAACAAGAAACACTTAAAACATTACTGATTTAATTTCACATCAAATTAAACATGTTTTTTTTAATTCGTCCCACAAACATCCCCGAAGGGACAAGGGAGACTTCTTCCATGAATGTACCCCAATTCATATTAACTCAATCATATGGGAACTACGTTTTATTGCCGAGTCCGAACTGCGAATCCTAAGACACCACTTGTAGAACAGTTTTTCATGGCTGAAATACTCAACACTACGCTGAGCAGTATTTTTTCCGCCGTCGAAAATGCGATGGTGTCAGAATTTTTGAATTTTTAGATTCAACATTCTGCAACATGGACTAGAGTTATCTTGCGGATTTGTCATTTTAATTCGTGCAGTCAGGGTTTCTTAGAGCTTTTAGGCCATTATCTCAGGAAGTGTAGAATTGCCCTCCCCCCTCCAAAAATTTACCTTGGTAAAAGGGGCCGCAAGGACAACCTGCTGAAAAAAATGTCAAAACTATCTGCGGGGAGCTCTTTAACGTCACTTTTTCCGAATTTTATGTGGGAGGTTCCGAAGCAGTGGACCGATAAAGTCTATATTCGAAACCAGTTCTTTGTCTAGAAGTAATATTACCACATGCAAAGTTATGACAAATTCAGTTGCTTCATTCGACAGTTATCGTGCGCACCATTGTAGGGAAAATTTTTGATCTTTTGTGTGGGAGGTACCCGAAGGAGTGGAAAAATATAGCCCATTTTCGAACCTGATGTATATCTGGTAGATATATTAGGATGCGTATAGACCTATTCGGTCACGCCCATCAAGAGTTATAGTGTGCACAATTTTTCCGAACATTTTTGAACTTTTGTGGGGGAGGTATCTGAAGGAGTGTACCGGTATGACTTCGAACTTAAACTAAGTTTGCACAAAATTTTACAAAGACCAAATTGTGGACCGAATCGGCAGATCCGTTCGAGAGTTATTTTGCGCTTATTTGTTCCTTTCAGGCTATTTTCTCAGGAAGTATGGACTTGCCCCTGATGAAACTTGTACCGTCGTATGGGAGGCAGTGAATATAAGTTGCTACAGCAAAAATCAAAGCGATTCGAGAGCAGGCCCTAAACTGAACTTTTCCGAAATTTTGTGTGGGAGGTACCCGAAGGAATGGACAGATTGAGTATATATTTGAACCTCATCTAAGTCTGGTAGAAATTTCACGATGTGCAAAGTATGGACCAAATCGGTTACTTCCTTCAAGAATTATCGTGCGAACAAATTTTCCGAACATTCCCGAACTTTTGTGGGGGAGGTACCGGAAGGAGTGGACCGATATAACCCATCTTCGAACTTAAACTAAGTTTGGACAAAATATTGCGAAAGCCAAATTTTGGAACAAATCGGTTCATCCGTTAGAGAGTTATCGTGCGCACCAGCTAGACAGACAGACGGACGGACATTGCTAAATCGACTCCAAATTGTCTGAAACACATTTCGTCCAAACATACTTGGGTCTAATACCATTATTTCGATGGGGCACATTTTGCCCGTATGAAAGTGAATATACCCCCGTTAGCATAAATGCTAAGGGTATAAATATGACAAGGACGAGGACAAAATATTAGTATATCTAAAGTTTGGACTAAATTGGATGTCCGATAGAAGATACACTCCGGTTCATCTGAATAGAACCAACCAATATTTGTCTATAGATACCGTTATATCAGACGAAAGGAGAGGAATTGTAAATTATAATTTTGTGGACATGTAGAGTATATAGTAGCCGATATTTTCAATACCTAACATGTTTCACATATGCGTCATAACGGTACTTTTTACTCGCTTTATGAAAAATTTTCAAAATATTAGCATTTTTTAATGGTTCACCAGGATAGAACCACCCTAAGAATTTACACAAATCCTTTGTTAGATGTGGTAAACTTTAACAAAAAACTATTTATAATTATAAATAAATGCCGTGAGTGTTAATTGCTACCAAAAAATTTGTACAAAAATGTGTATTAGGGTCTTGAAATTAGATGAAAATCGATGCTTAGAGCTCCAAAAAATATTTTTATGAAGAAATCGGTAGAAACAATTTATAAAAACAAAATTTTATACTGAATTATGTTCAAAATTTTCTATACTACAATAAAATTACAAAAAAGTCACATTTGATAGGTTTATGAGTCCGAAACCGAGGGAATATGGTAAAGATAACTCAAATTTCTACCTTTCCAATCCAAAATTTGATATTTTATCTCAGGAAAGTGAATGCAAATCGATGGGTTCCACCCAGTTGCGTTGGCTGTGGACATCTACAGGTCCAAAAAATAAAGAAAATTCCACCGCCGAACGCTCCATGTCAACATCAAGGGCTTTGATTTAGAAGATATCGCATGACATGGAAAGCACAGAAACATAGGCGCTCTTTTTTGTATAATAATGGATCAGAAATATTTTTTCGATACTTTTACTATGAGGAAAAGATGTGTGAACATCATAACCATCAAAATTAAACCCTTTCCTTTTGAAAAATTTAACGGCTTCCTTCCCCTATCGCTAAGCTGTTTCTTCACATCAAATGTCTTAGAACCTTTTGAAATTCCAAGGACTTGATGGTGACATGGAGCGTTCGGCAGTGGAATTTTCTTTATTTTTTGGACATTGTAGTATAGAAAATTTTGAACATAATTCAGTATAAAATTTTGTCTTCATAAATTGTTTCTACCAATTTCTTCATAAAAATATTTTTTGGAGCTCTAAGCATCGATTTTCATCAAATTTCAAGACCCTAATACAAATTTTTGCACAATATTTGATAGCAATTAACACTCACGGCATTTATTTATAATTATAAATAGTTTTTTGTTAAAGTTTGCCACATCTAACAAAGGATTTGTGTAAATTCTTAGGGTGGTTCTATCCTGGTGAACCATTAAAAATGCTAATATTTTGACATTTTTTCATAAAGCGAGTAAAAAGTACCGTTATGAAGCATATGTGAAGCATGTTAGGTATTGAAAATATCGGCTACTATATACTCTACATGTCCACAAAATTATAATTTACAATTCCTCTCCTTTCGTCTGATATAACGGTATCTATAGACAAATATTGGTTGGTTCTATTCAGATGAACCGGAGTGTATATCGTGCATACCATTGGGGGGAAGTACAGGAAGTTGTGGGCCGGTATTGCCCATCTTTGCACTTAAACTAAGTTTGGACAAAATATTAAGAATGCCAAATTTTGGGCCGGATCGGTTGCATTTTTCGAGAGTTATCGTGTCGTGACCGAGGGATTGACTCCAAGATGTCTGAAACAGATTTCTCCCGAACATACTTGGTGTCTGAACTCATTATTTCGACGAGGCACATTTTTGGTCTATCAAAGTGTATATACCCGCATTAGCTTAAAGGTTGAGGGTATAAAACGTCTGCCTCGCTGCGGAAAATACAATTTTTTTGTCACGGCTTGAATCCGTTTGGTTCCCTATGAAGTAACCTTTAGAATATCAAACCATTAAAGTACTTATTCACAAAACGCTTCTCTAGGTAAACTGAAAGAGAAGATCAAGCCTTGGATCTTCATTATCAACTTAAATATTCACCTCAATGACCATGGTCTATTGAATCAAATCAATTTTAACCCTAAAAGAACATCTGTCACCCATTCAATAGAAACAAACACAGAAATTATGAAACAATGGTTCGGTTCGTTCCTGTTTCCCAAGTCATTGATTACAGCCTCTTCATGAGCTCTTGAACTGGACAATGGCATCTGAAGTGTGAGATGAAGTGGATTTGCAGTGCAAAAAGTTCTCAGAAACTCTATATCCTGCTGTGACTTTTCCGGCCTTTATGACAATGGGTTATTATTCATTTTTTTCTTTTCCTTTTTCCAGGAACTATGAAGAACTATGAAGTTTCCACAAGGAAGTGCTGCTGTTGCCACTAGGTAGCTGGTGTTCGTGGTATTATGGAACAACAAATTGAATAGCCTTTACACACAAGCGATAACTTAACTTTAGGCCAATTGTAGTTAAAACTATTGCACAACACACGATTGTCGATTTGAAAAATACAAAAAAATAGCAGCAACAACACCAAGAAACAAAGACAAGAAGTAAAGTGTTTACAGGTAAAACCGTCGTGGAAATATGTGTGTCAGTTGTAATCGCAACTAACTCGCAAAAATATCATAAAGAAAAGGCAGGTAGAAGTCGACGACAACAACAAACAAAGCAACGAATCTTGGTTAAGTGAACTTCCTCGATTTGTAATCAAATACACCTTCCTTGAAGGCACCAGCTAGCATTAGCTAGCTAGTAACAACAGCAGCCCAACCAACAACCAGGCAGTCAGCCACAGCCACAGAGTTAGACACTGCCACCAGCCACATCAATGAGCATATCCACACACTTTGAATAAGTCGAGCTAATATTATTGAGGAACATTTTCAGGCCCCAACGCTCTGTGCACACACACTCTCTGCATAACACCCATTCATCCGTGCATCCATAGCCAAATTCAGTATTTTGAAAAAAACCCACTATGAAATACAGTTCAATAAGTTACCTAATTGTGGAACTGCAAAAAAACAAACGTTGCTAAGAAAACCTCCAGCGGTTCCATAACGTGTACATGTGAGAGCAAGGAAAACCCAACCAACAAACAAGCAACGAAACGACAAGTCGACAATGTGCAAGCACGCCTGTCTGACTGCCAACCAAAAGTATGCCAAATTTATATAGCATTGTGAAGGCGGGTGGGGGCCTGCCGGTTTGGAACAAGTTACTTGTTGTTCGACAAACAAACCACAATGATGACGACGTCACTACCTCCAACAACAACACTTGGAAATAAGTAATAGGTACTCAATTTGGTGGAACTCAACTCTACTACCACCCGTCTGCCCGGCCGTCAGGTTTTGCGCTTTTCAAAAGAAAATAGGTACTCTTTTTGAAAAGCGTCACCGTTACTGCCAACCATTTTCGTTAGATAATAACCGAAAAAAGAAAAACAAACAACAGAAATTATGTTGAATACGTAAGAGTAGACCTGCCGCCCGTTAAGCGTTCAAGAAATGTGCAATGTGCGGTGGGCCAAAGCTTCTCTGCGAAAAGAAGAAAATGCCAAGCAAATTCATGTGATGTTTATTAAAGCTAAGCCTAGGTTTCAGAGTTACCAAAGCGACGTAAATATCTTTGATTGGAAATACCACATGAACCGGCCGCCCGTCTTGACGATTTTTGGTGGAGAACTTTCGTGGCCATTGAGAACCGCAAATGTTAAATTACAGCTAGTTTGGTGAAAATTTTAGCTAAGATTCTTAAAATACCGAAAATCGGGAGGTACCGTTAATTGGGGGGCTATACCAAAACATGTACCTATGTTGACGATTTTTGATGGAGAACTTTCGTGACAATTGAGACCCTCAAGTGTCAAATTACAGCTAGTTTGGTTAAAAGTTGTAGCTAAAATGTTCAAAATACCGAAAATCGGGAGGTACCGTTATATGGAGGCTATACCAAAGAATTTTTGTGGAAGACTTTCGTGACCATTGAGAACCTCAAATGCCAAATTACACCTAGTTCGGTTAAAAATTGTAGGTAAAATTCCGCAAATCGGAAGGTACCGTTATATGAGGCTATACCAAAACATGGACCTATGTTGACGATTTTTAGTGAAGACGTTTTGTGCACACACAAATGTCAAATTGTAGCTAGTTCGGTGAAAAAATTTTAGCTAAAATTCTCAAAATACCTAAAATCGGGAGGTAGAGTTATATGGGGGCTATACGAAAACATGGACTTAAGTTGGCGATTTTTGTCAAATGTCAAATTGTAGCTAGTTTGGTGAAAAATTGTAGCTAAAATTATTAAAAAACCAAAAATCGGGAGGTACAGTTATATGCGGGCTGTACCAAAACATGCACCTAAGTTGACGATTTTTGGTGAAGAAATTTCAAGACCATTGGGAACCTAAATGTCAGCAAGTTCGGTTAAAAATTGTAGCTAAAATCTTGAAAATACCGAAAATCTGAAGGTACCGTTATAGGGGTGGCTATACGCAAACATGGACTTATGTTGACGATTTTTAGTGAAGAAGTTTCGTGCACACTGAGAACCTCAAATGTCAAATTGTAGCTAGTTCGGTGAAAAATTGTAGCTAAAATTATCAAAAAACCAAAAATCGGGAGGTACAGTTATATGGGGGCTATACGAAAACATGGACTTATGTTGATGATTTATGGTGGATAACTTTCGTGACCATCGAGAACCTCAAATGTCAAAGTACGGCTAGTTCGGTTAAACATTGTAACTAAAATCCTCAAATAAGCGAAAATCGGAAGGTATAGTTATGTGGGGATATATCAAAACATGGACCTATGTGAACGATTTTTGGTGAAGAACTTTCGTGATCACTGAGAACCTCAAATGTCAAATTATACTTAGTTCGGTTAAAATCTGTAGGTAAAATCCTCAAAATACCGAAAATCGCAAGGTAACGTTATTTGGAGGCTATATCAAAACGTGGACATATATAGCCCTTCTTCGACTTATCGGTTATGGGGACCAATTTTGTTGGTCCCTTGTCCGTCGTTATGAGCGATTTCGGCTATATTTGTTTTGTTTCACATATTCAAGAAATGCTTATATAAATCCGACCAATTTTCTCGAAATAGTCCAAAAATGCCAACCCAACCGACAAAGTAGAAAAACGAAAAGAAATTGTTAAATGATGTTTGTTGCGGCTGCGACAATGTCTCTCGTTACAAGTTAGCTTTTTCTATTTTGTCTTTTTTCGATACGCCGTTGTTAGCTGCACCTCTTCTTGTACTACAAAAATATCAGAGGCAGCTTGACTGGCACATGGATATGATGTTTGTTTTGGTTTTTGGATATTTTAGCCCAACTTGTGGTTGTTGTTGCCATTTTTTGTTGGTAGTGTTGGTGATGGTGATGGCTTCGTCGTAATTCAAATCAAGACTTCCTATATTTCGAAACATGTTACGTTACAACGTACTTGCCAGTACTTACATAGTTACGTTAAGACGAACGTTTAAAAAAATTCACAACAACAGAAAAAAACGAAGAGTGTACAACAGGTTACTTGGTATCAGGCAAGCAACCAACTAGCCAGCCAGCCAGCCAGTGAACCACTTCGTCAGCTGACTGACTAAACTGAAACTAAAATTAAAACTGACAATCCACCACCAGCAGCACCAACAAAGTTTTTATTTTGTCTCCCAGCAACTGTTTGATGTTGCATTCGAGTTGTTGGCAACACAAATTTGATGTTGTTGATGTCAAAGATTTTACCAAGGGAAAGGAGGGGATGTTCCATCGTTTACCATGTTTATTGTGGAGAATATGGATGATGTTTCCGCTCTTTATGTTTGATAAAATTTTGTGTGTTGGTTTTTTCGTTTGGACAACATTTGTGGACTTTTGACCTTTTTACAAAAAAGTTCCTGGTAACGAAATAGTGTGAAACTTATATTGTTAAGGGAGTTAAGATGTTATTATATTCTACAAACTAGTCAGCCATATTTAAGAAGAAGGCCATCTCTTATGTTTCAACATAAAGAACATTTTTTAAAGTTCTCCTATACAAAGAAACTCTTTTGAAGGTATTGAACAGGGAGAAGATTTCCATGAAACATGTTTTATAGGAACTAGGCCTTTTAAAGGTCGTCTATTGCAAGAAACCCCTCTAAATGTCCATAAACACCTACCTTTAAAGACCATTTTCAAATCTTCTATTCGAAATGATCTTCAAACGATTTGTTATAGAAGTAAGTCCTTCTTCTATACACCTCCAGTAGGCCTTCAATATAACAAAAAAGTCTTGTTATAGGTCTTCTATAGAAAATAGGTCTTCTAGAGAAAATCTTGTCTAGAATTAATACATAAAAATAACAAGAGAAGAAAGGTTCCTATAGATAGAAGACCTTTAAAATGCCTTCTATTGTGAGACGGCATTATAAGAATTTTCTGAAAAACATGACCTTCTAAAGATCTTCCGAATAAAGACCTTTAGATGGATCTCTATCCTATATATGGAAGACCGAAGAAAAATATCGCTTAAAGCTTTTCTGTAGAAATACAACAATTCAAATGTTTTCTATAGAATAAACACCTCGTATAGGACTTTTATAGAATGAATATTATTTGGAGGAACAAGGCATTCTAAATGTCTTCTATGAAGGGAAGACCTTTTTAAGGTCTTTTAAGGATGAAGTCCTTCTATAACTCTTCTATACAATTAAGTCCTTACAAAGGTCCTCTATAAAATGAAGATCCTCTGAAAAAGGCGTTTTGATAAAAGAAATACCTTCTTTATAGGGAGAAGGAATTCTAAAATGTTATTGAAAAATACTACTTGTATAGAAGAAAAACGTTTTAAACGCTTTCTACAGAACAAAAACTTCTAAATGTCTCTTTTGGAATATAGAGATTTTAAATATCCATAAACGAGTAAGAAAGTATCAGTCGGCTGTGCCGATAGATATATAACCTCAGCCTCGAACCTAAAGAAATGAAGCAAACACAATACTTCTGACGTCTATAGGGTTTTTTAAGTTTTTGGGTCAATTTCACAGGAAGTATGTATTCGCCACGAAAAAATCGTACCATTTTACCTAGGGCAGCATACAAAACATGTTGCTCAAAATTTAAAAACTATCCCAGACGAGTCCTTAAACTGCTCTCTTTCCAAACTTTGTCTGGGAGGTTCCCGAAAGAGTGGTCCGATGTAGACAATATTCGGACATAATTTGAGGCTGTAAGAAATAATGCGAGGTACAACGTATGGAGTTAATAGGTTTCTCTCTTCGAGGGTTATCTTACCTACTACCCATTTTAGTTGACACCGGCAGATTTTTTCAGAGATTTTGGGCCATTACTATGGATTTTGGGCCAGGGAGTATAGACTTGCCCCCAAAAAAATTACTCCGGAAAAATGTCAAAATGATCCAAGACGAGCTGCACTTTTCTCAAAGTACGATATAACACGATGTGCAAAGTTTAAACAAATCATGAACTACCTGCGAGAGTTATATTGCGGAATTGTCATTTTAGTTGGTTCCGCACAGTGTCACGACACCGGCCAAAAATGTTCAAAACTAATTACCTCGGAGTACAAATATATTGATGACTCCCACCAAAGAAAACATTCCAATTATAAGTATTTTGAATTTTGACATTGATACGTCAAGCAGTTTTGTCTATATGAGGGTTCAAATCCGATAATTGTTGGCAATGTGAATTTTTCTTTCTATTTTCCTAAAAATTAACAACATTTATTATATTCAAATATTTGTGAAGCAAATTTTAAGTGGGAAAAAATTGTGGATAGTGGTTACTTCAAATGTATAAAGATGCCTGCTGCAAAGGTTTTGAGAAGAACATGTTATTTATTTCAGTGACTACCTCATTAAGGGGTTACCGTCTTTTTTAACAAAGCGTTTTGCGGTGCACAGTGTCACGACCGTGGCCAAAAATGGTAAAAACTAAATACTTCGTTGAACAAATTTATTGATGGGGAGTGATAGAAAACGTATTGATTAAGAAGAATCTGAAGTTTGGTACTGATACGTGAAGTAGTTTTTGCTATATGAGGATTTAAATCCGGCAATTTTAGTTAATACGTATTTTTGTGTTTTTTCTAAAATTAATAAATTATATTATGCGTTAATATTTAAAATTTAAAAGTAACGGTCGCTGCAAAAATGGTTCCTAAGTTCTCTTGGGATGAAATAAACTTGGCTACACTTTTCTTTGCATGTAAATATTAATCATATGGTGTTTACATTTACCCAAACATGTATTACTAAGTTTATTAATTTTCTGAAGCAAATTTTAAATTGAGTGGAGTGGGAAAAAAATGGTATAAAAGTGTATATCGATATTTTTTGCTGTATGAGTAGTTAAAAGTGAGTACTTCAAATATATAAAGATCCCAGCAGCAGAGGTTTGCAGACGAATATGTCATTTCTCTTTTTCAACGACCACCTCACGGAGAGGATACCCCCTTTTTAACAAATCGTTTTGCGGTGTTGGCTATAGCGCGAAAACGAATGAACCGATCATCATATATTTGTGTGGGCTTATTAAGTACCTAATAATCTTGCTTTAAAAAGAGAGAATTTTAAAAATATCAATTTTTTAAAAAAAATGTGAACAGCGAAAATCAAAATTAAATTTTTTACAAAAAATTGACCGTTTTTTGACCACTAATCGATCAAAAAAAAAAAAAAAAAAATTAAAGGAAATTTCTCATATATAAAGACAAGAGTTTGATATATTCAATATGCTCACAAACAATATGAAGACTAAACACCAAATTTCAGTCATATCGGGTGGATATTGAGGCCACAACACTTAAAATACCGAAAATGAGGAGGCACGGTTCTATGGGGGCTATAGGAAGACGAGGACCTATACCGACATATTTCTGGTGGAAGGTTCTAAGTTCCCCAACGGAGACTTAATACCAATTTTCAGCCATTTCGGTGTGATAATCAGGCTAAAACCGCCAAAATATCGAAAATCGGGAGGTACCGTCCTATGGGGCTATATGAAGGCGTGGACCTATGCAGATAAATTTAAAGGTGAAGGTATAATGCCGCCTACGAAGACTAAATACCAAATTTCAGCAATTTCGGTGTAATAATGAGGCTAAAGTCTTCAAAACACCGATAATCGGGAGGTACCGTTGTATGGGGGCTATATCAAAACGTGGACCTAAGCCCACAATTCTCTGTTGGAATGTTTGATACCTCTGCCGAAGACTAACCACAAAATTTGAATACTTTCGGTTGGTCATTGTGTCTAAAACATTCAAAATACCGAAAATCGGGGGTACGGTTCTATGGGGGCTATATCAAAACGTGGACTGACCAAACCAATTTTTTTGTCCTGAAGATTGTAAGTCAATAATAGGTACGTGCACCAAAATTGATGCACCTACGACAACTCCTTCTATTTTTGGCCACAGTTAATATGAACTCGCGACATTGTGCGGTGTATACTAAAGCTCGAAAACGAATGGACCGATCTTCAAAAAAACTTTTCTAAGAAAAATTATCTTATTTAAGAAGAAAATTTTGATGTATTCAATGAGCCCACAAAAATATATGATGTCTGAAAACCAAATCGAATGTATAATCGGGATAAACCCTTCAAAATACCGAAAATCGGGCGGGGGGCTATATCTTTGAACTTTTAGGCCATTATCTCAGAAAGTATGAACGTACCCCCAAATTGTACCGTAGTAAATGGACAACTTTCTGAAAAAATTTAAAACGATCTGCTATTTCATGTTTTCCGAATTTTGTGTGGGAGGTACCGATATAGTCCACATTCGAACCCGATCTATGCCCGAAAGTAATATTATCATATGCAAAGTTATGACCAATTCGGTTACTCCCTTCTTGGGTTATCGCACCATTTTAGCGAAAAACTTTGAACGTTTATGGGGGAGTTAATAATGGACCGATATGGCCCATCTTCGAACTTAAACTAATTTTGCGCAAAATATTAGAAATTTGAATAAATTTGGTTCGAATCTGTTGATTCGTTCGAGAGCTATCGTGCACACCAGCCAGACAGCTAAACGAGCGAACAGGGCTAAACCGACACCTAATTGTCTGAAACTAATTTCGTTTAAATGAACTTGAGGTCTAAAACCATTATTTCACAACATTTTTGGTCGTACCGTTAGCTTAAAGGCTGAGGGTATAATGACTACTTATATAGAAGGAAGTCGTTTTAAAGGTCTTCTACAGAACAAAATATTCTTAATGTATTTTTTGGAATAAAGACTTTCTAAAGATGTTCTATAGAAAAAATATCTCTTAAAAGTCTTCTACAAAAAAGAAAAAGGAGCTGTAGTCCATAGAAAAATACCTTCAAAAGGTCTTCTGTTAAAAGAAGACCTTCTAAAGGCATTCTATATAATTTCAGTTTTCTTCTTTTAAGGATCTTCCATATAAAGAATGCATTTTAAAGGTATTCTATACGAAGAAGACGTTCTAAAGGTCTTCAGTATAAAGTAGACCTTCTAAAGGTCTCCCATATAAAAAACATCGAAAGCCCTCTATATAAAGTAGACCTTCTAGAGGTCTTCTATATAAAGAAGACCTTCTAGGGGTCTTCTATATAAAGAAGACCTTCTAAATAATATTATTTTTCTTCTTCTAAGGGTTTTCCATCTAAAGGAGGACTCCTAAAGGTATTATGATATGCAAAGAAGAAAACTATCAAGGCTATCTAAAGGTATTCTATCTAAGGAGGTCTTCTATGAAAAAAGACATTCAAAGGGTCTTCCATATAAGGAAGACCTTTCCTTTACCCTGTTTTTGTTCAGAAAATACTATATTTTGTTTTTGTTTTGTATATTTGTTACAGAACATACAAAAACACAATTTGATCTGAACAAAAACAGGGTAAATGTAAACAATAACTATGAAAACGCGACAAAATCGATTAGTTGTCAATGAGAGCCGTACCTAAAATTTTCTGAACGACATTTTTGCAGAACATTTCGAAGCTGAAAAACGTCATCTTGTGGTACTTTTAAAGCGGCTCTTAAAATAAAGGACGGAATGGGCATTGAATGAAGCGAGTTAGAAGGTCGAAGAGCTCTACGAAAATAATCCTCATTGGATTTGACTGAAGACATGTCATCTCAAAAATAAGCTAAAGCAACAGTGAACAAGATATAACGCTAATACCTGATGGCTTACAGGGTCTCTAGCAAAAACTTCATCATGCCATAACGCGGAAGTTCGACTCACGGCGGATCTGTCCTTCGGGGTTCTTAATATACTCATCAAGGGCTTTCATCTTCAAAAGGAATTATCTCTTCCCCAAAATTTGTGTTCACAGTGTTATAAGTAAGCCGAGGTCCATTGAGTCATTAAGACTTGAATATTTAAATTTAAATACAGTTAAATGTCTCTTTAAAATGCCTAATGGGGACTATACATTAATACGCTATATAGAAAATACATATTTTTGTCCCTGAGATAATCCGTTCTAGAGAAATAAATATACGTTATGTATACGTTCGTTATAGAACGATTCGACTGTAAATTTTACAGATCATCCATATAGAGAAGACATACATATAACCTGCATTATTGAAGAAATTGTATAGGTCTACTACCGTTTTGGACGATCAATTCTATAATTACCCCAAAACCAGGGGTATATAATATTTATTATTCTTAGGAACAATGCAAAGTCACATTTTGCAATTACAAATTAACCGCACTATCATTTGTGTTTTGTGTTTTGTTTGATATTTACATTCATTTGTACTATAGACTCTTAGAAGATTGAGGAAATGCATTTTATTAATTTACTGGAATTACTGATACCAGCACCAGCACAACAGCTGAGACATTGTCTGTCCCCACTGATGTTTGCTGTAAATATTACGCTGCTATTCCGCTGCTACTGCTGCTATAACATGCTATGATAATTGTGATAGAACCAGAAGCTCTCGATCACTGACTTACTTTGTGACGACCGACCGACTCTGGTAGCAACTGACGAAACGAAGACGGGCTTTACTTCGACGCCGACACAGTAACGTTCAAAATGCATTGCATTTTTAGTTGGCAGTTGTAAGTGGAGCACAGCCATACCAAGTCAAGTGAAAACTAGTTTAGCTTCCGCATACGACGAACGAGCGCTGTTCGTTGTTCGCTGGTGATTAGCAGGCTGGCAGTGAGTGGTTGGTGGTGGCTTGGATAAATTAAAGAAAATACATATTCCTCTAGGCTCGCCGCAAAAACTCACTTGCAAAGACATACAATTTATTTTGATATCGTTAAAAATGGAGGGAACAGAAGCTTCAAACAAAGCCAACCCGAAAAAAATATTAAGAAAAAAAAAGTTGGAGAATGTAAAGATACTTGCAGCAAGTATCCATTCGATATCATTGTGTGTTGATGGAGGCGAAGAAGGGGGACCTACTTCTATACATCCATCCATTCGTTATTCATACTCGTATTAACCACAATCCCAGAAATATCAATAAAGAGAGCAATTTTTTTTCGGTGTGTAATAGGAGAGTATATGCTACTTGGAGTGATATGAAGGGGAGCCCAAGCAAGACACAAGACGTATGAAGGAAGTGGTTTTCTTTCTTTAGATCAGAGTCAGAGATTATATTTTATTGTATTGTGTTGTTGTATTTTCGTCGTTGTTATTTTCATACGAAACCACAACTAGAATTGACACAGTGTGTGAATTTGTTGAACGGTGTTTTCCCCACAGCAACAACAACAATAATGCCATGAAATTCCCTGTTTTGTTGCAGGTGATAAGTTGTCGGGTTTAATAATGTAAATCTGGAAGAGTATTTTATTACACAAATAAGTTTTTACAAAAAATATTGCATTGACAAATATTTTAAATATGTAAAACGAAAATAAATGAAGGGGCTTGGGAATGTTATTTTGGTTTCAATGGTATGGAACCAAATCGCGGCTCATTGCAGGGCGTATTGGAAAAAGTCTTTGCAAAAATATTTTCACTGTTAGGTATCCTCTGATGTTCGAAAAAATTATGTATGAGGCCTTCTTCTTAACACCAAATGTGAGCGAATATATTCTGGGACTAAATGATAATATTTTGAGATGATAATGTTTTGGGCTAGTGATATTGAAGTCCACATTTCAATTGTCTCTTTGCACGAGGAGAAGGAATAATTATTATTTTCAACTCACAGAATTCGACGAATTCTTAGTTGATACGAATTCTTAGTTGCAGAATATTTTGATTTTGGCGTTTCTTTGGAAAAGCCGAAAAGTGAGTGTGATTCTCATTCATATGGGAATACTAGACACTTAAAGAGTTCGGTTTTTCGCTAAAAAGGCATCATTTCAAAAACTGAGAAGCCAATTGATAATTCCCTTCGCCGGGATGAAATCATGATATTGGTAGCGATCAGTAAAATTTTGCAACACTGTCAGTTCGTTTTGAAAAACATTACTCTCTGTAATAGATGGTAATAAATGAAGTTGAGCCAATGGGGGAATACTCCACTCAAGCAATCAAAAGAGAAGGAATAATGTTGAAGCAAAAATATTCTGAGAGCAAAATAGGGTATTCTAAATAAGTAAAAAAAATTATAAGCCGATGGCCTTTGATTCTGGTGCTTTGTAATTAAAATTTTATTATAAATTGTTATTATAATAAACATTTAAATAAATAAAAAAATTTGACCAATCATATATGTATTTTCTTGACATTATGGGATTTGGGTGCCTCCATAGTGCAATGCTAGGCACACCCACCTAGCACACTGAATTCTCGGGTTCGATTTCTAGGCCAGACAACATCAAGTTCATTTTTCTGATAGGCAGGTCAAGTTCGAAGACGGGCTACATCGGCCCACGTTTGAATAATATTGGTATAGCCCCCATATAAGGTAGCTCCCGATTTTCAGAATTTTGCAGATTTTAGCTACATTTTTGGGCCGATATATGCCTAATTCAACATTTGAGGTTCCCAGTGGTCACAAAACATCTCCACCAAAATTTGTCAACCCAGACCCATATAACGGTACCTCCTGATTTTCGGTATTTTGAGGATTTTAGTAACATTTTTGGACCGAACTAACTGTAATTTAACATTTGAGGCTCCTAGTGGCCACAAAACATATCCACCCAAAATTGTCAACATAGGTCCATGTTTCGGTATAGCCCCCCATATTACGGTACCTCCCAATTTTTGGTACTTTGACGATTTTAGGTGCCTTTTTTGGCCGAACTACCTGTAATTTGACGGTACCTCCCGATTAAAGCATTTAGAGAATTTTAGCTGCATTTTTGATACGAACGACCAACATTTGAGGTTTCCAGTGGTCACAAAACATCTCCAACAAAAATTTTCAATGTAAGTCCATATTGTCGTATAGGGCCTATATACATAACTGTACCTCCCGATTTTCGATATTTTGAGGATTTCAGGTACCTTTTTGGACGAACTAACTCTAATTTGACGTTTGAGGTTTCCGGTGTTTACGGAAAATTGTAAACATACAAAGGTCCATGTTTTGGTATAGTCATCGGTACTTCCCGATTTTAGGAATTTAGAGAATTTTAGGTCATAAAAATGAACGAACTGTCTGTAATTTGACATTTTAGGTTCCCAGTAATCATAAAACGTCTCCACCAGTAATTGTCGACATAGATCCATGTCTCGGTATAGCCAGCGTATACCGGTATCTCCAGATTTTCGGAATTTTGAGGATTTTAGGCAACGTTTTTTTTGGCCGAACCTCAAACGTCAAATTGCAGGTAGACGTTTGTGCCCAGTGGTCACAAAATATTTCTACCAAAATTTTTCAACCTAGGTCCCTGTTTTGGTAAAGCCCCCATATAATTGTAACTCCCGATTTAAAGTATTTTGAGAATTTTAGCTCCTATTTAAAGGAGCCGCCCGACTGAAGATATTTTTTGATACATTTTCTGACGACATTTAGTCATTTGGGTATGCGTGGTCACAAAATATTTCAACCTAAAATTGTAGGCAGGAAACAAAACTAATATTTTATGGTGGAGGGTATAAAAAGTTCGGACCGGCCGAACTTAACGCTTTTTATACCCTCAGCATTTATGCTAACGAGGGTATATACTTTTTCATACGGGCAAAATGTGCCTCATCGAAATAATGGTTTTAGACCCCAAGTATGTTTGGACGAAATGTGTTTCAGACAATTTGGAGTCGATTGAGCAATGTCCGTCCGTCTGTCTGTCCGTCTGGCTGGCTGGTGCGCACGATAACTCTCGAACGGATCAACAGATTCTGTCCAAAATTTGGCGTTCGCAATATTTTGTCCAAACTTAGTTTAGGTTCGAATATGGGTTATATCGGTCCACTCCTCCCGGTACCTCCCCCCCCAAAAGTTCAAAAATGTTCGGAAAATTTTTGCTGTAGCAAGTTGTATTCGCTGCCCCCCATATGACGGTACATATTTCATCAAGGGCAAGTCCATACTTCCTGAGAAAATAGCCTGAAAAGTGCGAAAACCCCTATGACACCGTGTGTAGTGGTTGGAGCGCAAGATAACTCTCGAAGGGATCTGCCGATACGGTCTAAAATGTGGCCATCATAATATTTTGTGCAAATTTTTAAGTTCGAAAATAAGCCATATCGGTCAACTCCTTCAGGTACTATTTCAATCCACACAGGCTGAGGGTATATCTCTGTCGGCAAAGCCGACTGATATTTTTTTACTTGTTATTTTTATAAGTTTAAAAATCTAAGTTTACTTTCATTTATAAATCACTAAAGATCTTGGACCAATGCCAATGACACGAAAAATATATCGCTGTAAACAGGACTACAAGGATTACCTTCGGTAAATATTTTGAAACGATCCTCAAACAGCGATAAAACTGCCCTTAAACGAAAATGTATAACTTTTGTGAGAGAGATAGCCGAAGATGTGGTCAGATATAGACCTTCTTTGGTAGAAATTTTACGATGTGCAACGTTTCGGTCAAATCATACATTCTATTTTTTAGAGCTTTTTGGGCCATTTTCTTTGGAAGTATGGATTTTTTTAATTTTTGTGTGGTCCAACCAACAGTCGAACCTGATCAATTTTTAGAAATATTACGATGCAAAAAATTTGGAGCAAATCGGTTACTCTTTCGATACTTACTCATGCCCAACAATTTAGCCAAACA
Source organism: Musca autumnalis (assembly GCF_047663935.1). Classification (NCBI taxonomy): domain Eukaryota; kingdom Metazoa; phylum Arthropoda; class Insecta; order Diptera; family Muscidae; genus Musca; species Musca autumnalis. Next base: position 261,602,914 of record NW_027411755.1, on the reverse strand, counting down.
TTTTGAACTTTTGTGAGAATTTACCCGAAGGATTGGTCCGAAATGGTACATCTTTGAACTTGATATATGTACGTTTGGACAAAATATTACGAGATGCAAATGTTCGTCTAAATCATACACATGAGCCACTTGAACAGACGGAGGTGTAGATCTAACTCGACTCCAGATTTTGTCCAAACATAAATCACAAATTGACTAGGTAAATAGGTATGACATAACAGGTCCCCTTGTTGGTGTAAATGCATTTCATATATCCCAATATCCTATCCGAATATCCAGCAAACCTTTGTATAGGTGCCATTTGAACACTTAAGTGTAATGTGAAATGTGTTCTTAAACAATTAGCAGATCAGACACAGGCCAGCCAGCCATAACATAACATAAGAATTTTGTTTCCGCATTTAATGTTGGTTGATTACATCAACCCATTTAACAGAGAGGTTGGTATCCGATTTGACCGCATTATCGAACATTAAACCAAAATCGATATTGATAAACGACCGGGGAGGTAGGTGGTGATGGTGTCGCTATTGTCATCAGATCATCATCATCAATCAGCACAACTGGTTGGTTGGCGCTTTGTCATAATCGCAATAAAAATAATAATGTAATTTAAATTGCTGCTGTTGTTGTTGTAATTGTATTTGATCGTTACATTACATGGCGCATTAATTTTGTTTTTTTTTTTTTTGTAAGAAAAATAAAACTCTTAAAGCTATATTTCCTACTCGACAACCAGAAACCAATACAAAGGTATGTCGTCCACACCTCCTCATATTCATATGTGAGTAGCACCGACCATGCACCCCCTCCCTCTTTCATACAACCCTTTTTGTTCCAACAACGACGATTTGTTCTCTTCTGTGTAAACTTTTGCTTTTGTTGTATGGCAACAGAAGCAACAGCAACAAGTATTTTAGCTACAATATCGACCAATATATTTTCATTGTTGTTGTTGCGGGGCTTTTCGTTTAGTTCGTTGTTGTCTTTATGTCTTTGTGGAGCAATGCGGAAGTGAATTTTCGCATTTGTTTTTGTATTTACTTAACATTTGCTTTTTGTTGTTGTTGTACTTGCTTTGTGTATATTTCACTTTATACACTTTTGTGTTCCCCGCGCGTAATAGCTGTGGTGGTGAGTAAAAGACACGACAAACGAACTGAGAAGTCGCCATTACCACCTTCGTCCCAGCAAGCTAACGACCCATTCTCAACACAGCACAGCACCTCCGCCTCCATCTCTTGGAAAAACTACAGCAACATCAAGTTTTTCTATAGAACAACAACTTAAGTCATCATCGGCATGGGCATCAACAACAGCAGCACTAACCCCATCATCAAGGGGGTAAATGTTGTAAGTTTTGATGTTCTCTACTGCGTCACCAGCACCATCGTCATCATCATCAACGTCGTAAAATCTCATCTCCCGGTAGATATTAATATGGCAAAACTTAACGTTTCTCCTTTTCCATCTCTTGGAGAATTATTGGCGACCTCAGTAGCAGCAACATTAACCACAAAAACACGACAACAGCAGCAACAACGGCAGCAATCATTCCTTAATTATAACGATCGCTTAATGTTGAAGAAAAAATACCGAGACAACAATGATACTGCTTTATTGCATCGTTAGACCCAATCATATTTCCGAGAGACACGACTAAGGGGAGAGGATATGTGAGAGGCAATCGAGATGTGAGAGGATAAGAATGTGAAATATAAAGAAATTGGGAAATATACAGACATGGATAATACACTTAGAGAAATGTGTTGGAAGTAAGACGATTTGGGAGCCTTAAGAGCCGAATTATTCATTACTAAGTAATGTAAGCAAGCTACATTCGGGACCCGTAACCCTATGAAAAACAAAAAGCAGGTGAAAACAGCGTTGAGTTTGACCGGACCGAACTTTTTATATCTTCTACCATAAATAATGTTTCAGATTACAGCCATTTCGGCTGGATAAAGTGCTTAAACTTAGAAATAGCTCGGAAACAAATTTAGCTAAAATTAAAAATACCTAAAATCGGAAGGTACCAAAACTTGAACCCAGGTAGAAAATTTTTGGGAAGACGTTTTTTGACCACTGGGAACCTCAAATGTCAAATTACAGGTAGTTCGGTCAAAAGTGTAGCTAAAATCTTCAAAACACCCTAAATCGGGAGATACCGTTATATTGGTTTATACCAAAGCATGCACCAATTGTGACAATTTTTGGTGTAGATGTTTGTTGTGACCACTGGGAATCTCAAATGTTAAGTTCTGGGAATCTCAATTGTTAGTTGGGAATCTCAATTGTTAGTTCCGTCAAAAAGATAGCTTAAATCCTCAAAATACCGAAAATCGGGAGTTATACCCCGGTTACACTTAACCGCATTAACCCAGTGGGTTTGGGTTTTAAGTGTCAATTCCGTAGCGCAAAAGTCAAATAAATCCTCATGAAGTGGGTTAACCCGGGCAAAAACTGTAGTGTAACCGTACTGTTACCGTTATATGGGGGCTATACCAAAAATGGGCCAAGATTGGCAATTTTTGATAGAGATATTTTGGGACCACTTGGAACCTCAAACGTTAAATTACAGGTAGTTTGGCCAAAAAGTTCTCTACAATTCTCAAAACACCGAAAATCGGGAGATACCGTTATATGGGGGTTATACCAAAACATGGACCTATGTTGACAATTTTTGTTGGAGATTTTTTTCTGACCACTGGGAACCTCATATGTTGATCGGATCAAAAATGTAGCTAAACTCCTTAAAACACCTAAAATCGGGAAGTACCTTTATACGGGGCTATACCAAAACATGGACCTATGTTGACAATTTTTGGGTGAGACGTTTTCTGACCACTGGGATCCTCAAATATTAAATTACAGGTAGTTCGGTCAAAAGTATAGCTAATATCTTCAAAATACCCAAAATCTGGAGATACCGTTATATGGGGTTTATACCAAAGCATGGTGACAATTTTTGGTGTAGATGTTTGTTGTGACCACTGGGAACTTCAAATGTAAAATTACAGGTAGTTCGGTCAAAATGATAGGTTAAATCCCCAAAATACCGAAAATCGGGAGGTACCGTTATATCGGGGCTATACCAAAACATGGACCTAGGTTGACAAATTTTGGTAGAAATATTTTGTGATCACTGGCCGAACCTCAAACGTCTACCTGTAATTTGACGTTTGAGGTTCGGCCAAAAGAAATTGCCTAAAATCATCAAAATACCGAAAATCGGGAGATACCGTAATACGTTGGCTATACCGAGGCATGGATCTATGTCGAGAATTACTGGTGGAGACGTTTTATAATTACTGGGAATCTAAAATGTCAAATTACAGACAGTTCGTTCATTTTATGACCTAAAATTCTCTAAATTCCTAAAATCGGGACGTACCGTTATGTGGGGACTATTCCAAAACATGGACCTTTGTTTGTTTGCAATTTTTCGTGGAGATATTTTGTGACAACCGGGAACCTCAAACGTCACATAAGAGTTAGTTCGTCTAAAAGAGGTACCTAAAATCCTCAAAATATCGAAAATCGTGAGGTACAGTTATATGGGGCCTATACCAAAATATGGACGGGAGGTACCGTTATATGGCCTACCGTTATGTGACAATTTTTGATGGAGATATTTTGTGACCACTGGGAACCTTAAACGTCAAATTACAGGTAGTTCGGCCAAAAAAGGTACCTAAAATCGTCAAAGTACCAAAAATTGGGAGGTACCCTTATATAGGGGGCTATATCGAAACATGGACCTACGTTTACAATTTTTGGGTGAGACATTTTTTAAACACAGAGAACCTCAAATGTCAAATTTCAGGCAGTTCGGTCATATTTTAAGCTAAAATTCTCTAAATTCCTAAAATCGGGAGCTAACGTTATGTGGGGACTATACGAAAACATAGACCTATGTATGTTCTCTAGTTCGGTCAAAAAATGTAGCCAAAATTCTCAAAATACCAATGTCCGGAGGTACCGGAGATATGCCAAAATCGTAGAGCGATATAGCCAATATTCAAATCTGGAGTGCCTACAGAAAAGATACACTCAGGTGCAAAAATAAAGCGTTCTAGCTCAGTTATTGCGGAAGCTAGAATGATTGCAACAGACGGCTAGATCGGCTCAGAAGTTTAAACGACTGTACCTAAAGAAATGTACCGACATAGTCTATTTTGGAACTGTATCCAATTTTGGGTGTCATTGCTTTCAATATTTATGGTTAAATGAGTCATTTTAGGATACCGTAGAAATTTTTAGAGCGCGAAAATAATTATTTCTTTGTAATCAAAAGATCCTTGATGTAAAATTTGAATTAATCTCAGTCACTCCTTTCAATAGTTATTGTGCCCACCAATTAACGTAGTATTTTTAAGACCTTCTGGACCATTACTTCAGGAAGCATGGACAGCGAAAAGCTTTATATTGCTGTACGCTGAAGTAAGAGTTGCAGACATTTTTATGCGAAATTTTGTGTGGGAGATCTTTGGAAGAAATATTAAGAAGTGCAAATTTTAGACCAAGTCGGTTACTTGCTTCGAGAGTTATGGTGGGCATTGAACTGCTGTGGAGGAAGTGCCCGAATGTGTGAACAGATATGGCCCATATTCGAACTTCGTCAAAGTTTGGACAAAATCCCTTCGAGAATTGTCGTGTGCACCAGCCAGACAAGGCGGACGGATACGGCTAAATATTTCTGGATTTGTCGGTGAGAGAAATTGTTAAGAAGAGAAAAATGAGCGCTCAACTCCAACGAGAAAGAAATGCAGGGAAAAAAGCTCATCACTAAAAAAACATTATAATAATAACTGTTCCGCAAACATCCCAGACCGGACAAGGGAGACTTCTCTCATATCAGTGAGTGCATCCCGATTCATATTAGCTCAGTGATGTGGGACCTACAGTTGATCGCCGAGTCCGAACGGCGTGTCTAAAACACCATGGGTAGAGAAGTTTTACATGTCTGAAATACTCAGGAAAAGTCGCCAACATTACTGAGGTGTATTTTGCCACGTTGCAAAATGTTTGATGTTGCCTGGCCGGGGAATCGAACCCACGACCTTTAGTCTGGTAATAACAATATTACAGTTACAGTAATACAATAATTTCAGTATAAGTTTCGATGTAGAGAAGTCACTCCACAGCCGACGTGTCTGATGAGCTGCCCAACTAACAGCGAAACCCGTCTCATAATTTGGTGGTTGTGTGAGTTCGAATCTTCGGTTTTTCACTTTCACTTGCAAAAAATCCTTGATCATTCAGCCCAACTCAAATCCAACGAGAAATTAATTAAAATTAATATTAAAAAAATGATCTTCGCCCTAAGAGGCAAAATTATCAGCAAATCTTTTGTTTTTTTTTCTGAGTGTATGACTCATAGCCCGATATTTTGTTGGCTGGTAAGATGATTTCGTTGGCAGTCTATTGCTAATTGCTTAGGAAACCACATATTCTTGACTATTCAAATTGTTTTCCGTAAGAACACACACAACCGCAGACTGGGTATAGCCGTGATGGAGGAGGTACTCGGAGGAGAGTGGGCAAAAACAGCAAAGATTTTACAATACAATGCTGTTAGCAGCAACATCGCTGCCCCCATTGCTTTTAGATCAGCACAGATTATTATCGTCCGTCGTTTTGTGACGGGAAGGCAGGCAGTGTGTTTGCGGAGGCTTGTCTCATAGAAGAAAATGTGTTGTTGATGTTTTGATGGGCGGCAGCGGGTGTAAAGTGTTGAGGAGGGAAGAGCTAGAAAAAATTCTAATAGGTAAGTAAACGACAGACATTAAGAGCAAGATCAGGTGCGTCGTTATCTCTTCCTGTTACCTTTAAGCAGCGTAGGCAGCGTTGTTGGCCCCACCACACTTAGAACAACGTGAGTTGTGTTCGTGGGTTTGTGTTGCTCGTTCCGTGTTTGCAAAAGCAATCGACCAATTATCGTCACAGAGCAGAGCAGCCCAGCCAGTCCAAAGCAAAATAAAAATGTCTGTTGGATACACCAGCCAACAAAACGACAGACACTTTGTCTGTGGGCTAACGTCAGCGATGAGTGTCGGTGTCGAATCGGCGGCGGGTTGTTTCCCCCTCATATACATACACTATTAACCACTAAACCAGAAGCAGGAACTGTTGCTAGTTTTTTTCGCTTTGTTTTGTTTTCTTTACTCACCAGCAGCAGCAGCAACAAATATTATTCACTCATCCACTCACACACAACGGCAACCACAAAGCAAGGCAGGCCATACATTTAAGGCATTTTCTCAGTTGTGTCGATAAGATTTCTTCTTGGCTTGGTCTGAGGAGTACTACAAGTATTTCTCGTACTACTCTGGTAGTACTCTGTTGCTTTTGTTGTTCTGGTTATTGTTCCGTATTGTTTCTGTTGTTGTTGTGGTTGGTAGGTAGAATATTTGCGCTTTTTATTGCCTGATTCGTACTCTGTTAGTACAGTGAAGACGTTAAGCCAAGTAATAGGGTTGCCCTTAGGGAAACGTTTTTAGGATATGGAATGCTTAATAAAGAGTATTTTCTGAAATTAATATCGTCCATTTAAATTTTGCCAACAGAGTACAATGACCGAATAAAATGCTGGTTCCATTTAATTCTATATAAGTCGGATGCCAAATCTACATCTATAGGACTTTTTTTCAGTACATTCTTCTGCGGAATATTTATTTTGATGTACACTAATGTGCGAAAAAATAGAACAGCCACGTTACACGCTGCAAAGTATGTAATGGCACAATTTGAATTTTTTATAACCTCAGCCTTTATGGTACGAGGGTACACACATATGTATATACACTAGGGGTATGACTTTTTTTAAAACCTCGTATCCCTGTATCATTTTTACATAAGATTAGATAAACTCTTAATTATAAAATGATTCGATAAAAAGAGCTCACGCACAAACAAAGTAATTTGAAAATTTTTCTATGTGAGCTTTTTTAAAAACTTTTGAAGTCGCTATATACAGATATATAACTGAAATAATTTTATTTCATATATCATATCAATAAAAAGTGGTTTGTGTGGGAGCTTTTTCAGTATTTAAATGGAATAAAAGTTATTGCTGTCAATAAAAGGCAAAAGATCATTCATTCGTGCAACAGGAAATATATATATTTTTTTTGAGAAGCAAAGCAAAAGTTCATTCATTCTCGCTACAGAAAATCATGCTTTAAAAAAAATGTCAAAAAGCCATAACCCTAATATACATTAGAGTTGTACCAAATGAACTACAGCCGAGTCTCGATTAGGCGGGAATCGACTATCCGTAAACCTCCATTATCCGGGAAACGAAAACACATCATTTTTAGCCAATTTATACCAATTAACCGTGAAAATTTTTATGATCCGGGAATTTAGTTCATTCGACCAAATTTCAATGGACAAAACCAATTCACAAATCAATTAATTTAGAACAATTTCAATATTTTAAACTTCACATTAACTACACAATTGCTCTTTTTAATAAATTGTAGCATATTTTTTGTATTAAAAAATATGAGAAACATTGTCACTCCATTGTCCGAAAAATCGATTATCCGTAATGCATCCGATCCTGACCATTACGGATAATCGAGGTTCGACTGTATATGGAACTATCTTGTTCACTACGGAGTTCCAATGGTATGAACAGACGGCGTATACGTTATATCATACATTAGATTTTATGCAAAAAATTGTTCCTCGTAATATTTCTTCCAGACATATGTAGATCAGGTTCGAATTGAGATTATATAGGTCCCCTCCACAGGGTACCTAACCTACAAACTTTAAAACATTTTCGCAAAGGTGAAGTTCAAAGATATTTTTCGAATAGTTTTGAAATTGTTTGCATCAGGTTGTCCAAGGTAAGTGTTAATTGGGGTCCATACTACCTGAGACAATGACTTAAAAGCTATAGAAAAACAATGGTGATCAACTAAAATGACTGATGAGCACGATTATACAAAAACTGAGTATCCGAAATATATTTCTTTAAAATGTACATCAAATTCCAAGGTCTGTATCGGACAACAAATTCGGGTACCTGCTTAACAAAAGTTGATCATTTTCGCTAAGAACAGTTTAAAGGCTGTTCAATGACCCTTCGGGTACTTTTCTCGCAAAAATTCAAAATTTTCTCTGCACACACACGATCAGTTTTGACATTCGATTTTTCGGAAATATCGATAAATGTCAAACCAAAATATTTTGTGGTTGCCTGATGACTGACAAAAGTGAATGGCCACACTGGCAAGCAACAGATTATTTGAGCAAAACTGACAGTCAAAAGTGATCGTGTGTATCCCACTTAAGAGCTGTATAAAGGCTGTGACCAATTTGGTATTTAGTCTTCATTTGGTTATACCCCAAAATTTCCACATGAAATTTTTTGGTATAGGCCCACGCCATCATATAGCCCTGATAGAAGAATACCTCCCGATTTTCGGTATTTTGAAGGCTGTGGCCTCAATATTCCTCCGAAATGGCTGAAATGTTGTCTTCGTTGGGGGTATAAAACTTTCCCTCAGAAATTTATCGATACCGGTTCACGCCTTAATATAGCTCCAATGTAACGGTACCTCCCGATTTTCCGTATTTTGAAGGTTGTGACCACAATAATCCATCGAAATGGCTGAAATTTGATATTTAGTCTTCGTTGGGGGTATTCAACTTTCCCCCTAGATTTGTCGGTTTATAGCCCCATAAAACGGTACATCTCAATTTTCGATATTTTGAAGGTTATGGCCTCAATATTACAACGAAATGGCTGAAATTTTGTATTTAGTATTCGTTGAGGTACAAAACGTTTCACTTGAAATTGTTAGGTACAGTTCCACGTCTACATATCGCCCTTATAGAACGGTACATCCCGATCATCGATATTTTAAAGGTTTGTGGCCATAACCTTCAAAATACCGAAAATCAGCCAACGTAGTCTACGTTGGAGGTAAACACCTTTCCGACTGAAATTCGTCGGTATAGGTCCACGTTTCGATATAGGCTCCATAGAACGGTTAGCTTACGATTTTCTTAATTCTGAGGGTTGTAACATAAAGATCCCACCGAAATGACTGAAATTTTTTATTTTATCGTCCATGGGGTTATAAAATATTCCAGAAGAGAATTATCAGTAAAGATCCACGTCTTCCTATATTCCCCATAGAAGCGTACCTCTTGATTTTCGGTATTTTAAAAGTTTTACCCACATTATCTTACCGAAATATCGCAAGTTTGGTGTTTAAACTTTTTTAATTCTAAAAACTTTCCGCCAGAAATTTGTCGGATCGAAGTTTTGATATAGCCCCCATAGAACGGTACCTCTCGAATTTCGGTATTTTGACATTGCTGAAATTTGGTATTTAGTCTTCTTCATAAAAGAAAGAAAACTAATTGTTCCATTTTACTTCAATACAACTCGTGGTGGAGGGTGTAACAAGTTCGACCCGGCCGAACTTAACGCCGTTCTTTCTTGTTTATATTGTTAACAACAAATTCGCGTGCCGACGGTCAGCAATGATCAAAAAACCCTAGGATTTGTAGTCGGACGCAGACGCTCTGTGCCACCGTACTCATTGCTTAGAAAGTAGTCTTAACTTGTTACATTACTTTGTAATGGGTTACATAACGACTAACGGATCCAATGTTTTGCTGGGATACATCTATCTCTTCGTAATTCTACATAAAAAAGGTCGGGTGCTGACGGCGGGCGTTGAACTCACAGTTCAAGGTTTTGTAGTCTGAGACACACACATCCTAAGTGCCACCTTGCACATTACTTGGTAATGAGTAAAGTAAGTTGTTTTGGCTTGCACCATTTTTAAGAAATAATCCATTATTTTTCAGCTTACTGGTAATGCAGAAGGTGGCTTGTCGACATAAATTTGTAATGGATTATTCGGCTCATGTGACTTCCAAATTGTTGCCGGGTGCTTAAAAAGAGATTGTGACATGTAGGCTAGTTTTCAGGGAGCTACATTTTCCCCAAGTAAAATTAGTTCACAACAAGTAAGTCCTTTTTGCACTTTTTGCCCAACCTTTACGGAAATTCTTATATAACTTTCAAACGGCAACTCTACGATAAACAATTGCAGCAGTTCGGATAATTTCCTGACTCGCCAACTTCGAACCAAGAACAAAAAAGAAGATGAACATGTGGTGCATGTTTGCAACCGAATGAATGTACAATACGGACATAAGTACATCATCGTAAGACGATAACATTGGAATAACATTTCTAGTACCACCATCGCCAAACCAATAGCAATGGCAGCAGCAACAATGCAATACAATAGCTGCAATACATAGCGGAACAAAAAAGGAAAAAAATAAGTAATAAATAAATGGAAGAAAAGAATAAAAATTGATGTGGTGTAATGTGACTATGGCGTTTTTCTTCCTATTTCGTTCTTTATGCGTTTATTCTGTATTTTCTGTTTGTTTTTGCTTTGGAAGAAAGAAACAACAGTTATGTTGAAACCATATGATATCTTCATTATTATGTTTGCATGTTATTTATTATGTAGATAGATATGTTCTTTTGATTATGTTTTATGTACCTACGGATAGGATAGATGGATGTATGAATGTAGTGCAACCAACATACAAGACATGTGTCTATATATGATATGTTTGAGTACTTATGCTCGTTAGTGTAGTTCTTATGAGTGTGAGGTAAAGATAATTCGTCTAACACCGCCAACAACACGAGAACATACTTTGTACAAAAATCTATTTCCGGATATGTTTGCTTTTATTTTTTGTTGTTGTTCTTTATACATTTATTGCTGGTGGTAGATATTACGTACAAAATAAGTTGTTTACTGGACGAGTGAAGGGGGAACAGGCTATCTGATAGTACACCTAGATATCATGCTAAATGCAAAAGATTATCAGCAACAATGTTGCGTTCTGTTTATTTAGCATTCTCCATCAAAATAATCTTTGGCAATTCATGTGATACCTACCCTACCTATTCTAGTACCACTTTAATGAAAGCGATGTGTTTTCTCGCTCTCTTTCCGTTTGAGATGATAATTATTTAATTTGTTGTGAAAATTATTGAATTTATTGGCAAAAATGTTGGTGGGTAGGTGGCTAATTTGATATGCATTAATTGTTTTTACAGATATTTTTTTTATAAAATTTGCTGATGATGAAAGTGACAATAGACGGATTTGTTGATTAAGAAACCGCAATTTTTAATATAATCATTACTCATTTGTATTCAGATAGACATAGGGTTTACAATTTATAAAAAGGAATTTATTCTGATTCACGCTCAATTCAAATGCCAAAGCTGTCTCACGAATGGTCCCCAAGTTTCGCTTCCCATAAGCCTTAAGTGCGAACAGATGACTCATATTTTTCCAATGTTCTCCGAGATATCCTAATAGAAGAATGTCCTATTTCGGAAACCAATCCACAAAAAAGTTTAGTTTGGGTTTATTTTACTTTTTTATTCTTACTTTCACCTTTTATCATGAGTTCTTGGCAACTGATACGAAGGATTAGTATGTAAAGTCGCAACATACCACGATAATTCGTTTTTACTGGGATTAGAAACACTGGAGTACCATATTTATATGTAAATATTGCTACGACTTATCCTCTTCAGAAGTGAAACGGACACAGAATTAAAACTTGACACCTAAAATCTGCAGTCAGAACATATGACAGCCACATAGTCATCGCAATGTTTCCTCTCAATAATGTATCTGCTCAATAGCCGAGTTTTATGCAAATATCAGCAAAATCGGTAAGGAAAACCTGCTGCAACATTTTAAAATGATTCGAGAGCTGACATAAATTTGCAAAAAATTAAATTTTAAATTTTGGAAGTGAGCTGTTGTAGTCCATATTCGAACATAATCCATGTCCGGAAGAGATATTGAGAGTTGTAGTGCCAACCATTTTAGCCAACATTTGTGTGTGTGGTACCCGAAGAAGTAGACCGACATGGTCCATCTTCGAACTTGATCTAAGTCTGGATAATATATAACGAGCTCCAAAGTTTGAACTAAATCGGTTGATACGTTCGAGAGATATCTTGCTCTCCAGCCAGCAAGACAAATGAACGGATAGGACTAAATCGGCTACAATTTGCTATGACAATAAAATTGGTGATCAATAAAAGCTTATGTCATTTTGGTTATGTCGTGTGGCTTTAAAGCTTGTTTTCAGTTAAATATGTGCTTACTGTTATTTTCAAAAAAGCTCATATGTATATAAAAACTCTGAAAGCTTTTCTGTGTGTGAGCTTTTTTATCGAATCACCTTATAATTACAATTGTATCTAATCTTACATAAAAGCTCATCAAGATATAAAACAGGGATACGGGGTTGCAAAAAAGCCATAACCATAATGCACACCCTTTCATCTTCACTTCACTTTCATACGGGCAAAATGTGCCTCATCGACCCCAAGTATGTTTGGACGAAATGTGTTTCAGAGAATTTGGAGTTGATTTAGCCATGTCCGTCCGTCTGGCTGGTGCGCACGATAACTCTCGAACTAATGAACCGATTCGGTTCAAATTTTGGCTTTCGTAATATTTTGTCCAAGCTTAGTTTAAGTTCGAAGATGAGCTATATCGGTCCGGTACCTCCACCACAAAAGTTCCAAAATGTTCGGAAAATTTGTGGGCTTGAAGGGAGTAACCGATTTGGTCCATACTTTGCACATTGTAAAATTTCTACCCGACTTAGATGAGGTTCCAATATGGACTCAATCGGTCCACACCTTCGGGTACCTCCCACAAAAAATTTCAGATAAGTTCAGTTTAGGACCTGCTCTCGAATCGCTTTGATTTTTTTTGCAACATCTAGTATTCACTTCCCCCCATACGACGGTACAAGTTTCATCAGGGGCAAGTCCATACTTCCTGAGAAAATGGCCGGAAAGGTGCAACAAGCCCCTTTGACACCTTGTGTAGTGGTTGGAGCGCAAGATAACTCTCGAACGGATCTGTCGATTCGGTCCAAGATTTGGCATTCGTAACATTTGATCAAAACATAGTTTAAATTCGAAGATGGGCTTTATCGGTCCACTACTTCAGGTACCTCCCCCACAAAACTTGAAAAATGTTCGGAAAAATTTTGCGCACGATAACTCTTGAAGGGAGTGACCGATGTAATCCATAATTTGCACATCCTAATATATCTACCAGATATAGATCAGGTTCGAATATGGAATATATTTGTCTACTCCTTCTGGTACCTCTCACACAAAATTTCGGATAAGTTCACTTTAAGACCTGCTCTCGAATCCTTTTGATTTTTGTTGAAGCGATTTCGCTACCTCCATTACGACGGTAAAAGTTTTTTCAGGGGCAAGTCCATATTTCTTGGGAAAACAGCCCGAAAGGTGTAAAAATCCCTATGTCACCGTATGTGGCGGTCGGAGAGCACGATAACTCTCGAAGTGTTCAACAGAATTGGTCCAACATTTGGCCTTCGTCACATTAAAAAATATCACTTAAATGCTAGGACGATATCACTTGAATGGGGCAACCAATTTGGTCCAAACTTTGGACCTCCTAATATTTTATCAAAATTTAGTTTAACTTCTAATATAGCCCATATCGGTCCTCCCTAAGGGTACCTGCCCTAGAAAGTTCAACATTTGTGACTTAGTGCAGTTAATTCCTAATCCACATTTTTTTCGGCAAGTTCAAATGTCCAAAAAGGGCCACAAAATTCTGAAGAGACCTTAAATACATTCGATCTGTCCGGAGGTGAGAGTTTCGCTTCGCATTGGCTGAGGGTATACCTCTGTCGGCAAAGCCGACTGATACTTTTTATACCATCCACCATAGGATGGGGGTATTCTCTTCTTGATCAGCGTGCAATTCTACATCGATATAGCCATGTCCGTCCGTCTGTCCGTCTGTGGAAATCACTCTAGCGTCCGAACGGATTGACGTAGGTTGATGAAATTTTGGGAAAATATGTTATATTTACGTAGGACTTTTGGTATTGAAAGCGGACAATGTAGGACCACGCTTTCGTATAGCCCCCATACAAAATGACGCGTGACGCGTCGTCGTTTTAAGGAATTTGTAAGATATTTGTCCCATTTTACCACCGAATTGGTTGTAATTTGGTATTTTGTGTCTCCAGAGGCCAAAAAACATTCCTACCAAAGTTGGTTTATATAGGTCCACGTTTTGGTATAGCCCCCATATAAGGCCCCTTATAAAGTACGCGTCATTTTAATATATTTTGAATGTATTAGACCCATTTGACCAAAGAATCGGTTGTAATTTGGTATTTTGTGTCTTCAGAGGCCAGAAAACATTCCTACCAAAGTCCACGTTTTGGTATAGTCCCCACATAAGACCCCTTATAAAGTAGGCGTCATTTTAATATATTTTGAATGTATTAGACCCATTTGACCAAAGAATCGGTTGTAACTTTGTATTTTGTGTTTCCAGAGGCTAAGAAACATTTCTACCATAAAATGTTTATATAGGTCCACGTGTTGATATAGCCCCCATAATACAATATCTCCCGATTTTCGATATTTTGAACGTTTTAGCCTCATTATCACACCGATATGGCTGAAATTTGGTATTTTGTCTTCTTTACGCGTATAAAACTTTCCCCCAGAAATTTTGTAGGTATAGGTCCACGCCATCATATAGCCCCCATAGAACGGTACCTTCCGAATTTCGGTATTTTGAAGGTTGTGGCCACTTTAATCCACCGAAATGGCTGAAATTTGTGGTGGAGGGTATAGAAAGTTCGGCCCGACCGAACTTAACGCTTTTCTTACTTGTTTACTTGTTCAGATGTAATTCGCCAAATTTTAGTTGTAATTCGTAACATTTCATTTGTGATTCGAGAATTCCATTTGTAATTCGAGTTATTCTATTTGTAATTTTTATTATTCCATTAGTAATTTGAATTATTCCATTCAAATTTGAGTTATTTCATTAGTAATTCGAACTATTCCATTTGTAATTCGTATTGTTAGATTTGTAATTCAAATTATTCCATTTATTTATTCGAATTACTTTATTTGAAATTCGAAACTAAATTACAAAATATTTTTTGTATTGATTTTATATATTGTTTTTCGAATTACAAATAAAGTGATTCAAATTACAAATGGAATAATTCGAATTACACATAGAATAATTCGAATTACAAATGGAATAATTCGAATTACAAATGGAATAACTCGAATTACAAATGGAACAATTCGAATTACAAATTAAATAATTCGAATTACAAATGAAATGATTCGAATAACAAATGGAATTGTCGAATAACAATTGAAATCTTTGAATTACAAATGGAATAACAAATGAAAAAATACGAATTACAACTGGAATGTTGCGAATTACATTTGAAAAGGTGTAGAATAATTCGAATTACATAGGGAATAATTCGCATTATAAATTGAATTCTCGAATTACGCGCAAAGTTAGGGAAAAGTGTTCATCGTTTTATTCCTTATAGACTCGAATTATGTAAGATTCTCGGCTACACCGAACCACTCTTTCGGGTACCTCCCACACAAAGTTTTGAAAGAGTGTAGTTTAAAACACATTAAATCGTGCGGTACCATTCTATGGCATCGCGCTATTCAGGAATTAGATGTAAATGTTCAGTGAATTTAATTCGATTTCCTTTAAATTCCAAAAATCGAGCATCAGCCTCCTATGGTGCTATATCAAAACGGGAGCATATATCGCCAATGTTCCACATGGATGTAAAAATGTGGGCTGCGATTTTCAGTTCCTAAGGAATCTATATTCCAAATGTCAGCTAATACATTTGCAGAATGGTACTAAATCCTTTAAAACATATGGAAGGTTCTTTGCCAAATTGGAAGCAGCTATACTAAATATTGCGATCTTGACATCAGCTGACCTACGGATTTACTCCCTTAACCCAGATATGCCCATTGCTTGATCGTGATCATTTTAAAAGTATTTTTATATTATTTTAGAAGCAAATGTGAAATAATAACCATATGTTTATGGGTTTTTTAAATTTTTTTTTAAAAAAGTGGTTTTTGAGACCACTTTTGGACACAGGGTTTTATCTTATAACTGGGAGTTATGGGACACAAAACATTTGACATATAGTCCAAAGACACCTTTTCGGCATCTAGTTAACGTTTTTTCATAGTAGGCTCCACATCGAGTATGTTTTCGTTATAAAAGTACCCAATAATTAATCGGTCATAACGCAAATCATTGTAAAAACTAAGCGATAGGTGGCAACTTCGATGAACTAGACCTCAAAACTCAAAAATAGTAGCTCAAAATAATGGAATCACATAATATCCCAAGAGCTACAGATGTGTACTGAGTATATCACCAAAATAAACGGTACTTTGATAAACATAACATATCAAATTACCAAGAATTTTGTGTGTCCTATATATACTGGGCATATCTGGGTTAAATAGGCTTAGAATTTTATACAAGAATATATCGTCACAATAAATACCCGAAGACGTAACCGGCATGAAAATCGAAATTCGTTTTTTGACGTAATCTGATACATAAAGCTAAAATACATGCTCTGGCAAAAGCTTCTTTCAAGCTTCTACGTTCAAAAACAACGATCCTATTCAAGAAATGGCATTTCGGAAAATGGGTTAATATTGCAGATTTTGTTGTAATGGAGGATCTCAAAACTAAGCAATTTAGCGGTTTCGGTTTCACTACTTATTCCCCTTCGTAACTGATCGATAATATCCCATATACTCGCCTTCATAAGATTAATATTCCGTAAAACAGTTTTTAATTTTATAACGTTTTTTTGCTTCTTCTGTAAAGTTTTGGTTTTGTGGATTACGTCTTCGGGCATTTATGGTGACGATATGTAAATATCTGACTAATATTTCGATAGTGTTACATGCATATGATAGAAGTGTGTAACTACGATTGACTGTATCCCCTTGTTCACTTGTCGTTTGTTATGAAAACTGCAATGTTACAACTGTTTATTGCCTAAATGCTATTGAACTTACCAATGATGTTTACTATCGCTGACGACGTTGACAATTTTGCAATAAAGATTGACTGACTGCAAACCGTTTGTTAATGATTCCTTTTGCTGGCTTTTGTGGATTGGCAAGTGTGTTTGACTGTGTGCGGAAAATATGTATGTCTGCGAGTGCTGCTCTTGTTTCCCTCTTATGTTTTGTTGTTTCGTTTTATTTTTTTTTAGAATGAAGCCAAGCAAACACACAATGCGGAAGCGGATATATTACACCAAAGAACGAACACCAGATTACTCAGTCGTAGTCACACGCTTTTACAAAAGTCAATTCCAAACCCACAATCTATTCCCCGCAGATGCAATGCAACGGGGTTCTTTATGGTAAATGTTTAGAGTCGAGTAAATCACTCACTGCTTGCCTGGTACGTTTTTCTCACTGGCAAAAGTCAAGTATGGAGGAAGAAAAATAAAATCGCCTACCTTTTCTTTGTAGGAAAAATATGTCGTGAACTGTCTTTGCTCACTGCTGCTACCAGCAAAGGTTGACTGTTGTTGTTGCTGTTTTTCTTTCCCTTTGCCTTCTTTGTTTTGTTTTGCTTGCTGTTTTATTTAATTCGTAGCACTCAAAAGTTCCGGCTTAGATTTATTTGATTCGCCAACAATCAACTTGCCGGTTTTGCAATTATTTTTTGAATGTTTTGTTTACTCGGCAATTTTGTTTTGTTTTTTTTTTCGGGGGGATTCGCCGCTTATTGATAGATTATTGCAATGACTTAGAGAGGGCAATTTCTTCTTGTTGTTTTTGAGTGTTCTCCTCCTCTCCAATAATAATAATGATGGCTGTCGCTAAAACAGAACCAACAACAAACAACAACAGAATTAAGTTGCTTCCTTTTTGTTTGTGGCTGCTGCTGTCAAACACTCCCATGCATGACTTTACAAAGCATGGATGAGTAATGGGGACGAGTGCAAAACAATTTGGAGAACGGTCGGTTGGTGTTGTCAAGCTGTCGTCGTGTAGGTTGATGATGCCTGATGCATGTGTTGCTGCTGCCTTTGCAACTTTTGCTGTCGCTTTTGTTGTTGTTGCGGTTGCTGTTGAGTAAACTTACTTCCGTCTGTTGTTGTTGATTATTGTTTATCGTTTTCTCTATGGGTTCTCTCTTCTTAAGATTTCTTGTTTTTGTCTAGCTTTTTGTTGCTGGCTCTTGTAAATGCCCTTATGTTTGTTATAATTCTCTCGTTCGCTCTCTGTCGTGCTTTTTGCTTAGTGGATGAATTTATGGTTTGTTTGCTGGCTTGCTTTGGTATTTCCGTTTTCTTTATTTATTCCATAGAAATTGAAACTTTTTTTCGCTTTGCTTGTTTTTGTTCTGTTTTTCCTTTGAATATCTTTATTATTATTATTCTTTGTCGTCGTTGTTGTTTCTCTGTGGTCTTCCGTTTCGTTGAAACTTAAAAATAAACTCGCAGAGCACTTGAATGAGACAATGAATTGTTGTTGTTGACGTTGTGTTGCTGTTGTTGTTACTGAGAAATGTGCATGGACACAATAAAGAAAAAAGAGCTTAATTTATGAGCCGGCAGGGGGGAGTGTTAGGTGGCGGTATGCTTTTGTGTTTTTTTGGAACTTTATCGTTGTTATCTGGACAAGAAAAATATGAAAATCCCGTGTGTCTTATGAATTGACGCGCGTTCTGTTTGACATTCCTATCCGTCGTTTGTCTGTCCCACCACACACCAATTTCTATTTGTTCTTTTGATTATCAAATAATTTAACTGTAACTCAAAAGAAGGCTGCAGAGAGGGAGAGTAGTGCACAAAACAACAAGCCACAATGCAAATGCAACAACAAAGGGTGTCTGTCCCTCTGTGTTGTGTATCTTGTTTGATGGATGGCAATATAAATTGATTATCAAACAACAACACCAGCAAAAAAATGGTATCACACTTTCAATTGTTTAATCTGTTCTTCTCTGTGCTTTTCTTCAATATTTTACAACTGCTAGAACACCAGAAGAATATCTTAACTAGCTTTGTTTTTGTTGTTAGTTTATTTTATTGCTAACGGTTTGTCCACAAACAATTGGGTTTTTGTTTTGTTTCCTACAAAAACAAACTTCACTTGAACTGGGAATTTCCGTTATTCAATAGTTTTGCGTTTTCTTTCGTTTTGTTTTTCTCTCGTTTTCACTTGTTGAGAAAATGTTTGTTTATTAGCTTTTAATTATAAACTTTAACAATTGCGGAAAATATTGTACTTTATTTATTTATGTTTTCTTCATATTATTCTTAATGTTATTTTGTTGTTTTAGTTCAAATAATATTCTTTTCTTTAATCATAATCAGCGTTTGCGTTTATTTTTGTTCTTTTTTTATTTTCGCGAGTTGTTCTGTTTTTGTTAATTGTCTCTCGCGTATTATTCTTATTATTAATATTGGCGAATAAACCGACGCGACGTCATTCATCGGCGGCTCACAGAAATCGAATAACTGCCCGAAAGAAAACACAATAAAGTAGTATAGCCGACGATAAGAGGTAGTATTTTTGTATTTCCCATTCTGTCAGTTCGCACTGTTGGCGCTGGCTGTTGTGCGCCGCTGGCGCTCTGGTCCCCCAAAACAACAACACGACGAAGACATCGCAAAGGCAAACACACATTTGCAAAAACAATGGTCGGTCACACACTCAAAAGAAAATCATAGCAAAAAAAGCATCATCGTAATAATCTAAAACAAAGCAGAGACGTGGGCATTATTCACTTAAAAGGGGAACAGACATCAGAATCGTTCGAAAGGGTGGGAATTAATGGAACAAGACTGACTGTGCCAAAATATACAATAACAAAAATAAAATATACAGTAACAAGTAAGAAAATATCAGTCGGCTTTGCCGGCAGAGATATACCCGCAGCCTATGTAATTGAAACTTTGAACTTTTGTGGGGGAGGCACCCTAAGGAGTGCACCGATATGGGTCATTTTATAAGTTAAACTAAACAACTGGACAAAATATTTAGAGATCATAATTTGGACCAAATTGGTTGCCCCGTTCAAGAGATATCGGTCACAAAAATGGGACATTTTGATAAATATTGGGGGGAAGTACCGGAAGTTGTGGACCGGTATTGCTCATCTTCGAACTGATACCAAGTTTGTACAAAATATGACGAAGGCCAAATTTTGGACCGAATCGGTTGATCCGTTAGAGAGTTTCAGGCAATTTTCTCAAGAAGTATGGACTTGCCCCTGAAAAAACTTTTACCGTTGTAATGAAGGCAGCAAATGCAAGTTGCTTCAACAAAAATCAAAGTGATTCGAGCGCAGGTCGTAAAGTGAACTTATCCGAAATTTTGTATGGGAGGTACCCGAATGAGAGGACAAATATAGTCCATATTCGAACCTGATCTATATCTGGTAGATATATTAGGATGTGTAAATTGTGAACCAAATCGATCAGTCTCTGCAAGAGTTATAGTGCGCACAATTTTTATACCCTCAGCCTTTAGGCTAGGGAGGGTATATACACTTTGATACGATGAAAATGTGCCTCATCGAAATAATGGTTTTAGACCCCAAGATTATCAGACAATTTGGAGTCGATCTAGCCATGTCCGTCCGTCTGTCTGTCTGTCCTGCTGGCTGGAGCGCACGATAACTCTCGAACGGATGAACCGATTCGGTTCAAATTTTGGCTTTCGGACTATAAAACAGAAAAGAAAACTCTTCCGATACCTCTCGACGGCTTCTTTATGGTCGTTCCTGTTGCCCAAACTTAGTTTAAGTTCGAAAATGGGCAATATCGGTCGAGTCCTTCCGGTACCTCCCCCACAAAAGTTCGAAAATGTTCGGAAAATTTGTGCGCACGATATCTCTTAAAGGGGGTAACCGATGTGGTTCATACTTTGCCCATCGTGAATTATGTACCAGACTTAGATGTGGTTCCAATATGGACTCAATCGGTCCACTCCTTCTGGTACCTTCCACACGAAATTTCGGATAAGTTCAGTTTAGGACCATCTCTCGAATCGCTTTGATTTTTGTTTTAGCAACTTGTATTCACCACCCCCTACACGGCGGTAAAAGTTTCATCAGGGGCACGTCCATACTTCCTGAGAAAATAGCCTGAAAGTTGCAAAAAAACCCTATGACACCGTGTGAGGTGGTTGGAGCGCAAGATAACTCTCGAACGGATCTGCCGATTCGGTCCAAAATTCAGCCTTAGTAATATTTTGTTCAAACATAGTTTGTGTTCGAAGATAAGCCATATCGGTCCACTCCTTCAGGTACCTCCCCCACAACATTTCAAAAATATTCGGAAAAATTGCTCGTACGGTAACTTTTGAAGGGAGTGGCCGAATTGGTCCATACTTTACACATCCTAATATATCCACCAGATATACATCAGGTTCCACTTCATGCAGTACCTCCCAAACAAAATTTCGGATAAGTTCACTTTAAGACTTGCTACTTCATTGCATTCGCTGCCTCACTTACGATGGTAAAAGTTTTTTCAGGGGCAAATCCACACTTCTTAAGCAAACAGCCCGAAGGGAGTAAAACCCCCCTATGGCACCATATGTAGTGGCTGGAGATCGACTTCCATAATGGTCAATGTTGATCCATTCCTTTAAGTATTTCCTCTGCACTTTAATCTAATAATCATTTTTGTCGGTTTATACGTCCACAATTATTAAAACCTTCTAAATACATACGTTTTTTGGGAAAAAAATAGTTTCAATATATCATTGAGATAATATGAATCGGGGTGCACTCATTGATATGAGAGAAGTCTCCCCTTGTCCCGTATGGGATGTTTGTGTTTGGGGAACAATTATAGTTTCAATATACACATACTGAGGGTATATCTCTGTCGGCCAAGCCGACTGATACTTTTTTTACTTGTTCCGTACAGTTTTGAACTTTTGTGGGTAGGTACCTGAATGAGTGGACCGATATGGCTCATTTTCGAACTTAAAGTAAGTTTGGGCAAAATATTACGAAGGCCAAATTTTAGGCCGAATCTGCAGATTCGTTGGAGAGTAAACTGGCGCTCCAACAACTACACGCGGTGTCATAGGAGTTTTTGCAACTTTCGGGCTATTTATCAGGAAGAATGGACTTGCCTCTGATGCAACTTTTACCGTCGTATGGGGGCAGTGAGTACAAGTTGTTACAGCAAAAATCAAAGGGATTCACGAGCTGGTCCTAATCTGAACTTTTCCGAAATTTTGCGTGGGAGGTACCCGAAGGAATGGACCGATTGAGTCCATATTGGAACCTCATCTATGTAGGTCTGGTAGAAATTTCACGATGTGCAAAGTATGGACCAAATCGGTTACTTCCTTCAAGAGTTATCGTGCGCACAAATTTTCCAAACATTTCCGAACTTTTGTGGGGGAGGTACCGGAACGAGCCCATATTCGAACTTAAACTAAGTTTGGACAACATATTACGAAAGCCAAATTTTGGACCGAATCGATTGATGCGTTCGAGAGTTATCGTGCGCTCCAACCAGACAGACTGACTCTAATCCGGATTTTTTGGGATGTATCATTCTTTGAGTAAATGAGGCTGTATTCGATGGACTGGACCCATGTGACCCATTTTCAAACTTGATCATAGTTTTGACAAAATACTAAGAGGTTCAAAGTTTTGAATAACTTTGTTGATCAGTTCAGTTTTGAGCTAACTTTTTGGTCCAAATTTTACACATTCTAATATTTCAATATTCAATATTTCAAACAAAGATCGCTCCACTCTTTCGAATACCTCTCACACTAAAATTCAAACACTTATCGGATCGTAATGAAATTGTTTGCAGTAGGAGCTCGGGGTCCCCTTTTACGACGGTTCAGTTTTGTTGGGTATAAGTCCATACTACCTGGAAAATGTTCTAAAAGCTCTTCATATATAACCCCGACAGCACTAACACAAATGACTGAAGGACACAGAACATTCATATCGTAAAATTTCTTTCAAATGTACACCAAGTTCCAAAAGTTCTATATTGGAAATCGTCTTCTGGTACCTCCGTAACAAAAGTTCACCATTTATTTTTAAGTGCAGTTTAAGGGCTGTTCGAGGATGGTTTGCAAATTTTTGCTGAAATTAATTATTGTAGTTCTGTATACAGGGATATAATGGTTTTCATGCTTCCATGATAAATATCGAAAGGAGTGATTGGCATGGGTACAACCTTTGCGTATTTTCGTGTACCTCCCACACAAAATTTAAAAATTTATGCGAAGTTTTGGACATGTCTAGGGTAGTTTTGAAATTTTCACTGCAGGTAGTCCTCGGGGATCATATTACGACAGCATAAAAATAACAATGTGCAACAAAATGGAGGTGAAAGTCGGGGGCACGGAAAATTCCTCTTGGGGAAAAAAGGCCTTGGTGAGTATATTAAGAACCCCGAAGGACAGATCCGCCGTGAGTCGAACTTCCGCGTTATGGCGCGATGAAGTTTTTGCTAGTGACCCTGTAAGCCATCAGGAATTAGCGTTATTTCTTTGTTAACTGTTGTTTTAGCTTATTTATTAGATGTCATGTCTTCAGTCAAATCGAATGAGGATTATTTTCGTAGAGCACTTCGACCTTCTAACTCGCGTACTTCAATGTCCTTTTCGTCCTTCATTTTAAGAGCCGCTATAAAAGTACCACAAGATGACGTTTTTCAGCTTCTGCAATAATGTCGCTCAGAAAATTTTAGGTATGGCTCTTATTGACAACTAATCGATTTTGTCGCCAAGGCCTTTCTTTCCCAAGAGGAATTTTTCGTGCCCCAGAATTTGTGTTCCCAGTGTAATTTGTCGAAAAATGGAATTTACTTGTGAACATTTTCGTCCGATCATTTTTCGTGGATTATCACGGCAAAAGTGCATAGATGAAACCATAGTACTGTGAAACACTGGTGTACTCGTAATGACTTCAATCGTGACCGACGCTCACTCAAATACGAATGTAGTGAAGTGAACTGATAATGTAAGATCGCCATGTTATATACCGTGAGATAGAGACCTCCTTCTGCATTTCATCTAGTGACATTTGATATTGCATGGACACACCTGGCTGCAAAAAGATTTGTTCTCGTTGTATCTTGTGTCCATCGGTGAAAGAAATAAAAATAAAATAAGATTGCGGTGGTTCGAAAGACGTTTATAAGATCGTCACAGGTGACCAATCATGGATCTATGAGCATGATCCCGAAAGAAAACAGCAAGTGCGTCAACATTCAATAGCAAAGCTTGTCAAAGAGCTGTCAAAATTTTTTTACCATAGAAATTTATTTAAAATATACGGGAACAGAAAAATGGCAAAACTTTCAAACAATCTGGCAGAAATGTCAAAACCAAGATAGCGCCATTCAGTGCCATTTTTATGCCGTACACCGCACTGTGGTAAGGGGTAGTATCTCGTTGTGCTTGTAACATAAAAAAGGATTCACTTTTTGAGTCGACAGACTGACTCTAATCCGGATTTTTGTAAACAAATTATACATCGTATTTATTGTCCGATTCGCATAAAAATTGGGAAGATAATTTTTTGCCCAAAGGTATTATGTTGCTAAGAATCGTTTCATATGATTTTAGGTATTTGCTGCACCCATTATGTTTAATTTTGATGAAATTTGAAACGTGTGACGAAATTAGGTCTAGAAAAAAGATTCCTAAATTATATCGAAATCGGTCCAGATTTAGATATAGCTCCCGTATATATTTTCCCCATATTTTAAGTATTTGGTGCTCGAATCAAGCTATATACATATGTCCAATTTTGATGGAATTTGAAATGTGTGACGGAATTTGGTCTAGATATAAGTACTTCCTTACTGGTTGCTTAAAGTGAAAGTTTTGCTACTTTTTGGAATACGGGAACGGTGTTTTTATTTTTGATGATGAATATTCGCGTTATTTATTATTAGGCCAGAAACGTATATAGTAGTCCTCGTAAATACATGCATATATGTTTATCGATTAATTAGCTTTATTTTCTAAACAAAAATTGAAAATTACAACCTCTTTTTTAATTTAAAAGCCCCCACTCAATGCAACGCCCTCCACACAGTAACCCAGCAAAATAAATTGGAAGTAGTGCAATGTAGACTAGTTCCTTCACGGCATGTTTTTATGCAATTCAAACGGAATCGTGAAAAAGGCACTCCATTCCTCACATTTTAACCGCATTTGGATGCAATCCAAAGAATCACATCCATTTGTCACATTTTAATAACATCCGGAGGCAGTTCAACGGAGTCGTGAAAAAGGCACTCCAATTCCTCACAATTTAACAGCATCCGGATGCAGTTCAAACGGAGTCGTGAAAAAGGCACTCCGTTCACTACATTTTATTAGCAGTTGTTAGAGATCCCTACATGTACATAAATCAGTTTGTACATCTCTACAGTCAGCAGTCCAAAAAGAGATAATCGTGTTAACATTTCCAAACATTTGTTAATACAAACGAAATAATATTTATTTTGTGAACATTTTTCCGGTAACTCACGAGAAGAAAATTTCCCAATGGAGTGCTGTTGGAGTACATGTCGAAATCTTAACTGGTGATGGGAAGACAATATCAAACCCATTTAGCAGATGAAGCAAAAGCACTTAAGCTTGGATTATATGAAGAGCGGAGGAAACACACATGTTTGCGATTGAATTCTATAGAGAATTTTCATAATTTGTGTTAATTTAATAAAGTTATTAATATTTTTGTTTTACACAAATAATAAATGCATTTTATTTTGTTATTCAAAACACGTGCTCTGGACTGCCTCCTATTCTACCCCAAAAGGTCAATTAAAATGCAATGCCAAAGGGTCAGTTAAAATGCAGTGCCAAAGGTTCAGTTAAAATGCAATGCCAAAGGGTCAGTTAAAATGCGGTGCAATGGAGTGCCTCTTTCCGGGGTCACTCCCTTGTAAAAATCATGAGTGAAAATGCATAATTTGATGCACTTCCAAATCACTTGTACATATCATTTAACTGCCTCTTTGGAGGCAAACTTTTCGCTGGGAACCTAACCACAACGTGTTAAAGAGAGGAGATTCATCTCCACAATGAGTGAAGCACATGCTTCGTTTCAAAATAAGTGAGCTTCCAAATGAGAAGAGCGCACTTCATAGAAATGGATGAGAGCTCCAAAACCAAAACAAACAGAAAATGCAATGTACAATTTACAAATAATTTCTACCCCATCCAGACAGTCAGCTATCCCATCGGTCATCTCCTAATTATTGCATTTGACGTTTTGACCAAATGACTGGCTGCTATTAGTAATGAACAATTTGTTGCTGCTGCTGTTGTTGTTGTGTCTTATATTTATTAAATATCTAAATATTCATTGCAATTAAATTACAATATTCAAATCATTCGTCGTTTGCTATTGGATACCAAATAGGAAGTAAAGTAAAAAAGTACAACCGAACTGTGCATAAATTAATAAAAGTTGTACTCGTATTTTACAAATTTGAAGGCAGTTTAACTGCCCATTGGTGGGTCAATTTGTTGTTTCTATGTTTCTAATATCAGGAAATTACATTCGTGGGCCTTGTGAAAAAGGTAGTAAGTATATCGGGATAAGTTTTATACACCATCCATATTATTAAAAAATTAGGTGAAATTATGCGATACACAATGGTCTCAAATTCAAACTGTATTTATGTTTGGAAGTCATTATCGTCGATAGTTATCGACAATGTTAGATCACCGTAGAATTGTTAAGAGTTTTTGGGTCGGTATGTCAGTAAGGATAACTTGCAAATGAAAAATAGGATCATTGTAATCAGAATCACATGGACTACCATCGGAGAATATTCCTAAACGACCCTCAAACAACCCCCAAAAATACACACAAGCGAAAATTTTGAACTCTTCTACCTACGATACAGACCTTCTAGGAACTTGATGTATTTTTGGAAGGAACTGTTGCCAAATCGGACAATTATTTTTTGTTAATATGCTTATCAGTCATTTTGGTGGTTCCGGCAGAGTTCTGTTATGAAGTTTTTTGGGCCAATATCTCTCGACTTGCCTCCGAAAATATGTACCGTCTTAAAGGTGTCGAGGTAACAAATTGCTTCAAAAATGTTCCAAGCTATTCGAGGCCTGTCCTTAAACTGCACTTTTGCGAAAAATTTTGAAATTTTATGTGAGAGGTACTCGAAAGAGTGGACCGATATCGCCCATCTTCGAACGTAAACTAAGTTTGGGCAAAATATTTGAAGTGCAAAATTTGGTTCGAATCGGTTGATCCATTGAGAGTTATCGTGCGGATCAGCCAGCCAGACAAACGGACATAGCTAAATCGACTCCAAATTGTCTAAACATACTTATTTTGTAAAACCATTATTTCGATGCGGCTCATTTTTACAGTGTTTTATTTAACTTGCTTTGGTGTCCGTTTAGTTCAAATTTAGTAACTCATTTTCCACACAGTTGCAGTTGACCAATCGAACTACAACTTTGCACACTTTTCAGATTTGGGTGACAACACATGAATATGAAATCAAAACCAATGAGGGTCAATTTTTATACCCTCAGCATTTATGCTAACGAGGGTATATACGGTCAAAATGTGCCTCATCGAAATAATGGTTTTAGACCCCAAGTATGTTTGGACGAAATCCGTTTCAGACACTTTGGAGTCGATTTAGCAATGTCCGCCCGTCTGTCTGGCTGGCTGGTGCGCACGATAACTCTCGAACGGATGAACCGATTTGGTCCAAAATTTGGCTTTCGTAATATTTTGTCCAAACTTATTTTAAGTTCGGTCCACTTTTTCCGGTACCTCCCCCACAAAAGCTCGGAAATGGTCGGAAAATTTGTGCGCACTATAACTCTTGAAGGGAGTAACCATACTTTGCACATCGTGAAATTTCTACCAGTCTTAGATAAGGTTTTAGTACCTTCGGGTACCTCCCAAAAAAATTTCAGTTTAGGACCTGTTCTCGAATCTCTTTAATTTTTGTTGCAGCAACTTGTATTCACTGCCCCGCTTTCGACGGTAAATGTCTCATTAGGGTCCATACTTCCTGAGAAAATAGCCTGAAAGATGCAAAAAACCCCTATGACACCGTGTGTAGTGGTTGGAGAGTAATAGTTTGTCCTTCAGGTACCTCCCCCACAGAAGTTCAAAAATTTCGGATAAGTGCACTTTAAGATCTGCTCTCGAATCACTTTGATTTTTTTGAAGCCTCAATTACGACGGTAAAAGTTTTTTCAGGGGCAAGTCTATACTTCTTGAGAAAACAGCCCGGAAGTTGTAAAAAACCACTATGGCACCATATGTAGTGGCTGGAGAGCACGATAACTCTCGAACTAGCCGATTTGGTCCAAAATTTGGCTTTCTCATATTTTGTCATACTTTCAGTTCGAAGATAGGCAATACCGGTACCGGATATATCTTGAACAAATTTGGTCCAAACTTTGGATCTCCTAATATTTTGTCCAAATTTAGTTTAACTTCTAAAATTGAGGTACCTCCTCCACAAAAGTTCAACATTTGTGTCTAAGTGCAGTTTAAGGTCTGTTCGAAGATCCTTTGGAAATGTATACCGATGCGGTTCGTTGTTGTTCTGATTACTGCGGTATTATGTTTTCCGTGGACAGGTCCATGCTTCCTGGCATACTGGTCCATTAGTTATACGATGACTCCCTGAAATGACTAGTGGGCGCGATATCTATCGAAAAGATATGAATCCTAAAATAAAACTCACTTCCATAATGGACTATGTCAGTCCGTTCCTTTAAGTACCTCCTCTGCAACACTTTTGAACTTTAATCCTAATCCAGATTTTCGTCGGCAAGTTCAAATCTCCAAAAAAGGCCACAAAATAATGAAAAGACCATAAATACATTCGATCTGACCGTAGATGAAAGTTTCAATTCACATAGGCTGAGGGTATATCTCTGTCGGCAAAGCCGACTGATACTTTTTTACTTGTTTCTTATATCCCCCATATAGCGGTACATCCCGATTTCAAGTATTTTAAGGATTCTATCTTCATCTCTGTCGGCCTGTAATATGGCATTTTGGCCAAAATTGTTGGACATATGTAGGTCCATGTAGCGATACCACCCGATTGCAGGTATTAAAGGATTTTATCTTAATTTTCAAACCAAATTGGCTGAAACTTGGCGTTTGGAGTTCCCAATGGAACAGAAACTATTCCACCAAAAATTATGGACATAAATCTAGGTTTTGGGATAGCCCTTATATAACTGTACCAAACTATTTCAGGCATTATAAAGCAATTCGGGCAAAATTGGCTATAATTTTGTTATTAGGTTCTCAGTGGCCAAAAAAATTAATTACTGAAAAATTAAAAATAAAAAAAATAAATAAATTAAGTTACAGTGTTTTATTTAAAAATGCACTTAAAACAAGTTAGAAAGTATCAGTCAGCTGTGCTGACGGAGATACACCCTCAGTCACTATAAAAAACAACAAAACAAACCCAAACACAATAATTATGCCGTATATTAAATATATTGATTATGTATCACGGGTTTGCTTTAAAATCTGTATTTATGTGGGGCTATACCAAACAAACCAAACTTCTTCATAAAGGACTCGAAATATTAAATTACGTTAAAATAAATTTGAAAAACAAAAATTTTGAAAAAGTTTTGGAGTTATTTGCACAATAGCCATTTTAGTATGTTCCCGCAGGGTTTTGAAGCTTTTGGGTCATTATCTCAGGAAGTATTGACTTACTCCGGAAAAAGGTCGCTAGATCAACCTACTGAAAAAATAATCAATACTATGCGAGAGGAGCTATTAAACATCAATTTATCCGAATTTTGTGTGGGAGGTACCCGAGGGAGTGGACCGATATAGTCCATATTTCAACCTGATACATGACGAGAAGAAAAAATACGATGTGCAAAATCTGCACCAATCAGAAACTCCCTGCCAGAATTATCTTGCGGATTTGCCATTTTGGTTGGTGCCGTCAGGTTTTCTTGGAGCTTTTAGGCCAATATCTAAGGAAGTATGGACTTGCGCAAGAAAAAAATTGTACAGTCGTAAAGGGATCCGCAAAGCCAATTTAGTGAAAAAAATATCAAAAGGATCCGAGAGGAGCTCTTAAACTTCACTTTATCGGAGGTGTATTGGGAGGTACCCGAAGGAGTGGGCCTAAAACGTTATTTCGATGAGGCACATTGTTGGTCGTACCCTTTCTAGCCTAAAGACTGAGGGTATGACTAGAAACAATATTAAACGACTAGCGTTTTATTTGTGAAATTACATCACGAAACATTATTTTCTAGTTTTAAGTGCATTTATAAATAAAACACTGTAACTTAATTTTTTAAATTATTTTTTTTTTGTCGTATCAAAGTACATATACCGTATTTAGCCTAAGGGCTGAGGGCATAAAAACAGGTCAAACTACCTAGTGGCCACCACCATAAAAAAATTTTTCCTGGGTACCGTTATTGAATTTTTTTAGAAAAAAGATTAAAAAATGGATTAAAAAAATAAAGTAAATAAAAAAATATCTAACCATTTTTTATATATTGTATTCAGAATGGTAAGTTAATTGGCCCCCATTGCAGGAAATATGTGAGTATACATTATTCAACAATGTCTTTGGGGTATTTTACCAACTTATGTGTCTCCATTGACAACCAACGTAGGTTTATTCCAATTATCCAACACAGTAGTAAATTGAAACATTTTATTATACTCGTATATTCAGGTTATCAATATAATGCAGATTCAGTATTGAAAATAAACTGTACGGTGTATTCAACAGGAATTGTAAACAGTATCCACATTGGGCACATTGGAATTCTTATCCCTTGTTTCCATTTGGTCTTCTTTATTTTTCAGCTTTTATTCAATTCAAAGTACACACTTGACAGACAAGTGTGGTGTAATTTCCTTCTGCATCGATCATTAATGTAACAGACACACCGAGTCAGTCTTTTTATTTTCTTTGGATTCCAAAGAACCCATTAATTAATGGTAATAATTAGAGACTAACAACCAGCCTAGCCTAGACAGAGCGACGAATAGAACTCAAATAAAACACAAAACAAAAAGAAAAGAAACATTTCGATCAAATCACCAACTAAATACCACCATCAAACAGGATGTTCGAAATTTGAACGCCTCCCTTCACGGAATAGAAATCAAGAATAACCACACACACACGAACACACGTATTAACTCTCACAAAACCACTAAACGTTCTAAATTGTGTAAAGCGTTCCGATTGAATTGGTTCATCATAAAATATCATGCATCGTCGATAGTTTTTTCATTCATTGTTGTTTTTTTCTTCTTCTTCTGTGTGTTATGGGAAAATAATGATTTGCGGGAGGTAAATCTTTGGAAAAATTAAATATTTTTCTTTCAGAATTTATTAAAGACAGCCACAGATAATTATATTTAATTGCCCATTGAAAAATGTAACATAATTGAAAAGACAACAACAAATTTGGGGAAGATTTGTTGGTGGGTGGTTCACGCTCAATTGATATCAACTTTGGAATTGGTAACAGGTCCCGCTATATTGAATGTGAAGTGTTGAATTTTGTCGAACGAAGATTTTTTGGGATGGTTTTTTTTTTAAAGGTTGTATATTTAATTCGATTTTAATTGCTACAGTATTAGTCGGAAATGTGAAACGAGTTTTTCAATGCGTTGATGCAAAACTTACAACAAAAATTTGTAAATCGTTTTTGTATGTATCTCCTCTATTAGTTGTGAATATAAAGGTATCACCGGGAAAGGCTTTGTATACTGGAGGTACTGAACTAGAACTACTTAAACTATTTTTTGAAATTTATATTTACAATATTTACATTGAAGGGCTTTATACCGGCTATTAAGCTACCTGATAGACTGTATTGTCAATGTCTAAGGTGCCAAACATACGATGATAGAAGATGAGGTTGTATAGAAAACCTTCTTCATCGAATATAACTAAACAACTCAATGGCCTTTAATTGACCCGAACCAGCTTATGCACATTGGTGCCCTGCAATAAGCTATATCCAACTGGACGATAATTTCAAGTCGCTGCTCTCTCTAGGAATTTTAGAGCGCTTGCCATTAGAAAGTTATCTATACGACTGAATCCCGATGAATCATACACCACTCAGTAAGTAGACGCCTACCTCCAACCTCTATTATGTTGGCCTTCAAACAGGGAAAACACTCGGTCTCTCCCAAATACGAACGAAGCCTTTCCATTTGGCAGAAAATGATCGCAAACCAATCAGGGAAGACATACGCAATTAGTGGACTAATTATCTGTTTGTAGATAAGTAATATGACCTAAACAGTCAGCCCACCAGCATCAATGATGGCACACTGGAAGATCAATATATATACCCTGGACCTTCTTGGTCAATAGGTTGTACATACATATTGATCTGGTCTGAATTTGAATAACTTTCCCTCCAATTTCGAGTGTCTGCATACTGCCTTGTGCTGCGGTACGATTATAAGCATTTTTCTTGCCTTTGGAGGTTATCGCCTCGCACTTGTCGACGTTTAAATGCATTTGGCGGGTTTAGAAGTATTCATAGTGTTGATCCAAATATACATTTATTTTTCCATCGCGAGCCACTTAGATACGCTGACCAAACTGCCGTCGCATAGCTTACACAGATCGACCTATCGCGTTATATGCGATCAATAAGATTTATCTGTACCCCAAGTGCCGCCGGCTAGGGACTTGATAAACTTGTTCCTACATTTAAGCGTGCCGTATATAGCTGCGGCATGCGCGGACGACAAGAATATGCTGTCGAATGTGACCCCTAGAATTTTGAGGTAGTTTGTGGTCGAAATTCTGCTACCATCGACCATGACATTCAACTCTCTTCCCACCGTCCTTCTGGTAAACAGCCACCATCACTGTTCTATCACACGGCTTTCTCTGGTTGAGTCCTTGATAAATATTATGATCGGCAACTGGATATCTATTTCTGACGCTGGGGTAGTCAAAGGCTTCAAGGATATTTATTACGGGTGACAATGAGTGTGGCTAGCGATAGGTTGAGAACTTTAGTGATATACTACACTCCCTGCACATCCTGCTGTTTTAGCATTACCATGGAGATTCCATTAGACCCCAACGGTTTGATGACATTCCTGTTGACATTCACAACATCATCCATTTTAAATTGTG
Organism: Musca autumnalis; assembly: GCF_047663935.1. Taxonomy (NCBI): domain Eukaryota; kingdom Metazoa; phylum Arthropoda; class Insecta; order Diptera; family Muscidae; genus Musca; species Musca autumnalis. The sequence goes on along the minus strand of NW_027411755.1, from coordinate 261,569,806 downwards.
AAGGTTCATCCTCGGCAGGAAGAGATCTGATGCGACGTATTACTCTTCTCTTCGTCCCTGGGGTGCTCGACAAACTGTCGATTGAAATAACTTGCGCACCTCGTCTTCAGGTCAGTCAACGTCTTCTTCTTTCTTTCCGAGAGCGACTTAATCCTTTGCTCACAATTCACTTATTCCGGCTCCAATGTTGGATCTCTTCAGATGATTTAACCACTTTTTCCGCTTATGCTCACCGACCAACCTGTTAACTTCCAGTGTCAGCTCTGGGGTCACTGGGGTCGGCTTGTCGAAGCTCATCACGCTCATTTGCTAATCCCGCCGCCTCTGGTTTGGTATTACTTCGGGTATTCGACCAGCAGGTATATGGCGAGCGGAGGCAGCAGTGATGATGTCCCGTTACGTCCCGTTAACATCAGGAGGATTGGACAGTGATTAGTGGTGATTAGTGAACTCTCTGAATCTCAACCAATTAGCACCCCATGATGAAAGAGCTGCGTTAAAAAGTGATGAAATCGGGCGGTACAAAAACAAAAACGACGGTTTGCCAGGTGACGTCATTTTTCAGTCCAGGTTACACGATGGTTATGTCTGGCGAACTGTGACACTCTCCGCTAATTTTAGGAGCGTCCTCATTAACCGTGTAAAACGTAGGAGCTATCAACCTACTCTGCCAGCGTTTTATTCTATGGTCGTTTCCGAGGAACGAATGCCACAACTCATGATGGTCTGAACTGACAGCGACGATTTTAGGCTTGTTATTATATAGTATTGGGCCAGAATATGCCCATTATTCTTCTTAAACACCTGTGTATGAACTCTTGCAGCGATTTAAACTCATTTAGCGCCGCGTTCCAGATTTCACATCCATATATAACTAGAGATTTAACATTCGAAATAAATAACCTCAATTGTGTTTGATTAGAGGAGCGCCACACGTTTTCCAATACACCAAACGGGCTACGTCCGGCCCTACAGAATCTAACACAAGTACACTCGATAGCTCCCAAATCAATCGGTACCCGTTAACATCTAATGTTATTCCTTATCAGTATACCAGTAAGAGGTCGAAACTTCCCAAATACAATATTAAAATACTCTAAACTCTAAAGTGTGACGTAGGGGACGGTCCTGACCGGCTTTAACATGGCAAAGTCCAGGATTTATCGTGGTCCCTCTCTCATCTCAAATGGACACTGACCTCCACGTGGTGTCACATGGGGAAGCTACCTTTAACACCCGTTAAAGGTAGTGAGCTAAAATGTGCCGCGCGTTCACCCATAAGGACGTTAAAAACTTAGGTTGGAGCGCGGGGTTAGTAACCCTCCCCTACTACTACGAAAAAACGAAAGAAAAGAAAAACAAATTCCTCTAACGTTGATGAACTCTGCATACGTTTTAAGGACCATGATCTGCGAATCTGCACCTGGAATGTTCGCACTCTTTATAGAGAAAGTGCAGTTTACGCATTGACAGCTGTACTTGAAAAGTACAAGGCCGACATTACTGCCATACAGGAAATACGATGGATTGGGAAAGGCGTCACAACAACACTTAAAGGTGACGCATTGTATTATAGCTGCCATGACATAAAGCATGAGTTTGGTTGCGGATTTGTAGTTGGTCGAAGGTTAAAACATCTGGTCTCCAGCTTCACCCCAGTGAATGAAAGACTCGCTGCAATTCGATTAAAAGTAAAAATCTTCAACATCTGCATTATTTGCGCTCATTCTCCCACTGAAGACAAGGACGAACTGACCAAAGATCTTTTTTACGAGCGCTTAGAAAAAACTTACACTCACAACAGATAGCCACAGCATATTCCACTCAATTAGCCCAATTGCTTAATCAAAGCACTCCTCGTCCCGATAACATATTAGGACAATGGCAAAACATTGCCCACTCGATGCAAACAGCCGCAAAATCAGTACTTGGATACCAGAGACCTCCACCAAGGAATCCATGGTATGATCAGGACTGTCGTGCTGCCACCGAAGAGAAAAATGCGGCATATAGGGCTACTTTACAATACGTAGCAACGCTTAGCGCACGAGAGAGATACAGGGAGAAAAGGAGAGAGGAGAAACGTCTTTTCCGCAGGAAAAAAAAGAGAGATGGAAAAGCGGGAGTGTGAACAAATCGAGATGTACAGGAGACAGAATGAAGTCCGAAAATTCTACCAAAGAGTGAAACATCAAACTGATGGCTTTGGAACTGGCACATCCTCCTGTAGAGACCAGCAAGGTAATTTGGTAACTGATACAGATAGTTTGCTAAGGTATCCAATAGTAGCGAAGTCGACGAAGATACCACAGATCCAATTCCAGAAGATGGTATTGAATGTATACCACCCAGTCAAGATGAGGTAAATACAGCAATAAATCGGCTGAAGAATAATAAGACAACAGGACCAGATGGCCTACCAGCCGAGCTGTTGAAAACCGGAGGCGACACGCTGATAAGGTGTATGCATCAGCTAGTTAGCTCCATCTGGTATGAAGAACGCGTACCCGACGATTTGAACCTGAGCATAAGAAAAGAGATAAGACTTTATGCTCCAACTATAGGGGCATAAGTCTTCTCCCTCTCGCCTTCAAGATAGTGTCAGGGATATTGTGCGAACGACTAAAGCCCATGGTCAACGAAATAATTGGACCATACCAATGCGGCTTTAGACCTGACAAGTCCACTATTGACCATATATTTACCCAGCGGCAAATCCTGGAGAAGACCCAAGAGATGCAGATCGACACCTACCACCTTTTTGTCGATTATAAAGCAGCCTTCGACAGCCCGCTACGTTCAAAGGTATTCCAAGCCATGTCTAAATTTGGTATTTCCGCAAAGCTCATTCGGCTTTGTAAAATGACTCTAACTGACACAAGATCTTCAGTTAAAATAGGAAAGAACCTCCCCGAAGAGTTTTCTACCAAAATATGTTTCAGGCAAGGAAACAGCCTTTCGTGTGATCTTTTGAACATCCTGCTAGAAAAGGTTATACGAGAGGCAAACGTCAATAGAAGTGGCACAATCTACACCAATAGCCACATGTTACTTGCTTATGCTGATGATATAGACATCATGAGACGATCAGTAAAAGAAGTAACCGATACCTTTATGAAGGTCGAAGGAGAATCTGCTAAAGTGGATCTGGCGGTAAACGGCGAGAAGACCAGGTTGATGGTGTCGACGTGCAATGCGTCCATTGAGCTCGGACCAACTGTATACTGTGTATACCACGGCACCGCCGTAAACACAACAAACGACATCAGTTGTGAAATAAGAAGAAGAATTTATATTGGCCAACAGATGCTACTTTGGCTTAAGTAAGCACTTTAAAAGCAAAGCCACAACTCGTCAAATAAAAATAACGCTTTACAAAACACTGATAATACTTATGCTGATGTATGGTTCCGAAGACTGGGTACTGACGCAAGCAGATAAGGCAGTGCTTGGCGTGTTTGAGAAAAAAATTCTTCGAAAGATCTACGGACCAATCTTCGTTAACGGTTAATATCGACGTCGAATGAACCACGAGCTGTATCTGCTATACAACGACATCAATATAGTTAAACGTATCGAGATGCAGCGATTGCGTTGGCTAGGCCATATCATAAGAATGAGCGATGATAAACCCACTAAAAAGGCGTATAAATTCGGGCCGCATGGCGGTGCACGCAGAATTGGCAGACCAAAGAATAGATGGAGCAAACAAGTTGATGAAGAGATGACAAGGTGCGGTATTCCAGAAAGCGAAGCACTAAACAGAGAGAATTGGAGATCTTTTCTTAGTTCGGTCTATGGAACAAATGTTTTGTAATGGGCCAGCTAAGTAAGTAACCCTAAAAGTTCTCCTTAAGTGGTAGCGATCTATTTTCAGCAAGTCGTGCGCTCTTTCGGTTTTTTTACGCCATTTGCAGTATTTAAAGCAAGGGGAATACGTTTGCAAAATGGTGGATTTTCTGACTTTAAAGTAAGTTAACATAACGGATAAAAACCACAATCAACATTTAATCTTCGATTACACTGCCTCAAATTTTATAAAATACACTGTGCAACAAAATGGAGGTGAAAGTCTGGGGCACGGAGAAATTCCTTTTGGAGAAGAAATGCCTTGGTGAATATATTAAAAACCCCGAAGGATTGATCCGCCGTGAGTCGAACTTCCCCGTTACGGCGTGATAACGGTTTTGCTTGAGACCCTGTAAGCCATCAGGAATTAGCGTTATATCTTTGTTCATTGTTGATTCAGCTTATTTTTGAAATGACATATCTGCAATCAAATCGAATGAGGATTATTATCGTAGAGCGTTTCGACCTTCTAACTCGCTTCCTTCAGTGTCCTTTTCGTCCTTTATTTTAAGTGCCGCTATAAAAGTACCGCAAGATTACGTTTTTCAGCTGTTTGGTCAGAAAAACTGTGTTTTGTATTTTTGTATGTTCTGTAACGAATATACAAAAAACAAAATATAGTCTTTTTCTGAACAAAAACAGGGTAAATGCACAAAACGACCACGAAAACGCTAAAAAATCGATTAGTTCGCAATGAGATCCATACCTACCTTTCTGAGCGACATTTTTGCAAAACATTTCTAAGCTGAAAAACGTCATCTTGTGGTACTTTTATAGCGGCTCTTAAATAAAGGACGAAAAGGACAGTGAAGGAAGCGATTTAGAAGGTAGAAGTGCTCTACGAAAATAATCCTCATTCGATTTGACTGAAGACATGTCATTCCAAAAATAAGCTAAAGCAACAGTGAACAAAGATATAAAGCTAATTCCTGATGGCTTACAGGATCTGTAGCAAAACCGTCAACACGCCGTAACACGGAAGTTCGACTCACGGCGGATCTGTCCTTCGGGGTTCTTAATATACTCACCAAGGGCTTTCATCTCCAAAAGGAATTATCTCTGCCCCAAAATTTGTGTTCACAGTGATATCGAACATTTCCATAACGTTTATAGATTTTGCACCGTATCTCCAAAACCGTTTATGTTTTATTTTGGAAGAATATTCGCTGGAATGTAATGCATAACTCTTCAGAACATACCATTGTTTTAAAATGCGTCTATCACGTTGCTTTTGGCATATTTTTTCAATGACAATTTAATAAATATGTCAGTAATGTGGTGAAATCCGAAATGCGAGAATAAACTGTTGGTGTGAACTGTGTTTGAAATACGTGTAGTAAAATATATGATGCAAAATACCGCTGAAAAAACATGAATTAAGAATTTTAGAGTTTCAGAATCTTCTGAAGAATTGCTGAGAACTTTATTTGGAAGATTGTTTGCAAAAGGCCACTTGGTTCAACTCCCTATAGTTCAGCTGATACTAACCAGATATTCAGCAATTATGTAAAATTTTCAATATTTTATCGATTTTGATGACCTTTTTTGACCTTTTCTTATGTGGCCTGTTCAAAGGATAAGTTCTACTAGATTAGGGCTACAACATTGCCAAAGACAGCAAAGTCAAATTCCTAATCGTTTCTGAGATAAAGACCCGATAAAAAAACTGTAGTCTTAGCCCGGTTTAGATGAGGCCATAAAATCCGAACTGGATGTGACGGGACAAAACCCTACCAGAGTTCTTGTAGTCTCAATATGTACTTTCAAAAAATGCATGCTAAGAGTTGTTTGCATTTTCAGTGTTGCATAGTGTTATTAATTTAAAACAAGTAAAAAAGTATCAGTCGGCTTTGCCGATAGAGATATACCCTCAGCCTGTGTATATTGAAAAATGTTTTTCCCAAAATACGTATGTATGTATTTAGGGGGTTTTAAAAACCGAAAAAAATGTTGATTAGGATTAAAGATCAAAAGTTTTTCGGAGGAGATACCACATGGAATGGATCGACATTGACCGTTATGGAAGTGAATCTCCAGCCACAAGAAGTATGGACTTGCCCCTAAAAAAACTTTTACCATGGTAACTGAGGCAGCGAATGCATGTTGCTTCAACAAAAATCAAAGTGATTCGATATTAGGTCTTAAAGTCAACTTATCCGCAATTTTTGTGGGAGGTACCAGAAGGGGACAACAAATATAGTCCATATTTGAACCTGAATTATATCTATATATCTATAGATATTTTAGGATGTGTAAAGTATAGACCACTTCGGCCACTTCAAGAGTTACCGTACGAACAAATTTTCCGAACATTTTTGAACTTTTGTGGGGGAGGTACCTGAAGGAGTGGACCGATATGGCTTATCTTCAAACTTAAACTATGTTTTGACAAAATATTACTAAGGCCATATTTTAGACCGAATCGGCAGATCCATTCGAGAGTTATCTTGCGCTCCAACCACCTCACATGGTGTCATAGGGGTTTTTTGCAACTTTCATGCTATTTTCTCAGGAAGTACGGACTTGCCCCTGATGAAACTTGTACCGTCGTATGGAGGGCAGTGAATACATGTTGCTGAAACAAAAATCAAAGCGATTCGAAAGATGGCCCTAAACTGAACTTTTCCGAAATTTTGTGTGGGAGGTACCCGAAGGAGTGGGCCTATTGTGACCATATTGGAACCTCATCTATGTCTGGTAGAAAGTTCACGATTTGTAAAGTATGGAGCAGATCGGTTACTTACTTTAAGAGTTATCGTTAGCACAATTTTTCCGAACATTTTCGAACTAATGTGGGGGAGGTACCGGAAGGAGTGGACCGATATAACCCATCTTCGAACTTAGACTAAGTTTAGACAAAATATTACGAAAGCCAAAATTTGAACCGAATCGGTTCATCCGTTCAAGAGTTATCGTGCGCTCCAGCCAGCAGGACAGACAGACAGACAGACAGACGGACGGACATGGCTAGATCGACTCTAAATTGTCTGAAACACATTTCGTCCAAACATACTTGGGGTCTAAAACCATTATTTCGATGAGGCACATTTTTATCGTATCAAAGTGTATATACCCTCCTTAGCCTAAAGGCTGAGGGTATAATTAATATACATAAATTCCTGAATCACTGATAGCCGTTCACAAAGAATTCTAACACTATTAGTTCCAAACCATCGTTTTCCATATCCCGGATAAATCATTAGACATTTCCTCGGACTTAGCATGGAAAAGTTGTTAAAATTGCAACAACAACAAAAAAGAAGATGGCATGTGTATCCGTTTTTAGAATTTTCTCTTGGCGCTTATAAAAATTCTTTTCGGCAAAGCCTTGTTTGTTTACGATGGAGAATGTCGGTGCTGAATTGCGTTGCGTCGATGTTCCCCATGACCATAAAATTGTTTGAAAATCCGTTCTAATTTCCTTCTTTGATTTAGTCATCAGAAGTTAAACAAACAAACGGGGCCAAAGAACAACAACAACATAAATAAATAAAAAGCAAAAACAGCAACAACTACATACAACAAAAAAAGCTTACCGACAATAATTCTGGGAAGATGTGGCAGGCTGGCAGATGTAACCTGCTGTTAATGTTGTTGTTGTTAGACAAGATGCCATGATTGGAGTTGGAGTCCAAATGGTGGCAGTTGCTTGCTTGGTTGAGGTGGCACAATTTAATGGAAAAGGCCTTAAATGGCCAAAACAAGGAAATCATAGTCGCTTGTCTTTAAACGATGAGAACCAACCTCATCCACAATAACAAAAGCAACACCAACAACAACGACAAAGAAAAATCTATTTTTGATAAGTTGAAAGTCTTGGCTAAAGTGATGTTGTTGGCTGGCTGGCTGGTTGTTAGTGCAGTGCTGATGATGGCCAACTAAATCCGCTTTGACAAAATAATAAGAATCGGAGCATCCGGAGAATGTGACTTCTGTTGACCGAGTGCTTGCTGGGATGGTTGTTCTTGCCAAGTTGGTAAGAACTAGAAAATGACAATGAAATCAAAACGAAGACATTGTTTTTGGGCCACAATGATAACAACAGCAAACAACAATTACTTGTGCGTTTTTTTGTTGCTGTTGTCACACAAGAAAAAACAATAACAAAATTGTTACACGACTTTGTTGTCATTGCAATTGCTTGCAATATCTCCAAGTCATTGACGATTAAGATGACGATGATGATGTACGAGTATGTGAATGTGAGTGTGTGTGTGAGATTTGGGTGCATGTTTGAGGTTGTTAAGCAACCCAAGTCATTAGCGGCAATTGCTTGCAACAACAGCAACTGTAACATCAGCTTAAGCATCACCAACCGGCAACAACAGAAACAACATCGTGTAAAACTATCAAAATCGAAACAGCATTTGGTCTTCCTCACCCAGTTGCGCCGCTTTAATCGTTGCTCATAGAAGTCGCATTCGAGACCATGTTGTTGTAGCATTTCAAGTCAAGTATGGCCCATATTGAATGGTTAAAATGAGCTTATTTTACACACATGCTCATGCAACGAACGACCTCACCGTCACTACTGCCACCGCCACTCGTACATCAAACTTCCTTGTCGGACGGAATCTTCACTTCACTGATGATTGCTGATTATTGGCTTTAGTTGTTGTACAACAACTTTAACGACGACACACTGGAAAGAAAGAAAGGAAACTTTAGATTGAGTGTTGCTGTGTGTGGGGGAAGGTTGAGGAGTGTGCAGGGGGGTTCGAGCATATTTAACTGATCCCCAGCAATGATGTGCTTGTCGTAAGCACATCATAAATACTCCAGAGGGTAGTGTAATAGGTTGGGGAATTTTCAATATGAATTTCATTTCATGAGTGGATAATAATTCATGGTGTGATATTAATTTCGTAAAGAGGTAAACGTGACATTGTTATTTTGACTATTACCAGTTCATAAAATTCACCAGACTGGGTGTGGTCTATGGCGTTGATCACTCAATGATTGAGTCTTTCATTTTCCATAAACCGAATACCGGCTAAAACAACTAAAACTAAAACACATTTTGCATTTGGAAAACCAAAAACTTCTGGGACAGAGAAGCCATTACATAGTCGATACGTCTGAAGATCTGCTTTACCGCCAGTGAAACCAGGTAGCGTAAATTGGTGACTATGTGGGTTCGAGTCCTTGGCTTTCCTTTTTCACTTGCAAATAATTTCCGATCATCAAGCTTAACTCTAAACGAGAAAATTAATGTAAAATTATTTTGTTCAAATTAATTATTGAAAGTGAACATTCCAAATAAATTCAGAAATTTATAAATACATAAATTAAATTTGGATTAAAACACAAAAGTGTTGAATTTTTTCGGAGACATAGTCCGTTTTGCAAGTGGATATAGCTTTGAGAGTAATTTCTTTCGATAATTATCATGCCAGACATTCAATTTAGGTTGGCACCGTAGGATTTCTTATCATAAGAGGCATGGACTTGCTCTCGAAAAAATTACAAGGACTACCTTCGATGGACTTTTCAAACCAATCTTCGAACAGCCTTTAAATAGCATTTAAATAAAAATGTTAAACTATTGAGAGGGATGTATCGCAAGGAGTTGCCCGATATAGCCTCTGTTCGAACTTGATTGACCATTGTGAGAAATATTACGATAAGCAAATGTTGGACCGATTATGTCAGAAAGAATGAACTTGCCCACGATAATATTATATCCCTGTAAACATGACCACAAAAAATACCTTCTGTAATAATTTCAAAACGATTCGCGAATAGCCGTTAACCTGTAATTAAGCGAAAATGCTGATATTTTGTGAGGGAGGTATCCGAATGTGTTGTCCGATATAGACCTTCTTGGAACTTGATAATTTTAGAAGACATTTTACAATGTGTAAAGTTTCAGCTAAATCGTATATTCACTTCGTGGGCAATGTTAGTGCCGACAGGAATTTTTGGAGCCATTATCTCAGAAAGTTTGGACTAGCTCCTGTAAAAATTGTACCAATAGGAGGCTGCTGCGAAAAAAAAAATCAAATGAATTACACTTGTGCGAAATATTTTGAAAATGTGTGTGGGAGGTATCCGAAGGTGTGGACCGACATAGTCCATATTCGAACCTGATCTATGTACGTATGAAATTAAGCAAAATTTGAACTGAATCCGTTTATTCGTTCGAGAATCATCGTGCGCATGGGTCATCTTCGAACTATATCTAAGATTCTCAGAAATATTACGATAAGTTTGGACCAACGTAGTATGCGATTCGAAAGTTGTCGTGCGCACCACAACGTAGTGATAAAAGCTCCCCTAAGCACGGTGACCGTGGGAATTTTTGCAGATTTCGGACCATTTAATCAGGAAGTATGGACATTAGGGATATAACTTTTTGCACTTTTTTGCAAATATCAAAAATACCACCACATAGCCGTGTAGAGCATGAAAAACTATTATGAAAAAAGGTGTAATTTTTTCTCTATCGCGAAAAAAGTTTCCGCACCAAATGCATTGAAGTTCAGTAATGCATTTTTTAATTTTAGCTGTTATGACAACATATTTGCTTTTAATTACATTTTTTATTTTTTTGTAATCTAATTTAAAATCATTACCAAAGCGTTCTGGACCAATTTGTTCTCAAATCGCGCCATTTCGGAGCATTTTAGGAATTTCTGACACTATTGCAATTTTTGGTTTTTCTTTACAAACTCGTGAATTTTATGTTTATATTTATTGTACCTATCGGACAAGAGAATATGGTGCCATTTGCAACAAATTCGCGAAAGTTACAGACCGTTTTAATGACTTTGCCTTTGAGAATTGTATTTATTTTCTATAAATATTTATTCAAACAAAGCAAATTTAAAATTTTAAGTAGAAAAAATATCAAAAGGGTTTTAGTAATCACGGTCGGTGCGGAACCTTTTTTCACCGAATCGATCTTAGAAACGCGTTTTCGTTATTAGGACAAAATTCCCCACGTGGTACTGGTGTTGTATTTTTGTAAAAAACATATACGATTCTCACAGGCATATTCAACAAAAACAGCCTATAACTTTCGCGACTTCGTTGCAAATGACCCCATATTCTTTTGTCCGGTAGGTACAAAAAATATAAACATAAAATTCACGAGTTTATAAAGAAAAAGCAAAAATTGCAATAGTATCAAAAGTTCCTAATATGCTCCGAAATGGCGCGATTTGAGAACAAATTGGTCCAGAACGCTTTGATAATGATTTTAAATTAGATTACAAAAAAATAAAAATTTTAATTAAAAGCTAATATGTTGTCATAACAGCTAAAATTAAAAAAATGCATTACTGAACTTCAATGCATTTGGTGCGGAAACTTTTTTCGCGATAGAGAAAAATTGACGTCGTATTTCATAATAGTTTTCCATGCTCTACACGGCTATGTGGTGGTATTTTTTTGGTTATAGCCCTAATGGACATGTCCCTGAAAAAACTTAGGATGGTCTTCAATTGCACTTTTCCGAAAAATTTTTTAATGTTGTGTGGGGTACGCCAGGAAGTGGACCGATAGTTAGCGTGCGCAACGTTTCAATGTAGGGAATCGACAGGACCCACCTTCGAACTTAATCTAAATTTGGACAAAATATTACGAAGACCATATTTTGGACTTAATTGGTTGATTCGTTCGAGAGTTATTGTGCCCTCCAGCTAGACAGACGGATGGACATTAGGGTTATGACTTTTTGACATTTTTTCTCAAAAATGATTTCCTGTAGCAGGGATGAATGAACTTTTGCCCATTACTCACTACGCTATCGTTTATACCATTGAAATATAAAAGAAGTTCACGCACAAATCGATTTAAAAAAAAAATAATTTTTTAAAAAAATGCGTAATATGAAAAAAGTTTTTTTTTTCAAGAATTGTTTTTTGTTGCACGAATGAATAAATATAAGCCTACTAATAACTAAAATGACGCTTATTCCATTCAAATATTGAAAAAGGTCATGCACAAACCACCTTGAAAAAATTTAAATTTTTTTGTTTTTTTGTTAAAAAATTATATCTTTGAATAAAAGCTTTTACGACATTTTTACGATTCTCAGAATTGAAGAAAATTAGTGAGAAATAAATGTGATGTCAGTTTTATTATCTCATGTGGCTCTAAAGTTTATTTTCAAATGTATATCTGCTTACAGTGATTTCAAAAAATTTCCCATAATTTTGATAAATTCAAATTTTGAAATCATTTTGTGCGTGAGGTTTTTCATCGAATCACTTTATAATTAAGATTTTATGTAATCTTAAGGCAAAACTCATCACGCTATGATACAGGGATATGAGGTTGTAAAAAAGTCATAACCCTAATGGACATTGTCAAATCGACTCAAATTGTCTGAAATGTACTTGGGGTCTAAAACCATTATTTCGACGAGGCATATTTTGGTTGTATGAATACTGCTGGGTAAAAAAACCATGGCTTCCATGCTCATGAATGGCGGGTAGTCAGATCTTTCCAGGACGGTGGTGGCTTAGTGGTCAAGTTCTCTAACGCCAAGGAGTGCGTTGAGTGCATATGGGCTTGTGAGGGAGTGTTGAACTTCAGGATGGGGTGGTAGCTCTTCCGATTAATTCATGACCATCAGCTAAATTGGAAAAGAAACTCTGAAACGGACTAAGTAAGGCATTATACACTGGTTGTAAACAACTGTGGTATATCCTATCTTAAATTATGGATGGCTTGTCGGGTGGAAAACTCTCGAAAATGAGATATATATATAGCATAGCTGGTGTGCAACACGCTGAATCAGTGCTCATTACTGGAGTTGTCAGAAGCACACCACTGCTGGACTTGAATGCGATTCTACGTAACCTCCAACCATAGCTGTTCAATTTCAGTGAGGCATCAGGAATGGCGGAGATTCGGGCATGTCGTTCTTAAAAATTGGGACATGCAATCATCTTTCAAGTGTCCGGTTATCAGTTAGTGATACTTCGCACCATCCTAAGCCTCAACATGGAGGAGATCTGTCTACAAGGGAGTAATTATTGGACCCATGCCAACCCCTTTTTAGATGGATTATCCATCTACACTGATGGCTCCAAAATGGAGGAATATAACGCATCTCACGGTGCGCCTTAACTAATTTTAAATGGAAGGTGCTTACACCTAGGAAGTTTTTGCAGATTCTGCATTGTAGCTCATAGATGAGAAATATCAAGAAACAAAAAAATCGCCGGATGGATTTTCATATAAATAGCGATTTAAGTTCACATTTTTAGGAGTTCTTTAGGTTTTTACTATTTTGCTCGGAAACCGCGAGTCCTATGTAAATGGGCCTAAAGAAAATGTTGTAGCTGTAAAAATTCTCCACAAGATTGACCTTTATGATACCTTTCGTAGCTTTTACCGTTTTTGAGATATAGAAGTTCAAATTGAGACAGCGCACTGACTGTATCGCCTCCATCCAAATAAATAAATCATCCAATCTTGTAGAGAATTTTCACAGCTTCAACATTTTCTTTAGTCGCATTTTGATATGACTTGCGGTTTCCAAGCAAAATCTTGAAGACTTAAGATAAAAACCTAAAAATTCGAACTGAACCTCTATATCTCAAAAATGTAAAACCTACGAAAAAACCTAAAGGTCAGTCTTGTAGAGAATTTTCACAGCTACAACATTTTCTTTAGACTCATTTCGATACGACTTGTGTTTTCCAAGCAAAATCGTGAAAACCTAAAAAAACCTTAAATTGTGAATTTTTATTCGCAATTTATTTTAAACTCAAACTTTAAACTTTATTTTATGAACATTGCTGTTTCAGAATCCGCGAAATCTTTGTTTTTTTAAGAAGGCGATACAGTCAGTGCATTGTCTCCATTTGAACTTCTATATCTCAAAAACGGTAAAACCTACGAAAATATCATAAAGGTCAATCTTGTGCAGAATTTTCACAGCTACAACACTACAATTACATAGGACTCGCGGTTTCCGAGCAAAATCGTGAAAACCTAAAGAACTCTTAAAAATGTGAACTAAAATGGCGATTTATTTGAAAATCCCTCCGACGATTTTTTTTGTTTCTTGATATTTCTCATCTATGAGCATTGTAGTTTCAAAATCTGCAAAAACTTCCCAGGTGTAAGCACCTTCCATTTAAATTTGGTTGATGCAGTGATCAGCAATATATTATGAGAAGCTCGGTACCGGGCACTCATGTAAATTGTATTATAACTGTAGGGTTTTTCAGGCGGAAATCTTGTCTATAGTGAAGGCTCTACCATTTTTAGGTGCAGTATGTGCAGATACCCAAATAGGCGTGTTTTCGATAGCTAGACGGTTCTTTAAGCACTTATTAGTACATTTACATATAACCGGAAATCTTCTGGATTCCATTGGGAATATGTCAAACAATTCCTCATAAAGAAGGTTGCCCGGCAAAAAGCGCTAATGTAAATATGGCGATGTAAATACCAGATCATTGTGATATTGAGGAAAACGAAATCTCGGATAAACTGACAAGTACAGGCTCACAGTCGGAAAGTATTCCAACAGAAACTCTTGTGATACCATCGTTGTATTATTTTATCGAGTATTTTTTGATAAATCCAGTGTGGTCGGTCCGACGAACCTAAATGTCGGGTAGCAAAACTGATCTGGCCACTTTTCTCACTTAGCAAGTCCGACATTACGGTAGGAGTAATTACTGGTCACTGTTGCATTAGATAAAGAACTTGTATGTGGGTGGAACAAATATTGCCTTTGCAGGCTTTGTGAGATGAAGAGGAGTTGGACACAATCGAATATATGCTAGTCGCTGGCCTATGCACAGAGGGATGCAGAGACTATTAGGTGACTATGCAATTTCCAGTCTCTTCTCAAAAGATCCTGTGATTCTTGTCTATTCTTCCAAGTCGTGTAAATGACTCTGGGAAAATAACTCAGCACACCCACAAGTTTGATTATCTCACATGAATGAGAGGTCATTTACAATAATACTTCTCTTAGTAACATCTTTATGGTTCAATCGTCGTATTCAAACACCCTAATATACGCTCTTCCATTTTCATTGTTTATATATTTTAAGGATGAACACAATGTACCCAAGGTCTCCGAGTGAAGCAGCTGTGATGAATTATGGCTGCTCATCCTCAAACCTATCCTAACCTAACTTCACCTTAAAATTGCGTCCGATTGAGCTGATTTTAGGGCTGTATACCTGAATGTCATCCTATCTTGATAATTGTTAAACCTCAGCATTTATGCTAACGAGGCTGGCTGGCTGTCTGCAGCGCACTGTAACTCCAACTGATGAACCGACTTAGGCTTCGTAATATTTTGTCTAAACTTAGGGGTGCCCAGACATAACTCCCACGAACATAACTCCCAAAATTCGTTGGGAGTTATGTCAGTGAAACAAAGCGGACATAACTCCCAAAAATTTTTTGAAATTTATAATTATACAAATTGCTATAAATTTTAGGGTAGAAGTTAGAATGTAAGCGGAATTATAAATTTGAAAAGGCCTACATTTTTAAAAATGGTGTATTTTCTTTAATTGTGAAAATATTTGTTAAGAAAATCAGGCGATTCTTTTTTTTCAAAAATAATTTCTCCTGTGGTGATATTCGCTTTTCAGAAATTGCTAATTTTTTACAAAAACTATTTACTACTATGGGTGACGTAGGGGATGAGAGATACCAAGGAACGGTCCTGACCGGCTTTAACATGGCAAAGTCCAGGATTTATCTTGGTCCCTCTCTCATCTCAAGTGGACACTGACCTACCCGTGGTGTCACCTGGGGAGCTGCCTTTAACACCCGTTAAAGGTAGTGAGCTAACATGTGCCGCGCATTCACCCATAAGAACGTTAAAAACTTGGGTTTGGGCGCCGGGTTAGTAACCCTCCCCTAGAAAAAGCAGCCTACTATGACAAAACAAAAGAAAAACAAATTCCTCTAAAGTTGACGACCTCAGCAAACGTTTTAAGGACCATGATCTGCGAATCTGCACCTAGAATATTCGCACACTTTATAGAGAAGGTGTAGTTTACGAATTGGCAGATGTACTTGAAAAGTACAAGGCTGACATTACTGCCATACAGGAAATACGATGTAACGGGAAAGGCATCACAACAACACCTAAAGGTGACGCACTGTATTATAGCTGCAATGACACAAAGCACGAGTTTGGTTGCTGATTTGTAGTTAGTCGGAGGTTAAAACACCTGGTCTCCAACTTCACACCCGCGAATGAAAGACTCGCTACAATTCGAATAAAAGCAAAATTCTTCAACAGCAGCTTTATTTGCGTTCGTACTCCCACTGAAGACAAGGACAAACAGACCAAAGATATGTTTTATGAGCGCTTAGAAGAAACATACGACCGTTGTCCTGCCCATGACATTAAAATTATTCTAGGCGATTTTAATGTCAAAATTGGAAAGGAAAATATCTTTGGCCCAAAAGACGGGAAATTCAGTCTCCACAATGAAACATCTGACAATGGCATGAGGCTGATAGACTTCGCAGCGGCAAAAAACATGGTAGAAACATAAGGGCACATGGCTGTCTCCAGATCAGAAAACAAGAAATCGAATTGATCACGTTGTGATAGATGGAAGACATTCATCGAGCGTGTTTGATGTGCGCTCCTTCCGAGGAGCAAACATAGACTCGGACCACTACCTAGTTGCAGCAAAGGTACGCACCCGATTAAACGTAGCAAACAAAGTACGAAAAGACACAACACGAAGCTGCAATCACAACAGATAGCCAATTGCTTAATCAAAGCACTCCTCATCCCGATAACATATCAGCGCAATGGCAAGGTATTGCCCACTCCATGCAAACAGTTCAAAATCCATACTTGGATACCAGAGACCTCCACCAAGGAATCCATGGTATGATCAGGAGTGTCGTGCTGCTACCGAAGAGAAAAATGCGGCATATAGGGCCGGGAGAAAAGGAGTGAGGAGAAACGTCTTTTCCGCAGGAAAAAGAGAGAAATGGAAATACGGGAGTGTGAAAAAATCGAAAGTTCTACCAAGGAGTGAAACATCAAACTGATGGCTTTGGTACAGGCACATCCTCCTGTAGAGACCAGCAAGGTAATTTGGTAACTGATACAGATAGTGTGCTCAGGATATGGAAAAAAACATTTCTCCAAACTGTTGGTATCCGATAGCAGCGCAGACGGCGAAGATACCACAGATCCAATCCCAGAAGATGGTATTGAATGTATACGGCCCAAGCAAGATGAGGTAAAGACAGCAATAAACCAGCTGAAGAATAATAAGGCAGCAGGAGCAGATGGCCTACCAGCCGAGCAGTTTAAAACCGGAGGCGACACGCTGATAAGGTGTATGCATCAGCTAGTTAGCTCCATCTGGCAGGAAGAACGCGTACCCGGCGATTGGAATCTGAGCATCCTGTGTCCCGTCCATAAGAAAGGAGATAAGACTTTATGCTCCAACTATAGGGGCATAAGTCTTCTCCCTATCGCCTACAAGCTAGTGTCAGGGATATTGTGCGAACGACTAAAGCTCAGTTAAAATAGGAAAGAACCTCTCCGACGAATTTTGTACCAAAAGAGGTTTCAGGCAAGGAGATAGCTTCACGTGTGATCTCTTCAACATCCTGCTAGAAAAGGTTGTACGGTAGGCAAACTTCAAAAGAAGTGGTACAATCTACACCAATAGCCACATGTTACTTGCTTATGCTGATGATATAGACATCATGGGACGATCAGTAAAAGAAGTAACCGATACCTTTATGAAGGTCGAAGGAGAATCTGCTAAAGTAGGTCTGGCGGTAAACGGCGGGAAGACTAAGTTGATGGTGTCGACGCGCAATGCGTCCATAGAGATCGGGCCAACTGTTGACTGGTTCCTATAATTTTGAGGTAGTAAAAGGCTTCGTTCACCTCGGCACCGCCGTAAACACAACTAACGACATCAGTTGTGAAATAAAAAGAAGAATTGTATTGGCCAACAGATGCTACTTTGGCTTAAGTAAGTACTTTAAAAACAAAGCTACATCTCGTCAAACAAAAATAACGCTTTACAAGACACTGATACTACCCGTGCTGATGTGTGGTTCCGAAGCCTGGGTACTTGTGCAAGCAGATAAGGCAGTGCTTGGTGTGTTTGAGAGAAAAATTCTTCGAAAGATCTATGGGCCAATTTGCGTTGACGGTGAATATCGACGTCGTATGAACCACGAGCTATATCAGCTATACAAAGACATGAATATACATAGTTAAACGTATCGAGATGCAGCGATTGCGTTGGCTAGGCCATATCATAAGGATGAGCGATGATGAACCCGCTAAAAAGGTGTATAAATATGAGCCGCTTGGCGGTGCACGCAGAATTGGCAGGCCAAAGAATAGATGGCGCAAACAAGTGGATGAAGAGATGACAAGGCGCGGTATTCCAGAAAGAGAAGCAATAGACGGAGAGAAATGGATACCTCCCCCACTAAAGTTCAAAATTTTTGTTTAACTGCAGTTTAGGGAATGTTTGAATATCCTTTGGAAATTTATACCGATGCTTCTCGTTGTGGCCGTGTTTACAGCGATATTATACTTTTCTTGACTTATTGTTCAAAAAGCTCTAAGTTATACACTGTCCAACTGACTATTGGACTTGAGATATATCGACAAGAAATGACACCCAAAATAAGATCCACCACAAAATACAGAAACCATTCATAAACCCTAATTTTTGAGGAAAAGGATTTTGGTTTTGTAGCTGATATTTGGTATGTCCCTAGATGAAAGCTTCATAGGCTGAGGGTATATCTCTGTCGGCAAAGTCGATTGAGACTTTTTTAGATGTTTTAACTTACTACGAACCTTTGCAGAAAAACTCATTTCCATCGGATGTAAAGAAACATTTATGTCGAACGTTCCCATAGAAGAGGGACCACCCCTGTACAATATCTGGTAAGCTGTTGTATTTTTATAAAATTCAGTTTTTCTAGTCTTTACAGTTTTGTATCATAGTTCAGGGTACCAGTATGAATCATTCAAAACCTAATTATTGGTTTTTGGAAAAATTCAAAAGCAAGCATGCGTATAAATGCAGTATACGCATACAGCACTCACGATTGATCATTTTTTCATTTTAAAACATTATTATGTTTTGTACAATAATTATACAATAAAAACAACGGGATTCCGGAATGTCATACAGGTGTTAAATATTAATAAGGCGCCATGAAAAGTAATAAAATTTCTCCAAAAAGGGTTTATTGACAGTTTTCAAAGTGGCCACAGATTGTATACAAAAACTGTCAATATTCCTCTCAAAGCAATAAAACAATTTATTATAAAACGTTGTTATATTAAAAAAATCATAAAAATTAAATCATAAAATTATTTAATGATATCCCAAAAGCAGAAATATTTTATTTCTTAAAAAATAAACCCTTTCCACATGTACACTCCTCCCTCGATTAATGAGAAGCAAACATTAATAAAAAGCCATTAAAACAACAGGCAATAACAAACAGGCCAAACATTCGACAAAGACAACAACAACGACAAACAAACGATGGTCAGAGTTCAAATTGTGCCAATTGAGCCAATCAAGCCACACATTCTATCACGCACTAAACACAAGCTCACACTCTGGCGTACACACAACAGTTATCCCTTGCCCCAACGGCTGCACTCACTTGTGGTGGAATGCGTAGTTATCCAAAACAACAACAATTTACATTCAACTCCAACAAGCCATAACCCAATCAATCCCCAAAACTGCTTACATACATACCAACAAATAAACAATAAAGCTCAAGTGCGGCTTCAAATATCCCCACCACCACCATTTTCATCGACGCACACTTCATCATTCACATTGTCATTATCATTATCGTTTTGGAGGGAACTACTTCCAGCCAGCCCATGCCAAACCATCAACCAAATGACCGAACATACAACTTATTATTTGCTTCTCCTACTCAGCTCCCCCGAAAAACGACGAGAAAGTACAAATTACAGAATTACACAAAAAATATTTACGATCCGAGGGTACCACGATCTGAGGGGCATGATTTGCTTTATTTGTAGTTCCCTCTCTGTGCGTTTATTCTTCGGTTCGTTTACCCGTAGTAGTCGCATGGATAAATTTATGCGGATCGTCATCATCCCATCTCATCAACAGCATCAGCATCAGCCGTACACGCTTTGTTGTGTTTGGTGCTACAACAACTTTGATTGCTGTTTGATCTGAGCTTTAGTTGGGGTTCTTCTTCGAAGTAAGAGTTTCCTTAAGTGTGTGTGTGTGCGTGTTTGTGTGAGCATCAAAATGTTATAATTGAGAAATGAATTAACATCTCAGAAGGCCAACAGTGGTTACAAATTAAAAAAATTACAGAGTATTAGAAATCTTCTCAGGCAAAAATATTTTACAATTCTGAAATAAGAGTTTTAAATTTAAATTTTCAAGTTTGTAATCATTGGGCCTTAGTAAGCGAAACATAAAAAAACATTTTTATAGATTTCATGATTACTCAGTTGTATAATTTGAACCACTGTAAAGCTCTTTTGTGCTTCTAAGGCAATGACGATGATGATGCTGAGCTATGATTATTACCACCAATACTGTTGTTGTTTTTGTAGTTATTCCATTCGATGATTGTTTGTTTTTATTGTTTCGAGACATTTAAACATCATTAAATGTGTCTGAACTCACATAAATATCACCATTAAAATTTACAGGCATTAAAAAGCGATTGAAACTGTAGCATCAGAAACGACAACAACAACTGCCTCCGCTGCTATTGAAAATGGGATCATTTCAAGTGAATTGCTGTTTAGAATTAAGAAATCAAAGCAAAATATTTCAAGATTTTTTTGAGAAAGATATGAAAAGACCACCTGTTTGAATTGTTTTTACACCAATCAGTACAACTTATATTAATTCAGATTACAAATACACTTTAAATTTGAAATGCAGGCGTATGTGGGTTAAGAGTTTATGTTAATCATACGCATGTGACACAATTTGAAGCTTTTATTGAAAGTTAATGTTGATCATACGCCGTGGTCTTCAACGAAATGGCATTTTCGTTTCCAGTGTAGATTTTGAATTTTATGGGTAGAGTGGATAGATCCAATCAATATAGTATCAAAATCCTACATATACGAGGGCTACTATTAATATTTCTGACCCAATAATGCTGATGCGAATGTTTATCATCAACAATGGTTAAATTATTTTTCAAAGTATTCTCCAGCATGAGAGAATACTTTTGTTTGCATGCCCTCCAACCAATTGCCGAAGTACTTTTTACACTCCGATTGAACACCTCCAAAACATATTGCTTATATTGCTTCGTGCTGCGCCAACGTGATTCCCAGTGAGTCTTCGTCATCGTCGTCGAATTATGAAACTCCCCCGCAATCTCTCCAACAGTAGTACCATCGCGTATTGCTATTCTAGTTCCTAAGAATGTGACATTTCTGCAGTTTAACTTCGATGGTCTTTGTGGCAAGATCAATGGTCTCGGCGATTCAAAAAATTATGCTAAGCAACACCTGCAGTCTTCGGAGTTTGTGGTAGATACAACGTTCTTCGCTTGGATCGTAGGAGAAGTGGGGGTGGTGGAATTGGCATCCTATTGCACCAGTCTGTCCAGTACAGACCTATTTCGCTTGAGCTCAACTCTAGTGATCCATACTTGGTGTGTATGGGGGTAACGGTCAAGTGTGAAACCGCCGAGATAGAACTGCTAAATGTGTATATCCCGCCGATTAATAGCTGTGGCCCGCGTTATTCGCCTGATATCAGGCCATTGTTGGACGATGATAACCAGCTGGTCCTAGGAGATTTCAATGCGCATCCTGAGCTATGGCATTCAACCTTGGGAATGACCGGAAAGGCATAGCTCTGGCCAATCAAATAGATAGCTCCACATTTTGCACCTTGAACGATGACTGGTGGGCTTAGAGGAGAATGCCACAGTTCGTCTGACATATCCATCATGTCACCTGATCTGACGAATGACGTAACTTGGCATCCCGTCACATCCCTTGGGTCGGACCATCTCCCTATTCTCATCCCCATCGATATACCACCCGACCTCTTTCCGTAACTATGGCAAAGCCAACTGGCAAGGTTTCAGGCAATTCACCAACCAACGCTTGATATAACTGCTCAATCTCTTTGAAGTTTGGGTAGCAGAGAGAAATTTCCGAGACATCGTCACTGCTGTAGCCGCTCGCCATACTCCTACAGGTCGAATACATGAAATAAAACCTAATTTTCCAGCAGATGCGACGGGATTTGCGAATGAAGGTTCGCCGTACGAACCCTTGCGACCAAAGTCACAGAGAATTGACAATGGAGCATCTGAAGTCCTGCAACATTGGAACCGCTTGAAGTAAATTGTGGACAACGATTAGGGCGTTATCGAACCTCGACATTGGTCATGTTTAACGGCATGACTATTTTTGCCTACAATTTATTGAGCACCCCGAGCGACTGGGAGAAGAGAAGCGTTTTACGTCGTTTGCGACCTCTTCGAGCGGAGGGGGAACCACCACAATTTACAATGGGTGATGTTGCAGATGTTATTCGAGGCTCAAAATTATTCAAAGCGCTTGGACCTGACGGAATTTCAATGGTGATGCTAAAACAGCTGGACCTATCGCTAGCCACCCTAATAGTTGCCGAAGCCTGGAAGATGAGCAGGGTGGTCCCGCTGCAGAAACCTGGCAAGGGTGCAAGCAAAAGTGAAACGTACAGGCAGATCTCACTTCTATTCCCAGTAGCAAAGATAGACGGATTCCGGAAGCAGCACCACACGCCATTTCCACACATATTAGCCGAGGTCTCAACCAGAACAAACCGTGACGCAGAACAGTGATGGTAGAATCGGATCTTACCAAAGCTTTTGATACGGTCAACCATGCCAAGTTGTTCGAGTATGTCGAAAATACTATATTCCACCAACTATTTGTGTGGTCGCCAGTCATACGTAGAAGTTAGAAACAAGAAGTCCAAACCCCGTAGAGTGAAGCAGGGAGTTTCCCAAGGAGTTGTGATATCTCCGGAAATATTTCTACAATTCCACGCCCTCCCGACGGCATTGAGTTAATTACGTACGCGGATGATTATACGTTCATGGCGTCAGGTCCTATCGTTGATAGCGTTTATGTCAGGCTAAACGCCTCCTCATTGATCTTGTTCGTCTTGTTGAGTTCTTCCACGCGAGGAATATGAACAAATCCGCCACTAAGTCAACATCAACACTATTCACCACATGGACGCCGGAAATGAAGCTCTTGCTGAATGTGCAGGTTGATGGTTAAATAATTCCGACCACAAAGAACCCCAAAGTCCTGGGGGTCATATTTGATAGCATTTATAAGTCGTTCGCGCATGCCCCAGCTATCTGCTATAAGATGAGAAGCAGGAACGCAGGTCCTCATGTTCCCAGCCGGCAGAGCTTGTGGAGCGGATAAAGAAACCTTGTTAACCACTTATAACGTGATAGGTCGGTCTGTGGTAAGCTATGCGGCGCCAGTGTGGTTTGATAGCATAAGTGATACGCAATAGAAAAACTTGCAAACCAGAATGCAGCCCCGAGAACAGGAACAGAGGAGACCCCCTTCATGTCTTCAATGGACCATATTACGCCGACACAACAATATGTTGTCGATGCAATATTTGCTTGGATGTTATAGGCAAAACCATCCAAACCACTACCTTATGGATAGATAAACGCCGTCCAGGCAAGTCAAGAAAGATCTTCATGATTTGGAGAGTGAGGTCCAGAGATACAAAATAGAGCCCCAAGAACAACAAGATTATCAGGCAGGTTTGAGATATATTCACACTGGTGCAGCCGCTGAGGCTTTAAGAGCCTATCATGTGAATGCTGTCATCGAAAATCACCCAATTGACCAATCCTATCCACCTGGGTGTTCTTTCTGAGCTTGGAGTTGGAGGCAGAGCCGAATCAACACACATACATTTAGAAACGTCTACAACAACAACCTTGTTGCAGCAATGAAAGTTGGACTTCTGTATTTTGCATTCACAACAGATAACCACAGCAATTGCTAAACGGAAGTACTCCTCGTTTCATCCTAAGTTTTTTCGTTCTAATGTCTAAACGAAATATGAGATACATATTTGGAACCCAAGGATTCGCACCGTCGATTCAGGGATCCCAGCCACTCTGACCTTTATTCCAAGACTCTTACCAAAAAGATCTGAGATGTCCGCAATGACTTTATTCTTTCACTGTTTTTACATTCACCGAGATATTTTAGGCTCAGGCTAATCAAAAACGCCCATTTCACATATGAATTTAAATTCATATAGCATTCGCAGGATTTTCTTATCCACATGACATTGGTTGGTGTTTTGCATTTAAGAAAAAGTAAAATCCCAAGTCTAAATTGTAATTATAAACTGAATACACAATTAACATTCTTAAAATTACAATTACATATATTAAATAGTTTCCTTATCTCTCAATATTCAATTTCGTATATGACCCCACCACCAGCAATCGCCCGCCCGTCTATCGGAAAGTAGAACATTTATTCATAAATTTAACATTTTGCGAATTCATTTACATGAAATGGAAAGGAATATCGCACAACAACTTCCGTATACGAGATAGCAACAACACCCGCCGCTATTGTATGTCTCAAAAGTCTAGACAAATTGACCACGAATTGCTTTCACGATTTTGTTGTTGTTGTTATGGCTGCTGTGGCGATTACTGTGATCGTAAATTCGAAAAAAAATTGCAAAAAACACAACACACATACATATACAAAAACACTTATACATTGTGTCTCAACATGTCACAGCGTCATTTTGCCTTGGCGAAAACGTCATTCTGTTGGAACAGATGAAAAACATTAATAATTGCAGGTCAACATCCATCCATACATACAACAGAAATGCTCGTTCGCTAACAGTCTTCGGCATTCAGTGACAACAGCAACTGCTTCTTCATCATCAGCAATGAGAGCAATAGTCACAACTACATGCCAATGGAGAATTTGTTGATGGGGAATTATGAAATTATGACCGACCACAAATAGAACATCATTATATCACTCATACGTACAGACTTATGGGTGTAGAGTGCCAGGAAAAACCATTATTTATATTAATTTCCCTTTTTCTACGGTGACGATTGACTCTCTTGGGCGGGCGTACGTACCATTTTTCTGGCATTTAAAATGTTATTTATTGAGGGATAAATGTAAAACGGAGCCAAACAGAGTTGCCAAATTTGGAATCACCGAATAGTTTTACATCACCAAAAAACTCAAACAACCCTGCATGCACCAACCAAAATGAATGATGAGCACCGTAAATTACGAGTATCTAATTAGGCTGGAACTTTGAAAATCATAATATTTCTCTGAAACGAACGTCAAGTTCCATGAAGATCGATATCCTACAAATCCTTCAGGGACTTCCATTTAAAAAGTTCAACAATTTAGCTTAAGGCCTCAGTAGTCAGAGCTTCTATTCTTATTACGTTTGTAACTATAATTTATAAATATAATATATAATTGTTCCATAAACATCCCAGACGGGACAAGGGAGACTTCTCTCATATCAATGAGTGCACCCCGACTCATATTAGCTCAATGATATGGGACCTACTGTTTATCGCCGAGTCCGAACGGCGTGTCTTACGACACCACTTTATAGAGATGTTTTACATGGCTGAAATACTCAGGAAATGTCGCCAACATTACTGAGGGGTATTTTGCCACCGTTGAACATTTTGAGGTTGCCTGGCCGGGGAAGCGAACCCACGACCTTCTGCGTGCAAGGCGGGTGTGCATACCATTGCACCACGGTGGCACCCTAATTTATAAATATAATTTTAAATAACTAAATAACAAGTTCAACATTTTCAAAATGCGGTACTGTTTACCGCGATATATGTAGAATTTTTCTTTGACAAGACCATACTTCTTGACATAATGGTCCAACAACTTGAAAAAAAATCCTATTATGACCAACAAAAATGACTGGTGGTTACGCTAAATATCGAAAGGAATGACTGCCATTGGTCCATTCTTTGCAGATCTATAGACAAATTGAATATTTTGGCTAATGGAGCTAATAGTTTACATAGTACTAAAGTAAAATATTTTACTTTTAAAAATATAAAGCACTGGCAACTCTGCTTAATATGCTGTCCACGTTAATTATTAGTCCCATAGGGAACAGAGAACTCACTCAAAACCACTGACGTCAAATATAAAATTATAAATTGCAAATAATTTTTGTCGAGAGTTGAGTACTACTTCGAGATTGAGATGACCACTTCAGTTAACAGCAGGTGATAGTTCTCGTTCAGCAATCCATCCCTTCGAACAATGGTGCCAACAACAGCAACAACACAGCAATCATAACATCTTGAGCATTAAATGACGTATGTACATCTTTGTAAGAGATTTGAATGCTCAATCTATGCTGATTGTTACTCCTCATGACATCCGATAATAATGCCAATGCTTAGGCGAAGATCTTTCATGGTCCACTTAAGAAGCTACTGTGGCTACATATGTGCACACTCATATTGTTATGGGAACACATGAATGTTGGTCGGTGTTGTTGTTGCTGCTGCTAAATTAATAGTTTACATTGCCCTTTGCTCATCATTTGTTTGGTCGGTTCATCCATTCCTCTTTTTTATAATTTTTTTGGCAAGGCACCAAAACTACCTCTCCTAATGTGTGTGTGTGTTTATCTCAAATTGCAGGAGTCCAAAGTACGTGAGTGTTGGTGTTCTGGAAACATTTCCGCATGTAACAGTTGTAACCAGAATGATGCACCTATTTTTAAAACAGTGACAGTCAATTGCAATTGCAGTGCACAGTTGTGGTCATAGCCAAAAAGAAGCGAGAAAAACTAAACCAAATCAGAGCATCAGTCACATGAAGTGCAAACTAACAACAAACTTCAGACACAAGCTGAAGGCATATGACTTCAAAAATTTGGACAAACACTTGGTCGAGAGCATACACAAATCGTCGAAAGTACTTGAGATTCAGATCGAAATCATAACAAAAAAGTAGAATAAGAACATAACCAAAGCAACAACAACAACAACTACTACTGCGTCTAAACGGAATAAAATGAAGCACTCGAGCAGTCAAAAGAAATATTTATTGTGATCATTTTACTCGTCGTCGCAGCAATATGGACTATGTGTTGTGCTGCCAAAGTTTTTGTGGGCAGTATGATCAGTTTGGTGATTTTCTAAATTGCTTAGCTGAAAACTGATCCTGTTTCTTGAAACAAAACACATATCTATGATTTTTTTCTCCTCATTCTTTTGCATTATTCCGACTTCTAACACTAAAGGTAAGGTCACAATAGGCAAATATTTGCTCCAGCGACCGGCAGTGTGCGCGAGCAAGTAAATAATCCACTGAAGCGCACACTGCCGGTCGCTGGATCAAATATTTGCCTAATGTGACCTTACACGAGTGACGTAGCGGTGGAAGATACCAAGGAACGGTCCTAACCGGCTTTAACATGGCCCAGGATTTATCTCGGTCCCTCTTTCATCTCAAGTGGACACTGAACTCCCCGTGGTGTCACCTGGAATACTGCCTTTAACACCCGTTAAAGGTAGTGAGCTAAGATGTTCCGCGCGTTCTCACGTAAGAACGTTAAAAAATTGGGTTTGGGCGTCGGGTAAGTAATTGTAGGGTTTGTAGAAAAAAAACGAAAGAAAAGAAAATAAAACCCCTCTAAAGTTGACGAACCCCGCAAACGTTTTAAGGACCATGATATGCGAGTCTGCACCTGGAATGTTCGCACTCTTTATAGAGAAGGTGCAGTTTACGCATTGGAAGATGTACTTGAAAAGTACAAGGCCGATATTACTGCCATACAGGAAATACGATGGATTGGGAAAGGCGTCACAACAACACCTAAATGTGACGCACTGTATTATAGCTGCCATGACGCAAAGCATGAGTTTGGTTGCGGATTTGTAGTTTGTCGGAGGTATAAACATCTGGTCTCCAGCTTCACCCAAGTGAATGAAAGACTTGCTGCAATTCGATTAAAAGCTAAATTCTTCAACATCTGCTTTATTTGCGCTCATGCTCCCACTGAAGACAAGGACGAACAGACCAAATATATATTTTACGAGCGCCTAGAAGAAACTTATGACCGTTGCCCTGCCCATGACATTCAAATCATTCTAGGCAATTTTAATGCCAACATTGGAAAGAAGAATATTTTTGGCCCAACAGTCGGGAAATTCAGTCTCCACAATGAAACATCTGACAATGGTATGAGGCTGATAGACTTTGCAGCTGCAAGAAACATGGTAGTTAGCAGTACTAGATTTAAGAATCTCGATACTCATAAGGGCACCTGGCTGTCGCCAAACATAGACTCGGACCACTACCTTGTTGCAGCAAAGGTACGTACCAGATTAAACGTAGCAAACAAAGTGCGAACAGACACAACACGGAAGTTGGACATCGGTAAGCTGCAATCACAACAGATAGCTACATCATATTCCACTCGACTGACCCAACTGCTTAATCAAAGCACTCCTCGTCCCGATAACATATCAGGTCAATGGCAAAACATTGCCCACTCCATGCAAACATCCGCAAAATCAGTACTTGGATACCAGAGATCTCTACCAAGAAATCCATGTTATGACCAGGAGTGTCGTGCTTCTACCGAAGAGAAAAATGCGGCATATAGGGCTACTTTACAATCAGTAGCAACTCGTAGCGCACGAGAGAGGTATCGGGAGAAAAGGAGAGAGGAGAAACGTCTTTTCCGCGGGAAAAGAGAGAGATGGAAAAACGGGAGTGTGAACAAATCGAGATGTACAGGAGGCAGAATGAAGTCTGAAAATTCTAAAGGGTGTTTTTTAAGCCCGATAGAACTTGAAATTGTAAGAAATAACACAAAAAATTAAATTGTAATCACATTTTTTTTTATTCGAAAGATCAATACGTGACATTAACATTTGAAAATGATTTCGGGCATATGGGCACCGCGGCTGTACTTGACGAAGTGCATTCTGGACGTCCAATTTTTTGCCACTTTTTCGAGCACTGCTGGCCGTATGTCACGAATAACACGAAAAATGCTGGCCTCCAAGGCATCAATTGTTGCTGGTTTATCAGCATAAACCAGTGACTTCACGTAGCCCTACAGGAAATAATCGAGAGGTGTCAAATCGCACGACCTTGAAGGCCAATTGACAGGTCCACTTCTCGAAATCAACTTATCGCCAAATTTTGATTTCAATAAGTCCACCACATCCACATCTCCTCCGGATCAATGTCATCCATATTTTCAAACAAAAAATCATTGATCATGGTGCGGTAACGATCTCCATTGACCGTAACGCGAGCTCCGGCCTCATTTTTGAAGAAATAAGGTCCGATGATGCCAGCGTGAAAACCGCACCATACGGTGCATTTTTCTGGATGTAATGGAGTCTGTAGGGTCTCTTGTGGATTGGTCTCACTCCATGTGCGGCAATTTTGCTTATTGACAAACCCGTTGAGCCAAAAATGCGCCTCATCGCTGAACGCCATACAAATGACGAAGTCGTCTATAAGTTGCGCGAATCGACGACTGATTATCAAAGTAAATTTGGATAATTTCGTAGCGTTGTTCAAGCGTGAGTCTATTCATGATGATTTGTCAGAGTATACTGAAACAAAAAAAAAAGTTTCATCAAAATTTAATTTTTTGTGTTACTTTTTACAATTTAAAGTTCTATCTAGCTTAAAAAACACTCTTTACCAAAGAGTGAAACATCAAACTGATGGCATTGGGACTGACACATCCTCTTGTAGAGACCAGCAATGTAATCCGGTAACTGATACAGATAGTGTACTCAGGATATGGAAAGAACATTTTTCAAAACTGTTGGTATCCAATAGCAGCGAAGACGACGAAGATACCACAGTCCCAATCCCAGAAGATGGTATTGAATGTGTACCGCCCAGCCAAGATGAGGTAAAGACAGCAGTAAATCGGCTGAAGAATAATAAGGCAGCAGGAGCCGATGGCTTACCAGCCGAGCTGTTCAAAACCGGAGGCGACACGCTGATAAGGTGTATTCATCAGCTTGTTAGCACCATTTGGCAGGAAGAACGAGTACCCGACGATTGGAACCTAAGTATCCTGTGCCCCGTCCACAAGAAGGGAGATAAGACTGTATGCTCTAACTATAGGGGCATAAGTCTACTCCCTATTGCCTACAAGATCGTGTCAGGGATATTGTGCGAACGACTAAAGCCAATGGTCAACGAGATAATTGGACCATACCAATGCGGCTTTAGACCTGGCAAGTCCACCATTGACCAGATATTTAACCTGCGGCAAATCCTGGAGAAGACCCATGAGATGCAGATCGACACCTACCACCTTTTTGTCGATTATAAAGCAGCCTTCGACAGCCCGCTGCGTTCAAAGGTATTCCAAGCCATGTCTGAATTTGGTATCCCCGCAAAGCTCATCCGGCTTTGTAAAATGACTCTAACTGACACAAGATCTTCAGTTAAAATAGGAAAGAACCTCTCCGAAGAGTTTTGTACTAAAAGATGTTTCAGGCAAGGATATAGCCTTTCGTGTCATCTTTTCAACATCCTGCTAGAAATGGTTATACGTGAGATAAAGGTCAAAAGAAGTGGCACAATCTACACCAAAAGCCACATCTTACTTGCTTATGCTGATGATATAGACATCACGGGAAAATCAGTACAAGAAGTAACCGATACCTTTATGAAGGTCGAATGGGAATCTGCTAAAGTAGGTCTGGTAAACGGCGAGACCAAGCTGATGGTATCGACGCGCAATGCGGACCAACTGTTGAAGTTGGTTCCTATAATTTTGAGGTAGTAAAAGACTTCGTATACCTCGGCGCCGCCGTAAACACAACAAACGACATCAGTTGTGAAATAAAAAGAAGAATTGTATTGGCCAACAGATGCTACTTTGGCTTAAGTAAGCACTTTAAAAACAAAGCCACAACTCGTCAAACAAAAATAACGGTTTACAAATCACTGATACTACCTGGGTACTTGCGCAAGCAGATAAGGCAGTGCTTGGCGTGTTTGACAGAAAAATTCTTCGAAAGATCTACGGACCGATCTGCGTTGAAGGTGAATATCGACATCGTATGGACCACGACCTGTGTCTGCTATATAACGACATCAATATTGTTAAACGTATCGAGATGCAGCGATGCGTTGAATAGGCCATGTAATAACAATGAGCGATGATGATCCCGCTAAAAAGGAGTATAAGTTCGAGCCACATGGCGCAAACAATTGGATGAAGAGATGACAAGGCGCGGTATTGCAAAAAGTGAAGCACTAAACAGAACGAATTGGAGATCTTTTCTTAGTTCGGTCTATCGAACAAATGTTCTGTAATGAGCCAGCTGAGTAAGTAAGTAGACCTTACACGGTGCGCCTGAACCAACTTTATATGGAAAGTGCTTTTTGCGAATTCTGAAACTACAATGTTTATAGATGAGAAAAATCCAAAAACAAGAAAAAATCTCTGGAGGTATATTTAAGTAAATCGCGGTCAAAGTTCACATTTTCAATTTTTTTAGGCTTTCACGATTTTGCATGGAATCGGCAAGTCCTATCGAAATGGGACTTAAAAAAATATTGTAGAGAATTTCCGCCTAGAAAATACCCTAAAAATTTGAACTTTGATCGCGATTTTTTAAACAGCGTTCCGGCAATTTTTTGATTTTTCTCATTTATACATTGTAGTTTCAGAATCAGCAAAAACTTCCCAGGTGTAAGCACCTGCCTTTTAAAGTTGGTTCAGGCGCACCGTGTTTACTTTTAGATTCCATGTGTTATTGATTATTTAAGCTTTGCATCAAACTTTCCCTTTTGCGTGATTAGCCAGTGGTCAAACATATTTTTAGCTGGAACGAGCACCTGCTTCAAGAAAGAATGTTATCGGTTTGACATGCCACCCAAGGTTCGATAATATGCAACAGATGTCGAGAGTGACTGCATCTCTGAACTCGTCCATGTGAGGGACTACAACAGGGACAACGTTGTTGCGTGATTACAGCCCCCAACCGTACCCTGAAAATGTATACTTCTTGCAATATAATTGCATAAGACTCCGAGGTAAGATCGAGGACAGAACATCATGGTCTCGGTGGTACAGAAAACCAAGTTCAACAACAACCTCAGCTTAAAGCGTTGTGATGGTTACAACATACTAAGGAAATATTGCACCAGAAGTGGAGGTGGGTGACTAGTTTTCCTTTTGCTCGCTTGACCCTAACTCTAATGATCAATACGCGGAATATGGGTGTACCAGTCATGTGTGAAACTGCTGAGTTGCTTAACGTAAATATCCCTGCTATAAATAGATGTACTCCTGGTTATAGGCCCAACATTAGTTCGCTTTTGGAAGGTCATAACAGACTGGTCAAAGTGGACTTTAAGGCATATCGTGAGTTTTGGCATTCGGTCCTAGGTAATGACCAGAGTGGTGTGGCGCTGGGTGAGCAGATTGATATACATATTTAAGTTTTGCACGGTCAATGAGAATGTTCCTGCCACAATTAGCGGAGAGTGCAACATTTCGCCAGATATAACCATCGAGTCACCTGGTCTGACAAATGATGTCTACTGGCAACCTGTGTTTTTTCCTAGGTTAGACATCTCCTTGTCTCCTTTAGTACACCGCCCGATTTAATAATTTTTTATCAATCATGCGAAAGCTAAAGACGCCATTCCTACTTAGATTTCATGAACAATAAGTTGAAGCCCCCTATAGTGAAACAAGGAGTTCTACATAGTATTTGAGTCTCTGTAAAGTGAAATAGGGAGGTCCATATGGTGTGGCGGTATCTTCGAAATTGTTTAACATCAACCTTTTCGGTATTCCACTCTTTCATATGGCATTGTGATCGTTAAGTAAGCTTATCTTTGTTAAAGGCTGAATTCTTGTTTAAACGATCTTAACATATTTTTCCGCGTGAGGAATATCTGTCACTAAATATACGGCCACTCTGTTCATCATATGGTCTGCTGAAATGAGCATTGAAGTGAATGTCCTGGCCGATTGTAACAGAATTATGAATATGTCGTCGTCCGCACATGGCACATATAACTGCGAGAGGCTGAGATGTAGGAATAAGGCCCTTAAATCCGTAACCAGCATCAGTTGGGGTGCAGATAAAGAACCTTGTTGCTATATAAGCTTTGAATAAAAGTTCAACAGAATAGAAAAATATTCAAACCTGTCAGAATGCCGACTGTAACAGGATGCCTCCTCATGTCATCAGCTTCGAATAAAAGTTCAACGGAATGGAAGAATATTCAAACCTGCCAGAATGCCGACTGCAACAGGATGCCTCCTCATGTCATCAGTGGTTCTTTTGCATGAGAAAAGGAGGATTCTTGCAGTAAGGCAATATAAAGATATGCCACGTTGCAGTACTTTCTCGGATGTTCCGTGAAATTCAACCTTATAATCATATGGCGGATAGGACCCTCCCACCCAGGCATGTGTATCTTCATGATCTAGAGAGAAAGATACAACGTTACAGGAGATAACCCGTATCAAGGATGTTTTAATAGCATTTACACAGAAGCAGTCACAGGTGCTATAAACAACACTCGTGCGAATGCTGTCTTCGGAGTACATCCCCCCATCTTTTGCAGCTGAGGAACGTCAGTTCCTACGAGAAAACAGAGTAGGTTTGACTAAACTACGTTCGAGATAGTGGAGTCATCTAAATTGCTATTGGGCAAGGATTGATGTCAACGTGTAAAACATTTGCCCGAAATGTGGTACAGGCCCACACAGCACACTGCACTTTTTCAAATGCAATTAACAAATTCCCGTAGATTTGTGGTTACTACTCATTGAAGCAGTCACCGCATTCAAAGACCCTTTGATAGAGCCACATGAAGAATGAAAACGTCCATAAAACGTATGACATTCAATAACAGTATGTGTATTAGGTTGACCCAAATGAAAGGCTCGTCCTCTATTTTTTCTATTTGACCCAAAAACCTTAAATATGAAATTTTATGAAGATCGGTTAAGGTTAACCTCTGCGATCTGAGCGATCTTAATTCCTATAGTAATTTTTATGGGTGTTACGAAACTGTTCTAAAGGCCGCATTTATTGGATTGAATTAAATGGGGAACAAATTAGGGAGTGAGCAACTCAAAGAAAGAACATTTCCTTTTTTGGGTTACCCCAATGTACATATGTACATAATTTCTATAAAATAACTTCTTGCATTTAAATTTTCTTTCCATCCTCGTTTATCAATTACAAAACGCTAAATGTTGTAAGGAAATTGTTCCACAATGACGGCGATGATGATGATTATGGCGATGGTTTTAGCTTCTGACTTCTGTTGGTTCACTTCCGTATATTTTTTTTTTGGGTTGGTCGTTTTTTTATTTAATTTCTCGTTTGCAAGTCTTCTTCATCATCATCGTCGTCTTGTTCTTCACACAGTGCAGTTTTACGAAGCTTTTTCGTTGTTGCTGTTGTTGTTTCCATCATCGTAAACATGGTCCCCAGCAGTTTTGTTATTACAACGCCGCCGATTTTTCAACTGTCCGTCCTTGTGGTGAATGTTGTAGGGCTGGGTATGTAGTTTGGCATGACAGTGTAGCAGCGTAGTGGATAAATCAGACTCTCCTCATAGATGTTTCGTTTTTTGTATTTGTTGTTTGATTTTTTATATTTCATCTAAACGGGTTGATGATGCACCGCCACCACCACCGCTAGCCATCACCTCGTATGTAAGTATGTATGCATGTCTCTAGAGAAACATATGCAAACGTGTAGAGTACGAATGGAGGATGGAATACTGCTGCTGCTCCATGCAATGAATCTAAACAAACGCATTTTCTTTTTTAACATATTTTCTTATCTCAGAAGTCAAAAGTACTTTTGGTTAGCTGGCTGGCTGGCGGGCAGTCAGTGCCACAGTGCTTGCTGGTTCTTGCGGCTTTTGCCATTGCTGCTACTTCGCAGATAACTGCAGGTTGTGGCACCGCCACTTATAGTCGTCAGTCGGGACTTTCTTTGGCATCATCGCCAGACGTGAGTAGCGTCTCATTACAGACGCTGTGGAGAATGTGGAGTTGAGTATGAACAACAACTCTAATGTTGTTGTTGATGTGAATGATGACTATGATGTGATGATTATTATGACGATGGCCTATGCTGATGGAATAAAGCAATGCACTGCTCATCTGGCATGGCGTAGGAAAGGGACGGGAAGTCTGGTTTATTTAGTTAAAAATGTCTTTATATGGTGACCTTTGCTTGCAAATTGTTGTAATTAAAAATAACATTCTGTTACGTGGGAAAAGTTTACCATACCATACCGAATTCTGAAGGAATTAATGACGGACCAATTAATATTCCTCTCAAAAAATAGCACATTTTTATCAAAATGTCTCCTCAAGATCTTCCACAGATAGAAACTGCTTAACGGCATTGAATACATAGATAAGTACACATTTTATTGGTAGATGATCCCCAAGGCGGGTTCTATAGAAGACCTTATAAAGTTTTTCAACAGATAGACCTTCGATAAATATATAAAAGACATCTATCGATAGAAGGCCCCTAAGTCGTCCAGAGGTATATGTACGTACCATTTGAAGGACTTCGGCGATGTTATGGTAATATATGTATGTAGTATCTTCTTTGTGGATGGAAGAACTCTTAAAGCTCTTTGACGGATAGAAGAACTCGGTTTACATATGGTATTCAATCCATTTGCGATTTTGTATAAAATACCTCCCAATTGTCGCCAACGGATTCAGGAACTTTCAAAAGTTTTACATTCTTGGTCTTCTATGTATCTCCTACAGCTCTTTTAATTTTTTTAATACAGAAGAACTTCACCTACTAAAAGAAAATCTAGTGAAGTTCTCTTGTGGATAGAACACGTCATAATGGTATTTTATGTTTAGGAGATATTCATGTTGCTTGTTGACATCCACTTCATCCTAAAAAGAGACGAAAAGGGTACGAGGCGGGAAGGACAGGAAAAAGGTAGGAGAAAAGTATATAGAACAGAGAGGTAGGGAAGATAAAGGCGAGCTAATAGAACTTGTTGAGTCAAGGTTGGCCCGTCTCATAGCCACATATCTACAGTAAATCAATAGGGTCGCAAGATCTATGGAGGATAAGTAGAAGACATATACAATCACATGGCCACGAAGAAGCCTTCGACTTTTGATTGACAGTATAGGACACCGGCAGAGAAGGCATCGATGGTTTCAGTCTTTTTTACATATTTACATAGTCGTCAGTATTCAGTGTTATTGTCATCCCACTTACATTTTATAGATCTAATTCTGCAATTACCAGTAATGACCCCCTACAATGATTCTTATCTGATGATTTACGTAGTAAGAGAAGCGACTCAAGATGTCGTAGAGTCTATAATAGTAAGAAGGTCTCCAAAAGGACTATATGGATATATAAAACCTATTTCACGCCACCGTGTGCAGTAGTAAGCGCACCCGCCTTGCACTCTGAATGTCCAGTTTCGATTCCCCGACAAGCCAACATCCATTTCCAATGGAGGCAAAATAACCCTTAGCTTAATGTTTGAAACTCTCCTGAGCATTTCGACCATGTACAATTTATCTACCTGGAGCCACCGTGGTGCAGCGATAAGCACGTCTGCCTTGAATTCAGAAAGTCTGCGGTTTTCTGACCAGAACATCAACACTTTCGGTGGTGGCAAATCCCATTAGTGTAAGGCTGTCGTAGGGCGTACCGTTCGGGCTCGGCGATAAAAAGTACGTTCCATATCACTGAGCCAATATGAATCGGCGTGCACTCATTGATATATGAGAAGTCTCCCTTGTCCCTTCGGGACCCTCTCTACAAGTGGTGTAGTAAGTTACGCTGTTTGGGCTTAGGTGACAAATCATTGAGTTAATATGAATCGGAGTGCACTCATTGATATGAGAGAAGTCTCCCTACGGGTATGTTATGTATGTAAAACCTATTTAAGGTCTCCTATGTATATTTTATAGAACTTCGAAATCTCTTCGAAATGCATGTCTTGAGTTAGATACATGGTAGATATATAAGACTTTTTAAAGGTTTCCCCCTTTACAGATAGGTAAAAGATTTCCTAAGGGTATTCTATATACAGGTGTAGAACCTTCTAAAGATTAATGGATTAACCGATTTGGCTTAAACTTCGGGTTTCGTAATAGCTTGTCCATAATCAGTTTAAGTTTCAAGATAGGCCATATCGGTACTTCCCACAAAAGTTCAAATGTTAGTTGTGCTCACGAAGGGAGTAACCGATTCGGTCCAAACTTTGGACATCACGACATTTATTTTAGACAAAAAATCAGGTTCGAGTGTACCCCTACTTATTTAGCAACTAACCACACAAATTCTTCGTAAAAGTGCGATTTAAGGGTACAATCATTCGCAGCGAAAGCCCAAAAGCTATTAAAAATCACTGTCATCACCAACTAAAATGACGGATGAGCAAAAACCGCTTCAGAGGTCTGCCCAAGCCTTCTGATGTTCGAGTAGCAGAAAGGACGTTCCGAGACATCATTACTGCTTCAGCCGTTCGCCACATACTTGCTGGTCGAATACCCGAAATTAGACAAAACTTCTCAACAACGGGACTAGCAAAGGGGCGTGATGAGCTTTGTCGTGCCAAAGCGGGTGACCCCAGTATCAATGAGCTGACGCTGGAAGTTAACAGTTTGGTCGGTGGGCATAAGAGTGGATAAGTGAATTGTGAGCAACTGTTAAGTCACTTTCGAAGTCTAGAGAAAGAAGGTAGGACTTGAGGAACGTTTTGCGACGTTACGATGACTGATCCGAAGAGGTGCGCATGTTATTTCAATCGACAGTTTGTCGAGCGAACCCAAAGCAATGGGTTCTGATGGAATCTCCATGGTAATGCTGAAACAGTTAGATATACAGGAACTCAAGTATCTCACTAAAGTTTTGAACCTGACGCTAGCCACCCACATTGTTTCCGAAATCTGGGGAAATCTGGCAGGGTGGTCCCTCTAATGAAGCAAGGATGCCAGCAAAGGTGAAACGTACAGACCCATTTCGCTTTTGTCGCCCGTAGCAAAGACCTTTGAGGCTTTAGTCCTTCCCAGCGTGGGTGCCGCAAGCAGCACAGCACGACAACAGGTGAGATGTAGGAACAAGGTCCTCGAGTCGGCAGAACTTTGAGTGCGAATATAAAGGATAAGTTGGTCTGTGGTAAGTATGCAGGCCAGTTTGGTCCGCGAAAATATGTGCAACGCGATGATAAAAAATTCAAACCTGTCATAATGCCGCCCTGAGAACTGCAGCAGGGTTCCTCCAGGGTTACTAGATAGAACCCATAGATCAACAAGCATATCAAGTTGGTTTAAATAGCATTCACACAGATACAGTCGCAGATGCCATAAACAACTATCTTGTGATTGCGGTCCTCGGAGAACATCCCATCCATCCATCGCAGCTGAGGATCGAACTTTGGCTCAACTACGCTCGGGATGGTGCAACTGATGAGCACGATAACTTATGAATTGGATACCCGATTTGGCCGAAACTTAAAATATCTTCCAAACGCATATCATGTTCCTAGAAAATCTATAGCGGACGTCCGCCGCACAATTTAAAAATGTTCCTTATGACATTTTTACCGAAGATACTTCTTGTGATTCTATAATCGCTGCAAAATATTTTTCGTAGTTAAGTTCATGCTCTCTTCCTGACAAAATAGTATAAAAGCTTTAAAAAAATACTACCTTACCAATAAGATCCACTTCCAAAATGGATTAAGTCGGTCCATTTCTTCAGATACATTCCCTGAAAAGGTTAAACACTTTTGCTCCTTAATCTAAATCAATTTTATAAACATCTGCAATTACCCCGAACTTCCTTAATCGTTAACCTAATTAGTACAACAAAAGTTTCTAAATTTTTTGGAAGGTGAAAAAAGTTCTCAAAATTCTGAAAACCGTCTAAAGTCACTATTTTTGGGGAAAAGATTTCGGTACTGTAGCCAATAGTCGATCTGTCCAATGATGAAAGTCTCAATTCATACAAGATGAGGAATTGGATACAAAATCTCGTGGCAAAGGTCTTTAATTGACGGGAGTCCTTGTGAAGGGATATATAGGTGATAACGAATTGTTAAAGGTCTTCTACAGACCACTTAAAACTTTTCTAAAGATAGAGAGAAGCCACTCATGTGACAGTTAGTCTTAGAGATGAAAGCCTCCTCTCTTCGTTCTTAGAAAGGTTATACATAATAACCCAAAATACGCTATGTTAATTTAAGTAACAATTTTATGGAACCGAAGTGGTTATTTGGGTACATGTCTTATGGATGGTATAGAAACAACGGTAGCAACATTTTTTTTATATAAAACACTAATATGAACGACTTTTGCATAAGAGACGCTTGGGTATAGCAACGAAAAGACTGCATAATACTTATCCCCGTTGTACGTAAACATGTAACCACTAGCCATCCAGCCAACCAACCGATCGACCGACTTAAGGATGGATTACGTGGAAGGTGAAAGTAGCAAAAAAGAGGAAAATAAAAATGAAAAACCAACTGCATCCAAGAGCGGTGGGGAGGGGATCAAACTGAGGAGGCTTATATCAGTATTACTCAATGAGAATTAAGTCAACAGCATTTTCGAACAGCGAAATTGTGAATGAGCGAGAGAGGATGTGTTTGCAAATAAATAACATTAATGCAAGCAACGATCGATTGATCAGACGGTTGGTCGGTCAATCGGTCGTTGGAACACTTCACATACCAGGCAAGGCATCGCAGAAAGCATGCGCATACGCTCAGTGCACCAGCAGCAACAGTGGATAAGCGGTTTGCTTTTGTTTTTGTTTTTTTTTTGCGAATTTTAGTGTCTACTAACATGTGAAATGTAGGAACCGAACATAGAAAGACGGAAAAAACGGTTACAATGAATGCAAGTGGTGGGGTATTACATAGACATTTCGGTACGTTTGT
The DNA here is from genome assembly GCF_047663935.1 of Musca autumnalis. Lineage (NCBI taxonomy): Eukaryota > Metazoa > Arthropoda > Insecta > Diptera > Muscidae > Musca > Musca autumnalis. The sequence goes on along the minus strand of NW_027411755.1, from coordinate 261,529,980 downwards.
AGTCAAAGTTAAATAATAATAACGGCGGACAGACATACGGATAAACATTGGCTCAGAGATACAAAGCACGAAAGACAGACGGACGGACATACAGACATACATTTCGTTGTTGGGGTTTAGTTCAGCTTTTTTTGCCGTTGTTATGTCTGGAGAAAAATAGCTGAAACCAAATCACAAACGAAGAAAAGAGGAAAGAAAGAAAAGAAAAATAGTTTCCCAGTTTCAGTTTTCCACCGCATAACGCTGCCGCTATTGTATATCATGGGTTACAACGAATGTGGGTATGTGTGTTAGTTATGTTATTTAAGGTGTTGCTTTCCTAGCTTTAATAGTCCAAGTTAGTGCAAGTGCACAATGGGATGGTTTTTGATATAGCGGAAGTTTAAAATGTAAGAGGGCTTTTGGAAACTATTTTTAAAAGAAGATCAAGACCACAAATAGTAGTATAATGCAGTAAAAGTATAATGCAGGATTAGTCGATGGGTCACCAGTCGAGATGCTGATTAGGTACATGTGCGACTAGTTAACATGTGGAACGCATTCCGATGATTGAGGTGTCTTTGACAGTGCGGATTCGAAGTCGATACTTATTAATGGTCGATTGTTTGTTCGTCGAATATAACGTTGCTTTCGATAGGTGTTTTAATTCATGTCCGAGTTTGGTATATCCACAAAGCTCATATGGCTAACAAATACGGCTTTAACTTATATGCGATCCAATTTTTATACCCTCAGCATTTATGCAAACGAAATAATGGTTTTAGACCCCAAGTATGTTTGGACGAAATCCGTTTCAGACAATTGGGAGTCGATTTAGCAATGTCCGTCCGTCTGGCTGTCTGGAGCGCACGATAACTCTTGAATGGATGAACCGATTTGGTGTCCGTAAGAGTTTGTCTAAACTTAATATAAGTTCGAAGATGAACCATGTCGGTCCACTCCTTCAGGTACCTCCCCCACAAAAGTTGAAAAATGTTCGAAAAAATTGTGGGAACGATAACTCTTGAAGGAAGTAACCGACTTGGGCCATACTTTGCACATCGTGAAATTTCTACAAGACATACATATATGTATGTATAGGGTTCCAATATGCATTCTATTGGTCCACTCTTTCGGATACCTCCCACACAAAATTTCGAATAAGTTCAGTTTCAGACCAGCTCTCGAAACGCTTTGATTTTTTTGCAGCTACTTGTATTCGCTGCCCCAATACGACGATACCGGTTTTTAAGGGGCAAGTCCATACATCCAGAGAAAATAGTCCGAAAGCTGTAAACGACCCCTATGGTACATTGTGCGCTCCAGCCACGCGATCATTCTCAAACGGAGCAGCGGATTCAGTCCAAAATTTCGCATTCGTAATATTTTGTCAAAATTAGTTTAAGTTTGAAGATGAACCATGTCGGTCCACTCCTTCAGGTACCTCCCCCACAAAAGTTCAGAAATGTTCGGAACAATTTTGAGCACGATAACTCTTGCAGGGGGTAACCGATTTGGTCCTTACTTTGCACATCGTGAAATTTCTACCAGACAATATGGACTCTATCGGTCCAATCCTTCGCCTAACTCCCTCACAAAATTTCGGATAAGTTAAGCCTGCTCTCGAACCGCTTGGATTTGTGTTGTAATAACGTGTGTTCGCTGCCACCATTGCGACGGTATAAGTTTTTTCAAGGGCAAGCCCATACATCCTGAGAAAATAGCCCAAAGTTAGAGCTCACTACAACTCTCGCTTGGTCCAAAATTTGGCCTTTGTATTCTTTTTCGAAGGTGGGCAATATCGGTCCATAACTCCAAGTACCTCCCCCAAAAAAATTTAAAAAAAAATTTCACTTAAATGGTGCACGCAATATCTGTTGAAGGGAGCAACCGATTTGGTCGAAGCTTTGGATCTACTAATATTTTGTCCAGTAATAGGATACCAGAGACCTCCACCAAAGAATCCATGGTATGACCAGGAGTATCGTGCTGCTACCGAAGAGAAAAATGTGGCATATAGGGCTACTTTACAATCAGTAGCGCACGAGAGAGGTATCGGGAGAAAAGGAGAGAGGACAAACGTCTTTTCCGCAGGAAAAAGAGAGAGATGGAAAAACGGGAGTGTGAACAAATCTAGATGTACAGGAGACAGAATAAAGTCCCAAAATTCTACCAAAGGGTGAAACATCAAACTGATGGCTTTGGAACTGGCACATCCTCCTGTACCAGCAAGGTAATCTGGTAACAGATGCAGATAGTGTGCTAAGGATATGCAAAGAGCATTTGTCCAAACTGTTGGTATCCAATAGTAGCGAAGTCGAAGAAGATATCACAGATCCAATCCCAGAAGATGGTATTGAATGTATATGTAAAGACAGCAATAAACCGGCTGAAGAATAATAAGGCAGCAGGAGCTAATGGCCTACCAGCCGAGCTGTTTAAAACCGGGGGCGACACGCTGATAAGGCGTATGCATCAGCTAGTTAGCTCCATCTGGCAGGAAGAACGCGTACCCGACGATTGGAACCTGAGCATCCTGTGTCCCGTCCCTAAGAAAGGAGATAAGACTTTATGCTCCAACTATAGGGACATAAGTCTTCTCCCTATCGCCTACAAGATAGTGTCAGGAATATTGTGCGACCGACTAAAGCCAATGGTCAACGAAATAATTGGACCATACCAATGCGGCTTTAAACCTGGAAAGTCCACCATTGACCAGATATTTACCCTGCGGCAAATTCTGGAGAAGACCCAAGAGATGCAGATCGACACCTACCACCTTTTGTCGATTATAAAGCAGCCTTCGACAGCCCGCTACGTTCAAAGGTATTCCAAGCAATGTCTGAATTTGGTATCCCCGCAAAGCTCATTCGGCTTTGTAAAATGACTCTAACTGACACAAGATCTTCAGTTAAAATAGGAAAGAACTTCTCCGAAGAGTTTTGTACCAAAAGAGGTTTCAGGCTAGGAGACAGCCTTTCGTGTGATATTTTCAACATCCTGCTAGCAAAGGTTATACGAGAGCCAAACGTCAAAAGAAGGGTTGGCACAATCTACACCAATAGCCACATGTTACTTGCTTATGCAGATAATATAGACATCATGGGACGATCAGTAAAAGAAGTAACCGATACCTTTATGAAGGTCGAGGGAGAATCTGCTAAAGTGGGTTTGGCGGTAAACGACGAGAAGACCAAGCTGATGGTGTCGACGCGCAATGCGTCCATTGAGATCTGGCCAACTGTTGAAGTTGGTTCCTATAATTTTCAGGTAGTAAAAGACTTCGTATACCTCGGCACCGCCGTAAACACAACAAATGACATCAATTGTGAAATAAAAAGAAGAATTGTATTGGCCAACAGATGCTACTTTGGCTTAAGTAAGCACTTTAAAAACAAAGCCAGAACTCTTCAAACAAAAATAACGCTTTACAAAACACTGATACTACCCGTGCTGATGTATGGTTCCGAAGCCTGGGTAATTGCGAAAGCAGATAAGGCAGTGCTCGGTGTTTTTCAGAGGAAAATTCTTCGAAAGATGGGCCGATTTGCGTTGACGGTGAATATCGACGTCGTATGAACCACGAGCTATATCAGGTATACAAAGACATGAATATAGTTAAACGTATCGAGATGCAACAATTGCGTTGGCTAGGCCATATCATAAGAATGAGCGATGATGAACCCGCTAAAAAGGCGTATAAATTCGAACCACATGGCGGTGCACGCAGAATTGGCAGGCCAAAGAATAGATGGTGCAAACAAGTGGATCTGTCCGTAGGTGAAATTTTCAGTTTACATAGGCTAAGGATGTATCTCTGTAGGCAAAGCCGACTGATACTTTTTTACTTGTTTAATGGGAAATAACTTCTTCGAACAGATCAGTGCCAAAGAGGGTTCGGACAAGAAACTTTAAATTGCGATCTCTTAACTTCTTGCTAGAGAACACTACGTCGGCAGCTTAATGGTCCATGTCACAGATACTCATTTTCATTTTTGACGCTAAAGCGTCTGAGTAGTTTTTTATGCAATAAGCAAGCCTACCACCACCTCATCCATAACTTTATGTAAAACCCGCGAAGTAAATTCATCCCATTGTGCATTTCTCATATTATAACCGTATCTATGTTAGTAAGCGCATTTTACTATGGAAGTGGTAACTATCTACGTTTGGTAAGTTTGGTGGTTGACTGACTAGCTGGATAGATGGTTCGCTGGCTGGCAGTTTGGTCGGTTGGCTGGTTGCTTGGAAGTTGTTGGTAATATGCATTTCTTTTGTCGTTGGCTTTTGTGGCACGCCAGCCTAGTAGCCTACTGATCTCCAACCAATAACTGGTTGCAATTGTTGTACTCTCTACGATGCTGTTGCTGCTGCTGCTCACCTCACCTCAACCACATCAATGTAGACAAATGATGACAATGGTCATAATGATGATGATGCCGTTGCCGATCATCTTCAAATGGAAAATGTGGTGTTGATGATGGTTGTGATGCTGACAACAACAACACAATATGAGAATGACGGCAATATTTCCCATCTACTTTGAAGCATTGTTTAAAATTTCTTATCGTTTTTTTCTTCTTCTTGTGTTTTTATCCTCATTGACGTAATGTGCATGAAGGGTGGGGGGCTTTTTCTGAAAAGCAATACAACAACATCAAATATATGCAACATAATATTACACCATTCTACACTAGGCGTAGCAGACACTGGCACCCAACCTAGTCTCTCGTCTACATTGGTGACTACGTGCCACAGAAGAGGAAAGTATTTTGTAACATTTGTAATCTCTTGTAAAGATTAAACGGTAAGTCCAACTCCATTACAAACAAAACAACAAAAAATGCCGCAATTTTATCTCTTTCTTCAGCTTCTTTTTGGGCCAATTGAGGAAAAATGTCAAATGGGATTTGGTGTTTGTTTTTTTTGTGGAATAACAATAAAATCAATAAATTACATTCTCATTGGAAATAAAATAGATTTCGATTTGTATTCTTCTTTCTCAGAACCTTTGAAGAGATGTTACCTTTCAAAGATATGACTTGGAACAAAGGTAGATACCGAGCATCACTAACCTAGTGTTACATTTTCAACACCTTTGAATACTGTTAACGGTGTTAATAAATATTGAAATTGGAATTTTAAATTAATTTGTACATATGTATGTATCAGCGGGTTAGATTTAGAAAGAAAGAACAGATTTTCCAAAACATTTTAGTCTGAATGTTTTATAGCATCTTTAATGGCTTCTAGGTAAATAAGGTGGCTGTGAGGTATTCGCATGAAATTTATATTTTCTTTTACATTAAAGTATGTTTTTAAATAATAAAAATTATATGTTTTTTAGAAATATGGACAATACAGAAGTTTTACATGATAAAAAAACACATATTGTCTTGTCGAACACATGCCAAGCAAAAGTTAATTTTGGGAATTATGATACTTCAGACAGCGGTCATATATCCATTAAGCTCAAATAAAATAGGACGAAACGCCCAGTTTTGAGATCTTGGATTACCACTTATGTATTGTTGTGAACAATTTACATCTATGGTCAGTGATATTATCGACCAGATGTTGATCTCACGGCAGATCCTGCTAACTTTAGAGAGATGACTTTAGAGATTACATTAAAATGGAAAGTAACCTCTCGATATCGATATCAAAACACAATTTTCCGGGCTGGAACACATGTGTATATTGGTGTTGTTTACTTATCTAACGTTTGGCCAAGTGTTGGACAGCACTGTTTTAGATGAAGGTTATTAGTTGTTTGGGATTACGACTTCCGGGAATTTTCGCGGCCTTTATTGGGTAAAATATATTGCAGTACTCAGAATCACATAGAGTATTGTCCTTAAACTGCAGTTCAACGAAAAATTTATTTTTTGGATTTTTTGCTAACAGAAGGAGTGTGGTGACTTTAAACGTCCGTTAAGTTTAGTGAGCTAACATGTGCCGCGCGTTCACTCATAAGAGCGATAAAAACGTTAGTTGGACTTCGGGTTAGTATTTAACCTTATAAAAACATCTTCTTCTTCTTCTTCTTTATTTGCAAATCCGTATTCGGATATAAGCGATCATACAATGTTGATTATTACAGAGTTGTTTGATTGTATATGTATAATAAAATAAAAAAAAATATTTCATTCAATTATAGCTAGATCTCTATTTCTGGCGGCGCTTAAAAGGCTTGTTTCATCTTGGTGTCCTGTCCATTCCTGAATGTGTTTGATCCATGTTATTTCTCGTCTCCCTCTCGGACGGCGTCCTTCTATTTTGGATCTTATGATAGCTTGGAGGAGATTATATTTTCTGTTTCTCATAAGATGTCCCAAATAAGCAGTTTTTCTCGTTTTTATCATTCTGATCATTTGACTTTCGGTATTCATTCGCCTCAGTACTTCATTATTTGAAATGTGATCTATCCAGGATATCTTTAAGATCCGTCGGTATATCCAAATCTCAAACGAGTGCAGTCTTCTCTCGTCTGCTGCTTTTAGTGTCCATGTTTCTGCCGAGTATAATAGTACTGACCATATGTAGCATTTAACAAATCGTTTTTTTGTTTCCAGGGTTATGTCATGGCTCGTTAATATTTTTCGATACTTAAAAAAAGAGTTTCTTGCCATTTCAATTCGACATTTTATTTCCATTGATGGATCCCAGTTTTCATTAATTTGAACTCCGAGATATTTGAATGTTGAGACTCTTTCTATTGGAGTACCATTGATGCTTAAAAGAGTGTTGGATTCGACGCCTCTTCTACTTATAATCATGAACTTTGTCTTTTTTATATTAATTTTTAAGGCATATGACGTACTTGCATGTTCAAGAGCATCTATTAGTTTTTGTAGTCCTGCGAGGCTGCTTGCAATTAGGGTGGTGTCGTCGGCATAACGAATATTGTTTATAATTGTGTTGTTTATTCTTATTCCGATATTTTTCCCACATATTGACTCCTCAAATATTTTTTGAGAGTACAGATTAAACAGAAGGGGCGATAGTATGCACCCCTGCCTTACACCTTTTGAAATTGGAACATTTCCAGTAATTTCACAACATCATAAACAAAAAACATCATAAAACAAAAAAAAAATGAAAAAACAAAACTTTCTAAAATTGACGACCCCTCAAACGTTTTAACGACCATGATTTGCGAATCTGTACCGGGAATGTTTCGACTCCTTATAGAGAAAGTGCAGTTTATGTACTCGCAAATGTGCTTGCAAAGAACAAGGACGGTAATACTGTCATACCGGAAATACAATGGATTGAGAAAGGCGTCACAATAACGCCTAAAGGGGACGCACTGTATTATAACATGGTATTTTGCAGTACCAGATTTTAGCATCTCGACATTCATGAGGGAGCAAGCATTGCTCGCACTTTGCAAAAAAAGTATTAAACGTCCCAAGCAAAGTACACAACACGAATGTTGAACGTCGGTAAGCTGGAATCACAACTGATGGCTACAGCATATTCTACTCAATTGGCCCAACTGCTTAATGAAAGCACTCGTCATTCCGATGGCATATCAGCACAGTCAAAATATTGCCGCAAACAGCCGCAAAATCCATACTTGGATATCAGAGAGGGTGACGTAGGGGATGGAAGATACCAAGGAACGGTCCTGACCGGTTTTAACATGGCAAAGCCCAGGATTTATCTTGGTCCCTCTTTCATCCCAAGTGGACACTGACCTCCCCGTGGTGTCACCTGGGGAACTACCTTTAACACCCGTTAAAGGTAGTGAGCTAACATGTGCCGCGCGTTCACCCATAAGAACGTTAAAAACTTGGGTTTGGGCGTCGGGTTAGTAACCCTCCCCTAGAAAAAACATCTAACTATGAAAAAACGAAAGAAAAGAAAAACAAACCCCTCTAAAGTTGACGAACCCCGCAAACGTTTTAAGGACCATGATCTGCGAATCAGCACCTGGAATGTTCGCACTCTTTATAGAGAAGGTGCAGTCTTCGCATTAGCAGACGTACTTGAAAAGTACAAGACCGATATTACTGCCATACAGGAAATACGATGGATTGGGAAAGGCGTCACAACAACACCTAAAGGTGACGCACTGTATTATAGCTGCCATGACGTAAAGCATGAGTTTGGTTGTGGATTCGTAGTTAGTCGGAGAATAAAACATCTTGTATCCAGCTTCACTCCAGTGAATGAAAGACTTGCTGCAATTCGAATAAAAGCTAAATTCTTCAACATCAGCTTTATTTGCGCTCATGCTCCCACTGAAGAAAAGGATGAACAGACCAAAGATATATTTTACGAGCGCTTAGAAGAAACATATGACCGTTGCCCTGCCCATGACATTAAAATCATTCTAGGCGATTTTAATGCCAAAATTGGAAAGGAGAATATCTTTGGCCCAACAGTCGGGAAATTCAGTCTCCACAGTGAAACATCTGACAATGGTATGAGACTGATAGACTTTGCAGCTGCAAAAAACATGGTAGTTAGCAGTACCAGATTTAATCATCTCGATATTCATAAGGGCACCTGGCTGTTTCCAGATCAGAAAACAAGAAACCAAATTGATCATGTTGTGATAGATGGAAGACATTCATCGAGCGTGTTGGATGTACGATCGTTCCGAGGCGCAAACATTGATTCGGACCACTACCTTGTTGCAGCAAAGGTACGCACCCGCTTAAACGTAGCAAACAAAGTACGAACAGACACAACACGAAAGTTAGACATCGGTAAGCTGCAATCACAACAGATAGCCACAGCATATTCCACTCAACTAGCCCAATTGCTTAATCAAAGCCCTCCTCATCCCGATAACATATCAGCGCAATGGCAAAGCATTGCCCACTCCATGCAAACAGCCGCAAAATCCATACTTGGATACCAGAGACCTCCACCAAGGAATCCATGGTATGATGAGGAGTGTCGTGCTGCCACCGAAGAGAAAAATGCGGCATATAAGGCTACTTTACAATCCGTAGCAACGCGTAGCGCACGAGAGAGATACAGGGAGAAAAGGAGAGAGGAGAAACGTCTTTTCCGCAGGAAAAAGAGAGAGATGGAAAAGCGGGAGTGTGAAAAAATCGAGATGTACAGGAGCCAGAATGAAGTCCGAAAATTCTACCAAAGAGTCAAGCATCAAACTGATGGCTTTGGTACAGGCACATCCTCCTGTAGAGACCAGCAAGGTAATTTGGTAACTGATACAGATAGTGTACTCAGGATATGGAAAGAACATTTTTCAAATCTGTTGCTATCCAATAGCAGCGAAGACGACGAAGATACCACAGTCCCAATCCCAGAAGATGGTATTGAATGTATACCGCCCAGCCAAGATGAGGTAAAGACAGCAATAAATCGGCTGAAGAATAATAAGGCAGCAGGGGCCGATGGCTTACTAGCCGAGCTGTTCAAAACCGGAGGCGACACGCTGATAAGGTGTATTCATCAGCTAGTTAGCACCATCTGGCAGGAAGAACGAGTACCCGACGATTGGAACCTGAGTATCCTGTGCCCCGTCCACAAGAAGGGAGATAAGACTGTATGCTCTAACTATAGGGGCATAAGTCTACTCCCTATTGCCTACAAGATCGTGTCAGGGATATTGTGCGAACGACTAAAGCCAATGGTCAACGAGATTATTGGACCATACCAATGCGGCTTTAGACCTGGCAAGTCCACCATTGACCAGATATTTACCCTGCGGCAAATCCTGGAGAAGACCCAAGAGATGCAGATCGACACCTACCACCTTTTTGTCGATTATAAAGCAGCCTTCGACAGTCCTCTGCGCTCAAAGGTATTCCAAGCCATGTCTGAATTTGGTATTCCCGCAAAGCTCATCCGGCTTTGTAAAATGACTTTAACTGACACGAGGTCCTCAGTTAAAATAGGAAAGAACCTCTCCGAAGAGTTTGGTACCAAAAGAGGTTTCAGACAAGGAGACAGCCTTTCGTGTGACCTCTTCAACATCCTGCTAGAAAAGGTTATACGAGAGGCAAACGTCAAAAGAAGTGGCACAATCTACACCAATAGTCACATGTTACTTGCTTATGCTGATGATGTAGACATCATGGGTCGATCAGTAAAAGAAGTAACTGATACCTTTATAAAGGTCGAAGGAGAATCTGCTAAAGTGGGTCTGGCGGTAAACGGTGAGAAGACCAAGTTGATGGTGTCGACGCGCAATGCGTCCATTGAGCTCGGACCGACTGTGGAAGTTGGTTCCTATAATATTGAGGTAGTAAAAGACTTCGTCTACCTCGGCACCTCCGTCAACACAACAAACGACATCAGTTGTGAAATAAAAAGAAGAATTGTATTGGCCAACAGATGCTACTTTGGATTAAGTAAGCAGTTTAAAAACAAAGCCACATCTCGTCAAACAAAAATAACGCTCTACAAAACACTGATACTACCCGTGCTGATGTATGGCTCCGAAGCCTGGGTACTTGCGCAAGCAGACATGGCAGTGCTTGGTGTGTTTGAGAGAAAAATTCTTCGAAAGATCTACGGACCAATCTGCGTTGACGGTGAATATCGACGTCGCATGAACCACGAGCTGTATCTGCTATACAACGACATCAATATTGTTAAACGTATCGAGATGCAGCGATTGCGTTGGCTAGGCCATATCATAAGAATGAGCAATGATGAACCCGCTAAAAAGGCGTATGAATACATGCCACATGGCGGTGCACGCAAAATTGGCAGGCCAAGGAATAGATGGCGCAAACAAGTGGATGATAAGATGACAAGGCGCGGTATTCCAGAGTGCAAAGCAACAAATAGAGAGGAATGGAGATCTCTTCTTAGTTCGGCCTATAGAACAAACGTTCTGTAATGGGCCAGCCAAGTAAGTAAGTAAGGATATCAGAGACCTTCACTGATTGTTGTGTTTGGATACCTTGGTATGACCTGGAGTGTCGTGCTGCTTCCGAAGAGAAGAATGCGACATGTATGTATGTCTACAATAACATCAGTAGCAAGAAAAAGAGAGACGGGAAACGGCTTTTCCTCAGTTGAGAAATAGATAAGCGGGAGCGTGAACAATAATCGGGACGTATAGAATCCAGAATGAAGTCCGAAAATTCTACAGTGGCTGCCTTAAAACAGGCACGAGGCGAGCATGGTAATCTTGTAACAAATACAGATAGTGTGGTTATGGAAAGAGCAATACACTAACTTCATCCCAGGAGGCGGTATTGAATGTATACCGGCCGGCCATGGTGAGGTGAAGGCAGCAAAAAACTGTAACTGATGCTTTTGAAAACGTAGAAAGAGAGTCTGCTAAAGTGCATTTGGAAGTAAACGAAGATAGGACCAAGTTGATGGTAACGACGCGCATTGCGTCCATGGAACTCTGACCAACTGTGGTAGTTGGTACCTACAATTTTGAGGTAGTTAAAGACTTAGCCTACCTCGGCACGGCCATGAGCACAATAAACAACATCAGATGCTACTTTGGACTAAGTAAGCAGTTGTTTTTTTAAAGACTTGAGGTCTTAATATGAAGAAGGTCTCAATTATTTCACCGTTGCACATCAATTTTAACTAAATTTTTATTCATGATGCTCACCGATACCTACTTCAAAAATTGTTTGCAATATTGGTGATGAAATAAAGATTCTTTAATCCTTATATGGTAGTTGTTGGTTATTTATAATAATTGTTCCACAAACAACCCAGAAGGGACAAGGGAGACTTCTCCCATATCAATGAGTGCACCCGATTCAAATTAGCTCAATGATATGGGACCTACTGTATATAACCTTTACATGGTTGAAATACCGTTAACAATTTGATGTTGCCTGGCCTGGGAATCGAACCGCAGACCTTCTGAGTAAGGTAGGTAGGTGTCCATAACACTGCACCTTGAGAAAATAATAAAAATAGTCCGACCATAAATAAAAAAATATGCCTGTCTGTGTACTCGATAATTTGTAATAATTATTACAAATCGTCTGCTCTGTCGGAAAAGGTCGTAAGTCCCTCTCAATAAATTTTTCAGCACGAAGAAAAAACATTCCAGCGCTTTCTGTATTAAAGATTTTATTATGGTGGTAAAGGCAGTATTCTTCGATGATTTATTCCGCTTCAATACCTGTACTTTGTTTGAAAAATTTCCGTCGCGTTTGGGAGATAATTGGATGTCTTTGGACTTACGATCTTTTCCTTGTACAGCTTTGTATCTTTTAGGGACTTACGACATTTTCCTACAATTTACGGACGTTTAAAAAAAAATTTATACTTTACAAAACAATGTGGGAAGTGTATTATAAGTTTGTTTTGTCCAATATTCGTGTAACATCGCGAATTATTTGTCATAAACCCCCTCCCCTTGCCATTTTTTCATATCTTGACGAGATAAAGCAATCTAGCTATGTGTGTCCGTCCTTTCATTAACAATTGTAATAAAACTCCAGGCCTCAATTTTGGACCGATCGTTACGAAATTTTGTGGAGAGGTCGGGTTCCGACCAGAAGTGACCCCATTAGATGTTGGTTATGATCGAAAGGTGTGAAATGGACCAAACCCACAATTTTTACCCGACTTTGTAGCTGTCCTGAAGATCGCAGTAATATTCCGATCGGAGCGAAATTTTGAGAATGATTTGAGTTTAAGACAAAGAATAAGCTTGCAATTGAACATGGTGATCAGATAATTATTAGCGGGTTTAATGGACCAAAACTTTTGGGTGAAATCTTATATATAAAAGACAATGTGTGTATGTTTGTATGTTCCGTATAGACTCAAAAACGGCTGAACCGATTTTTTTGAAAATTTCAGAGAATATACAAGGAACAACCGAGGTGACAATAGGCTTTATATTTTTTTTTGCAAAAATTATGAAAGTATCGGTCAGAAAATAATTTGCGAGGCAACGGTTGTTGAATCTCCGACCCTAAGTACTTATTCCATGTAATTTTCAGATTATGCACAGGGATGTCCCTTGGTTGAAGTAGGCTATATATTTTGTTGAATTTCGGAGGAGCGGGTTACACCTGTGAGCTATATATAAAACTTACGAACAAAATACCAGATGTTATGCATAACGAAGCTTTGGTCTTATTGGAAAGCAATTTTTTAGAGTAGAAGTCAACATATCGATAGCTATAGTTTCATCAGGTATATAAGATACATTATAAGAAGGTGGACACAGTCAGCATGCTACAAGTCATCAGTTATTTGGCGATATGTTAAAATTACAAATCGACACCAACATTTCTGAAGATTTGTATACACTCCACTATAAAATGGAGGGTATAATTAAATTTGTCATTCAGTTTGTAACATATCGATATATTCAGCGGTGAACCTATACATTATATATATTCTTGATCAGAGTAAAATTCTAAGTCGGTATAACCATGACCGTCTGTCCGTCTTTTGAAATTAAGATACAGCTCGCAATTTTTAAGATAGATCTTCGTGATTTGGTGTAGAAGTTTCTATTACTTCTAGGATGTTTGGTATTGAAAAGGGTAAATATCGGTCCACGTTTTGATATAGCCCCCATAGATCGGTACCTCCTGATATTCGGTATTTTCAAGGTTTTAGCTTCATTATCCCATCAAATTTGGTATTTAGTTTAGTCTTCGTTGGAGGTATACAACTTTCCCCTAGAATGTTGTCTGTGTAGGTCCACGGTACCTCCCGATTTCCGGCATTTTGAAGGTGTGGCCTCAATATTCCTCCGAAATGGCTGAAATTTGGTATTTATTCTTCGTTTGGGGTATAAAAATTTCTCCCATAAATTTGTCTATATAGGTCCACGCCTTCATATAGCCCCATAGAATGGTGCCACCCGAATTTCGGTATTTTGAAGGTTAGCCACATTGTTTTACCGAAATTGCTGAAATTTGGTATTTAGTCTACTTCATAAAAACGAAAGGAAACTAATTGAAGTAAAATTTAATACAACTCATGGTGGATGGTATAACAAGTTCGGCCTGGCCAAATTTAACGACGTTCTTACTTGTTATTGATAGTCACTTGCATATCCCAACTAATTTATCATCAGAGCTTTCAGAATCACTGTGAAAACCAGAGGGAACTAGACCCATACTGCTCTTTGTTAGCAAAAACAATAATGTCTTCTAAGTTTAATAACATTTCAATCAATTATTATTTTAGAATCATTTAATAATATAAACATGGCACACCCGTCCGTTAGAAGAAATTAATTTATTGAATTCAGAATACAAACTAATCTCGTTGTGTGAATAAATGTCCCTAGAGAAACCACAAATTACCAGTTAATAAAGTTAAGTAAGATATACGACAGTAAAAGCAGTAAAAATTTTGATTTTTTTTTACAAATTTTTCAATATATGAGGTATTTGAACACAGACAGCATCCCAATTTGTATCAATGAAAAGGCCAGAAGTCCGTCTTTCATAATCCGTCTTTCATAATAGATTTCAAATGTAAATTTTCGTTGCATTATAGAAATGATCACATTTTTGTTCAAAAGTTTGGTCCACTTGCTCCGCCAAATATCATCCGATGATCATCCATGGGTGTATGCTAGTTCTTTGCATTGTACCCCAACAATGGATGACGTCAAACTTTATATCTGAACTACAGCTAGTAGTATTCTTTTAAAATATAAATATTCCTGTGGACTTACGACCTTTTCGTACTCAAATTTGTACGTTTTGTGGACTTACGACCTTTTCCGACAAGGGCAAAACATATAGAAAAACGCGACATACTACCATTTTCTTTGTATCATACGACGTGTTTTTACTTGTACTATCATCCTGTAACAAAAACGCAATTTCCAAAAAAAGTGGACTTACGACCTTTTCCGACGGAGCAGAGGAAATGCTTTGAATTTTGACAGGTGTATAATGGAAAATTTGGCAAAAAAGTGTTTCAGCCACATTTGGTAAAACATATGGAGTAAAAGGACAAACTTATTGTCTCATCAAAATAATGGTTTTAAACTCTAAGACTGAATCCGTTTTAAACAATTTTAAACAATCTAACCCTGTCCGTCCGTCTCCCTATCGGGCTGACTGGTTAACATGATAAATCTTCAATGGAGTAACATATTTGGCCAGAACTTTGTACGGAATATTCTCTCCACGCTTTGGTAAAACTCCCACATAACGCTAACTTCGGATTTCAGGTATGTTGAAGGTTTTAGGCTCATTTTACTTCCAAATTCCCTATACTTGAACATTTCGGTTCCCCTATGAACCACAGATACCAATTGATATAGGCCAATGGTTTGGTATACCCACCACACTGTATACCCGTTAACTGTATATTTCACGTATTTTGAAGTTTTAAGCTAAGTTTTCCAATTGGCATATCGGAGTTTCTGTGGACATCAAATATAAAAGAAAAAGGATTTCGGTAGTGTAGCCGGTATTCAATCTGGTCATTGATGAAAGTCACAATTTTAGCCGAATACCGAAACTATGATGACAAAAAAATCACAACTTTTCAGTCTTACACGGTGTTGCTGGAAAAGGTGGTCCCAATATTTCGTATTTTTTGCCATTCTTCTTAAATGTATTTTATTAAGTCGTTCTATGAGTGCAAGTGTATCCAATGAGGTTTGGTGTAGTTGTATAACAACCAAGTCCTACATAAATAAGGTTTATGTTTAAGGTCTTTGTCCTGGTAATATTTATATTGGTTAAATCACTTTTAGGAACATCCAAATAAAACTCCTTTGACATTGTTTCCTCCAATATCCGGATGTTACTGCGCCTCACCTTGATGTAGAACCTCAGACCATAACCGACAGTACATTTTTGTTTTCCGGGCTGTGAGAGTTTTTCGTGATAGTATATTATAATTTTCATCTCATCACAAATTATAACATCATCCCAGTACTCCAAAAGGCGTGAAATATTCTCTGTTGTAAACCTTAATCGCTGCTCTTTATTTTACTGGGAGAGCAATAGCTTATTCCTAGCCACTCGTGATGAATGCTTTTTGTTATGTATCACTCTACTAACTTTTTCTCGTGACACATTTCCTCCAAAATCGTTTTCAATAAGAAGAGCTAATTTCCAGAGGCTGGTTTGGGGTCTATCATCGAATTCATTCTTATACTTCTTTCGAGGGGCACCATTTTTGATCTGCCAGGTCAGGTCTTCATTTTGAGAATTCCTTTTCTCTTGGTACATACACCTTTTCTCTTGGTACATACATGTACACCGTTCTCAGCTTAAGAGAGGTGATTTAAGCAATTTCTCGGGCGTCTTATTTACTTTTTTTATACCCTCCACCATAGTATCGTGGAGCCTTTCCATCCTTTAGGCTAGAAAGGGTCTATACACTTTCATACGGGCGAAATGTGCCTCATCGAAATAATGGTTTTAGACCCCAAGTATGTTTGAACGAAATGTGTTTCAGACAATTTGGAGTTGATTTAGCAATGTCCGTCCGTCTGTCTGTCTGGCTGGTGCGCACGATAACTCTCGAACGGATAAACCGATTCGGTTAAAATTTTGGCTTTCGTAATATTTTGTCCAAACTTAGTTTAAGTTCGAAGATGAGCTATATCGGTCCACTCCTTCCGGTACCTCCCCCACAAAAGTTCCAAAATGTTCGGAAAATTCATGGGCACGATAACTCTTGACGGGAGCAACCGACTTGGTCCATACTTTGCACATCGTGAAATTTCTACCAGACTTAGATGAGGTTCCAATATGGACTCAATCGGCCCACTCCTTCGGGTACGTCCTACACAAAATTTCGGATAAGTTCAGTTTAGGACCTGCTCTCGAATCCCATGGATGTTTGATGCAACAACTTGTATTCACTTCCCCCCATACGACGGTACAAGCTTCATCAGGGGCAAATCCATACTTCCTGAGAAAATGGCCTGAAAGGTGCAAAAAGTCCCTATGACACCTTGTGCGGTGGTTGGAGCGCAAGATAACTCTCGAACGGATCTGTCGATTCGGTCCAAAATTTTTCCTTCGTAATATTTTATCAAAATATAGTTTAAATTCGAAGATGGGCTATATCGGCCCAATCCTACAAGTACCTCCCCCACAAAACTTCAAAAATGTTCGGAAAAATTTTGCGCACAATAACTCTTGAAGGGAGTGACCGATGTAATCCATACTTTGCACATCCCAATATATCTACCAGATATAGATCAGGTTCGAATATGGAATATTTGTCTACTCCTTCTGGTACCTCTCACACAAAATTTCGGATAACTTCACTTTAAGACCTGCTCTCGAATCACTTTGATTTTTGTTGAAGCGATTTGCATTCGCTACCTCCATTACGATGGTAAAAGTTTTTTCAGCGGCAAGTCCATATTTCTTGGGAAAACAGCAGAAAGGTGTATAAACCCCCTATGTCACCATATGTGGCGGTCGGAGAGCACGAGAACTCTCGAACTGTTCAACCGATTTGGTCCAACATTTGGTCTTCGTTATATTATATCCAAACTTAGTTTCATGGGCAATACCGGTCCACAACTTTCGGTACTTCTCCCCAATATTTAAAAAATGTCACTAAAATGCTAAGACGATATAACTTGAATGGGGCAACCAATTTGGTCCAAACTTTGGATCTCCTTATATTTTATCAAAATTTAGCATTACTTCTAAAATGGCCCATATCGGTCCTACCTAAGGGTATCTGCCTTACAAAAGTTCAACATTTGTGTCTTGGTGCAGTCAATTCCTAATCCACATTTTTGTCGGCATGTTCAAATGTCCAAAAAGGGCCACAAAATTCTGGAGAGACTTTAAATACATTCGATATGTCCGTAGGTGAAAGTTGCGCTTCACATTGGCTGAGGGTATATATCTGTCGGCAAAGCCGACTGACACTTTTTTACTTGTTTTAGCTCATATACATGCATAAAAATCTCGGGACAGGTCAAGATTAAAAACAAAACAATGTAGAATATATGGTAATATTCAAAAAAGTTTTACAATCGTTGAAGTTGAGGTTCACCATTTAATAAGTCGCGAACTGTTAATATATTTTATAAAATATGAATACATTTATATATATTGAAGTGTTTTAGTTACGATCTTATAATATGGACCATAACAAATAATTTTCGTGGAAGCTGCGCTGGTGGTAATATAAAAAAATGGGAAAAATGTGTTGAAGTTTACAAGTTTTTTTGTGTTCTTTCTTGATTTCTGGCCAAACCACGGAAAATTCAAACCTATGCTCAAAGAAAGAACTAAAGAATACCCCTTAGGCAATATGGTTCTAGTGTATGACTTTTCGATATATACACTGTATCCCCCTAAAATCGATGCTGACATTTTGAAGTTTTGATTTCAGTGTTTTTCGAATTTTTCTTATAATTAGATGGTGCAACTAGATAATAATCGAAACTAGTTTATAGGATTGTAGAACTCGCGATTCCACGTCGTTCGATGTATATCTCATGAGTGTGCTCCGTACAGCTTCCTAGTAATAGAAGTCCAAAGGCGAAAATTTGGTCCGTAAATTTTCAGAAAAAACCTATTTTTTTGGCTTTAAAATTTACAACTGTCGTACAGGTACCCCTGAACCCCGCGTGATTTTAGTTTTTTTACGTGCCGGATCTAATGAGCTCTTCCGCGGTCAAATCCATCCACTAAAACGCCGGATATAGATACCTTGAAAGTAGGAAAATCTGCAAAAATATATTTTGACAATTCCGCGAATTGAACCGCGATTTTCTTTGATTATTTTTACATAAATGTAATCCTTTATACGCGATTATTATATTTGCCAAAAAGGTGTGTCACAAATTACAAAGATTCGGGAGTAATATCCCTATTTATCCCAAAATAGAATGTGGTGGCACATCCGCAGTTCTTGACGAATATGTCTAAAATAATTTATATTGACGTATTTTTAATAGGGGGCCATTGAAATCGGATGCACCTTATAATCATATGCACATCGCGTAATTTTTGCCCACTTGAAGGTTTTTTGAATAGTAAGATGCAACTGATGGCACACTTTGGCCGCTGAATGAAACATGGGAAAATCCATGCATATTGATAGACATGGACTCCCTGTATCCGAAAAGCACATGCACCCCAACTGATTTCAAAGGATTCGCGAATTACACGCCTTTTAATTTTTGTGTTTTTTCTTTGGTTGTAATTTCAATATTACTATCTACTTCTTATTTCTATAGCTTATCACAGAAAGCAAATATACTTTCACGATGACTAATTACTTTTCTTGTAGAAGTTTAAGCAAAATACTTCAGGATTTGGATCGAAATTTAGCGAAATAATAGAATAACTCCCAACATTTATTTTTCAAATTTTTCGTATTTAACCAAAAATATATTTTTGAAATAATTTCCAACAATAAGTTTCCGTTCTTTGTTGTTGCTGTAATATGCAAGTTATAAACGCGATCTTTATAATTTTGGTCTCACATTTTTCTAGGCGTTGTCTAGATTCTGTACGTATTTTTAAATTATTTTTTTTAGAGATTTTTTGGACTTTGATTTAGAATAAATAAAATTTATTCCAAGATTTCTTCAATATGTTTTGATTTACCGCAAAAATAAAAATAAATTTTAGCAACTATTTTAGCATCTACGGATAGATATCACATTCTGCTAACGATTAATATATACATGTTCTTATTACAACACAATAGGAATTTTTAAATATTTTTTCTTTATACGAGAGTAAAACCGCATATAACTTTTGAGTGCAGCATCCAATTTTGTGAACGCGACCAGATTTGAAACCACGATTTTTTTCGTAATCCATGTACCAAAAATGGCGAATGTGCTCGCCAAAAAAGTTTTTAATTTTTTTTCTATGTAATTGTAAAGAAAATTTGAAATTTACCATATGTACATATGTATGTATGCCCAAAAGTTCTTAAATCTACATTATACTATTGAGCCAAATGTTCTGTATTGGCCGCCTAAGTAATTCTTTTTGCAACATATTCTCCTCTAATTCATTAAATTAAAATGTATATCCGCTAGAAAAAAATAGTATCAATTAAATACTTTACCCATGCAGATGATCTTCGAGAATAAAATCGACCAGACACTTAAATACGTTCAAATTCCGTTCTATTGTTTGAATGGACCACCTACAGAAAAAAATTATGAATAAAAACTAAGTAGAATTATATTTTCTTATAATTATGGCTACAAAACGGAAAAATCCACACAAATACGTTTAGAAGAACATAAAACAATTTGCCTGTAAATCCATAAAATAAGTATCGGATTATCTGTGGTTCTTGCGAACAATTATTTAGAAGTGGAAAATTAATTGATATTTTTTCTTCTTGGCAAATATATAGCAGTCTGAACGAAAAGACAAAATGAAAAAGCAATTCACCCGGTTAATCCTGGTAGGTCATATTAAAAAATGATCTTTGACCTTTGTGTAACCACTACAAAGCCACTCCCATACACACATGAATGGCAAGAATGCCAATTCCCTTGAAATGCACAAAAGTAGGAACAGCAGCTAAACACCTGCTTCCACACATTTTTCCTCGTTTTGTTTGTTTCAAACATTTTAACATTTCGTTCTCTCAGTGTAGAAGAGTAAGAGTTAACCTGCTGCTGATGCTGCAAGTACCAAACACGACGTCAGGTTCATTACGTTTCCCCCATTTAGATAAATGCCGTAAATTTCTTTTGTTTCATTCTTAGATTTCTTTCTTTTCTCGAATTTGACGCATTTTTGTAACGAATTTCATTCATTTCCCATCTTTAGCTTCGGGCTGTTATTGTGAAGATGCTGTTGTTGTTTTTGTTTTCCTCTTTGCCATAGTTATTGCTGTTGAGTCTGCGTGTTTAGCTCTTTTCTTGTCTTAAGAGCCTTTAATTCAAAAATAAATGGTTTCTTAGAATTCCACAAGATTTTTAGATACCGGCAGACTTTCTCGACCGAATGACGAGTGCTTTGAAATAAGAAGAACAAGAAAAATACAATACAACAACAAAAGAACAAATGATTGGAAATCATTTGTTGGGATGAAGCAGAACTATTGAATTGCCGGAGAAGTGACTATGCGGATGTTGCATTCAAGATAAACACACAGCCACACTTTGCTCACATACATTTGCCATATTTCAAAAGGATCCTTTACAAATAATGCAGTGCGTAGTGCACGTGTGTGTATTGGTGCGCATGTGTGGCTGGTGTTTTCATTTCGGTTCTGTTCTGTTCAGTTCAGTTCAGTTTTTTTGCTGATAACCTTTTGTTGTTGATGATTTGAGAGGGATCAGTGGCCGTTATTTGTATCCTTCGTCTTTAGTTTCCACTAGATTGTTATTGTCGTCGTCGTTGTTGTTGTTGCTTTACAATCTTTCCTTGAAATTTGAAACCTTTCACCAACTTGAGTTACAAACAACCACTACCCGGGCCTTTGTTGTTCTTTCACTCTTCCAGATAGTGTTTTCTTATGCTGTTGTTGTTGTTTTTGTAGTTGCTGTGTCGTTTTAAGGTCTTCCTTATTTGTTTGTATATCGTAGAGAGAGGATCAGCAGGACTAATACAAGGCACTTTTCCATAGTCACCGAGATTTAATAATGTGCATTCATCCCCCTTAAGAGCCCAGCACTAAAACACTTGCAAAGCAACACTTTAGGCCATACGGCCTAAGGCAATTGATTGAGGACTAGTAAGTATTCCTTTACAGTTGATCAGTGTTAATCCGTAGGCAGGCACCATGCCTTGAGAGTCCTTCAAATTGAAAAAAAAGAAAAATATAACAGCCATAACAGGCACTTTATGATTTACGCACATCAACGTACACACTGCCTGCCAATACACCCTGTTAGGCTTACACGCACATACACACAATGATAGTTGCCTTCTCAAGGATGTGGTGTGTTGGAAGTATTGTGCTGCACATGTGCATCTAATGTGTTCCCACGGTTTCCACTTTCCTTTCAAGAGCCTGTAAAAAAGGACCTGCTGTTTTTGCTCTTAATGTCGTTTTTGGTGTTGGTGTTTGTTGTTGCCATATTTTTAAGTGGCATGAATGCTTCAACGTATTATCAAAGTGACTCCCTTGGCATTTCGATGGTCGCAAACATTTAAAAATACCAACACAAACACACTCACATGTATTCATGTACAAAATTGTCGTTACGTTTTTGGTTTCGTTCAATATTAAGGAAGCATTGTCAACAACCATCGATCAGGATAAACTCAGATCAATGTAAATATTGAAATATTGCACAGTGGTTTAGTTTTTTTTCTGCAGGTGATAAGTAATAAAAATGTGTTAAGAAAGGTATTGCAAACAAATCTTCAAATATGAAAAATGCTTAGGATTAGTGGTAAGATTGAAATCATAGTTGGGAATGTAAAGATTAAAAACAAGCAAAAATGGTCCCACTTTTTCATTATATAATCCTGCGGGCCAAATGTCTTTTTGGTAAGAAATTGAGGTTTGTTTGGGATGTTATAATATAAATCGTCTTCTTCAAAGAGTATGCTTAAGCCATTTGTGAGACGATTCGTTTGCTTAGCATTTGGATTTATAAAAACGATAAAAAAATTACCTCAACGAAATGTTGGTTTTTGACATAACATGTATGTATGGTTGTACGAAATCCATTTCAGACACTTGGAGTCTTTAATAAAATGGTTGGAGAGCCTTTCTCAGATTCTTTCTAATTTTTTACCGAAGGTGGCTTTTGGGTCCTGGTCATGGAGATATATAAATATACTGATATATACAATATGTAGGCCACTTTTCTCTGCCATAGGCTGAGAGTATACAGCAGTCGGTAAATTGACTGATACTTTTTATACCCTCAGCCTTTAGGCTAAAGAGGGTACATATTCACTTCGATACGACCAAAATCAAGTCCAAATTGTTTGAAACGTACAAACATACTACTTTTCAAACAATTTGGAATTGATTTAGCCATGGCCGTCTGTATATTACTTACGATTAGTTTTGAACGGATCTACCAATTTGGTTCAAATTCATGAGAATTTCTTAGAAATATCTTTAAAATATCGTCGTCCAAACTGTCAAAGCTTCGAAAGCAATCCCGAAAAGCCTTCAACATTAGCTATCCAAATGGTTCAAAATTTATACAAAGATAAGCTTTTTGATTACAAACAAGCTATATCTAGGATTGCAATAGCAATCGTAGATTAAATTCTGTGTATCGATAGATATAGCCGGAGAAACGACCACACCTGGCCGGAAAATTCTGCCAAATCTCTGGACATTTTTTTCATCACGCATTTTCACGGACGCATGAAAAGGACCATCGAAAAGCGAACTCACATTACGAAAAATAAACAAATTGAGGCCGACAAAATAATAAATCAGAGTAAAGTCAGAGCTTCTCTCCTTATAAATCTTCGGGGCCAGATGGTATTTTACTAAAAAGGCACAGCGCGGTGCGCATTATTAATCCTTGGCTAATGCACGTCTATAGTAGATGTCTATTCCTTAATTACCTAGCAATGATGTGGACACGTGTAAAGGTTATATTCATTACCAAGCAGGGAAACATAGTCATCAAAATACTAAAGACTTTGGACCTATAAGCCTTCCACCATTTCCGCTTAAAACTCTCGAAACAATCATCAATATACATTTTCATGAAAAGATGGATAATTCAAATAACATAATTTCGATAGACACAGTCCAACAAAAAATCCTTAGAGCACAAACAATACCCCTTAGGTGCATTATACCCTAGACAGACGGCAGAGTTAATTTGCATTAAAAATTCCTTAATTTGAATTAACTTTTTACCCTGACAGACGATAGTTTCTGCATTTATGAAACAGCTGTTTGGATTGTTTGTTTGTACCCAGCAGACCATTTCATAAAGTTTTACAAAAGTTCGCCAAAAAATGCGAAACAAAATTACTTTCAACCATTGACCTTTTCACCACGATAATGCAAATATAAATTAAATTTATTCGCGATATTTTTGAGTCCTTTTAATATTAAAAAATGACGCAAAACTCTAAAGGAACATTTGAAGAAGATATTATTTTCGATAGAATTGGTTTGGTGGGTAATGAAATGCTTGTGAAAATAAAAATTTTAAAAATAGATTTGATAGAAGGCGCGAAAAACGATTAGCTGCTATTCTATTCGAGAAAGACCAATACTTATTTGAAAGAAACGCGAAAATTTCTGATTTGTTTCCTTTTTTATTTTCTTAAACATGGAAATTTGACAACAGACAATTGATTTTCAATGCAAATTGTATCTCAGAGCATGAATATGCTCTCTCTCCTACATGGATATGGGCTCTCTTTTACAGCATTGCCATATTGAAATACCTAAATTCAGTTTTAATTTCCTTTGATTTTGTGCATTAAGAATGTGGATAATGCACGAATTAATTTGAATTAAGACAGTTAATGCAAATTAACGCTGCCGTCTGTCTAGGGTATTACTGTAGAGATAGATAACTTCGGCGTGGAACATTTCATCATTAGTTAAACAACCACCATAAGGCAGAGTAGATTCATTAATTCCACACTGTAGAAGTATAACATAAACTTCATCAAATTCAATAATTTTTTCCTGGATCTTCTCCAGGATTTTCCGTAATTTTAATACATATATAATCAATGGTGGATTTGCCAGGTTTAAAGCCGCTTTGGCATGACACAACCAATTCATTGACTATTGGTTTTAGTCGTTTATACCCATTACCATACACTACCTTATATGTGGTAGGAAGCTGACATATGTATCCCCCTATAATTTGCGAGCACAGGTTTATCTCCTTTTTTGTGGACAGGACATAGGATGCTCACGTTCCAATCATTGGGTACGCTTTCTTCCTGCCAGATGGTGATAACTAGCTTATGCATATACTTTATCACTGTATCGACTCCTGTATTGAACTGATCCGTTGGAATGCCATATGATCCGGCCTTGTTATTCTTTAGGCTGTTTATTGCTGTATTTTTTCTCATCTTGGCCGGGCGGTATACATTCAATACCATATTCTGGGGGTTGGATCTGTGGTATCACCGTCGTCTTCGCTAGTATTCGGAAAAATGCTATTTCCACATCCTCAACACACTCGTGGGCGTAGCCAGGTATGTGCAGATGCCCATCCCCTACATCCTATAAAAAGGTTCAGTTGCATTAATTACATATACATATTACGAAAAAGAAAACCATTTGAACGGAAATGACCATACTTATTGAGAAACTGTCTCAAAAACTCAAAAAAAAAAAAACAAAAAATAAATAAAAAATACAATAAACATATAGGCGTCAGAAGTATTGTGGTTACTTCTTTACTTTAGGTCCGAGACTGAGGGTTTATCTCAGCTCAGCTGACTGATACTTTGTTACTTGTTTGATTGTTGATATTTAACAAATTCAGATAAATGTAGATTATGGACCCAATGCGAATCTTGAAAAAAAATTTGATTGCAATCTTAGGTGACCCGATACAAAACAATTGTCGCTTTAGCTAAATTATTATTCGATTTACTGCCTTTCCGTTTCATTAGATGGTTTACAAATTTGTTAGGTCTCATCGATCACTTGTCTATGTATGTAGGAACTAAAGCCATCCAAAAAATTGGAGTCGATTTAGGCATGTTTTTTCGTCTGTTTGTACGACGGTTTCACTTGCTGGCTGGTACGCATTATAAATTTTAAACGGAGTAACCAATTCGGGCCAAAATTTGTACATCATACTACTTTTTCGACACTTTTGGTCTGTTCCAGAACTCCAATAATTTACTAATTTTTACTATTTTTTCCGATAACATAAAGAAAAAATGTTATCGAAGTAAAAAAAGTAGCTTCTTGCAGGTTCTGGAGCAGAGCATTTGTTTAATTGCCCAGGTAAAAAAGTCATGCTTATAAAGGGAAAAGAGCAAAAGTTCACATCGAGCTGAATTTTCATGAATAGGTAGGGTTTGTCATAAGAAGTCTTGTCCTAAAATTCGCGATTATGCACCTTTCTACGCCAGCTGTGAGGTAGTGTACTCTGCGCGTTTTGTTACGTGTGGTTTCCACTGTAGGCCTAGTCCACTAAGGTAGGGTTTGCATTAGAACTAATGATCTCAAAGATCCCAACAATCCCATGTGTGCAACAAAAATTTTCGGATTCAATTTCAATTGTGTTGGATTTATCTGGGTAAGCCTTACCAAGAAGTGACTTTGAAATTCTCTACAGGAAGATCCTTTCGAGGAAAATCCAAAAAATTTAAAATCTCCAAAATATTGACCTTTGACACCGATGGGGACTTTTAGGACCTTACTTCAAATAGTAAGCCATACCTAACTTTCTACCAAAACTCAACTCTTTGGGAAGTTTTGCGATTTCAATGCCTATTTATATTAGGTTATAAGTTGGAAGAGGGACCATATCGGCCCACGTTTTGGTACAATGGGTCTCTAAAGAAAGAAACTTCCAATGATTGATCAAGTTCAAAGAAGTAATCACTGTATGTCGGTTAGGTGACGTAGGGAATGAATGATACAAAGCAACGGTCCTGACCGACTTTATCGATATAACGCACGAGTTTGGTTGCAGATTTGCAGTTAGTCGGAGCTTAAATAAATCTGGTCTCCAGTTTCACCCCGGTGGATGAAAAACTTGCTAAAAATGGGTAAAAGCATCCACTGTCCTGTCCACAAGAAAGGAGATAAGACTGTGTGTTCAAATTATGGGGTCATAAGTCTGCTCCTTATCTCATATAAGGTAGTGTCCCCCCTGTGGACTTCCACGATTTACGTCTTTTTACACCACGCTATATCCAGTGTGGCATTAATGACTTTACTCTACAGCATGGTCGTTGTCCATCCACTCTGCTGATATGTTCCACGCCGAAGTTATCTAGGACTTGTTCTACTGCTGAGGTCTAACTTCATTAAAGGCGTTCTCTATATACAGGAAGACAACTAAGGTGTATTGTTAGTAATATAAGGATTTCTCAATAGTCCTAAGTACTTTTTGTTGGCCTGTGTCTGTTGAGGGACCTTAGGTTAATATGTTGACTGGAATATGTTATTTGAATTATCAATCTTTTCACGAAAATGTACGTTGATTATTCTTTCGAGCGAAAATGGTGGAAGGCTTATAGGTAAAAAGTCTTTAATATGTTCGTGACCACGTTTCCCTGCTTGGGTATGAAGACAACCTGTACACGTCTCCAAATCATTGCTACGCAGTTAAGGTATAGACATCTAATATAGATGTACATTAGCCAAGGATGCTCACCGCGCTTTGCAACATTTTTGGTAAAATACCATCTGGCCCGGAGATTTAAAAGGAAAAGCTGTGAAATTACTCGGACTTTTTACGTTGTCGGCTTCAGTGTTTTTTATTTTATTTTTTATTTTTATTTTTAGTAATGTGAGTTCGCCTTTCGATAGTCCTATCCGTTCGACCGTGGAAGTGCGTCGTGAGAAGAATTTCAGAGAAGAGATTTGCAAAGTTTTCCTACTAGGTGTCGTCGTTTTTCTTGACATTAGTGGTTTGTCTGGCTGTATTTATGGTACCACAGAATTCTGAGTCGATTTATGGATGTCCGTCCGCCTGTCCATGTATTTTTGTTCGCAACGTACAGGTCACATTTTTTGTCCGATTGCGCTGAATATTGGGGACTACAATTTTTTTACCCATAGGAAGAACGCTATTGCTTTTGGTGAAAATCGGTTCAGATTTGGATATAGCTCCCATATATATTTTCGACCGATTTCACGTATTTGCTGCACCAAACAAGCTATATACGTCCAATTTTGATGACATTTTGAATGTATGACTGAATTCGCTCTACAAATAAGTGTGCCAAATTACATCGAAATCAGTTCAGATTTGGATATAGCTCCCATATATATTTTCGGCCGATTTCACGTATTTTCTGTACCAAACACGCTATATATTTCCGATTTCGATGAAATTTGGAATGTGTGACTGAGTTCGGTCTAGAAATAAATGTGCCAAATTATGTCGAAATCGGTTCAGATTTGGATATAGCTCCCATATATTTTTGACCGATTTCGCTCATTTGCTGCACCAAACACCCTATATAAGTCCGATTTCAATGATATTTGGGATGTGTGACTGAATTCGGTCTGAAAATAAATTTGCCAAATTATATCGAAATCGGCTAAGATTTAGATATACATAGCACCGATTTATATTTTACATATTCACAGTGGTGTTGGGTATCATATAGTCGCCCCGCCCGACTTTGATCCTTTCTGGGTTTTCTTACTGGGTTTTCAGATATATTGAATAGTATCCAATTGTGATCTGAGGAAAACTTCTTATCGGATACTGTCAAATTATCTATTTCGATTTTTCATGTGTAGGCTACTAGTGTGAGGTCAATGACCTTCTGTCTGCTTTTGTGAACCAAAAGGATCTTATCTCTAGTCATTCTAAAGTGCTTCAAATTGATCTGCACGACCTTAAGCAGCAGTTTTATTGGACTCGATGGCAATTACGGACCACTCGTCCAATGGAACATCTTTGTTCTTTTTCGGCAGACGTTTCAACAGCGTGGGACCATCGTACTCTGGCTCGTGGTTTATCGGAATTATTCGCCGAGGCCGATGTCGTCCCAAGCAGCGCTAAGATTAGCTATGTTTTTTTTTTCCAGGCATCCCCTTGAGAACTCATCTATACATTTAATACCTTAAACACGACCCACGCACTAGAGTTGAAATGGGGTACAGGTGAATCCTGGTTTGCAAAAAATTGTTCCATAACAAATTCTGACAACTTGCTTTCTACTTTACCCCATTTCGCGGTGGTGATAGGGGACAGCATAGCCTTAGTGTAGATTAGCTACGACAACCATCAGGTTGTCTCTGACAACTTCCTTGACAGGTCACTTTGTTGTAGATGAGACTTTGGTGTTGTATTTTTCGCTTTGCGGGTTTTGTGTCCTCCGTCCGGGAATGTTCTCGCTTGGAAGAAGATGAGCGATTGTTGATTTGTGGAATTTTAGCTTCCTCATATTTCTCAGCAATCGGTGTATATGTCAGCCTTTCCGCCTCATCCCATTCGTGCACTGTACCTCGGCAGCATTCTTGGCAATCTTTGCCGAGAATAAAATTTGCCCATACTTTGCTAATTAATGGCAGTAAAGTTCTAAAAAACCCCAAATTGCGTTTTGTTGTTAAATCTGGATATAAATTATTTCCTATTGCCTTGAAAGATCTTGAATAAGTGAAGCAACATAGGGCAAAGACCAATCAGGTACGTATCTTGTAATTAGTCATTAAATTAAACATAAAAGGTCGGTCATGTGTACGTGAGATCATATCAATCATACCTGCATTCAACGAAGGAGGAGCGATTTTACTGAGAAGCGCGCCCAGAGAACAATTACGTGAATTATCACAAGACCACTTTAAAGTGTGATATGTATTTACCAGTGTACCACTGTGCACACTGAATTACATTAAATCATGCATGAACAATGAAATGTGAAAATGTGAATCTGAGACCCTCAGGTGTCAATGACAGTGACAAAGGCGCTTCAATTGACTTGAAATTCGATGTTTGTTGCTGTCGTTTGTACTTCTCGATATTCTTGTTTGTTTGCTATTGTTGTTGTTGATTTTGTTGTTCTTCATCGTCTCATCTTTGTGGTATCCAACCATTCAGTGTCGTTAGTTTATGAGGACCTACAAACTCGTTTCCTTTTTATAAACACATCGTCGTCGTCGTCATAGTTCGTTTGAAGTGCATTGTTCTGGAGGGGATACAGGATAAAGGATCACACACATAGCAGGATTCAATGAGCGACATTGATATTGAAGAGATTTATGTAACATCTTGCAATTGTGTCTCATAATTTTTGAAAATTTCCCATTGTTCCATTTTGGTGGCTCAGTTTTCATTTTTGTCGGTCTGTTTGTTTGGTGTTGGATTGTTGCAGGTTCTCAGGATTATTTTTGTTTTGAAAATGCAGGCTGAGAAATTCAATTAGTTAACGTATCGACATTTCCTTTATATTGTTTCGGTGTGTAACTAATGACAGGATAATGGTACGTACTGCTTTATAATAAGAAAACAAAACAGCCAAAGAAAAAAAGGAGACGATGTTGTAGGTGAAAAATGCTCTCATTTCCTGTTGTTTTGTTTAGCTAGATGCTCTGTCAGTTGACATTGCTGCAAAAGAATCAAAAGAAATGAAATAGGTGTTGGAGATACTTCAAGAAGTTGTAAAAGTAGGATCTATTGTTTGAAAGAATAGCCCATATTTATAATATTACCAGGTTTACGAACTGGAAATGTCACACTAAAATACGAAAGGTCTTATCAGACCTTGGGAAGTAATTAATTAGTACATACTAATTTTTTCTTTTAATAATTTTTTTCTTTAAATTGTCAAGAATGCTGCCAACGGTACAGTGCACGAACGTGGTGAGGCGGATAAGCTCAAATATACAAAATTGTTAAGGAATATGAGTAAGCCAAAATCTCACAAATCGACGATCGTCGATCTACCCCAAAGCAAAAACGTACCGGGCGGAGGGCCCTTCAACGAAGGATAAACTGGTGATTGTCGTGGCCAAATGCATAGATGAATTCTGAAAAAGATTCCTAGAAAAAAGCATAGTCAAGCTTAGCCATGCTTAGTACGACACCATCCTGAGGCTGATCCCGGCCTAGGAAATCCCAAGAAGGCCACGTACCAGTGTTTTGTTGCCCATAGAGTGCGACGCCCATGCTGCTGGCGAAAATTAACAAGGATGTTAAAATGGACACGGGGTCAGCAATCGTCACGAGACACTAAACAACAACATGGATTTAGTTCTCACAATAACAGAGGTCGGAGTAGAGAGATGTTTTTTGATATAAGAGGACCAAAATCCAAAAATTACGTCGACGATGCCGAAAAGTTGCTTGATAATATACAGCTGGAGAGGCCACATCACATCATCGCCCAAAAAAAGTGCTGCTTAAAGTCATGCAGATCAATCTGAAGCACTCAAGAATCGCTTCAAATAACCCCATGTTTACGAAAACGAACAGAGTAACATAGACTACAAGACTCTATATATAAATGATAAAGGATAAGGCTTTCTCATGTCCCCAGTTCGGCACATCAGACTTCACAGTGGTAAGAGTGGAACTGAAAAACAGTAAACACTTCCGTATTGCCTCTTGCTGCATTAACCACTCAAGAGGAGCCTCTCTAGCGAGGTCTCGAGTATTATGAATCGATTCCTGCGATGCTAACGCAGGACATACCTCGTGGCCCAGCGCTGAAATAAATTACAGATGTGAGTAAGGTTTAGATTGCATAAATACAATACAACAAGTCGAAATAAATAACTCGATTGTATCCGATAATAATTTTTTCTCAGATCACAATTCGGAACTATTCCACATATCATTCTAGAGAAATTCTTAGATACAGCTTTTAAATTATAATGCCTACTAACTCGCTCAAAAAAACATTATTCACCATGGTGAACGTTCGAGCTCTCAAAACTGCGAAAATAGTCAGGAAAAGCTTTCACCGTCAGTAACCAAAGCGGATCCCGTCAGCCATATAAGGATAAACATAAAGAATACAGCAAAACTATATGCAGGGCAAACAAGCAATCCTGGATTGATATCTATGGACCGCTAGATATGCAAATCCCACTTATATAAATATGAAATCCTTCATACAACGCACACCCCCGATTGCCTGGATAGAACCATCGAAGAGCAATCTAAATTATATATGTAAATAACAAGTAAAAAAGTGTCAGCCGGCTCTGCCAACAGATATATACCCTCAGCCAATGTGAAGTGAAACTTTCACCTACGGATAGGTCGATTGGATTTAAGGTCTCTTCAGAATTTGCACTAAGACACAAATGTTGAACTTTTTTGTGGGAGGTACCCTTAGGGAGGATCGATATGGGCTATTTTAGAAGTTAAACTAAATTTTGACAAAATATTAAGAGATCCAAAGTTTGGAACAAATTGGTTGCCCCATTCAAGTGATATCGTCCTACCATTTTAGTGACATTTCTTTTTGGCCCAATTAACTAAGTTTGGATATAATATGACGAAGACCAAATGTTGGAACAAATCGGGTAAACAGTTCGAGAGTTATCGTGCTCTCCGACCGCCACATATGGTGATATAGGGTTTTTTACACCTTTCCGGCTGTTTTCCCAAGAAATATGGACTTTCCCCTGGAAAGAGCGTTTACCGTCGTAATGGAGGTAGCGAACACAAACCGCTTTAACAAAAATCAAAGTGATTCGAGAGCAGGTCTTAAAGGAACTTATCCGAAATTTTGTGTGAAAGGTACCAGAAGGAGTAGACAAATATAGTCCATATTCGAACCTGATCTATATCTGGTAGATATATTAGGATGTGATAAGTATGGATTACATCGGTCACATCCTTCAAGAGTTACCGTACGAACAATTTTTCCGAACATTTTTGAACTTTTGTGGGGGAGGTACCTGAAGGAGTGGACCGATATGGCTTATAACCGAACTTAAACTATGTTTGGACAAAATATTACTAAGGCAGATCCGTTCGAGAGTTATCTCGTGCTCCAACCACCTCACACGGTGTCATAGGGGTTTTTTTTTTGCAACTTTCAGGTTATTTTTTTAGGAAGTGTGGAATTGCCCCTGATGAAACTTGTACCGTCGTTTGGGGAGCAGTGAATACAAGTTGCTCAAACCAAAATCAAAGCGATTCGCGAGCAGGTCCTAAACTGAACTTATCCCAAATTTTGTGTGAAACGTACCCGAAGGAGTTGACCTATTGAGTCCATATTGAAACCTCATCTAAGTCTGCTAGACATTTCACGATTTGCAAAGTATTGACCAAATCGGTTACTCCCTTCAAGAGTTATCGTACGTACAAATTTTCCTAACTTTTTCGAACTTTTGTGGTCGAGGTACCGGAAGAAGTGGACCTATATAACCCATCTTCGAACTTAAACTAAGTTTGGACAAAATATTGCGATAGCCAGCTTTTGGACCAAATCGGT
Source organism: Musca autumnalis (assembly GCF_047663935.1). Classification (NCBI taxonomy): domain Eukaryota; kingdom Metazoa; phylum Arthropoda; class Insecta; order Diptera; family Muscidae; genus Musca; species Musca autumnalis. The sequence goes on along the minus strand of NW_027411755.1, from coordinate 261,497,095 downwards.
TCATCCGTTCGAAAGTTATAGTGCGCACCAGCCAGCGAGACAGAAAGACGGACGGACATTGCTAAGTCGACTCCAAATTGTCTGAAACACATTTCGTCCAAACATACTTGGGGTCTAAAACCATTATTTCGGTGAGGCACATTTTGCCCGTATGAAAGTGTATATGGGCAATATTATTGAAAATTTAACATCGTTGAAGCCAAGGTTTACCCGTTTATAACTCGCGAATAGTGGTTGTATACTGTACAATTTACATGCTTTTGGATAAAATGAAATGTTTTTAGACTTGGCAAAAAATATTGGCATTCAAAGTTGATTTGCGTGGATGCTGTGGCTATATTTATGTTAAAAATTGGGTAAAAATGGGTTGAAGCCAACGTGTCTTTTTTTGTTTTCTCTCGATTTGTGATTAAACCACACTTTTCACGATTTTCCCGTTTAAGTAAAAGTAGAAGGCAACTAAATAAGGATCATCTCACTAGTGTATAACTTCTCAAAATTTGATCTGCGTCTACCATTAAATGATGCTGACATATTGAAGCCAGATTTTAAGTGTTTTTTGAAATTTTCTTATAATTTCGTTCCGCAAACTGGTTTTTCAAAAAATCATATATAGGAATGAAGAACTCACGTTTCTGATTTATTTGATATATGTGTCGTGAATGTAGCCTACACAGCTTCAGAGAAATCTGTATCCAAACACGAAAATTTTGTGCGAACAACTTTCTAAAAATCATATATTTCGGGTCTAATTTGTGCAATTGGCATTCGATTTACTCGTGCATGATTGCAAATTTTGGATTTTTACGTTGCGGACCTAATAAATCATTATTCGTAAAAATCCATCTACTTAAACGCAAGATAGGAGAAATTCCAAGGTAGGAAAATCACCTAATATTGTTTTCGAAAAAATCGCGCATTTTGTCGCGTATTCTGTCGGCCGCTTGCACTACTATGAAAAAACTAGTGCAGCATCTTCCTTTTTGCGGAAACAGAGATTTGAAAACTTCACTGATAAGGGAACTACATTCATTTTATCCCAAAAATAGTGTGTGATGCTACATCCACGGTTCTTGACGGATTGCCTTGAAATAGGTATATATCGATGCAGATTTTCATGGTGACACTAAATCCGGATGCGGAACGAAATTGTATGAACTTTGCGCAAATTAGCGATGTTTTATAGGTTTTTTAATACTAAGATGCAGCCGATGCTACATCTTAGCGTCCAAATTATATTTCGAAAAATATATACAAATTAAAAGATATGGTCTTGCTGTACATGAAAATCACATGCGGACAAAACGATTTTGATAATTACGCGATTTACACATATTTTAATAATGCATATAAGTTAAAGCGGTTTATTTGAACTCTCTTTCCGTTTTAGAAGCCTAATGATTTATTTCAACAACCCTATAACTGTCCTCAATAGGAAACCTTCTATATGAATGTAGATAAAGCAAAATCCGCCCATTTTCTTGGGAGTTTCAAGAAAAATAACAGAAGTACTCCTATAGAAATTTTCCAATATTTTCAACTCTAGAATGCATGTGAAAACTTTTATTACAAACCAAAATTTGTTTTTTGTAACACAAATATGTGCTTATTTTGGCTATAATATCCTAACTACTATCCCGATGATTATAAGTTTGGTCTCATTTGATTCCCCGTGAAGTCTTTCCTTAAAACTGTTACTTTTTGGTAATTTTTGACGGGTAAATGGACCTATATTTTCAAAAAATTCGGATTACATTTAAAATTTTGTCAATTTTTTGTAAATTCCGCGAATGCTGAGTAACATTTTACAAATATTATGTAATCTACTTAATGACGTCACTTCGTGATAACTTTTTAGTGACAATTGTGCTCAATAAAATAATTAGCGTTTTTATAATATTTTTTCTTAAAAGCAGAAGTAAAACCGCGACAACATTTGTCCGCAACAACCAAAAATTTGCTCGCGAGCGGATTTGTACTGGGGATTTTTTTCTTAACCTATGTACCAAAAATCGTTAATGTAGCGCGAAAAGAAAAAATTCAATTTTTTGGAAATGGAATATGAAATAATTGGCAGTTTTGCCCATATACCCTCCATAGCATAAATGCTGAGGGTATAAAAACGGATAGTGCCTACAGTAGATACACGGTGCTCTTGAATCCAATTTAAATGGAAGGTGCTTGGGAAGTTTTTGCGGATTCTGAAACTACAATGTTCATAGATGAGAAAAATCAAAAAACAAAAAAAAAAAAATCGCCGGAGGGCTTTTTAAATAAATCGCGATTCAAGTTGACATTTTTAGGGGTTGTTTAGGTTTTTGCGATTTTCCTTGGAAACCGCAAGTCCTATCAAAATGGAAATAAAGAAAATGTTGTAGCTATCAAAATTCTCTACTAGATTGACCTTAATGATATTTTCGTAGGTTTTACAACTTTTGAGATATAAGTTAAAATTAGGACAATTCAAATTCAATTCAATTATGTATCGTCTCCTTATAAAACAATGTCATGACTGCAATTTCCCAACTTAGACTTATTTATGTAAAAAAATGGTAAAACCTAGGAAAAATTAAATAAGCCAGTCTTGTAAAGAATTTTCACAGCTATACGATTTTCTCAGGTCCCATACCGATAAGACTTGCCGTATTCAAGCAAAATAGCGAAACCCTAACAAAAAACAAGTAGAAAAGCGTTAAGTTCGGCCGGGCCGAACTTTTCATACCCTCCACCATAAAATATTCTGAATTAAAATGGAATAATTGGTTTTCATTCCTGTCCCCAACTTTATGTGGGTACGTTAAAATGCCAGATAATGTACATACAATGCTTCATTCGGGAGGCCCTTTTTGCGGTGCCTTTATATAACTATGTATGTTGACAATTTTTGGTGGGCTAGAAAGTGGGAGGTACCGTTATATAGGGGTTATAATAAAACATGGACCTATGTTGACAGTTTTTGACGGGAGGCTTTAATGCCAAATAACTCTTAATTCGGTTAAAAATTATAGCTAAAATCCTCAAAATACCGAAAATCGGTACATAACGTGGGAACTTCAAATGTCATTAACAGCTTGTTCGGAGGTACCCCCATATGTGGGCTATACGAAAATATGAATTCTTGTTGCTCTTAAATTTCAAATTACGGGAAGTTCGTCCAACAAATAAAGCTAAGGTACGGAAAATCAGGAGGTTTGTTTTGGGGCTATACCAAAACATGGACCTACGTTCGATTAAACATTTTAAGTAAAATCCTCAAAGTACCGACAATCGGGAGGTATCGTTATACTGGGGCTATGTTGGAAATTGTTTATGCAGATGTGTGGTGACCACTACAACCTTCAAATGTCAAATTACAGTTAGTTCGGTTAAAAATTGTAGTTTAAATTGCCAAATTACTGAAAATTGGGAGGTACCGTTATATGGGAACTATATCAAAACATGGACCTATGTTGACAATTTTTGATGGAGATGTTTTGTGACCACTAAGAACTTCAAATGTCAAATTACAGCTACTCTGATTAAACATTTTTGCTAAAATCCTCAAATTACTGAAAATCGGGTGGTACCGTTATATGGGGATATACCAAAACATGGACCTAAGTTTATATTTTTTTCGAATATAAGTTTTTTTGGCACTAAGAACCCTAAATATCAAATTATAGCTAATTCGATCGAGAAATGTGACTTAAAACGTTAAAATACCTGAAAACGGTCGGTAACGTTATATGTACCTATGTCCACTAGTTTTGTTATAAATGTCTAATTATAGCTAAATCGGTTTGAATATGTAGCTAAAAACGTCAAAATACCGTAAATCGGGGGGTACCGTTATATGGGGCTATACCAAAACGTGGACCTATGTCCACAAGTTTTGTTATATAAGCTTATTGACACTTAAGAACCCTAAATGTTAAATTATAGCTAAATCGGCCTGAAAATGTAGCTAAAAACGTCAAAATACCGAAAATCGGGGGGTACCGTTATATGGGGGCTATACCAAAACGTGGACCTATGTCCACAAGTTTTGTTATATAAGCTTATTGACACTTAAGAACCCTAAATGTTAAATTATAGCTAAATCGGCCTGAAAATGTAGCTAAAAACGTCAAAATACCGAAAATCGGGGGGTACCGTTATATGGGGCTATACCAAAACGTGGACCTATGTCCACAAGTTTTGTTAAATAAGTTTATTTACACTTAAGAACCCTAAATGTCAAATTATAGCTAAATCGGTCTGAAAATGTAGCTAAAAACGTCAAAATACCGTAAATCGGGGGGTACCGTTATATGGGGGCTATACCAAAACGTGGACCTATGTCCACAAGTTTTGTTATATAAGCTTATTGACACTTAAGAACCCTAAATGTTAAATTATAGCTAAATCGGCCTGAAAATGTAGCTAAAAACGTCAAAATACCGAAAATCGGGGGGTACCGTTATATGGGGGCTATACCAAAACGTGGACCGATATAGCCCATCGTCGAACTTGACCTGTCTGCAAACAAAAGACGCATTCTCCCAAAATCCTATCTCCATTTTTGTGGATGCTAGAGTGATTACCACAGACGGACGGACGGACGTGCACAGATCAACTCAGAATTTTACCCTGATCAAGAATATATATAATTTATAGGGTCGCAAATGAGTATTTCAATGCGTTACAAACAGAAAAACAAACTTAATATACCCTCCACACTATGGTTAAGGGTATAAAAAAACCTAAAAATGTAAACTGAGATTCTTTATCTCAAAAATGGTACAGCCTGAGAACAAATCATAAACGTCAGTCCTGTAGAGAATTTTTACAGCTACAACATTTTCGTTAGCTCCATTTTGATTGGACTTGCGGTTTCCCAGCAAAATCGTGAAAACCTAAAAAAACACCTAAAAATGTGAATTTTGACCGCGATTTATTTAAAAATCCCTACAGCGATTTTTTCTTGTTTTTGGATTTTTCGCATCTATGAACATTGCCGTTTCAGAATTCACAAAAACTTCCCCTGTGTAAATGGTAAGACCTACGAAAATACCGTAAAGGCCAATCTTGTAGAGAATTTACATAGCTACAACATTTTCTTCAGTCTCATTTTGATAGGACTTGCGGTTTCTAAGCAAAATCGTGAAAACCTAAACAACCCCTAAAAATGTCAACTTGAATCGCAATTTGTTTAAAAAGCGCTCCGGCGATTTTTTTGTTGTTTTTTTTTTTGATTTTTCTCATCTATGAACATTGTTGTTTCAGAATCCGCAAAAACTTCCCAGGTGTAAGCACCTTCCATTTAAATTTGATTTAAGAGCACCGTGGATATCTACCCTTAATAAGTAGGAATGAATTAGAGAAAGGTAAACGTTGTCTTCGTATCCAAAGCAAGGAAACGCAGTCACGCCAAAAACTGTAAACTCACAAGCCTTTCATCATTTCAGGTTGAAAAGCTCCAAATACTCATCGATGAGCATATTCGAGACAAGTAAGAAAGTATCAGCCAGCTGTGCTGACAGAGATATTCCCTCAGCCCCGGATCTAGAGAAAAGAAGCCAACACAATACTTCTGACGTCTATAGACCAATTTCGAGGAAGTATGGATTTGCCCCCGAAAAAATTGAACCGCCTTTACTAGGGCCGCATACCCAAAATTTTGACAAAAAAGTTTAAAAACGATCCAAGACGAGTCCTTAAACTACACTACAAGAGTAGTCCGATGAAGTTAATATCCGGTCATTATTCGAGGCTGTAAGAAACAATACGATGTAGAACCTTTGGACGCGATTCGTCCCTTAGATGGTTTTCTTACGTGCTACCCATTATCTCAGGAAGTATGGACATGCCCCCGAAAGAAAATTGTACCGTCGAAAAGGGGGCCGCAAGGACAACATGCTGAAGAAAAACTTCACATTTTCCGAATTTTGTGTGGGAGGTACTCAAAGCAGTGGACCGATATAGTCAATATTCGAACCCGATATGTGCCTGGAAGTAATATTACCATTAGGGCGGGGCGATTTGTATGGAAGAGAAAAAACCTTAATGGGCCCGTCGCGTTTCTGATTCCTGGGATTGAACTGATCAAAAAAGTCCACTTGGGCATAGGTCTACGGTGAAAATCGAGCCTCCCGATTTTGACTTTAAGTTTTTTATCCATGTTTTTTATACATTTTGGCATATAACAGCCAAACCATTGAGATTTTCGACCGAACCGTTATAAAAAATAGAACGAAGTGACACAAACGAACTAAAGGCATTGTCGTTGTCCATGGATCCCAACACGATATAATTTTGCTTCAGAACGCTTGAATATTTTTCTGGTCAACTTTTGTAGCACAGTGCCATTTATCGACATTTTTCGAAAAGTTTGCACCTTCTCAAGGCCAAAACTGCCTGAAGGAGCGTTCCAATGCTGAAACATATTTCGTCCAAACATACTTCGGGTCCAAAACCGTTATATCAATGAGCTTAGCCTATAAGCTGAGGGCATAAAAATATGGACAATTCAAACAACATATCTCCCATCCAACATGCTTATCTTAAATGGTGCTCTGTTGACACAGCTATACACGAGCTAGTTAGGACTTTTGAGAAGTCCTTACAGCACAAAACTACAATAGATAGACTTCGGCGCGGAACCATTCATTGACAGTTGGATAGCCACCATGCTGCAGAGTAGAGTCATTTATGCCAAACTGGGAAAAAGCACGTAAGTCGATGAACTCCACAGGGTGATTTAGCTTATTGTTATTATCAAAATCATAATCAAACATCACAACATGGGGTTTAAGGTGGTTGCTTATGCGGACGATGTGGTGATATCTCTGGTTTATGGCCGTCTGTGCTGAGTGACATCGTGCACGGAGCCCTGGAATCACAAGATACTTGGGCCACATGTAGTGGCATAAAGCTGTAAACAGATACAACGTTTGGGTAAAGTTTTGTGTCGTTTTGGCCGTTTTTACACTGTTGGGCATGATGCCGAAAAATTCAAATTCATTTGAAATATATGCCGGCAAACAGATAAACGCTGGACTTTGGTATCGTCGTCGCCCTGTTGTTGTTGTTGTTTTTTTCTCGACGCCCAACGCAAAACTTTAATCAAACGTTGTATCTGTTTTCAGCTTAAGGGTGATCTCAGGGACAACTGAGATGGTGCTATTCACTACGAAAACCAAATATGCAATCCCCAATCTTCCACGACTACGAGATCACTTCTAATAACTTGAAACATCGTGCTCATAAAACAACCGTTACATGTCGCAAACTGTGTGGAGGCCTTTGGGTCTTCTTCATCCTAAAATGGAAATATAAATCGTTACATTTCCGTTTTAAAATTAAGCAGACCTTCGTCCAGAAATTCAGACTTTCTTTGTACAAATCGAATTTCCACTACACAACCGAAATCCATATTTCACAGAAAATATTTATTTACATACAAATCTTGGTATCTTAAATGGGAAATCAGGGAAAAACTTTCCAAATTTGTTTACGCCTTAGGCTAGGGGTATATATCTGTCGCCAAAGCCAACTGTTACTGTTGTACTACTTAGTTTTAAAACTTAAAAATTCAAACAAGAGATCATCAAATTAATGCTACGGCTTTTTAGCGAACCACCCTATATTATTTGCAATTGCACCTAATGTTCTTCATAGTATATCCAGTGTACTCCGCTTAACCGGACACCAATCACTTTTGCTGATAGTTCTACAAACAGGTCATGACAAGTCGACTGGCTATAAAATGTCAATGTGGGAAATGATAACCAATTCATGCTGCCACATTTGCCGTTATACTTTATCTTGGCAGCATGACCATGTTCGTCGAGTTAGTAAGACCTGAAAGTGTGAACAGACGTAGAAGCAGAAGGAGAAGAAGACGACATCGATGATGATGATGAAACTGGAGGTTATAGCGGAAATTATGTTCAACTTTGGTGCTTAACAAAAGGAAGACACGATTGTGTCCCTCTGCGAATCGAAACTCCTGCACTCTCTCCTGTGCTCGCTCGTCTTCACCAGCAACTTACATTAAACCTGGCAAATTCTAGTTCTCGCACAGCAACGGATGAATATCGTCTTCTCTTGTCACCGGTAGTTCCACAGCAACATACTTCTGCTGTTGTGGCCAGCAACAGAACGAACGACAACGGCAAATAATGATGGAAGTGTGACACAACGATAAAATTGTAAAGAAATGTAACCAGAAAGTAGAATTGCTTCAAAACGGAACAGAAACATTGACAACATTGATGCTAGTTGGTGAGGTGATTCGTATGGACCAAGGCGATTGTAGCAACAACAAGAACAACAACAGAAACCAGTTCATTGAATATCCATCCACAAAATGATATCGAGAGAAGAGGTCAGAAATGACAGGATAACCGGAGGCCAGAGGAGAAAACAAAACAAAAAAACACTGAAGAGACGTTGAAAAGTTTACAGAAAACAGAGGAAGTGAATGCCTCAGTATTACTTACACAAACATCACAAACATCCACACTACCTTAACGTATCAGCAACATAAAAGCCATTTCCCTCTCTCGCACTCTCTTGGTAAGCAAATGAAATGAATGAAGAATAGAGGCTATGGAACTTTCATACTTGCTTGCCACGTTCAACGTACAAAGCATTACAGACAGGAACTGTCAGCAGGAGGCACAACACAGGAAAAAGAGGATGTTAAACTGTTGATGTTGCTCGACTGTTGCTTTATCGTGCTACTGAAGAGTAGTGGGTGAGTGTGTTGTTTGGGTGGTTGCGTTTGTTAATTCTGTGTCCGGGTTGTAGTGCAAAGGGTAATTGAAACCGTTTAACCGGTTGATATACCAAAACATGCTTTAAAGATTGGGTTTTTGCTAATAGTCCCTACTAGAGGACCAGGCGTATTCTGTTGGGCTTTGAAATTGATACCTTGAATATTTAAAAATTAATTTAGTGGATCACATTTCCCTTCATTGAAAAATCGTCTAATTCAGATTCTACATAATGTTCAAATCGTCCGCACATTATACAGCGACGTATAAGCGACCAACTATAACGTAGGCACAAAGTCACTTAGACTATAGCCGGCAATTCTAGGAAAATCTTTGGGGATGACAGGAGGCCATTGATCTCACTCTAGTATCCTACAAACGACAAATCGAAATAGATAATTGCATAGTATCCGTTAAGAAGTCGTTTTCAGATCACAATTGGATACTGTCTTACATATAAGAAAAAGCAACGGCCGTTAGGGTAAAGTAATTTAAATCCTTTTTATACCCTCCACCATATGGAGGGTATAATTAAATTTGTCATTCCGTTTGTAACACATCGAAATATTCGTCGGAGACCCTATAAAGTATATATATTATTGATCAGCATAAAATTCTATCAGCATAAAATTTGACCATGTCCGTCTGTCCGTCCGTCCGTCTGTCTGTTGAAATCAAGATACAGCTCACAATTTTAAAGGTAGAGAGTCAAAATTTGGTACAGAAGTTTTTATTACTTGCAGGATGGTTGGTATTGAAAATGGGATACATCGGTCCACGTTTTGATATAGCCCCCATAGAACGGTACCTCCCGATTTTCGGTATTTTGAAGGTTTTAGCTTCATTATCCTACCAAAATGGCTGAAATTTGGTATGTAGTCTTCTTTAGGGGTATACAATTTTCCCCCAGAATTTTGTCGGTATCGGTCCACACCTTCATATAGCCCCCATAGAACCGTACCTCCCGATTTTCGGTATTTTGAAGGTTTTAGCTTCATTATCCTACCAAAATGGCTGAAATTTGGTATGTAGTCTTCTTTAGGGGTACAAAACTTTCTCCCAGAATTTTGTCGGTATCGGTCCACACCTTCATATAGCCCCCATAAAACGGTACCTCCCGATTTTCGGTATTTTTAAGGTTTTCGCTTCATTATCACATCGAAATGGCAGAAATTTGGTACTTAGTCTACGTTGGTGGTATAAAACTTTCCCCCAGAACTTTGTCGGTATCGGTCCATGCCTTCATATAGCCCCCATAGAACGGTACCTCCCCATTTTCGGTATTTTGAACGTTGTGGCCTCATTATTCCACCGAAATGGCTGAAATTTGGTATTTAGACTTCGTTGGGGGTACTCAAACTTCCCCTTTAAATTTGTGGGTGTAGTTTCACGCCTTCATATAGCCCCCATGGAAAGGTACCTCCAGATTTTTCGTATTTTGAAGGTTGTGTCTTCAATATTCCACCAAAATGGCTGAAATTTGGTATTTAGTCTTCAATGTGAGTGATATAAAACTGTTCGCCAGAAATATATCTGTACAGGTCCACGCTTTCATATTGCCCCATTTGTGACTAAAATTCGTCGGTATAGGTCCACGTTTCGATATAGCCCCCATAGAACGGTACCTCCCGATTTTCGTAATATTGAAGATTGCGACGTCGATATCCAACCGAAATGGCTAAAATTCGTTATTTCGTCTTCCAAGAGTCATAAAATATTCCAGAAGAGTATTATCAGTATAGGTCCACATCTTCCTATATCCCCATAGAAGCGTACTTCTTGATTTTCGGTATTTTTTAAGTTTTAGCCACATTCTCTTACTGAAATATAGGAAATTTGGTATTTAGTCTTCTTTGAGCCTAAAAACTTTCCGTAAGAAATTTGTCGGTATAGATCGACGTTGTGAAATAGCCCCCATAGAATGGTGCCTCACATTGTTTTACCGAAATTGCTGAAATCTAGTATTAAGTCTTCTTCATACACGAAAGGAAACAAATTATTCCATTTTACTCCAATACAACTTGTGGTGGAGGGTATAACAAGTTCGGCCCGGCTGAACTTAACGCCGTTCTTACTTGTTATGACATAGAGTTATCAAAGAGCAAATCAATATTAATATAACTAAAAATAACATTGAAGTCGACAAAATAAGACCGATCAAATTCATCTGGGCTATTAAAAGCTTCTCTCTCTCTACAAATTTCCAGGACCAGTTAATCTTTGGCAAGTGCACATCTACAGTAAACGTTCTCTTAATTACGTAGCAATGAGTTGGAGGAAGGTAAAGGTTGTCTTCATACCCAAAGCAGGAAAAACGTAGTGACGAAAATTTTAAAAACACTGGGTAATAGCATGCTGTCGAAGCACGTTAATCGAGAAACTTCACATGATGGGGTAATTTCGCCACTGCTTCGTCTCCTGGCAATTAACCAAGTCCTACACGAAGGAAAAAAGGCCTCTGTAACATATGACCCAAACATATTTTGCAGGAAACATATACTCGTTTGCAACAGTCCCTAATTTTTGGGTTCTGCTAACAAATATATGTTTGGGTGCGAGCAAATGTATGTTTGGGTGCAAACAAATATATGTTTGGGTGCAAGCAAATATTTGTTTGGATGCAAACAAATATATGTTTGGGTTCAAGCAAGTATTTGTTAGGATGAAATATAAATAAACCCCCGAAAGTTTCAAAAACATACACATGCACGCAGTTATAAATGGTGGTAGTTGTTTCTTTTATTAAGATGCCTAAAAATATCAAACACAAAAGCAACAACAGACACAGAAGAATACCGCGCCTTGTCATCTCTTCATCCACTTGTTTGCGCCATCTATTCTTTTGTCTGCCAAGTCTGCGTGCACCGCCATGCGGCGCGAATTTATACGCCTTTTTAGCGGATTCATCATCGCTCATTCTTAGGATATGGCCTAGCCAACGAAATCGCTGCATCTCGATACGTTTATCTATACTGATGTCGTTGTATAGCTGATACAGCTCGTGGTTCATGCGACGTCGATATTCACCGTTAATGCACATTGGTCCGTAGATCTTTCGAAGAATTTTTCTCTCAAACACGCCAAGCACTGCCTTATCTGTTTGCGCAAGTACCCATGCTTCGGAGCCATACATTAGCACGGGTAGTATCAGCGTTTTGTATAGTGTTATTTTTGTTTGACGAGATGTGGCTTTGTTTTTAAATTGCTTACTTAAACCATAGTAGCATCTGTTGGCCAATACAATTCTTCTTTTTATTTCAAAACTGATGTTGTTTGTTGTGTTTATGGCAGTGCCGAGGTAGACGAAGTCTTTAACTACCTCAAAATTGTAGGTACCAACTTCCACGGTTGGCTCGAGCTCTATGGACGCTTTGCGCGTCGACACCATCAATTTGGTCTTTTCGCCGTTTACCGCCAGAGCCACTTTCGCAGATTCTGCTTCGACCTTCCTAAAGGTATCAGTTACTTCCTTTTCTGATCGTCCCATGATGTTTATGTCATCAGCATAAGCACGTAACATGTGGCTATTGGTGTAAATTGTGCCATTTCTTTTGACATTTGCATCTCGTATTACCTTTTTCAGCAAAATGTTGAATAGGTCACACGAAAGGCTGTCTCCTTGTCTGAAACCTCTTTTGGTACCAAATTCTTCGGAGAGGTTCTTTCCAATTTTAACTGAGGACCTAGTATCAGTTAAAGTCATCTTAATAAGCCGGATGAGCTTTGCGGGGATACCAAATTCAGACATTGCATGGAATACCTTTGATCGGAGTGGACTGTCGAATGCTGCTTTATAATCGACAAAAATGTGATATGTGTCGATCTGCATCTCTTGGGTCTTCTCTAGGATTTGCCGCAGGGTAAATATCTGGTCAATGGTGCCAGGTCTAAAGCCACATTGGTATGGTCCAATTATTTCGTTGACCATTGGCTTTAGTCGTTCGCACAATATCCCTGACATTATCTTATAGGCAATAGGGAAAAGACTTATGCCCCTATAGTTGGAGCATACAGTCTTATCTCCTTTCTTGTGGACGGGACATAGGATGCTCAGGTTCCAATCGTCGGGTACGCGTTCTTCCTGCCAGATGGTGCTAACTAGCTGATGCATACACCTTATCAGCGCATCGCCTCCGGTTTTAAACAGCTCGGCTGGTAAGCCATCGGCTCCTGCTGCTTTATTATTCTTCAGCCGGTTGATTGCTGTTTTTACCTCATCTTGGCCGGGCGGTATATATTCTATACCATCTCATGGGATTGGATCTGTGGCATCATCGTCTTCGCTACTATTGGATACCAGCAGATTGGAGAAATTTTCCTTCCATATCCTGAGCACGCTATCTGTATTTGTTACCAGATTACCTTGCTGGTCTCTACAGGAGGATGTACCTGTACCAAAGCCAACAGTTTGATGCTTGACTCTTTGGTAGAATTTTCGGACTTCTTTCTGGCTCCTGTACATCTCGATTTTTTCACACTCCCGCTTTTCCATCTCTCTCTCTCTTTTTCCTGCGGAAAAGACGTTTTTCTTCTCTCCTTTTCGCCCTGTATCTCTCTCGTGCGCTACGCGTTGCCACGGATTGTAAAGTAGCCCTATATGCCGCATTTTTCTCTTCGGTGGCAGCACGACACTCCTGATAATGCCATGGATTCCTTGGTGAAGGTCTCTGGTATCCAAGTATGGAGTTTGCGGCTGTTTGCATGGAGTGGGCAATGCTTTGCCATTGCGCTGATATTTTATCGGGATGAGGAGTGCTTTCATTAAGCAATTGGGCTAGTTGAGTGGAATATGCTGTTGCTATCTGTTGTGATTGCAGCTTACCGATGTCTAACTTTCGTGTTGTGTCTGTTCGTACTTTGTTTGCTACGTTTAAGCTGGTACGTACCTTTGCTACAACAAGGTAGTGGTCCGAGGTCCGGTAGTGGCTCGATGTATGTCTTCCATCTATCACAACGTGGTCAATTTGATTTTTTTGATCTGGTGCCCTTATGAATAACGAAATGCTTAAATCTGGTAATGCTAACTATCCTGTTTTTTGCATGTGCAAAGTCCACCAGCCTCATACCATTGTCAGATGTTTCACTGTGGAGACTGAATTTTCCGACTGTTGTGCCAAAGATATTCTCCTTTCCAATTTTGGCATTAGAATCGCCTAGAATAATTTTAATGTTATGAGCAGGGCAACGGTCATAAGTTTCTTCTAAGCGCTGGTAAAATATATCATTGTTTTGTTCGTGCTTGTCTTCAGTGGGAGTATGCGAACATTCCAGGTGCAGATTCGCAGATCATGGTCCTTAAAACGTTTGCGGGGTTCGTCAACTTTAGAGTAGGCTGTTTTTTCTAGGGGAGGGTTACTAACCCGAAGCCCAAACCCAAGTTTTTAACGTTATTATGGGTGAACGCGCGGCACATGTTAGCTCACTACCTTTAACGGATGTTAACCCACTTAGCGCCGAGAATTTTTTTTACAAGAAAACTTTAAATTGTTTATGAAAATTATATTTTTGAGACTTTATAAGCATTTTTTAAGAAATAACTTTTTTCTCTGAAACGTATAGTTTTCCTGCAATCGGAAAACCAAAAATTTTGGAGGGTAATATAGGTGTATCCTTACATGCCAATCCTTTGGTTTTTGATTAAGAAAATACTCTTACTATATTACTAACAAATCCCTGACTTTATATGATTCTAACATTTATGATTAAATTTTTATCGCATATTAAAATTTTTCATCAAATGTCGAAAATTACAAAAAAGTCGATTTTTTTGAATAGCTTGGGTTTTAGGCCAATTGCGTGGAAATGAATAGGTCAAATGAAGCTTTAAAATAGCGAAATGGCCGATAACAGACAATACTATAACAAAATGCAAAAACCCCAAAAAAATATTCGAAAAAACAGAGTTTTACGTCAATTTTTGCAGACATTTTTTGTGGCGTTTAAACGACCAGTGGCTTTATCTGGATTAAAGGTAGTTCCCCAGGTGACACCACGGCGAGGTCAGTGTCCACTTAAGATGAAAGAGGGACCAAGATAGATCCTGGGCTTTGCCATGTTAAAGCCGGTCAGGACCGTTCCTTGGTATCTTCCATCCCCTACGTCACCCAAAGAAAAAATAAAATTTCTTACTGACGCAAAATAGTATTCGGTTTTCCATGAAACCCAATTCCGTCCGTACTACTTTTCATCTCTAAAAATTCTCAGACTAAAGATAAATCTATGAGTAGGGTAGTAAGTTGGCGGCAGCGGTGGTACAGAAGATGTTTACTTTGTTGAGTGGGTGGTATGGTCGATGAAGATGTGGATGTTGTATAAATGAAAATCTAAAGCTGAAATATCACAGGGCGACGTACTTTATTTCCTGAAAATGTCCTCGAAAATGCGAACACTACACATACAACAGCAACAACAAGTTGAGAGTATATCCCGGAAACAGGAAGTTGAACATTTTCAAGGAAGCGGCAGCATTCAAAAGCCCTCAAGCAAGGAAGCAACGATACACACACAGAGTAGCAACAGCAACACTAGCATCCCAACCATACCAAGCAAAGGGAAGACCACCACCTACTCACCAGCCAAACGATGTGTCTTGAAAGCCATTTGCAACTTAACACATTTTAAGCTTTGCTAACGAAAGAGTGTGTGTGTCTCTGTGTGTGTGAGGATGCGATTTTGTATTGCTGTCGGTGTGCTCCCAAGGAAGTTGGATGTTAATGGCATAAAGGATGTTAAAATGTATGTAAGTTTATAAAATGCCATGCCACTATACAAGTTGGTAAACACCGGGTAACATAGACATCATCACTCGTTGAATAGGCCTAAAGAGTCATGTTTTTGTATGCATTTGTGCGGATGGTTGAGTGGGTGGTTGGATCGTGTGTGTGTTGTGTTACATTTGTGTGGTCTGTCTCGTTTATTCTTCATTTGATTCTTCTTCTTCTTGCCGGCTTGCTTCCACTTCCTCTGTTTCAGAGCTTCCTATTCTCTGGATGTTTGATTTAAAGACATTACTAAAAGGTACAAATGTGAATGAATCGAAGTATGGATGGATGAATGAATGCATGGACGGACGGAGGGCTAGAGGGTTTGGGTTCGGAGGATGAGTGGACGGACGATTGTGGGTTGACATTCTTTCTGTTCATCCTATTAAAACAAGTATTAATAGTCTTTTGAGTTAGACGGAAATGACGGAAGTTTAAACGTTCCTTCGACAGGAAATCATTGTCCTGAGCGTAAATTAGATTCCAAACAAACTAAACATTTCACAAGCGACATACATAAGTACAGCTAGTAAAGTAAACACCCCAGATAGAGAGATACTAAATTACAAACTGACTGGTGGGGCAGGCAGTAGAATATAGATGGAATCGAGAATGAATAATTGTCAAGCTAAAGACCGACCACAAGAGCGTTAGGCAAGGAGGGTATTGAAGACGAAAGTAGTGGTTGGTTGTTGGACAAACACAAATTAATGAAGACCCAAAGCTAGAAATGTCAACACATTTGAAGGCAGGAGGCATGGGATGTAATATTGTACTCAATGTGCAATACAACAGGAAAGGTTAGAGTTTACAATGAGATCTTGGAAAGTTTCTTCTTCTTCAAAAGGAAGCTATTATAATGATATATGAATGCTTAGTCGGAAATGTTCTTGTCATGGAATTTCAAGGAAATTAATAAAGTCGGAAAGAGGAAGAAGAATATTTGTTGGAGAGTTATCATTAGACATGTATTTGCGAAAACATCTCACATAAAGAGATGTGTAAATATTGGAGAAAAATTGTAGAAACCAATGGTGAAAATAAAACCAAATGGACTTTGTATAATGCATATATAGGATGAAATGAATTTAATGCAGACTATTCTATATTGTAGAGTAGAGTCATTAATGCCACCACCCTGGATAATAGCGTTCTGCCAAAGCACGTAAATTGAGGATCTCCACAGGAAGGGGTGATCCTGACACTGCTTTCATTGACGAAGTCCAGAGCAAAGGTGATTGCATGGTGATTAAGGTGATTGCTTATGGGGTAATGCTCGTCTCTGGTTAGTTTCCGTCCGTGCTGAATGACATCATGAAGGAAGCCCTGATATCATTACATACTTGAAGCGCAAGGAGTGTCCAGGGAGCGAATCGTGGGAAAACTAAAAAAAAAACAAATTTGCAATCCCCAATCTACCACCATTAAGAGATCAAGAAATTCTCCTATCAGATCACACCATATACTTAGGCCTGATTTCGTCTTCCACTTGTTTACACCATCGAAACCTTGGCCTTCCAGTTCTGCTTGTACCGCCATGCGGCCCGTATTTATACCCATTTTTAACTGGTTCATCATCGTTGATATGGCCTAGCGAACGCAATCGTTGCATCTCAATACGTTTAACTGCACCTTTTTCAGATGTAATTCGAATTATTTTAATTGTAATTCGAGGATTCTATTTGTAATTCGTAACATTTAATTTGTAATTCGAAAACTCCATTTGTAAATCGAATTATTCCATTTGTAATTCGAAATTTTTTATTTGAGATTCGAATTATTCTATTTGTAATTTGAATTGGGTGTCACCGTGGTGCAATGGTATGCACATCTGCCTTGCATGCAGAATGTCGTGAGTTCAATTCCCCGGCTAGGTAACATCAAATTTTCAACGGTGGCAAAATATCCCTCAGTAATGTTGGCGATATTTACTGAGTATATAAGCCATGTAAAACTTCTCTACAAGTGATGTCTTAGGACACGCCGTTCGGACTCCGCAATAAAGAGTAGGTCATATCATTGAGCTAATATGAATCGAGGTGCACTCATTGATATAACAGAAGTCTCCCTTGCCCCGCCTGGGATGTTTGTGGAACAATTATTATAATTTGAATTGTTCTATTTGTAATTCGATTCGTTTTATTTGTAATTCGAAAAAACCAGGTATAAAATCAATTCAAAATATATTTTGAAATATTTTTTGTTTCGAATTTCAAATAAAATAATTCGAATTACAAATGCAACAATTCGAATTACACATGAAATAATTCGAATTACAAATGGAATAATTTGAATTTTAAATGGAATAATTCGAATTACAAATATACAAAATATAATAATTCGAATTGCAAATGGGATAATTCGAATTTCAAATAGGCTAATTCGAATCGCAAATCGAATTCCCGAATTACAATTTAAATGTTACGAATTACAACTAAAATGTGGAATAAGTAACACGAGAGACTGTATCCTTGTGTGAAACCTATTTTGGCACTAAACTATTCGGAGAGATTTTTTCCTATCTTAACTAAGGATCGGGTATCAGTTAAAGTCATCTTACACAGCCGAACGAGCTTTGCAGGGATATCAACTTCAGACATCGCTTGGAATAGCTTTGAATGTAGTTGTCTGCCGAAGGCTGCTTTATAATTGACAAAAAGGTGGTATGTGTCGATCTACATAGCTTGGGTCTTATCCAGGATTTGCCGGATGGTAAATATCTTGCCAAATATTTAAAGCCGCATTGGTATGGCCCAATTATTTCGTTGACCATAGGCTTTAGTTCTTCGCACAATATCCCTAATACAATCTTACAAGCAATACGGAGCAGACTTATGACCCTGTACTCGTAGTTAGAGCTCACAGTCTTATCTCCCTTCTTTTGGACGGGACACATGATGCTCAGGTTCCAATCGTAGGATACTCGTTCTTCCTGCCAGATGGTGCTAATTAGCTGATGAACACACCTTATCAGCGTGTCGACTCCGGTTTTGAACAGCTCGACTGGCAATCATCGGCTTTTGCTGCCTTATTATTCTTTAGCCGGTTTATCACAGTCTTTACCTCGTCTTCGCTGGGTGGTATGCATTCAATCTTCTGGGGTTGGATCTGTGGTATCTTCCTCGTCTTCTGGTACATCTCGATTTTTCCACACTCCTGTTTTTCAATTTCTCTCTGCTTCCTGCAGAAAAGACCTTTCTCCTTTTCTCCCGATACCTCTTTGGTGCCCTAAGGTAGCCCTATATGCCGCATTTTTCTCTTCTGTAGCTGCACGACACTCCTGGTCATACCATCGGTTCCTTGGTGGAGGTCTCTGTAGTGGAATTCTCATTTTTCGAGTTACCGACAAAAATCGTTAGCATTAAAATGCTTATAATATCGGTAATTAATTTATGGGTAAATTAACAACCAAAATAATGTTGTCGCTAAGTCCTACGGATAGCAACAGTGTTGTAAATTTTTATCCATACTTTTCAATCATAATTTTGCATTATAATTTTACCGAAAAAAATGAGTTAAGGAATTTTAATACTGGTATCCTAGTATGGATTTTGCGGCTGTTTGCATGGACTGAACAATATTTTTCCATTGGGCTGATATGTTATCGGGACGGTCTTCGGTTGGAATACTGATTGCAAATAAGGCTAATGTTGAAGAATTTTACTTTTATCCGTATTTTAGCAAGTATTTTATCCATTGAGGTGAAACTGGAGATCGGGTGTTTTAACCTCCGACCAACTACAAATCCACTACCAAACTCATGGCAGTGCGCCACCTTTAGGTATTGTTGTGACACCTTTCCCAATCCGTCGTAATTGCTGTATTTCAGTTATATCGACCAGGTGCCTATTAAATGCATCTGCCAGTGCGTAAACTGCACCTTCTCTATAAAGAACGCGAACATTCCAGGTGCAGATTCGCAGATCACAGTCCTTAAAACGTTTGCGGGGGTCGTCAACTTAGTAGTAACCCGACGCCCAGACCCAAAGTTTTGTCTTTCTTATGTGGGTCACTACTTTTAACGGGTGTTAAAGCCAGCTCCCCATGTGACTCCACGAGGAGGTCAGTGTCGACTTGAGATGAGAGAGGGACCAAGGTAAATCCTGAGATTTGCCATGTTAAAGCCGGTCAGGACCGTTACTTGAAATTTGTACCTAAATCACCCAGACCACCAGTAATTTTAGTTGGTCACCGGACGGTTTTTAGAGCTATTGGGCATTGTAGCGGGAAGCATGGATTTGCCCACGAAAAACAATATATCGATGTAAACAGAATCACTTTCAGTACAAATTTCAAAACTATCCTCGAACAACTTTTAAGGGGTGATCCTCAGTTTCCAAGAAAAATAGGGAATTTTTTTGGAAGATTTTTTTTGCATTTGAAAATGTTACCATATATTCTATGTTTCTTATACATTTAAAATAAGGCAATGAAAAAATTTATAGATTTTCTGAAATTTACAATATGGGAAAACTTTGAACTTTTGTACACAAATATATCTTTTTGGAACGTTATGTACGTATGGCGATGTGCAAAATTTTCGTAATTTAGCACGATAATATTAATTGTAGTTGACGTCGGTTCGATTTTTTAATGCTTTTGGGCAATATTCCAGAAGGAATGTACATTCATAATAGGTGGAGGACCACCTGCTGCAAAAATTTACAAAACGATCGGAGACATGTCCTTAAATTTTGTGTAGGAGTTACGCAGAGGGTATGCCGATGTAGACCATATTACAAAATCTCCTAATTTTAAAAATGTTTAATGCAAGTATGTATTATTTATGCAAAGGAGTCAAAACCTAATAGGCTACTTATTATTCAATACCATGCACTTGTCTCACATGTATAATCATGCATTGGTTCATTATTTACTTGTGTGAAAAGTTCAATCTTCCACACATACATATTTTTTGCGACAAAGTGTGGTCATTATACAGGAAAATTCTTTCCGTTTCCGCATTCTTCAATTTTACATTTGCCATATTTTTCTTGGGAATTTCACATGGCTGTTGACTTATTCCTCCTTTTGCTAAAATTTCTGGACTTATGACATTTCCTGTTTCGGTAGAACCACCTTTGTGAAATATCTTCAGGTGAATGCCAGTAACAGAATGATACCGAAATTAATATTAACAAATAACAAACAACGATACCGAACAAAAATAATCATGTTGAAATAAAGCGACTTCCGTGTACTTTAGGCGTCCTCAAGATGACGACACCACAAGACGAGGACGCCAGTGATCACTTGATCGACAACAACAACAATAACGACAACAGCAAGTAATGTTGTAATAAAAGGATTCAATATGACAAAATATGGTGTCGTCTTGGTAATTCACCTCCACA
The DNA here is from genome assembly GCF_047663935.1 of Musca autumnalis. NCBI lineage: Eukaryota > Metazoa > Arthropoda > Insecta > Diptera > Muscidae > Musca > Musca autumnalis. The sequence continues at coordinate 261,476,242 of NW_027411755.1, read as the reverse complement.
AACTGACGCACACACACACACTCACCCTCACAATGACCAGCCACCAACCACCATTGGGTCGATCGTTAACACAAGAATATCAAGTGGCGTTCAAAATTCCCATAATTTGAGCCGTTGCACTGATTATGGATTCCAGGCACAAAAAGCTGTGAAAGAAGAAAAACGTTTTAAATTTACATAAAAACAAATAAAACTGACGTACTGGCTGGATGGCTAACTAACTGACAAACACACGCACGCACGCGCGTTCACCTGAAGAACTTTGTCAAGAAGACCCAACCTTTTTTCCCTTCTTGCTTTCTTCCACTGTTGCTGTTGTTATTGGTGGGAGTTAAGCTAATGGTGGTGGTGGTAGCTGGAGTTATTAAATACCAACAACAACAAATGACATAGAAACGAAGAAGAGTGATTGTGCCGTGCAATAGAAATTCCGATTCTCAACAAATCCAATCGCGATCGTTTGGGTCAAGCCAACTAGGCATCCTCTGTCCCCCTGTGTGGGGTACTACTCCGTATGTGTGTTTGGATGAATGACAGCAGACGATGACAGTTAATGATTAAAGGTAAACAAGAAAAGTCGTTGAACAATAATAAAAAAACATCACATAAAATGAAGGGGGAACAACAAGAACACAAACAGCAACAACAACAACAATAACAACAGCAGCAAAAGAATAACATGTTTCGCCTTTAATCGCTGATGACACTACTATCAAATACCGATTCAATTCAATTCGTTTTGATTAGGGAGAAATGTATGGTCGGCCGGTCTATCCATTGCTTCGCCGATTATATGTAAACAACCTTAAAGGTTGACGGATTTACAATGAAATTTGTACGAGGGTTGGTGTAAGGGGGTCAGAAGTGTGGTTTTTGAAACTAAGAAGTTGGGAGTTTGTGGCGAGAACCACTTTATTTTTTACAAGAAAACATCGCAAAATAATATACAGGTCCGGAGAAACTGATAAAAGATTAGACAGAATGCGTGTATCCGACTACAACATCGTAAATTGTGAGTTCATACTCGTAGTCAACGAACAATATTTTTGATAGCAAAAGTACAATGAGTTGTTAATGTACATATGTATGTACATATATGCGTTATAAAACCACTCCCTGCCAACATTTTTTGCATTTTTGGAAGATTGTTTGAAAAGATGAATCTTCTGTTATTCCCAATGGCGATCATTTGACGATTGTTTACATTTTTTTCTTATCGATCATCCTAGGAAATAATATAATACTCTTCTGAAACCCGAGCAGACGATTGTTTAATTTTTTTTCTTAGATTTGTCAAATGATCGTCCTAGAGAATAAGAGAATACTCCTCTGGAAGGCCAACAGATGATTGTTACTGACATTTTTGATTTGGTTGTATATAATTCTCATATACACTTTCTACAGAACTTTGATATAAATGGCACGTTAAATATTATATTGAAAACACAAAGCATGCCCATGCCATGCTTAACTAAAAAGACAACAAAGTTAGTCCCAATTTACATTAGGCGAGTTTACTTGCGGCAATTGTCAGTTTGTAGGTGAGAGAGGGTGCTGAGAGGCAAAGGGTTACCATATGCCTCACCTCTCTCTCCTACGAAATGACAATTGCCGCAAGTAAACTCGCCCAATGTAAATTGGGACTAAATGAGGAAACAGCACTGAGTACAGTGCGTACACATAAAGCTGGGTACACATTGTCAGTTTTGAATGACAGCATTGTTGGTGCTTGCTAGTGTGGCCGTTCATTTTTGTCATTCATCATGCAAGATAGATAATTGCAAAAAATCGTCATTCAAAACTGACAATGTGTACTGTACTTAACTAATTACCACAGCATAAAAGAATAACACTGTGCTACAGTGAAAATTTGCAGGGGTTCTGATGTAATAAAGGAAAACCCAAAAGGTTAAAACACAAAAACAAATGAAAAAAAAAAAACAAAAGTAAAACCCAAAGAATAATGAAAAAGAAATTTCATTTGTTCTATTCTTTTTTAATTTTTCTTTATATTTTGATCTTCCTGAAGATCTTCCATATGAATATTCAGGGCCTCGACACATAAGAAGCATGGCATTCTTGCTGAAGTCATATCTGATAAAAGACTAAAGACCAAGTTGGACCTAATAAAAAGATTTCAGAGTCACATTTGAATTAGGCCGAACTTGGTCTTTAGTCATTTACCAGATATGACTTAAGCAAGAATGCCAAGCTTCTTATGTGTCGAGGTCTTACTTACTTAAATAGCTTTTATAACAAACAGAACGTCTTGTTCCATAAGCCGAACAAAGAATAGATTTCCAAACGCACCGATCTTTTACTTTACTTCTCCAATTTTGGATGCCATGTTTTGTGATATCTTCTTCAACTTGGTCTTTCCATCGGAGTTTTGGCCTTCTCTTGGGGCGTATATTGACATATACCAAAAATTTTTAGTAACCAAACTTCTTCATACATGACTCAAAATATTAAATTACGTTAAACTAAGTTTGAAAGAAATGTTTTAGAGTTATCTTGCGCAATATCGATTTTAGTTTGTGCATGGACGGTTTTGGAGTTTGGACCATTATCTCAGAAAGTACTCCGGAAAGAAGATTGTACCGTTGTAAATGAGGCCGCTAGAACAACCAAAAAGATTAAAAACGATGCGAGAGGAGCTCTTAAACTCCACTTTTTTCGAATTCTGTGTGGGAGGTACCCGAAGGAGTGGACCGATATAGTCTATATTCCAAACTGATACATAACTGGAAGAAATAATACGATATGCAATGTCTGCACCAATCAGAAACTCCCATCGAGAATTATCTTGCGGATTTGCCATTTTGGCTGGTGTCATCAGGGATTCTTGGAGCTTTCCGGCCTATATCTCAGGGTGCATGGACTTGCACAAGGAAAAAATTGTACCGTCGTAAAGGGAGCCGCAAGGACAACTTAATGAAATAAATTTCAAAACGATCCGAGAGGAGCTCTTAAACTTCACTTTATACGAATTTTGTGTGGGAGGTACCGGAAGGAGTGGACCCATATAGTACATGTTTCAACCTGATACATGAATGGATGAAATAATATGATGTGCAAAGTCTGCACCAATCAGAAACTCCCTGCGAGAATTATCTTGCGGATTTGTTGTTGTTGTAGCAACGCATATATGTTCGTTCGTGTATTATTTCAGTTATCAAGTTCCTTTGTATCCAGACTCAAGAATTCTGCAACCTGGACTGGTTGCGTCCATAAAGAATGAGGAGACAGGTGAGTGGGGTTAGCTGGGCAGTTGAATAAATGCAGAGTATCGTGTGGTCCCAATCCACATGTTGGGCATATGTTGGGTATCGTGGCGTCAATTCTGGCCCAATACGAATTGAGGCGGCTGCATCGTCCGGATCTTAACTGAGCTAAAACCACTCGTGTTTGCCTTGGCAGCTGTCGTTCTTCTGCTGCGATGTATGGGGGATGGTTTCCAAGTACGGCATTCACACTGTATCTTCGTACTGCTTGCGCAACCATGTTGGTGTGAATGCGATTCAAGCCTGCCTGATAGGCTCGTTGACCTAGCGGTTCTCTTTTATACCTTTGGACCTCTCTCTCTAGATCATGAAGGTCTCTCCTGCCGTGCCTGGGTGGGGGGAGCCTGTCCATTAAATCGTGACAGGGATGCTCACTGCGGTAACACCCAAGCATCGACAACATCTTATTGTGCTGACGCACCGGTAAAACCTTCGCCTCCTCATGAAGATGGTCCACTGGTGTCATGAGGAGGCACCCTGTTGCAGTCCTCAGGACGGCATTCTGGCAGGTTTGAATCTTCTTCCACTGCGATGCGCTAACCTTTGCGGACCACGCTGTTGCCGCATAGCTTACCACAGACCGGCCTATTGCATTGTAGGTGGTCAACAAGGTTTCTTTATCAGCACCCCAAGTGCTGCCGGCCAGCGACTTGAGAACCTTGTTCCTACTTCTGATCTTATTGCAAATAGCTGTGACATGCGGATTTGTCATTTTAGTTGATGCCATCAGGGTTTCTTAGAACTTTGAGGCCAATATCTCAGGAAGTGTGGACTTGCGCAAGAAACAAATTGTACCGTCGTAAAGGGAGCCGCAAGGACAACATACTGAAACAAATTTCCGAGAGGAGCTCTTAAACTGCACTTTATCCGAATTTTGTGTCGGAGGTACCTGAAGAAGTGGACCAATATAGTCCGTAAGAAGGATTGGACCGATATGGCAATCTTCAAACTTAAACTAAGTTTGGACAAAATATAGTCGAATCGGTTGACACGTTCAAGAGTTATCGTGCGGACCAACCAGACAGACAGACGGACGGACATGGCTAAATCGACTCCAAATTGTCTGAAACGAATTTCGTCCCAACATACTTGGGGTCTAAAACCGTTATTTCTATGAGGCACATGTTTGGTCTGGCCTAAAGGCTGAGGGTATAATCATTTGATTCCAGATGTCGATTTCCCGTTGATAATTTCAATTTTGAGGAGAATGTCTTTTATTTCACAACTAACGAGAAGCCCTAAACGATGTTTCTATATTATATGTGTGGTACATATGTAAAAGAGGCCTTTCTTCCTCCGGGTATATGTCTTCTATGAGAATAGCTACTTATAGAAACCATTTGCGCCTTCTTGTCTCCTATAAGGACACCTACTGAACTTATTTTCTATAAATTCTATACCGGTCGCATATAGAAGTTCTCTTGATCTTATATAAGAAAACCTACCGCATTTCCGTGATGAGTCCCATTGAATTTCTTTGTGAAGGAATACTAGTCTTATATAAGAAGATCATAATAAATTGCTTTTCTAGGTAAATTCATTGACATGCTTCAATGTTCAGAGAAAATAAAGAAATGCTTCAGATATTAAATAACTCAGCGCAAGCAAACAACAGTGTTGCGACATCAAACCCTATGCTGAATTAATCAAACTATTGCTATACAGTCTGGGATCCACCGTGGTTCAGTGGTAAGTACGTGCACCTTGCACTCAGAAGGTCTGCGGTTTAATCCCCGATTAACACATCAGCATTTCAACGGTGGCAAACCCCTCAGCGTACACCTTCAAAACATGGTACAAGTTTTGTCCGCTCAAACAGAGCTGGTTTGAAACGATGTGTGAGAGCTCGCATTGTCATGGTGCACAATGATTTGTCTTCTCTTGTTCGTTTTCCGAATTTCTCCGAAGACTTCAGACGAACAAATTGTGGTGCACCACTACGAATTGACCGTCCTACGTTGTTCAAGCCGAATAGTCGCCACATGACCAGTTTTGCCGAAGAAACAGGAGACCATTTGCTTCGAAGTGCTTCCTTCATGAAAAACTTTCGTTGGATTTGGTTCGTCTTCGAATACCCACACGGTCGATTGCTGTTTTGTTTTGGCTCATACGCATATACATATCTATAATTCGTCACCTGTGAGGATCTTATAAACGTCTTTTAAAGCGCTGCGATCGTATTTTTTCAAGTCTCTTAGTAGACAAGAGCCTTTTTTGAGCGACTGTCAACTTTAATGCATGCAGCAATAATGTTTTCCTGCACAATGGCCGTTTTTGAACAACCTTCGTTTTCGAGCGAGCGTCGGCCACGATTGAATTTATTAAACCAGTTCTTCACAGTACAATAGGATGGTGCTTCATCGTCATACAAAGATTTAAGTTCATTGAGTGCATCATCATTGCCGCGTCGAAAGTTGTGAAAAATTATGAGATGAAAATGTTTTTAATTTGGCAAATTGATTTTTTCGAATCACTATAAACAACCCAACTCATGGTTGTTGTTGTTGTGGTAACAGTGTTTTTATATTCGTCCTTCAGCTTAACCTGGCTCTGGGTCAATCTCCAGTTACAGGAATGTGGCTGTTTCAATGGGATGTAACCACAGATCCACTATTCCGAACGTAGTTGAGTCAAATCTACTCTGGTTTGTCGTGGCAGCTGACGATCCTCAGCTGTGATAGATGGAATGTGCTCTTAGGACTTCATTCAAACGATAGATGCTTATGGCCTCTGCAACTACTTCCGTATGAATGCTATTCAAACACGCATCATATGCTTGCTGATCTTGTACCGCTTGACCTCTTCTTTTACATCATGAAGATTCTCCTTGGCCTTCCTGGACGGTGCCTATCCACCATATGGTGATTCGGATGGCTCTCACGGTAACACCCGAGCAGGAATGGCAACGAAAGATTTGTGATTGTGATGCTGTACTGGAAGAATCGTTGCCTCCTCATGTAGATGGTCCACTGGAGTCATGCGGAGGCACCCTTTTGCAGTTCTCATGACGGCATTCTGACAGATTAGATCAGATTCGCGGACCAAACTGGCGCCGCATAGCTTACCACACATTGACCTATCAACCCAAGTGCTGCCTGCTAGGTCCTCGGTCCTGCATTTCAGCTTGCCGCAGATAGTTGAGGCACCTGACGCCAAGCTCGTACCATCGCACTATAGGTAATTTGGACAGGTTTTTAGGCAAAAAGTCAATTTTTGCACTTTTAATAACGCGAGTTTTCTAATTTGATTCGAAGAAAGAACATGTCAAATTATATGGATGTGCAATTTGTTTTCAAAAATATTCAAAACTCGAGGTATAATTCGTTAAGTTAAAATCAAAATTTCGAAGACAAAATAAAAAATGTTAAAAAAGATTAAAAGTTGGAGAAGAATTTAAACGCAATTTGTAAGAGTTTGGTAATAATTAAATACAAATATATGATATTCAGTAAAATGGTGGTGGTGTGTACTTTCTGTTTTAGGAAATAATTTTCTTCAAAATGTTTGTTACAGCAGAAGAAATCGTCATATAGGATACAACCTAAGAATTATTTTTTTTTTACAAAATTACAGTTTTATATTATAGACTTTTACAAAATTGTCCAACTTTGACCGTAATTCTGCTACCGGGAATATCTTCAGCAAAGGGTTCTGAATCAATTACATAAGTACCAAGGTGCGATTTTTTGCGTTTTTTGAGTTATATCACTTTTTTGAAGGTGACCTCCTTGCAGAAAAATACATTTTTTTAAATTTTTTGTTTGGTGAAGTAAATATTAAACACAAAAAAGCATCCGATTTGAACTAAAAAACATTTTCTTTAAAGAAATATTCACCAGGTGTTCTAAAAATGTACAGGCGTGTTGTGGTCAACATTTTTGTTAATGTAATATGTTCTAACTAGGGATCACGATTGCGTGATTTATTTGGTCCTTTAAAAAAATAATATTTATAAAGATCTTTTCGCCAATCAATATTTTAAACATATCAACGTTTATAAAAATCTTTTGGCGGATCAGTACTTTAGTTCAGTGTAACCATTTTTCTTTTGTTTTAACCGCGTTCATTGGGTTGGAACGAATAAAATAGGTAAAATGAGAATAGGGGGTAGGAAAAAGAAAAGTTGTTCGCTATATCCGGTGTTCGTTGTAAACAAGTTCGTCTGTAAAATTCTTATTAAAGCCTACTTTTAAATATCATATGTTAAAATATTTGAAACAGTGCTTAAATTCGTCGCTATCGCTTGTGTTTTAAAGCGGGCCTGAAAATCCAAACAAATTGTAAAAAATTCTACTCGCGGGGTAACAATTTTTGTTTGTTATAATCGTGATCGTTTTAAGAAGTTCAATGTATGTACAAATATTAAGAAAAATTCTTTGGAAACATAAAACTTTGTTCGCTATAAATGTAGTTTCTTATAAACGATGTTCGCTATAACCGAATTTTCCATTGTAATTCTTTGTTTTATCTTACTTTTACATATAAAGCAATAAAAATGTATAAAAAGCCCACATATCCACCGCTATTAATTTTTGCCTCAAAAACAGGCCAAATTACCTATAGTGCATCGTCCGCATACATTACGATTTCAATGCCGTCTGGAGGGCAAGGAATACATGAGAGGTAGAGGTGAAACAGTTCCGGAGATATTACCCCACCTTGGGAACTCCCTATTTCACTCTACGGGCCGTGGACTTCTTGTTCCTCCTCGTACGACTGGCGTCCACACATATAATTGATTATCCAACATTTCAAGCTTGGCCGTAGGGTTGTCTGCTCAATGTCCTCAACAACAACTGTCTATCAGGTGTTTGGAACAATTTCTAGTAGTAGCGTGTGTAGCATATCAAAATAATTTCCTCGGGAAATAACCTTAAAGTAGACCTAAGGAAGGCATGAGATGATATCCAAACGATAAAGTATACTTGCCTATATACCATTCACAATGGATAGTGGCAGATTACAGTAGGGAATCCGATCTCCAAAACTACAACGTGATAACTAGCCGATGCATTTTATTGCTTATCTGTCAAACTAAATGTTTTTTTTTCGACAAGATGCCTGATGAAGGTAAAAGTCATTCCAATATACCGTAACTTAAGAATATTATCTAAAGTTTTTACATGGTATAAGACATTTCCGACGTATTTCAAAGAGTATGTCATAGGCGCCAGAGTTTTTGGCAAACCATTTTGGAAACTTACACCGCTCGTTCGACTGGATAGTCATCGTCAACATACATAATTTGTGGTAGTTCTTAAAATAACCCACAAATTGCTAAACTAATAAATTTATTGTTTATTGACTATCCCTGTTACTGCTACCCTCGTACATGACGAGCGGCCTGCACGACAAACTCAGCTATTCTTTTTTCTGTGTAAACGGACATTGCACCTACACTTGCCTGTTATTCTTCATTGCAATCAATTTATTGACGATACTTTCGTTTAGGATTGGGATTGGCTTTGGCTAGAGTTTAACCAAACACCAGCAACAAAAACAAACCGCAAGATGGGAATGAAACAACAAAACAATAAAGTACACAATAAAAGGGGGTACGAACAAAACAAATAAACCTTTTAGAACAACAAAGTCCAATTTCCATTCCGCATGCAAGACGCAGGCGCAGGGTTTGGAACTTACACACAAACCACAAATATATTGCATGGGTGGATAAGAAGGGGTTAGGCTCGAGGAGGGGTGGGGGTCTGAGGTGAGGTACGGTGCAATGCCGTGATTTGTGTATGGAGAACATGATGCACGTGAAGGAATTGGATTTGGAATTATAGCTATCAAAGTCGTGTTAAACTCAGTGAGCGATCATAATTTGTATGCACATGTTGCTGCGGCAGCTATTGCTGTTACTGTTTGTTCATTTGTTGCTTGTTCCCGGTGATGGTGCAAGGCAAGCAAATTGTTGTTGTCACTGAATGTGTAATGCAAATGAACACATTTAACAGAATGTTTACGAGTATTTCACTCCACGCCACGAACAAATCTACTATCACACCCTTTCTTCCCCGCCCGGCCTGCCTTTCTTCCCACCCACCCACATAGCCAGTCGGTATTCAATTGCAGGCCACTTGTTGTAGTATTGTTCGTGAGGTTACATTGCTTGTGGTAGTGTTGATGGACATAAGAATTAATTTAACCGCTACAAAAAAAAAAAACAACAAAATATAACCACCAGAATCGGACAAGCGCAAGGGGGAAATGCAAAAGCAGTATATGACGAAGAAATAAACATTTACAACACAACAACGCAAACAAATGTAACATTCGTTTGTTATGTACTTGACAAATTTCATATCGTAATTTCTTTCTCGAGTTCTGCATTGCCCAAGTCAGTCTTCCTCTTTATGGCAATATCGCATTGTTATGTGAGAATTGGATTTACAAATGCTGAAATTCAACCACGCACGTACGCACTCTCATACACAGCACACATACACAAATACAGAAGACAAACAGGGTAATCACCACTCCTCCACTTAGCCACCATAAGTATTATGAAGCAACCATTACGTGATAGTAAGTCAATGCACTTGTTACACTGTAATGCTGCAAGCAAAAGGATACACTTGAATGAAACATGTAGTTGTCTGTAATAAGATATAAGAATCACTTACTTACTTAGCTGGCCCATTACAGAACATTTGTTCCATTAGCCGAACTAAGAAAAGATCTCCAACTCTCTCTGTTTAGTGCTTCGCTTTCTGGAATACCGCGCCTTGTCATCTCTTCATCCACTTGTTTGCGCCATATATATTCTTTGGCTTGCCAATTCTGTTTGCACCGCCGTGCGGCCCGAATTTATACGCCATTATGGCGGATTCATCATCGCTCATTCTTATGATATGGCCTAGCCAACGCAATCGTTGCATCTCGATACGTTTATCTATACTGATGTATAGCAGATACAGCTCGTGGTTCATACGACGTCGATATTCACCGTCAACGCAAATTGTCCCGTAGATCTTTCGAAGAATTTGTCTCTCAAACACACCAAGCACTGCCTTGTCTGCTTACGCAAGTACCCAGGCTTCTGAACCATGCATCAGCACGGGTAGTATGAGTGTTTTGTAAAGCGTTGTTTTTGTTTGACGAGATGTGGCTTTATACCTAAACTGCTTACTCAGCCCGAAGTAGCATCTGTTGGCCAATACAATTCTTCTTCGTATTTCACAATTGATGTTGTTGGTTGTGTTTACGGCGGTGCCGAGGTAGACGAAGTCCCTTACTACCTCAAAACTATAGGAACCAACGTTCCTGTAGGAACCAAAGTTCGCCGTTTACCGCCAGACCCACTTTAGCAGATTCCTTTCGACTTTTTCAAAGGTATCAGTTACTTCCTTTACCGATCGACCTATGATGTCAATGTCATCGGCATAAGCAAGTAACATATGGCTGTTTGTATATATTGTGCCAATTCTTTTTACCTTCGCATCTCGTATAACCTTTTCCAGCAGAATGTTGAAAAGATCACATGAAAGGCCATCACCTTGTCTGAAACCTCTTTTGTTACCAAACTCTTCGGAGTGGTTCTTTCCTATTTAAACTGACGATCGAGTATCAGTTAATGTCATTCTACAAAGCCGGAGGTGCTTTGCAGGGATACCAAATTCAGACATGGCCTGGAATACCTTTGAATGTTGGGGGCTGTCGAAGGCTGCTTTATAATCGAGAAAAAGGTGGCAGGTGTCGATCTGCATCTCTTGGGTCTTCTACAAGATTTGCCGCAGGGTAAATATCTGGTCAATGGTGGATTTGCCAGGTCTAAAGCCGTATTGGTATGGCCCAATTATTTTAGTCGTTCGAACATTATCCCTGAAACTATCTTGTAAACAATCAGGTTCCAATCGTCGGGTACTCGTTCTTTCTGCCAGATGGTGCTAACTAGCTGATGAATACACCTTATCAGCGTGTCGCCTCCGGTTTTGAACAGCTCGGCTTGTAAGCCATCGCCTTCTGCTGCCTGATTATTCTTCAGCCGACTTATTGCTGTCTTTACCTCATCTTTGCTGGGCGGTATACATTCAGTACCATTATCTGGGATTGGATCTGTGGCATCTTCGCCATCTTCGCTACTATCGGATACCAACAAATTACCAAATTACATTGCTGGTCTCTACAGGAGGATGTGCCTGTACCAAAGCCATCAGTTTGATGTTTCACTCTTTGATAGAACTTTCGGACTTCATTCTGGCTCCTGTACATCTCGATATTTTCACATTCCCGTTTTCCATTTCTCTCTTTTTCCTGCGGAAAAGACGTTTCTCCTCTCTCCTTTTCTCCCGATATCTCTCTCGTGCGCTACGCGTTGCTACTGATTGTAAAGTAGTCCTATATGCCGCATTTGTCTCTTCGGTAGCAGCACGACACTCCTGGTCATACCATGGAATCCTTGGTGGAGGTCTCTGGTATCCAAGTAGGGATTTTGCGGCTGTTTGCATGGAGTGGGCAATATTTTGCCATAGTGCTAATATGTTATCGGGACGAGGAGTGCTTTCATTAAGCAATACTGTGGCTATCTGTTGTGTTTGCAGCTTGCCGATGTCCACCCGGTACATACCTTTGCTGCAACAAGTTAGTGATCCGAATTTATGTTTGCTCCTCGGAACGATCGTTCATCCGACACGCTCGATGAATGTCTTCCATCTATCACAACATGATCAATTTGATTTCTTGTTCTTTGATCTGGAGACAGCCAGGGGCCCTTATGAATATCGACGTCTATCAGCCGCATACCATTGTCAGATGTTTCACTGTGGAGACTGAATTTGCCGACTGTTGGGCCAAAAATATTATCCTTTGCAATTTTGGCATTAAAATCGCCTAGAATAATTTTAATGTCATGGGCAGGGCAACGGCCATAAGTTTCTTCTAAGTGCTCGTAAAATATATCTTTGGTCTGTTCGTCCTTCCCTTCAGTGGGAGCATGAGCGCAAATAAAGCTGATTGTGAAGAATTTTGCTTTTAATCGAATTGCAGCGAGTCTTTCATTCACTCGGGTGAAGCTGGAGACCAGATGTTTTAACCTCCGACCAACTACAAATCCGCAACCAAACTTTTAGGTGTTGTTGTGACGCCTTTCCCGTTCCATCGTATTTCCTGGATGGCAGTAATGTCGGCCTTGTACTTTTCAAGTACATCTGCCAATGCGTAAACTGCGCCTTCTCTATAAAGTGTACGAACACTCCAGGTGCAGATTCGCAGATCATGGTCCTTAAAACGTTTGCGGGGTTCGTCAACTTTAGAGGGGTTTGTGTTTCTTTTCTTTCGTTTTTTCATAGTAGGCAGTTTTTGTTCTAGGGGAGGGTTACTAACCCGACGCCCAAACCCCAGTTTTTAACGTTCTTACGGGCGAACGCGCGGCACATGTTAGCTCACTACCTTTAACGGGTGGTAGTGGGGAGAGGGACCAAGATCAGGACCGTTCCTTGGTATCTTCCATCCCCTACGTCACCCAATAAGAATCACTATCCGTATTATTTCACTCATTTACGCAGAAATGGTCTAACTAACATCTTTAAGCGCGAACGGTCCACATGTTAAACTCGGCACTCCGGCACTTGAATAAAAACCTTTAGGCCAGGTACCTATGTAAATAACTACTTGTTCGGATCGACCTATAATGTCGATGTCGTTGGCATTATTGTTGGCGTTGTGTTTATTGTTGTATATTGTGCCATATTTCGTATGATATATACTATCTCCTAGTCAACTGCTCGGAAAGCTCATGCTGCCGTATTATTCATTTACCAACTTATGGTACTGTGACCTCGTCAGCATCACTGCTTCTTGTTACCAATAGCTTAGAACAAATTTTTCATTTCTTGACTAAGCTTTCTGCATATTTTACCAGGTTCCCATGTTCGTCTCTACAGGAGAATGAGTCTGTACCAAATCGGCCAGTTTCATGTTTGGTTGTTGTTGTTGTAGCAACAGAAATATGTTCGTTGGTATATATTTTTCAGTTATCTCGTTTTGGTTGCTCTGAGTCCAGATTCAAAAATTCTGGAACATGGACTGGCTGTGTGTGCGTTTGTTGGTTTAGATGGGCAATTAGACAAATGCAGATTGTTGTGCGGTCCCAATCCTCTTGCACGAATGTATGGGCCACAATACGAATTGAGGGGGCTGCATCGTCCGGATCTTAAACCAAAACCACCCGTGTATGCCTTGGAATCTGGTGTCCTTTTGCGGTATGGATGGACTGCATCAGTGTGCATGATCTTCAAACCTGCCTGCTAGGCTTGCTATATAGTAGTTCTCGCTTGTATCTTTGGGCGTCTCTCTCCATATCATGAATATCTTCCCTGACGTGCCTGGTTGGGGGAAGCCTTGTCCTCTAAATCGCTACTGGGATACTCACGGCGGTAACTCCCAAACATGAATTGCATCGACAACATCTTATTGTGCTGATGTACTGGTAAAATCTTCGTCTCCGCATGAAGATGGTTCACTGGTGTCATGAGCAGACACTCTTATGCAGTTCTAAGGGCGGCATTCTAACACGTTTGAATATTCTTCCACTGCTTAGTGCTAGGATTTGCATTCCACACTAGTGCCGTATAACTTACCATAGCCTATTGCAATATAAGAGGTCAACAAGCTTTCATTGCCACTACCCAAGTGCTGACGGTCAGCGACTTGAGGACGTTGTTCCTACTTCGGATTTAGTCGCAAATAGCTATGGCTTACGCAGGCGACTTAAATATATTGAACGTTACAGACAATATTTTGTGGTAATTAGTGGTCGGTATCAGGGCAATATGTTCAGGGGGAGCCTCATTCCACCCGTCCAGATGGAAGCGGCTGTTTTCATATTCCTCAGATGATAACCCATTACATATGTCATCGACGATAGTTCCCGACGCCAACATCCCCATACATTTAGATCTCTATGCCATCTAGAGGGTATGGAATTTCAGAGATGTAAAGGTTAGACTGTTCCGGAGATATCACCCCGTCTTGGGGAACTCCTTGTTTCACTCTACTCTTTATTTCTGAATTCCACATATTACTGCCGCCCACACATATAGCTGATCATCCAACGTTTCAAACTCGGCAGGAGGGATGTCTTCTCTACGCACTCGAACAGCTTGGCATGGTTGGCGGTATCGAGGGCCTTCGATAGGTCAAGAGCCACCATAATTGTTCTGATATGTGTGGATATGGCATGTAATGGTGCTGTGGATTTGCCGGAATCCATGCTTATGTTGAGCAACTGGGAAACTGCTTCTCATCATGGTGACTGGTCAAAAGAGGGCCTGTGCGATTCGTCTCTTCTGGTATCCTTGCCTGGCTTCAGTAGCAGGGCTGCATGGTGGCCCTGCTTTCCTGGCTTCTGATACAATATGGGTGGTTTACGATAGATTGAGAAAACTTGTCAAATAATGAACTCCGGGTTCGTCCAGTTGCTTAGGAGTTACCATTGAAATTCCGTGTGGGCCCAACGCTTTGGAAAATTTTGAGTTTCGGATGACATCTGCAACATCCCACATCATAACTCCTTGAGTGAGTGGACTCTTATACGGGGAAGTTCACTCCTAGTTGTCCTATCACTCTCGGATGTTCTATCATCCCTCTTTCCCGGATTACTTAATCCTGTATCCCTTAACAATGTTGCATTTCTTCAGGTGGTGCTCGCCTACTAGCATGTTGACTTGAATAGTAAGTTCCCTAAGTCTTGGGTCTTCAGGGTTCGTACGATGAAGCTCATCACGCTCATTTGCTAGACCCGTCACTCCTTGAGTGAGTGGACTCTTATACGGGGAAGTTCACTCCTAGTTGTCCTATCACTCTCGGATGTTCTATCATCCCTCTTTCCCGGATTACTTAATCCTGTATCCCTTAACAATGTTGCATTTCTTCAGGTGGTGCTCGCCTACTAGCATGTTGACTTGAATAGTAAGTTCCCTAAATAATGGGTCTTCAGGGTTCGTACGATGAAGCTCATCACGCTCATTTGCTAGACCTGGGAAATTTGGTATGATTTCGGGTATTCGACCAGCAGGTACATAGTGAACGATTGCAGCTGTGATTATGCCCCGAAAATTCTCTCGGCTGCCCGAGGATCTGAGGAAATGGATAGCTCTCTGAAGAGGTGAATGGTAAATTCTCTTAACCCTTGTCTAGGTGATTGGTAAGTACAGCGGTGAGCGGTTACAAAGTCGGATGGTCTGTCGATTCGTCGTCTCTGCTGGTATATTTAGTCTGATTTCGGGTATTCGACCAGCAGGAATAAAGCGAGTGGCGGAAGCTGTGAAGATGTCCCGGAAAATTCTTCCAACTACCAGAGAATCTGAGGAAATGGACAGCTACGTTGCAAGCTGCAGGTGACTGCGAGCTTCGTTTCCTGGATAGCGGCGGCCATGTTGTTCTTCCGAATCATAAAGTCGATATTTTCACTGACTTTTGTAGGGACACCGTTGCATTTAATTGCAGGAACAATGCATTTTCCGGACGCTGGACAAAAATGTGGTGTTTGTTGTTGTTGGGGAGATAGCGGGGGTGTCCCGTATTCCTACGACGAAGTTGGAGACACGCTTGGAGATAATCTGACGCAGCAAGTAGCAACATAACCACTATCGCAACAGTCCCGGAGACTGGTAAGACCAACGCGACCTCGGATGTTCTCCAACTCCCTACATCTATTAAACCTCACCGACGTTGAGATGTTGTGTATGCAGAGCTGGCAAACGGAACAGATCTTCTCTACCAGGCACAGACCAAAAAAAAGCTCGAATCAGGCATTCCGGGATACATTACCTCTCCCATGGTGAAAACTTATACGAACACAAACACATAATTGAGGTGATGGTCCTGGTCGAAGATTCCTCCGAATCAATTCAGTGTATGGAACCGGCCGCCGTGGAATTGTTGGTGTTTTGTACAATCTTCTAGCTTAATTTTGATTCCTGTACATCTCTTCACATTAGCGCTTGTTCACATATATTTTTTTCTGTTGAAAAATGTATTTCTCCTGATACCACTCGTGCTACGTGTTGCTACTGATGTGCCGCATTCTTTTTTTTTTGTCGTTCCGTTTGTAACACATCGAAATATTCGTCGGAGACCCTATAAAGTATATATATTATTGATCAGCATAAAATTCTATGTCGATTTGACCATGTCCGTCTGACCATCCGTACGTCCGTCCGTCTGTCTGTTGAAATCAAGATACAGCTCGCAATTTTAAAGATAGAGAGTCAAAATTTGGTACAGAAGTTTTTATTACTTGCAGGCTGGTTGGTATTGAAAATGGGATATATCGGTCCACGTTTTGATATAGCCCGCATAGAACGGAACCTCCCGATTTTCGTAATACTGAAGATTGTGACGTCAATATCCAACCGAAATGGCTGAAATTAGTTATTTCGTCTTCCAAGAGTTATAAAATATTCCAGAAGAGTATTATCAGTATAGGTCCACGTCTTCATATATCCCCATAGAAGCGTACTTCTTGATTTTCGGTATTTTTTAAGTTTTAGCCACATTCTCTTAACGAAATATAGGAAATTTGGTATTTAATCTTCTTTGATCCTAAAAACTTTCCGTCAGAAATTTTTCGGTATAGATCGACGTTTTGAAATAGCCCCCATAGAATGGTGCCTCACATTGTTTTACCGAAATTGCTGAAATTTAGTATTAAGTCTTCTTCATACACGAAAGGAAACTAATTATTCCATTTTACTTCAATACAACTTGTGGTGGAGGGTATAACAAGTTCGGCCCGGCAGAACTTAACGCCGTTCTTACTTGTTTTCTTGACATATTGGTCCAACAGCTGAAAAATCCTACGGTGACAGAAATGACTTGTGGGCGCTACTAGAAGTGGCTAACATTGGACCAATCTTTGCACATCTAATTGTCTCGAAACCTCTCAAAATCAGCAAGGGCCACCAACAATAAATTTTCATTCTCGCGGGCATACGAAAAACGAACGTACGAAATAAAAATCTTCATCCGGCTTAATTAGGTTCTGACATTGCAAAATGTAAATGCAAATCTGTGGATGAGAAGCACATGTGCAGATAAACGTAATTTATAATCAACAAATGTGTGTTTTTGGCCATAGCTGCTCATTAACAGAACAACTCACCTATAACGCCACCATTTCTCACAGTGCATTGGAACATGTGTCATATGGAAAGTAGGAACACGAAGAAATGATAAATTTCCTAAACGATTCAATTCTACAACAATTCAAAAAGAAATGATCGAAATAAACAAACAAAACTCCCGGATCTAGAAGAGAAAAAAGACAACATTTAAAATTCTTTACAAAGGCAGATTACCAAAGGCGAAATTTAAGACCTTCGACTTCTCATAAAAATAACTACAAGCCTGGGCTGTCATATGAATACCAAATCAAACAAAATCATCATTCCAACTTCATTTGAAATTATTACCACAAATTTCAATACATCAGGCTGGCTGGCAGGCGGACGGACAGACGAACGTAAGAACGGTGGGCCTTATTGCAACGGCATAAGAACGATTTTTAGTATCCACCACACCACGGCTAATAGCAATAATGTATTATTGTATTATTGCTGTTTCAAATGGCCTACACTTTGCCCACTGCCAATGAAGAAGTCATTAGAAATTTGTCACCAGTAGCTGCTGGTGCTGCTGTTGATGATGATAACTGTTGCTGCTGCAACTGCATGGAATGGTGGAATGAGTGTGGGTGATTTGGGCCGACAGCCACGATCACAACGCTCATGATTTATTAAGCGGACCTTCTAATGTTTTGTTCGCCCTGGCTGCCTGCCTGCAAGACGAGGTGTCAAGATGAATATTTAATTTGTTTTCTTCTGCTTCTTTTTCCGTATTCTCTGTCTGTCGTAGGCTGGCTTATCAATTTCGGTTACATTCACTGATCAGTCTTCCACATTTTGGTGATGGAAAGTACGCCTCATCGTAAATATTCACATTTCAACAAATTGTTGACAATTATTTGAAGTTATGATTCTTGGAAAAGTTGGAAATAAATGTCCGATGGAAATTGCCGTATTGTGGTCATTCGTTGTGGTCGGTCGGCCGTATTGGCCACTGTGTATTACACGAAAATTTATTATTTGAATTAATTCGGGAATGACAACGGCAACTGCAACTCCGGAATATTTTAACGATGATTTGATAGCTGTGGTGACGGACAGGCTGCATGTTGGTATGTGCGCTTGCCTCACAGCCAGCCATTGCCATGGCATGAGCAATGTGTGGGGAATGTTTATAGGAATTGAGTGGCAATTTAACCTCATTTTGATAAGAACGCAACAGGATGTTACTGGCTATCACGAACAAGTGTGCCTGAGAATATTTCAAATTGCTCAGCAATGTCTGTCTGTCTATTCGGACAACCCAACGAAAAACAAAATAATATTTATTCAAAAATTATTAATTTTTAACTGTAATTTTTCTACTACTTTTTCGTGGGAATAAATCTTGATTGGAGTGATAAGAAGAATTTCTTTATAATTCGGTAAGATCCAAAGAGTTTATAATTTTCGTAGAAGAGGTTATTAGGAAATCTCCTTTAACGTTCCATAGCCGTGGCTAATTAAAAAAAATCAACTATTAGTTAAGTCATATTTTGTTTCGATTTCTTCCAATCGAAGTTGACAACGACATCCGGTAATCATTGATGATTATTGATTTTCAGCTACCGGAATATCGAAATACAATGCCAAGTAATTGTTATTTGAAACGTTCTCACGATGTGTTTGTCGATCCTTACGTGACAATATTTGGCTACTGGAATATGAATATTCGGTTCTGGGCAATTATTATTGATAATAATAATAAAGGATATTGAATATCGGTAATCAATAACTTTATGAAATTGCCGCTTGCATGTGTGCACAGAATGTTTAGCGCCATTTGAGAAGCACTTGTTCTAACATCACAGAAATTTAACCGAATTGTTTTCCGGTTTCAATGAAATGTCCATACCTTTCATAATTAATAATTTTAAGCGATTCCACCAAATAAATGAAGACCTGTTATGTAATTACAATATTTGGAAATGTAGACAGTTAGGCTAGCGGCTATGGGAAACTACTTGTAATGGTCAGTACGACCAACATTAAATAGAAAAGGATTCAAAAGCGAGGGATTTCATAGCAGATGATAAAAATTAGTGGTTTGTGGCAAATAAGTTCTAATTCTCATATTGCCGAATTAGGGACTCTCAGCTTTTTTAATTAGATTCTTTAAGATATTTAATGATCTTATCGATGATCTTTTATTTAACCAGTAATATAGACATTGAGCCACGACCGGCGCGGCTTAGATCTCACTGATTGTCTTGGATAAGGTCATTCGCTGTAGAGAGAATGAGGGAGATACCTTGAAGATTTTGCAGATTATAGGTAGGAAGTAAAACGAAAAGAAAAACATAAAGTATGGCCAACAGAAAATGGGAATTGGACAATCCAAAGCTATTATCAAAATAATCCGAAAATTTATTAAAAAGTATGTTTGAAAAGAAAAGAGTGAACTATTTAAATTCTTAGCTGCGGCAAACAATATGAGGAAGCTGCATCATTAGTAAGATGTTTTTGTAATCGAAATAGGCAATGTGACAGTATAGTAAATGATATCAATGGACAACACGTTGAAGAGCAAACACAACGACCGAGACTAAGGCAATGTTTCTGAGGAAAGTATAATCCACATTAAGGCATGGATAGGCAATGTGCGCTTGCTGAGAGCAAGTGAGCACACATTTCAATGCATTTTACATTGAAGTTTTCGCTCACTTGCTCTCAGTAGGCGCACATTGCCTGACCTGGCATTAAGGATATGAAGTTGAATCAATAATCCGCATAATATCTGCCGAAATATCCTATTTGAGGACGAAAAAGTCCTATTTGGCACGCACTTAAGGTTAAAGATGTTCCAATGACATTAATCTAAGTTATTGAGGACCTGTACTGCACTGAAGTAGAAAAAGAGCCACTTTTTATACCAATGCACAAGACCAGCAGGGATGTGCTCTTCTCCCCCAGCTTCCTACTGTGGTCTTAAAATAGTTTTAAAAATGTGTGAAAAGAAATGAAATTTTGATTTTACAGATGATGTCTTCTTGTAAAACCAGTAAGGAAAGGATCAAAGTCGGGCGGGGCCGACTATATGATACCCTACACCACTGTGCAAATATATGGCACATATATATAAATCTGAACTAATTTCGATATAATATGGTACAGTTATTGCTAGACTAAATTCTGCCACATATTCCAAATTTCATTAAAATTGGACAGATATAGGGTGTTTTGTGCAGCAAATACGTGAAATCAGGGGAAAATATATGTGGAAGTTATATCCAAATCTAAACCGATTTCGATGTAATTTGGCACATTTATTTTTAGACCGAATTCAGTCATACATTCTAAATTTCATCAAAATCGGACTCATACAGCGTGTTTTGGGCAGCAAATACGTGAAATCGGCCGAAAATATATTTGGAAACTATATCCAAATTTGAACCGATTTCGATCAAGTTTGGCACATTTATTTTTAGACCGAATTCAATAACACATTCCAAATTTCATCAAAATCGGACTATATAGCGTGTTTGGTGCAGCAAATACCTGAACTCGGGCGAAAATATTTCGCTCAAATTTGGCACTTTTATTTTTAGGCCAAATTCAGTAACACATACCAAATTTCATCAATCGGACGTATATAGCGTGTTTGGTACAGCAAATACATCAAATCGGCCGAAAATATATATGGGAGCTATATCCAAATCTGAACCGATTTTCACCAAAAGCAATAGCGTTCTTCGTGTGGCTAAAAAAAATTATATTCCCCAATTTTCTGCTTAATCGGACAAAAAATGCGACCTGTACGTTGCGAACAAAAATACATGGACAGACATGGACGGACATGCATAAATCGAATTAGAAAGTCATTATATGTATATCCCCAAAAGGAACTATGGTTCTATTTCGTTTCCTTTTGTATGTTACATACAAATGCACAAATACATAATACCCCACGGTGTGCCTTAACCAAATTTAAATGAAAGGTGCTTACACCTGGGAAGTTTTTGCAGATTCTGAAACTATAATGCTCATAGATGAGAAATATCAAGGAACAAAAAAATCAAATAAATCGCAATTTAAGTTCACATTTTTAGGGGTTCTTTAGGTTTTCACGATTTTGCTTGGAAACCGCGAGTCCTATGTAAATGGGCCTAAAGAAAATGTTGTAGCTGTGAAAATTCTCCATAAGATTGATTTTCCTGATATTGTCGTAGGTTTTAACCGTTTTTGAGATATAGAAGTTCAAACTGTGACAATGCACTGACTGTATCGCCCCTCTATAAAAAAATATAATGAAGGGTGCGCCTTAAAAACTTTCAATGAAAAACGCTTATACAGGGGACGTTTTTGTGAATTCTGAAACAGCAATGTTCATAGATGAGAAAAATCCCAAAGCTAGAAAAAATTGCTGTAGGGATTTTTAAATAAATCGCGGTCAAAATTCACATTTTTAGGTGTTTTTTAAGTTTTCACGATTTTGCTTGGAAAAAGCAAATCCTATCGGAATGGGACTAAGAAAAATGTTGTAGCTGTGAAAATTCTCTACAAGACTGACCTTTAGGGTTTTTCGTAGGTTTTCCCATTTTTGAGTTATAGAGGTTCAGTTCAAATTTTTAGGTTTTTATCCTAAGTTTTGCTTGAAAACCGCAAGTCATGATAAAATGGGACTAAAGAAAATTTTGTAGCTGTGAAAATTCTCTACAAGATTGTCTGATTTATTTTTTCTTTGGTTGTACCATTTTTGAGATATATACGTTTAAGTTGGGAATTTGCAGTCATAACATTGTTTTATAAGGAGACTTGTTCCAATTTGAATTGTCCTAATTTGAACTTCTGTATCTCAAAAATGGCAAAACCTACGAAAATATCATAAAGGTCAATCTTGTGGAGAATTTTCACAGCTACAATATTTTCCTTAGGCTCATTTACATAGGACTCGTGGCCTTCCAAGCAAAATCGTGAAAACCTAAAGAACCCCTAAAAATGTGAACTTAAATCGCGATTTATTTGAAAATCCCTCCGGCGATTTTTTTTGTTCCTTGATATTTCTCATCTATGAGCATTGTAGTTTCAGAATCTGCAAAAATTTCCCAGGTGTAAGCACCTTCCATTTAAAATTAGTTAAGGCGCACCGTGACCCATTAACCACAGTGTGGTGTAGGGTATAAAAATTAGATGATTTTACTTATATAAATATATAAGACTACTAAAATCTTTAGGGCAGGAGATGTATGAAGGAATGGCCCTAAATTTCGGGGCTCACATCTCCTAGTAAAAATGTGGACTACCTTCGATGAAAATTTCAAAACAATTCTCGAATATACATTGAACTGCTCTTAAGCAATGTTTTGAACATTAATGTCCGATATAGATCTTCGTGGAACTTGATGTGCGTTTGGAAGAAATGTTACCACTTGCAAAATAGGGTTTCGGAGTTGGAGTTGGAGTCTGAGTCTAGTAAATTTTGCTGATGTCAATTCCGACTCCGGAACAATTTGTTCTAAATGTATCAAAAATTCTGTAAAGGACCACAATTTAAATACAACCTTTTTATTCTATGTGTTGATTACAAAATGCATATTTGAAACATATTTGGATCAATTGATTGTTTATAATATACTTGGGAATAATGGTTTCATATCACACATATTCTTGGACGAAGATTTTCTAGAAGATTTACTGGTCATCTCATAGAAGACTCACTGGCCTTCTGCTTTTTTTCTATAAGAAGTCATTAAGATCATCTGTGAAATGACCTGTGGACTACTAAGAAAATCCTGTGGCACTTTGAGATATATCGCACTGAAGACCATCTGGACTTTTATAGAAGTGGTACTATTAGATTTCTTGCAGAATTTGTGTGGGAAAAGTTAGAGTCTTCTTTTTAAAGACTCCCTATTCGTATGCTATGAGGAAATTTGGATCTTTTGAAGAACCTAACGTGTTTTTCAGGAAGTCTGCTTCTTTATAGCAGAAGAGAATGTGGTCATCTGAAAGAAAACCTACATGACCTTTTGTCGCTCTATTATAAGACCTACTCGTATGCTATGAGAAGAGATCAAATGAATTTTCGATTAAATGCGTCAATAGATTAATGCTGAGAAAGGCGTAAATAAATGTTTTATAATAGAGTTATAATAAAAAAAATGATCCAACGGAAACTTTTTTAACAAATCGACTTTAAATTATGGGCATTACCTGTATAGAATGGTGGATATATTAATTTCTATGTAAATTTAATCATTTCCGATTGTCTGTTCGGCCTAGGCGAACTTAACGTTGGTTTTACTAGTATTACTCTGCCCAACAAAATTTAAAAAGTTGAATGTTTCAACCGAATTTTTTTTGTTTCTAAATGGGTCGAGTCATTTTCAAATCCATCAGCTCTTGTTCTTGAGATATAGCTCAGAATCGATTTTTACGAGTTTTACCCAGGATTTCGTTATTTTCGGATACAAACAAATATTTTTTGTGGATTTTTCGACACTAATATATCAAGGAGATGTTGTACGCTCGATACAAAGAGTTTTTGAAATAATTATGGTGAATATATACAGTGTTGGTCACAGAATTAGCACACCCCTTTGGTTCAAAATGATTTCAGTCAGCTAAGAGTTTTGATAGGGTAAATTGAAATATTTTCGTAAACAAAATCCTTTAATGTATAATGTATAATGTATTTAACAGATTTAAAGATATAAGTGAATAGTATTATCAGTGGTTTTTTGAAAATAAAAGTTTTGTGAAGACGACCAAATTATCAAGGGGACATATAATTAGCACACCATAAGATTTTTTAATTTAATTCAATTAATATACAAAAATTAATTTATATTGAAGTTAATTCATATTCAAAACGTATTGAACAAATCATTTTTTGAAAGAAAAAATAATTTATCACCCCGGAATCTCAATAGCGGACCATTTTTCGTAATGTACACTTAAACCTCAGAAAGTCGCCATAACTTTAAGAAAAATGTACAATTTGATCTGAAATTATTGGAATTGTTAACCGATAACCGAAATTTAAATATAAAGTGCAAAAACTTTTCAAAAAGTGTTTAAGGTCGATGATTCATTCAAGAATATGTTTATAGAAAGAAGATCAATAAAATGCACCCTTATTTGAAGAAGGATCAACTTATAACACCATTTGTTATTCAAAATTACACGTCTGAATAACACCAAAGACCTATCACTACAAAACTGCCAACAAAGCACTAGGTGAACACGTAGCACATGAGTATGTTTAAATGTATAACCCCTTTCTAACAATAAAGGATTTTGAGGTTTGCTGAAATTGGTTAAAATCCATGAAAGTAAGCATATACTGTTCAAGATAAACGTTTTCTGGATTATTGATTTTAAATTTAATCGTTTTAAGCTCCGGGAAACATATTATCTTGCGGTCTCACAAGACTATCCCCCATTTGCCTTATGTTTAGAAAATTATTGAAATTTGCATAGGTCCCATAGAGATGAACATAGGTTTATCGTGGCATACATCACGAAATATCGGTAAAACTCAGTCCAGATGGATAAGTATTTATAAAATCAGTAGCTCGAAGCATCACATTACAGTTTTTTACTGAACATTTTTGTGCCAAACGGACTTTACAGATGCACACTGCTGGTGGGTATATCCCACTATTCGCAAATTTACAAAGATTAACAAGAATATGATGTTTTATTTGATGTTTTTATGAACTACTTGCCTCAAGGAATTTGTTTACATGTGAAAAAATCGATAAAAACACTAAAAAAACTGAAATTTCCATCAGTCCTTGGGACCCAAGGTGTACCCCATATAACTCCCTTCTGACACTGAAATTTCGGAGACTGGTGGAGAGTATAAATAGCAGATTAGAACTTATTCCCAAACGAAAGGGATTTAAAACTGAATATGGACGAAAATATTGAAACTATTCACAATATTAGTGATTCTTTTAAGGTGTGCTAATTACGTGTCCAGTGAATTTAGGACATTTTTTATATTTTTGGAGGTTATTCAAATTGACAGTTATGTTTCAGTTTCTGTATTGCGTTGTATTCTTTAAGCATACTACTGAGAATATATTAGTACAAATACTTTATTAAATACAACTACTTTTGAAGGTCTTTTTAGACAAAATAAATGTTGATAGTGGGGTGTGCTAATTGTGTGACCAACACTGTATATCAAAAAATTCGGAAAACATACGAAGGACCTTGTAAAAATGGCATATTTTGGGTACTTTAAGCTGTAATACGTCATTGGGGGAAGTCATAGGACCTTCATATGGCATACCGGATATGCTTAGGGCAGGGACGAGCTTCTTTGCTTAGATCGTATAGTGAGGGCGCCCACTGAGTTGTTTTTGCATTTGCTTCTCTCTCTCTCACGTACAGTGTAAATGAATGAAAACAAACAAAAATATAATGTGTGCGAAGAAAACGAACAATATAGGTCCATGTTTTATTATAGCTCCCGATGTAACGTATCTTGACGGTTTCACTCTGGAATGACTGTAATTTGGATTTTGTATTTTCATTGTGTAGATAACAGCGAGGTAAACCTAACTGGTTAGCAAATATTTAATACATTTTGAGTGGTGGAATTTATTTTCGAAGTAGACTCCGGAGTTTGAGTCGTATTGTGACCAAAAATGACTCGATTCCGAAGCCCTGGTGTAAAGTTTCTGCAAAATCGGATATTTAATTCGAACTTGATCTAAGTGTGAACAAATAGGAGGACCAAATCGGTTGATCCGCTTTAAAGCTAGTTTGTGCTCCAACTAAACAAATTGTCTGAAACGATAAGGTTTGACTTATCAAAGTGGGATGTAGAACGGGACAGGTTTTCAAAAATCCCGGGGTTCGGGTTTTTCAAATTCCTCATCAGGATTTTTGTGCCAATTTCGGGACTGTGCAACAGTAAGAGAAATTTAAAGTAAAAACTTAAAATTTTATGGAAAATCTATATGGGAAATGTTGTCAATTCTTTCATATTCCATTTTCAAAAAATTAAATTTTTTTCTTTTCGCATTACATCAACGTGTTTTGTGTACATAGATAAAGAAAAAAATTCCCAGTACAAATCCGCTCGCGAGCAAATTGTTGGTTGTTGCGGACAAAAGTTATCGTTGTTTTACTTCTGCTTTTAAGAATAAATTATTATAAAAACGCTAATTATTTTAGTGAGCACAATTGCCATTAAAAAGTTATCACGAAGCGAAGTCAGTGAGTATATTGCATAATATTTGTAAAATGTTACTCAATATTCGCGGATTTTACAAAAAATTGACAAAATTTTAAATGTAATCCTACTTTTTTTTCAAAATATAGGTCCATTTACCCAAAAATTGCAAAGAAATTAGTTTGAAATAAAAACATCACTGGGAGTCAAATGAGACCACAATTATACTGATCGGGATAATAGTTTGGAGGTTATAGCCAAAGTAAGCACATATTTGGGTAGCAAAAAATAAATTTTGGTTTGAAAAAATAGTTTTCACATGCTTTCTAGAGTTAAAAATATTGGAAAAAATCTATAGAAGTACTTTTATTTTTCTTGAAACTTTTAAGAAAATGTGCGGATTTTGCTTTATCTACATTCACGTAGAAGGTTTCCCATTAAGGAAAATTATTGTGTTGTTGAGATAAATCATTAGGCTTCTTAGACGGAAATAGAGTACAAATAAACCGTTTTAATTTAATTGCATATTTAAAACATGTGAAAATCGCGTAATTATCATGTGATTTTCATGTACAGCAATACCACATCTTTTAATTTGTGTATATTTTTCGAAATATAATTCATAGCTAATTAGCGCAAAGTGCATACAATTTTGTTCCGCATCCGGTTTCAGTGTCACCATGAAAAACCACATCGATATATATCTATCTCAAGGCGATCAATCAAGAACCGTGGATGTAGCATCACACACTATTTTTTGGTATAAATGAATGTAGCTCTCTTATCAGTGAAGTTTTTAAATCTCTATTTCCGCAAAACCTAAGATGGTGCACTAGTTTTTTCATTGCAGTGGAAACAGCCCGCAAAATACGCGATATTTTCAAAAAAAGTAGGTGATTTTCCTACCTTGGAATTTCTCATATCTCGCGTTTTTGTAGATGGATTTTCACAGGATTTATTAGATCCGCAACGTAAAAATATAAAATTTGCAACGACGTACGAGTAAATCGAATGACAATTGTAAGAATTAAACCCGAAAAATATGATTTTTAGAAAATTGTTCGCACAAAATTTTCGTATTTGGATACAGATTTCTGTGAAGCTGTGTAGGCTACATTCACGACAAATATATCAAATAACTCAGCATCGCGAGTTCTACAATCCTATATATGATTTTTTGAAAAACCTGTTTGCGGAACGAAATTAGAAGAAATTTTCAAAAAAAACACTTAAAATCTAGCTTCAAAATGTTAGTATCATTTAATGGTAGACGCACATCAAATTTACATTAGTAAGATGATCCTTAGGTCATGAAAGCTCAACTCGAAAGAGAATTAATTAAAATAAAAATTCACTATAAATGGCCTTCACCTTAATAAGGCAAAAATAAATTAATTTCAGCATGAGCCAGGCTGGGATTCGAACCTGGTTCTCCGA
The DNA here is from genome assembly GCF_047663935.1 of Musca autumnalis. Lineage (NCBI taxonomy): Eukaryota > Metazoa > Arthropoda > Insecta > Diptera > Muscidae > Musca > Musca autumnalis. The sequence goes on along the minus strand of NW_027411755.1, from coordinate 261,448,283 downwards.
CAACTGAGTGTCAAGGTTCTGAGCCACCATCAACTTGTCAAGACACTAGTAGACAATAATTGATGATCAAAAATCTTTTGATATAGAAGAGCAATTACTAATAACGTAGGAATAAAACTTACCATAGTTTTTGTGAACATTGAAAAATGGGATTACCAAGCTGGAATATAGGAAAAGTTTGAAGTTTCAATTAACGGACATAATTCCGCATATGCATTTATCTACTGAAGTGCGATATACACTATGCAACACTGAAAATGCAAACAACTTCTAGTATGCATTTTTTGCAAGTACATATTTAGACTACAAAAACCCTAGTAGGGTTTTGTCCTGTCAGATCCAGTTCGGATTTTATGGCCTCATCTAAACCGGGCTAAATCTACACTTTTTTGCATTTATCAGGTCTTTATCTCAGAAACGAATAGGAATTTGGCCTTGCTGTCTTTAGCAATATTGTAGCCCTAAACTAGTAGACCTTATCTTTTGAAAAAACCACATAAGAAAAACTACATCTAGTGCATTAAAATCTATAAAATATAGAAAATTTTACATAGCTGCTGAAATTCTGGTCAGTATCGGCTAAACTATTGGGAGTTGAACCAAGTAACCTTTTGCAAAAATCTTCCAAATAAAGTTCTCAACAATTCTTTAGAACATTCTGAAACTCTAAAATGCTTACTTCATGTTGTTTCAGCAGTATTTTGCATCATATCTTTTACAGCACGTATTTCAAACACAGTTCACACCAACAGTTTATTCTCGCATTTCGGATTTCACTACATTATTGACATTTTTATTAAATCGTCGTTGAAAATGTACTGAAAACAACGGCATAGACGCATTTTACAACAATGACATGTTCTGAAGAGTTGTGTATTACATGCCAGGGAATATCTTTTCAAAGGAAAATATTCAGAAAAAATTAACGGTTTTGGAGATACGGTGCGAAATGCATAAAAATTGTGGAGTTTTTGCATATATTTTGAAATTTGAGGCAATAAATGTAGTTTTTCGAGTTTATTATTTCTCCAAATATTTTATTCTTGTCCTTATCTATAAATTTGCTTTAGAGGTCAGAAGAAGATTCGCATTAGTTTTAGAGATATAGCCCCGAATTTCTTTAAAAACTCAATATTTAAGCATGTTTAGATGGGGCCATGAAATCCGAGCTGGATCTGACACGATACAACCCAACTAGGGTTTTTGTCGTTTGGGTCTGTACTTTCAAAAAATCCTCAGTTCGAATTGTTTGCACAAGATCACCTTAAAAATGTTGCACAGTGATATACTAGTTACCAAGCTTTGCCTTCGTCTGCCACACAAACAACATCCTAATACGCCTGAAGATCGGCTTAACCACCCGTGAAACGTAGCGTAATGGTTGGATGCGTGGGACTTCGGCAGACTCCTAATTTTTCTCGAAAGAATTAATTAAAATGGTCCTTATTTAGTTTGCTTCTAATTTCACTTTGGCAGGAAAATTGTGAAAGGTGTGGTTTAATCGCAAATCGAGAGAAAACTTAAAAAGACACCTTGCTTTCAACCCATTTTTACCCATTTTTTAATATAAATATAGCCACAGCTTCCACGCAAGTTAACTTTTAAAGACAATATTTTTTGCCAAGTGTAAAAACATTTAATTTTATCCAGAAGCATTTAATTTTTATTATATACAACCACAATTCGCGAGTTATAAAAGGGTAAACCTTGGTTTCAACTATGTTAAAATTTCAAAAATATTGCCCATATACATAATAAAAATCAGTATTATGATTATTTTAAATGTATTAAATAAAATCCTCGAGCTCGATTTCTTAAATACATTTCAAAAAACAACTAACTTAAAATAATAATTTTTAATGAATTTCTCATTGGAATCGAGCTTGATGATCAATGAATAATGCAAGTGAAAAAGGAAGCCGACGACGATTCGAACCCACACACCCACCACTATGTGGCATGCATGTTTCGACTTTGGTAAAGTCTCCTCAGACATATCGGATGTGGAGCGGCTTCGATGTCCTCGAACTTTTCTTCTTTCAAATGCATTTTGTTTTTTGTTTTTTACAACAGCAATGGGGATTTTCCCATTTAGTTGTGCTTTCATGACAAACGCTTAGCGCTGCCTTTGAAAGTAATGAGTTTGGCTCTGAACGCTAACACGCCGTGACAACACTTTTTTTCTTGTGTTTTTCAAGGACGTGGGTTCAAACCCCAGCCTGGCTCAGCTGAGGAGACTTTACCAAAGTCGAAACATGCATGTCACATAGTGGTGGGTGTGTGGGTTCGAATCGTCGTCGGCTTCCTTTTTCACTTGCATTATTCATTGATCATCAAGCTCGATTCCAATGAGAAATTCATTAAAAATTAATACTAAAAAAAATGATCTTCACCTAAAAAAGGCAAAATTTTCAAATAAAAAATTAATATAATAATGTTGAAAGTAAAAGTATCAAAAATCATCATACAAAGATTTTCAAATACATGTAGTGAAAGGACGAAACGACTTCCCGCCAAAAAGTTTATTCTTATAATGCATTTCTGATTTAGACTGGTATTTTCAATGCCCAAAATTGGTGGACGCATTTGATCGCTTCTATTTAACACTTAAAGAACAGATCACTCTTGCGTGCTCTTTTATGGGTTTTAAAAGCCACTCTGGAAAAACATATTTTTTAGCATTCTTCATAAGCATTCTCTAAGAAACTTTCTTTGGACATTTTTAGAAAAATTAACGAAATCTCATAATATGCTTATTAAAATTTATTTAAACAAGTAAAAAAGTATCAGTTGACTTTGCCAACAGAGATAAACCCTCAGCCTATGTGAATTGAAACTTTCATCTACGGACAGATTGAATGAATATAGGGTATTTTTAGAATTTTGTGACCCTTTTTGGACAATTGAAATTGCCGACAAAAATGTGGATTAGGATTAAAATTCAAAAGTGTTGCGGAGGAGGTACTTAAGGGAGTGGACCGACATAGTCCATTATGGGAGTGGATCTTATTTTGGGAGTCATATCTTTTCGATAACTATTGTGCCCACTAGTCATTTCAGCGAATAGGGTTTAAAAAAGAATAGCCCCTTATAAAGAAAACTGATATCGGCCCACAGCCTCCGTATAGGGTTACCATCAATTTTTCGGTATTTATAAGATTTATTCACCTTTTTCTGTATTTTTGGTTCACAGTGCCATGAAACTTTTCAAGTTTTGGAGTGGTCCAACATTAGGGTGTGCCAAAAAAGAAAAAAAAATTAAAATCTATCACGAATTTTCAGTGCGACTCCAAGTTATCATGATAATAGAATTCGGTAATAGCACAAAAACGTTAAAATTACATAAAAATATTCCCAAGTATATAAATTCAGCACCTAACAACCGAGTTGAACTTTTGATCATAACTGCCAAAACCGCAAATGTCCGCAAAAAGTCGTACTAAAACTTTTACACCAATATTAAATATTTTCATTTTGAGCAATATTATTAGCAAAATATTTGACAGCCCTTGCAATTTAGAGGTATTGTTATAAGTAGAAAAACTAATTTTACGCAATATACTAAATGATTCAACTTAAGAAAGTTCCGGTCCACACTAGAGTGATTTTATTGAAAAAATTTCATGAAATTATGAGTCTCTAGATCGAGTTCAATAGTCAAGTAATATCATGAAATTGCCGTAGTGGGGAACTCGATCTAAGAACACCTAATTTCATGACATTTTTCGATGAAATCACTCTAGTGTGGACCGGGACTTAAGGCGTGAGTTTCAGAAACTCACTAAAAATATAACCAGTTTTTTTAAATACATTTTTTCTCGAAAATTAGTTATGGTTGTAAGACTTTTTCTCCTTAAGAACAGCTAAAGATAGTAAAACAAAGTTCAGTTTTGCAAAATTTGGAATGTTAGAATCGATTTGCATCTTTAAATTCTTAAAATGGTGACATGAATATTTAGATTTTTGGTCGTTGGGTGCATCCACTATGCATAGTAAGGTAGTTTTTAAATTAGTACGTTATAACAACGAATCAAGAGTCATAGAAAAGTCGTAGACTCCATCAACATTTGTTGGGCATATGACCCATTTGATTGGAGTCCTCCAGAAACGTAGCAAGCTGCTTGTTTTTCAAACAATTTGTTATGCCTTCAGATTTATGACTAAACATGTTATGAGTAAAATATGAAGAAAATTCTCTTTGAAAATAATTCAAAACTGTATGTATGTAAATTCTATTCCTTTTCCTCACTGAGCTAAGTTGAAATGATGTTATGTCGGCAAAACGGTTCAATATACCTGGCTTGATTTTTCTGTCGGTAAATTGGTTGGTAATATTTATAACAGTCGATACTTTATGGACAAGTTTTTAATAAATAAAAACACTTTTACCATTTATCGATAACTAATGTAATACAGTCGATAATTAATACAACAACAGAATCATATCGCAGGCCTTTAATATTTTTCATGTTTTAAATGTTAACAGAATTTGCTTACGGCATTACCATTTAATGTCAGAATTGAAATGGTAACATGGTTTTCAAGATTTAAAATTATTTTGTTGGTTGATGTCTTTGTTGTGTTAGTTTGTTTTTGTGCAGTCTCTTTTGGACACGCTTTTATTAAAATAAGACCAATAGAGAATATTAAGTGAAGACATACACCACACGAATCGATGCTATTGTGATTGGATGTTAAAATATGTCGATATAACTTGACGTATAGATGGCGCTACAAAGATCACTATTAGATTTGGGTGAAAATACATGAATATGAAACCAAAACCAATATGGGTCCATTTTTTTCCTATAGCCCCCATATAGCGGTACCACCCGATTTCAGGTGTTTTGAGGATTTTGTCTTTATTTTTAGTCCGAATTGGCTGTAACTTGGTATTTGGAGTTCCCAATTGTACAGAAACTCCCCCACCAAAAATTGTGGGCATGGGTCAGGTTTTGGTGTAGCCCCCATATAACGATACCACTCGATTTCAGGCAATTTTAAGTTTTTATCTACATGTGTGGCCTTAATTTACTGTAATTTGGTTATGGACTTCTCAATGGTCAAAAAATGTATTTACTAAAAAATTAGAAATAAAAAGTAATTAAAAAATTAAGTTTCAGTGTTTTATTTATAAATGCACTTAATAAGTATATTCTTCCTCATGATGGAATCTGTCAAATAAAACGCTTGGATTTAAATTAAAAATGGTGGCAAAATTAAACGGCCAGCGTTTTATTTGGGAGGTTCCATCATGAGAAAGAATATATTTATTGAGGCTAAGTGATTATAAATAAAACACTGAAACTTATTTTTTAATTATTTTTTTTTTCAATCTAGTTTTTGTTTTAATTTGAGTTTGACTTTTTTTCTATGCAATTGTAAAATATATTATAATGCAAACTATAAAAAAAATTTTCTAAAATCGTGGATTTTTAAAGAATATTTTTTTTGTGAAATATTTTATAGATGATCCAAAATATAAAAAAATTAAACAATTTAAAATTTTTTCCAACATTTTTTTTTTCCAAAGTTATAATTCTGCCTTAGACATTTATTGATGTCGTTGTATTGTTTAATCCAATTTGTAAATGAAATTAATAAATGAGGTTATGGCAAAAATACGCTGGCAGATTAAATAGATAATTGAAAATAGGCAATTTGTATAAATTATATTATGTTATTGTATACATTAAAGAAATATTTAATATGTGCTAAATATTTCTTTAATGTTAAAGAAAAAAGTTCTTTCAAACTTTATGTTTACTTATTCAGGAAATTGCCAAAAAAAGAGAATAAAAAAGTGTTCGAATAACAATTGATTATATTCATGTCAAAGATATGTTCAAAAAGCGATTGAAGGCACCAAAACTTTTTCTTCAGCAAGACATAAATTACTGACTTGCACTTGCCACTGTCTATTGAATGGAGATTGACAATGGGCAACTAACAAACAAGGAAAGAGTGCCCAAGACCGGCGAAGTTGAATATAAAATGCCCTTCGTAACTTCAACAGAAGAATATAAAAAATATAATATATAAAGTATAAGTTGAAATTATTGTCAAATCTTGTAAAACTGGGGCTCAATTCTGTTTCTATTAAGATGTGAAATGAAAACTTTTATAAAGGAGAAAACTGTCAAATGAAAAAAATTATAAAGGAAATATTTTTTATTTCAAATTTTCATAGAACAAGAATCCAGCCCCTGTAATGAAATAAGGCCAGTATCGATAATTCCATAGAGGATTAATGAATATCAGTTTAAAGTCAAAGATATTAGCATTGAGATTAAATCAATTTTAGGGAATAATTCCAGGCTGTGGGAGGGAAAGTCACCTAGGGAGAATTCGTTTTAGTTCCATCGGGGATGTATATGTTCATATGTGTATTGGACCGAAATTCTAAAGAACTCTACTCAAGGAGATAAATGTATTTTCCACCGCTAAAGGATACATTGTCACTACAAACTGTCATATGTATATGTTTTAAGCTGTACATCTTATAGGTATCCTCAACGTGTAACCAACCATTCTACTAAACTCAAATATCTACCCATTGAAGAAGGTACATACATACAAAAAAATTGCAATAATCATAAAAGTGCAAACAAAGTTAATGCTATTAAAGTGTACACATCAACATCAATATGAATAGAGCAGCCAATAGATCACGTGAACGAACACAATAGGAACAAAGATATAATAACACTGAAGCGAACGAAAGAACGAAAATGAATTACTTTGAAGGAAACTTTGATATTTGCCAAAAAAAGAAACCTATAACGTATTACAATTCAGGATATCAGACTTGTACAAAAGCAATAAAATACAATTTCCGCTTGGTAAATAAACTTTTAAGACGTTTTAAAAACATCAACAAGGGGTTGAGGTATGCGATGGCCAAAGCGTGTTTTCAATTGAATTGCTTTACTCGTACTTATCTATACTGAGCGCCGTCATTGGCTGCAATAACACCTTAAATTTTGGGCAAAAAAAAAGAGAAACGAATTTTACAATCCTTTCATTTCACCCTTTTGCTATTCGAAAAGGAAACACAGCCGAATAACATTAAAACAACATTCACATGCTACAACATTTCACTTCACCTACCTCTGGGGAATTACAGCAAAAAAGAAAGCAAAAGAGCAAACAACAAACAGCACAATAGTGTCGAAAAGTGAAAAATGTAAAATATTTCTTTTTAGTGAAATCAGAAAACAGTTTAAACTAATGTTAAGGGAAATTTAGATAAGCTGTTTATCCACCCACCCTCTTGTTTTTAAAGGATATACATATGTATGTACACACATACATACATATGTATGAAATCAACTTGCAATTCAATGACCGTAGAGGGAATCGTTTAAAAATTGAATTGTCAATAAATGCCATTGATAACATTGGTAAATATTTAAAAATTCTGCGGGAGAAGTCAGGAAGATGTGAATAGATTTTTATCAGTGTATTGAAAAAATATCGAAAAGTAAATGACATACCGTAGATATTCTTTTAATACACTTAAGTGAAAGGATAATAGCTGGAACAAAAACTTAGATTTTGATTATAAAAGCTTAAGTTTTAAATGTAATGTGCGAAGCGTGTAACAATCTTAACACACCCTTTAAGAGAATTTTAAGGATATTGTATACGAGAGTATTACCTCCGTATACATTAGAGAAATATTAAAAATCTCATTTTAAATTGTAGGAAATAGTGTATTCATTGAAGGAATCACATGTGATTAAGTCTAGTATACAAACTTCGGGATAAATATTTGTAAGGTCCATTTTTTCTAAATTCTTCAATTAAAATAGGGATTCAGTATGGAAATTAGTCGAGTTCGGCTTTGATTTTTTTAATTTTTTATGTAACTTGTCTAGAATAATGTCTTAAATTTTTACCTGAGACTTCCTGCGACTTTTGGTTTTATAGCAATTTTTAGAAAATATGCCAATTCGGGAAGGAAGCTTTGTTAAGTTTGATTATAGTAAAACTACGATTATGGGAAACATTTTGATAAATAGGATCAGATATCACTTGGAATCGATTACGGCATAGCAGATAAGAAATTAAAAAATTAAAAAGTCCGTTCTACGGTTTCCACCACCGACGTAGCCAGGGGGGCCCCCCGAAATGATTTTAGTTTCCATAGGATATTAGCTTATGTTACACATTTTTTTAATTTTTGAGTAAAATTTTAAACTGTTTTAAATTGTTCAACAAGTATGTAAAGTAGTTGGAAGCATTACAGAGAATTATTTAACTACGTTGGTATACTTATTGTCCAACATATTTGAAAATATAAAAATAATGAAGGTGTTGTTTAAGCGCTTAATCGGAATTTTAGGCTGACTGTAAGTGTTATGAGTTCAGAACAATACGGTTATTTGTATTTATTGAACGTTTGTAACATATTACGCCCAATACTTTGGCTTGTAAACAGCATCCAGAAAAAAACATTTTTGCGATATTTTGTTTTTGAAATTTTTTATAAGAGCAATTCAACAATAAAAGGTAAAACCGTTGCTTAATCTTTGAGATTTTTGAACTTGAGGTCAATGTTTATATTTTACTAGCTGAACTCGGTGCGCTTCGCTACCCCAAATTCCTGCACACATCCAAAATTTGGAGACATTATCTGTTACCATTCTATAGATATTTGCATAAAAAATCATAAATTTCAGAAATTTTTATAGCCTATGTTACTTTTACTTTTTACTTTAGATATACTCTGAAAATTTCAGGAAGATCGGTTCAGCGGTTTTTGAGTCCACAAACTTCAAACAAACAAACGTACAAACATTTTTCTACTTTATATATGGCAAATAACAAAATTCCTTTGCAATTCCATTTGAAAAAAATTAACAAAATTTTTCGCGAGCACATCTATGATTTTTGGTATAGAGTTAAAGGAAAAAAATGGTTTCAAATCTGCTCGCGTTCACGAAATTGTCCAATGCGCGCAAAAGTTATAGCGGTTTTTATCCTCTTATAAAGAAAAAATATTTTAAAATTTCTTATTTTTTGTATTGAGAAAATGTAAGCATATATCAGTAACAGTATTTGATATCCATCCGTAGATGCACCAAAATTTCCGAAATGTGTTTTCATTTTCGCGGAAAATTAAAAAAATAAAACAATCTGGCAATAAATTTAAATTATACTAACTCAGAGTCCGTATAAACCTCTAAAAACTAAATTAAAAATACGTACAGAAACTAGACAACGCGTAAAAAAATGTGAAACCAAAATTATAAACATTGGCTTTATAAATTGCATATTATAACAACAACAAAAGAGAAACAACTCATTGTTGGAAAATATTGTTACAAATATATTTTATGGTTTGTTTCGAAAAATTAGAAAAAAATATTTGAGAGTTATCCAACTATTTCGCTAAAATCTAATACACAAATTAAAGTATTGTGCTAAAACTTTATCAAAATATATGGTTTACCATCGTGAAAGCTTAACTGCTTACTGTGATTACTTATAAGGATAGGAAATTAAGAGTAATATTGAAATTACTATCATTTAAAAGTTATGAAAATTAAAAAGCCTGTAACTCGCGATTTAGTTAAAGTCGGTTGATGCGCATCCGTTTTTGGATACAGCAAATCAATCTCTTTCAAAATTTATGCATATTTCGATATTTCACTCAGGGGCCATTGTGTGCCGCCAGTTGCATCATACACTGCAAAAAACCTTAAAGTTGGCAAATGTCGCGCAATGTGCATACGATTTTGATGCGCATCCGGTTTCATCAGCGCCCATCAAAAATACGTCAATATACACCTATTTCAAATAGATTCTTCAAAATCCGCGGATGTGCCTCCACATTCAATTTTTGGCGAAATACCCATATTACTCGCGTATCTCTGTTTTTTTATGACACGTGTTTTCGCAAATATTATAATCGCGAGTAAAGGATTCCATTTATGTAAAAAAATTTAAAGAAAATCGCTGTTTAGTACGCGGATTTGTCAAAATTTATTTTTGCTGATTTTCCGATTTTCAAGGTATCTATATCCGCGGTTTTAGTAGATGAATTCGATCGCGGAAGGCTTCATTAGAACCGTCGCGTAAAAAAACTAAATTCACGCGGGTTTCAAAGGAAATTGAATGACAGTTGTAAATTTTATACGCAAAAAATATGTTTTGTAAGAAAATTCACGCATGAAATTTTGGCCTTTCGACTCCAATTACTAGGATGCTGTAAGGAGCACACTCATGAGATATGTACCAAACGACGTAAAATCACGAGTTCTATAATCGTGTTATGAGTTTGGAATATTATCTTCTTGCGCGTCCGGATTATTAAAAAAATTCGAAAAACCCCGAAATTCCGGCTTCAAAATGTCAGCATCAATTTTAGGTGGATGCAGTGGATATATAGAAAAATCATACACTGCTATCTTATTGCCCATGGAGTATTCTGTGATTCATTCTTTGGGAATAGGTCTATAAAATGTAAGGTTAAGCCAGAAATCGCATGGGAACATAAAAAACTTGTTGGCTTCAACCCATTTTTACCCATTTTTCTACATTGATGCCAACACAGCTTCCACGAAAATTAATTTTAATGGTCGACGTTATGGGATCCCTCCTAAAAAATTCATTTTAAAGAATTGTAGTCATTCTTAACAGTTCGCGAATTCTGAAAGGGTGAAACTCGGATTCATCGATTGCAAAACATTTTTGTTATTTACCATATATTGATTTATTACATATTATTTCCAATATTTCAAAATTACAATGAATTTCATCTTCATGGATTTTTCTGTCGATTAAAACCAGAAGAAAACGTCATAGAAACCCACAGCAATTGTATTTTGGGAAGTACTTTCAATGGATGCACATTGCTAGAAATGTTAATTTTTCCTCCTTCGGTAAAGGACCTTGTGACGACAAACGAAATCTAAAAACTGCTACACAGCCAAAATCCTTAAACCCAAAAACTATGCATTAGGAGATTTTCAGAAATTTGTAGCCTTTTTCGGACGTATGAACTTACAAACAAAATATGGATTTGTATCATTGGTCACAAATGTTGCGGAGGAGGTATGGAGAAATGGACCGGACCGACATAGTTCATTTTGGTAATAGATCTTATTTTGGGAGTCATTCCTTTTAAAAGATATTGCGCCCACCAGTCATTTCAGTTCGTCACAGTATAACTTTCACATTTTGACTCTTACGTCAGAAAATATGGACTTGCCCACGAAAAACATAATACCGCTCAAAACACAAGGAATACCTTCAGTAAAAATTTCTAAAGATATTCAAATAGACCTCAAACTGCACTTAAACAACTATTTCGAAGGTTTGTGAGGGAGGTACCCCAGTATGGCCCATTTTCGAGCAAAAACTAAGTTTGGAAAAAATATTACTATATCCAAAGTTCATGAAAACTCGCGCATACCACTTAAGCTAAAATTCTTGAAATTTGGGGGGAAAATATAAGAAGAAGTAGACCGAAAAGCACCATCTTCGAATTTTGTATATAAAGCTCGCTGAAATATTACGATAAACAAAGTTTGGACCAACGCAGTATCCGGTTTGAAACTTGTCGTCCGCACCAGCCACTACACATGATTGCATTAGGTGTTCTTTACAGCTTTCGTGCCATTTTCTCTGGAAGTATAGACTTGCCTCCAAAAAACTTGTACGGTAGTAATAGGGGCCCCGAGAACACTTGTTGCAAAAAAGCAAAGCGTTTCCAGAGAGTTCTTTTTATTTATTAATTTATTTATTTCATATTTTTACTTATAACTAAATTATTAGCATAAAGGAAGAAGACATCGGATTTTTGCATATTTTTGAAAATTATAATGTTAAGATATTTGAAAATTAAATGCTATGATATTACTAAGGTTTTCCATTGTATTCGCTTTCTTTTGGTCTTATCGAAGTGATATCACTGAATTTCATAACATTTACTGTAGTTGTGAATTATATGATAAATGATACGCCCAAAAATATATGGGATTATTAATATATTCATTGTTTTGACCATATTTTAACTGTGAAATATTGTCAAAAAAGTTCTAAAAATAACATAAAATTGGCCCAGAAGATTAAAAATAGCATTTGAATTAAAAAATTGTAATGAAAATTATTTCATCATGACGAGAAGAATAAGTCTAAAATAAGGTTTACATCTTTGCTAAATAAGACATTTTCGCTAACATGAACTTCAAAATTACCAAAATCTGACCGCACCTTCCTATGAGAGCTACATCAAAAAGTGAACCTGTACCGACAAAGCCCTGTCGGAATATTTTATACCACCAACGAAGACTACATGCCAAATTTCAGCCATTTCAGTTGGATAATGCGGATAAAATCTTCAAAATTACCAAATTCGGGCGGTACCTTCCTATGGGGCAATATCAAAAAGTGGGCCTGTACCGACAACTATCTTTCGGAATATTTTATACCACCAACGAAGACCAAATGTCAACTTTCAGTCATTTCAGTTGGATAATGCGGCTAAAATCATCAACATTACATAAATCGGGAGGTACCGCCCTATGGGAGCCTAATATATCAATAAATGAAGTAAAATTGACAATCTAAAGCTATTCTTATCATAATTATGGATAAACATATAATAAAAACATCGACTTTTATTTTCTGCACGCTAGATCTGCATTTTTTCCCACTGTGCGTAGTTCCTCGATTTACGTGTTTTGCTGACGGACGTTTTAAATTTTTATCTAGAGCTTGTTATATTTCTGAGGTAATAACGTCGTTGAAGGCGATTTCTATATCCAGTAAGGCAAGGACTTCGTGTAGGGCTTTGTCTGTCGAGCACCCTTTAAGGTGAGTATGCTGAAAAGAAGATATTTTGACTGTTTCATCCTTCTTTTCTTGAATCTTTTCTGCGTTTTAAGCAGAAATGTTGAAATGCCATGGCTCTATCCTGGGAAGTGCGTTGTAAGAAGGATTCCAAGAAATTTGGCATATAAGTGGGATTTGAGTTATCTTTTGCCATTGCTTTGTTCACCCTGGCTGCATCTTTTGTTCAGTCTTGAATTCGATCCATGTTGCTCTGGCTATAGTTTTGTTTGTACTTCTTCAGGTTATCCTCGTATGACTGACAGGATATGTTTTGGTAGATGACGTTGAAATTGATTTTGTAGACGTCCTCCATGGTGGGTTTAAACGCAGTATCTCATAATGTTTATATATCCACAGGTTGTATGAAGTAACACTAGAGTGCTTTAGTTGATCTGCACGAACTTAAGCATAATTATTGTTGGACGATGATGTCGATGGCCTCTCTAGCTGCATATTCGGGTCAGTGGGGCGCAGTACTTCTAATCCAGTCTCTGCTATCGATAGAACTAAAATTTTGCTGTTGTTGTTGTAGCAGCATGGAAGCTACGTAGAAGCATAGGTTTGATACTGCTGCTGCCACTGCTGGTCGATAACCCTGGTTTCGGGTCAATACGATACGTAAAGACCCGCTGCCGTGGGATTGATGCTGCTGTTGTTGAATGACGATTATGAACCATTCGTCCATTGAAATATTCTTGTTCATTTCCCCTGACATTTCAGCAGCTTGGGACCAATGGGAGCACAATGGGAGCAATACAGACCTAGAGTGCAGAAAATAAAAGTGGATGCTTTATTGTATGTTAATCCATAATTTGGATAAGTAAAACTTTATATACACTTTCATATGGGCAATCTGTGCCTAATCGAAATAATGGTTTTAGACCCCAAGTATGTTTGGACGAAATCCGTTTCAGACAATTTGATTTAGCACTGTCCGTCCGTCTGTCTGACTGGCTGTAGCGCACAACAAATCTCGAACAGATCAACCGATTCGGTTCAATATTTCGCTTTCGTAGTATTTTGTCCAAACTTAGTCTAAGTTCGAAGATGGGTTATATCGGTCCACTTCTTCTGTTACCTTCCCACAAAAGTTCGAAAATGTTCGAAAATTTGTGCGCACGATAACTCTTGAAGGGTGTAACCGATTTGGTCCATAGTTTGCACATCGTGAAATTTCTACTAGACTTAGATGAGGTTTCAATATGAACTAAATCGCTCCACTCCTTCGGGTACCTATCACACAAAATTTCGGAAAAGTTCAGTTTAGGAGCTGCTCTCGAATCGCTTTGATTTTTGTTGTAGCAACTTATATTCACCGCCCCCCATAAGAAGGTACAAATTGCATCTGGGGCAAGTCCATACTTCCTGAGCAAATAGCCTGAAAAGTGCAAACAAAACCCTATGACGCCGTGTTTAGTGGTTGGAGCGCAAGATAACTTTGTGGGTTCGACTCCCCGACCAGACAATATCAAACATTTTTCAACGGTGGCAAAATACCCCTCAGTAATATTGGCGACATTTCCTGAGTATTGCAGCCATGTAAAACTTCTCTAAAAGTGGTGTCGTAAGATACGCCGTTCGGACTCGGCGATAAACTGTAGGTCCCATATCATTGAGCTAATATGAACCGGAGTGCACTCATTGATATGAGAGAAGTCTCCCTTGTCCCTTCCGGGATGTTTGTGGAACAATTATAATATTTTGTCCAATCTTAGTTTAAGTTCGAAGATAAGCCATATCGATCCACACCTTCAGGTACCTCCCCCACAAAAGTTCCAAAATGTTCGGAAAAATTGTGCGCACGATAACTCTTGAAGGGAGTGACCGATTTGGTCCATACTTTACACATCCTAATACATCTGCCATATGTATATCAGGTTTGAATATGGGCTATATTTGTCCACTCATTGGGGTAACTCCAACACAAAATTTTGGATAAATTCACTTTAAGACCTGCTCTCGAAACACTTTGATTTCTGTTGAAGCAACTTGCATTCGCTGCCTCGATTACGACGGTAAATGCTTTTTCAAGGGCAAGTCCATACTTCTTGAGAAAACAGCCAAAAAGGCGTCCAAACTTAGTTTAAGTTCGACGATTGGCAACAATATTTAACAAGTAAAAAAGTATCAGTCGGCTTGGCCGACAGAGATATACCCTCAGCCTGTGTATATTGAAACAATTTTTTCCCAAAAAAACGCATGTATTTAGGGAATTTTGGGCGTTTGAACTGACAAAAATGTTGATTAGGATTAGGGATCAAAAGTTTTGCGGAGGAGATACTAAAAAGAATGGATCTCCAGCCATTACATATGGTACCATAGGGGTTTTTTACAACTTCAGGGATGTTTGCTCAAGAAGTATGGACATGCCCCTGAAACAACTTTTACCATCGCAATTGAGGCAGCGAATGCAAGTTGCTTCAACAAAAATCAAAGTGATTCGAAAGCAGGTCTTAAAGTGAACATGTATCCGAAATTTGGTGTGGGAGGTACCGGATGGAGTGGACAAATATAGTCCATATTTGAACCTGATCTATATCTGGTAGATATATTAAGATATGTAAAGTATGGTCCAATTCGGCCACTCTCTTCAAGAGTTATTGTACGCACAATTTTACCGAACATTTTTGAACTTTTGTGGGGGAGGTACCTGAAGGAGTTGACCGATATGGCTTATCTTCGAACTTAAACTATGTTTGGACAAAATATTACTAAGACCAAACTTTGGACCGAATCGGCAGATCTGTTCGAGAGTTATTTTGCCCTCCAACCTCCTCACACGGTGTCATAGGGGTTTTTTGCAACTTTCAGGCTATTTTCTCAGGAAGTATGGACTTGCCCCTGATGAAACTTATACCGTCGTATGGAGGGCAGTGAATACAAGTTGCTAAAGCAAAAATCAAAGCGATTCGAGAGATGGTCCTAAACTGAACTTTTCCAAATTTTTGTGTGGGAGGTACCCGACGGAGTGGACCAATTGAGTCCATATTAAAACCTGATCTAAGTCTGGTACACGCTCCACGATGGGCAAAGTATGGACCATATCGGTTACTCCCTTCAAGAGTTATCGTGCGCACAAATTTTCCGAACATTTTCGAATTTTTGTGGGGGAGGTACCGGAAGGAGTGGACCGATATAGCTCATCTTCGAACTTAAACTAAGTTTGGGCAAAATATTACGAAAGCCAAAATTTGAACCGAATCGGTTCATCCGTTCGAGAGTTATCGTGCGCTCCAGCCAGCCAGACAGACAGACAGACAGACGGACGGACATTGCTCAATCGACTCCAAATTGTCTGAAACACATTTCGTCCAAACATACTTGGGGTCTAAAACCATTATTTCGATGAGGCACATTTTGCCCGTATGAAAGTGTATATACCCTTCATAGCCTAAAGGCTGAGGGTATAAAAATTTAACTAAATTGTATGCACGATATCCCTTGAACGGGACAACCAAATTTATCCAAACGTTGGATCTCCTGTTTTGTCCAAATTTAGTTTAACTTCTAAAAGGGCGATATCGATCTTCTCTTTATGTTACCTCCCTCACAAAAGTTCAACAATTGTGTCGATCTGTCCGTAGATGAAATTTTTAATTCACATAGGCTGAGGGTATATCTCTGTCGGCAAAGCCGACTGATACTTTTTACTTGTGTTTTTTTTGTATAGCTCCGATAGAACATTACTTCCTGCTTTTTTTTTTGAAGATTTCTGCCACATTACCCAACCAAAATGGCTTAAATTTGGCATTTAATCTCCGTTGAGGGAGACCCCACATAACGGTACAGCCCGATTATGATCATTTTGAAGATTTGGCATTTAGTCTTCATTAGGGGTATTTAACATTCCGACAGTGAATTGTCGGTACAGGTCTAAGTTTTGATATATGTAGCTGCCATACAAGGGTACCTCACGATTTTCGGTATTTTTATAACCTCAGCACTTATGCTAACGAGGGTATATACACTTTCATAGGGGCAAAATGTGCCTCATCGAAATAATGTTTTTAGACCCCAAGTATTTTTGGACGAAATGAGTTTCAGACAATTTGGAGTCGATTTAGCAATGTCCGTCCGTCTGTCTGTCTGTCCGTCTGGCTGGCTGGTGCGCACGATAACTCTTGAAGGGAATAACCGACTTGGTCCATACTATGCACATCGTGATATTTCTACCAAACTTAGATGAGGTTCCAATATGGACTCAATCGGTCCACGCCTTCGAGTACCTCCCACACAAAATTTCGGAAAAGTTCAGTTTAAGACCTGCTCTCGAATCGCTTTGATTTTTGTTGCAGCAACTTGTATTCACTGCCTCCCATACGACGGTACAAGTTTCATCAAGGACAAGTCCATACTTCCTGAGAAAATAGCCTAAAAGTTGCAAACAAAGTTGCAAAGAGTCCCTATGACACCGTGTGTAGTGGTTGGAGCGAAGGAACTCTCGAACGGATCTACAGATTCGATTAGCAATGTCCGTCCGTAATATTTTGTCCAAACATAGTTTAAATTCGAAGATAAGTTGTGTCGCTCACTCCTTCAGTTACCTCCCCCACAAAAGTTGAAAAATGTTGGGACAAATTGTGGGCACGGTAACTTTTGAAGGGAGTGACCGATGTAATCCATACTTTGCACATCCTAATATATCTACCAGATATAGATCAGGTTCGAATATGGACTATATTTGTCTCCTCCTCTCACACAAAATTTCGGATAGGTTCACTTTAAGACCTGCTCTCGAAGCAGTTTGATTTGTGTTTAAGCGATTTGCATAACTAGCTCCATTAGACGGTAAACGTTTTTTTCAGGGGCGAGTCCATATTTCTTGGGAAAACAGCCCGAAAGTTGTAAAAACCCCTATGTCAGCATATGTGGCGGTCAGAGAGAACGATATCTCTCAAACTGTTCGTTCAACCGATTTGGTCCAACATTGGTCTTCGTTATTTAAAAAAGTCACTAAAATGCTAGGACGACATCACTTGAATGGGGGCAACCAATTTAGTCTAAACTTTGGATCTCCTAATATTTTGTCAAAATTTAGTTTAACTTTTAAAATGGCCCATATCGGTCCTCCCTAAGGGTACCTCCCCACAAAAGTTCAACATTTGTGTCTTAGTGCAGTTAATTCCTAATCCACATTTTTGTCTGCAAGTTCAAATGTCCAAAAAGGGCCACAAAATTCAGAAGAAACCTTAAATACATTCGATCTGTCCGTAGGTGAAAGTTTCACTTCACATTGGCTGACGGTATATTTCTGTCGGCAAAGCCGACTTACACTTTTTTACTTGTTTAAGCTTCAGCCACATCATCCAACTGAAATGGCTAAAATATGGTTTGAATACACATTATTTATGGAGGAGGGTATAATAAGAGTTCAAAATCATCCCATCCATAAGTTTGTTTAGAGAGGCTTTACTACTTTAATTTTCGTACTTCCCCCCATTTCCTAGGAAATGTATGACGGACGTTTTCAATTTGTATTTTCTTATCTCCTATGCTATGATCAATGCCAACTGATATTTGATATTTTGTATCAAGAATCGTAATTTTATTTGAACTTAATTTTAAAAAGCATTCCGCTCTAAAATGGCATATTCCCTTAAAATTGACAAAAGTCAAAAATCGCAAAAAGTCACAGGAAATAATTTCAAAAGTTATTCTAGACAAGATATATAAAAAATAAAAATAATACCTCGATCGGATCTGATTTGATTTTATACTTTATCCCTCTTTTATCTGCAGACATGAAATAAAATTGACGTTACATAGAATTAGCCCGTGACATCCATATTAACATAAGTTATGGCTTATAAAACTGTTTAATTATAAAGCAAAAATACAAAAGATTAGACAATAATATGTTTACAATTAAATTAATTAATTACAATTAAAACATGTATTCCGTTATTCCGTTTCGACAAATTAATTCTAATTATTATATATGCCGTTCAGGACAGTCAATTATCTGGTTTAATACTGTACTGTATCATTATTGGCAAACTTGCCGAGAATGAACTCTGCCTGTAGGCTTACCGAACGACGGACGCACTTTTCTTTTTTCGAAGTTACAGCTTATGCAGACTAGGCTACCAATAAGTATCCGAGACCCGCACCTTGGGGTCGAGGGGTAGTTGCTTACGACCAGACTTCTTTAGACACATACCGGCCATTCAGATTCTCCGCACAACTCGTTCCCATCTTAATCTTAAAAGTGTATATGTATATGTTGCTCGCCCCAAAGGTATACTGAGGTAAAATACTGAGGAAAAAATATTACGATGTCCAAAGCACCACACATTGTGGTAGTAGGGACATTTTACAACATTCGGGACATTTTCTAAGGAAAAAATTGTGTCCCCATTTCGGTAGCGAATACAAGTTGTTGCACAAAAATAAAAACGATCCGAGAGGAGGCCTTTAACCGAACTTTTCCGAAATTTTGTATGGGAGGTACCCGAAGGAGTGGACCGATATACTCGTAGTGCATATTCGAATCTGTTTCGTAAAAATATGATGACATTCAAAGTATGGACCAATTTGGTTATTGTCTTCGAGAGTTATCGTGCGTTTTGAGCAGTTGTGGGGGAGGTATACGAAGGAGTTAGGACAAAATATTACTAAGCTGAAATAATGGACCGAATCAGTTGATCCGTTCGAGCGTTGTGATGCACTCCAGCCAGCCAGACAGACTGACGGACATTGCTAGAACGAATCCAAATTATCTGAAACAAATTTCGTCCAAACATAATTGGAGTGTAAAACCGTTATTTCAATGAGGCACATTTTGGTCGTATGAAAGTGTACTCCCTGAAGCCTGTAGTTGCGACAGATATTTTTGTCAAATTCATTCAAGATTAGTGTTTTAATTTAATTGTAAAAAGTATGCATTTTAATGAGGAAATGGAAATTTGTATTATTATATTTGTTGTGGGCAACGCAACTGAAGTTGGCTTGCTATCCATAATCGACCCCTTAGTGTCCACAGACTACTCGAAGTACCGATTCACAGCCGATTGGTTTGGAAATGAGAACTGATTCCCTTGTAAAATGTTGCTAAAACCCGAAATATCGCATTACAACATAATCGGTCGGAAAATGTGGCTAAAAACGACTGAGGTCATAATAGTGTCTCCTGATGGCATCTGAGACTTCTGCTTAATTTTCAAAAGCTTTGGCACACTTTCCAATTGGGCCAATTTTTGGTGTTCAGTAAATAGTATGTATTTATCACAAATAATTCATACCATTGCAAATATTTCACTTCATTCAAACAATTTTACTTTTTGGCCAAAATTAATTTTATGTATTTGAAAATAAAAAGTTTCCTGCATAAAATGTCCAAAAATATTTAATTCTCGCAACTTGACATTCACGACAATAGAAAAAATCTATCTCACGAAAATAATTCACGAACTAATTAACTTTTATTATCACGCACTAATTTTCCATGCAGAAAGTTAGTTACCCCGACCCCGTTCTTTCTAAGCGTTCAATGTACAGCTGCTGCTAAACTTGACTTGTTGTTTTGTGTCCTCCAGACTTGGCCGGCCGCCTTCAAACTGGAAAATTTATGACTTTCATAATTTCGTTAATTTTAATGTTCCCAACAAACGTCTCGAATATCAAAATAAGTTTCATTTTTATTTTTAACGGGAAAAAGTTGGCTTGAGTGAAACTCACTCACAACACCCACTGCCACTTTTTTCAACGTTCTACAAACTTGTGGGGACTCATTAACTTCCCACCCCTTCTCCATGGCTGTTAGCCCTTACGCGATGATGGCTATTCTCCGTTTTGCCTGTTCCATATTTCTGATAATTATGTTTATTTTTATTAGACATGGAAAAGCATTTTTCTTTTGTACTCCTTACTCTTCTATGGCCCGAGCGTTTTGTTTTCATTTGCTTAGAGGAAAAAGGAGATATGCGAAGGAACAAGTGTGTCAGTCAGAGTGTGTGCGCGACTGAGGCCAAAGAAAAACTCTTTTAATTAAAGAATAGAACACACAAAGTGGTGCGACGAACAAAGGAGCTACACTAAAGGCAAAAGGACCAGGCGAAAAAAGATTTGTTTGTCGTCCGGTGTGGTTGTTGTTTGTGGAAAAAGTTGCTCGTTCTTCCTCCCATTATGTCAAAAAGTGTTGACACCAAACTTGCTGAAAAAAATACTTCCAAAATTGTTTCTTAAACTGTTTCAGGTTTTCACACTCACACACATAACATAGTGAATGATGAAAATGAAGAGGGGATGGGAAATTCAAAAAAAGTTTGTTGTTGTTCTTTTTATTATTGAGGCATTTTGAGATAATGCGAATATGAAGTGTGAAATATATTTCGATTAAAGTGTACTTTTTCCATGATTTTTCTTCATTTTTATTGACAATTAAAGACACTTGTGTTGCTTTCACATGATTGAGTCAAGTTCCGCCCACCCAGAGCTAATTTTATCAATTTACTTTTGTCGATTGTCATAATTTTAAAGTAATTAAAAATTTCTCAAACAAAAAGTTTTGCTGTTATTAAAGCAAGTCGTTGTACTTTTATGTTTATAATTAGAAAAGATAATAAATTTCGGAGATTATTTGAAAGTTTTGTAATTAGAAAAAGGTTCATACATAAAAAGTTCTCAGATATGAAGGACTATTATGTCAACGCACTACAGTGAATGAATTTATTATTTAGTACATATTTATTTGCCTTCGTATGTAAGCTTCAGGGTTGCGAATAGTGAACTGGCCTGTTGATATATCGGGTATCTGTGAATCAAATAAACCATTGGAAGATATGTCTGGACTTCAATATTGTCTGCAGTTCACACCTGCAGGTCGAATTCGGGCTAAACTATTGAATTCGATGAATTGAATTGAATTGAATGTATTGAGCTGACATTATAAACATAAAGAACAATTGCATACCCCTCTGTGTATTGAGACTTTTACCTATGGACATATCAAATACTGACAACCCAACCAAAATATAGGAATTTTTGGAACATTTGGGGTATTTATATTAACGATTTTGGGCGTTCCGAACAGAGCGCTAAAGTTTTGATCTTTTGCATGATCATGAATGGATCCAACCAGTTATTTATGTAACGTGAACTAGATGATCACGTACGTAATAACAACAACAGCAACGCCCCATTACCCAGCAACATCACAACTAGCCAACTAACAACAAGGCCCCCACTACCCAACAGCGTCAAAGCCAGTCAACCAATGCACACTGTTGGGTGTACATGCATGATCGACAGGATTACGACTGATGTGTAATTCTCAATCGCTTTGTGTAACTGTACACACATATGTATATCAGTTTGTTGGGGAAAGGTCAGGCTTGCTATTGCAGGGAGTCAGCCATACGGGCTTGAGTACAGTTGTGTGTTCGTAGTCCGCCAACCGACACGGGAGTGTAGAGAGGTTGGGAAGTATTTTTGTTCCACTCCACCTTCAGGTGTTGTTCCACTCCACCTTTGGTTGTTCTTCCTCTCCACCTTGGGGTGTTGTTCCACTCCACCCTGGGGTGTTGTTCCACTCCACCTTCCAGTGTTGTACCACTAGTCAGTACTCGTAGTATACTGTAGAGGTTAACTTAGACTAACTCTAACTAACCGAGAACCGAACAACCGAACCGTGTGCTGAATCACCGAGAGGCAGAAGCCCTACAACATGAGAGCCGAGGGCGCGAGCAGCCATACAAAAACCGAGTGACCGAACATCTACAACACGAATCACCGAGTGGCCTAACACATAGGAACCCCGAGTGGCCGAACATCTACAACACGAATCACCGAGTTCCCAATTATCTTCAAATCGCCTACCACCGAACAGCGAATCATCGAGTTCCCGATTATCTTCAGCGAATCACCGAGTTCCTGATTATCTTCAGATCGCCTACTACCGAACGGCGAATCACCGAGTTCCCGATTATCTTCAATAATTTACTGAATCCAAGTTGCCGATCCCCCAGACAATTATCCTTATTATCGTATTTAAAGATCAGTAGATTACAAATTAGTTAGTGAGGACATTGAGGAGACAACCCTCCGGCCAAGCTTGAAACATTGGATAGTCAACTATATGTGTCGTACGTGGAATTCAGGAATAAGAAGTCCAAACCCCGTAGAGTGAAACAGGGAGTTCCCAAGGTGGGGTCATATCTGCGGAACTGTTTAACCTCTACCTGTCCTGCATCCCGCTCCCTCCAGACGGCATCGAGATCGTAAAGTATGCGGATGATTGCACGAACTATTTAACCGATCTTACCACCTTTTTCCATTCGAGAAATATACAGATTTCCGCCACAAAATCTACAGCCACTCTGTTCACCACATGGATAGCGCAGTTTGGACGTGAGTTGAGACTGCCCTAAAATTTTAGGGGTCACATTCGACACTACATTCACGTCGTACGCACACGCCACAGCTATCTGCGACAAGCTGAAAAGTAGGAACAAGGTCCTCAAATCCCTAGCCGGCAGCACTTGGGATGCAGATAAAGAAACCTTGTTGACCACATATAACGCGATAGGTCGGTCTGTGGTAAGCTATGCCGCTCCATTCTGGTCCCTGAGATTATGTGATACGAATTGGAAAAAGATTCAAACTTGCCAGAATGCCGCCCTGAGAACAGCAACAGGGTGCCTCCGCACCCTGAATCATCCACATGAGGAGGCAAAGATTCTTCCAGTAAAGCAACACAATGAAATGTTTTCGTTGCAGTACCTTGTAACGTGACCGTTACATTGTACATCCAGTATCAATACAAAACTACCTTATTAGTGCATGCATAATCCCAACTTCATGCATAATTACTACTCTATTCGAACATTATTCAAACGTCAGTGTATTTCCTGGTTGACTCGCCTTACAAATAATTCTCATTCACTCCGTAAACCCAGATGGATAAGATGTTTAGTTTTCGTCGCTGATTTTGGTCGAGTGCTGGCGTTAAACGATGTACAAGATAAGACGTGTGGCATTGTCCGCAGTCACTTGAACCGAACCTAGCAACAGCCGTCGGCATGCGATTCGTTCGCTCCTGTCGATCCGTTCGCTCCTTGCGATTTGTTCGCTCCTGTCGATTCGTTCGCTCCTGCCGATTCGTTCGCTCCTGTCGATTCGTTCGCTCCTTGCGATTTGTTCGCTCCTGTCGATTCGTTCGCTCCTGTCGATTCGTTCGCTCCTGCCGATTCGTTCGCTCCTTGCGATTTGTTCGCTCCTGTCGATTCGTTCGCTCCTGCCGATTCGTTCGCTCCTTGCGATTTGTTCGCTCCTGTCGATTCGTTCGCTCCTGCCGATTCGTTCGCTCCTTGCGATTTGTTCGCTCCTGCCGATTCGTTCGCTCCTGCCGATTCGTTCGCTCCTGTCGATTCGTTCGCTCCCGTCGATTCGTTCGCTCCTGTCGATTCGTTCGCTCCTTGCGATTCGTTCGCTCTATTGCCTAACTATACCCGCCTCTTCTCTTTACAGAGTAGCAACCCGAAGACTACCGAGCCGAACTCAACACCCGAAGACTACCGAGCCGAACTCAACACACGAAGATTACAGAACCGAACTCAACACACGAAGATTACCGATCCGACAGCAATCCGAATAACGCCGAGCCGTGCGATACGCCAACAACGGGAACTACCGACCCATTGCCAATCCGAGTATTGCCGAGCGAGGGCTGACGATCAGAAGATTGCCGATTTCACTATTTCCGAGCCGAGTGTTATCGACCGACTGTCAACTACCAAGCCCTTCTTCTATCCGCCGATTACCACCTACTTCATACCGACCAACTCGAAGCGATTCCACCCGAGGCTGTTCCCCAACATTACCAACATATCAATTTATCTCCATATTATCTGAAACTTATGTTCACGAAATTATATAAATAAAACTCTGAAGCACAGTTCAATCGTGTCTCATCTTACTTAAGGTTTGTGGGTCCTTGAGTCGACCCTGGCAGCGGCCGAGCTAACCTCAGCCTTCGGTAAAACCACTCGTTATAACCTGCTTGGTAGGCCCGAAACATTCAGGCAGATCTGTAGTGGAATTCCGTAACTCATTTTTTGACTTACCGACAAAAGTCGGTAAAATTAAAATGCTCATAATTTCGGTAATTAAGGAAATTTGTCGGTAAGTCAACAGCCAAAATAAAGCTGTCGCTAAGTCCTACCGATAGCAACAGTGTTGTCAACTTTTAGTGATACTTTTCATTCATAATTTTGCGTTTTAATTTTACCGATTTTTGTCGGTAACTAAACAAATTAGTTACAGAATTCCACTACAGGAAGGATATCAATGCTCTAGAGGGAGAGGTCCAACGATACAGAAGAGAACCCCTAGATCAACAAGCATATCAAGCAGGTTTGAATAGCATTCACACGGACGCAATTGCCAAGGCCTTAAGCAATTATAGTGTGAATAAAGTACTCGGAGTACATCCCCCATCTATCGCAGCTGAGGAGCGTCAGCTGCCACGACAAACCAGAGTAGTTTTGGCTCAACTACGCTCGGAATATTGCAGTCGCCTAAATTCTTATTGGGCGGAAATCGATCGCGCCGTGCAAAGCATCTGCCCAGTATGCGGCATGGCAACAGCCAAAATAAAGCTGTCGCTAAGTCGTACCGATAGCAACAGTGTTGTCAACTGTTAGTGATACTTTTCATTCATAATTTTTTGTTTCAATTTTACAGATTTTTTTCGGTAACTAAAAAAATTAGTTACAGAATTCCACTACAGGAAGGATATCCATGCTCTAGAGGGAGAGGTCCAACGATACAGAAGAGAACCCCTAGATCAACAAGCATATCAAGCAGGTTTGAATAGCATTCACACGGACGCAGTTGCCAAGGCCTTAAGCAACTATAGTGTGAATAAAGTACTCGGAGTACATCCCCCATCTATCGCAGCTGAGGAGCATCAGCTGCCACGACAAACCAGAGTAGTTTTGGCTCAACTACGCTCGGGATATTGCAGTCGCCTAAATTCTTATTGGGCGGAAATCGATCGTATGCGGCATGGGCCCGCACGACACAGAACACCTTTTCAACTGCCCCGCCAAACCTACCCATCTAACTCCAGAGGATCTGTGGCTACATCCCATCGAAGCAGCCATTTTTCTGGAACTGGAGATAGACCCAGAGCCAGATTGAACAGAGGAACGAACATACAAACATAATAAAAACACTGTTACAACAACAAACTAGTTTTACATCAATAAATATCCGATTTAACCCCCAGGAAAGGGAGATTACTCGTCTTATTATTCCGTAAGTTGGATGGCCTTTATGGCGACCCAGCCCACGACAAAACCACGTTACATTTAGTCATTTCGGGTCATTATGTCAGCAGGAATGCACTTGCCTTCGAAACATATATATCGTAAGAGTCAGAATCACATGGACTTACATCTGTGAGAATTTGTTTAACTAGCCTCGAAGAGTCCTTGATAATAATTTTCCACAAACAACCCAGAAGGGACTGAATAATCCTTTAACTGATAGAAATATTGCGATGTACAAAGGTTGGTGCAATGTCATCACTACATTCGATAGTTATCGTGTCCACCAGCCATTTAAGTAGGTCACCGAAAATTTCTTAAATCGTTTAATCCATTATGTCAGGAATCATGGACTTGCCCACGAAAACATTATATCTTTGTAAACAGGACGTTTAAATTGATCCTCGAACAGCCTTTAAACTGCACATAAATGACAATTTGGAACTTTGGTGAGGAATGTACTCGTAGGTGTTGGTTGATATAATGCTTCTAGGAACCTGATGTACGTTTGGAAGACATATTACAATGTGCAAAGTATCTTCCAAATCGTGCTCATCAATCATTTTATTTGGTGCCGGCAGACTTTTGAAACTTTTGGTCCATTATCTCAGGAATAACGAACGTGCCTTCAAAACTTAAAAAAAATTACCTATATGTCGGTAGAGGCCTTCTGCAAACAAAAAAATCAAAATGATCTGGGACATGGGCTTTAACTGCAGTTTTAAGAAAATTTTTGAAATATTGTGTGGTAGATACCGCTATGATTGGACCGCTATAGTCCATATTCGGAACTGATATTTTTCTGTAAGAAATATTACGAAAGTTTGGATCAAATCTCTTACTCCGGTTGAAGGTTATCATACACACTATTTTGTCGAAGAAGTTTGAACTTTTGTGAGGGAAGTACCCGTAGGATTCGAACTTAATCCAAGTTGGGACAAAATATTACGTTGTGCAAAGTTTTATAACAAATCGATTGATTCGTTCTAGAGTTATCTTGCGCACCAGACAGACCGACAACTATACAGAGAAGCAGACGGTGGTAAATCGACTCCAAATTGTTTGAAACGGATTTCGTGCAAATATATTTGGGGTCTAAAACCATTGCTTCGATTAAACACACTTTTGCTGTATCGGTCCACTCCTTCCGGTACCTCCCCCACATAAGTTCCAAAATGTGGGCACGATAACTCTTGAAGGGAGTAACCGATTTGGTCCATACTTTGCACATCGTGAAATTTTTACCAGACTTAGATGAGGTTCCAATATCGACTCAATCGGTAAACTCCTTCGGATACCTCCCACACAAAATTTCGGACAAGTTCAGTTTAGGACCTGCTCTCGAATCGCTTTGATTTTTGTTGCAACAACTTGTATTCACTTCTCCCCATACGACGGTACAAGTTTCGTCAGGGGCAAGTCCATACTTCCCGAGAAAATGGCCGGAAAGGTGCAAAAAGCCCCTACGACACCTTGTGGAGAGGTAGGAGCGCAAGATAACTCTCGAACGGATCTGTCGATTCGGTCCAAAATTTGGCCTTCATAATATTTTATCAAAACATAGTTTAAATTCGAAGATGGGCTATATCGGTCCACTCCTTCAGGTACCTCCCCCACAAAACTTCAGAAATGTTCAGAAAAATTTTGCGCACGATAACTCTTGAAGGGAGTGACCGATGTAATCCATACTTTGCACATCCTAATATATCTACCAGATATAGATCAGGTTCGAATATGGACTAAATTTGTCTACTCCTTCTGGTACCTCTCACACAAAATTTTGGATAAGTTCACTTTAAGACCTGCTCTCGAATCACTTTGATTTTTGTTGAAGCGATTTGCATTCGCTACCTTCATTACGACGGTAATAGTTTTTTTAGGGGCAGGTCCATATTTCTTTCGGAAACAGCCCGAAAGGTGTAAAAAACCCCTATGTCACCATATGTGGCGGTCGGAGAACACGATAACTCTCGAACTGTTCAATCGATTTGGTCCAACATTTGGTCTTCGTCATATTATATCCAAACTTAGTCACATGGGCAATACTGGTCCACAACTTTCGGTACTTCTCCCCAATATTTAAAAAATATCACTTTGGATCTTCTAATATTTTATCAAAATTTAGTTTAACTTCTAAAATGGCCCATATAGGTCCTCCCTAAGAGTACCTGCCCTACCTTGTGTCTTAGTGCAGTTAATTCCTATTCCACATTGTTGTCGGCAAGTTCAAATGTCCAAACAGGGCCAAATTCTGAAGAGACCTGAAATACATTCGATCTGTCCGGAGGTAAAAGTTTCGCTTCACATTGGCTGTCGGCAAAGTCGACTGACACTTTTTTACTTGTTTATTATAAAGTTTGAACGTTGACATTTTATGTGAAACGCTATATCATTTAAATGACCTTTACGCGAACTGTTGCAAGCATGGAATTTTTGAGGTCGTTGTCGACCACTTTTTTACAAATATTGGGCGGTACCTCAGCCATAACTTGACGAATGTTGGTTTTTAAGTGCTTAAGAGTTGAAAGTTTATCTGCATAAACACGGTCTTTCGCGTAGGCCCCCTAAAAAGTCTAATGGTTTCAAATCATCTGGATGTAATAGCCTCACTTCAATTACCTGAGGATTCTTAGAAACCAAAATACGACATTTTTGTTTATTAACATACTCACCAAGCGAGAAATGTGCTTCAAAAGCAGAAAATTTTGTTCAAAAATCACGAAAAATCAATCAAAAAATCACCATTTTTGTAGCAGGTTTTGATAATTTTTATGCGTTTTGTGATAGTTAATCGATCCATTTTCGTAAATGTCAGACTTTCAACGGAAAATAAAAAAAATTGGTTTAACAACTTTGTTTGACAAATGTCGAATTCCAGCCCCATACTTTTGAAACCACGAAATGGATAAACCTTTACATATACCCTAGTTAGCCTAAAGGCTAAGGGTACAGAAAATGAGTATATATTTTGTTGCAGACCCATGTAATTTACCTCCAATCGGTTAAATTATAACTGATTACCTCATATGCATTACGCAATGTATCTATAATTTGGTATTTTATTGTCTCCGCCATATTTCGATATTGTTCCCATGTACTTATCGAACGAACTATCGATTAGGAGGCAAACCACTTCTCGATCACTACCTTTTTGCAGCAAAGGTTCTGAAATAAAAACAAAAAATAAAAGTATTATTTGAGAAAGATACTATTATTAATAATAAATATTAATCAATACTAAAATTTAAAATAAATTTTTATTACAGTCTCCCTATTAAAATTTCCACCATCAGTCCAATTAAAAATTTAAACTGAATTTCTCGATATTTCAAATATTTCCAAAAATTACATCAATTTTTGCTTATCGACGCAAAACAATCATTAAATTCAAAAACTTTGGTGATTTCTTTCAAAACTACACATATTCCTCATTAAAATCGAATATTTTTCATTTAAAATGTTTTCATGCTTTAATATAGAAATGAAACACGTTAACATGCTGCTGTTTTCCCCTCCCTTCCAATGGGAAATAAGGTAAAAATCTCATAAGTTGGCAAAATCTACTTTAACAACCTTAATCCGAACATAAGACACATGTGGTGACATCTCATCCATGTCCAGCCACAGACGTCCAATACGAACAGAAATCATCATTGCCAAAATTGATTTAATAAAATGACCACACAAAATACACAACCACATCTCCACCCCGTCGTTCCCCGTCTACAACAATAATACAAATGGCATACAAATAAAAGGAGCGGAAACAAGTCTCTTATCCCAAATGGTCATGAGTATCAAACATATTTGGAAACGATTTATGCCAATTGAAAAGGAAAATCTCCCACAATTATGAAACATCCGTTTCCAATAACATACTCATAACACACACACCCATCCACCTAACCGACGACCATGATGATGATATGTGCTACGGGAAGGAGATGTTCAGGATAATATGCCAAGGAAACATAACATCACACAATCATAAAATTGAGCCAATAAAATCTGCAGCAATTGGTTTCATTCAACGATGTTAACGATGTCCATCGAGAGTGTTCTCATTCAATTTTCAGTCTCATAACATGGCTATATGGACTTTTGTCCACTACCCACCACTGCACAAAGGCTATTAGGATAATCATTCGAGCGAAGGATGTAGTAAGTAGAAGGCGAGTGTCGGCAAGTGGAGTGTGTTGTAATGTCAGCAGGGGTCAAGAGCTGAAATTGATGTTTCGTTTATGATTTATCGTCAGATGAAAAGATTGCCCAACTGTAATATGCAGCTTTTGATATTAAACCAACAACAACAACGAAGTAAATAGCAACAATAACTACTTGTTTTTGATGTCCCTTTTCCACGAGATTTTGGGTTTGGGTGTGCTGAATGCCAAAGACAGGATTATTACATGAAAATAGATGAGCGAACAGCAGCAGCAGAAATTGAGTTGTAAATTAAAATCTAGCATTTTATGATACAATAACAAGCACATCCGGAAAAGCTGGGGGAAGTAAGGATAACCAAGTGTTGTCATAATTTTTAGCAACATCAAGAAAGTGTTGTGTTTGCCGCCAATCCTGTCATAATCACTTCAATCTCAACACTGATGTAATGATAATTGAAATTTGACGAAAGTTCGGAGGAAGGTTACAATGACTCAACGATTTTAAGGTAGTTTTAAAAAAGAAATGCTTGTAGGATAAAGTGACCTAAAATTTTATTAAATTTTTTGCCACCATCAATGACTAAAGCCTTTTATAATCAAATTAAAATCTATGAAGTTCTGATATCGATATATCGAGATAGCAATTCAGAGATTTTTAAATAGTATTGACTTGTAACATTTTAAGAGATGACCAATTACACTATGCAACAAAATGAAGGTGAAAGTCTGGGAAATAGATAATTCCTTTTGGAGATGCATGTCCTTGAATGCGCAAAACGACCACGAAAACGCGAGAAAATCGAATAGTTGCCAATGAGAGCAGTACCTAAAATTTTCTGAGCGACATTTTCGCAGAACATTTCGAAGCTGAAATACGTCATCTTGAGGTACTTTTATAGTGGCGAGCTAGAAGGTCGAAGTGTTCTACGAAAATAATCCTCATTCGATTTGACTGAAGACAAGTCATCTCAAAAATAAGCTAAATCAACAGTGAACAAAGATATAACGCTAATTCTTGAGGGCTTATAGGGTCTCTAGCAAAATCTTCATCACGCCATAACGCGGAAGTTCGACTCACGGCGGATCTGTCCTTCGGGGTTCTAAATATACTCACGAAGGGCTTTCATCTCCAACAGGAATTATCTCTTCCCCAAAATTTGTGTTCACAGTGTTATTTTTCAGTTTACTGGTAACGAAGAAGATTGCTTATTTACATAACTTAGTAATGGGTTATTCAGCTCATGTGCCTCCCAAATTTTTGGTGGGTAGTGATCAAAACATCAAAAAATCTCACAGCCTATGGCTGTATGAAGAAAACATAACAGAAGTGGTGGACCTACAAGTACTATGGAAGTTTTGGAAATAGAAGTTTTGGAAATTTAGGAAATTGTAGGGTAGGTATCCTAAACAGTGGGCCTAATAAATACCGTTTACCCAATAAAGACCGTTTAAAATAAAAACCATAATCCTTTTTATAGTTAGGAATAACACTTAGACGGGGTTTTTGGAACATTCGAGCCATTCAGAGAAATATATTCCACAAATTATAGCGTTGCAAAAAATTTACAGGCTGGCTTCATCTAGCAAAAAAAAAAAAAAAAAAAATATATATATATATATATATATATAATTTTAAAATGTCAATCCAAGAAGTATCTATAATCTGAGCAATACTAGTGGAATTTTTGCGGTGGAGGACCTTCGATAGTAATAGTGTAAAACAACAATTTTAGGTGATAATTTTAGGAGTTTTAGAGCTTTTTGGTCATTATGTAAGGAAGAATGTATTTGCACACTAAACAAGTAAAAAAGTATCAGTCGGCTTCGCCGACAGAGATATACCCTCAGCCTGTGTGGATTGAAATACTTTTTTCCCGGAAAAAACTTATGTATTTAGGGGGGTTTTCAAAATGTTGGGCCTATAAACCGATAAAAGTATGGATATGATTAAAGCTCGAAAATTTGAAGGGATATCGATAGATAGATAGCCTATGAAAAACATAATATCGCTGTAAACAGCTAAAAATGCTAAACCGCTAAAAATGTCCAAAGAATCCTCGAACTGATCCTTAACCACACAAAAATGTTGAACATTTGTGTGGGTGACACTACAAGGATTGGACAGATAGGTCCCAAATTTGAACATAAACTAAGTTTGACAATATTTAGAGATCCAAAGTTTGGACCAAATCGGTTGCTACGTCTATGAGAAATCGCGCGTACCATTTTAGCGAATATTTTCGAACATTTGTGGGAGAGGTACCGGAAGGAGTAGACCTATAAGCACCAGCTTCGAATTTTATCTAATATTCGATGAAATTTTACAATATCCAAAGTGTGGACGAACGCAGTATTCGCTTTAAGCGCTCCAGCCACTACACATGGTGTAAGCTAAGTTTGCACAAAATATGATGAAGGCCACATTTTAGACCGAATCGGCAGATCCGTTCGAGAGTTATCTTGCGCTCCAACCACTACACACGGTGTCATAGGGGTTTTTTGTACCTTTCAGGCTATTTTCTCAGGAGGTATGGACTTGCCCCTGATGAAACTTATATCATCGTAATTGAGGCAGCGAATGCAAGTTGTTTCAACAAAAATCTGAGTGATTCGATAGCAGGTCTTAATGTGAACTTATCCGAAAATTTGTTTGGGAGGTACTGGATGAAGTGGACAAATATAGTCCATATTTGAACCTGATCTATATCTGGTATATATATTAGGATGTGTAAATTATGGCCCAATTCGTCCACTCCCTTCAAAAGTTACTGTACGAACAATTTTGCGAACATTTTTGAAATTTTGTGGGGGAGTACCAGATCCGCTCGAGAGTTATCTTGCGCTCCAACCACTACACACGGTGTCATAGGGGTTTTTTGTACCTTTCAGGCTATTTTCTCAGGAGGTATGGACTTGCCCCGGATGAAACTTATACCATCGTATGAGGGGTAGTGAATATAAGTTGCTACAACAAAAATTAAAGCAATTAGAGAACAGGTCCTAAACTGAACTTTTCCGAAATTTTGTGTGGGAGGTACCCGAAGGAGTGGACCGATAGAGTCCATATTGGAACCTTATCTATGACTGGTAGAAATTCTATGATGTGCAAAGTATGGACATAATCGGTTACTCCCTTCAAGAGTTATCGTGCGCACAAATTTTCCGAACATTTCCGAACTTTTGTGGGGGAGGTACCTGAAGGAGTAGACCGATATGGTCCATCTTCGAACTTAAACTAAGTTTGTACAAAATATTTCGAAAGCCAAACATTGGACCAAATCGGCTCATCCGTTCGAGAGTTATCGTGCGCTCCAGACAGTCAGACAGACAGACAAACCGACGGACATTGATCAATCGACTCCAAATTGTCTGAAACACATTTCGTCCAAACATACTTGGGCTCTAAAACCATTATTTCGATGAGGCACATTTTGCCCGTATGAAAGTGTATATACCCTCGTTAGCATAAATGCTGAGGGTATAAAAAGTATATATTAATAATTAGCATCACAAGGACTACCATCGATAACAATGTCAGAACAATCCTCAATCAGCCCTTAAACTGCACTTGAACGAAAATATTTATCTTTTGTGAGGGAGGTACTGAAAGGAGTTGTCCAATATAGTCTAGCTTCAAAATTGATTTAAGTTTGAGAGAAATATTACGACGTGGAAAGGTTAAGACAAGGTCAGAAACTCGTTTCGAAAATTATCGTGCTCTCAAGACATTTTAGTTTGGCGCAGTAAATATTTTTAGAGCTTTTGTGTCATTAAGTAAGGACCATGAATTTGCACACGAAAAACATAATATCGAAAATTTTAGGGCTGTTCGATCCCTTAAACTGCACTTAAAAGAAGATTAGTTTTGTAAGAAGGTACTCGAAGTTGTTGCCTTTTATGTACGTTTGGAATAAAATTACAATGCTTTGACTAAATCTGATACTCAATACGTAAGTTACTTCATTTCAGTTGGTGCCGGCTGGGTTTTCTGAGCTTTTGGGTCATAATCTGAGAAAGTATGGATTTTCCACCGAAAAAGTTGTACCGTCATAATAGGGGTCGGGAGGACAACCTGCTGCAGAATATTCCAAAACGATTCATATCTTCACCGGAAATGCAAAAAGACGTAACTACATGAGAAGCAAAAAATCAAAAAATATCAATATCAAATTTATGAGGGCGAATATTTTTGGTATTATCAATCATATACGAAGGGAACTACAAAACTTTCTAGCCTAGGCAACAACACACAGTGTCGCCAGGCGCCGTTTGACATTTTTTTGGAAAGTTTGACAGTTTTTAGCATAAGCGTACTCAGGACAGTTTGACATACGACCAGGTGTTGGGTTGTTTAAAGTGACTTGAAAAAGTCACTTTGCAAAAAAAAAACATGGAATTTAATTGTGAATATTAATTTTTACAACCTTGAGATAGAGGCACCCTTGGGCATTTCTTCCACCAACTAACATTTAGTATTGCATGAACACCTGGCCGCAAAAATGGATTTTTCTCGCTAGATCCAGCAAAATTGGTCAATCGTTCAAAAAAACACTCTTATGGAATGGTGCAAAGAAATTGTGAATAAAAACAATCGCGATGCCTCAAAGGACATTTTTAAGATCGTCACAGACGACGAATCTTGGATCTATGCTTAGGAACCTGAACCAAAATAGGAATCGACCGTTTTGGTCGTCGAAAGCGAGTCAGTCCCAAGGAATGTTGGTCATGGAAGAAGACCTTCGAAGCAAATGGTCGCCTGTTTCTGCGGCAAAAGTCACCGTGTGGCGACTATACGGCTTGAGAAATGTAGGACGGTTAATTCTGAGTGTTAAATACATTTTGTTTGCCTGAAGTCTGCTGAGAAATTCGAAAAACGAACAAGAGAATACGAATCGTTTTGCATCATGACAATACGAGCTCTCACACATCGATTCAAACCAGCGCACACTGCTCGTAACCACGGCGTAAAATATCAAACTATGAAATTGAGAAATATTTTCCATTACATCGATTACAGACACTTTTCTGACAAAAATTTTGTTTTTTTTTTTTGTTTTCGTTGTTGTAAATATTCACTCAGTTATTCACTATCAAATAAAAGAAATGTTGATGCATCTGATTTAAAAAAAAATTCTAAAGAATTAAGTTCATATTTGTTTAAATATTAAATAAATTATTAATTAAACTGAACAACATTTATTTTTCATTGATAGCGGAGGGTGTGATTCAAATTATAAAAATAATTTGGGGTCTGGAGGTACATAGTTATATAGCAAAGAATTTTCAAAAAATTCAATTTTTATAGTGTTTTTTATGTACGCGCTTGTTCCATAGAGTGCTTCTTGTAAACTTGGCCGAACTTGGGTTCGATCATTTTTTGGGGAATTAAATTGGACTCTCTGGGTACGGAATAACTACATTAGGGCTGCAAATCTTCCTATAACTGAAGAAGATAACTCAAGAAGATTTTACCCGCAGTGAGAACACGGAATGCAAACTTACAGCCAAATCGTTTGAGAAATGTGGTCATGATATTCAAAATACCTTAAATCGGGAGGTTACATGGGGACTATATAAAACGTGCACCTATGTCCATAACTTTTTGTGGAAATGTTTTGTGACCACTAGGAACCCTAAGTACCAAATTACAGCTAATTTACTAAGAAAATGTGGATTAAATCCTCAAAATACCGAAAATATAAAGGTACCGTTATATGGGGGCTATACCAAAACATTAGCCGAGATTGTTCATATTTGGCCCATTATTACCCACAGACACGGGCTGAATTTATGCAAAATTTCAGTAACATATCTTAATTTGTTTGCACGTTATTAATTTTGCGCCGCTAGATCAGTGGTTTCGACCACTGCTTTGATGGGTCATGCGCCGTACAGCCCTGACTTGGGATCCAATGATTTCCTTTGATTCCAACACATCAATAAAAAGGTGTGGTCAACAATTTTCGTCGCCAGAAAATGCTGTAAATCGGTCAAAACCCATGTTTTGGAGGTGTCTCAATCGAGCCACTGTCGTATGTCAAACTGTCCTGAGTGCGCTTAGACTAAAAACTGTCAAACTTTCCAAAGTTTCTAGTTCCCCTCGTACGAATGGTAGTACGTAATGAAACTAAAAACGCTTGGTTTTGGCATCCACAATTACTACAACATCTGCAATGTTATCCCATTTTCCGAAATATTATTCCTTGAATAGGATCGTTCTTTTTGAACGTAGAAGCTTGAAATTTTGCTAGAACATATAAATATATGTATATTTTAGTTGCATGTATGAGATATAATCAAAAAACTTATTTTTATTTTTGGAGTTACGTCTTCAGCCATTTATGGTGACGATATAGTCTTTAGTCCAAACTGTATTCGTTCCATCGCTGAGCTATTGGTAGTGCTATTTTATCTAGAGTCGAAGATATTTTTCTTTGAACAATCAGTCCAGTTAAAATATACCTTTAAATCTCAAATATTCCTACACAGCTGCATTTTCGTGGAGAGGAAGGGTTTGTCATTAGAAGTGATGTCCTCATAGAGTTGTTTGGCTTAAAGACCAATGATAGGTATTTTTTTGGATTCTTCTAGGCAAAATAAAAAAGTATCTGTCGGCTTTGCCGAAAGAGATATACCATCAGCCTGTGACGATGAAAAGAAGCAAACGCAGTATGGCTTGTTTTTCCAAAACTTTACTGTTGTAATGGGTAATGCGATAACTATCCGAAATATTGTTTAAGATTTATCCGCGAATATCTGGTCTTAAGCCTTAATGTTTGAACCTTTGGGGGGAAAGGTACCGGAAGAACGATATAGTCCACATTCGAAGCTGATTTACATATGTCAGAAATATGTATACACTCTGCCGTTATCGCCAACTCCCACTTCACACAACAGCGGTCGGCATAGCGTATTCAACAGCGTATTACCATCCGAATGTATTGTTATACCCTCAGCATTTATGCTAACAAGTGCTTTATGGATAGGCACCATGTGTAGTGGCTGGAGCACACGATAACTCTCGAACGGATTAGCCGATACGGTCCAATTTTTAGCCATCGTAATATTTTTTTCAAACGTAGTTTAAGTTTGATGGACACTTTCAGCGGCACTTTCCGGTGCGTCCCCTCAAAGGTTAAAAATTTCACTGAAATAGAATGCGGTATATCTGCTGAACGGATCAACTGTCAAACTTCACAAATGGTCCATATTGATATTATCCTTAGGGTACCTCCCCCACAAAAGTTCAACATTTTTTTAAGTGCAGTTTAAGATCTGTTCGAAGATTCTTTGGAAATTATACCGATGCTTGTGCTCTTGTTTAATCGATATTATGTTTTTCGTGGGCAAGTTCATGTTTCCTGACATAGTGGTCCAAAACCTCTAAGTTATACGGTGAAATTACTTGTGGGCACAATATCTAGCGAAAGGAATAACTTCCAAAATAACATGCACTTCTAAAGGCCTGGGTACATAAGCTGCCTCACCTGCTTAATTTCCGACATAACAAAAATAATAGAATGAAGAAGAAAAGGTCAACCTAGTTCGAAATTGGCTCGGCCTTCTTTATTATTTTCTTTTATGATATGTCAGAAATTAAGCAGGAACGCAAGGCAACCAGGCGAGGCAGCTTAGGTACCCAGGCCTTACATACCTTCAAGTATATCCTCCTCAAAACTTTTGAGCTTCAAACCAAATATATTTTTTTTGTCGGCAAGTTCATACCTTCAAAAAAGGACCACAATACCTGCGTAGCTGGTATTACATTCGATATTGTCAATATATGAAAGTTTCAATTTACACAGGCTGAGAATATATCTCTGTCGGCAAAGCCGACTGATACTTTTTCACTGGTTAAATTTTCCCTCACCGAAGATGTCGATCACCAACCGCAAAGTACGAATAGACGTGGGCCCGTCCACAGTCTCGATGCTAGTAAGCCACGATTTGATTCAGCGCTTACCAAGCTCTTAGCGCTCAGCACGCTCCAAGCGAGCTCCCAGCTCTTAGCAAGCTCTCAGATCTTAGCAAGCTCCCAGCTCACAGCCAGCTCAATGACCTTAGCCAGCTCCCACTAACCGATCTCTTCCCCGACATCAACCCGAATACCACAGAGCTTGAAAGCTTCGTAGGCATTTCTCGACATTTTTGTATTTTTTTAGCAAATATAGCGTGGGAAAATAATTTTTTCAATAGTCCCGACCATTTTCACACATTGGGCCCAAATAAATGCCAAATCTGTAAAAAAATATGAACCAAAATTTTAACGGTGAGAATGTATACGCAACCAAATATTTTGAAATCTCCTATAGTTTCAGGGGTTGCGTGGCAGTAGCGGTGTGCGGATAAATAGCTTTAATGGGTTTAGGGATACGATAATAATTTATTTCAGTCATATCGGCACGATATTAAAGACCCTAATCTATAGGAATGGGGCTAATACCAATGTTTTACGTAACATATGGGCAGGGATCTGAAGCATTCGCCCATATTTTTGAATAACATGTTGCTATATTTGACTCCTATGTATATCGGATCACTCATTGAAGTCACTAGACTTCAAATTCCTTGAGTACTTGCCGAAAACAATCGACAGAAAGTTAAATAGAGGCCTATTTTATGTCATAATTAAACGAAAGCGGTTGTAGCCCGTTGATTTATTGTTTGGAAGCTCAAATGTAATAAAAATAAATTCAATAATAAAAAGAAATCCCTTCATTTTGTTAAAAAAAATCTTGCTTTTGGCAAAAGTGTAAACTTTATTTTGACTCGTCAAATTTTGGTTATTTTGGTAATATTCATTTATTCACTAATGAAATGTTGGAAGGGCATAATATTTCCTGGATTTTAATTCACCACTAAATACTAAAAAAATACATTTATATATTAAACATATAATATCTATATGACGGTGTAATAAGGCAATAACAAATTTTGAGAGGTGTAAACTTTATTTTGACGCTCACTGTATATTCGCTATCTTCTACGTCGGATACCTTATTTTAAAAAAATTGTAAAACAATGTTTGACCCACCGCGAAGTCCGTATTGTGTGTAGGGCTACAAAAAGTTGTTGAAAGATGGGAAAACACTTTAATTTTTTTCACTTTAAGTTTGATATAAAAATCATTGCACATTCCAAAACTATAAACAAAAAAATTTGCGAGTTTTTGAAGTAATACCATTTCAACTGCTTTTTCATAGCATTTTTCTTAACACATGCATTAATATTAATTTACAATTATAGCTGTCAAACTTACTGACCAATCTTGAAAAAAAAAACACATGCATATCTCATTGTTTCAACGAGTTATAGATTTATTTTTAAATGGGTACAAATGTACCCGGTTATTGATCTGCGTACACTTTTTTGTTTTTTGTCCGTAACTTTTCTTCAATTTTGGGAATTGGGCTGTGGAACAAACTCTAGCCAAAGTCGTGTCTGGTTTCAAGGCATTTATATTACATTGCGGCAAACTTCCTGGAAAACGTAAATGATAGATCATCAGCTATGTCACCAAATATAAACGGAGTTCGGTGATCAATGGAAATAAAAGAATGATATGCATGGGAACATCATAATTTTCTTCTTTCAAAAATAACGATCGATTATTCTAAGATTGTATCTGGGCTTTTCTTCATTTATATCAAACACCCCAATAACAGAATAAACTGAAATCCTTCACTAAATAACCACTTACTTGTAAAGTTGTTACTAGTAATAAATATGACATCCAGTTAATGTACATCTCAAATATTCCATTTCAATATACCCAAATAGAGGAAAGGATCATTATCATTCCACGCAAAACACAAAAACAATTTCATCTGCATCACTTGAACTTTGTTTGCCCTCGGCTTGACTTTTGTTGGGTATCTCAACTCACACAGCATGTCCTGAATCATGTCCATTGGGGGTGGAGGTGGGCGAAAATAAGTGTTCTATAATTTACCGTACCGCCCCTTGCCTTTGTGCGGTGAATTGCCGTTCACACATACAATATGTTGCCCTTCGAAACAACATCATCATCATTGCCACCTTCATCTATTGTTGTTGTTTTCTGGTGGTGGCGGTGGTGTTTTGAAATTGGATTATTGTGATGTAATAACCATGTTCTCAACTTGTAATGCGACCAAACTGGGAATGTAAAGACAATGTTTTGCCATGTCATAGCAGAAGGGCGAGAAAAGAAAGTGAGTGGCAACGGCATCATCATCAGACAGCATAACAAGGAAAAGAGTACCAAGATTTCATGTTCTGTGGGATGTTTGCATGATTTTGTTGTGCAATCAAGGATATGTTGATGAATTGTTGTGGACAGTGGAGTAACTGTGGTTTTCTGTCCAAATGATTTTGCACATTCAAAACAAGGTCTAGCTAGATTCTTTGACTTTATTCTTTTGTTTGACATTAAATCTGTGATAATTTAATGACTTCCCACAACAGATGACTGGGACAATTTATGTCTGTGTGAATATTTCACAAGTCAATTTGACGTAATACCTAGCCTTTGTACTTTTTCATCTCCAATCATAATCTTGGCATAAAACATTTAAATGACAAAATCACAAAATTTGTCAAGTAATTGTGTCCCCTTTTTGCGTAATTTTTCTTCTTTGTCTTCTGTTAATGATTTGTGGGGGATGAACGACGACGATGAATAGATGGGATATTCTTATGTTTTTGAAGTGTTTAAAACAGATTGTTAAGTAATGACTTTATGGGAATATTTCTTGATAAGATTTATGTAACGGCAATTAGAAAAATGTTAATGGGATTAGGTGATACTTATTGGACTTATTGGATACGTGGTAATGTATGAGAATGAAGATGCCGTAAAGTATGCTTTAATGTTGAAGAAACAATTTTCTAATATTGTTTACAGTTAGTTTCAAAATCATGTTGCTAGTTTAATCTAATGAGACTTATAATATGCACAAGATAGGCCACTCAATACACACAGCCGCAAAATCTGTGTTTTGATATGAGAGATTTCCACCAAGGAAACCGTCGTACGAGCTGGTATGTCGTGGCCCGAATGTCTGGGTTAAACCCAGTTCTACTTGACCGGTTACCACAAAAGAGGTACACGGTGCGCTTTAACTAACATTAAATTAAGTTAACGTTTTAAAGGAAGTTTTTGCGGATTCTGAAACTACAATGTTTATAGATGAGAAAATAAAAAAAATTTCCAAATAAACCGCGATCAAAGTTCACATTTTTAGGGGTTTTCACTATTAAAGACTAAAGAAAATGCATAAATTAAAATAAGTTTATTTTTAACACCATACGATAATTTTCACCCGTCAAGTAGATTTTGAACTTTAAATGCGCTCCCTAGCGTGATAATCGCTACACTACTAACAATTAAGACTGTGCATCCCGGTATATATGTGGCCGAAACTCTGTTATCTGACATCAATAGTAAGACCAAGAATTTCTCTTCCAAATATAACCTGCGTGGGTGGAACGTTTCTTCAGGATTAAATATATGTATATTCATCATATTGAATAAATTACCATTTTCACCCAAAAGTTTTGGCCCATTAAACCACAAACATTCTTTGAATTTGGCTCTGATTGCATTATTATTGCGACCTACCGGACAACTACAAAATCAGGTTAAAAATTCTTATTTTAGTCTTCTGGTGAGAACTCGTCCTATCTACAAAATTTCGTAACGATCGCTTCATAATTTGGGACTGGAGTTTTATTAAAAATTTTAATGGATGAAAAATGGCAACGGGGATCTGCGAAGAATACTTCGCGATGTTGCATGAATATTGGACAAAAGAAACGTATAATTCCGTTTCCGTATTGTTGAGTAAAGTATAAATATTTTATTTAAAAAAATCCGTAAATCGAAGGAAGTTCCAGAAAAAATATAAAATTGTACAATGAAAAGGTCATAAGTCCAAAGACATCCAATTATCTCCCAAACACAACGGAATTTGATCAAACAAAGTACAGATATTGAAGCGGAATAAATAAACGAAGAATACTGCTTTTACCACCATAATACAATTTTTAATAGAGAAAGCGGTGTAAAAGCGGTGTAAAGTAATCAATTTTAACTACATCCCACTTTAAACTTGTTGTTTTTAAATTTGAAAACAACAAATATGATATTAAGCTTGACTTACATACAAATAGTGAGTAAAACACACATCTCAAAAAAACTGCCAAAATGAATCTAAAAAAATATTTTTTTGGACGTTTCAGACAATTCGGAGTCGAGTTGAATAGGGATCCGTCCATCTGTCCGTCTGGCTGGCGCACAATAACTTTCGAACGGTTTGATCAGATTTCGTCTAAAATTTGTACGTCGTAATATTTTGTCCAAACTCGAAGATGGTTCACATTTTCGCATGGGCGTAGCCAGCTATGGGCAGGGGGGCAGCTGCCCCCCCCCCCCTAGATCCTTAAAAAAGTTTTGAAAAATTACAAAAGTTGAAAAAATTGCAGATGTTCTGATGTACTATTTTTATTTTATAACGGCAAATGCGTGACTAATATCTTTCGAATAAGCTATATTTTTTTAAAAGTGGTTAACCTAACCATTTGTTAACCACTTTTTAAAAAAATATATCTTATGGTTATATAGTTATAGTATATAGTTATGGTGATTGAAGTGTAAAAACGCATAAAAACAGGAAAATGCCTTTCCTCGAGCTATTTTGCAGATTAAAATTGTGAATCGATATAGTCATGTCAGTCAGTCTGTAGAAATTAAAATCTGTCCTAATTATTATATCGGTCTAAACTTAGTTTAACTTCGAAGAGGGCTATATCGGTCCACCATTTTATTATTTGTGATGTCAAAATGTGTTAAATAGATATATTTATTAAATCATTGAAAACGGTTTTATTTAAGAAAGCATAGATGAAATTCTTTAAAGTATGTTTGGACAATCAATGTATCGTAGAAATATTATGATGTGTGAACTATGGACCAGAGTTGCCGTGTGAGTCATTTTAGCGAAAAGTTTCGAATGTTTATGGGGTAGGTACCAGAAGAAATGGACCGATATGGCTCATCTTCGAACTTAAACTTTGTTTGGATAAAATATTACGAAGGCCAAATTTTGGACCGAATCGGTTGATCCGTTCGAGAGTTATTGTGCGTCCAGAAAGCCAGACGGAAGGAGATTGCTAAAACGACTCCAAATTGTCTGAAACAGATTTCGTCCAAACGTAATTGAGGCGCTCAGCGCCAAAAAGGCCTAACCCACATGTCCACAAAAATCAAACAGACTATAAAGATCTAATCAGAACCTTTTGAAATAACTATTAAAACAATTCCATATTGCATCGATTAACACTAAGTAATACTACCTTCTAAAATAATACAATATGCCATTTTTTTAGAGTTTGTTTCAAAAGGTTTCAGTTAAATCTTTAAAGTCTGTTTGATTTTTTTTTTTTTGGGCATGTGGGTTAGGCCGTTTTGGCGCTGAGCGCCTCAATTGGGGTCGTATGAAAGTGTATATAACCCCGTTAGCCTAAAGGCTGAGGGCATAAAAATGCCATACCAAAACGTGGACCTATGTTTGCAATTTTGAGGGGGATATTGTCTTTTCGGTGGATAAATTTTTTGACAACCTTGAACTTAGAAATCCATATTTCAGCTAATTCAATAACTTCCAAATACCTAAACCCTAAATTCAAAATTAAAGCAAATATTTTTGTAGGTAAAATCTTGAAAATAACTGAAACCGGCGGTACCGTTATATGGTGGGCTATACCTATGTCCATAATTTTTGTTGCAGATTTGATCATCCTAAATGCCAAATAATAACTAATTCCGTCTTTCGAAAACTTCAGTGTCCTATCTCAATTTTTGTGGATGATCAATTTTACCATAGTAAAATGGAAATTGCTGTTCGAAATTGGCGCGAACACTATATGTGTAGAAGTAAAAAATCGACTTATATGCTGTTGTATTGATTTATTTTATCATTTCACGGTGCTCTTGAATCAAATTTAAATGGAAGGTGCTTACACATGGGAAGTTTTTGCGGATTCTGAAACTACAATGTTCATAGATGAGAAATGAAACGATTTTAGGAGTTTTCAGGATAATCTCCTGCAGAAATGGCTGATATTTAGTACTTAGTCTTCTATGGGGCTATAATAACTTTTCCCCCTTATTTGTCAGTACATTTCCACGTTGCGATATAGCCACCGACATTTGTGATAAGTACCAGTGTTCGAAATTTCGATCAGCCAATTTTGCATATATGTAAAGTCGTGCTTGAGCATCTAATCATCTTCGTTATATTTTGTGAAACGGTTCCATATATTGAAAATAATTCACCATGATTACTTTTTAAATTTCATTTTTTTTTTTGAATTTTTTAATTAATTTTAAAAGTACACGGTGCGCCTTAATTAATTTTAAATGGAAGGTGCTTACACCTGGGAAGTTTTTGCAGATTCTGAAACTACAATGCTCATAGATGAGAAATATCAAGAAACAAAAAAATCGCCGGAGGGATTTTCAAATAAATCGCGATTTAAGTTCACATTTTTAGGAGTTCTTTAGGTTTTCACGACTTTGCTTGGAAACCGATATTCCTATGTAAATGTGCCTAAAGGAAATGTTGT
The DNA here is from genome assembly GCF_047663935.1 of Musca autumnalis. Taxonomy (NCBI): domain Eukaryota; kingdom Metazoa; phylum Arthropoda; class Insecta; order Diptera; family Muscidae; genus Musca; species Musca autumnalis. Next base: position 261,403,399 of record NW_027411755.1, on the reverse strand, counting down.
AGCTGTGAAAATTCTCCACAAGATTGACCTTTATGATGCTTTCGTAGGTTTCACCGTTTTTGAGATATAGAAGTTCAAATTGAGACAATGCACTGACTGTATAGGCTCCTTATAAAACAATGTCATTACCGCAATTTTCCAAATTAAACTTATATGTCTTGAAAATGGTACATTCTCAGAAAAAATAAATCATCCAATCTTGTAGAGAATTTTCACAGCTTCAACATTTTCTTTAGTCCCATTTTGATATGACTTGCGGTTTCCAAGCAAAATCTTGAAGACTTAAGATAAAAACCTAAAAATTTGAACTGAACCTCTATATCTCAAAAATGGTAAAACCTACGAAAAAACCTAAAGATCAGTCTTGTAGAGAATTTTCACTGTTACAACATTTTCTTTAGACTCATTTGTAAGCGGTTTTCATCAAAGGTTAGTTAAGGCGCACTGAGCATGATATTGCTTTATAAGGAGGCGATACAGTCAGTGTAATGTCTCAATTTGAACTTCTATATCTGAAAAACGGTAAAACCTACGAAAACATCATAAAGGGCAATCTTGTGGCGAAATTTCACAGCTACAATATTTTCTTTAGGCCCATTTACATAGAACTCGCAGTTTCCAAGCAAAATCGTGAAAACCTAAAGAACTCCTAAAAATGTTAACTTAAATCGCGATTTATTTGCAAATCCCTCCGGCGATTTTTTTGTTTCTTGATATTTCTCATCTATGAGCATTGTAGTTTCAGAATCTGCAAAAACTTCCCAGGTGTAAGCACCTTCCATTTAAATTTGGTTAAGGCACACCGTGAGTATCCAAAAATTTTGGTTTCAAAAATGTACCCCTACCATCTAGGAGGAGGGGGAGTTTTCAAGGGAAGAATTTTTTTATTTGCTGACAGATGAATACATACTAAAACTCGTTTAAAATTTGTTTACTGTTCAAAAAATCGAACACCAAGTACTAAATGGGTTAAACAGGTAAACAGAGACATAAATATATTGACATTATTATCTAGGTATGCTATATGTATATGTTAAGAAATTACTATGCTCGAACCACAAGAGAATGTGCATCCAATGTCATTAGGTGTATATTTCGCTTGTTTGGGAATATATTCTGTAAAATGGTGTGAACGATAACTCTCGATGGGAGCAATCGATTTGGTCCAAAATCGTATATAGTTGGATATAGTCCATATCAATCCCGTTCTTCGGGTACCTCCCATTCAAAATTTTTGTTTTTATTTACATTTTCTCTATAAATTGGGTGCAATTTAAGGGTTCATAGTGATCAAAATACTTCTACGCCAATAGTTGTGGACATAGGTTTGGTATAGCCCCTACCGCCCAATTTCAAGTATTGTACAAAATTGTAGCTGACCGGATAAGGTTAGGTAGTAGGTAATTGGTTTACGAAGTGGTTAAACAAATTCGCCTAAAACTGTGGGCAATGGTACTTTCGTAACAGAAAGAAAACTATTTATTCCATATTAGTTCAGAATACTTCATGGTGGACATTTTTTGCTTTTTTTCATTAGGTAAGTACCTAAATAAAGGTTTTAAAATTGTGTATGTAAAAACTATACACATCACAAAAAAAGTTGACTGACCTCCCCCCCCCCCCCTGGATTTGATCCTGGCTACGCCCTTGCATTTTCGTGTGCCTCCCCAACAAACGATTAAAATTTTTTGTTAAAGATTATATCCTAAAATATTTCGCAAAAATTAAGTAGAAGTTGGGTGACGTAGGGGATGAATCATACCAACCAACGGCTTTAACATGGCATAGGTGTCACCTGGGGAGCTGCCTCTAACACCTGCTAAAGGTATTTCACCCATATGAACAATAAAAACTAGGGTTGGGCGTTGGATTAGTAACCCAACCCTTCAGAGATATCCCCTCAGCCTGTGTGAATTTTAACATTTTTCCCAAAAAACTTGAGTATTTAGGAGGTTTTCAAAATTTTGAAGCTCAAAAAATTTGCGTGGAGGTGCCTAAAGTTCCTCTTGATAGATATCGCGCCCACCTGTAATTTAGAGCTGTTAAGCCAAACATGTACTTGCCTGCGAAAGACATAATATCGCTCGCTGCAAACAGGGCCACTAGGAGTACCTTTGGTAAAAATTTTGTTCGGTTGCTCCATTAATAAGATTCCATTCCATTTTAGCGAATATTTCGAACTTTTGTGAGGGAGGTACCGGAAGGAGTGGACCTATAAGCACCACCTTCGAATTTCATCTAATATTCGAAGAAATATTACGATATACAAAGTGTGGACCAAGGCAATTTTCGGTTCGAGAGTTGTCGTGCGCCCCATCCACTACACATTCGGGTCGTAGGGGTTTTTTATAGCTTTCGGGTCATTTTCTCAAGAAGTATGGACTTGCCACTTGAAAAAGTGTACCTCGTAATCGGGGCTTTGAGCGCAACATGTTACAAGAAAAATCAAAACGATTCGAGAGGAGGTCTTAAACAGTTCTTAGAAGTAGCTTTAATTTTGCGCAAAATATTAAGACTGCCAAATTTTGGACCAAATCAGTTTATCCGTTCCATCCACTAGACCATGTAACATAGCGGGTTTTTACAGCTTTCGGGCCAATTTAGGGCCAATCAGGAAGCATGGACTAGCCCCTGAAAAAAACTTGTACCGTCGTAATGGGGGCAGCGAATACAAGTTGTTACAATAAAAATCAAAGCGATTCGAGAGATTCGTCGAATAATTTTTGCGAAAATTTTTGAACTTAAACTAAGTTTGGGCAAAATTAGTTTGGTGCAAAATTTGGTTCGAATCGGTTGATCCATTCGAGAGTCATCGTTCACACCTGCCAGCCGGACAGACAGACGGACGGATATTGCTAAATCGAATCCAAATTGTCTGAAACCCTCATTTCGATGAGGCACATTTTGCCCGTAGGAAAGTGTTAGCATAAATGCTGAGGGTATAACAAACCCCTCTAAAGTAAATTAAAGTAACAACACCAGTTTTGAAATAAAGAGAAGAATAAAATTGGCCAACGATGCAACAAACATAGCATTCAAAATTGGAGAAGTCCATACTCCATGAGGTAATGACCAAAAAGCCCAAAATTAAATGACTGGTGTGTACATATGTATGTATATGATATGGCTAAAACGTCACGTATCGTACCTACTCCACAAAAGGTCAACATTTTCGCTTAAGTTTGGTTAAACTCTGTTGGAGGATAGTTTTGAAATTTTTACCGAAGGTACTCCTTGTTGTCCTATGTACAGCGTATATTGTTTTTCACGGGCAACTCCATGCTTTATGACATAATGGTCCAAAATCTTTAAAAAATCCTACGATCACCAACTGAAATGGCTGGTGAACGTGATAACTATCGAAAAAATTACCCCGATAATTAGACCCAGTTCTAAACTAGACTGTGTTGGTTGTTGTTATAGCAGCATAAAAACCTACATCGAACCGTAGGTTTGATGCTGGGTTGGCAGACGCTGGCCGAAACACTATGGTTTCGGGTCAATCCGGTACGAAAGGACCCGCTGCCGTGGGATTGACTGTGTTGGTACAGTCCTTCAGGTACCTTCTCCGCAAAACTTCAACATTATTGCTCTTTATTTAACTATAAAACAAATTTTCGGATACTGGCGAGATTTATAATAACGGGTAGTCGTTGCGATCATGCCTTCAACATTTTTTTTTTGCCGAAATGTTTCGATATTTTCTAAAGTTTTTAGTAATTTTTGCATCCTTTGTATCAACATTATAATTTAATTCTCCATACTTCTCTCAATAGTGGTCCGAATGTACCAATAATACCGCTCAAATGGTATTCTAGCAATATAAGTAGGGTTATGGTTTTCTACTGTGTTGATGATGATATCTAAAAACATGTACTGTAATTTATAATACCCTCAGCCAATGTGAAGCGAAACTTTCACCTCCGGACAGATCGAATGTATTTAAGGTCTCTTCAGAATTTTGTGGCTCTTTTTAGACATTTGAACTTGCGACAAAAACGTGGATTAGGAATTAACTGCACTAATACACAAATGTTGAACTTTTGTAGGGCAGCTACCTTTAGGGAGGACCGATATTGGTCATTTTAGAAGTTAAACTAAATTTTGATAAAATATTAGGAGATCCAAAGTTTGGACCAAATTGGTTGCCCCATTCAAGTGATATCGTCCTATCATTTTAGTGATATTTTTTAAATATTGGGGAAAAGTACCGAAAGTTGTGGACCGGTATTGCCCATGAAATTAAGTTTGGATATAATATGACGAAGACCAAATGTTGGACCAAATCGGTTGTTCCCTTCAAGAGTTATCATGCCCACAAAATTTCCGAACATTTTGGAACTTTTGTGGGGGAGATACCGGAAGGAGTGGACCGATATAGCTCATCTTCGAACTTAAACTAAGTTTGGGCAAAATATTACGAAAGCCAAAATTTGAATCGAATCGGTTCATCCGTTCGAGAGCAATCGTGCGCACCAGGACGGACATTGCTAAATCAACTCCAAATTGACTGAAACACATTTCGTCCAAACATTCTTGGGGTCTAAAACCATTATTTCGATGAGGCACATTTTGCCCGTTTGAAAGTGTATATCACCAATATTTTTGAAAATTTAACATAGCTGAAGCCAAGGTTTACCCTTTTAGAACACGCGACTCGTGATTGTATATTATACAAATTAAATACTTTTGGATAAAATGAAATGTTTTGGACGTGGCAAAAAATATTGGCCTTAAAAGACAATTTGCGAGGAAGCTGTGGCTATATTTATGTTAAAAAATTGGTGAAAATGGGTTGAAGCCACCATGTCTTTTTTTGTTATCTCTCTATTTGTGAGTAAACCACACTTCTCTGGAGTTTCTTGTCACTAATATATAAATTTTCAAAATTTCTTTAGCTTCTACCATTAAATGATGCTGACATTTTGAAGCCAGATTTACAGTGTTTTTTGAAATTTTCTTCTAATTTCATTCCGCAAACAGGTTTTTATAAAAAACATATATAGGATTGTAGTACTTGCGATTGTGAGTTATTTGATACGTATATTGTTATTGTAGTCTGCACAGCTTCATAGAAATATGCATCCAAAAGCGAAAATTTTGTGCGAACATTTTTCTAAAAATCATATTTTTCGGGCCTAATTTTAACAATTGTTATTCGATTTCTTCGTACTTGATTGCACATTTTAGTTTTTTACGTTCCTGATCCAATAAATCATTCCCCGTGAAAATCCATCTACTAAAACGCGAGTTACAAGAAATTCTAAAGTAGAAAAATCGTCTAAAATTGTTTTTGGAAATATCGCGTATTTTATCGCGTTTTCAGCGGTTCGTTTCCACTGCAATGAAACAACTAGTACAGCATCTTCGTCTTAGCGGAAACAGAAATTTGAAAACTTCACTTATAAGGGAGCTACATTCATTTTATCTCAAAAAATAGTGTGTGATGCTACATCCACGGTTCTTGATTGATCGCCTTGTAATAGATATATTTCGATATAGATTTTCATGGTGAACACTGAATCGGATGCGGACAAAAATTGTATGCACTTTGCGCAAATTAGAGATATTTTATAGGTTTTTTAATGCTAAGATGCAGCCGATGCTACATCTTAGCCTCCAATGTAAATTTCGAAAAATATATATAAATTAAAAGATATGGTATTGCTGTACATTAAAATCACATGCGGACAAAATGATTTTAATAATTACGCGATTTACACGTATTTTAAAATGCATATAAACTAAAATGCGTTATTTGACCTCTGTTTCCATTTCAGAAGCTTTGAGATATATCCTCATCAACCCAATTACCTTCCCTAATGGGAAAGCTTTAATATGAATGTCAATAAAGCAAAATCCGTCTATTTTATTGGGAGAGTTAAACAAAACGAAGGCAATATTCCTATAGATTTTTCAAATATTTTCTACTACATAATGCATGTGAAAAATATTTTGTCAAATAAAAAATTATTTGTTGACCAAAATATGTGCTTATTTTGGCTGTAACATCAAAACTATAACACCAATCTGTACGATTGTAGTCTCATTTGATTCGCCGTGAAGTTTAGATCCACAACAAATGTTTATGTAATTTTATGACCACTAAATTGGCCTTAATTTTGAAAAAAGTTGACTTATATTCAATAATTTATCAATTTTATGTACATTCCGCGAATTCTGTGTAACATTTTGCAGGTATTATGCAATCTACTCGCTGAAGTCACTTCGAGAGAACTTTTTTGTAACAATGGTGCTAATTAAAATAATTAGCGTTTTTATAATATTTTCTTTCTTAAAAAGCGAAATAAAAGCGCCATAACTTTTGTCCGCAACAACCAAAAATTGGCTCGCGACCAGATTCGTACTGGCAATTTTTTTTCTTAACCTACATATCAAAAATCGTTGATGTAGCGCGAAAAAAATTATCCTTTTTTTCTGAAATGGAATATGAAATAATTGACAATATTCCTGATATACCCTTTCTAGCCTAAAGGCTGAGGGTATTAAAAAATGCTACATACATGCATACCCAACACTTTTGCTTTTCTTTTTGGTGCAGTTACAGGCCGTCGTAACTGTCGGAAAGCAGGCTGATTCTTTCATACATATTTGTTTTAGGGAATTTCAACAAAATATACCATTTCGATAAAACCCAAAAAATGTAAGATGGTGAACTTTGAAACCAGAATAACTTTTTTACACACATGTGATAGATGGTGAAACTTAACCCCTAGCTCTCCACTAAAATTTGGGTTTTGTGAGAATGTTTTTATTTTAAATGTTTATAATTAATAATTTAAATTTTATAATTCTCATCCTATGCAATTGCATTATTGTTATTAATAAATATTTAAAAATCATTTCTAGTTTACGGTTTTTTTTTTTTGCACAGATAGGGACACTGGATTATTTATACAACAACAAAAGGATTGAATAAAATCCAAATTCGTTATATGCTTTAATTATTTTATTTCCAATTCATTAAATTTTTTATAATTTTAATATCATAAAATAAAAAAAAAAACTATCTGGAAACTAAAACTTGTGGTCTTTAAGCTATGGATGCTGCCATGACAATGTCGAAAACAACACCATTTAAAGCAATACAAATCCATAAAACATTCATACATACATAGCTACTTATTTATGAAACAAACAACTGAAACATAAAAGTGGTGAAACGACACTAAAAAATCTGTTTAAAAACTCTTCAAAACAAATGTTAGAGAGGGGTGGCCGGGATTGTTTTTGTTATTATTCACATAATAAGAAGAAGCCTCGTTTTTGGCAAAGCGTGGCAGTTTGTTGACGCAAAAAAAAAACATTCCATAAAAAATATAATCAAATCTCCATATTCAAATGTGATTAGCTAAAGAAAGTGTTGTCAGTTTGGAAAGACGGGATTCCTAGAAACCAATTTCTTTGAAATACGGAATTCGATTATTTCTGAAAATTAATTAATATAAAAGATACATAATGTTGCCCCAAACACCTCTGAAACGACAAGGGGGACATCTTGTCCAGACTCGTATTAGCTTAATGACATGGAACCTACCGAGACCAAATGGTGATACCGCTGGTAGTGAAGTTTTACAGGTCTGGAATACTCAGGAAATGTGGCCTACACTGCACTGAAGAATATTTTTGATATTTTTAGGTGTACAACAAAAATTTCTAGAACATAATTCTTCAACGAATACTTCATTGTCCAAATTGCAACTAATTTTTGTTAAGGTTTGTTCAGTTTCCTTTAATCAATTACTTTTTTCTTACTTTTACTTAATTTTAATTTTCCTATAGAAATCTAAGTAAACTTTTGTGGTATTAAAACTTATAAATTATGACCACCAATACGAAGGATAAATTTGACATATTTGTAGCCAGCTAGTGTGAGCGTTCAGTGGGATATATTAACGACATTTTCCAAGGTAAATTTGAATTTCAAAACCTAACTTTGCTGAATAATAATTTAATTTGTGAAAAGATTAGAATGGCAAGGCAATAAATATTTTACGATAAACCGCAATGACATGAGCTAGTTGAAACAGTGTGCAGCAACAGTATGATGCCAAACATTTGTTCACTTCTAAATATATGTTTAGTTTTAAAAAGAATTGCAAAAAGTAAACTTTTTGATGTTAAAATGACTTTTGCAACGGTTTAACTTGAAACACGGTATTATAGAAGGGGGGAGTCGTATACAACCTGGAGCCTACAAAAATAGTAGACAATAACAGTTCAATTTGATTATCCCGTGGGGATGGAATTCCTCACGAACACTCATGATGGGTCGAATTGAGATGTTCAATTTTTGGATACGTCCTATAAATTTATTTTCGAAAGAATGAACTGCATAAAATCGTGATTTGAGAGTTCATATATTCACTTTTAATATTGGACATAAAACCATATGCAAACTTTTGAACAACAGTTTATATGAAGGTAAAGATACAAATTCTAGCAACATGTCGACTACGTTATGTGGGTAGTGTTGATGCGTGCGAATATCAACTTTCTCTGCTGAAAAAAGGAAATCGCGTGCAAAAAACTGTTTTTGTAACCCTGGTAACTTTTGGAATTCCTCCGCCGCCCCACCCTCACCTATTCTACTGCTATATAATGCGAATTGTTCACTTAACCAAATATAAACATTTTCGCTAATATGATTTTGTACATTTTATGTCTTACGGGGATTTTCTCTTTCAAGCAATGCGAGCGAGTGGCACGTGACTTTAGCAAATGAAAGCAATGCCAAAACAGAAAATGCGAATATTTTGATATATTGTTATTCCATTAGAAAGGAAAGAAGGCAAATCGGAGCATTGGAAGATTTGCAGAGTTTTGGCATATACCAACATATGTGTGTGTGTGTGGTGGTGGGGTATTGCAAAGATGGGTTACAAATCATTTAAGGAAGCCAATGTCATTTTAAGCTTTTTTATGCCATGGCGTTATGACTGTGTGTGTGTGCTTGCCATTAGGAATATATCTTCATTTGTGTTGTCCTGATTTGCTCGGATTTAGTAAATCCATAAATATTTCAATATCCCTGTGTTCGAGATTAATCTTTTATTCTCCCTTACCTTAACTATTTTATGGAGTAGAGTTTTTTAAACCGCATTGTCTTCATGGCAGTTAAACGCTTTGACAAAGCCAGTTCAAATTGTCGTTGCTGTTGCTGTCTGTTGACGCGGTTAATGCAAATTAGGCGGTATTTCTCGTTCAGCACAAGCTATCAATATTTCAAATTTTGATGTTATTGTTGATGTCTGGCTGCATCAACCAGCCCAGCTACCGTTCACGCTCATATCAATGACAAAGTAATGATATTTTGTGGTACTTTTCCACATATTCATAAAATTTAAATATGGGATTAGAAGTCATGTTCATAAAGTGTTTTTGAATTAAATTAATTGAAAGTATTTTTGAAAAATAAATAATAATCTCGAAATTGTGTGTTCCCTACCAAAGCTGGTATATTTGTATAGTAACCAAGCAAAGCTCACTTTGGGCCACTTCTTGTTCATATTGTATTTATTTTCTCATATAAATGTTTAATTTAAAGCCCTGATTTTTCAACTCCACAGTAGCACTTGACATAGGGGAGGTGGAACACAATTGACAAAAAGAGGTTTTGTTGAAATGAGACAAAACTTGTTCCATGTGACACAAACTGCCAAAAACATGAAATAAGATCCCATGGAACAATTCAGCAATTTTTTGCAATTATACAAATTGGCCATAACTTCTAGACTATCACAGATATCTGACTAAAATCGGTGCAAGTTGAACGTAGTGGCTGGATTTAAAAATTTTTCCACAAAAAGTTTTCAAAAATTAAATTTTTGTCGAAAATAGCCGGCCTTGGGCCGGGTTTTAAAATTTTCTCCAATGGACAGATGCTAAACAGTCCTAACGCGATCAGATTTTTTTTCAAAAATTTTTTTTTGTCAAAAATCATATGGGTTTTCGGAATTTCGAAGACTATATCCCAGGAAATACGGACATTTTATATATTTTGGCGTAATCAGCATACCAAGGTCTACCTACGGACAAAAGTTCAACATTTTCTGAGTCCAGCGACTACATTCATCTAATGCCCTGAGCTCTTAAAGGATTGGATTTTTGCACCACTTTTGGCCTGTATGGGTTCAAACATCAACTTGAGTTTGTCTGGAATCAGGCAAAGCATGACATGACACCGACGATACGTCGTCGAAGTTCACTTTTGGTACCGAACTGTTCGGAGAAGCTGGAGTACCGGATGGAGTTGACCAATATAGTCCATATTTGAACCTGATCTATATCTGGTAGATATATGAGGATGTGTAAAGTATGGGCCAATTCGGCCACTCCCTTATAGAGTTACCGTACGAACAATTTTTCCGAACATTTGTGAACGTTTGTGCGGGAGGTACCTGAAGGAGTGCACCGTTATGGCTTATCTTCGAACTTAAACTATGTTTGGGCAAAATATTACTGAGGCCAAATTTTGGACCGAACCGGCAGATCCTTTCGAGAATTATCTTCCGCTCCAACCACCTCACACGGTGTCATAGGGGTTTTTTTTGCAACTTTCAGGCCATTTTCTCAGGAAGTATGGACTTGCCTCTGACGAAACTTGTACCTTCGTATGGTGGGGGGGGGGGGGGGGGATTAATGAATACAAGTTGCTATAACAAAAATCAAAGCGATTCGAGATCTGGTCCTAAACTGAACTTTTCCGAAATTTTGTGTGGGAGGTACCCGAAGGAGTGAACCGATTTAGTCCATATTGAAACCTCATCTAACTCTAGTAGAAACTTCACGATATGCAAAGTATGGACCAAATCAATTACTCCCATCAAGTGTTATCGTGCGCACAAATTTTCCGAAAATTTTCGAACTTTTGTGGGGGAGGTACGGGAAGGAGTGGACCGATATAACCCATCTTCGAACTTAAGCTAAGTTTCCGTTCGAGAGTTATCGTTTGGTAGTTTTATTGAAAATAAACATCATGAAAAATTACCCTTTTTGGGCTTAACAAGTGGGGGTCACCCCTTAAGTATGCTGATGTTGTTGTAAAGGAGACACCATACAGCTCGTGGTTCATAGGTCGTCGATATTCACCGTCAGCTCATATTGGCTTGTAGATATTTCGAAGACTTTCTCGCAAACCCACCAAGCCTTATCTGCCTTCGCAAGTACCCATGCTTCTTCTTTATGCTCCCTTAAGCCAAAGGATCATCTGTTAGCCAGTACTACTTTTCTTCTTATTTAATATCTGATAAAGACAATATTAGTGGGGTACCGAGGTTGGCGAAGTCCTTAATTACCTCAAAATTATATGAACCCACTTCCACAGATGGCCCGAGTTCGGTGGACCCATTTCGCGTCGATACCATCAACTGGTCAATGGTGGATTTGTCAGGTCTATAGCCATCGTTGGCCATAGGCTTTAGGCGTTCGTACAATATTCCTGACACTATTTTGTAGGCAATAGAGGGCAGAATTTGGGCCCTATAATTAGAGCACACTGTTTAATCTTCTTTGTTGTGGACGGGGCACAGGATGATCAGGTTCCAATCGTCGGGTACGCGTTCTTCCTGCCAGATCGTGCTAACTAACACCTAACCAGACACCTTATCAGAATACCGCCTCCGGTGTTGAACAGCTCGGCTGGAAAGTCATAGGCTCCTACTGCCTTATTATTCTTCAGCCGGTTTGTTGCTGCCTTTACCTCATCTTGGCCGGGTGGTATACACACAATACAATCTTCTGTGATTGTATCTGAGGTATCTTCGTCGCCTTCGCGAGTATTGGAAACCAACTGTTTGGAAAAATACTGCTTTCATATTCTGAGCATACTATCAGTATCTGTTACCAAATTAACTTGCCTCTATAGCAGGATATGCATGCATCATAGCCATTAGATTGATGTTTCATACTTTGGTAGAATTTTCGGATACATCTCGATTTTTATACCCTCAGCATTTATGCTAACGAGGGTATATACACTTTCATACGGTCAAAATGTGCCTCATCAAAATAATGGTTTTAGACCCCAAGTATGTTTGGACGAAATGTGTTTCAGACAATTTGGAGTTGATTTAGCCATGTCCGTCCGTCTGGCTGGCTGGTGCGCACGATAACTCTCGAACGGAGCAACCGATTCGGTTCAAAATTTGGCTTTCGTAATATTTTGCCCAAACTTAGTTTAAGTTCGAAGATGGGTTATATCGGGCCACTTCTTCGGGTACCTCTCACACAAAATTTCGGAAAAGTTCAGTTTAGGACCTGCTCTCGAATCGCTTTGATTTTTGTTGTAGCAACTTGTAGTCGCTGTCCCCCATACGACGGTACAAGTTTCATAAGGAGCAAGTCCATACTTCCTGAGAAAATAGCCTGAAAGGTGTGTAGTGGTTGGAGCGCAAGATAAATCTCGAACGGATCTGCCAATTCGGTCCAAAATTTGGTCTTCGTAATATTTTGTCCAAACATAGTTAAAGTTCGAAGATAAACCATGTCGGTCCACTCCTTCCGGTACCTCCCTCACAAAAATTCAAAAATCTTCGGAAAAAATATGCACACGATAACTCTTGAAGGGAGTGACTGATGTAATCCATACTCTGCACATCCTAATATATCTACCAGATATAGATCAGGTTCGAATATGGACTATATTTGTGCACTCCTTTGGGTACCTCCCACACAAAATTTCGGATAAGTTCACTTAGACCTGCTCTCGAATCACTTTGATTTTTGTTGAAGCGATTTGCATTCGCTACCTCCATTACGACGGTAAAAGTTTTTTCAGGAGCAGGTTCATATTTCTTGGAAAAACATCCCGAAAGGTGTAAAAAGCCCTGTGTCACCATATGTGGCTCTCGAACTGTTCTACCGATTTGGTGCAACATTTGGTCTTCGTCATATTTTATCCAAACTTAGTTCCAAGGGGCAATACCGGTCCCCAAATTCTGGTACTTCTCCCCAATATTTAAAAAATTTCACTAAAATGTTAGGACGATATCACTTGAATGGTGCAACCAATTTGGACCAAACTTTGGATCTCCTAATATTTTGTCAAAATTTAGTTTAACTCCTAAAATGGCACATATCGGTCCTCGCTAAGGGTACCTCCCCCACAAAAGTTCAACATTTGTGTTAATTCCTAATCCAGATTTTTGTCGGCAAGTTCAACTGTTGAAAAAGGGCCACAAAATTCTGAAGAGACGCTAAATACATTCTATCTGTCCGTAGATGAAAGTTTCAATTCACATTGGCTGTCGGCAAAGCCGAATGACACTTTTTTACTTCTTCATTTTCTCTTTCTCTTTTTTCGGCGGACAGGACGTTTCACCTCTCTACTTTTCTCGTCCATACCACTCCCATGCGCTACGCTACTGAATTTCCCTCTTTTTCCTTGGCGGAGGTCTCCGGTATCCAAGTACGCATTTTGCGGCTGTTTGTATGGAGTGTGCAATACTTTGGCACTGTGGTGATATGTTGTTGGGACAATCAGCGCTTTGATTAAGCAATTGGTTCAGTTAAGTGAAATATGCTGTGGCTATCTGTTGAAGCCTACCTATGTCCAATTTGCATGCTGTGTCTGTTCTTACTTTATTTTCTACGTTTAATAGGGTACGTTCCTTTGCTGCAACAAGGTGGTGGTGGTCCGAGTATATGTTTTCTCCTCGGAACGATAGTACATCCAACATGCTCGATGAATGTCTTCCATTTATCACAACGTGATCAATTCGATTTCATGTTTTTTGGTCTGGAGGTCTGCCGCGGCGAAGTCTATCATCTTAATTCCATTGTCAAATGATTCACTGTAAATACTGAATTTCCTGAGTGCTGGGACAAATATATGCTCCTTTTCTTATCTTTAGTGGGAGCATGAGCGAACATAAAGCTGATGTTGAACAATTTTGTCTTTAACTGTATTGTTGCAAGTCTTTCATTCACTAGGGTGAATCTGGTGACCAGAAGTTTTAAACTCCGGCCAACTATAAATCCCTAACCAAACTCTTGCTTTATGTCATGGCAGCTATAATCGGCTTTGTATTTTTTATTCAAGTACATCTGCTATGCGTAAACTTCACTTTCTCTACAAAGAATGCGAACATTCCAGGTGCAGATTCGTAGATCATGGTCCTTTAAACGTTTGCCGGGCTGCCGGTCAACTTTAGAGTAGTTTTTTTTCTTTGTTTTTTATTTTCATAATATGTTGCTTTTTGGTGGGCTTTTAGAAATTTTTCGTAAAAACACACCTTTGGCTCCATAGAAATTACTATGGAAACAAAGATCGCTCTGGTGGCACGGGTTAACCTTAACCGATCGTCATAAAATTTCACATATATGGCTTTTGAGTCAAATGAAAGAAATTTAAGGGGTAGGAGTTCCAATCAAAAATTTGTTTGTTTTTGTGGGTCAGTCTTATGTACATTCTTTGTATTACACGTCAACCAGGCCACAAAAAAGTGTTACTTATTAACGTACGGGCGATTACAAGATGTTATCGCCATATAAGGAACATAAAATTATCCGTTACTAACATTCTGCCATACTGCTTAAAACAAGAAACGGGTAGATGAAAATGCTGCCACAGATCCTCGCGATCACATTTCACAGTACTTCCATGTAGTTCGCGAAAATCGATGCTGGAACAAGATCCTTAATAATCAAAGTTTTATATCCATATAAAGATGTGAAGATGGTTCCAATAATGCTTTCGTTGCAGTACCTACCTTTTATAAGCTGAATAAGATCCATTTGGCCCGACATGATAGGAAGGATTTTCTATATCCAACTCCAATAATCCCAGTCGCTAATGTCATAAACCAATTCATTGTGAAGACCGTCATCAATTTACTCCAACTTCATGGAGACTACAATGAGTGGGGTGTGCACATTATTAGATTGAACGGGGAAAATAATAAAAGCAATCAAAAAAAAAACTGAAGAATTTCAAATCATATTCTGACATTAGGTCAGAAATTCTTAAAGTACCTAATTGACCTTGTCCATGAAGTAAGAAAGGGAAATTATTCATTTCCGCCTGTTAGGTTTAAATATTTTACGAGTTCGTTGACTTCACTCTAAACACATAACACATTTTCAAATATTTGTTTTCTAAATGTTGAAGGTGGAATAATATCCGACAAACCAGAACTCAAATCCGTTTTTCATGTAGTGCATACATATTTTACCCAGAGTTTTCAATAAATATTCATATAATTTTGTTTGTTTTAACTTTTCTATTGAAAATTTATTGCAACGATGATGATTTCTCTATTGTTGATAATTTTTTTTCTGACAAAGGAACATCGCTGTCCTTGCCATTTTTAACAGAAATGTAAGCTATTGAATTGTTGACGATTGTTCTTGACCATATCATTGTAATACCAAGCACTCGATGAGTTCGAGGAGGAACCCATTGGGCGAGTGGGAACTTCTAAAGTGTAACCAATACGAGGGCTGGATGATAGTTCATATTTGTTGGCCGCTACAGGCAAAGTGTTGCGTAATGGGCTGACATCCATGACGGGGCAGGATTTGCGGGATGAACGATTTTTGTGGACCATGTTGACAAATTTAGATTGTTTGGTTGAGGGGGTGTAAGGCAATCAGGGTACGCTTTGGATGAGTGTAAGCACGGAGAACTCTAGGAAGTTGCCGCAATTGGAGGTTCTGGAACCTTTTTTAGATGACAAATGTTTGGAAAGGCTAAACGGAAGTGAGAGAGAAAGCAATTAGTATCCATTGCAATTGCATTCATTTTAAAGTTTGTTAACTTACCTTAAATTAGCGTTTAATTTTGCTTTGGTGTCGGCGCGGTTATTCATTGACACATACGATTTTTCCCACTAAATTTCAAGTGATATTTGTCACAGAAATTTAAATTGTTAGGTAACTTGGTGGAAAAAAGTAAGCGGAGAGCTTTGTTTTTTTAAACTTGACTGTTGATGCTTCGGGTTGTGATATCCAAAATCAAATGATGACCTCCATTGTTTCGGGCCGGCTTTTTATACTCACGGATCTCAGTTTGCCATGCATTCGTTGCGTGCTTTTTTGAAGATTATTTTACGTATACGGTGTGTTTGTTTTCGAGTTTAGAAATATTACCAAAAACTTGTTTAAGTCGATCATCTGGCCTAATTTGCATAATTAGCTTTTTCGTTTTGAATTGATTTCATTATTATTTGTCTGGGATCAGTGAAATATTTATTGATCAGCATCATAGCGCGTAAACAATTTTCAGGGGAATATCATGACTAGATTTGTTATGATTTAGAGGGTTTTTTAATTAATACTAGAATTTGTTTGTTTGAGAGCAAAAGTATATTCAAAACGATTACCCAGCCAGTCCATTGACATCAAACGAAAGCTTTATAAGTAGCGTATTAATATTAAGTTATGGCTTCTGTTTACGTGATATGTGTTAAATAAATTTCACCAATTGTGAAAAATGACTGTAGAACATTTAAGGAGTTTCCTCTTGACCTAATGCATATCTAAAATTGTGCGCACGTTTTTCTAAATAAGATTCTGACAAAAACGCAAAACAAATATGGACTTTTTATCCGAACATAAATCATTAAAATATAAAATATATTGATTTTAAGTCTAGAGATTTCTGCTAAATAAGACTTTTGGCCGACTAGACGACCGAAATCCTTTCCCCTAAAATGTATTACTTAGGAGCTTAAAAAATAAAATGATTTTTGGAATTTTCCGAACAAACATAAATTTCCATAGAAAACTCAAAATTAAAGCTAATGCTTATAAAATCTTCTACAAGTGAAAACACTAGGTACGGTTTTATAGGCGGTTATACCAAAACGTGGACCAATAACAAAAATAAGAGGAGAACTCTAAAAACAGAATTATAGCAACAGAATTCTCTGTGAACAAAATATAGGGCGGATATTTCTACTCGCAGATAACCCTATAAAATGCGAGAAATCTGGGGTACCTTTACATGGGGACTAAATCAAAACATTGAACGATTCAACAATTTTTTGACCAATATATTGCTGGTTCATAAAAACCTAAAATGTCAAATATCAGCTTATTTGGATGGGTAATATTACTAAAAGGGTGCCACCGTGGTGCAATGGTATGCACACCCGAACCCCGCAAACGAACCCATGATCTGCGAATCTGCACCTGGAATGTTCGCACTCTTTATAGAGAAGGTGCAATTTACGCATTGGCAGATGAACTTGAAAAGTACAAGGCCGACATTACTGCCATACAGGAAATACGATGGAACGGGAAAGGCGTCACAACAACACCTAATGGTGACGCACTGTATTATAGCTGCCATGACACAAAGCATGAGTTTCGTTGCGGATTTGTAGTTGGTCGTAGGTTAAAACATCTGGTCTCCAGCTTCACCCCAGTATATGAAAGACTCGCTGCAATTCGATTAAAAGCCAAATTCTACAACATCAGTTTTATTTGCGCACATGCTCCCACTGAAGACAAGGACGAACAGACCAAAGATATGCTTTAGAAGAAACATATGACCGTTGCCCAGCCCATGATATTAAAATTATACTAGGCGATTTTAATGCCAGAATTGGAAAGGAGCATATCTTTGGCCCAACAGTCGGGAAATTCAGTCTCCACAGTGAAACATCTGACAATGACATATGGTATTCATAGGGGCACATGGCTTTCGCCAGATCAAAGAACAAGAAATCAAATTGATCACGTTGTGATAGATGGAAGACATGCATCAAGCGTGTTGGATGTACGATCGTTCCGAGGTGCAAACATAGACTCGGACCACTACCTTGTTGCAGCACAGCCACCAGATTAAACGTAGCAAACAAAGTGCGAACAGACACAACACGGAAGTTGGGCATCGGTAAGCTGCAATCACAACAGATAGCCACAGCATATTCCACTCAACTAGCCCAATTGCTTAATCAAAGCACTCCTCATCCCGATAACATATCAGCGCAATGGCAAAGTATTGCCCACTCCATGCAAACAGCCGCAAAATCCATACTTGGATACCAGAGAACTCCAACAAGAAATCCATGGTATGATCAGGAGTGTCCTGCTGCTACCGAAGAGAAAAATGCGGCATATAGGGCTACTTTACAATCCGTTGCAACGCGTAGCGCAAGAGAGAGATATCGGGAGAAAAGGAGAGAGGAGAAACATCTTTTCCGCAGGAAAAATAATGGTAATTTGGTAACTGCTCAGGATATGGAAAGAACGAGATAATTGGACCATACCAATGCGGCTTTAGACCTGGCAAGTCCACCATTGACCAGATATTTACCCTGCGGCAAATCCTGGAGAAGACCCAAGAGATGCAGATCGACACCTACCACCTTTTTGTCGATTATAAAACAGCCTTCGACAGCCCGCTACGTTCAAAGGTATTCCAAGCCATGTCTGAATTTGGTATCCCCGCAAAGCTCATCCGGCTTTGTAAAATGATTTTAACTGACACGAGGTCCTCAGTTAAAGTAGGAAAAAAACTCTCCGAAGAGTTTTGTACCAAAAGAGGTTTCAGACAAGGAGACAGCCTTTCGTGTGATGTCTTCAGCATCCTGCTAGAAAAGGTTATACGAGAGGCAAACGTCAAAAGAAGTGGCACAATCTACACCAATAGCCACATGTTACTTGTGTATGCTGATGATATAGACATCATGGAAGGTCAGTAAAAGAAGTAACCGATACCTTTATAAAGGTCGAAGGAGAATCTGCTAAAGTCGGTTTGGCGGTAAACGGCGAGAAGACCAAGCTGATAGCGTCGACGCGTAATGCGTCCATTGAGATCGGACCAACTGTGGAAGTTGGTTCCTATAATTTTGAGGTAGTAAAAGACTTCGTCTACCTCGACACCTCCGTAAACACAACAAACGACATCAGTTGTGAAATAAAAAGAAAAATTGTATTGGCCAACAGATGCTACTTTGGTTTAAGTAAGCAGTTTAAAAACAAAGCCACATCTCGTCAAACAAAAATAACGCTCTACAAAACACTGATACTACCCGTGCTGATGTATGGCTCCGAAGCCTGGGTACTTGCGCTAGCAGAGATGGCAGTGCTTGGTGTGTTTGAGAGAAAAATTCTTCGAAAGATCTACGGATCAATCTGCGTAGACGGTGAATATCGACGTCGCATGAACCACGAGCTGTATCTGCTATACAACGACATCAATATTCTTAAACGTATCGAGATGCAGCGATAGCGTTGGCTAGGCCATATCAAAAGAATGGGCGAAGATGAACCCGCTAAAAAGGCGTATAAGTACGAACCGCTGGGCGGTGCACGCAGATATGGCAGGCCAAGGAATATATGGCGCAAACAAGTGGATGAAGAGATGACAAGGCGAGGTATTCTAGAAAACGAAGCACTAAACAGGGTGAATTGGAAATCTTTTCTTAGTTCGGTCTATGGAACAAATGTTCTGTAATGGGCCACCTAAGTAAGTAAGTGAGTAAGTATTTTGCAGAGGTCAGGAGTCGTTTTAGGAACGAAAATATTTTCGTATATCTTTTTCAGTTATCAGTTGCCTTTATCAGTACTTTTGTGTCCAGATGCAAAAATACAGAAACATGGACTGGCAGCGTCCAGAATCAGAGACAGTTAATGGGATTAGCTGCGCAATTAAACAAATTCAAAGTGCCATCTATTCGGGCCCATTGAGGGGGCTGTATAGTTCGGAACATAACTGCACAAAAATCACTCGTGTTTGCCTTGGCAGATGACGTTCTTATGCTGCAATGAAGGGAGGTGGTGTCCGAATACGGCATTCACCTTTGTACTGCCTGCGCAACTGCATCAGTGGTAATGTTATTCAAACCTGCCTGACGTGCTCATTGTACCTTTGAACCTCTCCCTCCAGATCATGAAGATCTCTCCTTACGTGCCTGTGTAGGGGAAGACTACAAGATAGTTTCGGGGTTGCTCACGGGGCCCACTGGTTCAAAATCGTTTTTTTTTTCTGGTCAAAACTCTGTAACTTTTGAACGACCTATAACACAATCAGCTTTCCGATGCATTAAAAACATTCAAAATCGGTCTAACAGAGGAATTCGAAGTCAAAGTTAAAATTTTGAGTTTTTCTTATTTTGCATCAAAATATAAGTGTTTTTGAATTTTTTATATGTTCTAATTATTAAAACACTAATAAACATACAATAAAAATACTACAAATTAAAAAAATTTGAAATTTTCTTTTTAATTTTTTCAACAAATTTAAATTTTGTTTCAAAATTATAAAAATACTCCTTGCGTTTTTATAAAACTCATATAACTTTTATAAACACTCATATAATAAAAAATGTCCATCTATGTAATAAAGCTATAATTTCTATGGAGAAAATACACATTTTAACCAAGCAATTTTAAAAAATTTAAAAAAGTGTTAAACGGACGGTGCGGTTGCAAAAGTATACATATATGGGCTGAAAGAGAACGCTCTCAGGCATCATTCTGTGAAAACGGAACATTGTTCCATGCTGTTCCCTAAAAGTTCTAGTCCACTAAATTTGGAATTTCACTAAAATTTAGTCTGCTAAAGGGGTTTTTATATTGTCTTCCCATCACCAATTAGTATTCGACATGTACTCCAGCAGCACTCCATTAAGAAATTTTCTTCTAATGAGTTAGCGCAAGATGAATATTCTTGCACGGTAAAGGAACAAAGCTTTTATAACAAATTGTTGGAAGTGCTTTTAAAGTTTTTAGACGAATTGTAAGGATGTACAAACTGACTTATATACTTGTAGGGACCTCTTACAACTGCTAATAAAATGTAACGAACCGAGTTCCCTTTTCACGACTTCATTTGGACTGCATCCGGATGCAGTTAAAATTTGATGTCATTTTTTGGATCGCATCTGAATGTGCATAAAATGTGGGGAATGGAATACCTTTTTCATGACTCCGTTAGAACTGCATCAAAACATTCAGTAAAAGAACTAGTCTACATTGCACTACTTCCAATTAATTTTGCTGGGTAGTTTTGAATAATATTTGCTCTGTTCCAGAACCTGCAAGAAGCTACTACTTTTTACTACGATAACATTTTTACCTTTATGTTATCGAAAAAATAGTACAAATTAGTAGATTCTTGCAGTACTGGAACAGACCAATTTTTAAATCAATTTTCAGTTTCAATAAAATATTCACCAAAATTCGAAATATACGATTACGATTTATGGGAAAACGAGTCAAATCGTTTTCCTTCACATACCTGAGAGGGTTCAAAACCCTTATTTCATTTTTGGTCGTAGCGTTGGTCTAATGACTGACAGTATAAAAAGATTAATAACATAATTTATCTCTTGGGTAAGTTATTTGAAATAACGTAATTTTGTAATAAAAATTAAAATATGTTTTTGCATCGTTTTGAATTCTGTACCGTATTTTAATCACATCCGATTATAATGGCATCATTCTTTTCTCAGAAGCCGATACCAGCCACCATAAATTGCCCAAATGTCCGATTTAGTTACAAAAACCCAACAAATAAACATTATTTTGTGCGCCAATCATTAACAATTTTAAATTTGTGACGGTAACTTTCGAAATGATGAATATATAGAACGGAATTTAATCTATTCTAATGGCAACTCTACTTCAAGTAGACTTTGAATAAATTAGATTCGTTCCTATAGAAGTTACATCCAAGTCAATTGATTGCAGTGACCAATATTTGTATATTGTTCACTGATTAATTTGAATAAAATAAAACAGGTTTTTTAATTTCTAATGAATTTTTATTAATTCAATGGGAGTGGTGTTAGCGCGATGTTTCATTACAGTGTTACACTTTGGCATATTTAAATTTAGACAATTTTGGCACTTCAACTTCAACAGAAATGTAAGCTATTGAACTGATCACGATTGTTCTTGATCATGTCATTGTAATGCCAAAGATTTGTGGATGGTGAGGAGCCAATGGGACGGCTAGGTACCTCTAGAGCGTAGCCAATACGAGGACTTGAGGATAATTCATGTTTGTTGGCCGCCAATGTAGCAGACAATGAGTTGCGTTGAGGGCTGACATCAATGACGGGGCAGGATTTGCGGGATGAACGATTCTTGTGGACCATTTTGTCAAAAAAAAAAAGTCAAATTACACTATGGAGACGAGTTAGCACAGAGAATTCTAGGATGTTGCCGCAAGTAGAAGTACGGGAACCTTTTTTAGATGACAAATGTTTGGAAAGGCTAAAAGAAAGATAAATACGAAATTCAGTTTTTGTGTAATTTAAAATGTTTCTTTAATTTATAACTCACCTTAAATTAGCGTTTAATTTAGCTTTAGTGTCGTCTCGGTAATTCATTGACACTACAGTTTTGGAATTATTTGAAAGTGAAAATTTTCATAGAAATTTCACTTGAGAAAATTGTTTTGGTAAAGCGAAGGGCAAACAGCTTTGAACTTCGATTTGAATGAATGTTGTTATTTGCTTGAATATTCAATTTGAAATGATGATCGCTCTCACATTAACCGGCTTTTTATATTCATTCGATTGCAAAGTGTTGTTGTGTGGTTTTGCATTATATGACGATGGGTTATGTGATCCTCTGCACGTATCAAGTCAAGTGTTTTGATTTTGTTTTAAATAATTAATTCTAAGTAATTTTGCAAGTTCTAGTTCTGTCTTGGGAATACAATGTTTCATAGGCAATAATAGGCATAATACATATATTAAAGTGATTTATTTGTAGCTTTTATCATTTGAATTATAATTGATCCGGGTGAAATTACAATAAATTACGAACTTACAAATTGTAGATAAGACTTTATCTAGGAGAATTTTATAGATTACATTGTAAAAAAAAATTAAAACCTTCTAATCTGCATGTAATTCATAATTTCATTAGCATACAGCTTTTCTGAAAACTTAATGTACCACGATGACTGAAATTGTCTCAAAAACTTTCAAGGGCGTTTACTGCAATTTGACAGTTTGAGTACTGAGTAGGTAGTGGTGTTTAAAAATTCTATATCCGCACTTTTTTAACTAAATTTGTCTTAATTTGTGCGTTTTGTGTTCAATGTTTGGAGATGTAGTAGTAAGCGTTTAAATTTGGAGACCATTATGGAATTTTAATTTTATTTAAGAAATTGTTTTTGCAGCTAGGGTATCTGCGCATTAGGGTTATGACTTTTTTACTACCTGGTATCAATGTATTATATTTTTATGAGTTTTTACCTAAGATTAGATAAAATCTTAATTATAAAGTGATTCAGTAAAAAAGCTTCCGCACAAAAAGCTTTAAAAGTTTTTATTTTTCAGAACTTTGGACAATTGTTTGAAGTCAATGTAAGCTGATATTTAACTGAAAAAGGTATAGGTTCATGCGACATAACCGTTTGTTTCTCACTAATTTTGTCATCGTATTATTACATATATATAATTTTATATTATTTATAACTTTATTTCGTATATCCTAAAAATTAAAAGTGGTTTGTGGGAGACCTTTTTCAATATTTAAATAGAATAAAAGTTATTAATTATAATTAATAGGCAAATGGTCATTCATTCGTGCAACAGGAAATAATATTTTGAGATATTTTTTTCACTTCATAGCATTTTTTGAAAAAAAAATTTCAAAGTGGTTTGTGCGGAAACTTTTTACTGCGCTCTTGAATCAAATTTAAATGGAAGGTGCTGACACCTGCATAGTTTTTTGCGGATTCTGAAACTACAATGTTCATAGATGAGAAAAATCAAAAAAAAAACTAAAAAAATCGCCGGAGTGCGTTTTAAATAAATCGCGATTCAAGTTGACATTTTTAAGGGTTTTTTAGGTTTTCACAATTTTGGTTGGAAATCGCAAGACCTATTGAAATAGGACTAAAGAAGATGTTGTAGCTATGAAAATTATCAGATTCACTTTTATGATATCTTCGTAGTTTTTACCGTTATTGAGATATAAAAGTCCAAATTAGGACAATGAATTGACTGTATCGTATATGTATAAAATAATGTTATACACAGTGCACCTTAACTAACTTTAAATGAAAACCGCTTACATCAGGGAAGTTTTTGCAAATTTTGAAACAGCTATGTTTATAGATGAGAAAAATCCAAAAGCAAGAAAAAATCGCTGGATGGATTTTTTAATAAATCGCGATCAAAGTTCACATTTTTAGGTTTTCACGATTTTGCGGTCTCCAAGTAAGTCCTACTGAAATAGGACTAAAGAAAATGTTTTACAAGATTAGCAGATTGATATTTTCCTAGGTTTTTTTTCATAGGTCTTCAGGATTTAGCATGAAAACTGCAAATCCTTTCGAAATGGGACTAAAAAATGTGTTGTTGATGTAAGAATTTTCTACGAGATTGGCTTTCGTAACTTTTTCCTTGGTTGTACCGTTTTTGAGATATATAAGTTTAATTTGGCAAATTGCAGTCATGATATTGTTTTATAAGGAGGCGATACAGTCAATCCATTGTCCTTATTTTGAGCTTCTAAATCTCAATAACGGCAAAAACTACGAAGATATCATAAAAATCAATCTTGTAGAGAATTTTCATAGCAACAACATTTTTTTAGTCCCATTTCGTAAAGACTTGCGGTTTCCAAGCAAAATCGTGAAAACCTAAAAAACCCTTAAAATTTTCAACTTGAATCGCGATTTATTTATATAGCGCTCCGGCGATTTTTTTTTTTTGATTTTTCTCATCTATGAACATTGTAGTTTCAGAATCCGCAAAAACTTCCCAAGTGTAAGCACCTTCCATTTAAATTTGATTCAAGAGCAACGTGTTTTTTATAATAAAAGGGAAGCAATGTTATTTTAGGCATTAATAGGCAAAAATCATTCATTCTCAGTACAGAAAACCATTTTTGAGAAAAATGTAAAAAGTCATAACCCTACTGCGCGTATTAAATCACCTCACTACAAATTTTCGACGTAGGTCCATGTTTCGGTGTAGCCCCCATACAACGATATCTCTCGATTTAAAGTATGTATTTCCGATTGTTTTGCATCACTTTCGAATTAAACACGACATAATTTTATATTTTGTTTTTTTTTTCAAGAATTAAACACGACATACGACATACACGTAATTGTATATTTTATTTTTTTTTTTCAAGGGACAAAACAAATCCTGCTTCCAAAAATACTGTTTAATGTAAAATGTCGCAAAATTAAAATAAAAAACGTAAAATCCGCTGGTACAGTTATGCAACAGCAACAATTTATAATACCTTGTAGGTAGGTACCTTCTATGTGGAGGATATACCAAAACGTTGAACCGTGTCCAATAATTTTCGTAGAAGTTTCCTGTACCTACTAAATGCGAAATGACAAATTACAGCCAATTATTGTAATTTATTTTGTAGAAAAATGAAAAATAAACCATATTTTCCCCAGTTTGGTTCGGGGTTAGTATAAAAGTATATATGGACAAAAGGGGACACTCTCAACTATCTTCCTCAAAACACCTACTTGACCTTTGGGAGCTTTAGTCCACTGAAATATTGATTTTACCTGTGTAAAATGTACAGAAGCAATTAAAAATAGTATCAGTCAGCTCTGCCGATATAGATAGACCCTCACTCAGCGAATATACAAAAAACAATAACAGCATGGATGAACCTAAATGTGCTAAGAACAGATCCCTAGGTTTAAAAATAAATAGCATTTTCGTAGATTTTTTGGGAAGTTTTCAGCGCAATTTTGTTAGGTGTTTTTAGGATAGGTATCATAAACAGGAGGCCTAATTTTTCATTGCCGGACCTAATGAACGCAGTCTACACAGAATAAAATTACAGCATGTTCCCACAACATCCCCGAAGGGACAAGGGAGACTTCTCTCATATCAATGAGTGCACACCGATTCATATTGGCTCAATGATATGGGACCTACTTTTTATTGCCGAGTCCGAACGGCGTGTCTTACGACACCACTTGTAGAGAAATTTGTCATGGCTTAAATACTCAGGAAATGTCGCCAGCATTACTGAGGGGGAATTTTGCCACCGTTGAAAATTTGATGTTGCTTGGCCAGGGATTCGAACCGCAGACCTTCTGAGTGCAAGGCGGACGTGCTAGCCATTGCATCACGGTGACTCATAGACTACAAAAACTTTAAAGCGAAATGTGTCCAAAGGAGTTGCCCTAAATATTGGAACATTTAGGGATTTAGTAAGGTTACCCAGAAAGCCAATTCATAACTTAGTCTTCAAAAGTTTCTGTAGCGAGGAATGGAATAAAAGTAAGAAATATTATTGGCACAATTCAAATAAAGATGCTTTAGAAGTATAATTTTGGCTGAACTGAATTATTTATACTCTCAGTATTTATGCAAGAGGGTATATGGTAAATTTCAAATTTCTTTTGCAATTCCATTGGAAGAAATGTTAAAAAAATTTTTGCGAGCACATCCGCAATTTTTGGAACATAGATTAAGGAAAAAATCGTGGTTTCAAATCTGTTCGCGTTCACGAAATTGGATGCTGCACTCAAAAGTTATATGCGGTTTTACTCTCTTGTAAAGAAAAAATATTTAAAAATTCCTATTGTGTTGTAATAAGAACATGTATATATGAATCTTTAGCAGCATTTGATATCTATCCGTAGATGCTAAAATAGTTGCTAAATTTACTTTTATTTTCGCGAAAAATCAAAAAATATTGAAGAAATCTTGGAATAAATTTTATTTATTCTAAATTAGAGTCCAAAAAATCTCTAAAAAAATAATTTAAAAATACTTACAGAATCTAGACAACGCGTAGAAAAATGTGAGACCAAAATTATAAAGATCGCGCTTATAACTTGCATATTACAGCAACAACAAAGAACGGAAACTTATTGTTGGAAATTATTTCAAAAATATATTTTTGGTTAAATACAAAAAGTTTGAAAAATAAATGTTGGGGGTTATTTTATTATTTCGCTAAATTTCGATCCAAATCCTGAAGTATTTTGCTTAAACTTCTACGAAAAAAGTAATTAGTCATCGTGAAAGTATATTTGCTTTCTGTGATAAGCAATAGAAATAAGAAGTAGAGAGTAATATTGAAATTACAATCAAAGAAAAAACACAAAAATTAAAAGGCGTGTAATTCGCGAATCCGTTGAAATCAGTTGGGGTGCATGTGCTTTTCGGATACAGGGAGTCCATGTCTATCAATATGCATGGATTTTCCCATGTTTCATTCAGCGGCCAAAGTGTGCCATCAGTTGCATCTTACTATTCAAAAAACCTTCAAGTGGGCAAAAATTACGCGATGTGCATATGATTATAAGGTGCATCCGATTTCAATGGCCCCCTATTAAAAATACGTCAATATAAATTATTTTAGACAGATTTGTCAAGAACTGCGGATGTGCCACCACATTATATTTTGGGATAAATAGGGATATTACTCCCGAATCTTTGTAATTTGTGACACACCTTTTTGGCAAATATTATAATCGCGTATAAAGGATTACATTTATGTAAATATAATCAACGAAAATCGCGGTTAAATTCGCGGAATTGTCAAAATATATTTTTGCAGATTTTCCTACTTTCAAGGTATCTATATCCGGCGTTTTAGTGGATGGATTCAAACGCGGAAGGGCTTATTAGATCCGGCACGTAAAAAAACTAAAATCACGCGGGGTTCAGCGGTACCTGTACGACAGTTGTAAATTTTAAAGCCAAAAAATGGGTTTTTTCAGAAAATTTACGCACCAAATTTTCGCCTTTGGACTCCTATTACTAGGAAGCTGTATGGAGCACACTCATGAGATATACATCGAACGACGTGGAATCGCGAGTTCTACAATCCTATAAACTAGTTTCGATTATTATCTAGTTGCACCATCTAATTATAAGAAAAATTCGAAAAACACTGAAATCAAAACTTCAAAATGTCAGCATCGATTTTAGGGGGATGCAGTGTATATAGCGAAAAGTCATACACTAGAACCATATTACCAAAGGGGTATTCTTTAGTTCTTTCTTTGAGCACAAGCTTGAATTTTCCGTGGTTTGGCCAGAAATCAAGAAAGAACACAGAAAAACTTGTAAACTTCAACACATTTTTCCCATTTCTTTAAATTACCACCAACGCAGCTTCCACGAAAATTATTTGTTATGGTCCATATTATGAGATCGTAGCTAAAACACTTCAATATATATAAATGTATTCATATTTTATAAAATATATTAACAATTCGCGACTTATTAAATGGTGAACCTCAACTTCAACGATTGTAAAACTTTTTTGAATATTACCATATACACTTTCATACGTGCAAAATGTACTTCACCGAAATAATGTTTTTAGACCCCAAATATGTTTTGACGAAATCCGTTGCAAGCCATTTGGAGTTGATTTAGCCATGTCCGTCTGTCTGACTGGCTGGCTGGAGCGCACGATAACTCTCGAACGGATCAAGTCCATGCTTCCTGGCGTACTTGTCCAAATTATACGAAATGACTAGTGTGCGCGATATCTATCGAAAAGATATGACTCCCAAAATAAGACCCACTTCCATAATAGACTATGTCGGTCCATTCTTTCAAGTACCTCTTCCGCAACACTTTTGAACTTCAACCAACCACCAGTCATTTATGTTGGTCACCGTAGGATTTTTTAGAGGTTTTAGACCATTATGGAATCATGGATTTGCCCACGAAACAGGACCACAAGGAATACCTTTGGTAAAAAAATCAATCCGGTCCTCGATCAGCCCTTTAGCTGCACTTAAATAAAAATATAGAGGTTTCGTCAGGGAGGTATCCGAAGGTGTTGCCCAATAGGGACCTTCATTGTGTTTCGATCTAATGGAATACTCAATTCAAAAGTTATCGTGCCCAACAGTCAATTCATTGGTGCCGGCAGTTTCCTTCACACTATTTTAGAGAACATTTTTGATATTGTGTGGTTAGGTACCTTAAGGATTAGGTCGTTATCTTCGACCACTACCAGTGTTTGGACAAAATATCACGAGTGACAATGTTCGTACCAAATTAAAACGTTCGAGAGTTTTCATGCAAGCTAATCGACAGTTTGTGTGCAAACATGATTGGTGTTTAAAACCATTAATTCGATGAGGCACATTTTTGAAAAGTTCATTTAACCTTAGTCTAAAAGCTGACGTTATTACGAATCCGATTAAAACTTCTGGCAAAATAAGGATTTTGTTCAGAAATTTAGTGCGGTAAAATTTTTAGAATGTGTTGGAGTGGCGTGCTGTAGACAAACATTATCACGGAAAACAAAAATATTGTTTTCCGAGATAATGTTTTGTCTACAGAAGCACGCCACGCCGCACAGTGTCACGACCGTGGCCAAAAATGGTAAAAACTAAATACTTCGTTGAACAAATTTATTGATGGGGAGTGATAGAAAACATATTAATTAAGAAAAATCTGAATTTTGGTACTGATACGTGAAGTAGTTTTTGCTATATGAGGATTTAAATCCGACAATTTTAGTTAATACCTATTTTTGTGTTTTTTTTTCTAAAATTAATAAATTATATTATGCGTTAATATTTAATATTTAAAATTTAAAAGTAGCGGTCGCTGCAGAAATGGTTCCTAAGTTCTCTTGGGATGTAATAAACTTAGCTACACCTTTGTTTGCATGTAAATATTAATCATATGGTGTTTACATTTACCCAAACATGTATTACTAAGTTTATTAATTTTCTGAAGCAAATTTTAAATTGTTTGGAGTGGGAAAAAAATTGTATAAAAGTGTATATCGATATTTTTTGCTGTATGAGTAGTAAAAAGTGAGTACTTCAAATATATAAAGGTCCCAACTGCAGAGGTTTGCAGACGAATGTGTCACTTCTCTTTTTCAGCGACCACCTCACTGAGAGGATATCCCCTTTTTTAACAAATCGTTTTGCGGTGTTGGCTATAGCCCGTAAAAGAAAGAACCGATCATCATATATTTTTGTGGGCTTATTAAGTACCTAACAGTCTTGCTTCAAAACGAGAGAATTTTTAAAAATATAAATTTTTAAAAAAATTGTGAACAGCGAAAATCAAAATTCGATTTTTTACAAAAAATTGGCCGTTTTTTGACCACTAATCGGTCAAAAAATTTTTTAAACGAAATTTCTCATATATAAAGACAAGAGTTTGTTATATTCAATATGCTCACAAACAATATGAAGACTAAACACCAAATTTCAGTCATATCGGGTGGATATTGAGGCCACAACACTCAAAACACCGAAAATGAGGAGCATGGTTCTATGGGGGCTATAGGAAGACGAGGACCTATACCGACATATTTCTGGTGGAAGGTTATAAGTCCCCCAACGGAGACTTAATATCAATTTTCAGCCATTTCGGTGTGATAATCAGGTTAAAACCTCCAAAATACCGAAAATCGGGAGGTACCGTCCTATGGGGGCTATATGAAGGCGTGGACCTATGCAGACAAATTTCATGGTGAAGGTATAATGCCCCCTGCGAAGACTAAATACCAAATTTCAGCAATTTCGGTGTAATAATTAGGCTAAAATCTTCAAAATACCGATAATCGGGAGGTACCGTTATATGGGAGCTATATCAAAACGTGGACCTAAGCCCACAATTCTCTGTTGGAATGTTTGATACCTCTGCCGAAGACTAACCACAAAATTTGAATACTTTCGGTTGGTCATTGTGTCTTAAACATTCAAAATACCGAAAATCGGGAGGTACGGTTCTATGGGGGCTATATCAAAACGTGGACCGACCAACCCAAATTTTTGTCCTGAAGATTGTAGGTCAATAATAGGTACGTGTACCAAAGTTGATGCACCTACGACAACTCCTTCTATTTTTGGCCACAGTTAATATGAACTCGCGACATAGTGCGCCGTTCTAAAAATTTTACCGCTCTTTTTAGAATATTTTAGAGATCGCTGTACGCCGCACAGTGTCACGTCCGGATTGTGGATAGTCAAGGTCGAAATTTAGTCGGTTTTTTCCATTAATCGGTGAAAAAACTTTCTTATGGAATATTATCTTATTTAAGGACAAAATTTTGATGTATTCAATAAGCCCACAAACATATATGAAAACGGAACACCAAATTTCAGTCATTTCGGGTTGATAATGTGGCTGGAACCTCAAAATACCGAAATTCGGGCGGTACCCTTCCATAGGGGCTATATCAAAACGTGGAAAAATACTATCAATTCTCTGTAGGGGTATTTCGCAGCACCGCCTTTGACTAAATACCAAATATCAGCTACTTCGGTTGGATAATGTAGCTGAAACCTTCAAAATACCGAAAATCGGACGATATCGTTCTATGTGGGTTATATCAAAACGTGGATATATGTCCATTATTTTTATCAATTTTTTTTTCTCCACTGGGAACCCTCAATGGAAAAATTCACCCAACTTGGTCGATAAACTTAGGTAAAATCTTCAATACACTGAAAATCGTTATATGGGATGTATATCAAAAAGGGGACCTATGTCCATTATTTTTTATCGGAAAAGATGTTTTATCAACTGGGAACCATGCACCTTCGGCCAATTTGGTCGATAAATTAAGCTAAAATATTCAAAATACCGGAAATTGGGAAGTACTGTTATAAGGGTGCTATATCACAACGTGGACCCATTTTTTGCCCTAGACATTGTCAGCCAACAATAAGTACTTGTTCCAAAATTCATCCACCTACGCCAACTCCTTCTATTTTTGGACACCGTTTATGTGACTCGCGACAAAACAATTCCACTTAAATACTGCTTGAAAACGTGATTGATATTAAAACAACATTGAATACATTTGATAGTAATCATTTCTTAGATAACTTAGATATAATTCTACTCAATAAACAAAAACACAAATAAATTTCTTTCTTAATTTATAATGATTTATTTATTAACATTGTTAGATTAATGTGGGGATTAATGATTTATTACAGTGTTGCACTTTGGCATATTTAAATCAACAGCATTTTAGCAGAAATGTAAGCTATTGAATTGATCACGATTATTCTTGATCATGTCATTGTAATACCAAAGATTTGTTGATGATGTGGGGGAGCCAATGGGGCGGCTAGGTACCTCTAGAGCGTAGCCAATACGAGGACTTGAGGATAATTCATATTTGTTGGCCAATGTAGCAGACAATGAGTTGCGTTGGGGGCTGACATCAATGACGGGGCAGGATTTGCGGGATGAACGATTCTTGTGGACCATTTTGATAAAGTTTCAAATTATTTGCTTTTGTGGGGGTGTTGGAATCAAGGTACGCTGTGCAGATGGGTAAGCACGGAGAATTCTAGGTTGTTAGCGCAATTGGAGGTACGCGAACCTTTTTTGGATGACAAATGTTTGGAAAGGCTAAAAAAGAAAATGAGAAAATAAATGTTTATGTTTATTTTGAATGTTTTGAAGTTTCCAACTCACCTTAAATTAGCGTTTAATTTAGCTTTAGTGTCGGCTCGGTAATTCATTGACACTTATTCCAATTTTTTTAAAGTGAAAATTTTCAAAGAAATTTCACTTAGTCTGATTGTTGAAATGTGTTTTGTTTTGATTATCAGAATCAAATGATGATCGCTCTCAATTTAACCGGCTTTTTATATTCGTATGAACGTCATGCATTCGAAGCGTGTTGTTCGTAATCTTGTTTTATATGACGATGACTTCTGTTGTCGTTTGCTTGTCTCTGTCGAGAAGAGCAAGTAGTGAGGGTAGTATATTTGTTACTTTAATGAATTTTGAGTGATATGGTTTTGGAAATTCATTGTTGTTCAGGCATTTTTGTTTATTCCGTAGGGAACTTTGTTCAAAGGGGTTTAAAAGGGGTATAAAAATATTGTTGTTGCATAATATCCCTGACACTATCTTATAGGCAATATGGAGAAGACTTATGCCTCTAAAGTTAGAACATACAGTCTTGTCTCCTTTCTTGTCAGGACGGGAAACAGGATACTCAGGTTCCAATCGTCGCACTGTGGGCGAAATTCAAATCTAGCGGAGCAAAAGTCCGAAAACTGGCCTTATGTTATATGGAAATAATTAATGTCGTCCTATTCTAAACATCTTGCGGCACCCGAAAACAATAAACAAATTTGTATTTTATTGTAATTGGCTGTTATAGCGGTACATACATTGGGAGTTTTTATTCGTGATTGCTAAATCGACTTTTTTGGTATTTGTTTTGATCGTCAAAAATTGTGGGAAAAATTAAAGTAAAGAGTGCATAATTGAATTTTTTCCAACAGTTTGGATGTGCTGCTTTATAAAGAAAGTGATTGCAAAATTATTTACTGTTGTAAATATTCAAAAAAAATCTTTAATTATTAAGACACAACTTTTCGACTTTAAGTATCTTATATAAAGTACAACTAACCGGGGATAACCGGGGATCACTTCCGAATATTGTTTTTCTTAAAATACATACTCCGAGGTAATTACTCCGAAAATTCCGACTGCTACTATTTGCAACTCTTCATTTTATCGCCATTTTATTTTGAAGTAAAAAAATCGTTTGGTTTGGATATCATTACATGGAACCTATACCAAAACGTGAAGCTATAGGCATATATGCCTCCACTTTTTTGGGAGAAGTTTTTTTGGCCACTGGTTACCCTAAATGCCAAAATACAGCTAAGTCGGTCAGAAAAATTTGTTAAAAACTTTAAAATAACTAAAATCGGACAATGCCTATATATGGAGGCTAAACCAAACGTGGATCTATGCCCCCAATTTTTGTGGAGAAGTTTTTTGACCTCACGGAATCCGAAATGTTAAAATACAGTTGATTCGGCCAGAAAATTTAGCAAAGTTATTCAAAACGCCGAAAATCGGGCGGTACCGTTATATGGGATCTACACCAAAATGTGGGCCAATATAGACCATATTCCATAACATGGGTCCCACAGTCATAAAAAACATATGATTAAAATTTCAAGAGTCTATCTTAACTATTTTAAAAGTTATTAATTTTTCCCCGCTAGATTTGGATTTCACCCACAGTGTATCGCATGGAACCCCTTTCTTAAAATTTTTTTCGGTTGATTGGAAGTGTTTTTTATTATTCTACTTCTTAAATTAAAATTTTGAAACTTCAAAAAAATAGTTTTGGCCAAAAAATTTTTAACAAAAAGTACCCGACCAGCGCACGGTGGTCGAAAGCACTAATCTAGCGGCGCGAAATTAATAACTTGCAAACATATTGAAATACGTCACTGAAATTTGGCATAAACTCAGATTGTACCTTTGGGTAATAATGGGCCAAATATGAACAATATCGGCTGATGTTTTGGTATAGCCACCATATAACGGTACCTTACGATTTTCGGTATTTAGAGGATTTAAGCCACAATTTCGTAGCAAATTACCTGTAATTTGGTACTTAGGGTTCCTAGTGGTCAAAAAATAATTTCACCAAAAATTATGGACATTGGTGCACGTTTTGATATAGCCCCCATGTAACCATATCTCCCAATTTAAGGTATTTTGAATATCATGACCACATTTTTAAACCAACTTGGCTGTAATTTTGCATTCCGTGTTCTCACTAAAATCTTCTTACAAAATATTTTCAACACGGATTTATGTTTCGATGTAGCCCCTTTTATGGTACCCCCGATTCGTTGAATTTTTACTTGTTATACCATATTTAATAACATATTTAGCTATAATATGGTATTATAGTGTCTCCGGGGGTAGAAATCCTTCTTGCAAACATTTCTGAAGATAGGTCCATATTTTGATTTAGCTCCCATACAAATGCACAGCTAAATTTGTATGAATTTCATTTTTTTAAAAGTGCAGTCATCAAAAGATTTGCAAATATTTGCATCCCAAATGTGGTTATTCCGTAGCCAGAGAGTCCATTTTCTTTCCCCAAAAAATAATCGAACCTAAGTTCGGCTAAGTTTACAAGATGCACTCTATGGAACAAGCGCGTACAACCCATAAAAACACAAAAAAATTGAATTTTTTGAAAATTTATTGCTATATAACTTAGTACCTCCAGACCCAAAACTAATTTTTATAATTTAAATCTCACCCTCTGCTATTAATTGAATATAAATCTTGTCCAGTTTCATTAGGAATGCATTTAACATTTAAACAAATATGAAGTTAATTTTTTGCAACAATTTTTTAAAATCTGATGCAACAAAAACTCTTGCATTTGATAGTGAATAACTGAGTGAATATTTACAACAACAAAAATTAAAAAACCAAATTTTTGTCTGCGAAGTGTCTGTAATCGATGCAATGGAAAATACTTCGCAATTTTATAGTTCGATTTTTTTACTTTTGCGCCGCTAGATCAGTGGTTTCGACCAGTGTTCGGCGGTGAGCGTTGAACACACAACACTCTGATTTGTAGTCGGACACACTAGCTCTGTGCCACCATACTCATAACTTAATAAGGAGTAATTTAAGTAGTTATTTTTATTTACATTACTTTGTAATGGGTTACATCATGACTAACGGATCCAAATCACTATTCCTAAAATGCGAGTCCGAACGGCGCACGTTGGGGCAAGATTGAAAAAAACGGGTCTTTATTGAAAAATTAAAACACAAATTTTTGATAATCTGTCTTGACAGGGTTAACGAGTACAAAATTCTACCTCACTAGCCAAAATAGCAAAGTCGTACGTTGTTTACTTTTCGTGTAGCACAGTGTTAATGTTGAACATATTTTTAAAATTTAAGAAACTTGTGAAAAGTATTAAATTTTGCTGCTTTTAAATAGCCATAACGTAGTTTTTGCTGTATAAACTTGGCATTTTCAAAATGGATATTTCAAACAGAGGTAATTCTTAATATTTTAGGAAAAAAACGTTCTGAAAAAGTCTTGTAGAAATGGGTTTAAAAAATCCGCCAAAATGTGTCCAGATTTTGCATAATTTTGAAATGTATTGGAGTATTAAAAAAAGAGTGTCAAGAAGGTCGTGGTAATTTTTTTTTGTATTTTTCTCTTGGTTGTTGTCTTTAATATTGTGCAAACAAACTTGCGTCTTGCTTGCGCATTTTAAGCTATGCCAAACATGGTGGAAACAAACTTGGGTCAAATTTTTTGCATTTTGGGGTTCTTGTCTTCATTTTCTCTGATATTGTTGTACAGTATGTCGTGTTTTGGCTTAATGTCTGTGTTCACCCTACATAAGACAATGTGTGCACGTCCACCATTAGGTTATAGGTACTATATATAATGATTTATATGAAATGATGGCTATGTACAAGGGGTGCAATCGCAAAAAATGGAGATTGATTTAAAAAATTAAATTCGTCTTTTTGGTATAACTGACGTTACATGGTAATATGTTACAAAATTCTAAGTCTCTAACCAAAATGTCAAGATCATATCGACGCCTCCAAACAATAGTATGCTAAGTCGACTTAGCATGTTTTCAAGTTCTTTACATTTTTATATTTAACGTCCTTTAACTTAAATTCTGTCAAATTTTGGTAATGATCGGACGACCCGAACAGAAGTTATAAACAAATATTTACTTAGCATAGTACTGAAGGTCAAAGAAATTTTCAAACTTTTAGAGCTTGTCCTGCAAAACTCGCTTTTCAGAATTAGCAAACTATTATTTGGAGGTGTCGAACGTCCTTTAACTTATATTCTGTCTACTTTGGGTAATGATCGGTCAATCCGAACAGAAGTTATAAGCAAATATTGACTTAGCATAGTACTGAAGTTCAAAAAAATTTCCAAACTTTGAGAGCTTCTCCTGCAAAACTCACTTTTTAGACTTAGCATACTATTATTTGGAGGTGTCGATATATTGTTAACTTCTACAGCTACACTGTGTTAAAGTTAAAGAATTTTTAATAATTTGAAGATCACCATAAAAAATTAATTTTTTTGGTGTATATATTTTAGAACGAAATCGTCATCTTCAGATAGATATCAGAATCTTAGAAAAATATATTTATGACAAAAGAAGTTTAGAAACATATTGAAAATTAATTTAAAATTTATCAATTTTCCCCCTATTTTTATACCCTCAGCCTTTAGGCTAAAGAGGGTATTTACACTTTGATACGACCAAAAATGTGCCTCATCGAAATAATGGTTTTAGACCCCAAGTATGTTTGTACGATATCCGTTTCAGACAATTTTGAGTAGATCTAGCAATGTCCGTCCGTCTGTCTGTCTGTCCGTCTGTCTGTCTGGCTGGCTGGTGCGCACGATAACTCTCGAACGGATCAATCGATTCGGTTCAAATTTTGGGTATCGAAATATTTTGTCCAGATTCGATTTAAGTTCGAAGATGGGGCATATAGGTCCACTCCTTCAGGTATCTCCTCCACAAATGTTCAAAAATTGTCGCAAAACTTGTGCGCACGATAACTCTTGTAGGGAATAACGTATTTGGTCCATACTTTGCACATCGTGTAATTTCTACCAAACTTAGATGTGGTTCCAATATGGACTCAATCGGTCCACTCCTTCGGGTACCTCCCACACAAAATTTCGGAAAAGTTCAGTTTAGGACCTGGTCTCGAATCGGTTTGATTTTTGTTTACGCAAGTTGAATTCGCTGTCCTTTATAAGACGCTGTAAGTTTCATTAGGGGCAAGTCCATACTTCCTGAGAAAATAGCCTGAACGTTACAAAAACCCCTATGACACCGTGTGTAGTGGTTGGAGCGCAAGATAACTCTCGAACGGATCTGCCGATTCGGTCCAAAATTTGGCTTTCGTAATATTTTGTCCAAACTTAGTTCAAGTCGAAAGATGGATTATATCGGTCCACGCCTTCCGGTACCTCCCCCACAAAAGTTCGAAAATTTTCGGAAAATGTGTGCGTACGATAACTCTTGAACGGAGTAATCGATTTGCTCCATACTTTGCACATTATGAAATTTCTAGCAGACATAGATGAGGTTCGAATATGGCCTCAATCGGTAAACTCCATCGAGTACCTCTGACACAAAATTTCGGAAAAGTTCAGTTTAGGACCCGCTCTCGAATCGCCTTGGTTTTTGTTGTAACGTCTTGTATTTACTGTCCCTTATACGAAGGTACAAGTTTCCTCAGGGGCAAGTCCATACTTCCCGAAAAAATAGCCTGAAAGTTGAAAAACAAACCCTTTGACACCATGTTTATGGGTGGAAGCGCAAGATAATTCTCGAACGGAAATGCCGATTCCGACTAAAATTTGGCCTTCGTAATATTGTTTCCAAAATTAGTTTAAGTTCGTAGATAAGCCATTTCGGCCCACTTCTTCAGGTATCTACCCCACAAAAGTTCAAAAATATTCGGAAAAATTGTGCACACGATAACTCTTGATGAGAGTGACCGATTGGGTCCATACCTTACACATTCTCACAATATCTACCAGATATAGATCAGGTTCGAATATGGACTATATTTGTCCACTCCATCCCGTACCTCCCACACAAAATTTTGGATAAGTTAACTTTAAGACCTGCTATTGAATCACTTTGATTTTTGTTGAAGCAACTTACATTCGCTGCCTCAATTACGATGGTAAAAGTTGTTTCAGGGGCAAGTCCATACTTCTTGACAAAACAGCCCGAAGGGTGTAAAAAACCCCTATGGCACCTCCATGGTCTATGTCGGTCCATTCCTTTAAGTACCTCTTCCGTAAAATTTTTGAACTTTAATCCTAATCAACATTTTTGTCGGTTCATACGACCAACATTTTGAAACCCCCTAAATACATACGTTTTTTTTGTGAAAAAAGTGTTTCAGTTTGCACAGGCTGAGGGTATATCTCTGTCGGCAAAGCCGACTGATACTTTTTTACTTGTTGAAAAGTATTTAGAGTTAAAAAAGTAGCGGAATATTTTATATGGGGGTTATTCCAAAACGAGAATATATGGAGATAATGTGTGATAAAAATATTTTCAGTATCTTCAAAATGCACAATTCACAATTTGAGCCAGTTTAGTTGCAATATATGCCTAAAATGTTCGAAATCCTCCAAATTTGAATGTACCTCTATATGGGGGCTATACCAACACTTTGACCTACGAGTATATTGACAAATTTTCGCATGATGAATTCTTAGGCATTCAGAACTATAAATTCTAATTTACAGATAAATATACTAAAAAATGTGATCAAGGACCCCGAAAAACATAAAATCGGGAGATACCCTTGTATGGGAGCTACACGAAAATATTGGCCTCACTTTATACTTTTTTGACAAATATTAGCTTAACTAATAATTAATCGTATTGGAAGATTTTAGATTAATCAAATAAGAAATGTAGACATAGTTTTTATGGTAGCCATTAGTTTTTATGGTAGCCATTTATGAGGGCTTCGAATATGCATCTCCAATCCCATAATTTTTACCAAAACTGTGCTCCTTTATATTGATTGAGGTGTAAACATTCGAAAAATGTTAAGATTTTATCACCCAAATGCTTCCCTGAATTAATCTCCGTTTTTTGGAATCTTGCCCCAATGTGCGGCGTGTCTTCAGACACCACTTGTCGAAAAGTTTTACATGGCTGAAATACTCAGACAATATCACCACCGTTGAAAATATGGCCTGGGAATCGAACTCGGGTATTTAGCGTGTATACAACGCGGTCTAGAATTTTTTATATTATTGATTTTTAGACCTTATGTAGAGGCTTTCCTTCAGCGCTGACATCCCTTATGAGGAGGTACTTAATCAAACGCGGCGGTACCTCAAGGTTTTTGTCTGATTAAAAAAGAACTGGAGTGACCGATACAGTCCTTGAAGTGACCTGACCTATGTCCGTTTTACATGCTTAGACCGAATCGGTTACTCACTTCGAGAGTTATCGTGTGGATAATTTTAACGAACTTGAACTTTTGTGGGCGAGGTTACACAAAATGGTTGATCTAAATTTGGACAAATTATTACGAAGTGCAAAGTTTGGACAAAGTCGGTTGATCCGTTTGTGAATTATTTTGATTAGGCCATTTTTTGATCATATCAAAGTGTATATACCTTCGCAAGCTTCAGTAGTGATGGTATAAAAATCTGAATTTTTCAAGAATTACTATAAGATGGTATGGAGTATCTTAAACTTTAAATTTTCCTTTTACAAACTTGTAGTAGAACAGAAAACCTTTTAATCCGTTGCATACAATATTTCAAACAAATCATCAA
This sequence comes from Musca autumnalis, assembly GCF_047663935.1. Classification (NCBI taxonomy): domain Eukaryota; kingdom Metazoa; phylum Arthropoda; class Insecta; order Diptera; family Muscidae; genus Musca; species Musca autumnalis. Next base: position 261,363,358 of record NW_027411755.1, on the reverse strand, counting down.
CGGATTTGTTCCAATTTCTTTATACTCATAACTCATACATACACATATTTATTTTTATACTACACAAAATCTGGAATTGATTGTTTTCGTTTTGTTAATTTCATTGATGTTGTATTTATTTTAAAAAAGTTTGTTGTTTTTTTATGCAAATGTGAGTTGTTGTTTCCATGTGCTTTGTTTTGGTTGTTCCCCTTTCGGTCAATTTCTCTGTTATTTGTTGTTGACAACTGACGCATTTTAGCTGGATCTTCCCTCCTGACGTCAAATTGCTTTGAATTTCTATTGACATCAAACTAAAACTCATAAAACAAAGACGTTGTTGGTGATGATGACGATGATTTGTTTATTTATTTTGACCATCATAGATTGGCCAATCCGACGTCATAAATATGTTATGACGTTATTTAAATACATACAGGCAAATGTTTTGAAACAAACTTGCATTGGCCACAAAGAACGTCATATAAAGAAATACGTATAGATGTATAACGTCTTTGGAATATGGAATTGTATGTAGATCGATAATAGAAAGTACTTTATAGATACTTTAACCAAGAATTTTGAATTACTCATTTCAAATTTGTTTTGAATCCCGATTCAATGAGGATGTATTTCTCGGAAATGCAATTTGGAAATACATTTTCATCGATCATATAGTGTGACTCATAATTCATAGAAAACCCATTCTAAAGAATGGCTGACTACATTGTGGTAGTTTCCACCGTTTATGCAAAACGATTGCAAATTATTTCAAACAAACGATATACTATCTTACACCTGCCCTTATTAATATTAAAAAAAGTGAATGAATCCATTAAAATCAGAATAATGACTACTAATTTAGGCGACTAATTCGCATGTCTCCAACCACTTTTTAATCATCCATTTTATACGAACGTCACCAAATAATATTTGAGAAACAAAGAAGACGCTACTCTGATCACGTCTCATAACAACCCCACCAGACAAACAAAACAGGCTAAGATCGAAGTCAATGAAATGTTTTCGAATTAAAAAGCAGACTTGGTTTAAGCACATGCTTATGTTTTAATTTTTTGGTAAACAAATTCAAATGCATAAATCAAAATGGCAAAAAATGGAAAAAATACCGTAAATGTGTAACTTTTTTTTGATTCACTTTGGCACAATATTTTTCAAATGAATTCGTTGTTGTTTCTAATTTTATATCAATTAACAAATAAGTATTGGAAAAATTTGACAAAACGTCACAAGCAAAAAAATAAATTATTGAAAGGGTGGGGTCGCTTTATTGGATCTATTATATGTATATATGTTTGTATTAATTTCTTTTCGAATAACACAACCTCACAACAATTTACAAATGCAATTTTGCACCAATTTTCAGTGAAATATTGTAAACATTTTATATTACTTAACACATGTAGGCCGAGTTAAACACATTCAAAACATCACTTTTATATACAAAATTAATTATATTCCGACTGATTTTACACTCCCAACAATGTTGCAAGTTAAAATTGTAATTATTTTCAAGTAAAAGCCTAGGTCAAGAATATAGAGATTTTTCACTCGCAATTTCTTTTCAAATGCGACTTAGAAATGTAAGAATCTGGTTTAACAACATCGAGTTCGTTTTACATTATGGCGGTTATATAAATGTTTCTGGTTTGCCACACGTGAATATTTTACATTTTATATGTCTTTAATTACACTGTATGACATTAGGTGTGTACGATAACTTTCCCAGCAATAATTACTCAGTCAGTTCCAGCAACCTCTCTCAGTGAATTTTACTCTCTCAAGCAAGAAAAATTGCAGAAAGTTATCGAACAGCATTTTGCAAAAACTTGCAAGAAAGTCAGCTGTTTCCGAAAATGTATGAAATTTGTTTTTGTTTCTTTTGATATTTTAAACCAAACGGAACAAAAACATAAATTTTAAAATTGCACTTTACTTATTTAATGCTTTAACCCTATCCACAACGCTTTAGAATCTAAAAAAATGTGCAATCGTGAAATTTTCTTGGTCGAAAATGTTAACATTTCGATTTGTTTACATTGAACATGTGATTAAAAGTCAGCTGATCAGACTTGCAAATTTTTGCGGGACAAATTTTCCCAGCAAAAATTTGCAAGTTCTCAGTCACAAAACTCTCCAAAAATCTCTCCAAACTCGCTCTCTGTTGCTGGATAATTTTGTTATCGAACAGCATTCAGCAAAAATTTGTACGAATTTGTACAAATTATTGGGTTATCGTACACACCTATTATAAACAAAACAAGATAAAAAACAAGAAACATTTGAAAGAAAAAAAAATGTTTTAGTAAGTAATAATAGTTTCAAAAAAAATGTATGGCTTTTAGAGTGGGTGAATTCATAGTAGAGTTAGCAAAAATTGTAAGCCGTCCAAAATGAAATTTTACAAAAAATATTTCGCAATAGTCCAAACATTTTGCTTAAGTATAGGTTGAAATCTGTTGGCGTATAAATGTGAAACTTTATTTAGGATAATTTGCTTTTTGGGTGCAAACAAAGATATGTTTAGATATAATACCTATAAATACAAACCCAAAAGCCACAAACAAAAAACAAACCCATGCATTAGTGGGCGCTTACTAAGAGCAAGGGAGCGTAAATTTCAATGTAAAACACATTGAAATATATGCTCATTTGTTCTCAGTAAGCGATCACTGGCTATCAATAAAATATACACACATTTATAAATGGTGGTGGGTTATTGAAATGCTTAGAAATACCAAACACAAAACCAACAACAGACACATAGGTACATATAAAATTCTAAAGAAATACATAACAGACTTTAATAACGGAATGAAATAATTTATAAAACGTCACAGTTTTAAAAAGAAAAAATATATAAAGTTGAAATCATCAGCGGGAAATCGGCATCTGGAATCAAATCAAAATGACCACTATTAAATGCAATTTCTCCCTTGTCCATTAAAATATTTCCATTCAGTTTTTTTATTCAATTATAAAATTTCCAATTATAAAATGTATTGGACATTTAATTTCCCAGCAAAATTTGAAGGAAGGTGTTCTATGCGATGACGTGATTTCATGGCATCTTTTGCATTGGTTCATACGATGTCGTGAAAGATCCGATCTTTTTATTAGCATTTGAAGGAAGGCAAAGGAAGTCGTGAAAGATCGGATCAGCATTTCATCAGCATTTAAACCAATGCAAAGGAAGTCATGAAAGATCCGATCTTTTCATCAGCATTTGAACTCATTCCATCGATCCAATAGAGATGAATTTTGTGTTTTTATTTATACACATTTTTCTAAATACATAAGATTAGTTATTTACAATTCGGAGACTCGAAATCACAACCAACGTTGTTAAAACTCTCGTCGTAATGATAATGTCATTGCAACGGGTTGGTGAAAATGATATGCCAAAGCATTGGTGGAAATGACATGCCAAAGCATTGGTCAAAATGACATGCTTAGGATCCGAAAATGAATGTCATCTTAAGATCCGAAAATGAATGTCATCTTTGGGGGGTCACGCTCATATAAAATTCATGAGTGAAAATGCTAAAAAGATGACTTGCCAGATCACTTGCACCCATGATTGAATAGCATATTTGGCATCGAACATTTTGCTGGGTTACTAAAAAGCCCCATTTCCTTAAGAAAACACAAAACACTGATTTATTCACTCATTTTACAGCCTTTACTCAACGATTGTATTTAGAAAACTGAAGAAAAAAGAACAACATAATTCATACCATTTTTTTCTTTTGCTCTTCGCAAACGTTGGTTAACAACAATGGTGGGCAAATTGCGAGAGACTCGTGTATTTTTTACACTTTTGTGTATGAGGCCGAGCATTTCTGCCCAACAGTGGTTAACAACAACAAAGCACGAAACAAACGTGTTTGGCGGCATGCGCACAACCAAAAAATAAACCTTTGAGCTCATTTACACGAGGAAACAATGTTTCCTTGTTTCCTCTAAAACGTGTGTTCCGTTTTGATTCTCATTCGCAAAATTGGTCAGTGTTGGGAACAAATGTAGAAATGATTGTACAAAAACGTACAAAAGGCACTTTTGGATAGATATGTGCAAGAAATAAATAATAATTTCATAAAAAAGTATTTATTTTGTGTTGTAAAAAAATGTTTCTTGTAATTGTTATAGTAAGGTATTTCCCTACTTCATGAATTGATACTCATTTTTTAACAAATTACGACAGGTAATACAGCTATTTTTTACCCTCATGTGTCAATACTTTTTACGGAATCTTTTATGAATGGTTATTTATATTATTAACCCTTTCTTTTTACCTGTTTTTGTAGTTTTCCAAAGAATTGTTTTTTGAATATTCATGTACAATAGGTAGATAATCATTTTTGGTAACTTTATGTAAAAACGTACGTCTACCGTTCAAAAGGTACGCTTGTTAAACAGCGCAACCCTGAAAATGCAATTACGAATGAGAATCAAAACGGAACACACGTTTTAGAGGAAACATTGTTTCCTCGTGTAAATTACCTTTTTGTACTCTCCCGTCTTTTTTTTTTTTTTGTTTTTTATTAAATTCAATTTTATTTATCTACATTACTTAAATATTGCCCCAGCGCCATTGAGGCATTATTGAGGCTTATTTTATATTAATATTTCATTTTGTTTTTAAAGAACGGTTAGCATTACTTTAATTACATCAAAAGGAATTGAAAAAAAAAATAAAAATGTTATCTATATATATAAAAGAGTAAAGTGATGATGTGATCTACAACGCCCAGACGAAACGGCTGAAGCTAGAATCCCCAAATTTTGTGTGAGGATTAGTCTTGGGGCAAAGGTGCTCGATAAGGCTGGGTTTTTGGAAATTCGTCCTAGAAGGGTACGAAAAGTACTAAAATGTACTAAAAATGGTACCATTTGTGTGGGGGACCGACTAAGAATCAACGCCCAGACGAAACGGCTGAAGCTGGAAACCTGAAATTTTGTGTGAGGGTTAGTTTTGGGGCGAAGGTGCTCGATAAGGCTGGGTTTTTGGAAATTCGTCCTACAAGGGTGCGAAAAGCACTAAAATGTACTAAAAATGGTCAAATTTGTGTGGGGGGCCGACTAGGAATCAACGCCCAGACGAAACGGCTGAAGCTAGAATTCCCAAATTTTGGGTGAGGATTAGTCTTGGGGCGAAGGTGCTCGATAAGGCTGGGTTTTTGGAAATTCGTCCTACAAGGGTGCGAAAAGCACTAAAATGTACTAAAAATGGTCAAATTTGTGTGGGGGGCCGACTAAGAATCAACGCCCAGGCGAAACGGCTGAAGCTAGAATTCCCAAATTTTGGGTGAGGATTAGTCTTGGGGCGAACGTGCTCGATAAGGCTGGGTTTTTGGAAATTCGTCCTACAAGGGTGCGAAAAGCACTAAAATGTACTAAAAATGGTCAAATTTATGTGGGGGGCCGACTAAGAATCAACGCCCAGGCGAAACGGCTGAAGCTAGAATTCCCAAATTTTGGGTGAGGATTAGTCTTGGGGCGAAGGTGCTCGATAAGGCTGGGTTTTTGGAAATTCGTCCTACAAGGGTGCGAAAAGCACTAAAATGTACTAAAAATTGTCAAATTTGTGTGGCTGACCGCCTAATAATCAACGCCCAGACGAAACGGCTGAAGCTAGAAACCTGAAATTTTGTGTGAGTGTTAGTCTTGGGGCAAAGGTGCTCGATAAGGCTGGGTTTTTGGAAATTTGTCCTACAAGGGTGCGAAAAGCACTAAAATGTACTAAAAATGCTAACATTTGTGTGGCTGACTGATTAATAATCAACGCTCAGACGAAACGGCTGAAGCTAGAATCTTGAAAATTTGGGTGAGGGTTAGACTTGTGGCGAAGGTGCCCGATGAGGCTGGGTTTTTGGAAATTTGTCCTAGAAGGGTGCGAAAAGTACTAAAATGTACTAGCAATGGTGCTTTTTGTATGACTGACTGATTAATAATCAACGCTCAGACGAAACGGCTGAAGCTAGAATCATGAAATTTTGTGTGAGGGTTAATCTTGGGGCGAAGGTGCTCGATAAGGCTGGGTTTTTGGAAATTCGTCCTAGAAGGATGCGAAAAGCACTAAAATGTACTAAAAATTGTCTCATTTGTGTGGCTGACCGCCTTATAATCAATGCTCAGACGAAACGGATGAAGCTAGAAGCTTGAAGTTTTGAGTGTAGGTTGGTGTTGGTATGTAGGCGTGAGATAAGGCTCGGTTTTTGGAAATTCGAACTGGAAGGGTACGAAAAGTACTAAATGGTACTAAATATGGTACCCTTTGTATTAGGCAAACGGGAAAAGCTAGAATTCTGAAATTTGGGATGAGGGTCACTGGTGGAGAGTTAGAAAGATGTACCATAGGGTTTTTGGAATTTCGACCTAGAAGTGTACGAAAAGTACTAAAAGTTGTAAAATTTAGTACCAGTTGTATATTTTGAACGGCTATAGCTAGAATCTTGAAATTTGGTATGGAAATAAAGGATGGGAGGTGGTGTTTATGAAAGGAAATTCGTTCTCATGTGTACGAAAAGTACTAAAGTGTACTAAATTTAGTACAATTTGGAATTGAGTGAACGGATAAAGCTGGAAACTTGAATTTTAAAATTAAGACTACTATTGAAGAGTAGGATTGAGATATGAGGGTTATTTTTGGAAGTTCGTACTTATGTGTACGAAAAGTACTAAATTTGGTACAATTTGGATTTGGGTGAATGTATAGAGGTGGAATCCTGAAATTTTAAATTATTATTACTGTTAGAGTATAGGATTGAGGTAGTTTTGAAAATGTGTACTTATTCGTACGAAAAGTACTAAACGGTCGTGAATTTGGTACAATTCGGATTTGGGTGAATGAATATAGGTGGAATCCTGTAATTTGGAATCAAGATTACTGTTGGACTGTAGGATTGAGTTAATCTTGGAAATTCGTACATATGGGTAAGGAAAATACTAAATTTGGTACAATTTAAATTTAGCTAAACGGACAGAGCTGGAATCTTGAAATATTGAATTAAGATTTCTATTGGGCTGTAGGATTGAACAAGTTGTGGAAATTTGTACGAAAGTACTAAATGGTACTCAATTTGGATTTGGGTGCACGGATAGAGCTGGAATCCTGAAATCTGGAATTAAGGTTACTGATGGAGTGAAGGATTGAGGTTGTTTTGGAAATTCATACTTATGGGTACGGAAGATACTAAATGTGGTACAATTTGGATTTGGGTGAACAGATAGAGCTGGAATCCTGAAATTTATAATTAAAGTTACTTATGGGGTGTAAGATTGAGGTAGTTTTGGAAATTCGTACTTATGGGCACGGAAAGTACTAAATGGTACTAACTTTGGTATACTTTAGATTTGGGTGAACGAATAGAGGTGGAATCCTGAAATTTGGAATTAAGATTACTGCTGGACTGTAGGATTGAGTTAGCCTTGAAAATTCGTACTTATGTGTACGGAAAGTACTAAATTTGGTACAATTGAAATTTTCGTGGACCGATAGAGCTGGATTCCTGAAATTTGGAATTATGATTACTTATGGAGTGTAGGATTGAGGTAATTTCGGATGTTCGTACTTATGGGTACGGAAAGTACTGAATGGTACTAAGTTTTGTACATTTTGGATTTGGGTAAACAGATAGAGCTAGAATCCTGAAATTTATAATTAAGATTACTTATGGAGTGTAGGATTGAGGTAGTTTTGGAAATTCGTACTTATGGGTATGGAATGTACTAAATGGCACTTAATTTAGTACAATCTATATTTGGGTGAACGGATAGAGCAGGAATCCTGGAATTCCGAGTTAAGGTTATTGTTGGAGTGTAGGGTTAAGGAAGTTTTGGAAATTCGTACTAATGGGCACGGAATGTACTAAGTGGTACTAAATTGGTACAATTTATATTTGGGTGAACGGAGAGAGCTGGAATCCTGAATTTTAGATTACTGTTGGAGTGTAGGACTGAGATAGTTTTGGAAGTTCGTACTTATGGTTACGAAAAGTACTAAATGGTACTTACTTTCGTACAATTTAGTTTTAGGTGGACGAATAGGGTAGTATCCTGAAATTTAGAATTACTCTTGGAGATAGTTATTGAAATTCGTACTTTCATACGAAAAGTATTAATGGTATTATGAATAGAGATGGAATTCGGAAATTTGGTATTATAGACCCTCTTGATGTGTAGGGTTGAGTATGGATACAAAATGGCACAGAATTTGGTTCAAACTGTTATTGTGTAAATTAGTAGAGCTGAAATTGTGAAATTCGATATTATGTGTACGTACTTATGTATACGAAAAATACTAAATTGCGGTTGGGATTATGTTTTGGATAAAAGGCAGTAGTTTTTTAACTTATACATATTATAGGTACTGAATTTGGTACCAGTTTGGCGTTGAAGGGATAAAGTAGAATTTCGAATTGTTGTTGAGGGATGGTGTTGGTGTTTAGATAAGAATTTTTTTTTAAATGCATACAAATTCTGAAATTAGGCTTAGAGCTGGCTGACTTATTGAGAAATACACAATGGTATTAAATTTGACGTTGGTGAAGCAATGAAGCTGGAATAATATAATTACTGCGTGAAAAGTACAAAATTGCAATCAATTTGGTATTGGGCTAAGGAATAGGTAGGTCGTACAATAAATGTACTAGGAGTATTAAGTAATACTAAATATTGAAGCACTGGTATTGGGTGAATCGATAATTGAAATTTGTTGTGAGGATCACTGTTGAGATTGCATCAGAATGTTTATTAAAATCCACCTTTAAATGTATAAAAGGTTTCCATATGTAATACTATTGACATTGGGTGAACAAGTAGAGCTAAAACTGTAACAAGCTAATGAGCTAAGGTTCTGGATTCTAAAAATTGTACTGAATAATGTTCTATTGTTTCTAAGTTAACACGAATTCGGTTTCTAAATAATGTAATAATTGTTTCACAAACATCCCAGACGGGACAAGGGAGACTTCTCTCATATCAATGAGTGCACCCCGATTCATATTAGATCAGTGATATGGGACGTACTGATTATCGCCGAGTCCGAACGGCGTGCCTTACGACACCATTTGTAGAGAAGTTTTACATGACTGAAATACTCAGTAAATGTCGCCAACATTACTGAGGGGTATTTTGCAACCGTCGAAAATTTGATGTTGCCTGACCGGGGAATCGATCGGTTTTCTACATTTTGATATCACAAATTCCAAAATTCGGACTGAAATTTAAAATGTAGGTCGCTGTTGAAGTATAGAGGTCTTTTTTTTTTGAGATTCGAACAAAACATGCACGAACAGTACTTAAAAGAAATTAAATGTCAATTTAAATAGCTATAATTACATAAAAATGTTCAGTGTTCACCATATTAAATGTTTATTTGAATATTATTTCTTTTCCGCATACAAAGTAGCGGGCATTTTGCTAGTTATTTATATGATTTCAGATGAGTTACGTCAGAAGCATTCCTACATTTGTTGACAAGAAAGACTTTAGTTCAGTTTTAAAGTGAGATATTTGTGATTGATTCTTAATGTGATTGGGCAAATGGTTAAATTCTAAGCATCCACTATGTTCAATACGTTGTTTTGTCATTTCCAAACGACATCTTTTAACTCCTAAATTTGTACAGTTCCTCGTGTTTACCAAAGTTTGATTGGCATTGAATTGAATTGAGTTGAATCCAATATTCCTTACAGATTTATACATATATGTCAGAATCTGTAATTTATAGCATCCATACAATGGAAGTACATCTCTGCAAACATTATTATAAAGATCGTACGTTGGGTATAATTGAGGCAAGTTAAAAACAATCTTTAGAGCCTTATTCTGCGTCCTTTGAAGTGACTTCAAGTGAGTAGTTTTCTTATGTGCATATATAATTGCCATATAATTCAAATGACTTTGCACTAGTGAATTATATAGTAAGCGTTTGGTTTTAATATTAAACTTATTTCTGAACTTTCGTAGAATTCCAATAGCAGGAGCAATTTTCATACGTAATGAGTCCATGTGTACATCCCACGTCAGATTGTTTTGCATATGTATGCCTAAGTATTTTACAGATTGACTTTCAGATATGCTTTTTCCTCCTATGGAAACATTAAAGTTGGAGTCAATTTGTGGACATCGAGGTCTAAACCTTATTATTTTCGTCTTATTGGGATTAATTACTAGTTTATTAATTCTGCAATATTCCATTAAAACTTCTGCATCATGTTCCATTTGGGCCTTTAGAACCAGCTCATGATTATATGGATATAAGAGGGTTATATCATCCGCATACATAATTAATCTCCCATATAGATTTAAATTCGATATGTCGTTGAGAAATATAGTAAACAACAAGGGGCCCAGAACACTACCTTGTGGAACTCCGTGTTCTACTACACCAATGTCTCCTTTTATTCCGTCTACTTCAACAAACTGTTTCCTGTTTTGGAGGTAGTTTTTCACAAGTTTGAGCTCTTTGCCTAGAATACCATAGTAAGGCAATTTTGTAAGTAGGATCTCGTGGTCAATTAGATCAAAAGCTTTGGAGAAATCATACAAGACCGCACCAACTCCGCCGAAGTTTGCATCCAGACTTTCACAAATTAGGTTCACAACATTGACAACAGCTTCCTGGGTCCCGCTGCATTTTTTAAAACCAAATTGCATTGAATACATTTGCCCAGTTTGCTCCAGAAAATCTGATATCTGCTTATGAATTAACTTCTCGTATAGTTTGTCTATTAATGGTAATAAAGCTATGGGTCTAAACTCGCAAGTTTTATAAGCATTTTTTGATTTGGGAATTGGGACTATTTTAGCAATTTTTAGGACATCAGGATAAATAGATGTATCTATTATTTCATTAAAAATGACAGCTAGATGTTCGCTGATATGAGTTTTTGATCCAATTAATACTCTACCACCAATACCATCATAACCGGGACATTTACTGGTATCAATATTTCCAATCAGTTCTTCCATTTCTGTTTTATCTACAGCTTTCAATGAAAATATTTCTTGACATTGGCTTAGGCTGTCTAGATCATTGCAGTGATCACTTTCTCGACATGTAATGTTATCTTTTAAGATCTTTGGAATATTTAAGAAATATTCTGTTAAACATGTTACACATGACTTTGCCATCATTAACAATTTCATCCGTATCATTTCTTAAACATATTTTCCTCCTTTCCTTCCTCCCCAAGCATTCATTTAAAAACTTCCAAGATTTACGAGGGTTTTCACTTATGTTCTCTAAATTGTGGCTCACATACGAGTTCATGCTTTTTTTACTAGCTATTTTTTTATTACTCGGCTTATGTTTTTCAAAGTATATTCCGTTGCCGCATCTCTACCATTCTTTCTTCTTTTGGCCAATAATTTATCTTTAAACTTCCTTAACGCTTGGAGATTATGATTTTCCCATGGAGTCAATAATGATTTTGATGAAACTTTAATTTCTTTGATCACGGTATGTTCTTTTATACCTTCTGAGATAATCGAAGTGATGTTCTTCATATCAATCGAGGGGTTGCCGGTGTAATGAAAATTGGTGGAATTATTTCGAATATGTGTTATTATGCTATTAATATTCTGTTGCTTAATAATTTTTTTAGTGACCTGAATATTTGTTAGGTTACTTTCTAATTGGCACCATATGACATTGTGATCCGATAATTCACATTCTATCGAGTCAATAATCAATCTATCAGCCACATTGCTATACACATGATCAATAGATGTGTTACTACAAGGCCGCGTCACTAGTTTATGACAAGTTTCATAGTCCATAGAAGCTAGAACCGAGTAAATTCTCGGAAACTCAGAAGGGTTTAATTGATCTATGTTGGAGTCTCCAAGAATAATAGAATTTGTATCACAACGAGCACACAATTCATTTTCTAAGTACTCAAGGAATGTATTTGAGCAACATTTCGGCGAACGATAAAAGGTTGTAATTTTTAGGGAATTTCCATTTATTCTGAATCCATCTAATGAGATCCGAATTGCTTCAATATAATTCTTGCTTTCACAAAATTCAACTGCATAGGTTATATTTTGCCGTATATATAAGGACGTTCCACCATACCCGTCGATACGACAACAATGTACAGCGTTGTACTCAGGCAAATTATAAATTTGTGTTAACTCTTTAGAAAACCAGGTTTCTTGAACTGCAATAATTTGTGGTAAAACGGGGAACTGTGCAACTAAGGCTTTAAATTTGTTAAATTTGCTATAAGAAGAAATGCTTCTGACATTTACAGACATTATGCTGCTTCGTCTTATATTACACCATACACAGAGCTCTTTATTATAAAACAGCAATCCGCATCCGCGAGAGCCCTGTTGTCACACTCTTCGACAAAAATCCTATCTCCACCCATAAAAAATATGTTCTAACATAAAAAAATATGTTGTTACCCAAAGAAATAGAATTGAGATATGTCACAAAATGTTGCAAACATATATTTGTTTGGACACAAACGTGCTGCATGTAATGCTGCATATTTCTAACATATATTTTTCTGCGTGTATACAAAGCCGAGTGTCGTCAACCCGAAAATAATTTCCCCAAAGGGGTGTGGATCGAGAAGACTCTCTCACCCGGGCACCATCGTGCCGACTGCTCTAATTTACCAACATTACACATTCTAGTGTCTTCGCCAAGTCAATACATTTACTTAAAGACGAATATACCTACAGGTTAATCGTAATTTACGCACCAAGAGGAGAACATAAGGAATAGAATTGTTTCCACTCGTGTTTTAACATAAGATTTGTGGATCCTTGACCCTGGCTGCGATTTAGCTTACCTCAGCCCTAGATAAAATACCCGTTATACATTTTATCCACCTTTTCCAACCGAGTTAGCTGCAAATTGACATTTCGACTTCTCAATGTACAGGAAACATCTGTACCAAAAGTTGATGCATAGACACCACTTCCACCGGTATTAGTTATTACAAGATTTTAGGTACATTTCCAACTGAATTACCTGCAATCTGGCATATGGAGACATCCCTATCAAAACTATGGACAAAGATCCACATTTATTTGGAAGGTCCGCGATTGTCAAAATACAGATAGATTTCGATTGTGTAGCCGGTATTCGAAGTCATTTCATAGCTACAGACCTTCGTCCCATACGGAAACTGTAATTGTAGAGTTAAATTTCGGCGTAACATAGTGAGGAAAAACTCTGTAATATCCGTTCTCAGAACTAAAATAATTGGATTTGCTTCTTTTGCTTCTCAGACTGAGAGTATAGTGAAGTCGTCTGATAACCCTGTACAACACAGAAAATGCAAACAACTTCTAGTGGGCATTTTCTGAATGTACATATTGAGACTACAACACTCCTAGTTGGGTTTTGTGTTTTTAGATCGGGTGTGGATTTTATGGCCTCATCTATACCGGGCTAAACTGACGCTTTTTGCCATTGATCCGGACTTTATCTCAGAAACTAGTAAGACTTTTGCGTTGCGGTCTTCAGCAATATTGTAGAACTTAAGTGTCAAATAGACGAACTAGAAAAAACCGCAGAGCGCATCAAAATTGATAAAATATAGGAAAGTTTACATAATTTCTGGAATTATGGTCAGTAATAGCCAAACTATTGAGAGTTGAAACAAGTAACCTTCCGCAAAAAATACCAAATAATGTGCTCATCAATTCTTCAGAACTGTAAAACACTTATTTCATGTTGTTTAGGCGGTATTTCATACCATACTTTCTACAATATTATCGATATATTTATCATTTTGTCGTTGAAAAAAGGCTAGAAATAACGCGACAGAGGCATTTTACAATAATGATATGTTTTGAAGAGTTGTATATGACATTCCAGCACATATTTTTCCCAAAGATAACATTAAGAAAAATGTAACCGCTCTGGACATACCTGCGAAATATATATGTATGTACGTCGACGACTACCCATTACGAGGGCTGACCGATAACCATCTGGCCTAAGAATGAAAATGCGAATATTTACCATCAAAAATAGGTTAATTGTTTCTTTTTCATGCGCTCCAACCAATTGTTGAATCCCTTTTTCCACTCCGTTTTAGACACCTCAAAAATATGGTTTTTGAACGCATTTACATCATCTTCTGACTAAGAAAATCGTTGACCACGCATTTTTTTCTTGATATGCTGGAGTCAAATAAAGTCATTGGATCCCCAGTCAGGGCTGTACGTCGGATGACCCATCAATTCCACGTTTTGTCCGGTGAAAAAGGAGCTGCACAGTGCGAAATATGGAAACTTTAGTGGAACTTTACTCAAAAATTAAAGTACATAGAATTAATGAGCTTCTTGTTGAATTCTATTGCTAAGTATCCCATGACTAATGCCTCGTATTCAGTTTTGCGAAACAACTAGAAATACACTTAAAAGTTGCACTTTCGTTTTACAATATTTATTTTCTTAAAAAATTGCTTCTAGCTTTGCTTAAGTAATATAGTGATACAAATTGTATGTTAGTTGACTATAGTTTTTGTTGCTGCTATAATTCTCGAAATTTTTTTAATTATTTGGCGTTTTATAGATTTGTAGTATCTAATTTAGTTTGGTTGTTACTCGTTCCCCAAAAATGTGCTTTTTTAAAAGTCTACTAAATTATTTTTTTAAAAGTTTTGGAGGTTTTTCAATGTATTGTGGTGAATTGCAGAATAAATCGAACATTTTCTGAGATGTAGGATATGTTTCTATAGACAAACCAAAAATTAGCTGCAGGTTCGCGCAGGTTTGCGAAATATGCGACTTTTTCAGAAAGTCATTGGAATATTCATCTATATATATAAAAGAGCAGTGAGGTGAGGTATTCACTGACTGACTGACTGACTGATTCATCAGCGCCCAGACGAAACCGCTGAAGCTAGAAATAGAATATTGGGTGTAGGTTGCCGTTTGTGTGTAGGGGTGAGATAAGGCTGGGTTTTTGAAAATTCGACCTAGAAGTGTACGAAAAGTACTAAAAGGTACTAAATATGGTTAGAGATGGTATTTACCGGGTATTTACCCGGTAAATACCCACACGGTGGGTAAATACCGGGTAAATACCCATTTGTGGGTATTTATTTGGGTATTTACTATATTGAATCGCTAATACAAAATCTTAGACCCTATTTCTGGGTTTAGGTTATGAAATCGATTCAAAATGGATAGTTTTACAATACTTTAAACAAGTGGGTAAATACTTGGGTAAATACCCGAGTATTTACCCAAGTGTTGGGTAAAAACTCATTAACTGCCGAACTACTTGACGTAGGCTGACAAAATTTGGCTCAAATCTTACTTATATCAAGAGAATATCTAGCATTGAAAATGGGGTCTCTGGGTCCATGTTTTGATATAGCCCCCATATAACCGTACCTCCCGATTTAAGGTATTTTTTGTCTATTTGCCTCATTGTACAATCATAGTGGCTGAAATTTGGCACAGTGAGTTCTCAATATGTAGAAAATATCCTTGCAAAAATTTGTCAACATAGGTCCACGTTTTCTTATAGTCCCCATATAAGGGTAGCCCGATTTTTAGTATTTACCCAAATGTTGGGTAAAAACTCTTTAACTGCCGAACCATTTGAAGTAGGCTGACAAAATTTGGCTCAAATCTTTCTTATGTCAAAAGAACTTCTGGTACTGAACATGGGGTCTCTGGGTCCATGTTTTGATATAGCCCCCATATATTTAAGGTATTTTTTACTTATTAGCCTCATTGTACAATCATATTGGCTGAAATTTGGCATAGTGAGTTCTCAATATGTAGAAAATATCCTTGCAAAAATTTGTCAACATCGGTCCACGTTTTCTAATAGCCCCCATATAAGGGTACCCCGATTCCGAGTATTTACCCAAAAGTGGGTAAAAACTCATTAACTGTCGAACCCCTTGACGTTGGCTGACAAAATTTGGCTCAAAACTTTCTTATATCAATAGTAATAAAGGTATTGAAAATGGAGTCCTGGGTCCACTTTTTGATATAGCCTCCCGATTTCAGAAACCCATATTGGGGCTACAAGAAAACGTGGACCTACGTCGACAATTTTTTGCAAGGATATTTTATACATATTGGGAACTCACTATGCCAAATTTCAGCCAATATGATTGTACAATGAGGCTAATAGTTAAAAAATACCTTAAATCGGGAGGTACGGATGTATGGGGACTATATCAAAACATGGACCCAGAGACCCCATTTTCAGTACCAGAAGTTCTTTTGACATAAGAAAGATTTATGCCTACTTTTGTCAGCCTACGTCAAGTGGTTCGGCAGTTAAAGAGTTTTTACCCAACATTTGGGTAAATACTCGAAATCGAGGTACCCCTATATGGGGGCTATTAGAAAACGTGGACCTATGTTGACAAGTTTTTGCAAGGATATTTGCTACATATTGAGAACTCACTATGCCAAATTTCAGCCAATTGGATTGTACAATGAGGCTAATAGTTAAAAAATACCTTAAATCGGGAGGTACGGATATATGGGGGCTATATCAAAACATGGACCCAGAGACCCCATGCTCAGTACCAGAAATTCTCTTGATATAAGAAAGATATGTGCCAAATTTTGTCAGCCTACGTCAAATGGTTCGGCAGTTAAAGAGTTTTTACCCAACACTTGGGTAAATACTCGGGTATTTACCCAAGTATTTACCCACTTGTTTAAAGTATTGTAAAACTATCCATTTTGAATCGATTTCATAACCTAAACCCAGAAATAGGGTCTAAGATGTTGTATTAGCGATTCAATATAGTAAATACCCAAATAAATACCCACAAATGGGTATTTACCCGGTATTTAACCAATTTACCCAATTTACCGGGTATTTATCCATTGGGTATTTACCCACTGTCCATCTCTAAATATGGTACCCTTGGTATTAGGCAAACGGGAAGAGTTAAAATTCTGAAATTTGGAATGAGGGTAACTGATGGAAGGTTAGAAAGATGTACCAAAGGGTTTTCGGAAATTCGAACTACAAGGGTACGAAAAGTACTAAATGGTACTTAATTTAGTACAATTTGGATTTGTGTGACCGGATAGAGCTGGAATCCTCAAATTTGAAATTAGGGTCAATTGTGGAGAGTAACAAAAAAGGTTTTTGGAAATTCGAACCATAAGTGCACGAATAGTAATAAATGGTACTAAATTTAGTACAATTTGGATTTGGGTGAACGGATAGAGCTGGAATACAAATATTTGGAATGAGGGTCACTGATGAAGAGTAACAATGAAAGGTTTTTGGAAATTCGAACTATAAGGGTACGAAAAGTACTAAATGGTACTAAATTTAGTACAATATTGATTTGGGTGAACGGATTGATCTGGAATACAGACATTTGGAATGAGGGTCACTGATGAAGAGTAGCAATGAAAGGTTTTTGTAAATTCGAACTATAAGGGTACGAAAAGTACTAAATGGTACTAAATTTAGTACAATTTGGATTTGGGTGAACGGATAGAGCTGGAATCTTGAAATTTGAAATAAGGGTCACTGGTGGAGAGTAACAAAGAAAGGTTTTTGGAAATTCGAACTATAACTACACGAAAAGTTGTGAATGGTACTAAATTTAGTACAATTTGGATTTGGGTGAACGAATTGAGCTTGAATCCTGAAATTTGTAATGAGGGTCACTGATGGAGAGTAACAAAGAAAGGTTTTTAGAAATTAGAACTATAAGTGCACGAAAAGTTCTAAATGGTACTAAATTTAGTACAATTTGGATTTGGGTGAACGGATAGAGCTGGAATCCTGAAATTTGGAATGAGAATCACTGATGAAGAGTAAAAATAAAAGGTTTTTGAAATTCGAACTATAAGTGTGCGAAAAGTAATAAATGGTACTAAATTTAGTAAAATCTGGGTTTGGGTGAACGAATAGAGCTGGAATCCTGAAATTTGGAATGAAGGTCATTGATGGAGATTAACAAAGAAAGGTTTTTGGAAATTCGAGTTAAAAGTATCCGAAAAATACTAAATATAGTACAATTTGGATATGGGTTAACGAATAGGGCCGGAATCCTGAAAATTGGAATGGGGGTCACTAATGAAGAGTAAGAAAGGTGTACCAAAGGTCGAAAAGTCCTAAATGGTAGTGAGTTTAGTATGGTTTGGATTTGAAGAGCTGGAATTCTGAAATTTGGAATTAAGATTACTGTTGGAATATATAATGGAGAGATGGAGGTAGCTTTGGGAAATCGTACTAATGTGCACGAAGCAGTACTAAATGGTACGGAATTCGCAATTTGTATTTGCGTGAACAGATTACTGTTGGAGTGTAGGATTGAGGTAGTTTTGGAAAATCGTGTACGAAAAGTGCTATATGGTACCAAATTTGGTACCTTTTGGTATTTGCTATATGGTATCGAATTTTGTACAATTTGTGATTTTGTAAAGGGTAGAACTGGAATTTTGAAATTCGGTATTAGATTATCAATTAGTGTTTTGAGTGGAGGTAGGGAGTTGGTTTTGAAAATTCGTACTTATTTATACAAAAGGTACTATAATGGGTTTCAGGGGAACAGATAAAGCTGGAAAAGTGAATTTGGGTTAGGATATATGTTGAATATAAGGAAGTAATTTTTGAAACGTTTACCTATGTGTACGAAAAGTTGGGTAACATGTTGGTACCAAAACCATTTTGGTATTGTGTAAACAGTTAAGGTAATAAATTTGGTGTTGGTGTAGGAACAAAGCTGGGATTATATAATTTGGAAATACGCTATTTGTACAAAAAATACGAAATGGAAAAATATTTGTTATGAAGATCACTCTAAAATTTGAGACAAAGTTGTGAGTTTGAAAAATTGTACTGAATATTGTTCCATTGATATGATGTTAACGTCAAAGCGTTTCTAAATAATGTACTGAAATTAAGTAGTCAAACGTGAAGTATCTTTTCAAAAAATGTTTTTTGTTCTGACTGTTTTGGTATTTTAATTTGAAACCGTGGTCCAATGCAAGAATTTTGTTAACTAGAAGTTATTTACCCCCTGATAATAAAAAAGCCTAAATTGAAATGCCTCCAACAAATTTTTCGTTATATACGGTTGACATACCCGTGGACATTAAGTACAATTTCTTGTATAAAAGTTTTTCTAACCTTTCATGCCACAAATTCCGAATTTCCGTTGGAAAATGTGCAAAAGATCTTCAAAATACTCTAAATCTTCAAAACATCTCTTCTAATAAACGTGGATTGAAGTGGACATTTTTTAAATTAAACTTTAAAGAAAATTGGACAATATAGATTTGTTCTGCTTTTAAAATACACTAAGTTGAGAGGTACCGTTATATGGGGATTTACGAAAACGTGGATTTTTATGGCCGAAAATTTAACGGACCTATTCGGGTTCTGGGCGAAACCGCTAAAGCTAGAACCTTGCATTGTAAATGTGCGTGATTGTTGTTGAAGGGGTGAGATAAAGTTTAGTGTTTGGAAATTCGTACTGGAAGGGAATGCTGTGTTAGTGAAGTGTTAAAACCAGGAGTCAAATCTGAAATTTGCCGTATGATACGTAGTTTTGGAAATTCGAAATAAAAAATATGGTAGTGGTGTAGGGATGCGATACGGCAGATTTTTTTTTCTATATTCTGACTACAATCAAAAAAATATTGGTAATAAAAATAGGTCTTAGTACAACAGAATCTCCAGTATTCACCATTCCCGTATTAAATATTGTTTTTATATATTTTGTTCCCTTTCCGCATACGAAGTATCGGGCATATGCTAGTATATCTATATTTTTGAAAATTTGATAGAAGAACCGGCATTAGACGTCAATGTTGGTTTCGTTTATCCCAAAATGGGTTAACTAATACTATGAAATGTTGCTTTTAACAGTTTTATGACTATTCTTTCGAATTTAATTCACATTTTGTAGAAAAAATGGTCAAATTTGAGCAGTTTTCTCAGGACATCGTTAAGTACCTAAAACAAAGCATAGTTGCACCAGATGCTTTTAGGTGATATACTCATTTGCAGAACCGTGTAATAAGATAAACATATCCTCAGTCGAAACGTTCATTGTGTAAAATTTATATTATCAATGACACTATACTAAAAAAACTATAAAATCTCAAAAAATGTTTTTTTCATAGCAAGGATCTAGGCTCTGAATTGTTTTTTTTTAGAATATTTTTTTATTCAATGAAGACAAATTTTAAAGTAAACCAAACTGTGTTTGGCAATAATTACCTAACACCATTTAAATATCCCAAATGGGGTGCCCCCTGATATTGGGGCTATGCTAATATTTCGCAAAACAGTTTACTACCTACGGAGAACATAAAATACCAAAATGCGAACAAATAGATTGGTAAATGTGCTTGCAATCTTTAAAATATGTTATATTGGCCGGTACCGCTATACCCATACGCGATCAGATATTGACAATATTTTGTACATATGTTCTCCATCCATTGAAAACCCAATATACCAATATGCAGCAAAATCGGTTGAAATTAACCTAATACGTAAAAACCGTCACCACCGATATCTGGGGGCTATAGGAAACCGCAGGTCTATGTGGCCCATATTTATCCACATACGACCCTCAACTATAAGAAACATTTTTCGAAAATTTTTGCAACCTACGTTCTTCACATTAAAAGTTATGAGTAAAGATCCACTAAAGTGCCCATATTTCGCACTGTGCGCTGGTTTAAATCGATGTGTGAGAGCTCGCATTATCATGATGTAGGCGACCATTTGCTTCGAAGTGCTTCTTGCAACTTTCAATGGATTTGGCTCGCTTTCGACGACCTATACGGTCGATACCTGTTTTGTTTCGGGCTCCTAAGCATAGATTATCTGTACAGGCAGAACCTTCGTTATTTGGATAGTGCCGACCACGATTGAATTCATTAAACCAGTTTTTCATAGTCCTATAATATAAGATGCCCCTTTATCAACATACAAATATTTGATCTATGTATGCACTCTTGCAGTGATTATCTACGTCTAAAGTTGTGAAAAATTATTGGACGAACATGTTCACAAGTAAATTCCATTTTTTGCAAAGTGATTTTTTCAGGTCACTGTAAACAACACAACACAAGGTCGTATGACAATTGTCCTGAGTACGTATATGCTAAAAACTGTCTAACTTGCGCCTGGCAACACGCGGAGTTTGCCTAGGCCAGATAGTTTTCGTGCAGCCCTCGTATCTGTAAGGCAATTATATGAGAGAATTTTAGTTATGTTATGGTGGAGTTATCAAAGAAAAGTGTTTGAGAGTTTAGTAAGGCCTTTCTGAGCCAAAGTAACAATGAACAATACGTTATTTTATTTTGATTTTTCAACGACAAACTACATATACGCTTTTTATGCAATATTGTTGTATAATACTGACGATTTCGAAAAGTGGAAATAATTTATGCACTCTATCGTGGGTGTCATCAATTTCATGATAAAAAAAATTTGTTATTATACTGCATTCCTTGTTTGTTATACACAAGACTAGAGAGAAAAGAGATTTTGCATGATAGTGTTACAACAAAAAGACCACCTATTCAATAGAGAAAGTAATGAATATTCAAAGAAAAACTAGAACTAATATTCTCTGTCCACCTAATTCTATAACAATCTGGAAAATTTATCAACTGCTGTCTAATTGAATATACAAAACAAATGAATAAAGAATGACTGACTGACATTAACATAAAACAAGTAAAAAAGTATCAGTCGGCTTTGCCGACAGAGATATACCCTCAGCCTGTGTATATTGAAACAATTTTTTTCCAAAAAACGCATGTATTTAGAGAGTTTTAAAAATTTTGGGCGTTTGAACTGACAAAAATGTTGATTAGGATTTAATATCAAAAGTTTTGCGGAGGAGATACTAAAAAGAATGGATCTCCAGCCACTACATATGGTACCATAGGGGTTTTTTAGAACTTCAGGGATGTTTGCTCAAGAAGTATGAACTTGCCCCTGAAACAACGTTTACCATCGCAATTGAGGCAGCAATGCAAGTTGCTTCAACAAAAATCAAAGTGATTCGAAAGCAGGTCTTAAAGTGAACATGTATCCGAAATTATGAGTGGAAGGTACCGGATGGAGTGGACAAATATAGTCCATATTTGAACCTGATCTAAATCTGGTAGATATATTAGGATGTGTAAAGTATGGACCAAATCGGTCCTTCCCTTCAAGCGTTGTCGGGCGCACAATTTCTCCGATCATTTTTGAACTTTTGTGGGGGAGGTATCTGAAGGAGTGGACCGATATGGCTTATCTTCAAACTTAAACTATGTTTGGACAAAATATTACTAAGGCCAAACTTTG
Organism: Musca autumnalis; assembly: GCF_047663935.1. NCBI lineage: Eukaryota > Metazoa > Arthropoda > Insecta > Diptera > Muscidae > Musca > Musca autumnalis. The sequence continues at coordinate 261,341,064 of NW_027411755.1, read as the reverse complement.
GACCGAATCGGCAGACCTGTTCGAGAGTTATTTTGCCCTCCAACCTCCTCACACGGTGGCATAGGGGTTTTTTGCAACTTTCAGGCTATTTTCTCAGGAAGTATGGACTTGCCCCTGATAAAAATTATACCATCGTATGGAGGGCAGTGAATACAAGTTGCTAAAGCAAAAATCAAAGCGATTCGAGAGATGTTCCTAAACTGAACTTTTCCAAAATTTTGTGTGGGAGGTACCCGACGGAGTGGACCGATTGAGTCCATATTAAAACCTGATCTAAGTCTGGTACACGCTCCACGATGGGCAAAGTATGGACCAAATCGGTTACACCCTTCAAGAGTTATCGTACGTACAAATTTTCCGAACATTTTCGAACTTTTGTGGGGGAGGTACCGGAAGGAGTGGACCGATATAGCTCATCTTCGAACTTAAACTAAGTTTGGACAAAATATTACGAAAGCCAAAATTTGAACCGAATCGGTTCATCCCTTCGAGAGTTATCGTGCGCTCCAGCCAGCCAGACAGACAGACAGACAGACAGACGGACGGACATTACTCAATCGACTCCAAATTGTCTGAAACACATTTCGTCCAAACATACTTGGGGTCTAAAACCATTATTTCGATGAGGCACATTTTGCCCGTATGAAAGTGTATATACCCTTCATAGCCTAAAGGCTGAGGGTATAAAGAACAGCTCAGACAAGACACTACACTAATAAAAATAACATTAACTAAATAAATATTAAAATATACTACATTTTCCAATTGACCAATATGAAAAAGCAGTAATCTTAACAACAACAAAAACAACTGGTAAACAACTTTTATAGTGAATTGAGGTAATAATATGCGTCTTTTATCTGGTCATGGCGCTGTGATGAAAAGTACGAGTTTCATTGCATCAGCCAATTCTTCCTCTCGACTTATATTTGTTGTTGTTGTTTTTGTTTTTTTACAAAGAAAATATTTAAAATAAAATTTCAGGTTATCGCGACAGCCGTAGCAGCTGACTGTCAGTTTGTCTTGAAATTAGCTACATAACAGTGGGAGGGGTGGGTCGACATAATATTGACAACACACACACACATACAAGAGGTGTAACAGATGTTGAATTGTAATAAAATTAATATGGATTTAAAAAGCTTCTTAGGATTTCAGAGATGCATAGTTTTTCTGCCGGTATTAAGCTGGGTAATGTTGTAAATGTGACATCATTAAGTTAGACACAAATGACGTAAAGAAATTTTATTAGAATTTTCAGCTGTAATAATTCTTGAAAATGTGAGTAGCATTCAATAAAATAAATTCAGTTGTTTAATTTAATTAACTAATCTATATGAACTAAGTACTTTCTATTGAAAAATTATATCTATCCACACCTCATCCTCACACGCTCGAGTTTTTGCATATTTTCGATATATTGATAAAAAACTGTATGAAAATATCAATTTTATGAATAAACCAACAGTTTAAATGATTCACTGTGTTTTAATCACAAATCTCTTTAAAAGTTTACTTCTTCCATTAAAAAGTTGTTGTATAGTGTAATCAAAGAATGTTTGACAACCTAAAAAATGAACGATTAAATTGGGAAACGAGGAAATTATTTTCAATATGTTTAAAAATATATATCTTCGACGGCTTTCGTTGAAAATTTCTGCTATATTATATACTAAAATCCAATAAATACAGACCTCTACAATTTTAAGTAAACAATGTTAAACAACAAAATAATTATTTAATTATTATTCGTCATGCGACAGCAATTTTTATAGCGTCCTTGAGACAATAACAAAATTGTATTTTTTCTATTTTTTAATTTTTATAATCCACAGGAATTCTTATTTGTTCTTATAATTAAAACCGATATTTAAATAACACAAAAAGAACCAGTCTGGCCGTCTGGGTTTTCAGACAGTTCAATAAATTTTTAATTTTTGCCAACAAATAAATTGAATTAAACACAATTTAATATAACCACGCTTTTGGGCCAATTACACCAGTCTCTGTTATATTTGAAATTCATTAAATTAGATGCTAAATCGAAGTCATTAGCAAAGTGTTTTGACACAGAGGATCAATGTACATTTGATAAAATAAATTTACAGTTGCTGAATAAACATGCTCAAGGGACCGGTGAACTTCGGTCGTTATAAACGATATTAATAAAATGATATGAATTTATGTCATTATATTTATTTTTGGCCATACATATGACGGAGTCAGAGTCTTCCAGTTTTTACCACTTATTACACGAAGAATGTTCCCTTACTTCAAGCAAAATCATAACATTTATTGGAGTGCATATCACCACGTTTACCACTTTTTGCCACTATTATCGTAAAAAAGTAAAGGAACAGCCCCCCATACCATTGCTATCGCAAACGATCCGTTTTCGAATGTTTTTCGATAGTTTTGCGGATATTTTGTTCGAAAACGACACTCGAGAACGAATTAAAAACGATCAGTTTGTGGCAGGAAAACCTTCGAATTCGAATGTCGTTAATAATATTATTAGCGAATGAAAGATGATAGTTTTTACGATAGTACCGAAAAAACATTTTTGGCGGAGTTTCGATTTTATGACATGTTTAACTTTATCTGACGTCTTTTGATTTTTCTGTTATGTACCTTTTCTTCTTTGTAATGTTTGCGATTCAATGCGTGTAACAGTTTATAAACATTGTTGCCTTGTATTTGTAACCAAGCTATATGTTGTGTTTATCATCACTTCTTGTTAATATTATACGTAGCATTTATATCGAAAATATTTGAAAAAAGCAAATGGGAATTTTTCACGAACTACATAAAATTATTTTTTAAAACGTAAAAAATTTCCGAAGAAAAAAATGTTTCTCGCAACATTTTTTCTTGTGAAGAAAAACATTCGCCAAATGTTCGAAAATGATATCGCTTTTAAACTTTTGACGAACAAAAGAACAACGTGCTTGTGTACACCCGAAAAACATTTGCCAATTCTTCGAATGTGATATCGTTTTCGAAAGTTGTGCCGAACATTCGAATAATATCCGCAATTGGTATGAGGGGATAAAATAATTCAACCTATAATTAAAATATTCTGCAATTTTACTTTCCCCTCATACCAATTGCGGATATTATTCGAATGTTCGGCACAACTTTCGAAAACGATATCACATTCGAAGAATTGGCAAATGTTTTTCGGGTGTACACAAGCACGTTGTTCTTTTGTTCGTCAAAAGTTTAAAAGCGATATCATTTTCGAACATTTGGCGAATGTTTTTCTTCACAAGAAAAAATGTTGCGAGAAACATTTTTTTCTTCGGAAATTTTTTACGTTTTAAAAAATAATTTTATGTAGTTCGTGAAAAATTCCCATTTGCTTTTTTCAAATATTTTCGATATAAATGCTACGTATAATATTAACAAGAAGTGATGATAAACACAACATATAGCTTGGTTACAAATACAAGGCAACAATGTTTATAAACTGTTACACGCATTGAATCGCAAACATTACAAAGAAGAAAAGGTACATAACAGAAAAATCAAAAGACGTCAGATAAAGTTAAACATGTCATAAAATCGAAACTCCGCCAAAAATGTTTTTTCGGTACTATCGTAAAAACTATCATCTTTCATTCGCTAATAATATTATTAACGACATTCGAATTCGAAGGTTTTCCTGCCACAAACTGAGCGACGAATGAATCGTTTTCAATTCGTTCTCGTGTGTCGTTTTCGAACAAAATATCCGCTAAACTATCGAAAAACATTCGAAAACGAATCGTTTGCGATAGCAATGGTATTGGGGGTTAAGCTATTTTGAAATGTATAACTTTAAATTTAATTCAAATCTGAGTTTTGAGGTTTTGCAGAACACATTGCTTGCGTGTAACATCCTCTCAGGTTCCGTCGTATTGGTATCGCATCGAACTTGGCTGAGGAAAACAATCATAAAATAACCCAAGCAAAGAGCTGAGACCATTACTTCACAAAATTTTGTGATGTGGTAAATTATGCTAGGAGTTTCTCACACGCCGCTAGTCAAAGAAAGTATTCTGTCAAAATTATTTGTTATAAATAGACATCGGGTTTTTGCATATTTTTGAAATTTCAACAAATTATAACCACGTTATTATATAGAATTACATCGTTCCAATGATTGAATTGGGATGTCATATGGAAAATAGTCATTAATACGTACAAAGGTCCAGCTTCTATTGTTTAGTAAGTGAATTATTTGCAAATATATGCAAAAATCCGATGTCTAGTTATAAATCAATCATAGACATCAATCGAACATCTTGTACATATGTTGCATATTTTGTGAGAACATATTCCTGACCGTTTGTTTGAGCATGTTTAATCTTTATAGCTTTGTCAACCGAAATTTCCTTATAATCGATGTCGTAGAAAAGATTTCGTCCTTACAGCCGATTTCGGCTGTATTTCTCTATACTTGTTCTATATACGGCCTCATAGAAATAATGGTTATAGACCCCAAGTATGTTTGGACGAAATCTGTTTCAGACAATTTGTAGTCGATTGAGCATTGTCCGACATATTCATAATATTTGGCCAAACTTAGTTTAAGTTCGAAGATGGGACATATCGGTACAATCCTTCCAGTACTCCCCTCAAAAAAGTTCAAAAATGTTCGCTACTCTCGAAGGGAATAACGAAATTGTCATAACTTAGCATACGGTAATATTACTTCCATACATAGATCAGGTTTCAATATGGATTACATCGGTCCACTCCTTCGGGTACCTCCCACACAATTCGGAATAAGTGAAGTTTAAGAGCTCTCCTCGTATCGTTTTGAAATTTGTCAGCAGATTGTCCTTGCGGCCTTCTTTACGATGGAACTATTTTTTCGGCAAGCCTATGCTTCCTGGGATAATAACCTAAATGCTCCAAGAAGAACGCGATTTGGTCCAAACGTCGTTCATCGTATTATCGCGATTTGGTCCAAACGTCGTTCATCGTATCATCTTTGGAATTATGTCTGTATATTGACTACCTCCCACACAAAGTTTGTAAAGAGAGCAGTTTAATGACTCGTCTGGGATGGTTTTTAAATTTGCGTCCCTAGTTAATACGGAACAATTTTATTGGAAAAATCCGCACTTCCTGAGTAAGTGGTTCAAAAACTCAAGAAACCCCTATAGAGGTTGTACCTCTGTCGGCACAACTGACTTATACATTCTTACTTGTTGATCATATCGCTCATTTACTCAAAGAGTGACACATCTCGAAAAATCTAATTCCGAAAAAACGCGTTTTAAGTTGCCGACTGAAATTTGACTTTCCAAATTAGAAGATTATTATACAAAAACTAAAAAAACTACTTGGGCTATCTTTTGCAAAGAGCTAGCCAGACATCAGTGCAAATTTCTGTGCAAGTTCAAGCATGCTTTAGTGCTTCATAAAACGTTCTAGATAATTTTAGCCAAATTCCTAGAAAATATGCTGTAACTCGTTGAGTTTTAGAGATATCAACATGCAAATTAGACACAATATAAAGTAGAAGTCGTAGAAAAAATAGAAATTGCTAACACAGAAAAGGCATTTTTTTGGGTTATGCCACTCTTTGAGTAAACGAGCGATATATTCATGCATGAGAAATCTCGAGGGCTATCTCTCAATTCTTGTAAACTTTCTATTATATAAAAATTATTTGTATTGGAGAACATTTTCGTTCACAAGAATCGATTCTAATCTCATTCTGCATTGAAAGATCTCCAGAGGATCAGCCGTATAAATTATTCCAGTTTTTTTTTCCATTTTATTCATAAAACCTTCAATATGAAGGTTCCAAATTAATTGTATAGACCAAATTTCCATAGTAATTTGTATGGACCAAAACTTAGTTTTCACGAAACCTCTCTACAGTCCTCATTTATTGTGCAATCGACGAAATTTTACCTCTTTCATGCTAGGGATAGGTAAGTCGACTTTTAATTAATCTATTAATCGACTTTTTGCAGTTAAAAGTCTAAAAATCGCAGTCGACATTTGTCTGGAGCGAAAATCGCATAATCGATTATCTTGTGATCGATTTTCGAGTCTGCCCATAGATTGTTGACGCAGCGGTTTTACAGTTTCAAAATAAAACTGGTCAATCAACGAATAGTCGATTATAATCGATTTTCTGTGGTTATGAAAAAGTCGAAGGTAGAGTTTTAAGACAACTGAAATAATCGCCCGACCGAAAAATCGAATTTTTATTTTTAGACAAAAGTCGAAAAATCGATTATTGCTTTCCATTACCTATTGCTTTCCATTACCTTACCCTATTTCATGCGTAAAGTTTCCTTGTTTTCATTTGTTCTCCTCTCTCCGTACGCGTTACCATTGATTGTTCGAAAGTCCTGTACACTTCATGTATTCCTTGACAGCAACACAACACTCCTGTAGTGAAATTTTGTAACTCATTTTTCGAGTTACTGAAAAAAATCGGTAATATTAAAATGCTTATAAATTCGTTAATTAACGAAAATTGTCGGTAAGATAGAGACCAAAATGTAGTACTCGTTAAGTCCTGCAGATATCAAGAGAGCTGTCAACTTTAATTCAAACTTTTCATTCATAACTTTATGTTTTAATATTACCGATTTTTGTCAGTAACTCAAAAAATAAGTTACAGAATTCCACTACTGGTGTAATCTTTTCTTAGAAGTATGTCTCTGCTCCGGATCCTCGGATCGATCACACTTGTGAAGTCCCTTAACGACCAGTAGTGGGATTCTCTAGGGCATTTTTTGGTTACCGAGAAAAATCGGTCAAATTAAAACGCAAAGTTATGAATGAAAAGTTCAAATAAAAGCTGACATCAGTAGAGCTGACATCGGTAGAGCTTTGCGAGTACTTTTTTTGGTCGCTAATTTACTAAATAATAACGTTAATTACCAAAATTATAAACATTTTAATTTTAACGAATTTTGTCGATAACAACAAATTGCTTAAGATCACTTCGGCAATGGTAGAAATTGCACACTACATGTACATACATAAAGGAACACATTTTACTCGCTTATCCGAAGACGTTGCACAGTGGATGCAGTGATTGGTCAAAAATAAAAAAATGAATGTCAAATTTTTGGTAAACATCTTGCAACTATGAGAGCTATGGCATGGACCATTTTAAAAATAAATTAGTTTTTGTTTTATTCGAACCTGTTGCTCTTAAGAATAGCTCCAAAATTCGGAACATTTGATTAATATTTGTTTTAGTGAGTAGAACATACATATTACGTGGAAGTGAATTTACTCAAAACATCGCGAAACGTATTGCAAAATATTATAATAGATTTTGAAGAAGGAAGCAATAGATTATTTTTTTTTTAAATAGCGATTTAACGTCTTTTGGAATCCCATTTAGCTGTATGTTTTCTTAGTGTATTTTGTAATGCTAATTCGACCATATTCTTAAATTGTAGTCATGATTCCCACCAGTATTAATATGAGCTGCCATCTAGTGCCAGACTTTAAGTGGTGGGTCGCAGACTAAGGCTGCCCTAGAATATAGTTTCTATGGATATATTATGGTATAACTCTGTTGTCTGACAACGTACTTTAACATAATTGGCATCAATAGAAATGTCAAAAATTCTTCTTCCATATATGTCTTACGTGGGCGGTATCTCTAAGATCTGTATTAAAAAAATAAAAATTTTCAGACAAAAATGTCGGTCTTTTTAAACAGCTAAATTGGTTGGATTTTATGTTGTTTTGTAGATTGTTTTGTTTCCCCATGCTTATTTGCATCATAAGATAATCTCTAATTTTGTTCATTAACAGCATAAAACAATGCATAGCTTATACCCTCTCCAGAGGGGAAAGAGGAGAGAATGCTGCGCCCATGGTTTCTTAAAATAATCTTCGCAGCAGCACAAAGCTGTAACCAGCGCATTAGCTCGATATTTACATTGGAAAAATTTTTGGCCAATTTTTCCATACAAGTGGATCCACTGTGCATTGACATCATAATTCTAATAGCGGTGAAAATTCGAAAAATAGTTATCCAAAGCGAGTCTATTAGTAAACGGCGAAAAGACCAAGTAGATAATGTCAACATGCAATACGTCCAGTTGGAATATACAATATTGAGATAGGATACCACTGTGGTGCAATGGTTAGGTGTGGGGCAAGCGCACTTAGTTCCTGGGTTCGAGTCCGAGGTGGATTCTGTGATAAAATTGAGTTACTTTATTCCATTTTAATTCCATTTTAGATAAGTTGAATGAAATATATGCGAGAGATTTTGTCCGAATTCGGTATGATCTCGGCAAACATTTTTTAGTGGGTTGCTATTTACTTTTACACTCGTTTTCACTCTTAGAGAACACTTTTACTTTATTTCAAAAATTTTGACTCTCACCATAGACCAATGTATGTATAGACCATTATCCGGCAAAAAAGAGACACACGTGCCCTTGATGAGAATAACAACAGAACAACCACCACTCAGTCTTCGTTCAGAAGTCAAAGAAGAAGGTTCTGTTGTTGGTTTTTTAATTTTAGCAATGCATTAACGCACATGCTGTGTGTGGAGAGAGCGAGAGAGAGTCGTATGCGTGAGACCACAAACAATGCGTTTGTATTAGTGCCGGATACTGGTATAGACGAAGGATTACTCAATTTTGCCGCGGTCAAGTCATTCAAACCCGAAAACTCAAAAAATTTCGAAGACGATTTTTGGGGAAAATTACAATATTTTCTCAGATATTTTCATCTGAGAATGTAGTTCCCATCAAAAACTAAGCCCATGTAGTTTTTTGCCATAACAAAATATTTATTAACTTGTATTTTTTTTGGCATTTTATATTGATTTTCTTGGTCAACGCACTCAATTCGAACATACTCGATGAGAACATTCATTCCGTCGTCTATACATTCATTAGCCTATGCTCCCACTCATATTTTTCAACAAGTGGTACTCGCGAGCGCTGCCACATAAAACAAGAGTGGAGAGAAAACTTCTTGTAAAAACTATACTCTTCGAGTGCTCCCACTCGCGAGTAAACTCGAGCAAATCGTTGATTTACATCATTAGTGCAGCTTCAGGCGCAATATTTTTCTATTGCATACTTTACGGGTTGTCATTGTGTGAGTGCATGCTTTTTTCAATGGTAACGTGTGTGTGGAGAGAGCAAAATTAAATGAGCGCACGTGGGCGCTCATCGCCTGACGCTGCATTAGTGAAATGTTTTGCTTCTAATTCAGCTATAAGCAAAACGGCTCCCTAAAGTATGCAACGTAGAAAGTGGTGACTGCACTTGGGGTTTATTCAGTAAGTTTTAACAACTTGTTCTTAACAACCTGAGGAGATGTCACCTCGGACTTTATACCTAGTTTTCACTTCCTTCTTTATATATGTAGAACGTGATGAAAAGTGGAGATGCATGTGGAATATTACCACATATCTTATATTTTATTATTAATTTATGGCAGGTAGTTATTTTCTTCTGATTACAATGACATATATTTTTGAAAAATAATGGGCCTGAAAGTTTCGAAGCAACCACCAAACATTATTTCAGAAAATTTCCGACGGGCAGCAACCTGGGCTTTAAATTTAAAATATCATATATCACGTGTAAATTCCTGTCTAATATTTGTAAATAATATTTAATATATTTGGATAAATAACCGAAAACGGTTTTTACACTGTTGTGGACTGGTGACGTACATATGCCGATTTGCCTTTAATATCGACTGATACTCTTTTATTTGTTTTCAAATACTTTGAGGGATACATCTTCCCTCTGCGTTACAACGTATGATGTAATTGAAATATATCGGTTATCATCCAATAATTAAATTATTTTCATATAATTTGATTGAATAAACAAAATATAAAATAATATTAACAAAAAACATTTCTTTAACTTGACTTCCCCGAAATCCTGTTGATTTTGTTTCTTGTTAAATTTTAGCTGTAAAAACAACAAAGGGGCATTGTACACGAATCATTGAAAATTATTATCCAAAATACTTGTTAAGGTTGTTGCAATTTCAGGAAAGTTGATTTTAATAGAATTTTTGACACGCACATTCCTTTCAATTTCTTCCAAGCAGTTCAATGACCTGTAAAAAAAATTTAGCCAATTGTTACAAGGTTAAATATTTACAACACACCCACTAAGTGTCTGCAATTTTAGTTTCCAAAATTCTTAAACGTGTAACAAATAATCCGATCAAAAATTGTAATGATTTCCACAAGAATTTTACTGCTGTGCATTTCTAACTATTTAGGCGGACGTGAGCAGTAGCAGGTTTTTTCTATGAAAGGTATATTAAATTAGTTTTGTATTTATTTTGTCTATGTGGTTTAGCCATGCCGATATATCAGCTAAACGACAGCACACAACAAGTGTAGCGTTTAAACCTGTTTTGCTATATGGCAACATAACGACAAACAGCCTAAGAAAATAAGCGAGTGCAGGCGATCGCAAGACACAGAAATTTGTACTCGAATTTGCATTGGAAGGAGCGATGGATGGAATGTTGGTTGCAGCGTTAATAAGAATTGAATCAATCGGCCATAAGCGAGACAACCCAGGTGTTTACAGAGTGCATTTTGCATCTCATTAGAATGAAACGATGCTATGAGTATTATGCGCCGAAGCAATGTTAACGGGGACTATTTAAGCCAGACGTTTCATTACTGAGAGCATTAGTTGTGGTTCAAAATTCTCCAAAGAAAGTTGTAAAACAACAGCAACGGCAGTAATATTTACAAAAAAAACAAAGCTTTTTGGCCTTACATATCTCAACCAACCGCAACGTTAAAACCAGTACCAAGGATATCTCATTGCAAAAATAAATAAAGGATTACTGCTGTGTCGTATTTCGGATTACTTTTGGATTATCTACCTACCAATCGACCACAACTGATTGTTTAGAGTCGATTTCTATTTTACATATGATAAACTTCAAAAAGATTGGTGTCAATGTTTAGACCCCTAGCAAGGAAGTCACTTAAACTACGGTGAGTTGTGTGTCCCCAAACGCGATGTCCTATATAAGCAACTCCCACATACATTATGAAGTGAATAACCACCAGCGAAACGATCATAGCATATTGATTGGATGTGTGGTGTTCAATTATTCAATTCTATTAATAAATGTGTCATATCAGTTCCATAAATAATCCTTGACCCCCATCCACTACCCTAAATTATTAGAAAACAAAAGAGTAATTGAGGAATATTAGTTCCTCCTATTATTGGTTTATTTATTTATTTCACAGATCTTATCTTCTACAGACTAAACTTTGATAAATGTTGCCACATAAATAATTTTCATTTCCATTCTTTATTACAGTTTAACGAAGGATCTCGCAAATCATCCCGGCTCTCGGACAGGCAATTCGGCTAATTGTTTAGAGCTTAAAGTATTAACCCATATTAAATACGTTCCATGAAACTGGCTGCACTCCGACGTTAAACCAATTGGACTGGATCACTCTCTTTCAACCACCCACGGCTCATCACTTTGTTTTTTTGAAAAGAAAAATATCTGAAATCAAGAAGAAACTCCTGTTTTCAAACTCCTGTTAACACTTATAACTAAAACAAGAAAAACAACAGAATGGTTTACACTAATCGCACAGAGAAATGCATCACCACTCAAGATAATTCCGGAGTAAAGGGATCTGCTAATGCCAACTCCAAGTATCAAGGTTCGTGTGGACCAAATTATAGTAGCAGCAGTGCTAGCGGTGCCAAGTCAACACCAAACAATGCTTGGTCAAAGAATGCTTCGGAAGCGGATAAATGGAAGTACAATAATATGGTGCGTGACAACCGTGATAAATTCAACAGCATGCATTTTTGTTAGTTTTTAAGGGAACCTCATTCAATTCCAAAAGAAATATTTTACTTTGCCATGTTCATTTCGTAGTTTGCAGCCTTAGTGTAGATCCTTAGTAACGTAGTTTTCATAAACATATTTTTTTGTTTTTATTTTGTTTTCATAAAGAGCTGACATTCATTTAAAGTTGTTAATACTGTTTGACATTTTGAAAATGTTGCAATTGTTGTTATATCTGTCAAAATTGAAATACCCACATTTTTGTTTTGCACAATAAAGCTCTAATTTTATAAAAAATATAAGCTAAATTCTTTAAAATTTCTTGCATTTCATGAATTCAACGAAGGAATGAGTTCGAATTTTTACTACACAGATTAAGTAGTAATATCCAGCAAACACTACCAAACCAACCAACTAACCCATTATTTTAAAGAAGACAAATCACCTGAAGTTAGTAGTTCTTCTATGGTCACTAACAGTCGACAAATAATATGGAGAAAACGGATGTGTTGTAGTGAATTTATGATTAATTTTCCAACACTATTGTGCCCTCGGTCGAATTTGAATACGCGAACTTGAACCTAGGGATACGTAATCAAAGTCCAAATTCGACTTTTCGATCTTACAATTGGTGTGTCTTTTTACTCTGACTTTTCTATCTTTTTATTTTTCATTTTTCCAAAAATTAGACTTTTTGATTCTAATCAAAGTCGACTAACATTTTTTGTTCGACTGTAGAGTTGTTTTGGTACATGCTGCTGTTAACAGAAGGTGCCATTTAAAACTTGTCACATACAAATCGTGGAAAGGAAAATCGAAAGTCTACCATGAAAAGTCGACTTTTCATTTTCTATAGAACCCAAACTGCCACCATATCATTACTTAGTATAATTAATAAAGTTAGTAGTTATGCCGCGTAAAATGTTAAAGAAATAACCCATTATTATACCCTACACCACTATGTGGGGAGGGTATTATATGTTGGTTTTGGCCAAAAAGTTTGTAACGCATCGAAATAATGGTCGTAGACCCATACTTATATATACCAAACTGAATGTCTCGACGAGCTGAGTCGATCTGGCTATGTGTGTCCGTCCGTCAGCCCGTCCGTCTGTCCATCTAAACCTTGTAATCACGCTACAGGTCGCAATTTTGATCTGATCGTCACGAAATTTTGGATGTTGATGGGGGTCCCGGAGGGGAAGAAGCCTATTGATTTTGGTGATGGTCGGATATTATTTAGGGGTCGGAATGCGCAAAAAACTTATGTGGATAAAAAGACAACGTTTTTTCCAAAGCGAATATCTCAGCTTCTATATGGAGTATACTAAAAGCAAAACCTGACAATGAAAGTAGAAAATATCACCTTTCTAATGATATAAAGCAGGTTCCCGTAGGTGATCAAACAACGAAGATATCGCCATAGTAGCAAATAAAACCCAAATTTTCATTTTTGCGATTTTAATTATAATGACGAATATCACAGCTTTGGTTGGAAACTTTCCAAAAGCAACGCCTGACTATGAAAGTAGAAGATCCCATTTTTACAATGATGCAAACTAAGTCGGCGTAGGTGACCTACTAACGGAGATATCGCAATAGTCGGTAATACATCCCATTTTTCCATTTTTTGGAAATCACGCTACAGGTCGCAATTTTGATCGCATCGTCACGAAATTTCGAGGGTTTGTGGGGGTCTCACAGGAGAAGAAGCCTATTGATTTTGGTCATGGTCGGATAATATTTAGAGGTCGTAATGGGTAAAAATGTATTTGGAGAAAATCCAACATTTTATTCCAAAGCAAATATCTCAGAGTCTGTAAGGGGTATACAAAAATCAAAACCTGGCAATGAAATTTTTCCACTTCCTCCTTTATATAGATGTAACATAGGTTGTCGTAGGTGGTCAAACAACGAAGATATCGTATTAGTCGCTAATAGAACCCAACTATTCATTTTTGCGATTTTAATAATAATGACGGATATCACACCTTTGGTTGGGGATCTTCTAAAAGCAAAGCCTGACTAAGAAAGTAGAAAATCGAATCTTTAAAATTATGCAAAGTAGGTTGGCGTAGGTGGTTAAATAATAGAGATATCGCAATAGTCGGCAATGCATCCCCTTATTCCACTTTTTCTGATATCACACTACAGGTCGGAATTTTGATCGGATCATCACGAAATTTTCTCACAGAGATAGAAGCCTATTGATGTTGGTGATGTCGATAGTAGTCAAAATTAAAATTAAATATTAATTATTTTGGTTCAGTTCGCCTTAAGTCATTTGGTATAAAAGACATATAGGCGAAAACTTTCGTATCTCCATAAAAGAAATGTTTTCGAGTGAAAAGATTATGCACAGAGGTAGTGGTGTAGGGTATCACATAGTCGGCCCCGTACCGACTATAGCCTTTTCTCAATTGTTTTTACCCTACTGTAAATTCAGTATTACTTTGAAATGTGTTATATGGCTCCCAAACTTATGGTGGGTAGATAGGTACATATACCCCTCATGGGGCAAAGGTATTTTCAGTCTCCTCGAAATTATGAACGTAAACCAATTTTTAAAGTTGTAATCTGGGGTTTTCCGTCAACTCGACCAAAAATTTTGAAAATATAAAATGTTGTGTAGCTTTATTAAAGCTACTTTAAGGTGTAGTTAATTAATTTTATATTAATTTTCGATTGTTTGAGTGGAGTATTCCCCCATTGGCTCAACTTCATTTATTACCCTCTATTACAGAGAGTAATGTTTTTCAAAACGAACTGACAGTGTTGCAAAATTTTACTGATCGCTACCAATATCATGATTTCATCCCGGCGAAGGGAATTATCAATTGGATAATCAGTTTTTGAAATGATGCCTTTTCAGCGAAAAACCGAACTTTTTAAGTGTCTAGTATTCTCATATGAATGAGAATCACACTCACTTTTCGGCTTTTCCAAAGAAACACCAAAATCAAAATATTTTGTAAACATATTAATTATTGATACAAAGTATATAAATTCAATAGAGACAAAGTTCACAATATTTAAGATAAAATTTTGAAACTCCCCATACAAAAAGTTCCGCCCGGTTTTCGGTATTTTGAATATTTAACCATATATGTATGTTCTCGGCTTGGTACATATATCCAAAAATGTTTAACAACATTCGCTCATAATATACATTTTATGTTATAATTCCCGAAGAGAATTGTCATTGTTTTCGCTATAGCAAGATTTTGAGAATTTCGAAGATCTTAAGCTAGTTTTTAAGAACATCGACTATAATATGGATTTTGGGATTCCTTTCGGTTTGTAGAAACTCAATATAACGATATAACGAATATGTCGAATAGAGTAAAAAGGGGATTAATGACATAGTGGTTATAAAAAGTTCGGGTTTTCTTCTTTAAAGTTCATTTCCAGTTATCACACTTCAGTACTTACATATTTCAAAAAGTTTTTAATTGAACAAATCTTCAACATTTCACCATTATAACCATCTTTTAACCCGTTTAATGGTATTTGGTATACAGAAATCCGACATGGTATTTTATTAACTCAGTATTTTTCACCCTATAAACTAATTTTATAATATTTATCTGAATAGACTTTGCATGGTTTTGTTAATTCATTAGTACAATCTAAACGAATTCTTTGAATTAGGTACCTCCAAAAATATGAATAATTCGAATTCGCGAATGCAGATTGGACTTGTATCGAATATTTCCAATTCTGCTTTTATGTCAATAAAATATGAAAATAATGCACTTTTACGTCATCAAAACTCCAAGGCATTGCTATTTGAACATAATCATGATGTAATGTTACAGAAAAAGAGTTATAAATTTCGTAATTGCACGACTTTTTGGAATCGGTGATATTAAGAGCAATACCGCCCGATTTCGGGTATTTTGACATTTTAGCTACATTTGCTAGCCATAATATCTATAATTTGGAATTTGGGGCTCCCGGTAATTACAAAAATTATGCAGGTCCGTGATTTGGAATAGCCCCGTACAACGATACCGCCCGATTTTCGATAGTTGCAATTTTTTGCTGAACGAATTAGCTAAAATTAGATATTTATGGTTCCCAGTGAACAAAAAACTTTTCAACGTAATATTGCGGACATTGGTACTTTCGTAACAGAAAAAATAACAAGTAAAAAAGTGTCAGTCGGCTTTGCCGACAGAGATTTTTCCGAAGATTTTTGAATTTTTGTGAGGGAGGTACCTGAAGGAGTGGACCGACATGGTTTATCTTCGAACTTAAACTATGTTTGGACAAAATATTACGAAGGCCAAATTTTGGACCGAATTGGCAGATTCGTTGGAGATTTATCTTGCGCTCCAACCACTACACACGGTGTGATAGGGGTTTTTTTTAAGGTTTCAGGCTATTTTCTCAGGAAGTATGGACTTGCCCCTTGAGAAACTTGTACCGTCGTATGGGGGACAGCGAATACAAGTTGCTACAACAAAAATCAAAGCGATTCGAGAGCAGGTCCTAAACTGAACTGTTCCGAAATTTTGTGTGGGAGGTAACCGAAGGAGTGGACCGATTGAGTCCATATTTAAACTTCATCTAAGACTGCTAGAACTTTCACGATGTACAAAGTGTGGGCCAAATCGGTTACCCCCTTCAAGAGTTATCGTGCGCGAACATTTTCGAACTTTTGTGGGGGAGGTACCGGAAGGAGTGGACCGATATAACCCATCTTCGAACTTACACTAACAGCCTGTTCATGTATGTCGATAAGAAAATGAATGCGCAAGAAAGACTACCAAATTTGAGTGTGTTTTTCAAATTTGTTTTTTGTTTTGAAGTAAAAGCAAAGGCAATAATATTTCAAAAACTAAAGTTTGGGTGTGTTTCATGCGCACACATTTTCGTTTCGAAATACATAAACTGGGGGTAAGTTTGGACAATATATTACGAAAGCCAAATTATGAACCGAATCGGTTGCCCCATTCGCGAGTTATCGTGCGCACCTGACAGCCAGATAGACGGACGGACATGGATCAACTCCAAATTGTCTGAAACACATTTCGTCCAAACATACTTGGGGTCTAAAACCATTATTTCGATGAGGCACATTTTGCCCGTATGAAAGTGTATATCACCAATATTTTTGAAAATTTAACACAGCTGAAGCCAAGGTTTACCCTTTTAGAACACGCGACTCGTGACTGTATATTATACAAATTAAACTTATGGATAAAATGAAATGTTTTTGGAAGTGGCAAAAAATATTGGTGTAAATGGGTTGAAGCCACCATGTCTTTTTTTGTTTTCCCTCGATTTGTGAGTAAACCACACTTCTCTCGTACTAAATTTAGTACAATTTGGATTTGGGTGAACGGATAGAGCTGGAATACAAACATTTGGAATGATGGTACTAAATTTAGTACAATTTTGATTTGGGTGGACGAATTGAGCTGGAATACAGACATTTGGAATGAGGGTCACTGATGAAGAGTAACAATGAAAGGTTTTTGTAAATTCGAACTATAAGGGTACGAAAAGTACTAAATGGTACTAAATTTAGTACAATTTGGATTTGTGTGAACGGATAGAGCTAGAATCCTGAAATTTGAAATTAGGGTCAATTGTGGAGAGTAACAAAAAAGGTTTTTGGAAATTCGAATTATAAGTGCACGAATAGTACAAAATGGTACTAAATTTAGTAAAATTTGGATTTGGGTGAACGGATAGAGCTGGAATACAAACATTTGGAATGAGGGTCACTGATGAAGAGTAACAATGAAAGGTTTTTGGAAATTCGAACTATAAGGGTGCGAAAAGTACTAAATTTAGTACAATTTTGATTTGGGTGGACGAATTGAGCTGGAATACAGACATTTGGAATGAGGGTCACTGATGAAGAGTAACAATGAAAGGTTTTTTGTAAATTCGAACTATAAGGGTACGAAAAGTACTAAATTTAGTACAATTTGGATTGGGGACGGATAGAGCTGGAATCCTGAAATTTGAAATTATGGTCACTGATGGAGAGTAACAAAGAAAGGTTTTTAGAAATTCGAACTATAAGTGAAGGAAAAGTACTAAATGGTACTAAATTTATTACAATTTGGGTTTGGGTGAACGAATAGAGAATGAATCCTGAAATTTGGAATGGGATCACTGATGAAGAGTAACAATGAAAGGTTTTTGGAAATTCGAACTATAAGGGTACGAAAAGTACTAAATTTAGTACAATTTTGATTTGGGTGGACGAATTGAGCTGGAATACAGACATTTGGAATGAGGGTCAGTGATAAAGAGTAAATTTTTTCAGTCAAGGAAAATTAACAATATACTAAAACAGCAGCGTATTTCCCCTTCACATGCACTTTGGCGGTTATGGGCCCCAAAACCGTTAAGAATTTTGATTTACTCTTGGATGCAAAGTTGTAGCCCTTCATCTTCAGGGTCAAAATTGCCGAGGTCAAATTCGTTTTTACATTTCTTCTGGGTATTTTTTCTGTAGAAAAATAGCAAAATAACTCAAACAAATACTATTTTTTTTATTCATGGGTTTTGGTCCGTCCATAGATACATGGAAGAAAAAAACGGCCTCTATAACATATAATCCAAACATATTTTGGGACGTTAGTTGTGAGAGGTTCAATGCTTTGGTCCATACGGCTCATTACTGTGGTCTCTGTAAAAAATTACCCCTAACAGGTAAGCCAACCTAAAACACACAAATCTATAAAAAAATGTTCTTTCTTTCCCCCTTTCCCCATTTATACCTATACCCAATAAAAATAATGCGAATACGTGTGGTGACTTCAGGTTAATTAGTTTAATGAGCCATGCCCTGAAAATATTTCTAAAAATAATGCACAGAAGAATATACCCACTATGTGAGGCACACATGGGGCAGACGCAATTTAGATTCAATGAAGGTATGGGAACGCGAGAAGCACTACTTGGACTTAACGTATTAATACAAAAATGTCGAGAAGTTCAAAAAGACGTATTTATTTGCTTCGTGGATTATGAGAAAGCATTTGATACGGTGAAACATGATAAACTGATGAATATCTTGACTTCTATTGGGCTAGACGAATGGGATATAAGATGCATTAAAAATTTATATTGGAATCAAGTAGCAAATATTAATGTAGATAGTGAAATAACAGACAATGTTTAAATTTCAAAGGGTGTAAGACAAGGATGTGTTTTGTCTCCCCTTCTATTCAACATATAAGTATTCAGAACAAATATTCGTAGAATCCATTGCTAGAAAGAACATTGGTATTGCTATAAACAATACGCTAATTAATAACATCCGTTACGCCGACGATACTACGTTACTGGCAAGCAGTTTTGCGGGGCTACAACGATTATTAGATGTACTTGTGAAAACAAGCGAAATATATGGATTACGTATTAACATAAAAAAGACCAAATATATGATTGTGAGCAGAAAGTCTGTGGAAACAACTGCACCTATGTTAATAAGCAATACCGAAATAGAAAGAGTTAAAACGTTTAAATACCTGGGAGTCCAGATTAATGATCAGTGGGATATGTCGAAAGAAATCAAGTGCAGAATTGAAATGGCATTTTTTAAATATAAAAAAACGCTTACCAGTCATGATATAAGCCTAACAACAAAAATGCGCTTTGTTAAATGTTACATATGGCCAGTACTACTATACTCAGCCGAAACCTGGACGGTAAAAGTAACAGATCAGAAAAGATTAAATTCGTTTGAAATGTGGATATATCGCCGCATTTTAAAAAATCGTTGGACTGAACGTATCTCAAATGAAGAAGTGCTTAGACGCATGAATACCGAACTTCAAATTACACGTATTAATGAGGTATGAAAAATATAAGCTGCTCCAAGCCATTATACAGACCAATATCGAAGGAAAAAGACCCAGATGAAGAAAAGAAACAACATGGATAAGTAACATTAAAGAATGGACGGGTGTGCAAAACGAACGAATTCTTCTAAATGCCGCCAGAAACCGAAGCCTTTCGATAATTGAATAGAACATATTTAATTGTACTATAATATTAACAATTAGTTAAGTTAAATTATGTAACACTGCATTATAATTGTATGATCGCTAACATCCGAACACGGATTGGCAAATAAAGAAGAAGAATATTCCTCAATTGTAAGAATCATAAAAATAGTAAGCGTTTCTTTTCCTAAGATATGTATATATTCGATTCAAAATTAGATACCTCCTTAATTGAATATGAAAACCAAAGATGTTCATCGATTTCAATGATCAATGTCTTACTTTGTCTTACTTTGGAAAATATTTCAAAAAAAAAGAAAACAAAAAACATTTTTTTCTTTTTCTTTGCAAATATTTTCCTTTTTTAGGAAAAAGCAAAAAGAAATACATAACCCAGTCATGTTCTCAAAAAATAGAAAACAAAAAAACAACTAAAACAAGAAAGAATCTCCTTTCTCCCAAAATTGTGGTTAGCATGCGGCTAACGTAGTTAACTATCAAGCACTAGCTCGGGGGTTCAATCCCGGGGTCCGGAAAATTTTAAAAAAGTGACTTTTCTGATTTCTTATTGAAATTTTGTTGGAATATGATTACAAAAATTAACAAAAAGAAATGCGAAATAACGTATAACTGTTCTCTTCTTTCTCCCCTTGTTCGGAAAGAACAACTGTAAAATTTAAACATACAAAAAAATTCTGCAGACACGAAAATATATAATTATTGTTGTTTCCTTCCAATTGAAGTGCAATTATAATACACAAAAGCCACTCCCTATGGACGAGCATACTGAAGTAATAATAGAGCTGCCCTATTCGGATATATGGTTGTAGCCTAAAGGATGTGTTTCGGATTTGCGTAACCGAGGTTCGTGGTTCAACCCCTGCTGGCATCGAATCAAACTTTGAATTTTTTCTTTGAAAATTGGTAATATAATTCGAAGAAAACTTTAAGTTCTAAAATTAGAACAAAATAGTAACCAGCCTAATATATTATAAAAGTGAAACATCATCCATCACATCCTCCCTCTCTCTATATCCTATCTTTCCTCACACGAAAGATCCCGTCTCGTCTCATTCAAAATGCACAAACCCATCTCGTCTCATTAAACTCTGCAATTGCTTATAACGCTGCTTCCTCATTACAAGTCACTCCCTAGACTTTCTCCAATGCATTTGAGTACACAAGCCACAAAATCTGGTGGCCCCGGAGGGTTTGCTGTATTTCACACAGCAAAATTTATAATTGCAACAATATTTAGACATCTATTAATAAACAAAACGCAATATGTCTCTCTTCTCGTTTGTCTCAGTTCTGTACCTAGGAACCAAAGCACCGAGGACTCCCCATGTGTGATCCTGTCTATTATACATCAGCAATGAAATTTGAGCGAAGGGATGCGAATGGCTGTTCTACATTAACTGTGATCTGATTTGGATTATTGAAGAAGTAATTCCCCACCATCAACTTCGGCAGTAGAAACTCATCCCCTTTCACTCACCTACTACATCATACGTTGGGCCATTCTGGCCAAGGCGGGGAGCATGTTTAAACTACGTTAAACTTATAAAATTATCAATTATAATTAGCATAACATCCATCTCTGTAAATTCATTTTAAAATTTGGCATCATTGTCTTCTTATTTCTCTTATTCCTTTTTTTCCTGTCACTTTTTGTAAACGTAAAATGCAACTTAATAAAAATCGGCCTCTTTATCCACGGCCACCGAAGGAACCACAACTCAGCTCTAAGGGAAGTAATAAAAACTATAATCTTAAACCTTACTTGGTGTTTCTCTTTTGTTCAACCCGCTAAGGTAATCATTAGCCACACTTTCGATGGCTTTTGTAGTGATTCTCCTATCTCTGGAAATTGCGTGCCTACCCCTCTCTCTACCAGGTTTTAAAGGTTTCAAACAGTACCAGAAGGGTACTTTCTTCAGTGACTTTTTGTAAAAGTTATAAGACTTGACACCTTTCTCATGTTTGTGTTTATATAATTTAAAACAAGTGTTTGGTGATGGTGTTTTTTCGATGCGAAAGGTGTGGTATAGGTGACATTTTTAGAGGTTTCCGCTGGGTAAGAATATTGTTATCAATGCATGCATTTTTAAATAGGTTTAGGTAGAGAATTCCATTTGAATTGTGATTAATTAAATATCGAATAAGGAAACTTTTAAAATTCCCTCCAATCAGCCTAATTATGAATGTCAACTCCCCGTGAGTTTTCTCACTTTCTCCTATAAGTTGCAACGGCAGAAAGACAAAACTCACGGGGAGTTTTCATTCATAATCACCCTGAATATTTCCACGCAAACATTTTTGAAGAAATATCATAAATATCCTATTGAATTACTTTCACACATTATTTGCGCAAAAATGTTGATAACTTAAAAAAATCCCATTAATTCTATTTGTGTTAGCATTAATGATGGCAATAAATAACACTTGTGCAGCATTTTTTGTTTCAAAATTAAATTGTTTGCCACAATTAAGGACAATATTGTCACCCAAGCTTGCACTTGAACACTTGTCACCACTGAGAAAAGGGCACAACGAACTAATGTCGTCCGTAAAAGTGTGTGACAATTGTATGACACTTTAGATTTTTTTTTAAATATTCGTTACGCTTTCTGATGGCACTTTCATTAAGGCTAACATCGTATCACTTTAGCTCATCATTAGCAGTGAAGTAGAACGTATGGTGAAAACATTTATACGAGGAGTGTGTCAAAGTTCACGGGAAGTTTATTTTTCAAAAATATTTCAAAAAACATTGTCCGAATTTTGCATCAATCTTGTATTTGTTTCCAATTGTGAAGGGACACGTGACTTGACACATTACACGAACACTACCCTCCAATAGGAAGGCGTGTGTCTTCTTCGATGTGGTTATTTCAATTGTTACTACTTCCCGTTTTTTGTAAAATTAGACAATGGTGACAAGGAGAGAAAGGTGAAATAGAACAAGTGATTTTTAAAGTTCCTACGATTTTAGATTTAGATGGATTCCCACCGTGGCTTTTTGGAAAAGTGAAAACTTGTGTGTGTGTGCAAAAAATAATCCTTAAAATTGATATCTGTCCATTGGTAGGAAAGAAAAAGTTTGTCAAGTCACGTGGCTTTCAGTGGTTTAACACGCATTCAACGCCCTCCCATAATCCCCGCCAACTGCTTTTGTCTCTTCGTCACTATTTGCAGAGTTTATCCATAATGGATTCTTTTGTGCAACTGTCGTCGGCATTTTAATGTTTAACAATTTATCAGTTTTCGCAACATATGCTTGTTGTGTGTGTACCTAT
Organism: Musca autumnalis; assembly: GCF_047663935.1. NCBI lineage: Eukaryota > Metazoa > Arthropoda > Insecta > Diptera > Muscidae > Musca > Musca autumnalis. Next base: position 261,317,990 of record NW_027411755.1, on the reverse strand, counting down.
GTATGTATGTATGTCTGCATTTTAATTGTATATGACTTTATTTTACATTTCGCAATGTTTGACTTTTAAATCATTGCCATAAATGATTGTATAGATTATTGGATGAACGCCCAAGATAATGTGGGAACAAAACCCTTTAGCATTGTTGCCTCTTTTTAATGGCTGAAAGTAGGAAAAAGAGTTTGTGCAAATAATATTGCATGAGCAAAGAATATATTTTCCATATGCAGGGAGTTCTTAGCGTTTTATTTAGTGATTTTTCCCACGTTCTATACAAAATAATTATTTTCCTAATGTTTACTACCCGTTCTTACGAATGTATCTAATGTAAAAAATTACATCTCTTTTTTGCAGATCTAGATGGCAATTATTTTAAAGAAAAATTGAAGAACTTCCTTCCACGTTATTTAAAAACTACTCCCGCTTAATAAGTCTTTACATGGATGAGTTTATATGAAGGTGTTGAAATTGAAAACAAATCCCACCTCAACTTTTCTTAAAATATAATATACTAGCCGACCCGGTCCGCGTTGCTGGCCCTTGAAACTGTTTTATGTTACCTTTTCTTAAGTCGTCAATTATAGTTTTCTTGCATCGTTAATATAAAGTATTTTTGAAGCCTTTCACTTATCAAGTCAACCTAGTGTCTTTGTCTAAAAACCTTTCTCAATACATACACATTTACAATCGAAGATGTGTTTTCTTCATGAATTGTAATGCCTTCCATTTCGGAAGTAGATTGGCAGTGGCTTAGAACGCTAAGACCTCGACAACATTGTCAGTTTGTTGGAGAGGACCCAGGTTTAAACTTCAGCCGGGGCAACCGGGTCTACTGTAATTTTTATTTATTGTTGTCTTGTTAGGACGAAGGCCATTATTTATGAAAGTTTTTAATTAATTGAATTTTTAATCGAGTTAACATAACCTGAGGAGTTTTTGTATTGAAAAAGTAAATTCTAGTCACCACACACTCAACCAATATGCTACGACCGTTTCGCTGGTGGTTTAATTCAGCTCATCAGGCATATTGAATGTGAATGGGTAGAAGCCAAAGGCTGATTTTGATAATTTCTATTTATACAACCATTATACAAATTTGCAGATATGAAGTATTTTTGAAGCCTTTTACTTATCAAGTCAACCTAGCGTCTTTTATTTCCATTGATTTGTAACACATTTAAGAAAGTGAAAGTGAATAAAATATATAGCAGTTTTCCACCAAGGGCCATTCTTGTACATCATCTGAAAATTACATGGAAATCGGTTTAGAAGTTTTGGAGATAAAACATATTTAAAAAGTGGGCGTGGTCGGATCTTAAGGCCACAAATAAATGCCTCGCGTTGGAGGCACAACCACCATTGTCAATCGAATTAATTTCAAACCAAGCTACGCTGAATATATAGCTTATTTTCACCACGGCACACATGAGACGCTCAGCGCCACAACGGGCTAACCCAGATGCCCAAAAAAATCAAACTGGCTATAAAGATTTAACTGAAACCATATGAAATAACTTCAAAAAAGTCAAGATTGTATTATTTTAGAAGGTAGTATTACCTAGTGTTATTCAATGTAATATGGAATTTTTTTAGTACTTATTTCAAAAGGTGCTGGTTAGATCATTATAGTCTGTTTAATTTTTTGGGCATGTGGGTTTGGGCGTTTCGACGCTGAGCGACTCATATATGCAGCCCGTTTTCACCAGGATTATACCGGTACATTCTAAGATTCAGAGTGTGGAAGTTCGGAACGGGGTGGTTCGGAGGGTGTAAGTTCGAAGCAGGGTGAATCGGAGGGTGGAAGTTCGGAGGGGGTTGTTTTGGAGGGTCAAAGTTCGGAAGAATTAATTTAATCGTTCCACATTGGGGCAAGATTGCAAAAAACGGAGCTTAATTCAGGGAAGCATTTGAGTGATCTAATGTTAATATTTTTCGAATATTTACACTTCGACCAATATAACTGAACACAGTTTTGGAGCAAATTGAGGGATTGGAGAGGTATATTCGAAGCCCTCATAAATGGGTACCATAAAAACTATGAAGTGTTTTTACGGCTTTGCCTTCATTTCTTATTTGATGAATCTAAAATCTTCTAATATGATAAATTATTGGATAGGCTAATATTTGGCAAAAAATTATTAAGTTAGGTCAATATTTTAGTGTAGCTCTCATATAAGGTTATCTCCCGATTTTATGTACACCAAGACCTCGCTTTGCGTAGTTTCACTTTGCGTTGTTTTCGAAGTTGCGTCGCACAGTGTCACGACCGTGGCCAAAAAGGGTAAAAACTAAATACTTCGTTGAGCAAATTTATTGATGGGGAGTGATAGAAAACATATTAATTAAGAAGAATCTGAATTTTGGTACTGATACGTGAAGTAGTTTTTGCTATACGAGGATTTAAATCCGACAATTTTAGTTAATACGTATTTTTGTGTGTTTTTTTCTAAAATTAATAAATTATATTATGCGTTAATATTTAACATTTAAAAGTTCTCTTGGGATGTAATAAACTTGGCTACACCTTTATTTGTATTTAAATATTAATCATATGGTGTTTACATTTACCCAAACATGTATTACTAAGTTTATTAATTTTCTGAAGCAAATTTTAAATTGAGTGGAGTGGGAAAAAAATTGTATAAAAGTGTATATCGATATTTTTTGCTGTATGAGTAGTAAAAAGTGAGTACTTCAAATATATAAAGGTCCCAGCTGCAGAGGTTTGCAGACGAATGTGTCACTTCTCTTTTTCCGCGACCACCTCACTGAGAGGATACCCCCTTTTTAACAAATCGTTTTGCGGTGTTGGCTATAGCCCGAAAATGAATGAACCGATCATCATATATTTTTGTGGGCTTATTAAGTACCTAATAGTCTTGCTTTAAAACGAGAGAATTTTTAAAAATATAAATTTTTTAAAAAAATTTACCGTTTTTTGACCACTAATCGGTCAAAAAATTTTTTAAAGGAAATTTCTCCTATATAAAGACAAGAGTTTGATATATTCAATATGCTCACAAACAATATGAAGACTAAACACCAAATTTCAGTCATATCGGGTGGATATTGAGGCCACAACACTCAAAACACCGAAAATGAGGAGGCACGGTTCTATGGGGGCTATAGGAAGACGAGGACCTATACCGACATATTTCTGGTGGAAGGTTATAAGTCCACCAACGGAGACTTAATACAAATTTTTAGCCATTTCGGTGTGATAATCAGGCTAAAACCTCCAAAATACCGAAAATCGGGAGGTACCGTCCTATGGGGGCTATATGAAGGCGTGGACCTATGCAGACAAATTTCATGGTGAAGATATAATGCCCCCTGCGAAGACTAAATACCACATTTCAGCAATTTCGGTGTAATAATGAGGCTAAAATGTTCAAAATACCGATAATCGGGAGGTACCGTTATATGGGAGCTATATCAAAACGTGGACCTAAGCCCACAATTCTCTGTTGGAATATTTGATACTTCTGCCGAAGACTAACCACAAAATTTGAATACTTTCGGTTGGTCATTGTGTCCTAAACATTCAAAATACCGAAAATCGGGAGGTATGGTTCTATGGGGGCTATATCAAAACGTGTACCGACCAACCCAAATTTTTGTCCTGAAGATTGTAAGTCAATAATAGGTACGTGTACCAAAATTGATGCACCTACGACAACTCCTTCTATTTTTGGCCACAGTTAATATAGTGCGTCGTTGCTTAGTTAATACCTATTTTTAACATGCGTCGTTCGATTTTCGATGTTGCGTTGTTTTAAATATGAGTGTCTAATTTTTTATACCCTCTACCGTAGTATAGACGGTATATAAAGTTTGTTTTTTCCGTTTGAAACACATTGAAATATTCATTTGCGATCATATAAGCTGATTTAGCCATTTTCGTCTTACCGTCCGTCCTTTTGTTGTAATCACGCCATATTCCGAATGATTTGAGATAGATGGCTGAAATTTTGTACACATGTGTATTTGGTCTGAGCTTAGATCAAGTTCGAAGATATGCTACATCGGTACCGCCCGATTTCAGGTATGTTGGCCATTTTAGCTACATTTTCAGCCCGAATGAGCTATAGTTTGGTATTTAGCTTTCCCAGTGATGTAGAAACTTCTCCAACAAAAATTAAGAACATAGGTAAACGTTTTGTTATATCCTTCATATAACGATACCGCCAGATTTCAATTATTTTGTTTTAGCTACATTTTCTGGCCGAATTAGACCAAAATAGCTGTAATTTAGGGTTCCTATTTGTTCAGGTAATTTATCTACCTAAAATTGTGGACATAAGAAAAAAAGTGTTTTTCACCCTGGAACCTATCTCCGAACTTTACATTGCTTTCCATCAGGGACGTAGCCAGGATTTCATTTCGGGGGGGGCCCACCTGACCAAAATTTTGAAAGTTCATGGTAGCGAAAATTTTTTATTTAGCAATGACGTAAACCTTATTTTGGTCTTATATTACTGATTAAATAATTTTTGTTACTATTTTTAATTAAAATGACGTTAGACTTGTTGGCCAATTTCCGCTTATTTTCAGAACTTTTGACAATATATCAGAGTTTATATATGTTCAAAACAATGGATATATAAATAATCGCATATATTTTTGGGTGTATCATTTATCAAATAACTCACAACCACAGTGAATGTTATGTTATTCAGTGATATCACTTCGCTAAGACCAAGGAAAGAGTATACAATCGGAAACCCTTAGAAATATCTTAACAAAAAACTCTAAAACACATGTGTTCTTTTTTTGGTGTTTTATCACGCTGCGGTGTCAGAATATGGTAAAATTATCAATTTCGGGAATTCAGGTGTCCAATTATTGTTATTCTCATAAAGAAGCTATTTGAAGTTATTTCCCTAAATATATTTTGGGGCCCAATCGTAGATCTTATCACAAAGAATTTCTGAAGGTCGATAGTGGTTTTCTTGATAGAGAACTAATGCTGAGAAATAGTAAGTATATCCATCATGAAATTCTAGCGGGTCAATAGACTAATTTTGGCGTCCAATCGTCGAACTTCACTTATAGAATATCTGGTTTCCTATCGTAGATCTTCTCATAAATTGATCAGGAACATGCAAAACTCTTGCAACCAGTCTTGTATTCGTTTAAAATAAAATTCTGGCATCCAATCCAAGGTATTCATAGGCATACATTATTTCGCAAAAATCCATACACACAATTTTTTCCCAATCTACATTTTTATACCCTCCACCATAGTATGGAGGGTATATTAAGTTTGTCAACAACGAAACATCGTCAACATAGGTCCACGTTTTGGTATAGCCCCCCATATAACGATATCTCCCGATTTTCGGTATTTTAAGAATTTTAGCTGCAATTTTTAACCGAACTAGCTGTAATGATCGGTATTCATGGCTTCACTTCCTTTATTCTTATAATTAAGATCTCTTTGGAAACGCTTTGATTTTTTGCAACAAGTGTTCTCGGGGTCCCTATTACTACAGTACCAGTCACTGGCAAGTCCATACTTCCAGAGAAATAGCCCGAAATCTGTAAAGAACACATACCATTTGTAGTGGATTGTGCGCACGACAACTTTCGAATCGGATACTGCGTTGGTCCAAACTTTGTTTATCACAATATTTCTGCGAGCGTTATATAAAGTTCGTTGTTAGTTGTTAGTTAATACAGTTTAATGGCTGTTCGAGGATCCTTAGAAATTGTTACTAAAGGTATTCCCTGTGTTTAGAGCGGTATTATGTTTTTCGTGGGCAAGTCCATGTTTCCTGAAAAAAGCTGAAAATTGTACTGTGACGAACTGAAATGACTGGTGGGCCCAATATCATTTAAAAGGAATAACTCCCAAACTTCCAAAATGAACTATGTCGTTCCGGTGAATTTCTTCACGTACCTCCTCCGCAACAATTCTGATCAATGATAAAATCCATATTTTGTATACGTCCGAAAATGGCTACACAATTCTGAAAATTAATTATTATTTTTTTGGTTGTGTAGCCGCTATTCGATCTGTCCATAGTTGAAAATTTCAGTTCCTGTCCGCAAAGCCGACTGATACTTGTTGAGATTTTGACGAAGAAGAATCAGTTTCCGATCAGTTTTTTGATTTCGTTTGTCGTCACAAAGTCCTTTGTCGAAGAAGGAAAGAGGATCATTTTAGAAATGTGCATCCATTGAAAGTACTTCCTAAAAAAAATTCAAAGAGTAATCGGCAGAAAAATCCTTGAAGATGAAATTCAATGTAATTTTGAAACGTTGGATAAAATACGCTCAATAATCTTGATTTTATTAACATTCGAAAAAGTAGAACAAAACATAAAAATACGACAGAAAATCCTTTTTTGTCCAATACTAATTTCTAGCAAGACACTAGTTTCAAATAACACTGCGGTGGAACAGAAATTATATCATAAAAAATTGTTGATATAGTTTCTTTTTTGCGTGAATTTGCAACGATTTGTAACGATTTTATATTTTATTGCTGTATTGCTCTTATCATAATTGTTAAAAACAAAAGACCGCAAGAATGTTTTTCTAGATGTTTTTTATGAGCCAAAGTATTGGACGTAATATCCTACAAACGTTCAAAAAATACAAATGAATGTATTGTTCTGAACTCAGTAACACTCACCTAAAATTACGCTTACACAACGCCTTAAAACTTAACAACAACTATGCAGAAAAATGGCTAACTTTTTAATTATATTTATATTTTCAAATATGTTGAACAATAAGTATACCAATGCACTATGGTCTCAATTCGAAATTTTCTGGCCAAAACTATTTCAGCATCCGTTATGTATTGAAATTGAATCATAATTTATAATAAATGTTTAAAAACAGCAATTCTTTAGCTTTTTCGCCAAAAATTACCAAAAATTGTCAAAATTCGTTGAAAAGGGTGGTCCCGGTGTGTGGGGTCTAAACCAAAAAAATTGACATATTTTAATAATTTTTGGTATGACGGATTCTTATCTCCAAATCGGTCATAAAGTGCCGCTGAAATCCCCAACACATCGAAAATCGGTGGTACTGTTATATGGGAGCTATTACAAAAGGTGGACATAATTTCAAAAATATGTTACAGCATTATTTTCTACGATCTCAAACCCCTAAATATGAATTTTAAGGAAAATCGCTCCATAAATGTAGGTATTACCGTTATATTTTAATTGGATGTTACATACAGTCACAGCAGAAATTTATAAAAAAAAACAAGTAAAAAAGTATCAGTCGGATTTGCCGACAGTGATATACCCTCAGCCTTTGTATATTGGAAAAATGTTTTCCCAAAAAATGTATGTATTTAGGGGGTTTTAAAAATTTTGCGCGTTTGAACCGACAAAAATGTTGATTAGGATTAAAGATAAAAAGTTTTGCGGAGGAGATACTAACAAGAATGGATCTCCAACCACTACATATGGTGCCATAGGGGGTTTACACCCTTCGGGCAATTTGCTCAAGAAGTATGGACTTGCCCCTGAAAAAACTTTTACCATCGTAAATGAGGCAGCGAATGCAAGTTGCTTCAACAAAAATCAAAGTGATTCGATATCCGGCTTAAAGTGAACTTATCCGAAATTTTGTGTGGGGGGTACCGGATGGAGTAGACAAATATAGTCCATATTTGAACATGATCTATATCTGGTAGATATATTAGGATGCGTAAAGTATGGACCAAATCGGTCCTTTCCTTCAAGATTTATCGTGCGCACAATTTTTCCGAACATTTTTGAACTTTTGTGGGGGAGTTACGAGAAGGAATGGACCGATATAGCCCATCGGTTCATCCGTTCGAGAGTTATCGTGCGCTCCAGCCAGCCAGACAGACAGACGGACGGACATTGCTCAATCGACTCGAAATTGTCTGAAACACATTTTTTTTTATTTTTTTTTTTTTATTTTTATTATTCAGCGCAAAAAACAGTTAAATTTTGAAACTTCAAAAAATTAGTTTTTGCCAAAAATTTCCTGTTTGAAACCTATGTGCAATGAAGTTAAATAATTCTCTGTAATACGTCCTCCAAATACTTTACATATTTCTTGAAAAATTTAAAACAGTTTAAAATTTTACTCAAAAATTAAAAAATGTGTAACATAAGCTAATGTCCTATGGGAATGAATATCATTTCGGGGGGGCCAGGGCCCCCCGGGCCCCCCCCCCTGGATACGTCGGTGCTTTCCATAGAAAATCTTAATTCGCTTTGCGTCGTTTCACTTTGAGTCGAGTGTTCTTGGAACGTATCTACGACGCAAAGCGAGGTCTTGGTGTATTTCGAGGGTCTTGACCACATTTTTTAGTACATTTATCTGTAAATTAGGATTTATAGTTCTGAATGCCTAAGAATGCACAGTGTGATAATGTGTCAAATATGGGTCAATGTTTTGGTATAGCCCCCATATAAAGGTACGGTTTTCGAATATTTTATGCATAGATTGCAACTTAACTGGCTCAAATTGTGTATTGTGCATTTTGAAGGGATTGCAACTATTCCTATCAAACATCATCTCTATATATTTCCGTTTTGGAATAACCTTCATATAAAATATTCCGCTACCTTTTTAACTCTAAATACTTTTCAAAAATAGGGAAAATGGATACATTTTAAATAAATGTTTAATATGTTTCTAAACTTCTTTTGCCATAAATATATTTTTCTAAGATTCAAATATCTACCTGAATTTGACGAGTCCATTCTAAAATGGCCACTTTTGATGCGTAAAAAATATTATTCTTTATACACCAACAAATTTAATTTTTTATAGTGCGCTTTAAATTATTAAAAATTCTTAAGTTTCATCACAGTGTAACTGTAGAAGTAAACAATTTATGATCTTGACATTTTGGTTAAAGACTAAGAATTTTGTACCATATTACCATGTAACGACAGTTATACCAAAAACCGCATTTAATTTTTTATAATTATTCCCCCTCCTTGTGCATCGCCATAATTTCATATAAATCATTATATATAGTAAATATAACTTAATGGTGGACCTGCACACATTGTCATATATAGGGTGAACACAGACATTAAACCAAAACACGACATACTGCACAACAATAACAGGGAAAATGAAGACAAAAACCACAAAATGCAAAAATCTGACTCCTATACATTTAAAAATTATGCAAAATCTGGACATATTTTGACGATTTTTTTAAACAAATTTCTACACAACTTTTTCAGAACATTTTTTTCCTAAAATATTAAGAATTACATCTGTTTGAAATATCCATTTTGAAAATGCCAAGTTTATGTAGCAAAATCTACGTTATGGCGATTTAATACTTTTCACCTGTTTCTTAAATTTTAAAAATATGTTCAACTTTAACACTGTGCTACACGAAAAGTAAACAATATACGACTTTGCTATTTTGGCTAGTGAGATAGAATTTTGTACTCGTTAATCCTGTCAAGACAGATTATCAAAAATTTCAATCTTGCCCCAACGCGCGTTCGTTACAGTTTTGCTAAAATAGTGTTTTTAAAAAAAAATAGGAATAGGGGAGGGGGGGGGGGGTGTACACCGTCCCCTCCCAAATTCGACAAAATATATAACATATTTTCACCCGGGTCCTCCCTGAACATTCCCTGAAATATTCAGGAAAATTTTTATTTTTTTTTTAATAAGGCATAAGAAAGTATATAGCCTATTTTCACCATGGGTTCTCCCTGTATATTCTCTGAAATTTTCAGGGAAATCGGTTCAGTAGTATTGGATATGCAACACATTTAAAAAGTTGGCGTGATCAAATAGGGTTCTTAAGAAAGTAGGGCATGGGTGAGGTGCCCCGCCTCCTTCGAAATTCAAAAAAATATTCTGCCTATTTTCACCACTGGTGTTCCCTGTAGATTCTCTGAAATTTTCAAGAAAAACGGTTCAGCCGTTTTTGAGTCTATTCGGAACATACAAACATACTAACATACACACATTGTCTTTTATATATAAGAAGAAGATTTTAAAAAACCAAACCAGTACCTAGGGTCGGAGACACTACAACCATTGTCTCGCAAATTAATTTTCTCACCGATACGTTCGTCAGTTTTGTTAAAATAGAGTTCTTAAAAAAGTGGGACATTGGGGAGGTACCCCTCCGAAATTCAGCAAAATATATACACTATTTTCACAACGGGTCCTCCCAGTAGCTTATCTGAAATTTTCAGGAAAATCGGTTTAGCAGTTTTTAATACATAAGCTATTTAAAAAAGTGGGAGTGGTCGGGTCTTCAGGCCCCAAATCAGTACCTAGAATCGGAGACAAAACAACCATTGTCTCGCAAATTAATTTTCTCTCCACGTTCGTCAATTTTGTTGAAATAACGTTTTTAAAAAATTGGGCATAGGGGAGGTTCCCCGCATCTTCGAAATGCAAAAAAAAAATATATAGCCTATTTTCACCACCGGTGTTCCCTGTACATTCTCTGAAATTTTCAAGAAAATCGGTTAAGCAGTTTTTGAGTCTATACGGAACATATAAACATACTAACATACACAAATTGCATTTTATATATAAGATTTTTAGCGTATTTTAAAACTTCCAGTGGCAATAGAATAACTAGTTATTGAGTGCGACATGTCCTTGCTGGGCAGCGCTACTAATCCTGATAGTTGTTTGAATGTGACACATACCCCACCCAAGTGGTATTCTTGCAATATAAGAAGAATTTTATTTTTATGCCCTTAGTCTTTGTTCTGAAGAGGATATATACACTTGTCCTAATATTTGGAATCGATTTAGTCCTTTCCGTCAGTCTTTCTGCTAAGCTGTCTTGTGCTCACAATACTTCTCGAAACACACTTTTTTTTTCAAAATTTGATACTAGAAATATTTTGTTCAAACTTAGATCAGTAGTGAATACTCTAACTCATTTTTTGAATTACCGACGAATATCGGTGAAATTAAAATGCTTATAATTTCGGTAATTAACGATGTTTTTCTGTAAGTTAGCGGCACATAAAAAGTAGTCGTAAAGTTCTACCGATAGGAACAGTGTTGTCAACTTTTATTTGAACTTTTCATTCATCATTTTGCGTTTTATTGTTACCGATTTTTGTCGGTAACTGAAAAAATGAGTTAGAGAATCCCACTACATGTTCAAATATGGCAGGGACGTACGCAGTGGGGGGGGGGGCACTGGGGCCCCCTCCTGATATGGTTTGGTCGACTACAATTTTTTGAGCTTCTTTAACAAATTAATACGTTTTTCTCTAAATAATAAAAATAATAAAAAATATTTTTGGAATTTTGAAAACAAAACTTAGATTGTTCTGAAGGTTATGTACTAAAAATTTACTTTATGAACAAGTTGTCTAAGAAATATTTAAATTTTTTTGTTTGAATACTATTTTTGAGAAAAACTTCCAGTAAAATCTGAATTACTTTCATATCTCATGTTATTTTATAATCAAAAATAATAAAGGCTCGATTAATTCTATAATGAATATAAAGGTCTTGAGGCTTTAAACTCTTTCTGTATTCAAAAAATGACGAGTTTAGTATTGTGCGGATTGGAAGTGCATGAAATGACTATTTACTGGACAAAATGTAAGATATATCAAGTGTTTTTCGTGGAGTATATCTCTAAAACCAATTAGAAAATTGTTTACTACCTTCATTTTTTATTATTTATTTAATGGAGAAAAATTTATTATTGTGCTTTATAAAGTTCTAATATCTGGTATAAGTAGCATACCCACCAGATTTTTTTTTTCTATCATTAACAAAGTTGTAGTTGAAACGAAATTTATGCTCAAACATTAGTTAAATTGTATTAAAATCTGCTATAATTCCGGTCTTTAGGCTGACGATAAAAATGTACCTCATCAAATAATTGGCGTCGATTTTGCCCAGTTTGGCCGTCAGTCTGGCTCGAGCGCATAACAACTCTCAAACGGATCAACCGAACTTTAAGACATATCGGTCCACTCCTTTTTTCCCACAAGACTACAAAATATTTCGCTAAAATGGTGCGCATAATAGGTACGGGTATGGATTATATCGGTTCACTTCTTCAGGTACCTCCCACTCAAAATGTCAATATCCGATTTCAGCGAAACTTAGAACATCCTAAAATTACTTCCGGACGTACATATGTATATCAAGTACCAAGAAGATCTATATGCAACAACATCTTCGGATACCTGCCAAAAAAAAAAAAAAAAATAATTCAACATAAGGACAATATAAGGGCTGTTTGAGAATCCATTGACCAACGCTACTGCTTGCGGTCTTGTTTTCGTGGGTAAGTCCATGCTTCCTGACATAACGGTTCAAAAGCTTAGCATTACCAACTAAAATGACGGCTTAACACCATAATTATCAAAAGGAATTACTTCCAAAATTAGGTCCACTTCCAAAATGGGACATTACTTCAGGTATCTTCTCCACAAAAGTGCAAAACTTTTGCGCTCTTATTGAAGTTCATTTTTATGAGTTCAACATAAGCATTTATTCGCAACGCCCACAATCGTGAAGTTTTATACCCAAATGTTTCGATATTTTTGTCGGAAAGTGTATACGTCCAAAAAAGGCCATGAAATTCTGAAACTTCCTGCCTACACAATTTTAGGACAACGATTTTGGTTATGAAGCCCGTATTCGATCTGGCTATAGATTAAAGTCCCAACTCACACAGGCTGAGGGTATACCTACGTCGGCAAACCCGACTGATACTTTTTTAACTCGTTTTCGAGAAAACAAAAGATATGAATGTTCATATGTTTGCCTCCGCTGTTCCGACAGAAGTCATAGTCCTTGGAAAGTTTTAAATGTCATCGAGTTCATAAACATCTAATTGTACAATTAAGATTGAAAAAAGGCGGAACAACAACCATTGGAAAATAAGTTGATGCAGTTTTTCGGCTTAACCCATTTTGTGAGGAATTAGCAAAAATTTTGCCGAGACCTAATGTGGATTTCGTAGTCTCAAACAGTGCTGCGAGTAGAATTCGGAGTCTATGAGTCGTAGTTGGTACCGCCCGACTCCTGATTTTTCCTAAATAGCTGTTCCAGAACCTGTAAGAATCTACAAATTTTTTTTACTACTAAAAATGTGTAGATTCTTGCAGTATTGGAACAGACCATAAATTTAATTTTCTGAATTTTTTAGTTGTCTTGCATGGACTCTATCACTTCTGGTAAAATAGTAAAGTTTTGGTGTTTTTATGACAAAAAAGAATATTATTTTCTTACAATAGTTCGGTAACAGTCCAATCTGCACTCGCGGATTCGAGTTATTCTTTTTGTGGAGTTATTTATTTCAATTAGTTATTGGTATACAAATAACATTAATAGGGTTTTTAGATAGATCTTCAATTGATAACTTAATAAAGCAAAAATTAGACAAAACTTGTTTAATGGGACTGAAGTTAATGTGTAATATATGGATATGTACTTTAAAGAAGAAGATATACTGAAATAGAATCGAAAATGCCAAATAAGAGCTACTGTGGTTAAGAATTCTGGGAGACATTAAAACTTAAACCTACATGTGTAATTTTCATTTGAAAGATTTTTTAGTTATTGCGTCAATTCTGTTGGAAATTCAAAATACCAGGAGCAATTTTTGTATGGGGACTATACTGAACGTGTTCTGATATGGTTCATTTCAATTCTAAACATCCAAAGACTAATTTATTATAATCTGTTCCAAATTTCAAAGTTATATCTAAAATATTGTAAACTCTCTCTATTGGAATTATATACTTTGTGTCAATATTTCATATAAAATCAACAAAAAACCCTTTAAAATAGCTTTATGTAACGCTACACAAAATTTTTTAATTTCATAATTTTTGGTCAAGGTGTGCCCCCCCTGAAATAAAATCCTGCGTACGTCCCTGGAATATGGGATATATCGGTACTTCGAGACACACAAAATTTCAACATTTTTCGCGTAAATACAGTAAATACAGCTCTCGAATCGCTTTGATAATAATTATAATTTGTCAAATGGAGTCGGTCCAAATTTTACATATCCTTATTTTTCTGCTAATCTCCTTTCACTTTAAAATTTTTGCTGCAAATAGTATTTGTTGTTCTAATTAAAATAGTAAAATTTCTGGGGGAACTCCATACTTTCTAAAATATGGGTTCACAAGATCAAAAATCTCTATTGCCAATTTAAGCGCTTTATTCGAATTGCATTTACCATTTTTAATGCATGTAGACCTTGGTGCCTTAATTAAAACGACCCCAACATAAGAAATTTCGGCGATATATGTGCTCTAAATTTTACATTTAGTTCTGGTCTTTTTGAAGATACGCTCTTTTGGAGTTAGTCTGAGTTTTTGTGTTTGAAATTACACATTTCCACCTACAAAAATCGCTGCGATTTTCTTTGCAATGTTCAACAAATAATTTAGACTGTATAAATATAAAAACCTTCTCGGAACTTCTCTGCACATCTGAACTTCCATAGGAACGAATTCGTTTTCTTTCATAACTAAAGTATTCTCAATACTTGGGTATGAATTAATATATGGTAATATTCAAAAATGTTTTACAATCGTTGAAGTTGAGGTTCACCATTTAATAAGTCGCGAATTGTTAATATATTTTATAAAATATGAATATATTTACATGAACTGAAGTGTTTTAGCCACGATCTTATAATATGGACCATAACAAATAATTTTCGTGGAAGCTGCGTTGGTGGTAATATAAAAAAATGGGTAAAAATGTGTTGAAGTTAGCAAGCTTTTTTGTGTTTTTTCTTGATTTCTGGTCAGACGAGGGAAAATTAAGACCTGAGCTCAAAGAAAGGATTGAAGAGTACCCCTTGGGCAACATGATGCTAATGTGTGACTTCTCGATATATACAGTGCATCCCTCTTAAATCGATGCTGACATTTTGAAGTTTTGAAATCGGGGTTTTTTGAATTTTTCTTATAATTGGAGGGCGCAACCAGATAATGACCTAATCTATTTATTGGATTGTAGAACTCGTGATTCCACGTCGTTTGATGTATATCTCATGAGTGTGCTCCCCACAGCTCCCTAGTAATAGGAGTCCAAAGTCGAATTTTTGGTGCGTAATTTTTATTTAAAAACCTATTTTTTGGCTTCAAAATTTACAACTATGACTCATGTACCCTTGAACCCCGCGTGATTTTAGTTTTTTTCCTCGCCGGATTCACTGAGCCCTACCGCGATCGAATCCATCCACTAAAACCGCTGATATAGATACCCTGAAAATAGGAAAACAAGCAAAATTTTATTTTGACTAATCCGCATACTTAACCGCGATTGCCCTTAAATTTTTTTACATAAATGGAATCCTTTATACACGATTATAATATTTGTCAAAAAGGTGTGTCATGAATTTCAGAGATTCGGGAGTAGTATTCGTATTTAACCAAAAATAGAATCAGGTAGCACATCCGCGGTTCTTGACGAATCTGTATAAAATTTGTCTTATTGACGTATTTTTAACAGGGGGTCACTGAAATCGGATGCGCCTTATAATGATATGAACATCGCGTTATTTTTACCCACATGAAGTATTTTGGTGTAGTAAGATGCAACTGATGGCACACTTTTGCGGTTAAATGAAACATGGAAAAATGCAAACATATTGACAGAGATGCACTCGTTCTATGCGAAAAGCACATGCGCCTCAACTGATTTTAACTATTTCGCGCGTTATACGGTTTTTAACTTTTATGTTTTTTCTTTGATTGTAATATCAATATCACTCTTTATTTCCTAATTCTATTGCTTATCACACTATGCAAACATACTTTCACGATGATAAACTATTTTCCTTGAAGAGGTTTTAGCAAAATAATTCAGGTTTTGTTAGGAAATTTAGCGAAATAGTAGAATAACTCCAAAAATTTTTCTCAAAATTTTCGTATTAAACCAAAAAATATATTCTTGAAATAATGTTCCAACAATAAACTTTTGTCTTTTGTTGTAGCTGCAATATGCAATTTAAAATCCTAATCAATAAAATTTTGGTCTCACATTTTTCTGGACATTGTCAAGATTCTGTACGTATTTTTAGTTTATTTTTTAGAGATTTTTATGGACTCTGAGTAAGAATAAATAAAATTTACTCCAAGATTCCTTCATTATTTTTTGATTTTCCGCGAAAATGAAAATAAATTTAGCTAATATTTAGGCGTCTACGGATAGATATTAAATGTTGTTACCGATTTATATATACATTTTGTATTGCAACACAAAGGGAATTTTTAAATATTTTTTCTTTATAAGGGAATAAAACCCCCCATAACTTTTGGGCGCAGCATCCAATTTTGTGAACGCGAACATATTTGAAACCACGATTTTTTTCTTAACCCATGTAACAAAAATCGTGAATGTGCTTGTCAAAATTTTTTTAATTTTTTTCTCGATGGAATTGTAAAGGAAATTTGAATTTTACCATATAACATATTTCAAGTACGATTTCAATAGGCCACAAAACCAAATTTTCCATTTCAATTTTATCTAAATACAAATCAGAAACAAAACAAAACAAAATCCATTGTCCAATAGAATATCTATAGTGAAACAATAAATATTTTAAAAGATATTTTATGTTTTCACCACAGGACATTACGTTGTGCAGTGAATGGCACAGTGTCCCAAATATCCTCAGTGAGGACAAGAGTAGAACAACGTTGGCACATATCAAGATATAACATCAACAAAAGCTGTCATAACGACCTTTTAAGTTTCGCACTTTTGTGATGCGTTGTCATCACATCAAAATCAAACATCACCGTCTTTACTCCTCAACAGTGATGTCCCCGTGGTAGCTACTCTTGTGATGAACAACACAGTTGGACAGCATTTAAGATTAAGTAGGCTGTGAAGAAGGAGGCCGGGGAGGAGGTGTATGACAAGTAATACATTCTTTGTATATGGATGTAAATGCAATTAAAACCTCTCCACAGGTGTTCTTTGTATTAACGCACTTAAATGTGTCACTTGCAGGGTTTCCGCAAACAGGATACTTTGCCTTTTACAATTACAATCGACACACCGCTGCTGTGGCATCCCAAAATGGAATCGGCTTCATTCCACAAATTTTCGATGAAAAGAAAATATGGGCTTCTAATGGTTATGAGGAAAAAAAATTGAAAAATAATTATCACTTTGATAATTCATTGTGAGACTGGGGGGTGGGGGTGACATTTGTGTTTTTCAATTTTCTGTTTAATTTTACAGACATTGTTGGTAATTCATGGCGGGTGCTGCTGCTACTGATGGTGGAGTTCAATGCCATAAATACATATTTCTCAAAATGCAGGTTGTCATACAATTTTCCATCATATGTATCTGTTATTTAACTTTTGGCTTCGGCAATTCAACAATGTGTTGGATAATTTGCTTAGACCCTTTGTTTCATCGAAATTACAAAGACTTTCACTCTTTTCAAATATTCCTCCTTCACTTTGTGAATGATGACAAAGTAGCATTTTGCCATGATATATTGAAAACATATGCCTTTTGCAAATATCAAAAGGGTAAAATGTTAATAACCTCAACGAAAGAGGTGTGAATTTTTGCCAAATTCAATCCATATTGTCCTGTCATCAGTAACAAACAACAACAACCCTTATTTTATGTGGAAAATTGTTATTGTTTTCTATTTTCCTTTGGAGATAACATCTGATAATCACTCATTTCTGCCAACAAGTCGCAACATAACTCAATCTTGTGCTGAAATTGAATTCTACGGGCTTTGTATCTTTGACGAAATGTATCGACGTAGTGCTACTGGGGACAACATACCATAACATGACAATCGACAATGTTGTGTGTGTGTAGTTAGTTAGGTACATGTGTAAGTACATTACGCATATCCTGCCAATAAAAACAAACATTCACAGTGGTTTCAAATAAATAAAAATTTATTTATTATTACTATTTTATTAGACTTCCTCCGTATTAATAAGTGCTTCCCCGATTCGTAAGAGTTCAATGAGATAGGATCAACTTTTTATCACCGAATCCGAAAGGAGTGTCTTAAGACACCAAGTGCAGAGTAGTTCTTCATGACTGAAATACTCAGAAAATGTCGTAAACATTACACTGAGGGGTATTTTCGGTAAAAATGTTATATTGTCGAACCAGCCTGCAGAGCAAGTGTGCATACCATTTCACCACGGTGGCAAAAACTACCCAACGTAATGCGAAATTTCTGCATAAGCGGTGTCGTTTTGTGGTATATAAGGGGAGGGTAATATAAGTTGGTTTCGGCTCAAAAGTCTATATCACATCGAAATAACTGTCCTTGGCTAAACTAATATGGACCAAAATTAATTTTCGAGGATCTATGTCAACCCTTACAGATCTTACTTAATTATTATTTTTATACAATTATAGATTAATATTTTATTTATTTAACTATATTTTATAGTTATTATTTTTTTCAAACCACAGTGCACATACACAGCATTTGATACCTTATCATCGATGGCACAAGTTGTAATAAATGTGTCTGTAAATGCCCAAAACACCCGTGACATTGTCAAAATAATGTATAATTTTCATAAATTCTTAACTTTGCACAACCATCCCTTTTTAAGGCATATGGAGGTCTGTGCATCATTATGTCTGTATGTGTATGTGTGCGCGTTTTGAGTGTACTCTCATTCAAGGGATAATATTTCTACAAACAAAGAACGAACATACATCCTTATTAGGATTTTTCCTATTTTCAATTTTACGTTCTTCCACCAAAAAAGGTTAATTTCTGATTTGTGTGTTTTTGTTATTGTGAAATTTCAGATTTTCACCTTAGCACGAGTTCTGTGCCACCACCATCACCGTCACCAGTTTTCATACCAACCAAGAGGGCAATGTAGCCCGTGCTGAATAACATTTGGAACAAAAACACTGCCATGAAAGAAAAAAGGAGTACATCATGTCAGCAACTTCCGACAGATGTTAACCAACAGCAGAAGCTGTTGGGAAAATTGCCATGCGTTTGTTTATGCAAAAGCCAGTTAGGTACTTCTTGCATTCCGTTGTGTTGCGCCCATCGCTAACGCCCCACACAAAAATTGTTGTCTTGTCTTTCAAGCAATGAAATGAAAATTACTATGACTGCTGTTGATAATGAAAAACGTATTTGGCGTCGTTCGTCGTAGTCATATTTCGCGTTTTTTTCCACCTTGTGCCATCGATTGTCTGTTTGGTTTGAGAGGTGTGATAATTCATGGCAGATGACATTTCTCCAGCAGACGTTGCACTTCTTTTGAAACTTTCTTTTGTAGCAGTGGCAAAAGAAAAAAGCATTTAAATATCGATAACATAGAACGCGTGCTATGCGTGACATTGTCATTGTAGATGGGCGGCATATGGTAAGACAATTGCAAAGAAAAAATTTTGAAAAAAATTTCAAGTTCAAATTGATTATTATAAATCAAGAAATATGTACATATGTATGTATATTATTTAATTTTAAAGGGAAAATCATTAAACTTAACAAAACCAGGGATATATCGAAATTTATAGGAGGATAGACAAGAGCGATATAGCATATCTTTAAACTTGATGTGCATTTGTGTGGCGAATTTAGTGTTCAACGATGAAACTTTAATTTTAGATAAATTTTTAAGATATTGCTATACTTATATAGATGGCTTTTATAGTAAACAGAACGACTTGTTCCAAAAGCCGAACTAAGAATAGATTTCCAAACGCAGCGATATTTTGTTTTACTTCTCCAATTTTGGATGCCATGTTTTGTGATATCTTCTTCAAGTTGGTCTTTTCATCGGAGTTTTGGCCTTCCCTTGGGTCGTATACCGTCGAGTGGCTCGTTGGTAGGGGGCATCTTTATCCATCCTGCTGACATGGCCAAGCCAACGCAATCGTTGTAGTTCGATACGTTTTACTATATCGATGTCGGTCGGCTGGTGGTATAGCACGTGGTTCTTACGACGTTGGTATTCACCGTGGACGCTTATTGGTCCATAAATCTTTCGAAGAATTTTTCTCTCAAACAAACCAAGTTCTGCCTCGTAGGCTTCCGCAAGTACCCATACTTCAGATCCATACATATGTACGGGTAGTATCAGTGTCTGGTAGAGTGTAAGTTTTGTTTGACGAGATGTGGTTTTGCTTTTAAACTGTTTACGTAGACCAAAGTAGCATCTGTTGGCCAATATTATTTTTCTCTTTACTTCAAAGCTTATATTGTTAGTTATATTTATGGCGGTGCCGAGGTAAATAAAGTCATTTACTACCTCAAATTTGTAATTACCAACATCCACAGTTCATCCGAGTCTACTGGACAACTTGCGTGTCGATAGCATAAACTTCGTCTTATCGCCGTTGACTGTCAGACCCATTTTGGCAGGCTCTTTTTCAATTTTTGTTACGGCTGATCTACCTATTATGTCTATTTCATATACGTATGCAAGCAACATTACATCTTTATTGTATATCGTGCTGTTTTTTTTACCTCTGGCTGTATATAGATTCGTATCTCGTATGACCTTTACCAGTAAGATGTTAAATAGGTCACACGATAGACTGTCACCTTGTCTGAAACATCGTTTTGTTTTAACTGCTGATCTTGTGTCAGCCAATGTCATCTCAGACATGGGTTGAAACACCTTTGCTCTAATTGGGCTGTCGAACACTGCCTTATAGTCGACGAACAGTTGGTATGTGTCGATCTGTTTTTCGTGTGTCTTCTCCAGTATTTGGCGCAGTGTGAAGATTTGGTCAATTGTCGACTTACCAGGTCTAAAACCGCATTGTGACCCGATTATTTCATTGGCCATGGGTTTTAAACGTTCACACAGTATGCTCGACAGCAATTTGTATGCGATGGGTAGGGGACTTATACCTCTGTAATTTGCACAAACCGTCTTGTCTTCTTTCTTGTGTACGGGACATAGTAAGGCTAAGGTATGCTTTCTTCCTGCCAAATTTCGCAAATTAGCTCATACACTCCTTATCAGCATTTCCCCACCGGTCTTGAACAGTTCGGTGGGAAGTCCATCAGCTCCTGCTGCCTTATTGTTTTTCAGCCGATTAATAGCTGTCATAACCTCGCTTTGGCAAGGTGGTACACATTCAACGTTGTCATTTACGATTGGTTCTTGGATATCTTCATCGCCACCCATATTCGATACCAGTACGCTATCTGTATCATTTACCAGATTCCCTTCGTCATCTTTGCAGGAGAATGTGCCTGCACCATATCCTTCAGTCTGGTGTTTTACACTCAGTTAAATTGTTCGAACTTCATTCTGAGGGCAAGGAGTGCGGATCAGTCGAGCGGAGTAGGCTTGTGCTGTCTGTTGTGTTTTCAGCTTCGCGACATCCAGCTTCCGTCCTGTGTTAGATCCTCCGGTTTACCATAAATTCTAGTTCATGCTTCGTTTCATGGCATCTATAATACATTTCGTAACCGTTTGTGATCTTTACGTCTGCCCAATTCCATCGCACTTCCTGCGATAATATCAGCTTTGTACTTACCAAGTACATCCGCCAGTGCGCAAACTGCACCAACTCTGTAGAGAGTCCTGACATTCCAGGAGCAGATTCGCAGATCATGGTCCTTAATACGTTTGCGGGGGTCGTCAACTTTAGAGGGGTTTGTTTTTCTTATTTTTCTTTTTTTTCATAGTAAGCTGTTTTGACGGGGTGATTTACTAGACCAACGCCCAACCCAAGTTTTTATCGTTCTTACGGAAGATATACACTTTGATAGGATCAAAAGTGTGTCTAGTCGAAATAATGGTTAAATACCAAGTTCGTTTGGAAAAAATCGTTTCAGATAATATGCAGCCGTCCGTCGGATCAACCGATTTGGTATAAATTTTGTACTTCGTATTGTTTTGTTCAATTTTAGATGAAGTTGGAAGGTCTAATGTATTGGTCCGCTCAATCAGGTACCTTCCCACAAATTTTAAATTTGTTGTTAAATGTTGCGCACGAAAGGAGTACCCGTTTGGTCCACACTTTGCACATCATACATTTCTTCCAAACATATGTAGATCAGATTCGAATATGGACCATATCTGTTCACTCCTTTGGGAGTTTATGGACCCTTTGGATCGTTTTGATTTTTTGCACCAAGTCCACCTTTTCTGAATTAATGGTCCAAAAGCTCTAAAAACCTATGGTTACCATTACGTCCTGTAGAAGGTGTTAATTATACCCTCAGCCTTAAGGTTAACGAGAGGATATGTACTTTCATAACCAAAATGCGCCTTCATCGAAATAAGTGTTTTAAACCTCAAGTAAGTCTGAACGAAATCCTGTCTCTGTTTGGCTGCAGCCAACGAATACTCTCCAA
Source organism: Musca autumnalis (assembly GCF_047663935.1). Lineage (NCBI taxonomy): Eukaryota > Metazoa > Arthropoda > Insecta > Diptera > Muscidae > Musca > Musca autumnalis. Next base: position 261,295,705 of record NW_027411755.1, on the reverse strand, counting down.
TGGATCAACCGATTTGGTCCAAAAGTTGGGCCATGTAATATTATGCTTAAAAATGGGCCACAACGGTTCACTACATAGAGTACTTCCCCCACTAATTTTTCGCCAAAATGATAAAAAACGACAACTCGCGAAGGGAGTAAGCAATTTGGTACATATGTATGTATGTTCATCAGGGCGATCAAAAAAAAAAAAAAAAAAAAAAAAAAGGTTTTGGAACTCATAGCCCCAAAATTGTCGCATTTGATTCAATAGACTTATATATTAAATTTTATGGCGATCGACAAACGTTAACCCGTGCCAACCTAGCTATATTAGTTTCCATAGTAATTTGTATGCATGCATCAAGCGTGTTGGATGTACGATCGTTCCGAGGTGCAAACATAGACTCGGACCACTACCTTGTTGCAGCAAAGGTACGTACCAGATTAAACGTAACACGGCATTGGACATCGGTAAGCTGCAATCACAACAGATAGCCATAGCATATTCCACTCAACTGGTCCAACTGCTTAATCAAAGCACTCCTCGTCCCGATAACATATCAGGACCAGGGTTTCAGAGTCTACGAGTCGGAGTCGATCAATTTTGCTGGAGTCTGAGTCGAAAAAAAATAGCTCGACTCCGACTCCGGGCAAAATTTTTTTCCACGTTATAGAAGTATAACATAAAATTTGGAACGAGAGAGGTATCGGGAGAAAAGGAGAAACGTCTTTTCCGCAGGAAAAAGACAGAGATGGAAAATCGGGAGTGTGAACAAATCGAGATGTACAGGAGACAGAATGAAGTCCGAAAATTCTACCAAAAAGTGAAGCATCAAACTGATGGCTTCGGAACTGGCACATCTTCCTGTAGAGACCAGCAAGGTAATCTGGTAACTGATACATATAGTGTACTAAGGATATGGAAAGAGCATTTTTCCAAATTATTGGTATCCAATAGTAGCGAAGTCGACGAAGATACCACAGATCAGAAGATGGTATTGAATGTATACCACCCGGCCAAGATGAGGTAAAGACAGAAATAACCAGGCTGAAGAATAATAAGGCAGCAGGAGCTGATGGCCTACCAGCCGAGCTGTTTAAATCCGGAGGCGATGTGGTATCCCCGCAAAGCTCATTCGGCTTTGTAAAATGACTCAAACTGATACAAGATCTTCAGTTAAAATAGGAAGGAACCTCTCCGAAGAGTTTTGTAACAAAAGAGGTTTCAGGCATGGAGACAGCCTTTCGTGCGATCTTTTCAAAAGAAAAGGTTATACGAGAAAGAATAGATGACGCAAACAAGTGGATGAAGAGATGACAAGGCTCGGTATTCCAAAAAGCGAAGCACGAAACAGAGAGAATTGGAGATCTTTTCTTAGTTCGGTCTATGGAACAAATGTTCTGTATTGAGCCAGCTAAGTAAGTAATTTGTATGAGGGCATAGGTGCATTTTTAAGAAAATCCTTAAAGGCCGCAATTACGGTCCAATCGATGCAAACAACTTTAACAGCCGAATTTTGAGAATATCGCTCTACATTCCTCAATTATTTTTTGATGAAAAATGTAACAAATTAATACTACAAAAAATTTGTAAAAATCGGCTCGGGTTTTAATATTAGCTATATTATAGGGCTTAATTACCTATAATATCAAAATTTGACCCGACTTTCGACCAATTTTTGTAGGATTCATTTTTTAACTACAACAATGATTGGAAAATAGTTATGGTCTTTAGAACGATTTTCTGAAAATTCGTCTTTGTCCCCCATACAAATACTATAGAAATAATGATCAGTCAGGGTGCACGGGTTATCGTTAACCGATCGTCATATTTTTTTTTGTAGAAATCGTGTTTTAGCCACAACAATGATCTGGAAAAGTTTTTTCTATCCATTGGACCATAATTGCGGACTTTAGAGAATTTTCGTAAAAATTCACATTTCGCCCCATACAAATTACTATGGAAACAAAGATCGCTAGGTTGACACGGGTTACCGTTAACCGATCGCCATAAAGTTTCATATATATGGTTTTTGCATCAAATGGAAAAAAATATCTGAAGAGGTTCCATCATTTTTTGTTTGGGTCAGTCTAATGTACATACTTTCCATATCGTAATATTTCAAGCAGACATAGATCATGCCTGTGAAGTTATATTGGAAATTATATTGGGGAAATTAATTTTTAGCAAAGGCGCAAACCATTCACAGGGTGACTCAGAGAAAACATTTTTAACTAAAATTGGAGAACAAATTGAATCGCAAATTATAATTTATGGTCATAACTATTAAAATAACGGTAAAGTATAAACAATTCTGAAAAAATGAATGAAGGAGGCATAAATAGTTTTGGCACAGTGGGCTGTTCTGTTTAGTGTCTTTTTCATAGGTGGGCCCAAGGTAGATCGCAAAAATGCAGATCTCTGAAATTGATTTCGGATAAAACCTATATATGGGCTGATAGCTATTCAAGAGGCCTTTAATTTAAGCCAAGTTTCGTCCGCCCATCTTTTATAGTTTTGGAACAGTGGGCTATTATGTTCAGTATATATTTCATAGGTGGGCCCAAGGTAGATCGCAAAATGCAGATCTCTGAAATAGATTTCGGATAAAACCTATATATGGGCTGATAGCTATTCAAGAGGCCTTTAATTTAAGCCAAGTTACGTCCGCCCATCTTTTATAGTTTTTGCACAATGGGCTGTTCTGTTTAGTGTCTTTTTCATAGGTGGGCCCAAGGTAGATCGCAAAAATGCAGATCTCTGAAATTGATTTCGGATAAAATCTATATATTGGCTGATAGCTATTCAAGAGACCTTTAATTTAAGCCAAGTTTCGTCCGCCCATCTTTTATAGTTTTTGCACAATGGGCTGTTCTGTTCAGTGTCTTTTTCAATACAGCTCTTTGATATATATTAAACACGTATTTATGCCTCCTTCATTCATTTTGTTCAGAATTGTTTATACTTTACCGTTATTTTAATAGTTATGACCATAAATTATAATTTGCGATAAAATTTGGCTTGGGTTACGACTTTTGGGGTTAGAGCGGTAACATTTTATTCGTGATCTTTAGTGCAACAAAGTAATGATATGAGTTGATCTGCTCGGCTTTATCTTCGGTCACAGTATAATACTTCATATGGTTTCCCGAAGGTTGTAACAAGAACCTTAAAATTTTTCCAAAAATGTATTTTTGCCAAAGAATTCTCCAAAATCCGAAACTAAATACCAATAACCCTAAAATTTACTATTCATTTAATATGTGCGTAATAGAATGACCAAAAAACAAAATTTATTTTTTTAATTTGATCGAAAAACCTCATAGGTATATGCAATCTTATGGCGATCAGTTCCCAGCCAACAATTTTTGCCGATGGCTCTGATATCAGATTTTTTTCCGAGATTTCGTAACCTTTCTTTCCGATTATTTTCCGAGTGCTCTGCACAATCTCGGAAGGGAAATTTTGATTTGTTTTCTTTCCGATTATTTTCCGAGTGCTCTGCACAATCTCGGAAGGGAAATTTTGATTTGTTTTCTTTCCGATTAGTTTCCGAGTAGTCTGCACATAATCTGAAAGAATTTTTGATCTGTGTATTTTTCTCGCGAGCAAAAATCCCGAACTCTGGTTGAGAGTTAATTGTATACAAACAACGCCAGCGGCAAGGGAAATTTCTTTGCTTTGTTTGCATGCTGTACCTTGTTTTTTAGTTATTTCGCAGCAGTTAAGTAGCGTAGCGGAACAAATTATTGTGTGTTTTAAAACAAATTAAAATTGGAAGTTTGCATACACATTTTGTAAAAAGCTGTTTATAATAACAAATATTGTTAATTCTATTTTAGATACGCCGAATAAAGAACAACATCGTGATGACATATGGAAACTTTATTAGGAAAAGTTGTGTTTTATAATTTTGCAAACACACAATATCAGCGGGCAGCAGCAATGAATACTAGGGTTATGACTTTTTTACAACCTCATATCCCTGTATCATAGCGTGATGAGTTTTGCCATAAGATTACATAAAATCTTAATTATAAGGTGATTCGGTGAAAAAACCTCACGCACAAAATGTTTTTAAAATTTGAATTTATCAAAATTATGGACAATTTTTTGAAGTCACTGAAAACAGATATATAATTGAAAATAAACTTTTGAGCCACATGAGATAATTAAAATAACATAAAATTTATTTCTCACTATTTTTCTTCAATTCTGAGAATCGTAAAAATGTCGTAAACGCTTTTATTCAAAAATATAATTTTTTAACAAAAAACAAAAAATTTAAAATTTGTTCAAAGTGACTTTTTTCGCGACGTTTTTAATATTTGAATGAAATAAACGTTATTATGGTTATTAGTAGGCTTATGTTTATTCATTCGTGCAACAAAAAATAATTTTTTGAAAAATTTTTTTTTTCATTTCATATATTTTTTCAAAAAATTATTTTTTTAAAATCGATTTGTGCGTGAACTTTTTTTATATTTCAATGGAATAAACGATAGCATAGTGATTAATAGGCAAAAGTTCATTCATCCCTGCTACAGGAAATCATTTTTGAGGAAAAATGTCAAAAAGTCATAACCCTAATGAATACTATTAAATCCAACTTGTGAAGATGATGAAATAAAGAATAAAAAAATTCGCATTAAACATCCAAACATTTTCAGAAATATAAATCACCGGAATTTTTTCCGATTTTCGTATAAAACCTTACGATTATCTTCCGATTTTTTTCCATATATCGGATAAAATATCCGATAATCTTCCGATTTTTTTTCCGAATATCGGATAAAATATCCGATAATCTTCCGATTTTTTTCCGAATATCGGATCAAACATCCGATAATCTTCCGATTTTTTACCGAATATCGGATCAAACATCCGATAATTTTCCGATTTTTTTCCGAATATCGGATCAAACATCCGATAGTCTTCCGAATTTTTTCCGATTTTCGAATGTTCCTTCCGAGTTTTTTCCGAAATTGTGCAGATAATCGAAAATTCCCTTAAAATTTCCCTTTTTTTCATTCGAGTTTTTTTGCGAATTCGTTCAGAATTCGGAAAGAAACTCTAATATTCCTTCTGATTTTTTCCGATAAAACTTTCCGAATTCGTGGGCACCTTCACACAATTTTGTTCCGATTTCTGAACGAATTCGACATCAGAATCGCATACTTGTGCAGAGTTTCGTTCCGAATTCGGAAAAAAATCGGAAAAAATTGTTAGCTGGGTTAACACTAACCGATCGCCACAAACACACACAAACCACATTTATGGTCCCATTAATATACGATGTTTATGGATCAAATCGAAATAAATTGGGGGTAGGCCTTTAAAAAAAAGCTTTCTTCTTTTTTGGTCACCCTAGTGTGTAATCAAGAAGATATGTACATCTAATCAACTGCAAGTATATTTTAATAACTATGTATGGCTAACTTTTGACCTTTCTTCTTTTCAGATTGTTCCCACGCCCTAACAACCCACACAACGGTTTTATTAACAGATTACAACTCCATTTCCACTTTGGCAATTGTCTGTTAATTTTCTGCATAAATACAATCATCATCGCAAAAAAAAAAAAAAAACAATAAAACAAACACCACAATGGATGGTAAAAGCAACAACCTGTAAAAATAGCCCTAGGCTAAGCTTCTCTTGTGGTCGCTGCTGTGTTTTGTATGCGCAAAATGCAAATAATTGAGACCGACAATAGGAAGGCAGTAAGCAGAAGACCAACAAACATTTATTCCATGACAAAGCAACAGCACACAAACACCCACAATGCGTGGGTGAGTGGCGTGGCAAGTCGCTGGTTCGGGGTAAACGAATTTTGCAATAAATGCCCAGCAAACATTTAAGCGGCATTTGGTTATTGTTTAAAGATTTTCGCATAATGCAAACTTTGCTTCGCAAGCAAATGCAGATGAGGCAAGCAAGCATCCACCAAATGTAACAATAACAAATCAATTCAGCAAAGCATTGGGATTGTGCATTATGACTGAGAATATGTTGAAACAATTTGTTATAATGGCTGGACTTAAGTCAAGTGGTATTCCAAATAACCAAATACTGTGTTTTACAAATGCTGCAAAAGGGATATGACCACGGATGTACGAATGATGATGACTATGGCTGTAGGCTCATTTAATTAAATGTCAGCGTGTGCAACGAACAACAACTCCAGTCTGAATTCACAAACAACAACAAGTTGAGCATATATTTAGAGTCGTCTTCGTAGAGGGAGAAAGAAGCACATTAAGAGTAACAATTCGTAAACATGCATAATGTTATGTCCGCAAATGGGTTGCATGGGCGTATGTACGCACATATCGATCATATCAACAAATTGAATACAACAACATTAACAACATTCTAAACAGTAGCAGAGTGTCAGGAGCCACAATAACGACAACAATAAGGGTCATTTCACAGTAGCCACAAGGGAGGGTAAACGGAGGACAGGACAGGATTGTTAAGTGAGTGGCTATGTAACGTTCAAATAATATTCACTGAATATGACTGGAATTGAACATCCATTATTCTTTCTCTCCGTTCATACAACCATCCATCCATCTATCCTTCAACCAAACGAACAATTCACAATTGATTACTTTAGGCTGTTTGTTAAAGTGCGGGCGACCTGCTGATGATTTTTGTTGGATTTTATCAATTATTAATGTAATTATAAAATACAACAACAACGACAGCACGAAGAACAACAATCAAATGGAAATGGTGGTATTGTACAACGCTCAACTATAAACACCGGTGTTCTGCAATATCGCTGGTGATGGTGATGCTGATGATGTGATGTTGCCGCTGCGACAACAATGTTGATGCGAATGATGATGGCGAAATAAAATGCCCTCAAGCCGCAAAATAACAACAGAGTTTCATTTTCACATTCCGATTATTTGATAAAGATAATACAAACTCACTTCTGTTGTTGTTTTTGTTGTGTGGGCCACGGCGAAGAAATGGCTAATTAAAATTAAATTTTTAAACGACGAGGGTGGTTGGGTCGTATTGTTGTATAAATTTGTTAATTTATTGAATTGTGCTTATCACGTGAGTTCATAGGAATGGGCATAGTAATGTTTAAGCTGCAGGTTGAAGTGTTGGATACTTTTGAAACGGGACATCAATATCAAAGACATTGACATTGACATCACTTGGATAAATCGGTAAATAATGATTGACTTGTATACCCTCAGTCTCTTCAAAATAAAGTTTCAGACAATTTGGAGTCGGTTCAGGCTTGTCCGTCCTTCTATCGGAAATATCGCATGATGTGGCTTGAGATGGGCCATATCAGCCCACTCCTTTTTGTACATCCCCAAAAAAAGTTTCAATTTTGTATGTAAAATGTGCGAACTATAACTCTCGATTTGATTAAAATTTGCCACATCAGAATATTTCCTCCAAGTCGGGATATGATATATATCGGATTATTCCTTTGCATACCTCACACATATAAATTACAAAAGTGCAGATTAAGGACATGTGTCGGATCGTTATAATTTTTTTAAATCAAGTAATCTTCACAGCCACTATTGGAATGGTACACTAGTTTTGGGACAAAGCCATACTTCCTAAGATAATCACCCAAAAGTTCTAAAAACTCCGTTACCCATAAAGTAACTGATGAGCGCGATAAATTACGAATTTTGCCGATATACATACATATATCGGACAACATCTTCGTGTACTTCTCTCACAAAAATCCACCTTCATCGATAAATTGCAGTTTAAGAGCTGTTGGATGATAATTTAGAAATTTTTACTAAAGGGACACCTTGTGGTCCTGTTTAGAAGGATACACGGTTTTTAGTAGTGTTTCCAGTTAAAAGTCCACTTCTCGAATCGTGTTGAAATTTTAATAAGCATAGTTATTGTGATCATGACTAGTCCATATTTACTTACTTACTTAGCTGGGCCATTACAGAACATTTGTTCTATATGCCGAACTAAGAAAAGATCTCCATTTCCCTCTGTCTATTCCTTCTCTTTCTGGAATACCGCGCCTTGCCATCTCTTCATCCACTTGTTTGCGCCATCTATTCTTTGGCCTGCCAATTCTGCGTGCACCGCCAAGCGGCACGAATTTATACGCCTTTTTAGCGGGTTAATCATCGTTCATTCTTAAGATATGGCCTAGCCAACGCAATCGCTGCATCTCGATACGTTTAACTATATTGATGTCGTTGTATAGCAGCTCGTGGTTCATGCGACGTCGATATCCACCGTCAACGCAGATTGGTCCGTAGATCTTTCGAAGAATTTTTCTCTCAAACACACAAAGCACTGCCATGTCTGCTTGCGCAAATACCTAGGCTTCGGAGCCATACATCAGCACGGGTAGTATCAGTGTTTTGTAGAGCGTTATTTTTGTTTGAAGAGATGTGGCTTTGTTTTTAAACTGCTTACTTTGGTTTAAGTAGCATCTGTTGGCCAATACAATTCTTCTTTTTATTTCACAACTGATGTCGTTTGTTGTGTTTACGGAGGTGCCGAGGTAGACGAAGTTTTTTACTACGTCAATATTATAGGAAACAACTTCCACAGTCGGCCCGAGCTCAATGGACGCCGTTTACCGCCAGACCCACTTTAGCAGATTCTCCTTCGACCTTCATAATGGTATCGGTTACTTCTTTTACTGATCGTCCCATGATGTTTATATCATCAGCATAAGCAAGTAACATGTGGCTATTGGTGTAGATTGTGCCACTTATTTTGACGTTTGCCTCTCGAATAACCTTTTCCAGCAGGATGTTGAAGATATCACACGAGAGGGTGTCTCCTTGCCCGAAATCTCTTTTGGTACAAAATTCTTCGGAGAGGTTTTTTCCTATTTTAACTGAGGAACTCCTGTCAGTTAAAGTAATTTTACAAAGCCGAATGAGCTTTGCGGGATACCAAATTCAAACATTGCTAGGAATACCTTTGAACGTAGTGGGCTGTCGAAGGCTGTTTTGTAATCGACAAAAAGGTGGTAGGTGTCGATCTGCATCTCTTGGGTCTTCTCCAGGATTTGCCGAAGGGTAAATATCTGGTCAATGGTGGACTTGCCAGGTCTAAAGCCACATTGGTATGGCCCAATTATCTCGTTGACCATAATCGTTCGCACAATATCCCTGACACGATCTTGTAGGCAATCGGGAGTAGACTTATGCCCCTATAGCACTGTGCAACATTTTTGGGCCAATCGCGTGCAAACAACTTCTGTCCAGAATTTTATGAAAGTAGAGGACCAATAGGCAAAAACCATATTTGGGTTTTGTTTTCTTAGATCGGGTTCGGTTTTTATGGCCTCATCTAAAAATGGTTAAAGATCGAATTTTTAGAACAAATCGGGGCTGTATCTCTGAAACCAATACGAATCTTGTTTTGACATCTGCAGCAAACTTGTAGATAAGAGCAAGAAGAAAATATTTGGAAGAATAGTGAACTCGAAAAACTGCGTTTATTGCCTCAAATTTTATAATATATCTAAAAATTCTATAATTTATGTATATTTCGCAGCGTATCTCCCAAAATGTTAAATTATTCTTAATGGTATCTTTTGGGAAAATATTCTTTGGAATGTAATACACAACTCTTCAGAACATTATATTGTTGTAAAATTCCTCTATCGCCTTGTTTATAGCAAATTTTTCAACAACAATTTGGTAAATATTTCAATAACTCATTGAAATCCCCAACATAAGAATAAACAGCCTGTGTGAACATTGTTTGAAATAAGTTTTGTAAAAGGTATGTTATGAAATACCCCTTAAACAACGTGAAATAACAATTTTAGAGGTTCAGAATGTTCTGAAGAATTGATGGTCACATTATTTGGAACATTTTTAGAATGGTTACTTGTTTCAACTTCCAACAGTTTAGTTGTTACTGACCAGAATTTCAGAAATTATGTAAACTTTTCTATATTTTAACGAGTTTGATGCGCTAGATGCAGCTTTTCTTAGTTCATCTGTTTGACACATAAGTTCTACTACTCTAGGGCTACAATATTGCTGAAGACTGCAAAGCAAAATTCTTATTAGTTTTGGAGATAAAGGTCCGATCACTGGAAAAAAGGCCCTTTTTATGTCGGTTTAGATGAGGCCATAAAATCTAAACCCGATCTAAGAACACAAAACCCAATTAAGGTTTTTGTAGTCTCAATATGTACTTTCAGAAAATGCCCATTAGAAGTTGTTTGCATTTCCAGTGTTGCACAGTGTAGTTAGAGCATACAGTCTTATCTCCCTTCTTGGGGACGGGAAACAGGATACTCAGGTTCTAATCGTCGGGTACTCGTTCTTCCTGCCAGATGGTGCTAACTAGCTGATGAATACACCTTATCAATGTGTCGCCTCCGGTTTGGAACAGCTCGGATGGCAAGCCTTCGGTTCCTGCTGCCTTATTATTCTTCAGCCTATTTATTACTGTCTTTACCTCATCTTGGCAGGGCGGTATACATTTAATACCATCTTCTGGATACCAACCGGTTTGAAAAATGCTATTTCCATATCCTGAGCACACTATCTGTATCTGTTACCAAATTACCTTGCTGGTCTCTACAGGAGGATGTGCCTGTACCATCAGTTTGATGCTTGACTCTTTGGTAGAATTTTCGGACTTCATTCTAGTTCCTGTACATCTAGATTTTTTCACATTCCCGCTTTTCCATCTCTCTCTTTTTCCTGCGGAAAAGACGTTTCTCCTCTCTCCTTTTCTCCGTGTATCTCTCTCGTGCGCTACCCGTTGCTACGGATTGTAAAGTAGCCCTATATGCCGCATTTTTCTCTTCGGTAGCAGCACGACACTCCTGGTCATACCATGGATTCCTTGGTGGAGGTCTCTGGTATCCAATTATGGATTTTGCGGTTGTTTGCATGGAGTGGGAAATACTTTGCCATTGCGCTGATATGTTATCGAGATGAGGAGTGCTTTGATTAAGCAATTGGGCTAGTTGAGTGGAATATGCTGTGGCTATCTATTGTGATTGCAGCTTACCGATGTCTAACTTTCGTGTTGTGTCTGTTCGTATTTTGTTTGCTGCGTTTAAGCGGGTGCGTACCTTTGCAGCAACTAGGTAGTGGTCCGAGTCTATGTTTGCTCCTCGGAACGAGCGCACATCCAACACGCTCGATGAATGTCTTCCATCTATCACAACGTGATCAATTTGATTTCTTGTTTTCTGATCTGGAGACAGCCAGGCGCCCTTATGCATGTCGAGATGTTTAAATCTGGTGCTGCTAACTACCATGTTTTTTGCCGCTGCGAAGTCTATCAGCCTCATACCATTGTCAAATGTTTCATTGTGGAGACTGAATTTTCCGACTGTTGGACCAAAGATATTTATCTTTCCAATGTTGGCATTAAAATCGCCTAGAATAATTTTAATGTAATGGGCAGGACAACGGTCATATGTTTCTTCTAAGCGCACATAAAATATATATTTGGTCTGTTCGTCCTTGTCTTCAGTGGGAGCAAGAGCGCAAATAAAGCTGATGTTGAAGAATTTTGCATTTAATTGAATTGTAGCAAGTCTTTCGTTCACGGGTGTGAATCAGGAGACCAGGTGTTTTAACCTCCGACCAACTACAAATCCGCATCCAAACGCATGCTTTATGTCATGGCAGCTATAATAAAATGTCGGCCTTGTACTTTTCAAGTACATCTGCCAATGCGTAAACTGCACCTTCTCTATAAAGTGTGCGAACATTCCAGGCGCAGATTCGCAGATCATGGTCCTTAAAATTTTTGCGGGGGTCATCAACTTTAAAGGGATTTGTTTTTCTTTTCTTTTGTTTTTTTTTTTCATAGTAGGCTGCTTTTTCTAGGGCAGGGTTACTAACCCGGCGCCCAAACCCAAGTTTTTAACGTTCTTATGGGTGAACGCGCAGCACATGTTAGCTCACTACCTTTAATGGGTGTTAAAGGCAGCTCGCCACTTGAGATGAGAGAAGGACCAAGATAAATCTTGGACTTTGCCATGTTAAAACTGGTCAGGACCGTTCCTTGGTATCTCTCATCCCCAACGTCACCCATATTTACATTAGGCAATTCTCCGTGGGGCAATTGTCAGTTTGTTGGTGAGAGAGGGTGTTGAGAGGCAATGGGTTACCATATGCCTCACCTGTCTCTCCTTCAAACCGACAATCATTTAAATTTTTCAAAAGCCCCATATTTTTCGGCAAAGGTCACAAAATTCTGAAATATAAACATTTTTCGGTTGTATAGCAGACATTCGAAATGTCTAATTCACACAATTCTCTTTCGGCAAAGCCTACTGATTCTAATGTACTTTACGACAATATATTTTATTCCATTCAACACATTTTGTGTTTCAGACAAAGTTTTTAAAACAAATGTTACTTTATAATATCACGCTTGATTATAAGCGAAGCTAATTATTTCAAATTAATTTATAAATTTGGAACATATATTTTAAACGATTGTCACCCCGCCCTCATATTGTTAGGGTCTTACATTTCTGTCAATGGAAGGAATGTTGAGGAGCGGAACTTAATCACAGAAGTCATAAAGTTTCTCTGTCACCAAGCCAAGAGCTAATTTAAGGATGTGGTGAAAGTGGCTTTGTGGCAATGTTAAGCTGTGTGGTTTCCTTGTCAGTATATGTGTGCGTATTGCCTAAGAGATTGGGATGGGATGAGGTGGTAGAACAGACTAATACACTAATAATTTACCTTGAAGGTGATGTATACACTTGTTAACAACAACTGCAACAAGAAAAACAACAATTGTTTACATTTTCCCTGTACCAGAACTAAAAACATTGACAGCATCCTTTGGCAAAACAAAGCAAAGGGAGAAATTAACTCTAGGGCAAAGGGGTGAAAAATAACCACCTCCCCCACACCCAACCCTCTCCCACTGGCTGTGATTGTGTAGTCCAGTTATTACCATTGTTTATGTTATGATGAGCTTGTGCTAACCTCTGGTGGGGTTGAGGTGGAAGTTTAACTTGGGTGGTTGGTTGTTCACAAATTGAGGTAATGTCTTTTGTTCCAGTTCGGCATGGCAACATATTGATAGACAATAATTTGTCTTAATGAAAATTTGTTCCAGCAACAAAAGATATAATTTATGATATTGTTACGACGTGAAGACAATTACTTACCGTCTGCTTTTGTGTTTCTAAAAAGGTTTCTCTTCGAGATAGCTTCGCTCTTCAAAAGCAATTTGAAAATTTATTTAAGATTGTTGGTAAAACATTTGTCAAATTTCCTTAACGTTGGTCTTTCAGAAGCAAAACAAAAGAAAGCCACCACAATCTATGACAGTTACAATTCCTCCTGACTGTTATTTGAGTTTTTGTTTTGGCGTCAGAAGTTGGTAAATTTAAACTGGAAGTTAGTTGGGTGGTTGGGTGTTTGTATGTTGGTTTAACAAACAGGGAAACCTTTAAGTCAGAATTCAAATTAATTTATTTGTTAAGAATAACTGTGAGAAATTTAGAAATAATTAACACAGGACACAGGAAAGATAACACATCAGTGATTTTAGAATTTGTATATAAATATGTTATTGTAGAAGTTGTAGAGCTTCTTAAAGAAAAAAATTCAACACGTGACTAAATGTTAGTAACAATGTTTTCTACGCAGTATTTTATTAAATTGAGTGGGAGATAATGACATGTTTGGGCAGGAAATAATAAATCACAACAAAAAATAATAGTATAAAAAATACATAAGAAAGGAAAAGGTATTTATTCAGAAAAAAATCAAATTAAAAAATCAATAAACAGATCAAAAAGTGTTCCTAGGGTATAGACGCTACCACCCGATTTAAAGAATTTTAATTTCAATACGAGGGCTACCATATAAGTTTCTGGCCTAATAATGAAAACGCGAATATTTATCATCTAAAAGAGCTCTATTGTTTTTCAAGGCATTCTCCAGTATGATTTACATGTGTACATATTATAGCAGGCGCTCAAACCAATTGTCCAAGCACTTTTTTCACTCCGATTGAGACTCTTCCAAAACCTGGATTTTCAATGCTTCAACAGCATCTTCTGGCGATCGAAAATCATGTGCGGGAAGAAAAAGAAGTCATTGGGAGCCAAGTCGGGGCAGTACGCCGGATAACCCATCAATTACATGTTTTGGCCGGTCAAAAAGGTGTTGGTTTGTGCCGACATCTGAGAACTCGCATTGTAATGGTGCACAATGATTGATCTTTTTTGTTCGTTTTTGGAACTTCTTCAAAGACTTTAGGTAAACAAATCGTGGTATACCATTCAGAATTTACCGTCGTACGTTGCTCAAGCGGAATAGTCGCCACGTGGGCACTTTTGCAGAAGAAATGGGCGACCATCTGCTTCGAAATGATTCTTGCACGAACAAATTTAGTTGGATTTCTCTCGACTTCAAAGACCCACACTGTTTTTTTTTTTCAAAATTTCTTTGCACCAAAATACAAGAGCCTTATTTTGTCAACTTGTGCTGGATCCAACCAGAACAAACCTTATTACGGACAGGTGTTCACGCAATATCGAATGTACGCCAGTAAAAAAGGTCCAAGGATGATTCTATCTCACAATTTGTCACATGACGATCTTGCATTATCACTATACATCGGATTTTAGCATGTTTTTTATTTCTTATCCGATTGGACTCAAATTTTGGATCTAGGCGTTTTGAGGGTCAATTTTTCGATATTTGGGGTCATATCAAAAACATGCAAAATATATGCAAAATATATGCAAACAATATGCAAAATATATGCAAAATATGCAAAAAATATGCTAAATATGCAATTGTTTTTTGACGAAATCATCAAAAAAGGCGTTCTAAATTAAGTTTTTTGCCGTTTAACATATTTTTGGAAGATTATTATGTTATTGAGACTCTCCAGATATTCCGCCGCAACAATAAATCTGGACTAATAAGACCTAAATCAGTTTTCACAAGGTGAGAAAATGTCAAATAACCCAGCATTCCTATTACAACATAAGTTGCTTCCTATACAAATGTAGGTAATGGAAAATTTTCAAAAACTCAATCAGAAATGTCAAAATCAACGTGTCCAAATATGGTGATAGTTTCTACTCGGCCAAAACTGTCTAGCAGAAAAACAAAGGAGCTAGAATTAGTCACCGCAATTTTTGCGGAATTTTTTCTTAGCACAAAATGGGAAAAACTACTAGAGTACCATTTACGATTCCAGGTTCTGGAATATAACTATAATTAGAAGTATACGTTTTGAATATTCACATATTAGATTTGAATATATTTTATAGTGTTCAGTCCTTTATTCAGTATATGCAGACATAATTTTTGTTCTTTGCGGTCAAAATGCTTCTTTGGAAAATGTTCTAACTGCCGCTTTAATATTGATGACATGGTTTTAGTTTAATGCACTAAAAATACATAATTTTATATGTATATTGTACGCATACAATCGCTTAATGCAGAATTGGGAAATGTTCACTCCTCGGCGAAAAGTAATGCATTATTGTTATACCCATCCACGACGAATAATAAGCAACATAAGGAACACCCAATGATTGGTGCAAAATGACATCACTCGGAAAAAACACACAATAGCGTGGTAGTGGCAAAATAAATCAAAAACCTTCGAATTATCTTTAACATGGCAAAACCGCTCACATATTTCTGCTAGAAAAGGCTTTGGAATGCTAAAAAATATAGTCCATTCATTACTGCTACAGGAAAAGAATTTTGATAACACAGTCGAAAAATCATAACCCTATTGTATATACAATTAATTAACTTATACCTGTGTATAAGTTACGTGTACTCGATCATTTGTACTAATTATTTCAAATGCTTCGAATTTTGACAGTTGTTTAATGGAGAAGTTGCTGTAAAAATTGTTTCAGCAACATTTAGTAAAAATTATCGAGTACAAGGATATAACTCCTTTTATAACACAATAGTCTTGTTATCTAGGATACAAATAAATATATTAAGAAAAAAATTCGCCGCAATATTGTCATTAAAGTTGCCTAAGGCACTATACACCTAAAAGGCAAAGATTTCAAGGAATCTTAATATCCAAAAAAAAAAAAAAAAAAGAAATTTCACATCTGTCCCGTGTTTTGCTTACATCCTGATGTAAATTTTAAAAATTAATCTGCTAAGAAATCGACGTTTAACGACAATAAACTTAATTTAGAACACTTTTTGATGACTTTCCAAATTTAATTTGACTATTTTCGTCAAAAAATTTAGTTGCATATTTTGCATATTTTTTTCATGCATATGCAAAATAAGCAAATATGAAAAAAAAAAAAATAAAAAAGCCTATCATTGCATTCAGTTTTCTTCAAAACGAATTTTGGTACAATCAGAATTTTCGTATCTTTATTAATAAAAAATATGCAAATATGCAAAATCCGATGTCTAATTATCACGCACGGCATCAATGTTTTCTGGCACAATGGCCGCTTTTGGATTTACTTTTTTTGATCGAGCGTTGGCCACTATTGAATTCATTAAACCAGTTGTTAACAGTGCTGCTATATGATGATGCTTCATCGCCATGGAAAGATTAATTTCATCGATGCACTCTTGCCGTGCTATGCCACGTCGAAGGTTTTGAAAAATAAGTGTCAGTCGGCTTTGCCGGTAGTCACCATATAATTAAGAGCTATTGGATAGTTTATCAAGAAACACGGACTTCCCACAAAAACAGCAAACAACAGGACCACAAGGAGTACCCAAGGTAAAAATTTCCAAAGTATCCTATAAAAGACATTAAACTGCACTTAAATAAAAATGTAGAAATGTTATGACGTACATTAAGATGTAGATCGATAAAACTCATTTTCGAACATACACTAAGTTTGGGTATAATTTTGCGAGATCCAAATTTTGAACCAAATCGGTTGCTCCTTTCAAAAGATACTATTTTACCAAATCTATTTGAACTTTTGTAAGGAAGGTAACCACACGACATTACCATAATCCAAGGAGTTTTTAATGCTTAAGTTGGGCAAGAAGAAACAACAGGAATCACAGGAAAATTTGGCCTAGGACATCGGAATGAAAGAGGAGAACGACTGATACAATTTTGTCAAGAACACCGTTTTAAGATTGGGAATACTATGTTTCGCCTCCACCCAAGACGGCTTTACACCTGGAAATCGCCGCAAAACAATAACAAAAATATTGTTAGAAACCAAATCGACTACATTTTAATAAATAAGCGATATTCCTCCTGCATAAATAAATGCTCTACGTACCCAGGAGCAGATGTTCCCTCGGACCATAATCTTCTGTTGTGCAAACTACAGATAAAGCTAACTACCATCCGAAAGAAAACACCAAAGCGAAGAATTAATATTCAAAAATTAAATGATCCTTCCACTAAACAATCCATGAAAGATCACCTTAATGCAGAACTATGCAATATTGATGGAGAAGATGTCGAAAATCTATGGAACAATGTAAAAAACTCCGTGAATATCATAACCAACAATATCCTTGGAACCACAACAGCTAAAAGAGAAGACACATGGATGACGGACGAGATACGCGCACTTCGCATAAAAAGGAACCAATATAAGAAATTATGAAAAATATGGGAAATTAACCAAGAAATAAAAGTTGCAATTCGGGCCGCAAAAAAATGAGCAGTTAAATAAACAGTGCCAGGAAATTGAAAGACTCCAAATCCTACATGACGACTTCAATCTCCACAAAAAGTTAAAAGAGGCATCTGGAATATATTCAAAAAGATCATCTGCATTTAATTTCGACGAGAATAATACAGCCATATACGAAACTTCAGAGAAGAAGAAACACTGGGAAAAATATATTAGAAGTCTGTTCACAGATACCACAAGAACAGAAATGCATAACACAGATAGAGGAGCCAATTTTAGAGGAAGACGCATTACAGGAAGCGAATAAGATGTGGCCATAAATTCAATGAAAAACAACAAAGCTACCGGGCCGGATGAAGTCCCATCTGAATTATTTAAATTACTAGATGGAAGAAATACACAACTATTGTTGAAATTATTCAACCAAACTTATGAAACAGGACAATACCCTCAAGATTGGCTGAAATCTACTTTTATTATGATTCCCAAGAAAAATAATGCGAAGACGTGCGGAGATTATAGATTAATAAGTCTTATGAGTCATGCCCTTAAAATATTCTTAAAGATAATACATAGGCGCATATACCCAATATGCGAAGCACACATGGGAAAATCACAATTTGGCTTCAAGGAAGGCATGGGACCTACTTAGCTTGAATGTACTTATACAAAATTGCCGCGATGTACAAAAGGATGTATATATATGTTTTGTCGACTACGAGAAGGCATTCGATACGGTCAACCATGACAAATTGATGGAAATTTTGATTTCAATTGGGTTAGAGGATAGCGATATAAAATGCATCAAAAACCTATACTGGCAACAGACAGCAAACATTCAAGTAGATGGTGAACTTACTGGAAATGTTCCAATTTCGAAAGGTGTAAGGCAGGGTTGCGTACTATCGCCTCTTCTGTTTAATTTATGCTCCCAAAAAATATTTGAGGATTCGATATGTGCGAAAAACATCGGAATAAGAATAAACAACATAATTATAAACAATATACGTTATGCCGACGACACCACCCTAATTACAAGCAGCCTCGCAGGACTATAAAAACTAATAGATGCTCTTGAACATGCCAGTACGTCATATGCCTTAAAAATTAATATAAAAAAGACAAAGTTCATGATTATAAGTAGAAGGGGCATCGAATCCAACACTCCTTTAAGCATCAATGGTACTCAAATAGAAAGAGTCTCAACATTCAAATATCTCGGAGTTCAAATTAATGAAAACTGGGATCCATCAAAAGAAATAAAATGTCGAATTGAAATGGCAAGAAACTCTTTTCATAAATTTAGAAAAATATTAACGAGCCATGACATAACTCTGGAAACAAAAAAAAAAAACGATTTGTAAAATGCTACATATGGTCAGTACTATTATACTCGGCAGAAACATGGACACTAAAAGCAGCAGACGAGAGAATACTGCACTAGTTTGAGATTTGGATATACCGATGGATCTTAAAGATATCCTGGACAAATCACATCTCAAATAATGAAGTACTGAGGCGAATGAATACCGAAAATCAAATTATCAGAACTATAAAGACGAGAAAAACTGCTTATTTGGGACACATTATGCGAAATAGAAAATATAATCTCCATAACATGGATGAAAAACATTCTGGAATGGACGGGACACCAAGATGAAGTAAGCCTTTTAAGCGCCGCAAGAAACAGAGAACTAGCTATAATTGAATGAAATGTTTTAACTTTATAATATGTAATTAAATAACTCTGTAATAATTAACATTGTATGATCGCTAATATCCGAATACGGATTTGCAAATAAAGAAGAAGAATAAGGTACCGGGAGGAATGGACAGATAAGCAGCATTTTCTTAGAGAGTATGGACTTGTCCCTATTTGTATCTTCTTTATAGAAGAGTCGAGTACAACATATTGCAAAAAAATCAAAAAGATTCAAGAGGAGTTCTTAAAATTCACTGAACTGAAATTTTCTGTGGGAGGTATGCTAAACAGAGGACTGCTATAGCCCACATTGGAATCGGATATATGCATGTTTGGTAGAAGTATTACGATGTGCAAAGTACAGAGAAATCGGTTACTCCCTTCGGGAGTTATCGTACGTACTATTTTACCAACCAAAATTTGAAGAATTGCACAGTGGTCCCACTTGTATGGAAATTAGTGCCAAAAATAGTTCTAAGCCTCGAAATGTTAAACATAGGCTTATAGCGAGACAAACAGATTGAAAAAAAATTTAGTGGATGTTGATCCACATTTACGTATAGCCCCCATATAAAGTTACCGCCCGATTTTTGGTATTTTGACGAACTTAGACATACTTTTCAACCGATTTTATTGAAATTTTGCATTTTGAGTGAACTTTTGTGAGTAAAATACATTGTCGCAAAAATTCTCAATATAGGTCCACGTTTAGGTATAGCCTCCTATAAAGGTACCGCCCTATTTTCGGTATTTTGACGATTTAAATGTTCTAAACGATTTAGTTGTAATTTTGCATTTTGAGTTCTGATTTAACAAAATACCTCCTTGCAAAAAATGTTCAATATAGGTCTATGTTTAGGTATAGCTCCCATATAAAATAAATAAAATCTTTCGACTTAACTTGGCATATTATTGTACTGGAAATTAACAATTGGATGTGTTTAGAGAATATTTATTTCAATTGCAATCAAATTTGTTGCCACCCCGAAGCAAGGGACCCGAAGTAAGGGACCGATATGACCCGTCTTCGAACTAAGGTTTTTTTTCTTAACAATGATTTCCTGCAACGCGAGTGAATGAACTTTTGATTTTTAGTGACTAAAATAATGTTTATTCTATTTTAGTATGAAAAAAGGTCACGTTCAAACTTTGACTTTGTGCGCGAGCTTTTTTATCGAATCTCCTTATAATTAAGATTTTATCAAATCTTAGATAAAAAATCATCTAAATATGATACAGGGATACGAGATCTCAAAAAGTCATAACCCTAGAATGCACCCAGAAAAAAAAATTTCACCATACGTGGTCAAACTGACCACATCAGTTGTCGATAGTGTGGTCGAAATTAGCACGACGGTTTCGAGAATTGACAAAGTATAGTGGTCAAAGTGAGCACGTTTTTGATCGAAATATTAAAAACCGAGCATGTGCTTATATTGACACCAGCGCACTATAGGTCAAACGGGCCATTTTATTGGCCAAAAGTCTTCAAGTTAAAACAAGTATTTGGTTTAACTTAATATAGCGTTTTTAGACTCAAGGAGAAAAATGGAACAACGTGGGCCAAAAATTAACCCTTTATGGACCAAATACACAACTGGTACCTTAACCCTTTAGGGGCTAAAACTGGAAGGTCTGTTATTTGTCTATAGAATTGAAGGCATCGACATCCGATAAGTTCAAAAGCTTTTTTGTAGTGTTTCGTTTTAGTTTTAATGTGAATATGCCTTAAAATTATTACCTTGAAAATCCCACAATATGATGTGACATATTTTGACTATAACTGTGTGTATTTATAAAAGATTTGTAAATAATTTGACTTTAGAACACAGCAGAATGCTGTAGACCCCAATTTGGCTAACATTATTTAGTAAGAGGTTTAACCCTGACTTTAAAAAAATCAATATTATGGAAAATATGGTAACCAAAAAAAAAAGTTGTATAATTCTTGTCGAGCAAATTTACGCAAAATCGCATAAAATTTTCTGCATTCGGCACGAGTTGATGAACCAATTTCAATTTCCACTTTCATTGCCGAACGTTGCCGAGACTTTAAAAGCGTACATAACCTCAAAATGTTCTACTTTCTTCGAAAATTCAAAGTTTAATAACTATTTATACACATAAATGATGATCGGAGGGCATTTTTGATAAATAGATATCGAATACTTTATAATCAAATCGTTACTTATGCTAATATTGTGATTTTGTTTCACCCTGAACGTATACAAGTAAACATATTTCGTTAACAAGTTTTTAAAGATATTTGGATAATACATATTTGGCAGCCTGCCATGTAACGGTATAATTTCTCATATAAAAACAAAATTTATTTTTATTATATTTGAAGTGTTTCTTACAAGAAAGTAACACAAAATAAGTCTAAATACAAAAAATGGGCTGTTTGACCTATAGTGCAGCGGTCAGATTAAAAACAATGTCAACAGCCGTGGTTAAAAAAATTAACACACCTGTGCTCATGTTGATTTTTTCAAGTGGTACGTCAAACCGGAAATGTCAAACTTTTAAATGGTGCCTGCCAACACGTAGTGAGTAAAAAAAATGTTGATATAGCCCCCACACATGTAACGCTGTTTATATATTTGTAAAGCTAAATTGGCTGAAAATTAGTGTTTTGTTGTCTTAGTGCGTTCCAAAGTTCAATATAGGTCCAAGTTTGATTTAGCCACAATATAACCGTACCGCATACAATGATGAAGAAATGGAATGAAGAAATGGAAAGGCGCGGTATTCCAAAAAGTCAAGCGAAAAACAGAGAGGAATGGAGATCTTTTCTTAGTTCGGTCTATGGAACAAATGTTCTGTAATGGGCCAACTAAGTAAGTAAGTAAGTAACCGTACCGCCCGCTTTGAGATTATTAATTTATAAATATATGAATTTATTACAACTATCGCTTTTTTAGACATATTCTCTAAATTTCAAGGTCAAATTCATCAAATTCACCATATACAAACAGCTAGTCCGCCCCATAGTTTTTTACGTTTTTCCAATTTGGGTTTCAATCTCATCAGCCCAGATGGAGAGAGTTCGCATATTGAAGAGGAAAACGTTAGGGCACTGCTTGGGACTTAGGTGCATTGCAAATGTACAGGTTCGTCATGCATATCACAGGTGCAGGGAACTGTCCATCAACATGATCGGTTGGTCTCTTGTGTATCAATGTGTTAATGTCTGGTACTGCTAACACAATGTTTCTGCGTCGGAATGTCGACAAACTCTTTACGTTGTCCATTCTAGAAGGTACATTTTTTAACAGTTTGTCCAACCAATCGCTCTTTCAAGACGTTCATAAAATATATTTTGAGGACAGATATTGAATAAATTAGCTTTTATTAAAACTGTCTTTCATTGGACGGGCTGAATCTGGAGACGATAATGCAGAATGATCAACCCGGTATATTGTACGGTTAAGCGTATACACATTTAATATGAAATATTAATTTGTTATGGGACACTACAAAACGCATAATGGATCTTTTCCAAAAAATATTCATGATTAAAAAATATGTTTGCGTTTTGAATTGAAAATTTTAAGATCAATATTCATTAAAAGGATCAGAAATTAATCGAATTGATCACATGAATGTTTCCACGATTCACATTTGTCATTTAAATGTATATCTTAATTGAAACATAATGCTAAGAAATGCTTCTATTGATAGTTAATTGTTTGTTGGGGAATATCATCATTTCATATTTGCATAACAAATCAAAATAATTTGTATCAATTTCTAGATTGACTAGAGAAAAGGATTTCTCACCCAATAACAATACAGGAAACATCCCGCATTCAATAATTCTGTATGTAAATTTCATTTCTAGCATCACTTCACTTTTGACAGACAGAAGAGAGCAATCATAGACTTGAGAATAAATCATCAACGGATAATCCCTAAGGAAATAAAGACGACCAATAATTACGTCAATATTTTTGTTATGGTGGCCAACCGTTAATACGACTGCAACCCCCAATTAATAATTCATAAATTGGTGTCCTTGCCTGATGGTTGTTAAGCGCTTCAACCCGAACATGGAATGTATCAATAACAAAAAAACAAAAGAATAAAAAAACAACAATGTCCCACAACAACGAACAGGCCTATGAACAATTTAGGGCTACATAACGTTGCTTCTTCTAGATCGACAGCTGTCAAAAATGACATTTCAATTGTCAAACAATGTAAATTCTTCATGCCAATCCCCTGTGATTTTAATTTTTTTTTTTTTATTTTTTATTCATGGCTTAATAAAGCCTTTTAAACAATTCCCAAATACTTCCTGGTAGCGTTTTTTTCTTCGTTTCTTTCCATTCTGTCAATTGAGTTGTGTATTGCAGCAATTCAAAATCGAAATTTATATTTTTGTGAATGTTCTTATTGTCGTTGTTGTTCTGCATTTATGTTATGAGCCGTGTCGAGTGAGTATTGGTTGTACACTTATGGAAAGTGAGTTTTTAAGGAATTGGCAAAATATCATTGAAATGTTAGCCAGGAGTGGGTAGTGAAGCGGGTGGAGGGGTGAAGGATTCGAAGAATAGAATAAAAAAAAATTGTGAATTTTACATTCATTTTTAAATGTTATTTAACCCACAAAATACGCTATTGTTTAGTGTGAACAATTGCGATTACCACAACTTTGTGTGTGTGTGTGAGCTGGGGAAGGATTCTATTATTCGCTTAAACGACACATAAACGTTCATTTGTGCGCGCATTTTCATAAAATGTGTTAAAAAGTTTAAATTTCTGGGGTTGGTGTGTGAGTGTGCGAGAGAGTGTGGTTGATGCTGTTTGCCGCCGCTACTGTTGAGGTTGAGTAGATGATGGTCCTTTTGTTTTCCAAAAGCGATATATTTTCATTTCATTTCAAAACAACATTTGCTGTGGTTTTTATATAATTATGATTGTATTATACGCAAATACAAATCCATTACAGTTATAAGTCAGAATATTATAAAGGTGTTGGCATGAAAACCAAGGAAGTTTATACCCTACTTCATCGTTAAGTGATTTGAAAAAGTCGGATAATTGACAATTTCCTGTTCGGTATTCCGTAATCAAATTTATGAAGAACGTCTTTCTAAGTTAAAAAGTAGGCCCTGATATTTGTCTATGTGGCCCGGTACGAGAGTTTGAAAAACTATTGAGTTAATTTCTTAGACCTTCGAAAAACTGTTAGACACAGCTAAAAGATATTTTAAAATGTAAAAATTAATTGTTGCTGCAACAATATATTTTGTTTCATTATGGTATCTGAATCAAAATGTATGGTTGAAAGAACAATATATTTCATATTCCTTTGTTTCGTTTCTCTCTCTGTGTTTGAAATCAATAAAGAACTGCGATTATTTCAGCGAATCTGGCGAGTAAATGTTCTAGGGTCAATGATCCCTAGATTTACGGAACAAGTCCCACCCACTGTATTAAAACTGTCATTGAAAAAAAAACTTGAGTTGAGTTGTAGGTTTTTAGAAGGAAGGAGGCGAAAACATCTGGTCTCCAGTTTCTCCCTAGTGGATCAAAAAGTGATACTTTGATCATAATAACATTATTCTTACCGATTTTAACAGTTGGTAAATTGAGGCTACATGACTGTAACCAGATCACCCCCAAAGTATGCTATCTTTATGGATTGGAAGGTACTCTTGAAGTGTGTTGTACTTACAAGCGATCGGTGGAACAAATATCGACATGAATCACTGCCCTATCGTAATAGAGGTTCGAACCTAAAGAAAGATCAATCAAGTATATATGGACACGGAAGCATGACAAAACCAACCACATACTCAAAGGAACGGCCGGTTGACGATAACTCTCCAAGGGATCAATTAAATCGAAACGCAAACCCCGTTATCAAACATACTTCATCCCAAAATGTATCATCTGGTAATAAAATTCAAACTCCACATTATCCTCCTAAACAAATTGAGCCTAAGAACAATCAATCCGGTTCCTTCCCAACTCATATAAACCGTCAATCGTATGCATCAATTTCAGGTAATCAACCTATGTTGACAGACCTTCTAAAAAGTATAGAAAACATTAACCGAAAGCTCGATGTACAAAACGAGTTAAATGCAAAAATTATAGAAAAAATAAATCTATTTTTATAAAACAATGCCGTTTTTTAGAATAGCAACATGGAACTGCAATGGTCTCATTAAACATCTAAATGAGATCGAATTATTCCTAAACACAGAAAAGATTGACATTCTCTTAATATCAGAAAGCCATTTCACCAATTCTTCATTTGCCAAGATCAACGGCTATACATTGCATAACGCCCTCCATCCCTCACAACGAGCTCGAGGGGGAGCTGCGGCGATTATAAAGGATACCATCCAACATTATGAAGATTTAAAAATTGAAACATAAGCTTTTCAAATATCTACGGTCACGATAAACCTTAAAACTAATAAGGCCTTCAAGATTGGTTCAATATATTCACCACCAAGGCACGTTATAAAAGAATCGGATTACACTGAAATATTAAAAAGCTTAGGAAATCACTTCATCTTAGGAGGAGATTTTAATGCAAAAAACAAGCTGTGGGGATCTAGACTAACTACCCCAAAAGGCAGCGAATTGTATAAGTCCATAAGGAACAACTCGTGCAGAGTAGTATCGGGAAATGAGCCTACTTACTGGCCATCAAACTCAGATCTTATTCCTGATATAATAGACTTTTTTATTGTAAAAAACATTCCGGATTTCTACATACATATAGAAAACTATGTAGGATTTTCCTCTGATCATGCTCCTCTCATAATGACGGTAGGAGACTGTATTATTGAGAAACCAACAACTCCTAAACTGTGTTCCAATAAAACCAATTGGAACTTATTCAGAATGTTACTCGATTCGAAAATAAGTCTAAATGTCTCCCTAAAATCAAATCATGAAGTTGATGAAGAATTAGAACACTTTATTCAAGCTATACAAGAGTCTTGCTGGGAAAGCACACCTCCGGACTCTATTAAACATTTTAATTATAAAAGTTATCCCAAAACAGTTAGAGATATGATATCTGCTAAAAGAAAAGCCAGGAAGGTATGGCAAAAATCCAGAACTCCTGAAAATAAAAGAAAGCTTAATAAACTGACCTCTGAATTTAAATCTATGATGAAAATTATAGACAACGAGAATATGTCGACGTACTTAAGTGACATTTCTTCAACAAAAGAGAGTAACTACAGTTTATGGAAAGCCACAAAACATGTAAATCAAGTCAAACCAAAAATACCTCCTATAAAAGATAATCAGGGAAACTGGATTAGAAGCGATAAAGACAAATCGGAGCTCTTCGCAAGCTACTATGAAAGCATTTTTACCCCGTTGGCTAGGCAATCAACCGAAGAAAATGTTGAATTTGTTAATAAAATTGATACTCAACCACTTCAAATGATAACGCTTTGCGAACTTAAAAGGTTAATTAACAAAGACTTCCCAATAAAAAATCTCCGGGATATGATTTAATCACCGCAGAGATAATAAAGAAATTTACCGAAAAAGCTATGCGGAAGCTGTTATACATAATTAACGCATGCTTCCGGCTAAAATATGTGCCACTACAGTGGAAAGTAGCTGAAGTTATTGTTGTAGAGAAACCTGGTAAACCACCGAATGAGTTGAAATCCTACCGGCCAATATCATTGCTTCCAATGTTGTCTAAAATATTTGAAAAAGTTCTAGCCTCAAGATTAAAAAATAGCTGAAACGAGAAATCTAATTCCTATGCATCAATTTGGATTTCGAGAACGACATTCAACTATAGAGCAAGTCCATCGAATAATACATATCTCAGAAAAGTCTTTCGATAGCAAAGAAGTTTGTTCCGCAGTTTTTCTATATGTGAGTCAAGCTTTTGACAAAGTATGGCACAAGGGTCTCCTATATAAACTACACAAATATCTACCAAATGAAATGTTTCAAATATTGAAGTCATACCTGGAGGATCGTTACTTTAGAATTCAAATTGAGCTAGAGTATTCTTTACTGAAACCAATAAGGGCGGGCGTGCCCCAAGGCAGTGTTCTAGGTCACCTTCTATACCTCATATATACCAACGATATGCCACTGACATCTGAATCAACAATCGCTACTTTTGCTGACGACACAGCAATATTAACAAGTGGAAAAACAGAAGAAATTGCGACAAACAAGCATAAGAATGCCCTATCCAAGGTTGTTGTTTGGACTAAATTATGGAGAATGAAACTTAATGAAAACAAATCGATACACATGCTTTTTACGAATAAAAATATACCACAACCCACTCCAATATTCATTAACACCATTAAAATTCCATTCGCAAATACAGCAAAATACATAGGAATGACACTCGATACAAAACTAAGATGGAAAGAAAAAAATACAAGAAATCAGGCTGAAGATGAACCAACTGAACTGGATCTTTCCAACAAAATCCAATGTCACAATTACCAATAAAATTTTGATATATAATCAAATTATAAAACCCATATGGACATATGGGATTCAACTATGGGGCTGCACAAATAAACGTGAAATAAACAAGCTCCAAAAGCTTCAAAATAAAATATTACGAACCATAGTAAAAGCACCTTGGCACGTCAGAAATTCTGATCTACATAGAGATCTTAAAATTAATTCGATTAATGACGAAATAAAACTTCACGCACAGGCGTATGCAAATAAACTCCGTCACCATAACAACATATATATGCAAAATATATATTACGACCATATGAACAGAAGCAGCAGGCGGCTTAGAAGGATGTCACCAATGAATTTAGCCATCTAAGTCAAAAACTAATCCGTTAGGGTGTAATTGATGAATTACTAACTCAATATGAACCAAACCCTAAATATACTTAATTATGTATATGTAAACTACAAAAAATATAGCTTGATGAATTTAACTCAGTCGTAATAAAAATAAAAAAAAATTAATTTGATCCAAAATTCGTGTTGTAACCTCGTAAAAGCCCTGATGATAATGCCACGTGCCGAATCCTACACGAAGCCCCGATAAGCGATAAAATCAGCATAAACGCAGGAGTAAGGCAAGGGTGTGTTCTCTCCCCACTGATCTTTAATATTTTACTGGACATGATAATGAGCAGTGCGATAAGAAACTCCTGCGGAATACAATGGGGGCTACAAGGAAGACTGCTAGACGTCGACTATGCTGATGATATATGCCTGCGCACCCACAAGCATTCACATATGGCAGCAAACCTACAAAGCATTCACTGATATGCAGCTAGAGCCGGGCGGAAGATAAATATTGGCAAAACTAAGGTGATGTGCATTAACACTTCAGTGACATCAAAAATTACCATTGACGGTAAGGAAATTGGGAGCATAATAAATGACAATTGTGGAAGTAGGGAAGATATAGTACACCGTAGCGTGTTTGGTGCATTGAAAAAACGTGTGGCGCTCCGTAATTATGGATGTGAAACCTGGATCGCAGCGACAAATGAGGTTAAATCGCTGCAAGTCTTCATAAACAGGTGCCTGCGAAGAATAATGGGCAAATTCTGGCCCAACACCATATCGAACATCTTACTGTGGCGGGAAACTAAACAGGAACCGGATAGCATAGAAATAAGGAGACGGAAATGAATAGGTCATACCCTACGGAAGGATAGAGACGACATTGCCAGACAAGCGCTTGAGTGGAATCCGCAAGGTAGCCGAAGAAGAGATAGACCGGCAAATACATGGAGAAGGTCTGTCGAGGCAGAATCAGCGAGTATGGGTCGAAGTTGGAGTGAAATTAAATATTTAGCATTAAATAGACTAGAATGGAACAAGATGGACTATATCGGTTCACTCCTTCGGGTACCTCAACCACAAAAGTTTAACATTTTTACTAAAAATTTCACGAATTTAGCCAAATTTTCCAACCGATTTGGTTGAAATTTTGCATTTTGAGTTCTAATTGAACATTGCAAAAAACTTTCAATATAGGACCACGTTCAGGTATAGCCGCCTTATAAAGGTACCGTCCAATTCCGGTATTTTTAACCTTTTCCCAAAATTTTTAACCCATTTGGCTGAAATTTAACATTTTGAGTTCTCAATTTACAATATAGGTCCAAGTTTAGCTTTAGCTTCCATATTAACATACCTCCCTATTTTCGGAATTTTGACGATTTCACACACGTGGTATAAGAGGAATAACTTGCCGGTTAGCAGGTGGGGGCAGCTGGAATATTCGTCTTCGTAAACTAACAATTTTCCTCGGTATTAAGAAAAGAAAATGTCGTGACTCACAGTTAACATCTAGTTTAAGATCACGTCATAACTATATGGGCCTTGGACAGCAACCTCTTATAAAACTCTCGCTTAAGTTTTTAGTTGCTTTTGTTAAAATTTTATAATTTACTAGCAGACGCCGACAACTTTTTATGGACTTTATGCAAAAATAGGGTTTTCTACCTCACTTGTTCCGCCCATCGTCAAACCGAGGAGAATTTTAAATTTAACAACATATTTCGTTTGTAACTTTTCTTTTCTCTTACGGACTTTGTCGGATTTTTCGCCCATTTATGCTGTTTAGGATTTATTATCGTCCATGTCCCATGTCTTTATCCTAAAGCAATCTAATTATGAAAAATAAAAAACTGGTTAAGTCGAATTTTCTCGCTTATTGAGATTTTAATTTTAGTTTTTCATGGCTGATGAACAGTTGAACCTCACCATTTAAGGGAATTTGTAAATATATCGTTTTCTTGATCGGGGGAGCAACCACGGTTGTCTTGAAATGTAATGTGCAAGCCGAAGCACTCATAAGTTTAACAAATATAGCGATTATAAAACAATAGGCCCCCGAAATTCGTCTGTAAATATATAGCATATTGGCCACGGAACATTTCTGAACATTTTTGAAAAAATAATGTATTGAAAAGAGTGGTTATCAGCTTTTAAGATATAGCATATGTAAAAAAAGTGGGTGTGGTCCGATATTTTGGCTCCAAATATGTACATAGGGTGCACACAAACCCATTGCCTCCCAAAATGTATGCTGTATCCGATATAATCATACGTTGGGCTTATACATATGGCGTTTAAAAGAAAGGCGTTGGGAAGGTACACCACCTCCTCCGAAATTCATAAAATACACATAAAAACTGCAAATATTGAGCTTTTGCTGCAAATTTGATGGAAATCATTTTATTGGAGCCCTTAAGCTCCAAAGAAGTACCTAGATTGTAGTTTAATCCGTAAATGTTTAAACCGATACATGCGTAATTTTTGCAAATATAGCGTTTTTTAAAAATATCGTAAAGGGGAAGTACCCCGCCCCCTCTGGAATTCAATAAAAAATGTAGCCTGCTTTCGGAGAGTATTGAAAAAAGTTTGCGTGCAAGTGGGCGAGGTCAAGTTTTCTTTGCATAAAAAGTCGGGTTATGGCGAACATTTCACAAAAAGAATTATCCAAATCGGTCCAGCCGTTCACAACTGATGCCATTACCTACGAACGACATTTGATTTTTATTTATGTATAAAGATTGTGTGATAATGCGATAAGAAGAATAATTAGGCCCACGGTTTATGATACCTAACCTACAAACGCATAAAAATTTACGCTGGAAACTTCCAAAACTTATTTTGTCACATAATGCTTTTAACTTTTAAAGTTAGTGACCGATATAAATCAGTACCGATTTCGATAGGACTCGGCACACTTATTTCTACTCATAGATCAAATTCCGTCACACATTCCAAATTTCATCGGGCACAAGTGAAATCGACCGAAAATATATATGCGAATTATATCCAAATCTTGGGTGCCACCGTGGTACAATGGTATGCACACCCGCCTTGCACGCTAAAGGTCGGGGGTTCGATTCCCCGGCCAGTCAACATCAATCACTTTTCAACGCTGGCAAAATACCCCTCAGTAATGTTGGCGACATTTTCTGAGTATTTCAGCCTTGTACAACTTCTCTACAAGTGGTGTCTTAGACACGTCGTTAACAGTAGGTCCCATATCATTGAGCTAATATGAATCGGGGTGCACTCATTGATGTGAGAGAAGTCTCCCCTGTCCCGCCTGGGATGTTTGTGGAACAATTATATTTTTATATCCAAATCTGAACCGAATTCGATATCATGTGGCATATTTATTTCTTGACCGAATTTAGTTACACATTCCAAATTTTATTGAAATCGGACATATATAGCGTGTTTGGTGAAGCAAATACGTGAAATCGGTCGCAAATATATATGGTGATATATCCAAACCTGAACCGATTTCGATGTAATTTGGCACATTTATTTCTAGACATGTTACGCATAAATGCACAAAGACATAATATCCCTTACCACAGTGTGGTGTAGGGTATAAAAAGAATAAAGGTGGCTTTCGAACGATTTATATGAAACACTGATATAACTCTTAAGTTTATGGCTCAGTAGGATAATTGGGCCTTTGAGCGATGTTTAACTAAACCATTAAAAATATTGTGCTGATTAAATGATGTATGGGCATTTTCTTACCGACTTATTAGATTTCCAAATATTTTATATAATTCTTAAAATAAATTCTAATTTTATCATCCTAATTGTGCAATATGATACTGTTTGCAAAACAAATCTATGTATGGTTGCATGTTTATATGTCATGTATTAATATCATTTAACCACTAAACATTTTTATTATTATTTCAACAAATGGGATTTCAAAGCGGCAGCAGCAGCATCTGAGGCAGCAGCAACACTGCAACAAAGCACTTTGCCATTGTTGAGGTGGAGAATATTGTTGGTTTGAGAGCATGCAAATGTTGTGTATGTGTAGATTTTTATTCGGTTTTGTTGGTTTTTGGGTTTAACATGTATTTCCCTTTTTGTTTCAAACATTCTACAGCCGGATATTCTGAAATTTTTGGTTTTGTATGTTATATATTATTGGCAGACTCTGTGATTGTATTTGGAAATAAATGTGTCACAATCATCCACCCTCCTGCTTCTGTCAGGCCTTCTCAATGACAATACAATTATTGTATGTATATTTGTGTACGAGTGTGTGTAGTTTTTAATGAGATTCATTTGAACTTTCCACCTTTTTTCCACTTAAATGCAAAATTATGAAATGCCATCGATATGGGAGGACAGCCGGACGAACAGGCGGACGGACAAAAGCAGCAAAAAGAGGACAACATTGAGGACAGATTGCTGAAATAAATGTGAACACTTTGTCATGCCATAAGGCGTTCATTTCAAGTAATTTGAAGTGAAAACAACTCTGTGCGAGTCGCTGTTTGATATCATTGTAAAAAGTATTACAAATGTTATGAATTTTTGTAATTTAAGTGTCCATGATGTTCGTGTCATACGTTATATGCGAATTAGACATATTATGTTTGCCAAAAGACTTATTTCGTAAAAACGGTTTTTGCTTTTCTTTGTAGAAAATAGTCAACAGTTGCCTATGAGAATAGAATTAGTTTTCAACTTCGGTTACATTCTGACACAAAGTGGATTCCTTTATAATATACATAAATTGTTATTCGGCTGTCATAGCCCAACTCATCGGTTTTTCAGTATATGTATATAATTGTTCCACAAATATCCCATCCGGGACAAGGGAGACTACTCTCATATCAATGACTGCACCCCGATTCATATTAGCTCAATGATATGGGACCTACTGCTTATTGCCGATCCCGAACGACTTGTCTTAAGACACCACTTGTAGAGATGTTTTACATGGCTGAAATACTCAGGAAATGTTGCCAACATTACTGAGGAGTCCACAGCTTTAAGTAAACAATATCGATCATAAATGTATCAATATTTGGTTCCCTTTTCAAAAGCGTGGTTAGACAATTCGGTGGAAGCTTAGAGGCCTACCGAGTCGGAAAAACCGATATAATTTTTATATAATTAACCCGAACCTATTCCTAATATACAAAAATAAAAATTTCTTTAAAATTAAAAAAATAAACAAACATTAAAATGAAAATAATATATAAATTTTTGACACACTTTATTATAAGATGAGGGGATTGACAAAAGAATAAACTATGTCAAGGCATACGGTGCACTTTTAAAGGAGCTACACTTCAAAGTTTCCTTAAAAAAGAAAACAAAATGATATGCTCAACCGTATCTCTCTTCCTCGTTCCAGCATCTATCGCAGTGGTAGTTATGTGTTAGATTTAGGCACTCTTCATGGTTACCAGTGACCGTTTTGCACCGCATGGACTTTGTACGTTTATCAACATCTACATGACCCACCGTACAATAGGTGGGTCATGTAGATGTTGATATTTGACATGTTTCAGTCTTGTCCCATCTGATCTCTGCTTGCCATAGAAATACTTGAATATATCCCGGAGCCCCTATTACCATGGTACACGTTTTATCAGCGACAAGTCCACACTTCTTGAGAAAATGGCCCGAAAACTGTAAAAAACCTCTATGGCACCATGTGTAGTGGCTAGACACACGATAACTCTGGAACAATTCAGCCGATTCGGATTTGTGTTGCCTAACATTGTGGCCAAACTTAGTTTAAGTTCGAATGAGGACCATATGGGTCCACTCTTTCAGGTACCTCCCGACAAAAGTTTAAAACTTTTTGCTAAATTGGTGAGCACGATACTCTCGATGTCAGTAACCGACGGTGGTCCACTCCTTCCTGTACCTCCCCCACAAATATTGGCGAAAATGGTACGCGCGATATCTCTTAAACGGATCAATAGTTGGCCTTTTGTAAAGCTCGACTGGTAAACCTTCGGCTCATGCTGCTCAATTATACTACTGTTGGCTTTATTACTGTGCTTGTCTCCTTCGTGATGATAATAATATATATATAATTGTTCCACAAACATCCCAGATGGGACAAGGGAGACTTCTCTCATATAAATGAGTGCACGCCGATTCATATTGACTCAATGATATGGGACCTACTTTTTATTGCCGAGTCCGAACGGCGTGTCTTACGACACCACTTGTAGAGAAGTTTTTCATGACTTAAATACTCAGGAAATGTCGCCAGCATTACTGAGTGGGAATTTTGCCATCGTTGGCCTGAGATTCGAACCGCAGACCTTCTGAGTGCAAGGCGGACGTGCTAACCATTGCACCACGGTGGGAAAGTCATGAGTTCCTCTTCTAAATATAACTTACAGGCGGAACTTATCTTCCAGGAATAAAGATCTAGTCATTATACCAAATTTCTCACAAAACTGTTCGTCCATTTTACCCGCTAAGATAGTATTGTCGTAAACCCAAAACTTACTTAAAATTTCGCGTCGATCAGACCATCAGTGCAACATACAGAAACGCTATAAAATCGGATAAAAAAATTGTTTTGGTCCATTTCACCCCCTAAAAATCCACAATCATCCCCAACAAACTAATCGTTTCTTTTCTTGTGGTAAGCCGACCTCCATAAAAAATTTCGTGACTATTGATCCATAATTGCGGCCTGGAGTTTGATTACAATTTTTAATGGACGGATGGTTGCAATTTTTGTCTTTAATCTTTAAAATACCTAATATGGGAAGCCGTCATATGGGGACTATAGCAAAACGCGAACCGACGTTGCTAATATTTCGCACAGAGGTTTTCTAGCTACGAAGAACGTAAAATGCCAAAATACAACCAAAAACGTTAGAAAATATCGCTCATTTACTCAAAGAGTGACACATTTCAAAAAGCCAGTTGGGAGAAAAACGCGTTTTAAATTCGCGATTGAAATTTGGCTTCCCAACTTAAAAAGATTATTACACAAAAACTAAAATAACTACTTGGACCATATTTTGCAAACACCTAGCCTGATATCGGTGCTAAATTGCTGTGCAAGATCGAGCACGATTTGATTTGTTTTAGTGCTTCATAAACTCGAAAAACGGTTGTGATGAATTATGCGAAGCTCGTAGTAAATGAACTGTAACTCGGTGATTTTAAGAGATATCAGCATGAAAATTTGACACAAAATAAAATAGAAGTCGCAGAAAAAATAGAAATTGCTAACTCAGAAAGCGCATTTTTTGAGTTATGCCACTCTTTGAGTAAATTAGTGATATGTCTGTAATATTTAGAATATGTCCTATCGGCCGGTACCGTTCAACGGGGGCTACACAAAAACGCGAACCTATATTGAAAATATTTTGTACATAAGTTTTCTATCCGCTGAAAACTCAATGTACCAATTTGCAGCAAATTCAATTGAAAAATGAATGTAAAACGTTAAAACGGCAGTCGCAGTTATATGAACGCTACAGGAAACCGTGGATATGTGTGGCCCAATTTGAGCCCCACACTATCACCTAATATAAAAAAAAAAACATTTTTGCACAATTTTAGTAATCTACGCCCTTTCCTTTAAAAGTTATTAGTAAAGTTCGGCTAAAGAGCTCATATTTCGCACTGTGCGTCGTAAAGGAGGCCGCAAGGACAACGTACTGAAATTTGGAGGGAGCTCTTAAACTTCACTTTTTCGGAACTTTGTCCATATTCGAACTCAATCTATATCTGGAAGGAATAATTAATACCTTGGACTAAATCGATAGCTCCCATCGAGAGTTAGCGTTCACACCATTTTACAGAAAACATTTGATCTTTTTTGGGGGAGGTACCGGAAGGTGTAGACCGATATGGTCCATCTTCGAACATAAACTAAGTTTGGGAAAAATATTACGAAGTGTAAAATTTGGTTCGATTCGGTTGATCTGTTCAAGAGTTATCGTGCGCACCAGCCAGACACCGTACCACGGACATGGCTAAATCGACTCCGAATTGTCTGAAACGAATTTCGTACGAACATACTTGGGGTCTAACATTACACTGTGAAACAAAATTCATTTTTTTCACTGATGGGTAAAACTGAGTAGATTATGAAGGTAGAGCTAAATATATGAGACACGTGTATCGGCGATTTTAAAGCTTACATCGGAAAGTAGCCAAAGTAGGCGGGGCAAGTTCCGCCAATTTTTAGTTTTTTACGAAATATTCGAGTAAAGATATCTTAGAATCCTTGCATTTTAGGTATATAGTGTCCTTGGCAAGTTTACAGAGAAGGATGTGGGGAATATTTTTATTAAAAATTTTAACCCTCATGCGGTTCATCGAAGAGGTCTTTTTGGTCTTTTTTTTGAAAATCTTTCAAAAACTCTTTTAACAAGTGGTCATATCACATCCAAATATTCCACAAAATTGTTCGCCATAAAATTTTACTATAGGTCTCAGAATACACCAAATCTGTAAATCATATATAATCGTCAGGCATCTCTAAAAATTAAAAACACGTTTTAGGGTTAAAGTCGGACTTCATCTGAGTTTATTCAAAATTGTCCCACAAAACATAATGTTAAAGAGATGACGTCAAAGACAGAAATATTCTTCGTCAAATTTCACTATGGGTCAACAAAGAAATGACATGTCTATTTAGATTATGTATCTCGATAATATCAGTATCAATCTTTCTGAAAAAAAAAACATGAAAATATTTCCCAAATTTTTTGATGCAATTTTTTTCCTTCTTCTTTCGAGTTGATACATGAATGTAATGTGAAACTTGCTTCTAGCTGAAAAGTGTCAAAAGAAGAAATTTCTACACAAAGTTTCACTATGAGTTTCAGAATAAACCATATATCTAGGTATACTATTTTCTTAAGAAGATTAGATTACAAATTTATATATATTAAAATGAAATTATAAATCCTTCACTTTTTGGGGATATGGTAAAAAGAAGAAATGTTCCAAATCAAATTTCGCTATGGGTCTCTGAATAAAAGGAATCTGTAACCATAACATGTAACATTCTTAGCAGCCCTTATTTTTGATATAGGGATTAGGGCCATATTTTACTAATTTTACCTAGATTGTCGTTGTGATTGGACACTTAAATATCTTATTGATCGTTTTTCGTTATGAATTCATATGGAAGGTGTTGTGCGCTCATTTTGAACAGCCTTTCAAATATTTGTGGTGAATATATATATTTGAATATATATATTTCTCTGCAAAGAGGAAATTGATGATGTTAAGCCAATGGGGGAATACTCCAGACTTAGACAATCATATGATTGAATCTTCAACTAAAACAGAACAAACAAAAAACAGCGAAGGCATGCGCAAAACGGAATTTTGTAAATAAAATTCCAACAACATACGCACAGGTAACTGTGCTGATGTTATTTCAACTTAACAGAATTCGATGATTTCTTAGTTGAATCGTGCTGTCAGCTTGCAAATATTTTGTTCTGGTGTTTTTTTTTTTTTTTTTTTTGGAAAGCCGAAAAGTGAGCATCATTCTCATTAACATGAGAATACTCAATGCTTAAAGAGTTCAGGTTTTCACTAAAAAATCATCATTTTAAAAACTGAAAAGCCAATTGATAATTCCCTTCGCCGGGATGAAATCATGATATTGGTAGCGATCAGTAAATTTTGCAAGCTGTCAGTGCGTTTTGTAAACATTTTTCTCTGCAAAGAGGAAAGTGATGAAGTTAAGCCAATGGGGGAATACTCCAGACTTAGACAATCATATATTTGAAAAATATAGAAAACCACATCCGAATTTGTAAAATTGCGTAATTTTAGTACTTTTAACTTACATTACGTAGTTAGTTGTCATTTTTGTTGTTGTCGCAGGATGTTATTATTTCGTTAGTCTAAAGGCTGAGGGTATAATTATATCTTTCGTTCTTCGCTCGCCGCAGGGTTTTAGGGATGGTTGGCTTTGATTAATTTTTTACTAACTCCAGCCCCGCCCGCGGACAAAAACTTACCCCACCCCCACTAAAAAATTGCACCCAAAAAAACGTACCCCCTCCCCCCACACTTTTTTCTCTTTAGTAAATCGGAGCTCTAATCCAACCATACTTATAATACCCTATTGGGATTCCCTAACACAGTTTTCGAGTTACCAACAAAAGTCGGAAAAATTAAATGGCAAAATTGTGAATGAAAAGTTTTTCTTAAAGTTGACAGCACTCTTGATATCGATAGGACTTAACAACTACTATATTTTGGTCGTTAACTTATGGAAAATCTTCGCTAATTACCGAAATTATAAGCATTTTAATTTTAGTGACTTTTATCGTAACTCGAAAAATGAGTTGCAGAATTCCACTGCTGCAATAAAGCCGTTCTACAATAAACGCGTTATGAACTTCGAAACAGCAGCTACTATAGATGGGGCATCAAGGTTTCAAAAGCCAAGTTGAAAAGCTTCCTTCTAATATATAAATATGAATGACCAGTCGAGTCGATCTGACTTTTACTTTTTACTTCTTTTGATATGTTAAAAAAAAGCTCTAAAATTTACAAATGTTATATTTAATTATCTAAAATTTCTTTAACGATTTCCATCTTTGATTTGGAGTCAATTTTTTGTGAATTTAAATCATAGCCTAATATGTACATCATTATGTTCTCATCATATTTGTGCAGACACATACAAACATATTTGTAATATCCTTCTGATCAGGATAATAGAATCGATTTGTTATTTATTTTTTCATTATCACTGACATTTTATCAACAGAGCAGATGTCATTACAACACTATCACCAATTGTACAACAATTCAATTTCCGTTCATTAAATCTCTACGAATGGCAAATCCAATGTCAAACACTCCCCCACGAAACTCAAACATGGGGCCGCCAAACATCTCACGAAAAAGAAACTACAACGACAATCCCGAACAGCCACAACAACAGAAACAGTAGTAAAATGCAGAGCAAAATACACAAAAGACCATTTCGCAAAGTCTAAATGTTCCAAATGCACAACACAATAGCAACAACACACTGCATACAAGCTAAAACATCCGCAACGGAAGGAAGAATCAGTGGCTTGCCTAACCCCAAGCAAAATGCTGTTTGTTGTGCATTCTCCTTGTCTTCTAGCATGGAGGGTAACTCCAATCGTTTCATACACACCCCAAGTCGTTGGTGCACAGCTCTACCACACACACACACGGTGGCAGAAACACTTTAAAGGCTTGCATTAACAATGCGATTATCCTTTAAACGAAACAAATTATTTCAAAATTTCATTTTCATTGCCCAGAGCATTGCCTGAACAAAGCCAACAAACGGCGTTCAACGTATGCTAAGAGTGTGTGTGTGCTTTGGCTGGGAGGAAACAAACATATAACGGCAATGATAACAAATTATGAGAGGGTGTGGGAGTGTGTACTAAATGTTAGATTTCGTGCTTTTGCGGTTGCTGGATGTATTACATGGTGTATTCACAGTCAACCAAATTATGATTTATGATGCCATCTCAACCACTCGCCGTCAACCATAATTGAATTGTTAAAAAAAAGATTTCTTCCGGGAGGAAGAATTCTCTCATAGATGCACCCAAGCATATACGCACACACACAGCTTGTGCGGAGTGAAGAGCACAAGATA
Source organism: Musca autumnalis (assembly GCF_047663935.1). Taxonomy (NCBI): domain Eukaryota; kingdom Metazoa; phylum Arthropoda; class Insecta; order Diptera; family Muscidae; genus Musca; species Musca autumnalis. Next base: position 261,256,045 of record NW_027411755.1, on the reverse strand, counting down.
GAAACCAAAAGATTTTGTTCGCGCATTAAATGAATGCTCCACATATGCCTTTGGAAAATTTTACGGACTATTACACAATTTGTTGAGTTAAATGTTGTGGCCACTCCTACCGCTACTCCTCCCTGTTATTTTTCACTTCTCATCCTCATCCACATCAAACCACAAGCATAATCCTATGAGAAAATAAATAAATATTAGACACAAAAATTGGGACAAAATCTGTTCTTTGCACACTTCATTTCATTTATGAGAAACAACAGAAAAAATCTTAGGAATTTTCCAGCAATTCCTTTCTAATGCGATTTTTTTTTATCCAACCACAAAACACACACATAGCAAATTCTAAGCGTTTTCATGATGGCATGTTTCTAATGTCCTTTCTATTCTTATCCGCTGTGCGTGATGTCTTTGAGGGGTTCTGTATTCTCCTCTCTCCAGTGTTTGTCCTTAATCAATATAATCAAATGTACTCTTCTCCTCAATGGTCTGTCTTTTAGTGTAGTGCCACCCCATCGTTAGTCCATCGTTTATTCTAGTCCACCTTCATCATCATCATCAACATGGTTCTAATCTAAAATTTATTACTTGAGTTCGGCCATTACATTACATTTGCATATTTATGAATAACGAAGGTATCGTGTGCGGAGGAGCTAAGGGCGCTCGATTTATCCCGTTAGGTGAGGTGTGGGACTGGGCAGAAGTGAGGTGGTTAAAATATTCAAATGGAAGGGGCTGGAGGAGGAGTTTTCAAATATGACATCACACTGTCCTTCATTATTAAATGAAATAAAATGGGCAAAAGAGAGAGAGTTTTTGGAAAGTTTTGGAAAGAGATGATGAAGATTTATAGGTAAGTGGATAATCATTTTAAATTATCAGTATCTTTCTCGGTCCTTGGGAAAATTATCATGTTTCTGAGAACTGAACAAATATGTATGTACACGCAAAAATATATCAACCTAGAATATAAATGCCTGTCTCAATTTCTAAGAAATTCTTATATCATCGTAGTTTTATAAAAACGCTGCTAGGACTATCACGCTTCATGCGCAGAACATATCATTTTCTATGTTTTTGTTTTCTCTTTCTTTTTCAAAAGGTCTGATACAAAATTTCGTGTCTTCAAAATCAAATGAAGTCACATTAAAGGTCTTAGTGGACACTCTGTTAGCCATAAAGCTATGAAAGACGAAGCCACTACGGCTCATGCACACAGACATTGGTCACGAACGGAAGTGCTGATAAGACTAAAAATGTTTTATTTCGTTGTCGTGTTTAATGTCTTTTTGTCGTGTCTAATGTCCTTAGGAGGATTATCAAGGTAAGCGAGCGTGAGAGTGAGAGCGAAAAAGAGATAGAATGGCAAAGGAGCTTTTGTCCGTTAACTCACACCAACATATTTTCGCTATATGTATGTACATTTTCACTATAGTGCTCTACTAAAGGATATTAAAGTTCAGCCAACTGAATAACTAATATTTGAACATCTTAGCCCCCTCCCACTTTAACAAACACCTACCCATGGAGTAACCCCCAATGATACACAAAATGGACAACAAACTTATGTAAAGAACACTGAACAGGACACTGCAGGCACTTAGCTTTGTGAGTTTTATAGAAATGACCAATGCTTAAGTTTCCTGTTATGTTGGCTTTATCTGACCGAGGAAATCTTTTTTCTTCAAAGTATTTGAGATTAAAATGGAAAATAGTTTTCGTGATTGTTTCATAAGAACAATATGCCTATTAATGTGGAATAATCAAGAATTTGTTTACGAGGAAAATATAATTAAAATTATTGCTCCATTTAAAAAGAATTATATAAATGGCTTTTAGAAATTAAATACTTTATTGTTATTAAGCTGGTAAACAAATTTCTTACTTGGGCATAGGTGAGACAATTTGTAAAAAGAGCAAAAATGTGTGCATTAGACTGACCCAAAAAATAATTTGGAACTCTTAACCCCTAATTTTTTTCCATTTTATCCAAAACCATTATATACATATATGAAATTTTTAATTAATCCGCTTCAAAGTTACATTTTGACGAAAATTCTCTAAACGCCGCTGTTAAGATCCAATAATTGGAAAAAACTTTACCAGTTCATTTTTTGTGTCTAAAATCGAATCCTACAAAAATTTGTGAAAATCGGATCGGATTTTAGGGCCCAAAATACTTAAAATCCACCAAACATGCATATGGGAACTATAATTATAAATTTAACCGATTGTTTGCGTCAGTCTAGTATATAATACATGTAGTTAGAAGATCGTTTTTCGATGCATAATATTTGTTAGTTCACACCAACAGTGAAACTTTTTGTTATATATATTTTTTAATGAGTAACTGAAGTATTTTAGAAGCTTTATAGCAACCAACCAATCACAAACTTAGATGACACTACTGCCTTGTGAACATCATTCATATTTCCTTTTCTCATCGTCAATAGTCATGTTAACAGTTCTTGGTTACCCCCATAGACAAATAAAAGTATAGACAAAGAAATCCTCTCACCTAAATTCTCTCACTGAGTGAATTGTGTGAATTGAGTCAGTTAAAATGGCAATAACTATAAATTTTTAAACTATTTATTCTTTTAAAAGACAATATGTGGGTAATCTTCACCGCATCTACATCCTGAATATTCAACAAAATATTGCGATTTAGACCAAAACATTGTGCAATTTAATGAAAACGCTGCGCAGTTTCCGTAAGGGCGACATCTACAATTTCCCTGCCTATACATTTATTAGTTACCCCAAACTGCTTTAGTAACAAGAAAAACGTACCAGTCGGCTTTCCTAAAAAAATATGTATTTAGGGGGGTATTCAAAATTTTGGGCGTATAAACCGAGAAAAATATGGATAGCATTAAAGCTCCAAAATTTGCGAAAATATCGATACATAGGACTTTTTCTACCATACTAGCATACTAAAAATATAATATCGCTGTAAAAAGGGCCTAGGAAAACCTTTGGTAAAATTTCCAAAGGATGTTCGAACAGCCCCTTAACCATACAAAAATGTTGAACATTTGTGTGGGTCGTACCCCAAGAATTGGACAGATAGGGCCCACATTTGAACATAAACTAAGTTTCGACAGTATTTTGAGCTCGAATGTTTGGACCAAATCGATTTTCAAATTTTTGTAGGGGAGGTACAGGAAGTAGGTCCACTACATCAACTTCGAATTTCATTTAATATTCGAAAAAAATATTGCGATATTTAAAGTGTGGACGAACGCAGTATTCGGTATTCTCCAGCCACTACGTATGGTGCCGTAGGGGTTTTTTACAATTTCGACCTGTTTTCTCAAGAGGTATGGACTTGCCCCAGAAAAAACTTTTGGTGTTGTAATTGAGGCAGTGAATATAAGTTGCTACAACAAAAATCAAAGCGCTTCGAGAAAAGGTCCTAAACTCAATTTTTTGAAATTTTGTGTGGAAGGTACCCGAAGGAGGGGGCCGATTGTGTCCATATTGGAACCTCGTCTAAGTCTGGTAGAAATGGACCAAATTGGTTACTCCCTTCACGAGTTATCGTGCGCACAAATTTTCCGAACATTTTCGATCTTTTGTGGGGGATTACTTAAAATGAGTTTAATCAAAATATTACGAAAGCCAAATTTTGGACCGAATCGGTTGATCCGTTCGAGAGTTATCGTGCGCTTCAGCCAGCCAGACAGACAGACAGACAGACGGACATGACTAAATCGACTGCAAATTGTCTGAAACACATTTCGTCCAAACATACTTGGGGTCTAAAACGATTATTTCGATGAGGCACATTTTGCCCCTATGAAAGTGTTAGCATATATGCTGAGGGTATAAAAACAGTGTTTCGTAGACGGACATATGTCAGAATACTACGCAATATTTTTCAAAAAAAAAAAAAAAAAACAACAAATCTGAAAGTGTGTGTCCTCCCTGTAGTGCGATTCTGTAACTCATTTTTTGAGTTACCGACAAATGTCGGTAAAATTAAAATGCTTATTCTTTCGTTAGTTAAAGATATTATTCGGTATGTTAGCGATCAATAAAAAGTAGTCGTAAAGTTCTACCGATAGCAACAGTGTTGTCAAATTTTATTTTAACTTTTCATTCATAATTTTGCGTTTTAATGTTACCGATTTTTGTCGGTAACTCAAAAAATGTGTTAGAGAATCGCACTACTGATGTAAAAAACAAGAAGTAATCTTCTAAGAAAGTTCGGTAGATTTTTCGTAAGAAAATTAATAAAAATTTTTTTGGTGCTCAATAAGTGTCCCCAACAAAAACAATCCTTACCACATAACGGGTTTTTATCGTAACTACATACAAAACCCCCTACTAACCCAATATGTTAACAAGGGCATGTCGCACTGAATTCCTAGTTATTATGTGACCACTAGAATAACTAGTTATTCTATGGCCACTGGAAGTTGAAAAATAAGCTAGGAGCTAAAAAAATTCTATTTTTAGGACAGTTGAAGTGGAATTTTCTTTTCAATTTCAACACACTTTCAATTTTTATTTCGCTTTTTGCTGGATTTGAACATACGAACCTCTGCTTTGTAGCCGAATGCACTACACGCTATGCCACGCGTACGAACACGCTCTGTGCCACCGTACTAGTAACCAGGGTCTGGGAGTCGTGAAAAAAAGCTCGACTCCGACTCCGGGCAATATTCTTTTTTTCTAAATTTATGAAAAGATTTTTTTTTTATACGGCAGAGAGATTAACAGTAATAAATTTTGGAAATCGTTTATTAATTTTATAAGAAAACTATGAAAAACATGCAAGTAAAAGCTTTGTTATAATTATTTTGTGGTCCAATCGATACACTTAAGTTTTGCAAAAAACAATTTAAATTCCATGACAATATACATAATTATAATTTCACCTTTTGTGTGAGTGTTCAAGCTAAACCGATTTCTTAACATGTCGTCATATTATGGCGAAACTTATACATATATATTTTGGAACACTGTTCACCCTACATTATACTGTGGAAAGTTTGTTTTGACCAATATTCATGTAACACTGCGAAATAGTCGTCCTAGCCCCAGTTTTTATACCCTCAGCATTTATTCTAACGAAGGTATATGCACTTTCACACGGGCAAAATGCGCCTCATCGAAATAATGGTTTTAGACCCCAAGTATGTTTGGACGAAATGTGTTTCAGACAATTTGAAGTTGATTGAGCCATGTCCCTCCGTCCGTCTGTCTGGCTGGCTGGAGAGCAACAATAACTCTCGAAAGGATTAACCTATTATATTTGGCTGGACTTTCGTAATATTCTGTCCAAACTTAGTTTAAGTTCGATTATGGGTTATATCGGTCCACTCCTTCCGGTACCTCCCCCACAAAAGTTAGAAAATGTTCGGACAATATATGCGTACGATAACTCTTGAAGTAGGCGATTTGGTTCATACTTTGCACATCGTGAAATTTCTATCAGGCTTAGATGGGGTCCCAATGTGGTCTCAATTGGTCCACTCGTTCGGGTACCTCCCACACAAAATTTCGAAACAGTTCAGTTTAGCAACTGCTGTCGAATTGCTTTGATTTTTGTTGTAGCAACTTGTATTCACTGCCCCACATACGACGCTGTAAGTTTCATCAAGGGCAAGTCCATACTTCCTAAGAAAATAGCCTGAAAGGTACAAAAAATCCCTATGACACCGTATGTAGTGGCTGTAGCGCAAGATTACTCTTGAACGGATCTGCCGATTAGGTCCAAAATGTGCCTTCGTAATATTTTGTGCAAACTTAGTTTCAATTCGAAGATAAGCCATATCGGTCCAGGTACCTGCCCCACAAAATCTCAAAAATGTTCTTAAAAATTTATAACTTTTGATGGGAGTGACCGATTTGGTCCATACTTTACACATATCTATCATATCTGCCAGATATAGATCAGGTTCGAATATGGGCTATATTTTTCCAGTCCTTCAGGTACCTCCCACACAAATTCGGTTAATTCACTTTTAGACATGCTCTCGAATTACTTTGATTTTTGTTGAAGCAACTTGTATTCGCTGCCTCAATTACGACAGTAAAAGTTGTTTCAGGGGCAAGTCCATACTTCTTGAGAAAACAGCCCGAAAGTTGTAAAAAATCCCAATGGCAACTTAAGTAGTGGCTGAAGAGCTCGAACCGAATATTGCGTTCGACCACACCTTGGGTATCGTAATATTTCTTCGAATATTAGATGAAATTTAAAGGTGGTGCTTTTAGGTCCACTCCTTTCGGTATCTTCCCCACAAAACTTCGAAAATATTCGCTATAATGGTACGCGCGATATCTCATAAACGTAGGAACTAATTTGGTCCAAAAATTTGATGTCTAAATATAGGTGAAATCGTTTATGTCCAAATGCGGGCCCTATCGGTGCAATCCTTGGTACCAATGTTCTTTTCGAGGACCCTTTGAAAATTTTTACAGAAAGTTTTCCTAGTGGCCGTGTTTACAGCGATATTATGTTTTTCTTAGGCAAGTATGGTACAAAAGTCCTATCTATAGATATCCTTTGCAAATCTGTGAGCTTTAATCAAAATTTTGAAAAGCCCCTAAATACATAAGTTTTTTTTTGGAAAAAACTGTTTCAATCCACACATGCTGAGGGTATATCTCTGTCGGCAAATACAGATACTTTTATACTTGTTATTTTATAGCATTTAGTTTATTATATATTTAAAACCGTTTTCAAAAAAGCCTCAATAAGTTAAACCATAAAACCTGAATCCACAATTAGCTAACAAACAACTTTGGTAAAGAATGTGCTTCATTTAGCAACACTTAATTAACTGGACTGGCTTATTTCGGCCCCCATACAGGAGATCTCAGGATTTCTCGACTTCACTTGAAAATGCTTATACCAATACCTTATGTACAAAATTTATTTCATAGTTCTGTTGTTAAATGGCCATTATTTGCAATTGTTGCAAACTTTAAAGACAAAACCAACAAACAAAGTGGTGTAGAATATAAATAATATCGAGATTCATCTATGTATTTGTGTTTACTTAATTGAGATGATATCGCTTCATAAGGTATTTCTCATTCATTTTAAATACACGGTTTTCATACCTCGGAAAACGTTGCTTGTCTTTTTTAACATGCATTACTCAATTACATAAAAGTCTCTTTCAGTTTGTAATAATTTGGAAAAAAATAACGACTTTCTTTACAATTTGTTCTAATAATTCATAATTAATGTAAATTTAAATGTTCTTATGTTTAGGTTAGACATTAAACGCTCACACTTAAAATTCCGCTCCAAACAACAAGGACAGTTTATTGTTTAAACAATTTATTGAAAATAATAACAAATCTTTCATTATTTTCCAAAAATCAAATTTTAAACACTTACAACATCACAACAAGAAAAAGCGGCTACAATTGATGTTGCGGTCAACTGCCGCTTGATCTCAAGTAGTTTATAAACATCTTTTTGAATTCTTGAATTTTATGGACGACAAATTTTATGGTTATTCTTAAGTCGCTGTCAAATAATGAGGGTGAGGATAACCCATTGGCGCACACACGCACTCAGCGACCGACCATAGTCATCACCAGCTGGTCTTAAATTTCACACTTAACGACAATTTTTTCGAATCCACTCAAAATTTGTCAAGGATGATTACGTTTTAAATGAATATGTCGTAAAAATCGTTTATGATCGGCAATCATTTTGTGTGGGAAGGAGATACGAATCAAAGATGTTGGCAGCCAGCAAAAGGGGATTGACCGCAAATAATTACAAAATATTTCGTAAAAAATCAAAACTAGACGCAAAACAAAGCCATACATCATGAATACAAATATATGTCTACATACATGTGTTCTTACCTTGAAGTGTTGCAAACATTTTTTTCTTAATTAGACTCCATTTTAACTCTGGCCATCCGTCCATGTAAAGCTAATTTATGTTGTGGTGTTGTGAGATGCATCTTGAAAAATTATTCAACCAAAATTTCTTTTCAAACATTGCAAATGCTTCGTCTCATCGCTTGACTGAATATCAAAGTAAATATTCTACAATTGCCAAGGATGAGGACAATGGATGCGAAAAGTGGCTGCTTGACTCCAAGTCATACCTCATGGTTTCTCATGTAAAATGGTTATATTTTTCTCTTTCTTCTGCCAATTCGTATTCATTTCATTTTTCCATTTTGTGTCAATTGTATGCCATTTTGTTTTGCTTGGAAAAAATCTTAAAATTATTCCAAGACTTAAAGCCAAGTGAATTGAATTTCCCCTGCCATTTGCGTAGAGCAGCATATACATAAATTAAAGTGGTGGCTGATGTTTATTTGCTGCTCTGAAAAGGTTAAGTAAGTGAAAAATTTTAATTGCAACATTTTACCTCTTTTATGGTTTTGTGATTTTGTTACAAATTCCATAAAAATATTGTGTACTTATTTTTACCCAGCTGCCTGCCTGCCAAAGTGTTGCCTATATTAAACTAAATTGTAATATTATTGGAGCAGTTAGTATTATCCTATACGAGTGTTTGTTAGTTGAAAGCGTTTAAAAAATTAAGAAAAATTGTTAGTCAACTACTAAGTTGATGCTTAGTTTTAAAGCGAATTATGTGATAACTTAATATACTTTGTCCCTTTAACTTAGATACTTTGTCCCTCAACTGCCCCTGCTCGATCAATCACGGATGATTGATTGCGAATACCTCATTGTGCGGATCCCCCTGGGCGATATATTTGCTCACTTTGAATATCATGTTCTCACTGGAATATTTTGTAATTGTATTAGTGTATGACATGTGATCCTTTGCAATCACTTGTCGTAAAACACTGGTCGACCAATCTTAAATGCTCATCATCCGATAACTGAGCTAACGAAGCCCATGGATTCCCCCTCGCCTCCCTTAACACCACCAGATTGACCCGGAATCAAACAACATCCGTGTTTCGGCCAGCGCCTGCCACCTCAGTGTACATATGTTTGTATCTGTATATTTTTCTGTGTTTTGGGGGCAGCATATTCTGGAATGCCTGCTCAGGATTCTTCTGGACCTTACAGGGACGGATGAAAACCCAGGAACACAATATTTCTGATCGGCTTAGCCTCCTTCTCCTCTGCGCCGGTGACATCGAACGCAATCCTGGCCGAGTGCAATACGTGTTTTCGGTCTGTTCACGGCTGGTCACGCGAGGATGCTCAGTGATGTGCAACCTGTGTAAAGAATGTACACACCTCAAGCCCCCCCATCCAACCTTGGCACCAGCAGGTGACAAAATTCATTAGACTGACGCTCCTGCAAGCATGCATTCCAACTGGCCGGCTGGTCACGCGAGGATGTTCAGTGATGTGCAACCTGTGTAAAGAATGGACACACCTCAAGCCCCCCATTCAACCTTGGCACCAGCAGGTGAAAAATTCATTAGACTGACGCTCCTGCAAGCATGCAAAAGATGCATTGCAACTGGCCGAATAAAGAACATCATGCCAAATTTCTCTACGGCAGCTTCGACGCTGGCCGACCTCAGGGATTCCATCAGGAAAGCAAACCCTTCCGACACCAGAATAAAGATCCTCAACAGGGAAATAAATAAAATGGTATCCAACCATGAAAAAGAAATATGGCGCAAACAACCTGAGGAATCTGAACGACTGTGGAACACGATACGCAATCTGTCCAGCCCAACACGTACTGACAGCATTAACATAACATTCGTGGAAAACACTCCAAAAACACCAGCCAAGACTGCAGCGGCATTATGCAGACAATTCGTCGAGCACCCGGCGACTCCAAACCGCGATAGAAGGAAACACGCCGAACTTCCCGTGCCTCACACCGCATAATGTGCTTAGAAGCATTAAAGCGGCCAAGAGCTCCACAGCTATTGTTCGGGATGGTCTGGCTACGAATATGCTGAAACACATAGGACAGCATGGTTCTAACTACCTCGCCTGCTCCTTTAACCTATGTCTCAGCACCTTCGAGGTCCCAGACATGTGGAAACCCGGAAAATTGTCCCTGTCCCTAAACCATGCAAACCGGCCCACATGGAAAACTCTTACCGTCCCATCACACTTCTATCTCCTGTTGTGAAGACACTTGAGTCCATTATCCTACCGTACTTCACTGAACACTTCCACCTCGCTGATCACCAGCACGGTTTCAGATCTGGAAGAATCACCACAACAGCTCTCAGTGAAGTCACGGCAAGTCACCTTATAAACGAACAATACTCATGACTCTGTACCTGTATAAAGCCTTTAAGACAGTTAACCATCCTACTCTCTTGAGTGACGTGATGGAAACATCACTCCCAGACTACCTCAAGAGATGGCTGGTTAACTATGTATATGGCTGGCAGACAGTCCTACGTGGAATTTCGTGGACATAAATCCCCACCAAGGAAGAATAAGCAAGCAGGAGGCGTACTACCCCCGCTAATCTTCAACTTTTATGTCTCCAAGGCCCCAAATCCACCCGATAATGTCCACCTAATATCGTATGCTGATGACTGTACGGTAATGTCCACTGGCAGGAATGTTAAAGACACATAGGCTCACATAAATAGCTATCTCCCAACCCTAAAGGACGTCTTCGAAGATCGTAAACTGCAGCTATCCGCCCCCAAGTCCTCAGCCACCATCTTGACATCGTGGACAAAAGAGGTCAACACAAAACTTATATACACATCCACGGGCAAATCATCCCAACAATCAAGAACCCCAAAATACTGGGAGTAACTTTTGCTAACATGTACCTCTTTTATAAACATGCTGAGATCGTGGCTGGGAACGTGGGGAAAAGGAATAAAATCCTTAAAGCTCTCTCGGGCAGCACATGGGGGAAGACAAGGAGGCCATCTTGACCACTTATAAAGCCATACGTCTTCCCCTTCTAGACTATACGTGGTCGTCCCCTATATGGACACCAGGTATCAGTGGTACGCAGTAGAGGAACCTCCAAACGGTCCAAAAGACGGCCCTGCGCATTGCAACAGGGTGCCACTCCAAGCCACCTGAAGACCACCTCCACCATGAAGCCAATCTTCTACCGGTGAAACCACACTGTACCCACCAAACAAGGCAACACACAATTAAATGCCAAAAACTTGGCCACCCTAACAATATGAGCTGCAACAGACCCCCATTCGAAAGACACGAGCCTATCAGATACGACTTTCGTAAGGAACTCCTCAACATCCCCACAATCCCCCATAATCCATCAAAGGACGACGACATTCAAAGCGCACTCAAACAGGTTCACACAACGACCGTGGAAAACCATATCTCCTCATGCACGAGCAGTGTTGTGCTCGGTGGAAGACCACCTGCCATAAGCGAGGACAAGAGGGTACTACCTAGAGAGACCAGATCAATACTATCACCACTTTGGTCTGGCATCCCTAGGTACCTAAACAGTTACCTCTCCCTCCTGAATCCTGAGATAGCAGACTCATTCCCAAAATGTGGCCAATCTCCATCGTGTCACCTGGTCTGACAAATAACGTTACCTGGCAACCCGTCATTACTCTTGAATCAGACCATCTCCCCATAATTGTCTCCATTAACAGACCGCCCGATTTCCTCATCTCTGAACGCCGTACTTTCGTCAATCATGAGAAAGCTTATTGGCCGAGTTTCACAGAGTTCACCAATTAATGCTTCAAAAATCTGCCCAATCTTTCTGATGTTCAGTCACGTTTAGCGACATTAAGTTGCTTAACCCGCAGAGGTGCGCAAGTTATTTCAATCGACAGTTTGTCGAGCTCCCCGGGAGTAACAATGCGAATAGAAGAGAACTACATCGCAATAGACCTCTTCCTGCCGAGGATGAACCACCACAATTTACAATGGATGATGTTGCGAATGTCCTCAGGAACGCTACAGCATCCAAAGCATTGGGCCCTGATGGAATATCCGTGGTAACGCTAAAACATCTGGATGAGCCGGGAGTGGAGAATCTCACTAATGTTCTCAACCAGTCGCTTGCCAACCTCGTTGTTCCCGAAGTCTGGAAAATGCCACCCTGCCCATTTTCTAGACTTCGGGAACTATGAAGCGTACAGGTAAATTTCGCTTTTGCCGCCGGTACCAAAGGCCCTTGAGGCCATCGTTGTCGATTATCAGCATGGATTCCGTAAGCAGCACAGCACGACAACAGTGCTTCACACCATCTCCGCACATATTTGTTGAGAACTCAACCAGGATAAGCCGTGTGATAGAACCGTAATAATGGCGATTGACTTATCAAAAGCCTCCGGCCACGTCAGAAAGGTTGTTCTCAACCAGTCGCTTGCCAAACTCATTGTTCCCGAAGTCTGGAAAATGCCACTCTGCCCATTTTCTAGACTTCGGGAACTATGAAGCCATGCAAGGAAGCCAGCAAAAGTGAATCGTACAGGCCGATTTCGCTTTTGCCGCCGGTAGCAAAGGCTCTTGAGGCCATCGTCAGAAATAGCTATCCAGTTGCCGATCATCAGCATGGATTCCGTAAGCAGCACAGCACGACAACGGCGCTTCACACCATCTCCACACATATTTGTCGAAAACTCAACCAGGATAAGCCGTGTGATAGAACAGTGATGGTGGCGCTTGACTTATCAAAAGCATCCGTTGGATAATCAATTATACGTCTGGACGCCAGTCGTAGGTGGAATTCAGGAACAATAAGTCCCCACCCCGTAGAGTGAAGCAGGGAGTTCTCCAAGGTGGGGTGGTATCATCGGAACTGTTTAACCTCTACCTCTCCTGTATTACGCTCCCTCCACACTAGAGCAGGCAAACTATCGGTAGTCGGACTATCGTTTTGATCACTGTGGCAAAGCTTTGGTTATATCGGGCTCAGGAGCAATTATGTTTTAAATAATACGCGACAGATAACCCAAATATCTAGTTTTGTCGGCCGACGTATCCTTTGTTTTATGACAGCAATCAAAACGATAGTCTGAGTATCAATAGTTTGCCAGCTTTACTCCACAAGGCATCGAGATGGTAACATATGATGATTGTACGATCCTGGCGTCAATACCTTCCCTGATGACATTTGTGAAATATTGCGAGGGATATGCAGATATCCGCCACTAAATCTACGGCCGCTCTGTTCACCACATAGACGGCGCAGGTGAGAAGAAAGTTGAATATCCTGGTCGATGGTAGCAGAATTCCGACCCAAAATTCTAGGTGTCACATACGACAGCACGTTCTCGTCGTCCGCGCATCCCGCAGTTAGGTGTGCCAAACTGACAAGTAGGAACAAGGTCCTCAAGTCCCTAGCCAGCAGCACTTGGGGTGCAGATAAAGACATCTTGTTTACCACGTATAACGGGATAGGTCCCTCTGTGGTAAGCTATGCGGCGCCAGTTTGGTCCACGAGTGTAAGGGGAACGCAATGGAAAACTTTTCAAACTTGTCAGAATGCCGCCCTGAGAACAGCAACGGGTGTCTCTTTCATCTGTTGGGTAGGCCCGATGCACTCAGGCACATTAAGAAGGATCTTCACGTCCTAGAGAGGGAGATCCAACAATACAACAAACATATCAAGCAGGTTCAAATGGCATTCACACGGACGCAATTGCTAAACCCATAAGCAACTATAGTGTGAATAAACTCGGACTACATCCCCCATCTATAGCAGCTGAGGAGCGTCAGCTGTCACGACAAACCAAAATAGTTTTGCCTCAACTACGATCGTGATATTGCATTCGCCTAAATTCTTATAGGGCAAAGATTGATGGCACAGTGCAAAACATATGCCCAGCATGCGGCATGGTTCCGCACAACACACTGCACCATTTTAACTGCTCTGCCAAATCTACTCATCTAACTCCAGTGGATCTGTAGTTAGATACCATCCCACATTCTATGGACTGGAGATAGATACCAAAAAAGGAGATAAGAACTTACATATTTATCAATTATATAGAAAAAATTTGTGCACCATCGCTTTCTGGCCGGAGCGAACGTTAACTCTCGAACGGATCAATCGATCTGTAAAACCAAAATGTTTATTTCTGATATCATTTCAAATGAAACCTAAAAATAGTATCGCTTTAAAAATATTATCACAAAAACAAGATTCGAATGTAACCGTCCAGTCAATGAACTCTAATTATAAACAATCACTAAAGCATCTGTAATAATAAAAAGTTCTTCAACGAAAACTTGATACCACATTTGGTAAAACAAAAACAAAACCACCAACAAACAGATGTATCTGAATGCGAAATGTTTAACATGTATGGTTGGTTGCCGACTGACCACACACTTCTTTAGAAGATCAAAATTATTTATAATCGCCCAGCATTCAGACAATGCGATCATGTTTTCACAACAATGTAAATTGTTTGTATTTTATCATTCCCAGACAGACCCAGGCAATTGAAGTTCAGCTGAGGCAGCTGATCGGAAGAATCCTACTCAGCGATAGCAATAACAAATTTTGGAAATTTGATATATCCATTTCCATAATAATTGAAATTTATTTTTTGCTGTTTTTCTTCATCGGAGCATCTCACAGAAATCATAATCATCAATGAAACGACGATAAACAATCAAATGATTGGAGAGGGTAATAAAACGGGATATATCAGAATGTATGACGTCTCGGAAATGTCTATGGCAGTATTTGCCAGTTCCCCCTTGATGCGGAGAGGCAAAACAATTTAACGAAAGTCACGTTCCTTTACACACATAGGGACAGGCATATTGCTCTCAGTGAAATTGATCCGCCTCAAAGTACATTTGTCCAGTGATGTGAAATACCTCCCATTTAAAAAGAAAATTGATGTGTAGTCATGCCAAGAGAGAGAAAGTGGACGTAATGAGATGATTGCATGTGAAGGACTCACCAAAGCTATCAACTAGTCACACAACTCAACCTATGAAACTAACGAATATGGTAATTGTCTAGATTATAACTGCTGTCATGTTTGACTGAAAACCCATATACATATGGGTGGTAATTTTAACAGTAGTGGATGCATGAGGTCATACATTATCTGAATCTTACGTGGCACCAGTCATCCATTCATCTGAAATCATGCCTCAATATATGTATTTAGTTGTGTAAATCTATGACTGACTGAATAACTATTCCAGATGAATAACGATAGTGATGTGTACCTGGCTGGAAATTCGTGCAATTCTTTACGCACATACCAAGTAGTCATTACAAGGTAAAGTACGCTTTTGCAAGGTATACACTTCATTTGTAGATACTATTCATTAGGAATTTGGTGGGGTGTCATCAAAAGTTTGACAAAAATAAGTTTATAATGGATGGTTTACACAGAATTGTTAATACAATGTCGAATAATTTTTCACTTAATCTTTCCGACTTCAGTCTCGTCTGCATTCGCAAATATTGTCCTTTTAACACATATAATAATTTAATCCATACTCTAACCTGGGGCCTAATTACGACATCCGATTCGATCGAGTATTTGCTCGTGAATGAAAAAATCGAATTGTGAAAACCTATTCGCGCCACCAACAGTACATTTACTAAGGTAGATACATTAACAATCTGTTACAACAATTTCAAAAAGTTTTACAAAAATAAATAATTTCGAACATTTATCAACGCTTTCAACAAATATTTAAATTTTTCTATGAATAATTTTGTTTTTTAGTTTTTATTTTAAAATAAACGCATTTTTTAACATATAATTTCTTAATGTTCTTAGAAAACGCATAGGTCTTCATAGTTCGATTTCTTCTTTCACAAGCAAATACTCGATCGAATCGAATATGTAGCATAAATGCTGAAGGTATAAAAATTACACAAATATGATGGAGTACTCTTAAAAATGTTTCAAACTTCTGCCAGACTCGTCGTTGTGAAATATCTCAATGATATTGATCGTTTGTGGTTTTGTTATATAAAACAATTAAAATGTCAAAATTATGGAAAAAACTAAATAAAAATTCTCTGCAAACATGCGATATGTCATGGTTTCGTCTGTCAGTTAGTAGTCGTTAGAGTCATAAAAAGAACAATATGAAAGAAGTGGCTAAAAATCTCTTTGGTCAGTGGCGAGTGGCTCAACTCAAAGAGACATGGCATGGAAAATCATATGCAAATTAAGGAGACTCAAAACCATGTGAAACACAACGCAATCTTAACAAACTGCCACTACCACAATCATCATCAACGTCGTCGTCATTATTATTATCAACGATACGAGTGGCAATATAACACCCACCTAGTGGCACACTAAGCTTACCACAACTCAAATACCGACAACCACAACCATTTCCACACACATACTTCACATGGACATGCCAAAGGATAATGGTAAACCACCTGCTTAAAACTCTTCAGCAAGTGAGCAATTAAGGTTACATTTGTAGTTAACCCATAAACACCCTGCTAATGTTCCCCTATCTCCCGCCAACCTAACAACTTGGCAAGCTTAACGAAGTTAAGTTTTGTAACTCGGTATCACTCACATTTGTCCTGTTGTGTTAACTTCGTCTGACTTCGTTTATCCTTGCAATAAAATCAACAACAGTTAAAAGGGCATTTGCATTAGAAAGCGTGACACTTGTCGCTCAATATTAAAACTGAGACGCACGCTCTCGCAACTGAATATGAAATGAGCACACGTCGTGAACTGAATATCATTCTATGGAAATATTATTGTTGTTGTGCTTTAGTTCATACTCTTACAGTTGACTACAAAAAAATGACCAACAACATCCGGTCAAAATATGATTAGAGGGAGGCTTTAGGCCCCCCACCCTCTAACAAACAAACCGAAATTAGAACTCTGTGGTCGTCACTAGAGCGGCTAGTGTCTCTCATGCACTGTGCTTGCGGCTATTTTTTCCTGCTTGGAAATTATGCTCTTATCTGGTTTCCTGTCGTGTTATTTTAGTCTATGGTTACATATTTCTTAAGCTATTCTCCTGCATATCTCACAAGGAACACAAATACGGCTTACATTAGCTGGACTGGTGTTGCGGTTAGCTGGTATTTACCACGCGCTCCCTCCCCACCCACCTTCTTGTGCACCAACCAACCATCCAGCAAAAGTTGTCAGTAAGGTTTCATAATAGATTGTCAAGACATTTATAATAGATTGAATAATCTTATCAACCTTTATGGTGGTCCGAGTTTAGCAACAACTGGCACTCGGGTTTCTGTTACAAAAATATTGTAAAACTTTTTTCCAAGTGGTCAACCACTACTTTATGGAAAGTTACATTTATGCACGCATAAACTTATACATGAAGATATGTAGATTAAATAAATATATAAATCTACAGGGGGTGACGTAGGGGATGGAAGATACCAAGCAACGGTCCTGACCGATTTTAACATGGCAAAGCCCAGGATTTATCTTGGTCCCTCTTTCATCTCAAATGGACACTGACCTCCCCGTGGTGTCACCTAGGGAACTGCCTTTAACACCCGTTAAAGCTAGGGAGCTAACATGTGCCGCGCCTTCACCCATAAGAACGTTAAAAACTTGGGTTTGGGCGTCGGGTTAGGAACCATCCCCTAGAAAAAACAGCCTACTATGAAAAAACGAAAGATTTAAGGACCATGATCTGGGAATCTGCACCTGGAATGTTCGCACTCTTTATAGGGAAGGTGCAGTCTTCGCATTGGCAGACGTACTTTAAAATTACAAGGCCGATATTACTGCCATACAGGAAATACGATGGATTGGGAAAGGCGTCACAACAACACCTAAAGGTGACGCACTGTATTATAGCTGCCATGGCGTAAAGCATGAGTTTGGTTGCGGAGACTAAAACATCTGGTATCCAGCTTCACTCCAGTGAATGAAAGACTTGCTGCAATTCGAATAAAAGCTAAATTCTTCAACATCAGCCTTATTTGCGCTCATGCTCTAACTGAAGAAAAGGACGAACAGACCAAAGATATATTTTACGAGCGCTTAGAAGAAATATATGACCGTTGCCCTGCCCATGACATTAAAATCATTCTAGGCGATTTTAATGCCAAAATTGGAAAGGAGGAGAAAAGTCGGGAAATTCAGCCTCCACAGTGAAACATCTGACAATGGTATGAGGCTGATAGACTTTGCAGCTGCAAAAAACATGGTAGTTAGCAGTACCAGATTTAATCATCTCGATATTCATAAGGGCACCTGGCTGTCTCCAGATCAGAAAACAAGAAATCAAATTGATCATGTTGTAATAGATGGAAGACATTCATCGAGCGTGTTGGATGTACGATCGTTCCGAGGCGCAAACATTGATTCGGACCACTACCTTGTTGCAGCAAAGGTACGCACCCGCTTAAACGTAGCAAACAAAGTACGAACAGACACAACACGAAAGTTAGACATCGGTAAGCTGCAATCACAAAAGATAGCCACAGCATATTCCACTCAACTAGCCCAATTGCTTATTCAAAGCACTCCTCATCCCGATAACATATCAGAGCAATGGCAAAACATTGCCCACTCCATGCAAACAGCCGCAAAATCCATACTTGGATACCAGAGACCTCCACCAATGAATCCATGGTATGATCAGTGGTGTCGTGCTGCCACCGAAGAGAAAAATTCGGCATATAGGGCTACTTTACAATCCGTAGCAACGCATAGCACACGAGAGAGATACATGGAGAAAAGGAGAGAGGAGAAAAGTCTTTTCCGCAGGAAAAAGAGAGAGATGGAAAAGCGGGAGTGTGAAAAAATCGAGATGTACAGGAGCCAAAATGAAATCCGAAAATTCTACCAAAGAGTCAAGCATTAAACTGATGGCTTTGGTACAGGCACATCCTCCTGATACAGATAGTGTACTCAGGATATGGAAAGAACACTTTTCAGAACTGTTGGTATCCAATAGCAGCGAAGACGACGAAGATACCACAGTCCCAATCCCAGAAGATGGTATTGAATGTATACCGCCCAGCCAAGATGAGGCAATAAATCGGCTGAAGAATAATAAGGCAGCAGAAGCCGATGGTTTACCAGCCGAGCTGTTCAAAACCGGAGGCGACACGCTGATAAGGTGTATTCATCAGCTAGTTAGCACCATCTGGCAGGAAGAATGAGTACCCGACGATTGGAACCTGAGTATCCTGTGCCCCCTCCACAAGATGGGAGATACGACTGTATGCTCTAACTATAGGGGCATAAGTCTACTCCCTATTGCCTACAAGATCGTGTCAGGGATATTGTGCGAACGACTATAGCCTATGGTCAACGTGATAATTGGGCCATACCAATGCGGTTTAGACCTGGCAAGTCCACCATTGACCAGATATTTACCCTACATCAAATCTTGGAGAAGACCCAAGAGATGCAAATCGACACCTACCACCTTTTTGTCGATTATAAAGCAGCCTTCGACAGCCCGCTGCCTTCAAAGGTATTGCAAGCCATGTCTGAATTTGGTATCCCGCAAAGCTCATATGGTTTTGTAAAATGACTTTAACTGACACGAGGTCCTCAGTTAAAATAGGAAAGAACCTCCCCGAAGAGTTTGGTACCAAAAGAGGTTTAGACAAGGAGACATCTTTTAGTGTGATCTCTTCAACATTGTGCTGGAAAAGGTTATACGAGAGGCAAACGTCAAAAGAAGTGACACAATCTACACCAATAGTCACATGTTACTTGACTATGCTGATGATATAGACATCATGGACCGATCAGTAAAAGAAGTAACTGATACCTTTATGGAGGTCGAAGGAGAATCTGCTAAAGTGGGCCTGGCGGTAAACGGTGAGAAGACCAAGATGATGGTGTCGACGCGCGATGCGTCCATTGAGCTCGGACCGACTGTGGAAGTTGGTTCCTATAATAATGAGGTAGTATAAGACTTCGTCTACCTCGGCACCTCCGTAAACACAACAAACGACATCAGTTGTGAAATAAAAAGAAGAATTGTATTGGCCAACAGATGCTACTTTGGTTTAAGTAAGCAGTTTAAAAACAAAGCCACATCTCGTCAAACAAAAATAACGCTCTACAAAACACTGATACTACCCGTGCTGATGTATGGCTCCGAAGCCTGGGTACTTGCACAAGCAGACATGGCAGTTTGGTGTGTTTGAGAGAAAAATTCTTCGAAAGATATACGGACCAATCTGCGTTGGCTGTGTTATCGATGTCGCATGAACCACGAGCAGTATCTGCTATACAACGACATCAATATTGTTAAACGTATCGAGATGCGTATAAATACGGACAGCTTGGCGGTGCACGCAGAATTGGCAGGCCAAGGAATAGATGGTGCAAACAAGTGGATGATGAGATGAAAAGGCGCGGTATTCCAGAGTGCGAAGCAACAAATAGAGAGAAATGGAGATCTTTTCTTAGTTCGGCCTATGTAACAAATGTTCTGTAATGGGCCAGCTAAGTAAGTAAGTAGTAAATCTACAGGAACTTTAAATAAACATTTAACAATAATTTGCAATAAAAACAATTAAGAAAGTATCAGTCATCTCTGCCACTGACAAAAAACAACAATAGCCCTTTGTATTGACTTACTCCGGAAAAAAAATTAATCATTGTAAATGAGGCCGCTATTGAAAAAAGAATCAAAACGATACGAAAGGAACTCTTAAACTTCACTTTATCCGAATTTTGTGTGGAAGGGACCCGAAGGAGTGGACCGATACAGCCCATATTCTAATCTAATACTTGACTGGAAGAAATAATACGTTGTGCAAAGTCTGCACCAATCAGAAACATCCTGCTAGAATTATCTTGCGGATTTGCCATTTTGGTAAACTTCACTTTATCCTAGTTTTATGTGGGAGGTGCCCGAAGGATTGGACCAATATAGTCCATATTCGAAACCGATCTATATCTGAAAGGAATAATACGATGTTCAAAGTTTGGACCAAATCGATTGCTCAATTCGAGAGTTATTCTTCACACCATTTTACAGACAAATGTTGAACTTTTGCGAGGAAGGTACCCGAAGGAGTGGACCGATATGGCCGAACTTAAACTAAGTTTGGACAAAATATTACGATACCCAACATTAAGTTCGAATCGGTTGATCCGTTCGAGAGTTGTCATGCGCACCAGCCATCCAGACAGTCGGACGGACATGGCAAAATCGACTCCAAATTGTCTGAAACGAATTTCGTCCAAACATAATTAGGGTCTAAAACCGTTATTTCGATGAGGCACATTTTTGGTCGTATCAAAGTGTATGTACCTTTTCTAGCCTAAAGGCTGAGGGTACAACAACATATAAGCATATATAGTCCAAACACAGGAACAATTTAAAATTGGTGCACGTTTTATTCATTTTCAGTGGTATAGATAATTAGCTGCGGAGTCGACTCCGGAGTCTGAGTCGTGAAAAAAACGTGCCTGGAGTCGGAGTCGAAGGAACAATGGCTCGACTCCGAACCCCTGGTACATACTTGTTCTTATAAAATGTTGTACAGCTCTGTTACAATGATTCGTAAGAATAGAGGAATTTACCGAAAAAGGAATCTTACACGCAAATTTATTTATGTATTCACAAGAACTTGCCAACCAACCAACCTACCAAAAAAAGTGACTAAAGCAAAGACAAAACGTATTTCAGAGACATTATTTTTTAAGCATTTTTGTTGGCCATAATTTACCGTCATATTACTATCATTAAGGACACTAAAGTTGGGACTGAGAGAACGATATGGTGGACATTGGCAAGTTTATGTCCCAGCAATGATAGCAATCTTCCGGTGATATATGACGTATTTCATGTTGGCTTCCTTACCTTTTGGGTTTTTTTGTTTTGTCTAGATTTTTCAACTATCATTTGAACAGTTTTTTGCTGTTGTTGTAGAACTATTCTAGGGAAATCAAACAAAATATGAGGGAGCCTTAAACACACAAAGTGGCACGTGCATCCCAACACCCAAACCAACACCACCACCACAACAACGAAGAACAATAACCACCTTGCTCATTTAGTGCATGTTCACACATAAATCCCAACTTTACGCTTGGCCAATTGAGGCGTACAAAAACCCCCTGACTGGCAGGCTATGTCGAATAAAGAAAGAAAAGTTAATTTCAGGTCGATTCACTCATGTGTCACGAACTTAATTTTCATTCGTTTTTTTTACTAGGACTGTCGTCATTCTAGAGCCTTATTTCTCTTCCGATGGACAATAAAGTTAGCGACTGTCATTATTGTCTGCTTCCTTATGTTTGCTGCGAACTTTTTGTGAAAAGTTTTTTTTTGTTTTGTCTACCTCAATGGTCGGTCATAGTACGTCAAAGTTATTTGCTCGCATAACACCATAAACTGAAGCAATGGAACAACATACACTACCAGTAGCTAAGCAATATGTAAGGTAAGACTTTGACTTTTTATGTAGCTTTTCATGACTGCTTCTGGCTGTGAATCTATAAAAGGGAGACTCATTGCATATCAGTTAAATTTTTATTAGGCTTAGCTTGACTTCCTTTTTCCACTGAAGATTTTAATGGATTTGTTTTCAAAAGCTTACATTCATTCTTCTGTTCATCATCTGTCGAACGTGACAAATTGCCAGAGCGTTCTGAAGTGAAGCATTAGCAACCAGACCAGCATCATATCATTTGGCTACTACAGTCATCTGTGTTGCGCATGCGTGCATTTTGTGGTCGTTTAAAGTCAGTGGCTTGTCAAGATGAGCTTTATCGTATTGTGTGACAATTGTAGCTGTTAAATGGTGACAAAGTAACGACCACTTGCATTGTTCACAATACAACGCAAAGGGCCACAAGATCATTACATTGCACATTGATATACAAACCAAAAACAGTGGTCTCAGCGGTGGTTTAGTAAAATTGTATTTTTATACCCTACACCACTATGTGGGAAGGGCATTATAAGTTGGTTTTGGCCAAAAAGTTTGTAACGCATCGAAATAATGGTCGTAGACACATACTTATATATACCAAAATGATTGTCTCGACGAGCTGAGTCAATCTGGCCCGCCCGTCCGTCCGTCTGTCCATCTATACTTTGTAATCATACTGCAGTTCGCAAATTTAATCAGTTCGTCACCAAATTGGTGATGTGGTTCCCGGAGGGGAAGAAGCCTATTGATTTTGGTGATAGTCGGATAATATTTAGGGCTTGGAATGGGGAAAAACTTATTTGGAGAAAAAGTCAACGTTTTTTAAGCGAATATCTCAGCTTTTATAAGGGATATACCAAAAGCAAAAATTTGCAGTGGAAGTAGAAAATATCATCTTTTAAACGATGTAAAGTAGGTTGTCGTAGGTGGTCAAACAACGAAGATGTAACAATAGTCGCAAATAAAACCAAACTTTTCATTTTTGCGATTTTAATTATAATGACGAATTTCACAGCTTTAGTTGGGACTTTCCAAAAACAAAGCCTGACTATGAAAGTAGAAAATTCCATCTTTACAATGATGCAAAGCAGGTTGGCGTAGATGGCCAAATAACGGAGATATCACAATAGTCGGTAATACATCCCATTTTCTATTTTTTGTTAGAATTAGCGCTACAGGTCGCAATTTTGACCGGATCGTGACGAAAGTTTGGGGGTTAATGGGGGTCCCAGAGGGGAAGAAGTCTGTTGAGTTTGGCGATGGTTGGATAATGTTCAGGGGTCGGTATGTCGGTCGGAATGGAAAAAAATCATGTAGAGAACAATTTAAAGTTTTATTCGTTTGCGAATATCGCGGCTTCTAGTAGGGTATTTCAACGTCAGGACCTATCAATGTAAGAAGAAAAAATCGCCTTTACATTGATGCAAAGTAGGTTGGCGAAGGTATAGATATCACAATAGTCCGTAATACATCCAATTTCCATATTTTTGTAATTACGCTACCTGTCGCAATTTTTATCGGATCTTCACGAAATTTTGGTGGTCTAAGGGGGTCCCAGAGAGGAAAACCATATTGAATTTGGTAATTATCGGATAATATTCCCTAAATGAATGTTTAGCAGTAAAAGGCTTATGCACAGGGGTAGTAGTGTAGGGTATCACATAGTCGGCCCCGTCCCTACTATAGCCTTTGCTCACTTATTTTAATTGTAATTCCTTTATTGATATAATAATCACGGGGCAACTAAACAAACTTTAAATGAAAGGTGCCTACACTAAGGAAATCGCCGGAGGGCTTTTTAAATAAATCGCGGTCAAAGTCACATGTCTTGGTTTTTAGGTTTTTCGATTTGTACATGTGTACGTATTGAGAAATGATTCTAGACAGGACACTAGGTTGACTTGATAAGAAAAAGGGTTCAAAAGCCATTCATATCCGGTATGCCTGATGAGCTGAATTAAACCACCAGCGTAACGATAGCAGCATATTGGTTGGGTGTCTGGGACTTCGCTAGAATTCACTTTTTCAATACAAAACTCCTTAGGTCATGTTAGCTCGATTAATTTAATTAATTGAAAACTGCTTACACCTGTGAAGTTTTTGAGGATTCAGAAACAGCAATGTTCATAGATGAGAAAAGTCCAAAAACAAAAAGAAAATCGCTGGAAGGAGTTTCAAATAAATCGCGGTTAAAGTTCACATTTTTAGGTTTTTTTTAGTTATTCAGTTGTAGCTCTAAAAAATATTCTAGAGGTTTGATTGATTAATTTGTTCCTAGGTTTTACTATTATTGAGATATAGAAGGTTTTTGGTTTTTTTGTTATGCTTTCAAGATTTTGCTTGAATACGGCAAGTCTTATCTTCTCAGGTTCCATCGAAAATCTTATTGCTGTGAAAATTCTCTACAAGACAGGCTTATGTATTTTTTCCTAGGTTGCACCAATCTTGAGATATATAAATTTAAGTTGAGAAATTACGGTCATAATATTGTTTTATAAGGAGACGATACAGTCAGTGCATTGTCCCAATTTGAACTTCTAAATCTCAAAAATCGTAAAACCTACGAAAATATCATGAAGGTCAATCTTGTAGAGAACTTTTACAGCTACAACAATGTGATGCAAACAAACGTTAGTAAGCTCGAATCGACCTAGGAAGAATACAAATTGTCAAGTAAAATAGCAATCGAACCTGAAGAAGAACAGACGTAAGTTTAGGTCAATTATCGAGGCTTTTTTGACGCTTTATTATGCACCCAATTTATGGAACTTTTTAACAAATTGCTTTTATTTTTTTAATTGCTGCTCCTTCTAAGTCAGTTGAAATGATCCTTGCCACTGACAACCAGAGGTTTACCTCCTCTTCCCCACTAAAATGTGGTCCTTGAAAAAGGTTTTAAAGTGTGGAATAAATCAGCAGTTTTAAAATAAATCGGCCACAACCACTGACCTAAATTACTCGATGGACATTGACGATCCAAAAACAAATTTACAACGATTCCTAAAATTTATTAACACACATAAAAATACAATAAAAATTCTTTTAATAAATTTAGAAAAAAAGAATTTTGCCCGGATTCAGAGTCGCGCTTTTTCACGGCTCCGACTCCAGCAAAATTTTTTAGACTCCGACTCAAAAACTCTGTAAACAACTTCAACTTTCATTTCAATATAATGTTTTTAGAACCGTTGAAAGTGCACTTTGAACCACTGTAAACATGAAGCTATGTTTACATGTTGTCTACCAACATCATACAAGATCGGCAACTACAGGGAAAACTCATTTAAAACATTGTCCGCAACGTCCACAACGCAATCTTCCATTCAAGTTGTATTTGTTTGTTTTGATCTGAGAAGCCTGGGAAGATGTTTACAAAAGTGTCACCAATTTATGGTATAAATTATGAGTCCACCATTGAACGCCTTCGAGGTGGACATTGTGCCAACCACTACAGAAATTCATTGTTTATTATTTCAGTGGCCGAATACAGTTGCAGACTGGTCTCAGTATTGTTGATGGTAGTAATACACTCGCGTCATACGTATTGACGTTTTTAGGGATAGATTGTGTCATAACATCTTTTCTTCCTTCGACCATAAATGAAGACATAAAACGCAGAGCATGCAACACAATCAGTGACTAACATAAAACAGGCAAAAGGCCATGATGACGACAGTCAGTAGTAGACGAAACCATAAAAATGGCAAAACAATGGTTTTGTGTATTTTGTCTGATGCATGAATAGGACCTGTTCAGTTTATATGTATGTATGTCGTTTATGTCTTTACTGAGCAACTGTCTGCCTACCTACCAGCAGCATGTGTTCGAATAATAATGGCTGATTCTTTTGTCTGGTTGGTTGTTGATAGTGACAGAAATTGCATCACATTGTGTGTGTGCAGATACAATAACAAAAAATCAGGATCCCAGTCAGTAGTAGAAGTTTAAATATGAATAGCTTATTGGTAGCATCTGACTAACGCGATACCTATTGTATTGTGGTTATACCGTGGTCGAATGACAGCATATCCGTCATAAACAAGGAAGCTCGAGAGTCCGAGAAAATTTAATGTTCCACATACTTTCGTAGTCATTTTAAGGCTTTTGTGATAAGTTGATCTTTAGAAGTCGCTCTATAAAGATATAATTTATGTCGGTCACTATATAAATAGCTAAATTATGGACTAAGTTACTTTTTAAATTTTCCAATATTTTTTCCATCTTTCCATTGGCAGTATTTTTTTGTTTTTCGAGTCTTATCCCCAATTTATGAATCATCATTCCGCAGAAAAATACCCAAGTTCAAAATACGTAGAAACTGAAGGTACCTTAATGTGGGGCTATACCAAATCATTGATATATGGTCCAAATATTTTTAGTAAGCAAATACTAACAGCCTGCTTATGTACTTTAGTTTTCGAAATATTATTTCCTTTGCTTTTGTGTCAAAACAAAAAAGAAATTTGAAAAACACGCTCGAATTTGGTAGTGTTTCTTACGCATTCATTTTCTTATCGACATACATAAACAGGTCCCAAGTTTGGAAGAAATTTTTGTAAAGGCTTGAGAGTTATCTTGCACAATAACCATTTTAGTATGTGCCAGCAGTGATTTGTGGAGTTTTTCGGCCATTACCATTGAAGGTAAATGTAGTTCTTTATAAACAAACCAACACACTAAGAGAATTCCACTTATATTTTAGACAGTACCCAGCTAACATTTTGTTCCTAATTCTTTTCGAATTCGAACAGAATTTCTGTAAAAATTCCGTTTCTGATGCCGAATTCGTTACGAATTCGGTACGAATGTTGTATAGACGTGGTCATCGAATTCGGAAAGAATTTTCTAAGGATATTCTAAAAAAATATTAGAGTTTCGCTACGAACTCGGTCCGAATTCGAAGGTAAATTCTTGGAAAATTCGAAGAAAAGAATCAGATTTTGCGACAGAATTCGGTCCGCATTCGGAAGAAAATTCTGGAAAATTCGGTGGAAAATTTAGATTTCCTTAAGAAAATCGGTCCGAGTTCGGAAATAAATTATGAAAATTTTAGATTTAGGCGCTGACGCCTTTGATGTTGACACAACACACAACAAACCCCATTCAGAGACAATTTACTTTTAATTCTAAGTTTCAAACGATCTAATGATTTTTCCTGTTGTTATCATTTGGTGATTAATAGTACAACAATGTGCACGTGAAACTTGAAGCTATCAACGCTAGCTTCAATTATTATATGTTGCATTTATATTAAAAAATACTAAAAACTGTATATGCGAATTTCAATAACTTTGTTTTTCGATAACAATCAAACAAAAATATCCCTTAGAAAATCGATTAGAAATCGGAACGAATTCGGAGCGAAGATTCCTAAGATACTTCAGAAAATGTGCAGAGATTCTTAAAAAATCTTTTAGAAAATCGGTCAAATTTCTAGGAAAAAATTAGAGAAATCGGCAAATTTCTAAAAAAATATTCAGAAAAAATCGGAAATCAGAGCAATTGGAAAAAATGCTAGATGGGTAGTTCCATTCTTTTACCTTTACATTGATGTTATTTGCATTAAGGGAGAGGTCAAGAGTTGGATTTCGTAACTGGCCGGAATATGTCTCCCAGAATTTAAAACGTCGATTCCATTAGCTAAACACTATCCGATCAATACCCAAAATTCATACCTCTTCAAAAATTATGTCAGTATTGAACTATTTCTTGCGTAACTATGTTACACTACACATAATTAAAAATGTGGAATCCCTATGTATACTACATAACACTGTTATCTGACCACGTACATAGATCACATAATGGACATTAATGAAAAGCTCCAAAGTTCCTCTTCCAAATATAACTTACGTGGGTGGAATAGATCTTCCAGGAATAAAGATATACACGTTATACTAAAAATTGTTTCGGTCAATTTAACCCGCTAGATATTATCTGATTTTCATGTTAGGCTTCCTCCTTGTCATAACCCAAATTTTACTTAAAATTTCACGCCGATCAGACTTTTATTGCGACCTACAGAGATGCTACAAAATCGGATACAAATTTAGTTTTCATCCATTTCATCCATAAACAAGTCATTTCTATTCTGTTGGGAACCCGATCTCCAGGCAAAATTTCATGACCATTGGTCCAGAATCGCTTTATCTGGTCGAGATATGCATTTTGGTATACCACAAGAGAACCTGCGACGAATATTTTGCGGTGTTGCATGAATTTTTAACAAAACAAACTTATAACACTCTTTCCACATTGTGGTGTAGGGTATAAAAATATTTGTATTATAACATAATATATTCTTTTTAATTAATATAGTTTAAATATATATTTTAGATTTAAATTTACCAACGGAATGTTTATGAGAGGAAAAAATGAGGAAAAACAATGACATCTGTATTTTTTGTAATGTAAGAAAGAATCTAAATGAACGAGATTATCTAAATGAACGATATGGTTCCGTTGGTTCTTTTCACGGAATCGTTACCCTGACCCAGTTCGTTCATAAATTTTGATATAGCTATATAGGACCACAAATACCCACAATTTTTGTTGGATTGGTTAACCAAAACAATGAACTGGTAAAGTTTTTTCAACGGTTGGACCATAATTGCGACCTTTAATAAATTTTCGTGAAAGTGCCCCTTTGTCTCCATTCATCCTCTGCTACAAATTTGTAATCACCCGCGAACTGATCTACCATGACAGGAGCAAACTTTTGAACTTTTTAATAAGAATTACCCGAATGAGTAAGCGGCTCTTGTCGATTTTCAAAATTTCAACACCGAAAGCAATCAACGTATAAAGTGCATTCAAGGAAACAAGTTTTTTAGGAGCAACCGGAATGAGTCGGCGGAACTTGACCTAGGTTTACAAGAAATATTAGGTTACGCGAAGTTTGGTTAAAACTGGTTACTCCTCTTTAGATTAGTCGCTCCAGACAGATAGACATGATTAAATCGAAGCTCGATAATTCACGGGGAATATTTTTATATTCTAAGTTTCCTTTAAAACCAAATTTTGTTTTTCAAAATAGTCAGGCTTAATCCCATAGACGTTGTTTTAATATTTTATTAAACAACATTATTTAATTAGTGGAAAAAAAAATAGGCGATGTTTACCAAGGGGTAAGGCAGGAAAGACTATAGTTTCAGATCTCGCCACAGATCTTCATCAGTTCCTTTGTTTCCTGTTTTCAACAAGAAACTTTTTATACCCCAAATAGATCGAGAATTTCTTTGGCACTACCTAAACTCTAGCCACTTCACTTGCAAACCAAACCAAATCTTTCCCACTGCAATGCGTTCGTCGATTCTCGACGAAAAAACACATAACTAATTTGTTGGTATTGTATACTACAGCAATAAACAACATTTCGACGGTGCCCGGTCTCACAATTAGGAGGGTTGGCGTTTTTTCCACTAATAAATTAAAGTTGTTTTAATAAAATATTAAAACAACGACTATGGGATTAAGCCTGACTATTTTGAAAAACAAAATAGAAGTCATCATCCCAAACAAAAAAAAAAAAAAACGCCAAACCTCCTAATTTAAAAACAAATTTTAAAATGTTTTTTGTTACAACAACTAGTTTTGGTAAGTCGCTTAAGGTTAATTCACCTGTCCGAATCCGCTCCCGATTACAGCGAAACATATTCTCCAGTTTTAACTTGTATTTTCGAAATTATATTAAGTCGTGGCAATTGTTCTTAAAAAACCTATAAAGCCGATAATTTACAATAACGCATAATGTTTCAAACGCATCCGGTTGCAGTATCTACCATGAATATTTCCATTTGTGAATACATTTTTCGTGAATGTAACATCACACACTATTTTCATTAAAAAAGGGACAAATCTATATTTTTTTTTTTTTTTTTTGTAAAATACGCAATAATCACGTGATATTAAAAAAATATATTTTTCTCAAATTTTACAATTTTCGCGGAGCAGATCCAACAGATATTATTGTATACTATTATGGCGAAAAATTAGGTTGTAAAAAAAATATCGCCCACAAGGTCGGTATTTGTTATAGATTAATGCGGAGCTGTTCGGACTACTGACTCAAAATATATGTATATACGTGACA
Source organism: Musca autumnalis (assembly GCF_047663935.1). Classification (NCBI taxonomy): domain Eukaryota; kingdom Metazoa; phylum Arthropoda; class Insecta; order Diptera; family Muscidae; genus Musca; species Musca autumnalis. The sequence continues at coordinate 261,225,710 of NW_027411755.1, read as the reverse complement.
TTACACTGTGCTACACGAAAAAATGCAGGGGTTCTCATGCATCAAATCGATTTTGTTGGAGTTCATGGAGGACGAAAATACATATGGTTTTTCCAGATCACTTCGTAAAGTGATTATATTACGGTAACATTAGAGAAAACAAGTAAAAATCTATCAGTCGGCTTGGCCGACAGAGATATACCCTCAGCCTCGGACCTAAAGAAAAGAAGTAACACACAATACTTGGGACGTCTATATAATACGATCTACAACGTTTGGACCAAATTAGTTTCTCCCTTCGAGGGTTATCTTACGGACTAATCAGTTTAGTTGGTGCAGATAGACTTTTTTGGAACTATCTCAAGAAGTAAGGACTTGCCCTTGAAAAAACACGTACCGTCGTAATGGGGAAAGCGAATACAAGTTGTTACAACAAAAACCAAAGGGATTCGTAGTCCAAATTTTGGGTACAAAGGGGTATTTTAAACAACAAAGGGGTATTTAAAACCTTTCGGATTATTTTCTCAAGATGTACGGACTTCCCCTGAAAACACGTGTATTGTCGTAATGGAGGCAGCGAATACAAGTTGTTACAACAGAAATCAAAACGATTTGAGAACAGACCTTAAACTACACTCTTCACAAATTTTGCGTGGGAAGTAATCGAAAGAGTGGACCTATATAGTCCATATTCAAACCTGATCTATTTCTCGAAGAGATATTACGATTCGAAAAGTATGGGCCAAATCGATTACTCCTTTCAAGAATAATCTTGCGCATAATTTCTCCGAACATTTTCAAACTTTTGTGGGGGAGGTACCTGAAGAGTGGACCGATATGGTCTATCTTCGAACTTAAACTAAGTTTGGACAATTATTATTATTAACGCCATATTTTAGACCGAATCGGCTGATACGTTCGATAGTTATTGTATGCTCCAACCACTACCCTGATGCCATAGGGGTCTTTTTTAAACTTTCGGACTATTTTCTCAGGAAGTATAAAAATCAACGCGATTCGAGAGCAGGTCATTAACTAAACTTTTCCGAAATTTTGTGTGGGAGTTACCCAAAGGAGTAGACCGATAGAATCCATATTCTAATCTCATCTATGTCTGGTAGAAATCTCACGATCTGCAAAGTATGAACCAAATCGTTTACTCCCTTCAAGAGTTATCGGGCGCACAAATTTTCTGAATATTTTCGAACTTTTGTGGGGTAGGTACCGGAAGGAGTGGACCGATATAACCCATCTTCGAACTTAAACTAAGTTTGGATAAAATATTACTAACGCCAAATTTTGGGCCAAATCGGTTCCTCCGTTCGAGAGTTATCATGCGCACTAGCCAGACAGACGGACGGACATGGCTAAATCGACTCCAAGTTGTCTGAAACACATTTCGGGCAAACATACTTAGGGTCTAAAACCATTATTTAGATGAGGCACATTTTGCCTTATGAGAGTGTATGTATGTATACATCCTCCACTCCTTCAGGTACCTCCCCCACAAAAGTTCAAAAATGTTCGTAAAATTTGTGCGCACGATAACTCTTGATGGGAGTGGCCGATTTGGTCCATGCTTTACACATCCTAATCTATCTACCAGATATAGATCAGGTTCGAATATGGACTATATTTGTCCACTCTTCGGGTACATCACACACAAAATTTTGGATAAATTCTCATTAAGACCTGCTCTTGAATCACTTTGATTTTTGTTGAAGCCACTTCCATTCGCTGCCTCAAATACGACAGTAAAATTTTTTTCTGGGGCAAGTTTATACTTCTTGAGAAAACAGTCCGAAAGATGCAAAAACCCACTATGGCATCATATGCAGTGGCTTGAACCGAATACTGCGTTCGTCCACACTTTGGATATCGTAATATTTCTTCGAAAATTAGATGAAATTCGAAGGTGGTGCTTATAGGTCCACTCCTTCCGGTACTTCCCCCACAAAATTTCGAAAATATTCGCAATATCTCACAAACGGAGCAACCGATTTGGTCCAAACTTTGGATATCGAAATATTTTGTCGAAACTAAGTTCATGTTCAAATTTGGGCCTTATCAGTCCAATCCTTGGGGTACCAACCTCACAAATGTTCAACATTTTTGTTTCGTAAGGGTCCGTTCGAGAATCCTTTGGATATTTTTACCGGGGGATTCCTAGTGACCCTGTTTACAGCGATATTATGTTTTTCGTAGGCTAGTATGGTACAAAAGCTCTATCTGTCGATATCCCCCGCAAATTTTGGTGCTTTAATTCAATCCACATTCTGTTAGTTTCATACGCCCAACATTTTGAAAACCCCCAAAAAACATAAGTTTTTTTGAGAAAAAAAGTATTTCAATCCACACAGGCTGAGGGTATATCTCTGTCGGCAAAGCGACTGATACTTTTTTACTTGTAAAGAATCGAAATTGTTACAATAATATAAACGTCTATTTCGAATTCATGGTTGCTCTATCAAAACATTTTTTAAATATTAATTTAAACCGCTTTTATACACTGGAAGTTTTTGGAAAATGTAGATGCTTCATGAAGTATTTATATATATTCCATACTATATACTGTAATGGTCGTCCATAATAATGTTATCTTTTTATCTGCTTTATTTGGATGGTATTCATTCTTTCGCATATTTCTGCTGGAAGGAGGAGTATCTTGTTATTGGTTAAAAAAACAATTGTTGTCCACAACATGTGTCTTTTAATATGACCAACTGCTACAGGGTATGAGACCCTAATTATCGTTAAGCCACAATAAAAATGTTTTTGGTAGATATGATAACAAAATGACCGAACAACAGAAGAAGTTACTCATTTTTTAACGATGACATTGCCACGCCCCAATTGCAAACACATGTCACATTCACACACACACATTTGACACAAACACACAACTGTTTTTATACAAGTAATCAAGAGATATGTACATCCATTCACTTGGCTGGCTTAGATGAGTCAACCTGCAAATTATGTTAATTTTTTTGGAGGAATTTATTCCAGATTCCTTTTCAGACAAAACACCGTCGCTTGATGCAGCTTTTGATTGATTTCGCTAAATTTATTGAATGTTGCACGCACTTCAATGGGTCTCCAGTAGAAACTGTGCTGTAAATGGCTAAACGTTTGACTTGACTTCGAAAACAAATCAACAACCAACGTCGTCATCAACATAATCATCACCATAAAATTCAAGGACTTTTTGCAATGGCGGCGGCCTTGTTGCTTTTGTTTTCTTTTTCAGACTTTTTTGTAATTCTTTTGGTATGCATTTAGAGATCCCTTTCCTCCGCACTGGCTCGGTTAACCTTTAATTGCACACAGAGCTCCTTCTCTTCGTGGTTAATCGTCAGATACATTCGGCTTTGTATTCCCAACGTCTGCCAGGCGATTGCGAACGTATGTGCGAGCGTTTGTTTGCCTTTCACTCAGTGTTCACTTGAAGCTGGCGCTGGGCCATTTGCCCTCTTAACACACTTCATTAGTTGATTATTTTTCAAATGCCGAACAGTGCAGAACACGATAAAAAAAAACCAAATTCAAGAAAAATACCATAGAAAACCCCCGCAAAATATCTGCCAACAATTACAGTAAACGACGACCTTAAACGCAATGCAATACAGAGCAGAGCAAGTGCGAGGGCCAAGATGGACGAAACCTACGACGTCATATTGTTCTTAACGAATTCGCTCGTTCGAAATTCTTGGGCGAATTCATCTTTGCTGATAAAACATACTCACACACATTCATCGTCCATCATCGAAAAGCAGAAGAACTAAGCTCCACCCTTTTGCGATTAGAGCGCATGCTTGATATGAGAACTCATTTCCACTCTTTCTCTCTGTGGCGTATGAGTGTTGTTGGTCCCCATCTTTATACAGAAGAGATTCACTTGACAAACGAATGAAAAGACAACATACAAGCTATGCAATGGAACTAAAGAAGAAGACTTTCCATCGGATAGCATTGCGGCGTGTAGCAATGTGGGGCTGTGTTTGCGTGTGTGCACGCTCGTATGTACAAAATTGTATCTCTCCATTGAGGAGGAATAAACACACATCCCCACATTTTACAAACGAATAAATACACTCTCTTCGGCAGATAATTGGGAGAGATAAGAACGATAGGGCTCTTCGTTTGCCCGCCAGTCAGAAAACGTTGTTTTTTTCATTCAAATGTTTGGAAGTTGGAGAGGGGGACAAAATGAAAAAATGCGTTACATCAAGAACATAAGGCAAAAAAACACAGAAAAAGAATATTCTGAAAAGAGAGGAGCATCCTATCACCCACATCATTATGGCATATTTGGGAGGTGGTGGGTGATTGTGGGCGTCCCCCATTATAATGGCACAATATTTTTGTGTATCTGTCAGCTTTATCTTTTCTACATCCAATTCAAACTGTGTACAAGTCTGCTAAAAATGGATGCCACTTGGTTGCTGTTCTGCTGTTCTCTACTGCTGTCTGCTGGCATCCTTTTAAAAGCCAACAACAATTACCACCCACACTCATATCGTGGGTCTTTGGCGATGGCAGAGGTGGCTTTGTGATTTAATGTGAATTGTGTAAAAGACATTCATATTTCATTATTCTCTTCTCCATTTACAACGACGACTACACTTCCCCACCTTATCATATACCACCCCCTCCCCCACCCCATAACAGCAGAAACCGAAGCCATTAAAGTAAATATTGCAGATGTGTTTTTATTTGAACATATTTCGTATTTTATGGTTTGTTCAATTCGGTTTAACAGCCACAAACCAAATACAAAATGTAAACGAATCTCATGATTATTTACTTCTCCAAACATCGACCATCATACCAAGCTTTACAACCGACCAACCTCCCATCCGTTTGATATACGACACTTTAACAATAAGGCCATCGATTGGGGGCTAAGGTGTTTAATCTTATTTTAGATAGAATCTGTTTCAGTTTTAAATTTACAACATTAAGTACCGGAGAGGGTTAGTACATTCTCCATTTAGTTCGATTATTTCTATCTAAAAAAATTTATTGGTAATTTATTACTTATTTTGATAACAAATAGATTGTCATATATTTATTATGGTCAATTTTAAAGCAATTGTCGTTTGTATTTGAAAAAAAAGTTTGTCGTCTTTCGATTTCAATGACGATTTATTAAAGCACAACTATGGTCCAGTTATCAAAAAACTCTAGGCACTGACCGTTCAAATGTCGAGACCGCCAAGACAACGATTTATTTTGAGTGTTCAAATATCAGACTTTTTTGAAGTTTTTTGATGCTTGATCAGAAAATTTAACGATTCTTCTTAAATTACCTTCGAATTTTAACAGATTTTCACCAAGATTTCTTTTATGAATTCTTTTTATATTTTTCTACGTTTATTTCCGAAAATCTGTCGAATACTCTGCACATTCTCTAAGGAAGAATTTTGATTTCGGACAATAATATCTTTCCATTTTCGTATTTTTTTAGAGCTATATATATCTGAAATTCTTCAGAAAACTAAATAGTCGCTCAGAATTTCCTAATGTTTCGTACACTTAACCCAAATATGTATATAGATTTCGATAAGAATTCGGCATCAGAATCAGAAACTTATGCAAAGTTTAGTTCCATAACCGGAGGCAACAATTGTTAGCTGGTAAAGCACTATAGCTTATGCGGGTATATACGCTTTGAAAACCTTCACGTCACAATATTTTGTCTACACGTAGACCTAATTCAATGGACTGTATGGCGCATATTCCTACCGTATCACAAAAAATAAGTAAATAAAAAACTTTTGAAACTGTTGTCTCAGGATAGTAAATAAAATTACACAAATATCTTAACTGCAGTTTAAGGGGCTCCTGTAGATTTGGATTTCTTTATATCAAAAGTGATGTTGTTCCTAAAATAAGTCCCGGAAGTCGTAATAGCACAAACAATACGTCTTCGTGGATATAGGAGGCGTCTTCAACAATGTTAAGGGCTGAGTACATAAGCTGCCTTGCCTGCTTACCTTGCTTACTTCTGATAAAATAATAAAAAAGAAAAGGGCAACCCAGTTCGAAATTTGCTCGGCCTTCTTTATTCTTTTATTTTTATTATGTCAGAAATGAAGCAGGAAAGCAAGGCAATCAGGCAATTCAGCTTATGTACCCAGGCCTTTAGTACGTCAGCAATAGAAAACGTTCTAACATCGGCGTGGAACCATTCATCTATAGTAGGATAACGACCATGTTGCAGAGTAGACTCATTACTGCCACACTAGGAAATATAATGTTGTCAAAGCATATAAATCGTGAAACTCCAGAAGGTAGGGAGATTTCGCCACTGCTTCTATCAAATGATGAATATCTGTCAATAGATATTCACATCAAAGCAAGTAAAACTCTTAATGCTGCAACGCTACGTGTTTTAGAAATGTGGAAACTACCTTAAGAGATAGCAATTAATGCTGATTACTGGAATCCTGCAATAACCTTTTTCCAGGAATTCGAATTTCTAAACAGGAAATAATGAAACCATGGATCAATAGTTGACGGGTTTTGACATATATGCAGCTGTATACGGCCGACTCTAAGATAAATTGTGGAGTCGGCTTGGGAGTCTTCTCGAAAGAAGCAAAGATCCAAGCGGCACACCTAGCATTAAAATCAAACACAGTCAATTCAAAGCTAGTAAAAGTATGTAAAGAAGAACTTGCTAAGTTAGGGCGTCTGGCCAGAGTAGTTCATACACGGATCCCATGTCTAAAGGTAAGGAAAAAGTAGACAAAGTGACCCCAGTAGAATCTACTTTAAACGAACTTCCAAAGGCGTCAGTTGCAACACAAATGGGAATATCTTCAAGGAATAGCTATCTCAAGCAGAGATCAGGTGAGACAATACTGTAACATAGCAAATATCGAAATCTTCACGACCAAATTGCAACATCAAACGTACAAAGTTTTTGATCAGTCAAAAACGATGGAACCAACCTAGACTTTTTGCGGTGTTAACCTGTCACTAGGCTATTGGTAATCATGCGAAACGCCTAAAACTGCCCTATTAAGATCACTACCACAACTGCGGAAATGTCGAAGAGGAGGAAACGGTTGATCATCTTCTCTGTTCCTGCCCTTCCCAAATGTCACAAGGATTTAAAATTTCAGGATTGTCACGACCTTCCGAGATTTCTCAATTAATCAGATTGGATATATGTATGTAATTGCTAATGAATTATAACGGAATAGCAATCAGTACACGAGTGGTTCTGCTTTCAAAACGGTTAATTACACATACTAATTGAGGATATGAAAGACCAATGAAGTTCACTATAGAAAGCACGTTTTATATTGCTGAGCTTCAGCGATGTTCGCATGAACGAGTTTTTTTTATATGTCACAGCTTCAGACAGGCCATTTCTGAAACTGAACGTCTTACTTTACTTTTTCAAAGCTCTGTTTTTAGTTAAAGAATTCGGAATTTAAGCACAGACTCGTAGATCATGGTCCTGAAAACATTTCTTTATACCATCAGCGTTTATACTAACGAGGGTATATTTACTTTCATACGGACAAAATGTGCTTCATCGAAATAATGGTTTTAGATCCCAAGTATGTTTGGACGAAATCTGTTTCAGACAATTTGCAGTCGATTCAGTCTGTCTGGTTGGCTGGAGCGCCCAATAACTCTCGAACGGACAAACGATTCCGTCCAAAATTTGGCGTTCGTAATATTTTATCCAAACTTTGTTTATGTTCGAAAATCGGTCATATCGATCCACGACTTCGTGTATCTCTCCCGCAAAATTTTGCCATCGAAGATGAGGCATATCGGTCCATTGCTTTAAATCGATATTGTCAATAAATGAGGTTCAAGTTTCAATTCACACAGGCTGAGGGTATATCTCTGTCGGCAAAGCTGACTGATACTTTTTTACTTGTTTTCATCGGGTTCCACAGTTTCTATCGTTTGTAAGCGTCAATAGGCTGTGTAGCCCATGTTATCATTAGTGAGTGTTACATGTAGCTTCATAGACCTCTAGTATTAACTTGAGATTACACAGGAACCGAGACAAGTCCTAGACCTTTGTCCAGTTAAAACCTATCAAAACCACGCTCTATGTCTCCTTATTATACTTTGTACCCATCAAACTACTACGACACCAGTTATAGATGCATTTTTGTTACCGTTACGTTTTCTTTGAACGGTACCGTGACATGACTCCCAATATTTGTATTTCAAATGAATAACAAAATTAAAACATATGTAGCTTTAACATTTTGAAAAAAAATAAGTAGTATAAAATCGAACTATATTCAACATTTCAGCAAATTTTGGCCTGCCGGTTGTGTATATATTTTTATACCCTACATCACACTGTGGTAAGGGGTATTATGTGTTAGTGGTATATATGGTATGTAACGTGCATAAGGAAAAGAGATAGACCCATAGTTCCTTCTGAGTTGATTTATACATGTCCGTCCGTTCACAACGTACAGGTCGCATTTATTGTCCGATTCAGCTGAAAACTGGGGAATATAATTTTTTTAGCAATAGGAAGAACGCTATTACTTTTAGTGAAAATCGGTTCAGATTTGGATATAGCCCCCATATATATTTTCGGCCAATTTCAGGTATTTGCTGCACAAAACACGCTATATACATCCGATTTCGATGAAAATTGGAATTGGTGACTAAATTTAGGTGTGCCACCGATTTCACGTATTTGCTGCTCCAAACACGCTATATACATCCAATTTCGATGAAACTTGGAATGTGTGACTGAATGAGGTGTAAAAATATATGTGCCAACTTATATCGAAATCGGTTTGGATATAGCTCCCATATATATTTTCAGACGATTTCACGTATTTAATGCACCAAACAACCCATATCTGTCCATATTTGATGAATTTTTGAATGTGTGACGGAGTTCAATGTAGATATATGTAAGTGTGCCATTTTACATCGAAATCGGTTCAGATTTAGATATAGCTCCCATATATATTTTACATATTCACAGTGGTGTAGGGCCGGACTTTGATCCTTTCCTTACTGGTTTGTTTGTTAGTAGCCATTAGCATTTCTAAATAAGGAAAGTGAAAAAAATTGTGCAATTTTTTACAAAATATTTGCAATATTTCAAAAAATTCATAGTGCAAGTTCCTTCTGAAAAACGAAAATCTCCGCAGACGAAAATATTTTTGTAAAAAGAGCGAGATTTTTTAAGAAAATAAATAAATGAAAAACCAGTAAGGAAAGTATCAAAGACGGGCGGGCCGACTATATGATACCCTACACCACTGTGAATATGTAAAATATAAATCGGAGCTATATCCAAATCAGAACCGATTTCGATATAAGTTGGCACATTTATTTCTAGACCGAATTCAGTCACACATTCCAAATTTCATTGAAATCGGACATATATAGCGTATGTGGTACAAAAGATACGTGAAATCGGCCGAAAACATATATGGGAGCTATATCCAAATCTGAACCGATTTCGATATAATTTTGCACACTTATTTGTAGACCAAATTCAGTCACACAAGCAACATTTTATCAAAATTGGACGTATATAGCGAGTTTGGTACATTAAATACGCCAAATCGGGCGAAAATATATATGAGGGCAATATCCAAATCTGAACTGATCACCAAAAGCAATAGCGTTCTTCATTTTGCTAAAAAAAATTGTAGTCCCCAATCGGACAAAAAATGCGACCTGTAGGCTGCGAACAAAAATACATGGACAGACAGACGGACGGACATGCATAATTAGACTCAGAAAGTGATTCTATGTATATCCCTCAAAGGAACTATATGTCTATCTCGCTTTCTTTTGCACGTTACATACAAATGCACAAATAAGGTGTAGGGTATAATAAAAAGCGCCACAGGCGAAAATATTTTTGGAAAAAATCGCGCGATATTTACAAAAATATTTTCACTATTTAAGAAAATAAAAACTTTTTGTAAAATGTGCAAATACCTCATAAAAAAAAAAACAAAAACACGAAAGGCGGAAATGCTTTTGAAGAATCGTGCGATTTTTCTAAAAATATTTTCAAATTTAGGAAAATAATTTTTTTTTTTTTTTGCAAAAATATGGAAATACTTTAAAAATCGCTAGATTAAGAAAACGATTTTTTTCTTACTACTACAAATTAAGAAAAAAATTATATTTACAAGTTTATATTAACAGTTTTTAATAATTAATATGTATACCAAATGTCTTCGTCGAATACCATAGGCTGGCAAAACGTCTCCGATATAAAAAAAAAATTCGTTGGGAGTTATAATTTTTTGGAATTTATGTCCGCTTTGGTTTACGGACTTAACTCCCAACGAATTTTGGTCAATCTAGGTCTGTACTGTGCACTCTTTTATCCATAAATAGTCACATTTTATTAATGAGTCACCACATACATTTTCATATTATTCTATTTTTCTTTATAAACTTTCCAGGCGATGACCTATTTAACAATTTTATCAACAGTGACTGGAAAATGCTACAAAAATAAAATAATAAGACAATTATAGATAAGAAGCTAAGCTTGCATAAGATCGCTCTTCGACACTGTCACAATAATAATAAAACTAGATACAACAAATATGGAGTAAGGCACTGAGCTACCAGCCACACTTGGAAACTGATTACAGAGAATATGGACATGGAAGACAGATGCATTGTATCCGAATGATGCTGTGACCCACTTTTTTCTTATCGTTTGCTTGAAATACGCACAATAAAACTTCAGATAGAAATGGAAGAAGAGTATTGCTTTTGCATGGCTAAAAATAATTATTATGAACATCCTTACATTGCTCTCTGTATATTTGTCTGTCTGTTTTGGTTTTGCTCGTTACGCTATGACTCTGAAATATTTCCTATTGGGGATATGGAAAAAATAAATATAAAATTGAAACTTTTGAATTACTCTCACTCAGCCCAATAATAACATCATAAATAAAAATATAAAAATTCAAAACTACAATGGACTGACAGAACAAATAAATAAATGATCGCTACAAACAATAACAACAATAACAATATCTTGAAGAACACCCACACACAGATGTGTGTATTGGGAATATGAAAACAAAAAAGAAAATAATCAAATATTCGTATTATTCATTGAGCAATGGAGGCGCTAAGTAGTAATGAATGGATTTGAAGGATGGCAATGGGCCAGTGCTCTGCGCTGCGCTGTTGTTTAAAAACACAAGATAGAGAATTTTTATATGCGTAAAATCTATAAAAATAACTTCATAGCTGCTAATAAAGATTATCGTTTAGGTAAATGGCGCAATAACAGTGGGCTTCATTGTTGAACTTTGTTTATTTTTGAATATGATTGCTTTGAAGCAACTAAGTATGTATACACATACATTAGGGTGACCATATTTACATATTTTCATGTGTTTTCCATTTGATTAAAAAACGATGTAGTTATATGAAATTTCGTGGGGATCGGTTAACTCGTGCCACCTGTAGTGGAATTCTGTAACACATTTTTGAGTTACCGACAAAAATCGGTAAAATTAAAACGCTTTAAATTTCGGTAAAAACGAAATTTTTCGCTAAATTAACAACCAAAATAAAATCAGCGCTAAGTCCTACTGATAGCAACAGCGTTGTCCACTTTAATTGATACTTTTCATTCAAATTTTGCATTTTAGTTTTACCGATTCTTGTCGGTAACTCTAAAAATGAGTTACAGAATTGCACTACTGATCGATCTTTGTTTCCATAGTAATTTGTATGGCTCCAAAGGTGAATTTTCTCGAAAATGCTCTATACGCCGCAATTATTACCCAGTCAAGAAATTTTACCAGGTCATTGTTGTGGCTAAAAAATTTACTACAAAAATTTATAAAAATCGGGTCAGGTTTTGATAGTGCTCCAATATGAAATTTTGGACATTCTAGGTGTTAACATCCAAGTCGATTTTCACAAATTTTTGTAGGATTGATTTTTACCAGTAAAATTTGTTCATCAACTGGGCAATAAATGTGGTATTTGTGACATTATCCATCCAAAAAAAGAAAGAATTGAACTGTCGACAAAGGGGCAGCGAGTACCACCTGCAACAATAAATGTCATGACGATCCGAGATGTCTTACTAAACTGTACTTGTGTCTGTCTGAGATACCCAAAAAAGTGGACCGATACAGTCCATATTCTAACCTTAACTATGTATAGAAATAGTACGATGTGGAAAGTATGGCTTCAAGAGTTATCCTGCTCCAGCTAGCCAGAAACGAAAATAGATCAATAAATATCTTATTTAACAACTAAATAGGACACATTTCGTTTATTGGGTCCTTACCCAGCAAACCAATCGTACCGACTTCGTAACGAAATCGGAACAAAATGTCGGACGTATCGTCCGAAATCGTAACGATATCTTAACGAAAGTTGTATGAAGTGGTTGACATAATTTCGGAACAAAATGTCGCAGCGACATCGGATCGATTTCGGTCCGATTTCGTAACGAAATCTGAAGAAAATCCTTAAGAAATTCGGAAAGGAAATTTCTATCCGACATTCGTCCCGAAATCTGAACGAAATCGGTACAAAGTCTGAACTATTTCCTCTCCGAAAAATCGTTTAGAAATCGGAACGAAATCTGAACGACTTTGCTTCCGAAATTGTTCAGACGTGTCGGACATCAGACATTTGGTTTGCTGGGTATGTAGACCATAGACGAGACTGGATTACCCAAGTCGACGAGAAAACCAGGTTACAACTTTAATACGATGAAAAATGTACCTCATCGAACCCACATAAGTTAAGACCAAATTTGTTTCAGACAATTTGGGGTGAATTTAGCCATCTCAGTCCGACTGTGTGGCTGGAGGGCGCATTTACTCTCAAAATGTGTCACCGAGTAGGTAAAAACATTAACACTTTATTTAATATATTCTGAAGATTTCAGCTAAATATTCAATATTCTACTTTCAAAATTCTTTCAAAATATTGTTATTTGTCAATGTTCTAGCATAACCATGTTGAGCAGTTTTAGTTATAAGAAGTCTTTAAGCCATGAAGTTCAAAATTGCGTATATTTTTCCGCATGTCCATTCTTCGCATCAAAATCACCTTAACAATTAAATTTTGCCAAAAAAGAAACGATTTTGGTTGGGGAGCATTGCTTGAAAAAATATGCATAGAAAATATATGAGGATTTCTGAGTGAATTGGACACTTTTTCAAAAAATCGTTTTTTAGATATCGAGCCTTAAAAAGTCGAATTCTGTAAAAACTATATGCAAAGAAATAATCATAACTTCGTTAGTGTTGGTCCAAATAGAAAAAATCTTTTATTTTTTATTTTCTGTTGTTTTATCAGCAATCTAATAAAACTAGAAAAAAGTACAGTGGGTTTGGATACAATTTTCGCATTTAATATTTAAAATAAATTTTTATTAATAATTTTATGAACTACACAACTTACAAAATTTTAAACCCTATTTGGTAGTGGTATTGGAATAATTATTTTTTCTACTTTTTTATTCTTGTCAATAATGTTTTTCCTTTATAGCAGTGTGAAACATTTGCTACTTTACCAAAAAATAAAAAAAAACAATTAAATTTTTTGACATTTGTTTGTTGTATGTACTAATACCAATTTTAATTAATATTTATTTTAATTTATTTCACAAAAAAAAAAAAAAAAACAAATATCAGCAGAGTCACGCTTAAGCATCAACAGCGAGCCTCATTTTTTCAGGCATTTTAATTAAGGGCTTTCTGTCCTTGTAAGGGAAAACATTCTTGTAAAAAAACCAATAGTAACATTTAGTACTATTCGTCGTAGCCTTATAGTAGGTATTTGTAATACCATTTTCGACCACATCGAGCCTCAAACAAAATTTCAGAATTTGCATTCATTTACAACCTTTATCAACGTTACACACTAATACTCACCTTAACTCCAAAAAATAACGATATCAGCACTTGAGTACAATTGAGTACAATTTAGTAATTTCCGTATACCTATGTATATAACGTCTTTCGACAACCACTTATCTCAATCATTCCAAATCTCAGGATTCCAGTTGTATCCGTTCGTCCAATAGCAAATTGTACCAAACTTAATACCTTTTACTACTCTTCGTACCCATAAGTACGAATTTCCAAAACTACCTCAATACTATACTCCAACAGTAATCTTAATTCTTTATCTCAGGATCCCTGCTTTATCTGTTCAGCCAATTGCAAATTGTACCAAACTTAGTAACATTTAGTACTTTATCTACCCATAAGTAGCAATTTCCAAAACTACCCTTAATCCTAAACTCCAAGTGTTATCTTAATTCCAAATTTCAGGGTTCCAACTATATTGCTTAACCCAAATGAAAATCGTACTAAATTTAGTCCCATTTAGTACTTCTCGTACCAGTCAATACGAATTTCCAAAGCTACATCAATCCTACAACCCAACAGTAATCTTAATTCCTTATCTGAGGATTCCTGCTTTATCTGTTCACCCTAATGGAAATTGTACCAAACTTAGTACCATTTAGTACTTTTCGTACCCATAAGTACGAATTTCCAAAACATCTTCAATTTCACACTTCTACAGTAATATCAATTCTAAATTTCAGGATTCCAGCTCTATCCGTTTATCACAATCCAAACTTACCAAATTTAGTACCATTTAGTACCTTCCGTTCCCATAAGTACAAATTTCCAAAACTACCTCAATCATACTCTCCCACAGAAATTTTAATATAACTTACACGATCCCAGCTCTATCCATTCACCCAAATTCTAATTGTACCAAATTTAGTACCATTTAGTACTTTCCGTGTACATACGTACGAATTTCTAAAACTACTTCAATCCTACACTCGAACAGTTATCTTAATTCCAAATTTCAGGATTCCAGCTCTATCGGTTCATTCTAATCCAAATTGTACTAAATTTAGTACCATTTGGTACTTTTCGTAGACAAAAGTACCAATATCCAAAACCCTTTTCTTGCATCAACACCCCTTCCTAATATTGATTTCATACCAAATTTCAAGATTCTAGCTATATTCTTTCAATATATACAATTGGCACTAAATTAAAAAACTTCTAGTACTTTTCGGTACCAATTGTACCAAATGTAGTATCATTTAGTAAGTTTCATACCCATAATAAAGAATTTGCACAACTTCCTCAATCCTACACTCCAGCAGTAATCTTAATTCCAAATTTCTGGATTTCTGCTTATCCGTTCACCCAAATCCAAATTGTACCAAATTTAATACCATTTAGTACTTTTCGGGTCCATAAGTACGAACTTCCAAAACTACCTCAAGCCTTCACTCCAACATTAATTTTATTTACAAATTTCAGGATTCCAGCTCTACCTGTTCACCCAAATACAAATTTGGTACCATTTAGTACTTTTCGTACCCATAAGTACGAATTTCAAAAACTTCCGCAGTTCTACATTTCAACAATATGTTTCCTGCTCTTGCTTCTTTCTATCCTTTCACCCAAATCGAAATTGTACCAAATTTAGTACCATTTAGTACTTTGCGTACACATATGTACCAATTTCCAAAACCATTTCCTCATATCAATACCACTTCCCAACCTTGATTCTGATACCAAATATCAAGATTCTAGTTATATCCGTTAAAAATACACAATTGATACAAAATTTAGTAACCTTTAGTAGTTTTCGTACACTTATACTTCGAATTTCCAAAAACCCTTTGGTACATCTTTCTGTCTCGACATCAGTGACCATCATTCCAAATTCAGCTCTTTCCGCCTGCCTAATACAATATTTAGTACCTTTTAGTACTTTACACACCAACCTACACACCAACAGCAACCCACACTCAAAACTTCAAGCTTCTAGCTTCAGCCGTTTCGGCTGGGAGATGATCTGTCAGTCAGTCACTCACTCACTTATGACTAAGCTCCTTTATATGTTAAGATGTATCTCTTAAAGATCTTAAAAACTCCGTCATTTTTCGATTTTGAGAATGGCTAAATTTATGATCAAAAAAACTACAGCTTGGAACTTGTATAAATGGGCATCCGAACCGAACCTACTAAATATTAAAGTGATATTTTCACCAGAAGATGATTATTTAAATATGAATGAGGATTTGAATTTGAGATATTAACTGGACAAACTTATAGCGGGCACAAACAAACTTTATTCATTAATACCCACTAATACTGGTACAATAATTGCTAAACCATTTTCAGAATCGAAAAAATAACGAAGTTTATAAGATGTTTAAAACAAAAAAACAAATATTAATAAAATAAACTTTTTATAATTTTTTTTTTTTTTTTTTTTTTGTAAAAAACAAATTTTGCACAGTTGTTTGGACTTCTTGTTTCTGAATTCCACAAACGACTGGCGTCCGCACATATAGTTGATTACTCAACGTTTCAAACATGGCTAGAGATTAGTCTTCTCTATATCCTCGAACAACTTGGCATGGTTGACGATATCGAAAGCCTTCGATAGGTCAAGAGCCACCATGACTTTTCGGTCGCACGACCTTTTCTGGTTCAGTCCTCTACTGATATGTGTGGATATGGCGTCTAATGCTGTTGTAGTACTATGCATTTTCCGAAATCCATGTTGATGTTGGGCAACTGAAAACACCTTCTCATCGGCCTGTACGATTCACCTCTGCTGGCATCCTTGCCAGGCTTCAGTAACGGGACCACCCTGCCAACCTTCTGGTATGATATGGGTGGCTAACGATAGGTTGAGGACACTTGTTAAATACTCAACTCCAGGTTCATCCAGTTGCTTAAGCATTACCATCGATATTCCGTGTGAGCCCAACATCCCACATCATATATTGTGGTTGTACCTCCGCGGCTCTTCTTATACGGCGTAGCATACTTCGTTTCCCCCTATCACTCTCGGGGTGCTCTATGAACTGCCGATTAAAATAACACTCGCACCTCTTTGGGTCAGTTACTGTCACGCCGTTGAAAGTAACTGCTGTTCTGTCATCGTTCTTTTACGGATTCGAGAGTGATTTAACCGTTGCCCACATTTTACTTAATCCTGCACGAATGTTGCATTGCTTCAGATGGTCTAGCCACTTTTTATGTTCGCCTACTAACCTGTTTACTTCAAGAATAAGCTCTCTAACTCTTGGGTCATCAGGGTTCGTACGACGAAGCTCATCACGCTCATTTGCTAGTCCCGTCGCCTCTGCTGGGAAATTTGGTCTTATTTCGGGTATTCGACCAGCAGGTATGTATCGAGCGGCTGCTACATGATGATGTCCCGGAAAGTTTTCTCAGCTACTCGATGATCTGATGGAGTGGGCAATTCTCTGAAGCGGTGATTGGCAAATTCTCTGAACCCTTGCGAATCAGCTTTCCCATGGTTCAGGAAAGTACGAAGTTCAGAGGTTATGAAATCGGGTGGTCTGTTTACGGAGACGATAATAGGGAGGTGGTCTGAGCTAAGGGAAATGACGGGTTGCCAGGATACGTCATTTATCAGACCTGGTGACACTATGGTGATATCTGGCGAGCTGTGGCAGTCTCATCTATTTCTCGTGGGAGCGTCTTCATTCACCGTGTAAAACGTGGAGCTATCAATTTGCTCAGCCAGCGCTGTACCCCTCTGGTTATTACCTAGGATGGAATGCCAAAGCTCGTGATGAGCATTGAAGTCCCCTAGCACCAGACTGTTATTATCCTCTAAAAGCGAACTAATATCGGGCATATAACGCCGGGCACAGCTGTTCATCGGCGGTATGTACACATTAAACAACTCTTCCTCGGCAGTACCACACTATACTGCTACCCCCATACATTCTATGTATGGGTCACTAGAGACAAGCTCAAGCGAGATAGGTCTGTACTGGACATACTGGTGTATCAGGAAGGCAAGTCCTCCTCCTCCGCGTCTTGTGTGATCCTTCCGCAAAACGTTGTAACCATCACAACGCAAGCTACAGGTGGCGGTGAGCTTTGTTTCTTGGATCGCGGCGACCATGATGTTTTTCCGACTCATAAAATCTACAATTTCGTTGACCTTATTGCGGATACCGTTCCAATTGAATTGCAGGAAAAATGCATTTACGGGCCGTTGAACAACAACTTGTGGTGTTAGGTGCTGCATTTGTTGTTGTTGGGGAGACTGTGGGGGCGTCTCGTATTGCGACGACGAAGGATCAGACGACGACGTAGAAGACGCACTGGGCGATGTGCTGACGCAACAAGCAGCAACATACTTATCGCTGTAATCCCGGGTGCTACTAAGGCCAGAGCACCCACGAATATGTAACCATTCCATACATCCATTACATCTGGCAAACGGAACAGATCCATACTGGCCCGGGGTTCATCTCTATCCCGGCACGGACCAGAAGAGCTCGGATCAGACATTCCGGGATAAATTGCCGCTCCCATGGTGAAGAAAATATACGAACACAAGCCATTGTTGTTGTTTAAATATTTAAAACAACTAATTTATTAGTGGTTTGGCATTGATTGTCAAGTTTCGATCCTCGCCGCAGGATCTTGTTCCCTTGTTTCTTGTTTGTGGATATTCTCCACCGAAATTGTTTTCTATAACTTCTTCAACAAAAAACTGTTTATACCCAAACCAATAAAAATCAAAATTAAACAGCTATCCCAATAAAAAACGCCACCAATGTTCTAGATAAAAATTGATTTTAAATACTAAATCGTATATTGCGCCCAAGCCCACTGTGCAAAAAATATTTGTGGTATTTTTTATTAGACAAACAACAAAAACAACAAAAAAATACATTTTTGCACATAGTTTTTATAGAATTTGACTTTTTCAAAGCGCCATATCTCTGGAACCATTCGTCAAAAAATCTGAAAATATACTGAAATATGTTGCCGAGGAGCAAAATCAACTCAGCAAAAAATAAAGGAAATCAAAAACCACCCCATGAAAAATTTCGGTTTTCACTCAGAAATCCCCTAGGTAATTTTATTGCTTTCGCTTTGGAAAGTTCCGTAGTGTGTTGTTAACCGGCCGTCTGTGGCAATCAATCAAGAATATAACACTCCATTGTGCATTTCCACTGATCATATTCTAAAAATATATCATCAATGCAAGCAAATATTGTTCCTACCCAAACACCCACCAGAACTTAATGATGCATTTAATGTTAAACATATTAGTATAACACGAATTTAGCAACACATAATGGCAGATAATAGACCAAATCCATATATCCTCCTTCTCCATCAGCAAAACAGTGCAAAGAGAGTCCTAATTTTAGATCGCAATAGTGGAGATGGATGAAAACTAGGTCGGAAGAGAATTAGTTGAACACATACATACATATTTATGTATTGTTCCTACTGGCTACATGGTCACTTTTAGAGCAACGTAAGTGCACAGTGGGCTGCCCATAAAAGATGATGATAAGACATATTTGTCGTCGTTGGCTGTCATAATCGTTATAGAAGTAGAAATTGAATAGCATTTACTATAACTCACGAATATGTTAAGCAAATGCTCGTTTCACACAAAGCGTAACTAGAGAGCAGCACAGCACAACCGAACGAAAATAATTTGTATGCCGGATGAGGAGTCCAGTAATCATTTCTAACACTGAAACAACAGAATTCAAAAAAAAAAAAGAAAAGAAAAAAAAACACAGATACAAAGCTGTAACAACAACAAAATATAACAAAGCTAAGCACCACCAATACCATCAACCCATCCGATTTGTTGTTTTAAAATGGGAGCAAACTCGTCAAAATTATATCTGATTTATTTGCTTTCTAGTCAGTCGCAGTAAAACAGATCGCCGCCATCATTCATTCACACATTAGGAGAAGTGATTTTAATAATTGAGGCGACATCTTTACGAGTGTTGTGAGCTCGGATTAAAACAGAACATACACAAGGAGGATAATAAAGAATAACGCGAAGCAACAGTTTCAAAATACAAAATTTGCAACACCTTAAGATTTTCATTCAAACTCCCAGCTCTCCCATGAACTAAACCACTTTACCAGCCGGGGTGTTATGGTGACCAAGGATCAGGTGCTTGTAGTGGTGATGGTGGTGGTGTAAATGATAATTGTGGTGGTTGTGTCAGTATCTCAGTGCTAATGTGCTTGCGTGACTTGATTTGCATAACGCCAACGTCGGTCGGTCGTCATATTTCACAGAGTCAAAAAGAGTCAACTTATGAGGTGCGAGGTCAGTCTGCCAGCTATCCAGCCAGTGAAAAGAAAAACCATCAACTATCATAACGCAAAAAGGAATCAGTCAGCCGACACAACGACAGTCCGAACGTGTGCCACAACAATAGTTACTTTTGCCATTGTCCTTATTCTCAATGAATATCCCCCATCCACAGCAGCAGCAACAACAACAACTACAAGGTGGCATTGTGTTCTAGTCTCTGCATAGAAAAAGAGGCCTATTACTAACTTTAGTTGCTGTTGTTGTAGTTGTAGCACTGACTGACTGACTGTGATTGTTGCCATTGTAGTACTGGCTGGTTTCCACCTGGATTTGTTGTAAATGAGAAACAACGGCGGTAACACCAACAACCAAGAACGGAGCAACATTACAAAGCCCTAACACACTACTTAGACTTTGGAAACAACAGTGGAGGAGGCCTGTTTTTGTAAAAGCCACCAAGGAAATGTCTCGTCAGTCGCGTCTAAAGAGTTTCAACGAAAACAGCTATTCATGCTGAATAGCTGAGTTCAAAGCACAAAAAATCCACAACTCTAAGTAAACAAGCAACGACCCTTGGCTGGCTAACCGTAGATGTAAAGCCCAGGACCCTCGGTAAAGAAAAGGAATAGCAGCCACAACACAGCTAGCCCCCAAATGAAGAAAAACAACAAACTATTGGGATACCTGAGATTTTCCAGTAGCCGCAAAAACGCTTCTTGATTTTAGAGAACAACAACAAATGTGTTTTGTGTGTGGCCGTGTGTTTCAAACGTACTTTAAGTTTTCCAAACCAATACCTGAGTAATAACGTTGTGCCTTTTTTCCACCGTAAAACGACAAACGATTTTGCAAAAACAAAAATTACCACAAAACCAAAATACCCGGTATATGAAAATTCAAGGTGAATGTTCCTCTGCTGTTCAGTTCCGCTTTTTCGCAAAAAATACAAACAAAAAAAAAACATCTAAAGCTTCTATGAACTCTGGCAAAATAAAAGTGTACAAGAAAAGCCGGAGGATGAGAATATTATGAACCTGTTGTTCACATCAAGGGTTCAACAGAGTGATGTATGTCTGTTAGTACATATGTATATATGTATAAGAAAGTGTGTGTGTAAGTTTACCTATGTGTCTGCCCCGTATGTATTTATGTATGAATGTACGTTTGTCGAGGATATTGTGGAAATTCAATTGCAAAACAAAAAATATGCAAAAAAAGTTCATCTGAAAAAAGTTTCAATTAATTGACCCACATTCTTCTTGTTGGCTTTTGATTTAAAGTGTTTCAGAATATAAATCTAAAATAAAAACAAATTGTTAGTGATCTAAACCGAAGTGAACATTAAACTCAACGTAGAAAAACAATCAAGTGATATTTTTCCCTAACGTGGTAGGATTACGTCTGCCCAAATGTTTATGTCTTCTCTGCTGGAGCAAATTATGAGGTCTAAGGCTCAAGCAAGAAGGATTAGTCAAGGTAAGTGAAGCGTAATTCGATATATTTAATACGACTTCAACTTTTTATTAATAAGTGGTTTTGACATTCGTATATCCAAACAAACATAAATTATTAGTAGGGTACATGGTGGGAAGTCTAAAACTAGAAAGCCCTTATGCAAAATTGACATTCAAGGCTTTTATATATAAACGATATATTATACATTAGGTTTATTGACCAAGCTACCTTCATAACAAGTAAAAAATTAATCGGCTTTGTCCTCAGGCTAGACTGCACATAGATTATTTACAGTAAAATCTGGATTTAACTGAATTTTGTTTGGCTCACCGTGGTTCAAAATCGTTTTTGCTGGTCAACATTTTGTAAATTTTGAATAAATAAAGATATTTTTTGTTCGATAGATAGACTATAAAAATAAAAAATATATCACAAACCACTACACTACATGTTTTGTACTTTGGTGAGAAGCGCTCATCAGGTGTATCTTGTGTGGCAATCTGACTATGTCTCTACCCTAAATTTTTTGAAATTTTAATACGAGAAACGGTAATAGAAACCATTAAAAAAATATGAATCGGTTTTGTCTTGTGAATTGAAACTGAATACCGGCTACAAAAGAAACACCCTTTTTCCAGAAATTGGGTATTTAGGGGTTTTCAGAATTTTGTGGCCATTTTTGAAAATTTTAACTTGCCGACAAATATGTGGATTAGGATTAAAGCTCAAAAGTGTTGTGAGAAGTTATTTGAAGAAAAGGATCGACATAGTACATTTGGAAGTGGATATTATTTTGGGAGTCCTTTCTTTTCGATAGACATCGATCAGACCACTCATTTCAGTTGGTCACCGCATATCTTATAGGTTTTGGACCAATATGTCGGGAAGCATGGACTTGCCCACGAAAAACATAATATGGCTGTAAAAAGGATCCCAAGGAGAAGCATAGGTGCAAATTTCCAAAGTATCTTCGAACAGATTATAAACTGTGGATATGGTCCATCATTGAACTTAAAATAAGTTTGGGCAAAATATTACGAATGCCAAATTTTAGACCGGATCGATTGATCTGTTCGAGCCATCTCGCGCTGCAGCTATCTCGCACGGTGCCATAGGGATTTCTTTGCAGCCTTCCGGCCATTTCACCTGAGAAAATGCATTCACGAATTATCGTGAGCCCAATTTTAGCGAAAAGTTTTAAAGTATAGAAGGAAGGGGGGGGTGGCGGCTGGTTCCGAAGGAATGGGCCGATATAGTGCACACCATTTTAGCGAAAATTTTTCAACTATTGTGGGGGAGGGTGTGGATCCATATCGCCCATTTTCGAACTTAAACTAAATTTGGAGAAAATATTGGATCGAAACTGTTGATCCGTTCGAGAGTCAGACTGACATTGCTAGCCAGACTGACATTGCTAAATCGACTCCAAATTGTCTGAAACAGATTTAATCCAACCATACTAATTTCGATGACGCACATTTAGAGTATAATTAACATAGGTAAAATAAAACAAATATTATTAGCCATGTACTTTCAGTACATTTAAAAAAGTGTTAAACGGTCAGCGCGGGCGAGTACTTACTTAGTTAGCTGGCCCATTACAGAACATGTGTTCCATAAGCCGAACTAAGAAAAGATCTCCAATTCTCTATGTTTAGTGCTTCGCTTTCTCGAATACTGCACCTTGTCATCTCTTTATCCACTTGTTTGCGCCATCTATTCTTTGGCCTGCCAATTCTGCGTGCACCGCCATGCGGCCCGAATTTATACGCATTTTTAGCGGGTTCATCATGGCTCATTCTTATGATATGGCCTAGCCAAAGAAATCGTTGCATCTCGATACGTTTATCTATACTGATGTCGTTGTATAGCAGATACAGCTCATGGTTCATACGACGTCGATATTCACCGTCAACGCAGATTGGTCCATAGATCTTTCGAAGAATTTTTCTCTCAAACACACCAAGCACTGCCTTGTCTGCTTGCGCAAGTACCCAGGCTTCGGAACCATACATCAGCACGGGTAGTATCAGTGTTTTTAAACCCTTGTTTTTGTTTGACGAGATGTGGTTTTATTCCTAAACTCCTTACTCAGCCTGAAGTAGAATCTGTTGGCCAACACTATTCTTCTTCGTATTTCACAACTGATGTTGTTGGTTGTGTTTACGGCGGTGCTGAGGTAGACGAAGTCCCTTACTACTTCAAAATGATAGGAATTAACGTCAACAGTTGGTCCGATCTCTATGGCGGCTTTGCACGGCGACGTTTACGGCCTGACCCACTTTAGCAGATTCTCCTTCGACTTCTTCAAAGGTATCAGTTACTTCCTTTACCGATCGACCTATGATGTCAATGTCAACCAGCCATATGTTGTTTGTATATATTGTGCCACTTCTTTTCACCTTCGCATCTCGTATAACCTTTTCCAGCAGAATGTTGAAAAGATCACACGAGAGTCCATCACCTTTTCTGAAACCTCTTTTGGTACCAAACTCTTCGGAGAGGTTCTTTCCTATTTTAACTGTCGATCGAGTATCGGTTAATGTCATTCTAAAAAGCCGGATGAGCAGGGATACCAAATTCAGACATGGCTTGGAATATCTTTGATCGTAGGGGGCTGTCGAAGGCTGCTTTATAATCAACAAAAAGGTGGTAAGAGTCGATTGCATCTCTTGGGTCTTGGATTTGCCGCAGGGTAAATATCTGGTCAATGGTGGATTTGCTAGGTCTAAAGCCGCATTGGTATGGCCCAATTATTTCATTGACCATAGGCTTTAGTCGTTCGCACATTATCCCTGACAATATCTTGTAGGCAATAGGGAGAAAACTTATGCCCCTATAGTTAGAGCATACAGTCTTTCTCATTTCTTGTGGACAGGGCACAGGATTCTCAGGTTCCAATCGTCGGGTACTCGTTCTTCCTGCTAGATGGAGCTAACTAGCTGATAAATACACCTTATCAACGTGTTGCCTCCGGTTTTGAACAGCTCGGCTGGTAAGCCATCGGCTCCTTAACCTCATCGTGGCTGGGCGGTAGACATTCAATACCATCTTCTGGGATTGGATCTGTGGTATCCTCGCCCTCTTCGCTACTATCGGATACAGTTTGGAGAAATGTTCCTTCCATATCCTGAGCACACTATCTGTATCAGTTACAAAATTACCTTGCTGCTCTCTACAGGAGGATGTGCCTGTACCAAAGCCATCTGTTTGATGTTTCAATCTTTGGTAGAACTTTCGGATTTCATTCTGGCTCCTGTACATCTCGATTTTTTCTCCCTTTTTCCTGCGGAAAAGACGTTTCTCCTCTCTCCTTTTCTCCCGATACCTCTCTCGTGCTACTGATTGTAGAGTAGCCCTATATGCCGCATCTTCGGTAGCAGTACGACACTCCTGGTCATACCATGGATTCCTTGGTGGAGGTCTCTGGTATCCAAGTATGGATTTTGCGGCTATTTGCATGGAGTGTGCAATATTTTGCCATTGTGCTGATATGAGGAGTGCTTTCATTAAGCAATTGGGCTAATTGAGTAGAATATGCTGTGGCTATCTGTTGTGCTTGCAGCTTACCGATGTCCAACTTCCGCGTTGTATCTGTTTGTGCTTTATTTTCAACGTTTAGACGGGTACGTACCTTTGCGGCAACAAGGAAGTGGTCAGAATATATGTTTGCTCCTCGGAACGATCGTACAGCCAACACGCTTGATGAATGTCTTCCATCTATCACAACATTATCAATTTGATTTCTTGTTCTTCGATCTGTCGACAGCCAGATGCCCTTATGAGATGCTTAAATCTGGTACTGCTAACTACCATGTTTTTTGCAGCTGCAAAGTCTATCAGCCTCATACTATTGTGAGATGTTTCACTGTGGAGACTGAATTTCCCGACTGTTGGGCCAAAGATATTCTCCCTTCCAATTTTGGCATTAAAATCGCCTAGACTAATCATAATGTCATGGGCAGGGCAGCGGTCATAAGTTTCTTCTAAGCGCTCGTAAAATATATCTTTGGTCTGTTCGTCCTTGTCTGTCTTTGCTTTTAATCGAATTTCAGCTAGTCTTTCATTCACTGGGGTGAAGCTGGAGACCAGATTTTTAACCTCCGACCAACTACAAATCCGCAACCAAACTCATGCTTTGTGTCATGGCAGCTATAATACAGTGCGTCACCTTTAGTTGTTATTGTGACGCCTTTCCCGTTCCATATAGGAATGGCAGTAATGTCGGCCTTGTACTTTTCAAGTACATCAGCCAATGCATAAACTGGACCTTCTCTATAAAGAGTGCGAACATTCAAGGGACGAATACAAACGTATATATGGTAAAAGAGGACATTCTCAGGAATCTTTCTACTCAATTTGTGTAAACGCGTATTAAAACGTTTCTAAAAGCCAACAATCTAACCTAACAAACAAAAACAATGAACCCAAACATGCGAAAATTACGTATTTTCCCAATGCCAAGCTCACAACAAATATGTTGATCTATTTTTTTATTTCTTTAGCTTCAAAATGTTTACTATCGACTACGATTTCGAATTATTAGATATTTTTACCCGTACCTTTTAATATAATACATTTGCTATCACCACACTACGTGGTGACTCGCACTGGTTTACATGGACGGGCTAGTGAACAATAAATTAAACATTTGTATTAATAAATCCTTGAACAAGTCTAAACCTACGTCGTTGATCCGGTCGCTCATAATTTAATTTGTTCCATATATTCTACATAAAATTCCTTGGAAAACAAGTGAAGTCCTGCTTTACTTCCTATTGGCGATCATGAAATTATGAAAACAAGGTTCCCCAGGAACGTAGTGTTAATTTACCAAACCTCCTATAACAACCTGCATTCCCTAAAAAATCATCCTGAGTAAATCATTGACTTTGGACAATATCCCATGAATTCCAAGAAAGATAATGATAAGCAAATTCCGTTCTCTCTTATTCATTAAGTAGACGACCTTCAATTGCTAAAGAAATAAAAAAATACATACATATACAAAAAAAGATGTTATGTT
This sequence comes from Musca autumnalis, assembly GCF_047663935.1. NCBI lineage: Eukaryota > Metazoa > Arthropoda > Insecta > Diptera > Muscidae > Musca > Musca autumnalis. The sequence goes on along the minus strand of NW_027411755.1, from coordinate 261,199,108 downwards.
ATCAACGTCTCATCCCATTTAGCAACATAAGCTAAAGGGTACAACTGAAAGGAAACAAACCATGTGCTGTGTCGCTGATCACGACGACATTGTGTTTTTTTTTATCAATTTCAGAATATTTATTATGAAATTCCTACAAAGTTAGTCAAAATAAATAAATAAAGAGAAACATACATACACACACTACCACGACGACATAAACAGTGTTTTCTTTTATAATTCTCTAATAAGATAGGCGTTGTGGAATTTTATCTCCAGAATATACAAAAACATGGAAAGGAAGTCCCTTGCTCAATACACTGACTTAGAACAAAACGAAGCCACAACCATAAAATACTTCATATCGCTAGAAATTTTAAAGTGAAATTAAATGAGATGAAACAAGCAATCAGTCACTATTACGATTTTGTTTTTCTACATCAGACCTTTACCCACCCACTCATTTCGACAGCCCTCATCTCCGAGAATAGAATGAATGGTAATGGACAATAATAACAAAAGCAATAAGGTCTGAGATGCCTGACTGACTATACTGATATACTGTAGATATCGCGCTAATCACTAGCAACTTGTACATGGCGTAAATATCGAGGACGACCTTGAAATGGTGAAACATATGTATGTATGTACATACAAATGGTTGTTAGTAATGTTGTTTACTAGTTTCTAGTACATTAGGCTGTATATACGAGAAATACATATATACTGAAATCGAAACACCACCTGGTTTTCCAGTATTTTTACAATCCCTTGTTACTTGACGGTGGTACAGGTTACAATTTATCTAACTAAAAATCATTTCCCAACAAATGGAAAAAAGTAAGACCTCCACTTTTAAGACTCTAAAAGTATAACACATGCTTTTTCAACTTTGGTTATCGACGTTATATTGCCGTATTATAACTACGGTGGAACTTCTCTATAACGAGTAATTTTTAAAACGAATAGTTTTGTAAAATTTGAGCTAACCACAATAAAGGCTCTTTATAACATTATTCTATAACGTCGCTGGTATTCACCTGCAACGCATATTGGTACATGGAAAAATTAGAAATGCTGCCAAAGTGCTGTCATTAAATATTTACATAAAAAAGGTTTATCGGGACAAGAAATTCATAATGATATGGTGAATGTGTTAGGTGAAAGTGCTCCTTCATATGCAACAGTTAAAAATTGGGTTGCTGAATTTAAACGTGGTCGTACAAGCATTGAAGATGATCCACGTAGTGGACGTCCAAAAGCAGCAACAACAACAGAAATTGTAGCCAAAGTGCATGATATGGTATTAAATGATCGACGAATAAAAGTGCGTGAAATCTCAAATGATCGAGTCCTTTTAATTTTGCATGAAGAACTACAGATGAAAGAAAGCTTTTCTGTAAGATGGGCGCCGCATTTGTTAACAGACGATCAAAAACGCATAAGAATGAACATTTCTCAAGCTTGTTTGGATCGTTTTAAGCGAAATAAAATGGATTTTAAGCGTCGTTTCATAACTGTTGATGAGGCATGCATCCACCACTATACTCCTGAGACAAAAGAACAATCCAAACAATGGACTGAAGCTGGAGGAAGTGCCCCAAAGAAGGCAAAAACAATTCAATCGGCTGGTAAGGTTATGACAACGGTTTTTTGTGACTTCAAAGGTATTTTATTGATTGACTATCTGCAAAAGGGTAAAACAATAAATTGAGAGTACTATTGCAATCTTTTGGATCAATTAAATGTACAAATTCGAGAAAAACGTCCTGGCTTACAACACAAAAAAAATATTTTTTCATCAAGACAACGCTCCAGCCCACAAGAGTGTTTTAGCTCCCAGTGACTTTTACTTGTTCCCAAATCTAAAAAAATTCCTTGCTGGCAAGCGTTTTACCTCAAATGAATATGTAATTACAGTTGTAAACCACTATTTTGAAGACCTTGAGGAAAACTATTTTAATCAAGGGATAGAATTGCTAGAAAAGCGTTGGACTAAGTGTTTTGAAGTTTCAGGAGATTATATTGAAAAATAAAAATATTTTTCAAAAACTAACTATTCTCTTTCATTGATAGGCTAAGAAGTTTCCGAACCGCCCTCGTATAAGTACAGTAGTATCACAGTCTGGTAGAGTGAATTTTTGTTTTACGAGAGGTAGTTATACCCTACACCACTATGTGGAAAGGGTATTATAAGTTTGTTTTGGTAAAAATTCATGTAACACCGCGAAATATTCGTCGTATCTCGGCGAGATAAAGCGATTTTGAGATGTGTGTCCGTCCGTCCGAGTGTCCGTCTGTCCATTATAAATTGTAATCAAACTCCAGGCCGCAATTTTGAACCGATTGTCACGAAATTTGGTATGGAGGTCGGCTTCACATCAGAATAGATCGCTATTTTAATTAGTGATGATCGTCAAATGTTTAGCGGGTGAAATGGACCAAAAACATAATTTTTATCCGATTTTGTAGCTGCTCTGTAGGTCGCAATAATAGTCCGATCGCCTTGAAATTTTAAATAAGGTAAGAGTATATGACAAAGAAGAAGCATGCAATTTGAGATGGCGATCAGATAATATTTAGAGGGTTAAATGGACCACAACTTTTGTGTGAAAATTGTGAAAATTTTTAATATACAGTTTATATCTTGTTTCCTGGAAGAGATATTCCGGCCAAGTAAGCTATACTTGGAAGAGGAACGCTTGACCTTTCTATTGATTTCAATTGTGTTGGTGTACATGATAAGATAACAGAGTTACAACCTAATATACCCAGTTATTTGTTTATAGCGTTATCATAAACACACTAGAGTTCGCAATTATAGATCAATAATCACGAAATTTTGCACGAGGTAACAGTTAAGGTAGAAGAAGATGCTTACAATTTTGGATGAAGATCTGATATTCTTTAGCGGGTGAAATGGACCAATACTTTTGTATGAAAAATACGAAAAAATATTTTTGGTCTATATTTTATTTCCTGGAGGGCATATGCCGGCAAAGTAGACTACATATGGAAATAGAACTACTGATCTTCCCCCCTGATGCAAATTGCGATCACTTGTCTGCTAGATAACGGGCCTACTGCTTTATATATAATGTGTTTTGTGTAGAGAACCACATTTTCCTCCCATGCTACAAATTGTTGCTATCATGACAAAAGTCCAGTTTTTGCATTATTGCAAATTTCGTGAAGCCATAGCGTATTAATTGTCCGATTGGATTTTTATACCCTCAGCATTTATGCTGACGAGGGTAAATACACTTTCATACGGGCAAAATGTGCCTCATCGAAATAATGGTTTTAGACCCCAAGTATGTTTGGACGAAATGTGTTTCAGACAATTTGGAGTCGATTGAGCAATGTCCGTCCGTCTGTCTGGCTGGCTGGAGCGCACGATAACTCTCGAACGGATTAATCGATTCGATCCAAAATTTGGCTTTCGTAATATTTTGTCCAAACTTAATTTAAGTTCGAAGATGGGTTATATCGGTCCACTCCTTCCGGTACCTCCCCCACAAAAGTTCGAAAATGTTCGGAAAATTTGCACGTACGATAACTCTTGAAGGGAGTAACCGATTTCGTCCATATATTGCAAATCGTGAAATGTCTACCAGACTCAGATGAGTTTCCAATATGGACTCAATCGGTTCACTCCTTCGGGTACCTCCCACACAATATTTGGGATAAGTTCAGTTTAGGACCTGCTCTCGAATAGCTTTGATTTTTGTTTTAGCAACGTGTATTCACTGCCCCCTATACGACGGTACAAGTTTCATCAGGGGCAAGTCCACACTTCCTGAGAAAATAGCCCCAAAGTTGCAAAATAACCCTATGACACCGTGTGAGATGGTTGGAGCGCAAGATAACTCTCGAACGGATCTGCCGATTCGATCCAAAATTTGGCCTTAGTAATATTTTGTCTAAACATAGTTTAAACTCGAAGATAAGCCATATCGGTCCACTCCTTCAGGTACCTCCCCCACAAAAGTTCAAAAATGTTCGGAAAAATTGTTCGTACGGTATCTCTTGAAGGGAGTGGCCGAATAGATCAGGTTCAAACATGGACTACATTTGTCCACTCCATCCGGTACCTCCCACACAAAATTTCGGATAAGTTCACTTTAAGACCTGCAATCGAATCACGTTGATTTTTGTTGAAGCAACTTGCATTCGCTGCCTCAATTACGATGGTAAAATTTTTTTCAGGGGCAAGTCCATACTTCTTTAGCAAACAGCCCGAAGGTCAATGTCGATCCATTCCGCATTCCTCCGCAAAACTTTTGATCTTTAATCCTAATCAACATTTTTGTCGGTTCATACATCCAAATTTTTAAAACCCCCTAAATACATACGTTTTTTTTGGAAAAAAAATTGCTTCAATATACACAGGCTGAGGGTATATCTCTGTCAGCAAAGCTGACTGATACTTTTTTACTTGTTTATACATATATTGCAGCATGGGGTCGCTTCGCCACCTTTTTGTCAAAATGTTCTGGATGTCGCTACCGGTAAAATTTTTTTTAGAAGTACCAATTTTGGTATAGGCACCGTGGATGTACCGTGAATGTACACTCACAACCAATTTTTGGGATAAATCGGATACAGTTTCCATACCGCTAAACTTTTTACAGCTCTAATCTGCGATATTTTCAAAAATAATTTTCAAAATATTTTTAATTTTTGCAGTAGCCGTTTCCGCTGTCCTAGTGGATGGATTTTCACTCTGTGATTGATATATATGATCCGGACCTAAAACATAGAAATATCAAAAGAATATTGTAAATACTCTAGAAAAAATATTGCACTAAATGTTGGCTTTAGCAGTAAATTACTGTAATGCGGTGTGGACTACATTGTCAATATACATATCAAATTATAGGCAATCGCGAGTACTTTAATCCTATTATTGGCTTTTTATATACCCGACGTGTTTTACATATCCTTATTCATTTACACGGTCATAACTTCCACGCAAATTAAATTTTGTTGTCAAATTTTTGAGCTTTGTTCAAAAACACTTAATTTGATCAAGCAATAGTCACAGTTACTGATAAATTACAATAGTTCGCGTATTATAATACTGCAAACCTTGGCTTCATGGAAACTAAATTTGTGTCTTTCACTCATATATAAGTTTATATCACAATGATGTCACCCTTAAAAGCATGGCACAAGTGCACAATTTTTGGACGATAGATCTTCAATAATTTCACAATTGTCCCTTTGACAATTTTTATTTAGCATTTGTAGTGTGCAATAAATTGGAGGAGTCTCATTGTAACTGGGAATATTTGTACTCCAAAAAGGAACCTGATGTTCAAAGAAAATTGCACAAACATTTCCTGGCCAGGCAATATAAATTGTTCAACCCCTCAGTAATGTTGTCGACATTTTATAAGTACTACAGCTATTTATTTCTCTACAAGTGGCATCTTAGGACACGCCGTTCGTACTCGGCCATAAACTGTAGGTCCCATATCATTGAACCAATATGAATCGGGGTGCACTCATCGATATGCGAGAAGAGAATTTGATCCATAAAGGATTTGTTGAAACCTAATTCCCAGGGTATTGGTGTAGGGTATCACATGGTCGGCCCCGTCCGACTATAGCCTTTGCTTACTTGCTTTTATATTGACCTTTATTATTATGCACAATAATTGCCACAAAGTATTCATTCATATTTTCAGCCAAAATTTCAAAACCCGTCAAAGCACATTGAACAGGGTGATCCATTGTATGTGGTCTAAACTAAAACTTCGAGCGATGTCGATAACTTTTGGTACGAAGGGTTTATACCACCTAAGATGTCAAAATGTAAAATTTCGGCAGAATCGAATTAAAAATGTGACAAAAACCTTTAAAATACCTTTAATTTAGGTTGCCCTTCTAGTGGACCGTAATGTTATTGCATGTACGTGAGCATTTTGTCACCATCACCGCCTACATGTCTGAAGCCATAAGAATTTGTTGAAAGTATTTGACATGATCCTAGTTGTCCCCGCGTGTTACTTTTCGACTTTCCAAAAGTGGTTTTGATGACAGCGTGAACGAAACTATATACGTACATTATTTTGTGTATATGTCTTGCACATCATATAACTGTGCTTGAATCCTAGTCAAGACAACACCACATATTTAACGAGGGTTTCACCCCGGATGGTGCTACCAACTTATTGTTGTTTCTAACACAATATAATAATTTTGCAGCAACCAAATGTCGTTCTGCGTGGTAACTATATTTAAAATTCATATTCATTCTTCAGAAATTTCTAAATTAATTCAAATTTAGTATAGGCATATACTCAACTGTCACCAATATACCCTTGTACGTACCACCTTCATAACAAATAACCGCATGTTTTGAGAAATCCAAAACCACAATTAGACGACAAGACATTTTCGCTCCTTCTTTTGGAAACAACAATAGAAGCTGACAGTGATAAGAAACCCATTTGCATACGGGATTGGATTTTCTGTTATATGTATTTTAAGATGCTTTGCCACAATTGTACTTGACTACGAAATGTTTCATTGGTATATCACATGTAACTACATACATACATATTGGCTAATTGCGTATCCAATAGTGGTTTGCTGATAAGAAACATTAAAAAGGCATCAACATACATATGTACATACACATGCCCACACAAAACGAAGGTATTGTACACGAATCGCAATCAGTGTGTGGTCATTTTACAGTTTAGTGCGGTTTTTCGTTTTATTTTCTTCTTCTGAGAATAGTAGTCTGTAATCAAGAAGATGAAGTATGGAGTTGAAGTTGTTTTTGTTGGTAATCTTATCACGAGGAGTGAGTCTTACAGTGGCATGCATGTGTTGACCACCATATCAGCAGCAATTATGAGGGTTTTTTTCTCAACATTTGCATATTATCATATCGCATGGTCGACAATGCAACATGCCCACAAATACATATGTAAATATGTGAAAGATTTCATTTTCTTCGTTTCCAATTTTAAAAGCCTTCGTTTTTATTTCATTTATTGACTTCTAATCTTTGCTCATCAATATTTTCGAATTATTTGTGACTTGTTTTTATTTGAATAGCTCACTTATCGCGGTCATAAAAGACAATTGAGTTATTTCGTTTACTTTTATCTATTGCTCCAAACAACTTGGACAGAATTCACGCACGTACTCTCACAACCGATACCATACCCCACCTGCATTTAGCCAGGAATTTGTATACTTCTGTTTTCCTTAGCGTGGTGTTGATGGTTGTGTACTTTGATTCTTCCATAGATTAAATTTCGACAAGTAATTTTATGATACTCCACCACCAACCAAAACGACGACTATCATCATCAACACCATCTGAATTATGGTTTTACGGTTTGTTGTTGTCTTGTCGACGAAATCAATTTGAGTTTGTCTTTGTTGTTTATTTTGCCCAAATTCATAATTCATTTTATGGCAATTTATGATCATAAAACATTAATTGATAATGTCTTCAGTCAGGTATTCAATTCTTCGCCTCATTGTTTTACTATCACCAACAAAACTGAAGGAATGAACATTTAACGAAGATATTTTTTATTTCTTGTCAAGAAGTGTGCTTCGAGAATTATTGCTGAACAGTGGAATTGTGAAATCGATTTGAAAAAAAAATGAAATCTATAAAATGTTTGAATTGATTATTTAGTATTTACGGCATTTACAAGTTTTATGATCTACATTGCTAATACCATATTTCTTTTCGATATGTTTATTTTTATTCATAGACATTGTCAGTTAACCTTTTCACTATCGATTGCACTATCATGGGAAATCGATAATGGTGACTCCTCAATAATTCATAACATAAAGCCTTATACTCTGATTTTAATCACGTTAAATCGCCTAATCGGCCTGTCCAATCCCATTACGAAATATCGAAACTGCACTGTAGTATCTTGTTTATAACTGGCATAAGGTTGTAGTCGAACTATAAGCTATATTTTCGTACTCAGTGTCCGCAAAGCCACCTTGTATAACTACGCCATACTGAACTTTGATACGTCATCTCCAATTTATTTTTCTATCGAAGTTACGGTCGTCCCATTTCATATGTTCTTACCCTCTCAATTGTTTTCCATTTAAACGACCTCAACGGAATATTTAAATTACATACTTACTTCTTAAGTGGTGTTACAGAACGTTTGTTCTTGAATCCGAACTTAGGTTAGGCCTTAGTGCGCCCCGTTGTTATGTACTACATCTAGCAATAAGTTTTGCTATATGTGAACATCTGATCTTTATCGAAGTTTCGGAGTTCCTACGATTGCGAATTTTCCTTCATAGACCTAATGTCTGAGAAGGAAAATTCGCCGTCTTTCCCAGGAGCATGGTTTTTATTGAACATAAAACATAAAACAAAAAGTGGAGAGTAAACTTCTTGTAAAACTCATATTCTTCGGTTTCTCCCACTCGCAAGAATTTTTTACTTGACAGTAAAATCGAGCAAATCGGAACTCTGCTTATACAAGTGGCATAGAAAATATAGAGTGTACTCTATTTCTTTTTTCCACTCGCGGAGGTACTCCCCTTCAAATTCGAATAGAGTGTGAAACTAGCTCGAATTCAGGCGAGCATTTCGGACCTCTGATTTTACCTCATTTTGAGAAGACGATACACGTTGCGAATCTACGGCATCTGGTTATGATGATGAACCGGTACGATCCTGGCCTCCTCATGAAGATTGTTCAGTAGAACAGTCCTCAGGTCTACGTTCTGAAAGGTTTGAATATTCCTAAAAGATAGAAGGATGATCCCGTTTAGCCTTCGGGTATTTGGATTCTAATTTCCAAACTCTACAAATGATTGGTGTCCATTATTCACCGCTTTAAATATCTTTGAGGGTGGTATTCTCTACGATTTCGGACAGGGCGGAATAATTTACGGAATCGAAGGAGTATGACAATTGAAGCATCCAAGATGATTCTAGACAGTTATGAAACTGCTTGCAATCAACCTAGTTTACGATTCACCTCTTTTGGCATCCTTGCCTAACATCTTTAGCCGGACCACCTTCCCAAACATTTCAGGCTTCTGTTACAGAATGGCTGGTTAAAAAGTTATGAAGATACTTGTTGGATAATCAACTCCTGGTTCATCCAGATACCATTGAGATTCCGTGCGGGGCCCAACGGTTTAGATGATATTGCTTTCCATATCTTCTGCAACCGATCATCGTCGTAAATTGTGGTTGCTCTCCTCGGCTGAGAAGCTCTTTTAAGGCGAACAAAGTAAACTAAGTAAAATCCTCAAGGCATCGGTCACGCCAAGTACTCAAAGGTTGTCCTGTTGCTTTCCTGCGATATATGTATATGTCTATCAATATGCTCGGTCAGGTACAAGCCAAAATAATGCCGAAGCTCAAGATGAGTATTGGAATTCCCATGTATAAGGTGGTGATTGCTTCCAAAACAGAACTACTGTTGAGCATATAATGCAAGTGAAATCTATTTATCGGTGGAATATAATTATTAAGTAATTCGACCTCGAAATTTTCATGCCTTGAATCCAGACCCACCCATGCATTCAATGTTAGTAGAACAAGTAAAAAAGTATTAGTCGGCTGTGCCGACAGAGATATACCCTCAGCCGATGTGAATTGAAACTTTCATCTACGGACAGATCGAATGTATCTAGGGTCTTTTCAGAATTGCCGACAAAAATGTGGATTAGGATTAAAGTTCAAAAGGGTTGCGGAAAAAATTGACCGACATAGTACATTATGAAAGTGGATCTTAGTTTGAGAGTCATATCTTTTCGATAGATATCGCGCCCACAATGAATCTTCGAATAGACCTTAACTGCACTTAAGCACAAATGTTGAACTTTTGTGGGGGAGGTACCGGACAAAATATTAGGAGATCCAAAGTTTGGACCTAATTGGTTGCCCCGTTAAAGAGATATCGTGCATACCATTTTAGTGACATTTTTTTAAATATTGGGGGGAAGTACCGAAATTTGTGGACCGGTATTGTCCATCTTCGAACTGAAACTAAGTTTGGACAAAATTTAAAGATGGCCATGGTTGATCAAATCGGTTGGAGAGTTATAGTGCTCTCCAGCCACTACATATGGTGCCATAGGGGTTTCTACACCATTTGGGCTGTGTTCTCAAGAAATATGGACTTTGAACGTTGAAGTATGAACTTTTGGCGTCTTCATTGAGGCAGCGAATGCAAATTGCTTCAACAAAAATCACGGTGATTCGAGAGCAGGTCTTAAAGTGAACTTATCCGAAACTTTGTGTGGGAGGTAACCGAAGCAGTGGACAATATAGTCCATATTCAAACCTGATCTATATCTGGTAGATATATTTGGATGTGTAAAGTATGGACCAAATCGGTCACACCCTTCACGAGTTATCGTGCGCCCAATTTGTCCGAACATTTTTGAACCTGTGTGGGGCAGGTACCTGAAGGAGTGGACCGATCAAATTTTGGACCGAATCGGCAAATCCGTTCGAGAGTTTTCTTGTGGTCCAAGTACTACACACAGGTGTCATAGGCGTTTCTTGTTTTTCAGGTCATTTTCTCAGGTCCTAAACTGAACCTTTCCGAAATTTTGTGTGGGAGGTACCCGAAGGAGTGGATTCCCTTCAATAGTTATCGTGCGCACAATTTTGCGAACATTTTCGAACTTTTGTGGGGCAGGTACCGGAAGGCGTGGATCGATATAACCCATCTTCTAACTTAAACTAAGTTTGTACAAAATATTACTTAAGCCAAACTTTGGACCGTTATCGTGCGCTCCAGCCAGACAGACGGACGGACATGGTTAAATAAACTGCAAATTGTCTGAAACGGATTTCGTCCAAACATACTTGGGGACTAAAACAATTATTTCGATGAGGCACATTTTGCAGGATGAAAGTGTATATACCCTCGTTAGCATAAATGCTAATCACAAAAACACCCTCGGTTGCTAGTTCGCTGCGACGAACGGTCAGCCGACTGCTAAGTATGCAGCGTGGTTGTCGATTATGCCTAACGAAAAAAAACATTAGGCGTAAAAAACGAAATAAGCAAAAATGTACAAAAATAAATATGCGTTCGGTTGCTTATTTAGCCGTGTGTGTCAATATTGTGTAGCAGTTGAAGTGTACAGCTAATGCTAATGTTTTTAGGTGATGGCTTTTAAACCCTGATCATTTGTCTTCTTGGTCTGCTCATAAGCGGAGACAAAACTGGGTTGAACTGAAGAGCGCACCATAACTCTCGGACGGATCAACCCATTTGGTTATCGTAATATTAAGTACAAGTACAGCTGAACGTTGTCCCCCGCCCCTTTTACAACATTTATAATCGGAGGCAAGATCATACTTCGGGAAATAATGAATCACAAGCTTTAAAACCCCCATCCGGTACCAACTAGAATGACTGATAACATCGCACGGGGAAGATGCGACAAAAATATTCCTAATGAGTATAGTTTTTCCTATAGCCCCATATAACAGTACTAGGTAATTTCAGGTAATTTGAATTTGTTATCTACTTTTCAATCCGAATGGATATAGGTCCAAGTTTTGGTAGAGCCCCTCCCCCCATTTAACGGTACCGTCGGATTTACTGTTCTTTGAAGGTTTTTATCTACATTTTCAACTTAAATCGGCTGTTCGGATTTCAGTGGTAAAAAAACTTCTCCGTCTGAAACAGGAGAGGAAACTACTTATACCATATGAAGTCTGAATATTGCATAATTGTATATTTTCAAATGCAAACTAAATACGACCATAGGCATCGTTAGTATTTTTGGTGTCACACACGGGAAAAGCAAATATGTGCAGCTGGGACCCCTTTTTTGAAAATTGACACTATTTTGAAGATTCTTCAAAAAAATGAGAGTGGCCTACGATGGCCTAATTAAAACTCAACCTCAATTTAGGGGACTTACAAAAAAACACAAAAAATATATTGAAGAAATGTAATATCCAGCACTTTTAAATTTTATGAAAAAATAACTAAAATACGTTTAAATAAAACTTCCATTTCGAAAAAAAAAGAAATATTTTATCGTTTAAATTTCCAGTTATTTACCGTGTAAGAAGTTAGTTCCTTACTGACGTTTTTTTTTTAATCTTTAAAACATGATACTTAAATTTCAACTTCTTCTGTTTTTTTACAAAAATATTGCTGCGATATTAAAATATGATATGTTTAGAGACAATTTGCTGTGTTGTCATTGAAATTTGTTGATATCGATTTTTCGATTTTTGTAGCAGGATGGACCAAAGCGCTTCGTAACATCGTTAAAATTTCTTCTAAACGTATATAAAGTTCCAAGAAGGTTCACATCGGACACCACCTTCTGGTACCTTTCTCAGAAAAGTTCAATCTCAAAAAATCCTAGGGTGGCCAACTTAAAGATCCGGTTCATGATAATAGAAAGCAGTGATTGACATTGTTTCAACCTTTAGAAGTCATAATATTCGATTTATTATGACTGGAATCAACATTCTCAATTTAGTACAAAATGGTTTATAATTTTCAAAAAAAAAAAATTCATTGAGATATCTTCGCGTGTATATCAGCTTATCAACGATACGATTATTAGTCAATGTATTATGTTTTGAACAAAAAAATACGACGTACAATAGATGGACCACCATTAAATAGCAAACAAATTGTCTAAACCAATATTTGCGGCAAAGTTCCAAACATAATCTACAGTCGACTAATTGCATATGTAAAGCTTTGATAAAAAGATGACTTATTCTGACTTTAATTTTTATTATGTATAAATTTAAATCTGTTAAAATTGTAATATAATTTTTTTATTATTTTCTTATTTACTAAATATCATATTGTATCCACCTTTATATTTACACCTGCTACCTATTTATCTGAATATAGCAAAACCAAAAAAATATCATTGACTTAATTAAATTTATAATTACATTGATTGTAAAATTGAATTGGAAATCGTTTTTAAGACCCTGTAATCTCAAAAAACCTAATTGGATTAAAAATGTTCACATAATTTCATATCACTCGCATGTGATCTGAAACAACAGCAGAGTGAAGTGATAGTCATATCTTCTGGACATAGTTTGCAAGTTAATTTATGGCACCTAAACATAAAATATGGCTTTATCATCAATGGTATTTCAGTTTACACAAACACACTTACTCGCGAGCACACACACACATATTCTCATTCTCTATGCCAATAATCATAAAGACTCTGAAAAATATTCGATTATCGATAACACTGCTGTACAACACAACCTAAATAGCTGTGAATATCTTGTCTTGATGGCTAAAGATAGTATAGATCGTACCCAATATAAGCTTGTTATTGTTGTTTTTGTCAAATACACAGTTGAACTCATTGAATTGAATGTTGGTGTTCATGTGAAGGAATGTATTTATTTCAATGTGTTTGTATTTAGAGACAGGTACAATCTTATAGATTGGACATTTAGTAATTGTTTAGCTATCAATTAATCAGAAAGTATTGTCATTGAGAACTATGGTTAGAAATACTCGTATTCATTAATGTTGGCAAGGAAAGTGTTTTTTTGCTGTGGTATTGATAAACAGTGGGGCGAAACACATGAATTTCGAGTAAAAATGGGGTGGCGTACATTCGTTCATTAAACACAAGAGTTTTAATTGGATCTGTGAATCCAAAACTTTAGACTATGAACTATGACTACAATGAAGATCCACTCTATCCTTGACAAATGTTCTTGGAAGGTATGATTTGCAGTGATAGTATTTGTTTGCTTATAAGTTTATTTTATTAAAGATGCTATTGA